>NC_066582.1:178901475-180244281 GCF_024323335.1 Lathyrus oleraceus
TTTTGAATTGAATTCTAATCATACTTTGACTTCATCTTTTTGAATACTCATAATTGGTTAATTTCACTCATTCAATTGTTTTGTGGCTCAAGTCCACTTCTTGATAAGTTTTCATACATTATCCATAGATCTCAATTATCTTAGTGGTTGATGTAAATCTCACCTTTTGTCCTTAGTGATTGAATTGTAAGACTTCCTTGCTTATTATAGGGCATGGTCCCTCACTAGCAAGTTGAAGCTTTTCTCACATGGTGGACTTGTGGTTGTATAGGTTGAGTTTTCTCCCATGGATAATGAAAGATCTTAGGGCTTTTGTTTAAAATCAATCCACTCACTTTTTTTGGAAATCTTTTAGCCGAACTACGAGGTTTTGATCCTGTAAAGGTACGTAGGCAATGGTTATCCATCCAAACACAAAAATAACTAACTTGTACATTCTTCTCTCATCTCTACAATCAATATTTGCACAATAAATATTTTCATAAACAATATCTTTTGCAACAATTTGTGAAAAGGGTTCCCTAGGAGTACCTAGGATGCTTTGGGTGCCTAACACCTTTCCTTTGCATAATTACCCCCTTACCCAGATCTCTGACCTTTCATTAGTTTTCTATGTATAAAGTTTCTTAGGCTTTTGTTCGCTTTTTAGCCATTCCTTTGGATAAATAAAAGTGCGGTGGCGACTCTATATTTGTATGCTTTACTTTTGATTTAGTCAATAAATCATAAAGTGACGAATACACCGCTACAATACGAAACGGCTTTATCGGATGAATACGGAACTGGGCCCGTTAACCGTATGACCAACGGCGATACTGATCTTTGACTATTGCTGTTACTATTACTGTTGTCGTACTGAATGACTACTCTTTCCAGATTCTTGAAAATGGGCACTATGACATTCACATCGTCATCTACATGAAGGGATTGAACAATTTAAATCATGCCTTCATCCATCAACCGCTGGATGTCCCTTTTCACTACCACACAACCCCTCAGATGGACACTACAGATAGCACAACCGTCATGGTCATGCTCGTAATCACTCACCATACAAATGTCTTTATGCATCGTCACCAAAGACCTTCTGATGAAACGGACATCAAACACCTTGAACTCCCCAGGACAACCATCTACCATGTAAACAGAAGAATTCCCATGAGCGGGTAGTGGATTTGCTTTCACGTTCGGCGCATGGTCCTCGAAGGAAACCATTCCACTCTTTATCAGCTTCTGAACTTCGTACTTGAGCGGATAGCCTTTCTCAATGGCATGTCCGGGTGCCCCTTGATGAAAAGCACAACGGAGTTCAGGTTTGTACCACCATGGAAGTGGTTCATGTATTTGTGGCGGATTTCTCGGTTGGAGTAGGTTCTTGAGAACCAAAGATGGATAAAGTTCTGCATAAGTCATAGGAATTGGGTCAAAAGAGACCTTCTTCCTCTCAAAATTTTGCTGGTGATGATTGTTAGTATTGTTGTTGTTGTAGGTGTTTGCTCGTTGTTGTGGTTGTTGTTGTTGTTGTTGGATTGGTGTTGATTAACTGTTTGAAAATACTGGAATTACTGAGGATACTTGATGATGGTGTTGATGGGATGGTTAGATCTTTCTGATTTGAGGCCTCCTCAGCCTCCCACTGGTTATTGCGTTGGCTTCGCTGTCTTTCTTCTTCCCAAAACTGTTGCCATATCTCTTACTTGATGATGCTTCCTCCTTTGACAATCGTCCTTCTCAGACACCTTCTTCAAGCCTCATCCCCATATTTACCATTTCGGTAAAGTCACTGGGGGCACTGGAAATCATGCGTTCATAGTAAAATAAACTCATGGTCTTCAAAAAGATCTTTGTCATCTCATTCTCCTCTAAAGAAGGGGTGATTTGAGCAGCTAATTCTCTCCATCTCTGCGCATTTCTTTGAATGACTCCTTATCTTTCTGAGACATAGACCTCAAGTGGTCTCTATCTGGCGCCATATCCATATTATACTTATACTGCTTGATAAAAGCTTCTCCCAAATCGTTGAAAGTGAGGATGCTTGCACTGCCCAACCCCATATACCATCTAAGCGCATCACCGATCAGACTATCTTGGAAGTAGTGGATTAATAGTTGGTCATTATCTGTTTGGGTAGATATTTTGCGGGCATACATCACTAGATGGCTGAGCGGACATGTGTTTCCTTTGTATTTTTCAAAGTCAGGCACTTTGAATTTCAATGGAATCTTCACATTCGGCACCAGACATAACTCAACAACACTCTTCCCAAAAAGATCTTTTCCTCTCAACGTCTTCAATTCCTTACGCAGCTCAAGAAATTGATCCTTCATCTAAACCATTTTCTCATAAACATCAGGGCCTTCAGATGGCTCTGAATGATAAATGGTATCTTCTACGCGAGGTAAGGTGTGCACAACGGGAGGTGGCACAGACATGACCAGGCTAGATGCCGGCATGGAAGCAAAAGTAGGCGCAAAGCCTTCAGTCATGGAGTTAGGCGGCATTCCCCACGGGAATCCGGCAGGCATGGCGGGCGCAAAGTGAGCGGTATCAGCATGCATGGTAGAGGTAGCCACTTCTGAAATAACAGTCTTTTAAGGAGGAGGAGTTGCGGGTGTTGGAGACGACTAACTTTGGGCAGCTAGCACTGACTCCATCATGGCAGTCAGGCGGGCGATCTCGTCCTTCAGCTCTCTATTCTATTGCTCAAGATGTTCCATGATTCTCAGATGATTGGCGTGAGTGTTGTACCGATGAGTCAGCTTGGCTGAAGCACAGAAGAAACACCAATGAGACCTCTGGAGAAAGAGAAACCTGCTTATGCAAATGATGCATGAAATGCAATGCTTGTTTGTTTATTTTCATTTTTCAAGGAACTTACTATATTATTTGCAAATATATATATATATATATATATATATATATATATATATATATATATATATATATATATATATATATATATATATATATATATATATATATATATATATATATATATATATATATATATATATATATAATTAACAACAATTGCAATAATTTGATATGACCAAAATTTTATTTTCATTTATATAATTGGAAGGATTACAGCGAGTATAATTTCAGAAACCAAATGAAAAATACAAGAGAAAAGGAGACTAGTCATCCTAAGGATCCCTAACAACAACGTCGGAAAATCTGGCTGTAGGTGCGTACTTCCTTCGAATGCGTCGGATCTTGGTGTCAAAAGAAGCCTTCACCTGAGTCTTCTCGAGGACAAGCTGATCAACAATCTTCTTCCAAGCAACGGAAGGCTGAGGCATGCTAGAAGATGAAACCTCCGGCTCTCTCTGTCTCTTTGTCACTCGGTCTTCAAGTAGCTCAATAAGTGCATCCTTGTCCTTAGACTCCAACTGCAACTCCTCATGCTTCTTGCTCAAAGCACGAAAACGCTTTTCCCACATATCCTTCTCTTGCTTCATCTTGGTGAGTGTGTCTTCCAACTCCTCTATATCTTGGTTAGGGAGAGTTAATGGCTCAACCACAACCATAGATATAGGTCTCTCACAAGGATAAGTCATCTTCAACTCTAAAGCTCTCTTCTTCACCCAAAGAGTGTAAGTTTCCAAAGCTACACAATTGCACGGACCAAGCTCGGATATTACCTTCCTATGCATATTATACCAAGCATGCATAATCTTCTGCTTCAAATGTTGAGAATCTTTACCCTCTTGATAGAAAAGACCTTCTAACAAAGTTTTATTAGGTTTGTCTCTCAAGAGGAACCCAAGTTGACGACGAGCCAAAGCAGGATTGTAGTTAATTCCTCCTTGTGTACCAATGAGAGGCACATTAGAGAATTTACCACAATAATCAATAATCTCCAAACTGCTCAAAGACGGATCATACCAAACTATATCATCATTAGTGAGAGACATAAGTCTCTGAGACCACCGTAGACATTGTTTGTTCTCCATAAAAGCAGGTGTCTGAGGCAAGTGCAAAATAAACCACTTGTACAGAAGAGGAACACAACAGACAATCCTTCCACCATCCTTAGAGTTCCTTAAATGCAAAGAGAAGTACATATCACCTAACAAAGTAGGCATAGGATTCCCAATCAAGAAAGTCTAATGGCGTTAACATCAACAAAACCGTCAATGTTAGGTAACAAAGTCAATCCATAATTGAGCAACACAGAGATAGCTTCGAAAGTGTCCATACTACCGGCTTGAGCAAAAGCAGTAGCTTCCTTGATGAGGAAATCAGATGGCAACCCAAACAATCCTCTTTTCTTCACCCAATGAGCCTCTATCTCAGACTTTTTTCAAGTTAAGAGCTTCGGCAATAAGATGGGATCTAGGAATCTCTTCCAATCCACTAAAAGGTACCTTGTTAGAAATAGGTATTCCCAAGAGATAGACATACTCCTCCAATGTAGGCACAAGCTGATAATCAGGAAAAGTGAAGCAACGGTAGAGAGGATCATAAAACTGCACCAATACACTCAAAAGTCCTTCAACCACATCAGCAGGTAAGATAGACAAAAGCTTCCCATGACGTTGTTTGAAGTCCAAGGGATCTAATACAAAAGATGCTAGCTTCCTTAACTCTTTCAAGTCGGGACATCTGAAAATGTACTTCTTAGTGTTCCTTCGTCCATAATCCATGGTCTGAAAGTATTTGCAAACAATACCTCAGTTTCTTGAAATTTTCGTATGATGAATGTTATGACGCGCATGAATGCATGAATGCAACAATCACAAATAAGGGATCATAGACAAGGCAAGCAAATAAAGGTCGAGGGATGAATCAAGTCATTATCAAGATCAATCATCCATTTTGGTGGATTATGGTTTACACCTTATCAACACCCAAGTTCCATTGATATTGACAAGACTTGATTGGATCAACCAAGAATCAATGGTTTGTTGTAAGTCACGAGCATGGAGTCTGGGTAAGAACCATCCCAAAGGAGTGAACTAAGGATAAAAACTTGTAGATCATCTTCTAAAAAGTTCCCAGAGTCTTAATTCCATCTATCGGATATTACAGGTTAAGATGACTACCTCATCGACCCATAATATTCTCAAGAGAAACTCTTCTGAGTGTAGTATCGCGTAACAACGGTTATCAAGTCTACACTCGAACAGTCTCCACACTAAGTCTTAAATAGGCCAAGAGGGGGTATATGTTCTACGGTCCTCAGCTTCTCGGACCCAAATTAAAGATAGTAATGCCTAACCATAAGTACTTGTGTGACATTTCCAAATCAAAGAGGGTCTCCATTGAGCCGATGGATCTCAAGCCAACTTGTTAAGGACTACTCCACACAAGTCGAACATGACTATACCATCCTCCTATCTTAATTGCACTCAAGTTCGGGTTAGAACTTATCTCACCACTCAGAGATCACCGAGCACAACAAGAAGATTATATCACACAAATATACATATATCACATATATACAATTATATACACACAAAAAAGTAGGCTAAACCCATTGGAGACTACTCCCCAGCAGAGTCGCCACTTAATTTCTGTAGCGGTAAATTCATGATCATCTATCAATAGTTTTGGATCAAATAAGGTTGATCAACCTAAATATCATCTATCAATGATTTAAGACGAGGAAGAAATCATCAACTAGGCAAACAACTCAACACAAAAAATCAAATGATCAACAAAAATAAAAATAAAAATGAATTAATAATGATTTAATATTGACTAAATAAAGAAAATAAAAGGAAAAATCCCAAAGAGAGGTAAAAACATCAAATAAAAGTATAATAAAAATGTGGAAGGTCAACTAAAAAATGAGAAGTTTGACCTCAAAAGTTGGGGTAAAGAATGTTTTAAAATGATTCAAATGAAAATACAAAAAGAAAATTAAGCGAAAAATAAAAGAAAATAAACATTTAATGAAAAAATGGTTTTAAAAAATATGCAAAAATAGTATGTGATAGAAAATATTTTTATGAAATTATGAAAAAAATTTGGACTAAAAAATAATAAAGGAACTATTTATAATTAATTTTGTAAGGAAAAGGAATTAAAAACAAAATAAAACTAAAATTAAAACATGTGAAAAACCAAGAGCGACTAGATCTGACTACTAAAGTCTAGTCAGATGATCACGTGCCAAGATTCAAAGTCAAAATGTGCTCACCATGGGGATCACTGCACCGAATCATAACAGACAAAAATATTTGAAAAAAACACACGCGACAACATGATTTGTCAATATTTGAAAATTGGAGTGAAATGTTTGAAACATGAGCGAAGTGTGGTCGTCTTCAACCTCAGTTTAGAATTTTGCAAAGTCATGAACTCATGTTTTTACCATGAATCAAGCATGGATTGAGATGCGAAACACTTCATCGTTCATGTCTCCATGCATCAGAGCAATTGATTTGCTCTGAGCAGGGAGACTTTGCTCAGAAACTCGAAGAACCCCAGTTCTTAAAAGTAAAATTAAATGGTTAATATAAAAAATAAATGGAAAAGAGGTTAGGGATTTTGATCAGTGCAACCTCACGAAAAAATGCTAACTTGTTTCCTTGAAATCGTAACTCGTATCTACCTTCTCAATTAAAGCTTAAGAAGTCAACAATTGGATCCGGAAGTAAGGTTGCAGAAGGATTCAGACTAAAGAAAATATTGAAACACCTTCAGAGGATGCCGATGAAGGATTATGGGCAAATAATTGGAAGGAAAAAAGCATGAATAAAAAAAGAGAGTGACTGGTTTTTGGAGGTATCAGGCTTCAATGGTGGCAGGGTTTCTTTGGCTATCAAAGCTTGGAAATGGATATAATAGCTTCCACTATTTATAGGGAATGAAATGGGAACAAAATCCGTGTGTAATTGGCTCGAATTCGTGTGAATTGAGTGGGAAATTTTCAGATCCCGAGCGTGTGATAAATAGGTGCCAAACTCGTGAATTTGGATGTTTTCTAGTCGTATCAAGTGATGCTCAGATGTGTTTGGTCACGGGTAATTTATTTACACACATGAGAAGTGGTCCTAAGTTTATTTATGCAAGTTTCAACATTATAGGTCACATACCAAAACAAATTTGGATCACCATGTTCAAGCTTAGGCCAAATTCAATCCACTTGTGCGTTTTGTGATTTTCTTTGAGCCAAATGTTCACCTCATGGAGTAGAATAAGATGCAAAACGAATCAATCTAAGAGGATCTTTGAAGTCAAAGTTGTGGGCATGTGAAGTTGAGGTCTGACCTGAAATATAGGTGTAAGACCCCAATTTTGTCCTTAAGATCCTTCATGGCATCATAACATTGCATTTGGCATTGCCTCAAGGATCATAAGCATCTTGGTTCCCCTTGCCTTTGGGTGGGACTCCTTGTGAGTGGTTTGAGATCACCAAGCATGTTTAAATTGTATATCATTGCTTTTCCTATTTTGTTTACTAACCAAAAGCACAAAAATATGTTACTAACATCTTTTGTTTGTAGCTTGAGCAATCACAAGGTCCAAAGCTTCTAGGAGGTCATTGGTACCAAGACAGGGTCAAGAGGAGATGATAGCAAGCATGGTAATGGTTCCCAAAGCTCTCATACATCAAATATGCCTCCCAAGTATCTCAATTCATCATTTTTGATCAAAGCAAGTCAAGGGGTTTGAGGTTTGTTCCCCAAGGAAACCCTAATTCATCTGTGCACCACAATGCCTTGCTCTTGAAGCAACCTCAGCCCATGATCAAATAAAATCAAGGGAAGTTCTTTAATTCATCATTTCATGCATATTTGAGCTTATTTGAGTGTCCTCAATCATCAATTCCTCAAGATATGAGTCATGGACTTGAGAAGTTGATCAGTCAATTCATCTGACTATTTTGAAATGCACTGAGACCTAACTTTTTATGTGTTGGTCAAATGGAGATGGTTCCAAAAGTAAAAATGTTCTTAAAGACAATGTGAACAACTTTTATGTTCATCAAAAATTGATTTGAAGCTTGGAAGGCCATCTGTCATTCCAATACATTATAGGTCTTTTTGACTGAAACCCTAATTTTGGGTCAGATTCCCAAGGACATAACTCCTATATTTTTTATGATCTTGAGGTGGGATCAAATGCATTGGAAAGCTTAAGATGTCTACTTTAAATGTTATGTTGAGAAAAATTTCAAAATCTCAAATGAAATACATGTGATAATGCAAGACATTATAGGTCATTTTGGACCAAAAGCATTAAAAGGCAAAAAAGTCCAACTTCAAGTGCCCATACCTCTTTCATCAAAAATCTAAATGATGCAAAATTTAAGTCCATTTTGATTGTCTTGAAAAGATCTACAACTTCGATGTTGGAGGTTTTTTCATTTGAGGCTTGCATCATTAAAACAGAAGGGCTTGAACATTGGTCAAATTTGGAAACCTTGCATTGACATTTTTTGCACATCACACTTAAAACTCAAAATTCACTAATTTCCACACTTCAAATGAGCTTTTGTCCAACATAACATTTGTTCCTTATACAAAAACCTTTCCAACCATTACCCACATGCTTATGTTTGGATTTTCTAAATAGTATTTTCGAAGAGGTGAAGGTTTAGGTTCAATTGTGGAATTCATGTTGAAATCTTGATGCACAAGCAAATTCAAAGCAAACTACACGTCCAAACCTTTGGCATCCGAGTTCAGCTTTCAATTGGCATTGTTTTTGGGCCTTGTGCATGATCATGCAAGCCCATGCAAGGATTATCCAATTGTTCATCAATTCCTTGCCACTCTCTCTATAAATAGAGACCATATGCCATTAAAAAAGGGACCCTGGTTCAACCTGAAATGCTGCAGAATTCTCTCCATAACCATCACTAAAGGAATTTTCACTTTTCTCTAAAAAATTCAGATCTAAATTTCGACTTCCTTGGTTGATTTTCAGACCTATAATTCCTCAGCCTTGCTTCCTCTTCATCACTAGATCTCATTGCAAGCATTGGATTGTGAAGAATCGTGCTCTCAAGACCTGCATTTCAAAGGTGGATAACATAAATTTTCCTCTTCGAAACTCTTTGATCCTTGCTTATTTCTTGTGTTTCTTGGTCTTGCTAAAGTCCTCTCAATAGAGGCATTTGATTTGTGCTTTCAATTTTGCAAAAACATGAAGTTCATGATGAACACCATCATACTTCCAGCTCTGATTTCTCCATTTATAGGGATCTAGAGTGGAAGTGCATGGTATAGGAGTGATGTACATCACTTCCTCTCACCGGAACTGGAGGTCTCACCGGAGAAGACGGTGGCTCCGGTGGCCGTCCCAACTCCAGATCTAATCTGGATCGTTCATTCACGTTTCCAGATTCAATCCCGTGCGTCCAATGTTATGACTCGTTTTATGGCACGGTGCGGTTCAGTTGACCAAGGCTCATGGTAAGCGCGCGCTTCATGACCTCATGATCTGCCAGCTCAATTAATGAGCTCAAATCAAACGGTCCACGCTTTTTCCAATTTCTATTTTCTATTTTTATTTCCATTTTATTTTCTTTAATTCCATTTTATTTCAAAAATCAATATCTCTTTCATTTTTTATCCAAAAATTATGGGACCAATTGCATTAGTCTCCAAATAAATTCTAGTTTCCATTTCTGATTTTTAATATTTTTTATTTTGTCATTTGATATTTTTCATGAATTTTCTCTTTTCTGGTTATTTTTAATTCATTTTAAATAGTTTTTGATATTCAAAAATTACAAAAATATTTTCCCAACCTATTTGAATGATGATGGATCTATGAAAAATATTCTCATTAATTTTTAAATTGATTTGAGATTTATTTGAGATTTTAGTTCAATTAGGTTATTTTTATTCATTTTTAATTGATTAAAAATAGTTTCTGACTTTTAAAAATGCTGAATTTTTTTGTCAAACTTTGTTTGACCTTGTTGAACTTGGGATAAATTACTTGAACCTTTCAAGGTTGATTTGAAGTAATTTTGAAGTTTGACCTCTCTTTTATTTTTAATTCAAGTTTAATATTAAATATTAAAAAATGCCAAAAATATTTTATTCATTTCTTGACTTCCAATCTTCATCTCACTTCTATTTTTGATTGTTTGACTTTGACTTTCAATGTTATTGGTCAACATATGATGATTGGTACATGGTATTTCATTTAATGCATTTGTATCATTTTGCCTTCTTTTGTCTCCATTTATTCATCTCCTTCTTCTTCTTCTTCCTTTTTCCTTTTGATTTATGAGTTGAAGGTTGATAAGTTAGCATTGATTAGGGAGACTTAATATTCCTTGATTCAAATCTAATTTATCTTGATCAATTGATCAAGTGAATGGCTTTGCATTAAGGATAGGTTGTTTTCTAAATCATGCAAAAGGCTTAAACCAATACAAGATCAATTCTCTTCTCTTTTTGGCATGGCAAGTTGTTGAGACTTGGTTCACTAATCAAGACTCCTAACTTGTGTTGGTTGCCTACATTATTATTGACCGGCCTCAGATAGTTGTGACTTCTACATAAGTCCAATTACGATTGCTTAACATAGCGCTAAATTTGCCTTATGGCACACTAACTACTAACACTAACTATTGACAATTAACATTTACTTTATGCACTTTACTTTTATTGCAATTTACTATTCTTGCATATTATCCATTTGCTTTTCTCTTTGCTCACTTGAGCACATGTTTATGATAATGCCATTTTCCTTTTGATCACTTGAGCACATAATTGTGTATATATTATTATGCTTGTGTTTTGTTTTGATTGTTGTGAACCAAATGCAAAGAAATGGACTTAGTTTCTAGGAC
The DNA here is from genome assembly GCF_024323335.1 of Lathyrus oleraceus. Lineage (NCBI taxonomy): Eukaryota > Viridiplantae > Streptophyta > Magnoliopsida > Fabales > Fabaceae > Lathyrus > Lathyrus oleraceus. The sequence continues at coordinate 178,912,241 of NC_066582.1, forward strand.
TTTCCCTATGCAAAGAATGGAGAATTGGACTTAGATTCTAGGACTTTCCTTATGCAAAATTGGAGTAAATGGACCTTAATGATGAAGATGGATTAGAAGGACTAAATCTCTAAACTCACTCTTGTCCATTCTTGTTTTACTTCATGGAACTTTTGATGTGTGTGCTTTTGTGCTAGGGATTCTATGAGCTAAATTGAAGGACCATTGCCATGTTCATCCAAAGAGAAAGATACAAGATACATTGAGGATCTCTTAAGAGACTTGTTTGATTGCTTATGCTTTGTGATTGCTTATTCCAAAGGATGGGAGCTACTTGGATCATCAATATGATCTCAAGGGAGGAACTCCATTGTGGTTTTATTTCTTTATCCCTCATCTTTTGCTTTCCTTAGGACTTACCCTTCTTCTTCTTCCCTCCATTCTAACCCAAGCCAAAACTTTTTGTGCAAACATCTAACACTTGTTTTCAACATTAGAAACCTAAGCCTTATGCTTTTGATTTTCAAACTTTCTTTTCATAACACTTATGTTGAATTGAACCTTTAAGTCAACTTTGACCATTTTTGTATATACTTCTAATTGGTAAATATAACCCATTCAAATTTCTTTTTGTGGTTCCAATGGCCACCTTCTTAATCAAATTTTCCATAACCTTTAGTTATTAGGTTTGAGTTATCTTTGTGGTAGATGTAATACTCACCTATATCCTTAGTGATGGACAATGAGTCTTCCATGCTTATTATAGGGTTAACCCCTCACTAGCATGTTGAAGCTATCCTCACATGGTGGATTTGTGGTTTGGTTGGGTTTTCTCCCTTTGATAACAAAAGACCTTAAGGCTTTTGGACCAATCAATTCACCAACTTGTTTTGATATTTTTACCCCGAACTACGAGGTTTTGATCCTAATCTTTTTTAAGATGGTATGTAGGCAATGGGTTTATCCATCCAAACATAAAATGTAAATAACTTGTACATTCTCTTCTCATCTCTTCAATCATGTTTGCACAAATAAATTTTCACAAAATACCAACCTTACAACAAGTATGAAAAGGGCTCCCTAGGAGTACCTAGGATGTTTTGGGTGCTTAAAACCTTCCCATTGCATAACCAACCCCCTTACCCCGATCTCTGACATTTTTACTAGTTTTTGATTCGATAAAACTTTTAGGTTTTTTTTCGCTTTCTAACCATTCCTTTGGATAAATAGAAGTGTGGTGGCGACTCGACTTTAATGGTTTACCTTAGATTTAGTCAATATCTCTAATGGTAACGAATACCCCGCTACAATAGGCTAGGCAAATGGTCAAGCACCTTGTAGCATGGTAGGTCATATTGAGGTCAAATGTTCATGATGCCATAACTTTTCATTCCCTCGTGCATTTTGAGCCTAACTTGGGCCAAATGATATTTTCCATAAGATAAACACAATTCAAAAGGAATGGGGTCAAAAGGATAATTGAACTTAAAATGGAAAGGGTGGAAAGTAAGGGTCATGACAAGGTTTTGGCCCATATTGGCAGGTTGGCCAATGGCACAAATGAGGTCTTAAATGGATGAGTTGATGTTTGACCCTTGAATCAAAGTTGTAGAGGATCCCAAAATTCACATTTAGCTCAAAGAATATTGTCATTTGGATGAAAATTGAAGAAGTTAAGGGGTTTGGACCAAAAGTAGGGCATGCTTGCAAATTAGGTCAACCACACTTGTACATCTCTTGCAAACTTGATGTTTTCTTGTATTCCAAGCCATGATGATGATTTAATGAGCATCTATTGATGAAATATTGCTTAGGGATTGAGTGGTATTGAATATAGATTGAACATTGAATGATGTGGCATGAAAATAAACACATGAACCACCTTTGAATCACCATGAACAAACTTGCCTTTTCCATGGCCCAAAAGACCTTTGTCTTGCCTTGATTTGAAACATGATTACCTATATGGGTAAAAAGAGCAACCGAGCATAATATCTCAAAAAATTAGGGTCAGATGACAAATAAAACAAAGTGAAGCCATATCGTTAAGATACAAACCATAATATGGCCATACATGTGATTTCATGACCAAATGCAATGGTCATGCATAATACGGTTTGGATGTGTGCAAATGAGGTATGTATAAAAGGAAAATGGAGGATAAATTTTGGGGTATGATAGTAGGGAGCTAGAGATACTCCTGATCTTTCGATATCCACTAAGAGATCACCCCTGGTCCACTTTGGTGGATGCTATATACCCTTCCCGGGGGGATTATCAAACACACTTCCTATCTTATGTTAAGGAGAAGACCGAGCAGGGTGCATTGTGTGAAACCATGTTTTACAAGACATTCAAGAAGTGATCAAAGCTAAAGATGACAATCCATAATTGATTTTGATGATGAAAACTTAGACAACTTGGATGACAACTTGGTTTCACTGATGACAACTTGATGCAACCTTTGATAAAAGATTCAAATATTTTAAGCGGTTAAAGATGCGCAAGACAAATTTGTTCAAAGGTTTGCCTCTGAATTAAGTAGATGAACTAGGGATGTTTGATGATCTCTATCCTATGATGATGGAATTAAACTTGAAGATGTATCAAGCCTGATATCTAAGAATACTCAAGCAGGTGCTTATATGAATAATTTATTCGAAAAAGTCTTGATGCTTTAGAGTGTGAAAGAGAGGAAGTGTAAAGCTCGTCCAGTCACGTCTAAGTGATTGTTGTTTTGTAAAAACACAAGGGCTTTCTTGTAAAGAAGTATGGTGAATAATGAATTTTCAAGCACATTCTTTCATGCACTTTGTTTCACTATTCTAGAGTGTCTTATGTTATTTTTACTATTTTAGTTTGTTTCCTAAACTTAGTTTATGTTTACCTTTATTTTAATTTCATATTTAATTTTCAGCTTAAACAATTATTTGATACCATCTCATTGAGAAGATCATAACTTAAGCTACGAGATCAGAATGATGTGTTCTAATATATGTTCGAAAATTAAAAGGAAAAACTACAAGTTTCATGTTGAAGTCAGAAGCAGCTTTAGAGTGCAAGAGACTCGAATAATTTGTTTTAGTACCATACTTTATAAAATAATTAGTTTTGGGTCGGGTTTTATGTTTTCCGACCCGGTTGGGATTAGAACCAGAATTCTTTGTTTCCTTTAACCTAAAGTAGTTGAGGCTACTGTTGAGAATCTATTCACTATTCCCAAAATTAGTGCTTTGTACAGTTCATGGAAAACTAATTCTAACGGTTAATCTGTTGAATCATGTTTGCATAAGGCTTTGAGGTTTTTACTGTTATCAATTTAATTTCTTTTCTCTTTCAATTCTCTTCTCTAAAATTCAATTGATTAATTTGTTATTTTATGGAATATTTTTGATTAATTTCGTATGATTGCTGTAAGACCCCAATTTTGACCCTAAGATCCCTCATGCTATCTCATCATATGCATTGACTTTGGGATCACACCTTGGCATCCTCCTTACCCCTTATTAATTGGGTTGGTATTGGGAGAGGTTACTAAGCACATTTGATGATATCATAATTTGTTTTTCATAATTTACTAACCAAAATACCAAAAATATGTCAATGTATAGTTTGTTGCTTTTGTAGGTAGTGTATATGCTTACCAATGCCTCATCAAGCTCACATCTAGGATTTAAGACCCTCAATGCAAGGAGAATAACTTAGATATGGTTCGTAGTGATTTTATACATCATATATGGGTCCCCATGATCTTCACATATCATTTTGATCAAGAATTCATCAAGAGTTTGAAGCGTGTTTGCCTTGGAACCCCTAATTAATCTAGGTATCTTGTGTGACTTCCTCAACAAGTTTCTTCACCATTTGATCAAATATTTAAAGGTATACTTCATATTACATCATCTTACACATATATAATCATCCATGAGTCCCAAATATCAAGAGAACTTCAAGTTTGCAAGATGGTTCATGGTGGTTGACTAGAGAAAGTCAACTGGTCAAAACTGGGGTTCCCTGGACCCTATCTCCTACAGTTGTTATCATATGAAAATGATTCCAAGATAAAAGATACTCCTTATTACATTAAAAACAACTTTCATGTTTAAGTCAAGAGCTAGTTTGGCTTGGAAAGTCGTTGTTTATGGTGAAAGATTATAGGTCAGTTTGTCTGAGCCCTAGTTAGGAGGTTAACTTCCAAGGACCATAACTTGCTAAACTTTTATGAGATGAAATCCATTCAAGTTCCATGATCAATTTCAATATGTCCTCTCCAACTTTGATGTTTAGAATAAGTTTAAATTCAACATGCAAATGCATGTGCCAAGAAAAAACATTATAGGTCATTTTGGGCAATTACCATTGAACAAGTGATTTTCCTCAACTTCTAAAATGCATAAATCCTTCATGCCAAATCAAAATGAGGTCCAATTTGTGACAAAATTTAAGAGGTTTGAAATAAATACAACTTTTATGAAGGAACTTTTTCCATTAGAAGTCCATAGCAAAAGTTTTCAAGGTTTAAGAAGTGAACATTTGACTTGGTACTTAGAAAATTTCCAAATATGTTTGATTTTCAAAAATTCCACCTCATAATTCATCATAATACAAGCTTCAAATAGAAAAGTGTTCAACATGAAAGTTGTTCCCCTTGATCTCAAATTTCCAAAAAGTCCAAGATCATCTCATTTGGCGAAGAAATGACGAACTTGCGCATGGGTTCTTTTCAAAGATCCATTTGGATGGATTTCACATTCACTTTCCAATTTCAAATGCATGGCCACATGACATGATTTCAGCAATGCACACTGGTAATTTTGGACCTGAATACATCACTTGACAGGCCTATCACACGCCCATACAAGCATGCAAGGAAAACTACTAAATTTGGCATATTTTGGAAGTGTGTGGAAATGAATCACAATGCCTATAAATACAACCTTATTGGCTCAGAATTGAGGACCTCATGCCCAAGCTTTGAACCCGCAATCCAAACCCTCACCATTAAAGAATAATCTTAAAGGTTTTCATTTGAAAATCGAGCTTCAAATCTCATTCTGTTTTGAGATTGAAACTCCAAGAGTCCAAGATTTTCTTTGATCCTATTCATCTCATACAAGCTTCTAAAGCCAAGCCATGGTCAATTGGAAACAATATCGAGCAAGGTTGAAGCTCATTCAAAGGTAATTTCCAGAATTTTCATCTCTTCGATTCTCTCTCAATTCTTAATTATTCTTTGTGATCTTTGGTTGGCTGAAGTCCTACCATTCTAGGTAACAAGATTGAGTTGCTTTGAGGTTGAATCGAAGAAACTCAGTTCATGATCCTCAAAATTCAAGTCCCTGTATCTTTTGATATACTTGGAATTGGAGAAAATTAAGGCCTGATTCGAGCTCCTGAGCATTTTTCTTTAAATCCATGTCCTTGTTTTTCATTTCCATGGTGGTTTATGGTGGACCAGTCCGGCAAGGTCCACCGGAGAAGAAGACCGGAGCCCTAGCTTCGGTGATGTGTTGGCAATATCCTGAACCATCTGATCATTTCCCATGTTCTAATCTCGACCTTCGCTTCTGATTACCATGCGTGTATACACGTTGACTGTAGTACATGATGAAGCGCGCGTTTTGGCCATCAGATCTGCCACCTCAATTAATGAGGGAGATTTGATGGCCCTTGTTTTTTTTTTACTTTAATTTCTGATTTTATGTTTAATCCTTTAATTTTGTTTAATTCATAATAATTTCATTTTTAATCCAAAAAATATGGGACTTTCACCAAAAATCTTTAGATATTTTTCTCTTCCATTTTCTGAATTAAAATTATTTTTTGGATTAATTTTGATATTTTTCATGAATTAAATGTTTTTATGCATATTTTTAATTGTTTAAAAATACTTCTGACTTTTCAAAAATCATGAAATTTTTTGTCTAAGGTCCTTTGACCTTGTTTGACCTAGGATAAATCTATTGGCCACTTATTTGGTGTTTTGAAGAGGTTTTAGGGTTTGTCCAAATTAAATTATATTTTAATGCATTCTAAATTGATTTTTTAATTGATTAATTGTGTGAAAATTATATTGAGCCATTTTTATGGTCTTGTGATGTTGACTATTTGTTTGGGCCTTAGTCAAGGTTGATTTGACTTTTGTTGGATTAAAATCATTAGATTTAGGGGATTGATGAAATGTACATTTCATCTCCCAAAATGAATGAATGATTTTAATTTGATAAAATTCCTCCCATGACCAATTTGTGTTTCTCTCACTCCCCTCCCTCTTCATCTTCATCCATATTCTTTCCCATTCCGTTCATTGACCAATGAAATCTCTAATGTCTTAAGGCTAATTGGTTCATCAATGACCTTGTGTCAGATGAACCAATACAAGTATGATTGAGATAGGTCCATCCCTCTTGATCTTTTCTTTTAGTGTGTGTCAGACTAACCTTTGACTAACTCTTATTAATATTGCTTTACTTTCAAGTCATTTACTTTATGCAATTTAAATTTCAGCCATTTACCATTCATTGCCATTTACATTTCATTTAACTTGTTTATGTTTATGCCATTTTTACTTTACTCATTTGAGCCATATCTTGTGATTGTATATTTTGTTTGTGCATATTGATTTTGTTTGTGGTCTTAGGACCTTAAAACACTTAGTAAATAACAAAAACCCTAAAAAACATTTGGTGGACTGTGTAGCGGGGTATTCGTTACCATTAGAGATATTGACTAAATCCAAGGTAAATCATACAAGTCGAGTCACCACCACACTTCTATTAATCCAAAGGAATGGTTAGAAAGCAAACAAAAACCTAAAAGTTTTATCGAATCAAAAACTAGTAAAAATCTCAGAGATCGGGGTAAGGGGGTTGGTTATGCAATGAGAAGGTTTTAAGCACCCAAAACATCCTAGGTACTCCTAGGGAGCCCTTTTCACATTTGTTGTAAGGTTGGTATTTTGTGAAAATTTGTTTGTGCAAACATGATTGATGAGAAGAGAATATATAAGTTAATTACAATTTGTGTTTGGATGGATAAACCCATTACCTACGTACCATCTTGAAAAAGATTAGGATCAAAACCTTGTAGTTCGGCGTAAAAATCTCAAAATGAGTTGGTGAATTGATTGGTCCAAAAGCCTTAAGGTCTTTTGTTATCCAAGGGAGAAAACTCAACCTAAAACCACAAATCCACCATGTGAGGATAGCTTCAACATGCTAGTGAGGGGTTAACCCTATAATAAGCATGGAAGACTCATTGTCCATCACTAAGGATATAGGTGAGTATTACATATACCTCAAGGATAACTCAAACCTAATAGCTAAAGGTTATGAAAATGTTTTGATTAAGAAAATGGCCATTGAAACCACAAAAGTATTTGAATGAGTTATATTTACCAATGAAAAGTATTTACAAAATATGATCAAAGTTGACTTAAAGATTCAATTCAAAATAAGTGTTGTGAAAAGAAAGTTTGAAAACCAAAAGCATAAGGCTTAGGTTTATAATGTTTGAAAAGAAGTGTTAAATGTTTGCACAAAAGTTTTAGCTTGGGTTGGAGTGGAGGGAAGAAGAAGAATGGCTAAAGTCCTAATCATACAAGAGATGAATGATAAGAAACAAAACCACAAATGGAGTTCCTCTCTTGAGATCATATTGATGATCCAAGTAGCTTCTATCCTTTGGAATATGCAAGCAAAATAAGTGTAAGCTCAAGCAATCAACATAATCAAACAAGCTCTTAGAAGATCCCCAATGTCTCTTGTATCTTTCACTTTGGATGAACATGGCAATGGTTCTTCAATTTGGCTCAAGTAGTATTCCCCTAGCACAAAAGCACACACATCAAAAAGTTCTATGAAGTAAATCAAGAAAGGACAAAAGTGAGTTTAGAGGTTTGGTCCTCCTAATCCATCTTCAACATTAATGTCCTTTTACTCCAATTTTGCATAGGGAATGTCCTAGAAACTAAGTCCATTTGTCCATTTTTTGCATTTGGTCCACAACAATCAAGACAAAACATAAGCACAATAATATATACACAATTATCTGCTCAAGTGAGCAAAAAGGCAAATTGCATTAACATAAACATGTGCTCAAATGAGCAAAGGGAAAAGCAAATGAATAATATGTACAAGAATAGTAAATTGAATAAATGTAAAGTGCAAGAATTAAATGTTAATGGTTAGTGGTTAGTGGTAATAGTTAGTGTGCCATAAGGCAATTTAGCGCTATGTTAAGCAATCGTAATTGGACTTATGTAGAAGTCACAACCATCTGAGGCCGATCAATAATAATGTAGGCAACAACACAAGTTAGAGGTCTTGATTAGTGAATCAAACTCCAACAACTTGCCATGCCAAAAAGAAAATGAGAAATGATCTTGTATTGATTTAGGTTCTTTGCATGATTTAGGAAGCAACCTATCCTTAATGCAAAGTCATTCACTTGATCCATGATCAAAATGAATTATACTTGAATCTAGGAAGATTAAGCCTCCATATATCAATGCTAACCACCAATCCTTAACTCATTGATCAAAAAGAAAAAGAGAGAAGAAGAAGAAGAAGATGAAGAATTAAAGTGCATTAATGGAAATGATATGAGATAATCAACAAGCATTGACCAAAGATAGAGAAGATCAAGGTCAAACAATAAAAAACAGAAGCAAAATGAAGATTAGAAGTCAAGAAACAAATAAAATATTTTTGGCATTTTTTTAATATTAAAATAAAACTTGAATTAAAATAATAAAGAAAGGTCAAACTTCAAAATCACATCAAATCAACATTGAAAAGTCCAAGTGAAATATCCCAAGTTCAACATGGTCAAACAAAGTTTGACAAAAAATTTCAGCATTTTTAAAAGTCACAAACTATTTTAAATCAATTAAAAATGCATAAAAATAACCTAATTGAATTAAAATCTCAAATAAATCTCAAATCAATTAATAAATTGATGAGAATATTTTTCATAGATCTATCATCATTCAAAAAGGTTGGAAAAAATATTTTTGGATATCAAAAACTATTTTAAATGAATTAAAAATAACCAAAAAAGAGAAAATTAATAAAAAATAGCAAATGATAAAATAAAAAATATTAAAAATCATTTTTAGAAAGTAGAAATTAAAGGGAGAAGAATGAAATTGGTCCCATAATTTTTGGACCAATAATGAAGGAGATATGGATTTTTAAAATGAAATGGAATTGAAATAATAAAATGAAAATAAAATCAGGAAAATAGAAATTGTGAAAAAGCGTGAGCCGTCTGATGATGATTCATTAATTGTCGTGGATCATCACACGGCTAAGAAGCGCGTGTTCACCATATGCGTGAGTCAAACGTGCTACACCAAGCCATTAAATAAGTCATAACAATGGACGTGTATGATTGAATCTGGAAACATAAATGGACGCTCCAGATCAAATCTGGGAACCAGACGGTGGCCAGCGCCACCGTCTTCTCCGGCCAAGCTCCGACCATGTCCAAAAGTTGCAGAGAAAAAATGGTAACCAAAAGGCATGATCCAGGCATCAATCGAGAGCTGGGGTGATGTACATCACCCCTGTACCACTCAAATCCATTCTAGATCTCTATATTGAGAGAAATCAGAAGTGGAAGATCTGTGGTGTTCATATGAACTTCATGATTTTCAAAAATTATAAGCACAACAATGTTGCCTCTATGTAGAGGACTTCAGATCACACAACAACAATGAGAATTGAACACTATACAAGTAGATTCGAAGAAAATAACAGTTGGTATGAACCTTTGATTTGCAAGGCTTTGAGTCACAATCCTTGGATGCTATTGCTTACAGTTGACACTATAGATCAAGGAGATGAAGGTTTAGGAACTTTGAGATCTGAAAATTGATCAATGAAATCAAAGTTCAGATCTGAAAAATTTGAAGAAAAGAGAGTTAGCTCCTTTAGTGATGGCTGGATTTTCAGTTTAGCAGCAATTGGGGCGCCTTAAGGTTGAAGAAATGAAGAGCATTGGCCTTGTATTTATAGGAGAAGCAAGTTGAAATGCATGATCAAAAGTTTGCATGAATGAAAAGGGCCTCCATGCATGGGCCTGTACAGGCGCATGGAGGGCCCAATTCCATTTGGAATTGAAAGCTGATGCATGATGAAAGCAAAATGGACGTGCAAATTGGACTGTATCAGCTCATGCAAGGCAATTTAAATGATTTTCAAAAAATGCACTATTAGGTTCAAGCCTTCGAAAATGCCATGTTAAAAATAGGAACACCACCTCATGAGTAATGGTTGGAAAACTTATTGCATAAGGAACATTTGTTATGTTGATCAAAACTCCCTTTGGGCCTTGCAAATTGATGAAAAATGGACATGAAGTGTGGGGTGCAAAACATGCATATGTGAGATTTTCAAAATTGGCCAAAGTTCAAGCCCTTCTGTTTCAATGATACAAGCTCCAAATCACAAAATCTTCAACATAAAAGTTGTATATCGTTTCAAGACAATCAAATTGAACTTAAATTTTGCATCATTTGGATTTTTGATGAAGAAGTTATGGGCACTTGAAGTTGGGCTTTTTCACATTTCCATGCATTTGGTCCAAAGTGACCTATAATGTTTTGCATTATCACATGTATTTATTTTGAGATTTTGAAATTTTGCTCAAAATATAATTTTTAGTAGATATCTTAAGCTTTCCAATTCATTTGATTTAACCTCAAAATCATGAAAAATGAAGGAGTTATGTCCTTGGGAAGTTGACCGAAAATTAGGGTTTCAGTCAAAATGACCTATAATGTCTTGGAATGGATGATGACCTTCCAAGCTTCAAATCAATTTTTGATGAACATGAAAGTTATTCATATAGTCCTTAATAACATTTCTTATCTTTGGGTCATCTCCATTTGACAAACACGTAAGAAGTTAGGTCTCAGTGTATTTCAAAATAGCCAGATGAATTGACTGATGAACTTCTCAAGTCCAAACCTCATATCTTGATGAATTGATGATTGAGGACACTCAAATAAGTTCAAATATGCATGAAATTATGAATTAAGGAACATCCCTTGATTGTATTTGACCATGGGTTGAGATTGCTTCATGAGCAAGGCATAGTTGATGGACAGATGAATTAGGGTTTCCTTGGGAAACAAGCCTCAAACCCCCTTGATTTGCTTTGATCAAAATGATGAATTGAGATATTTTGGAGGCATATTTGATGGATGAGAGCTTTGGGAACCATTTCCATGCTTGCTTTCATCTTCTCTTGGCCATATCAATGCACATAGGATCTCCTATAAGCTTTTAGACCTTGTGACTGCTCAAGCTACAAACAAGAGATGTTAGTGACATATTTGTGTGCTTTTGGTTAGTAAAATAAAATGAGAAAAGCAATAATATACAATTCAAGCATGCTTGGTGATCTCAAACCAACTCACAAGAGATCCCACCCAAAGGTAAGGAGCCAAGATGTTAATGATCCTTGAGGCAATGCAAATGCAATGTTATGATGCCATGAGGGATCTTAGGGTCAAAATTGGGGTCTTACAGATGCCCCTATTTAAGGTCATTCTAGCCGGAGAAGTGAAGGTTAAAATCTTCGTCTCGACGCGGTAGAATGGGCTTAAATAATAATCAAAAAGACAAATTTTGGTCCCTAAGAGACCTCATGATGCAAATGTACGTATGCAAAAGGTAGTACTCTGTGGAGATATGTGTCCACAAAGCTAAAAGAAGTCAGGAGAAACTGGCAATCCATATGAGTAATATACTCAATGGGACAGAGACTCTGGGGACTCTAATGGGGATAAGAAGGGGAATAAAATGTGTGAGCGGGTCACGTCTTGAGACTTGCTGAGAGACACGAGAGGAATTCCATGAAAATAAATCAATGGAGGGACTCGAGCTGACTCAGAGATGCATGTATTGGGGAATATGCCAATACAACAAAACTATCCACGAAGAATACCTCGGATAAAAATTTCGGACTCAGATGGGGGAAATCCACTAAGGGAGTTCACTGGGAAATGTCCAAACAGGACTCATTTGAGGAAATAACAGGATGAGGTATTACCGGTAACTGGGTAATAAGCTCAAGGAGACATGTGATCAAAACACCGGTATGAGGGTGAGAGAACAACACACTCGGTGAGAACGAATATCTAAGACCGGTATGAGGGTGAGAGATATCAAACATCCAAAATCATCTGAGCAAGATCTAAAAAATGTATATTTCAACTCAGGAAATCTGACTCCACAGGGGACAAAAGTCATAATAGGGAGCAGAAGGGAAGGAACAACATGGATACCGATTACTGGGCATATAATATATGACCGACCAAGCGTGAATTGGGGAAAATTTCCAAGACACTCATCATCCGAAAGGAGGACTAAAAAGAAAACTCAATTACAGGATGGGCATTCGACTCCGCAAAAGGGAATACGAATCTTACTCGACTGGGGAAGAGCAAAAGACTTCGACCAAAGAGCGCATGAGATATATTATCTATTACCGTCAGAACATAAATAACATACTCGCATGGAAGATTATCCACAACCAGTTACTGGGTTAATAAAGGATAAATCGACCGAAAGAAAAGGGCATCGGGATACCGAATACTAGGTATAAAATGATGACCAATCGAAGGGAGAAATGATCATTACCCACCAAAGGTAAATGAAAGATGACCCGCTGGGGATACATTGACAAAGGCAATGATCCGGGAGATATATCACCGGTTACTGGGAGATATACTCAAAAGGTGAAGGAATATCAATACCGAATATTAGATAAAGATAATTGTCAAAGAGGGGATTACATCTACCAATATTAGGTAGAAAACCACGGAAGAGTAACCGTCATTGGTTAGGATAAACAAAATAAGGTTAACTCTGCAAGGGGATAAAATGGGGTTTACAACTACCGGTATAAGGGTAGAAGACCACCGAAATAGGACTTATAACTACCGGTATGAGGGTAGAAGGCCAACTTTGCCGGGGAAAAGATGGATAATTACTGGTTACTGAGCAATCATTCATCTAAACTTCGGGGAAGTGCGGGGAAAATAACGAGCGTAGTCAATCTAGGAACAAGCTAGAGAGACACAACGGAACAAGGACTCAACCCAATGAGGATATAACTCAGGGGAATATGGAAGAAAGGATAGACATTTTTTGCCTATGGGGATGACTCTACATGGGGAGATCAGACGCAAACATCTGCTTGGTGAAATATGTATTACTGAATAGCAGGAGACAACAAACAAAGGTATCTATGGCAAATAATGAGACATGAATATTTGAATGTTAAAATTATGCATATACGTGTGGTTTATGTATGATGAATGCTGACAAAACAGACATATCTAACACAAACAGGTCCAAAAATCAATGAACAAACATCTGGTACTACATCTCGAGAGAGAAAGCCAGGCCCACTGGAGAACATCTAATCTGATGGGAGCAAAAGGTACCAGGAATAAAGATCTTTGCATGTAAGGAGAATCAGTCACTCCACCTGGGGACAGGATCAACACGCAGATAAAATCCTCCGTAGAATCAACTTTACTGGACAAATTATCAGATGGGAAAATCAAACTCTGTGGAGAACAACCACCAATCAGAAGGTTCCCGTGTCACCATATATATTGTACTACTGAAGAAATCATATTTTCTAAGGAGGAAGGGACATTACTCCGCTGAATGAAAGATAAACATCTTCATCAACCACTCTGCTTGGGAGGAAACCACAAACAGACTCTGACCAGGAAAATGCTGGAGATACCCTGATGGTGACCATACTGGTGAGTAACAGTGGGATTAACCCTGCTGAGGATGGTCGAGGAGCGAAATCACTCGAGATTAAAAGTAGCCAAGTCCACAGAGGGAAAGCTTCAAACTAAATTTGATGAAAACTCCACTTACGTCAGGGATTTCCTGCTCACTCTGAGGGGAATTTCTATCTTGAAGTGAGAGAATACCAACTCCTTCGGAAAAACTAGCATATTCAATTTATCAATCTATAAGGGATTTTAGGTCAATCCACATAAGGGATGACAACTGTCGCATTACGCGAAAAACCGGCGGGAAAACGAAACAACAGAGCCGCCACCGTGCGTTATTTATCCCAAAGGAGGGAAAGGAAACGCTCGAAGTAAACCTGGAAAAGACATGGTCTCGCGACCAGAGAAAGATGGGATCGGGAGTCGGTTATGCGAAGGGAAGGTATTAGCATCCCTACGCATCCGTCGTACTCGACGGGATCCACGCTCAGAAAGAAAGGATAAGGTTGCTAAAAACTGCTCAAACATCACACAAGGCTGGAAGGAAACACAGAAAGACAAGAGAAACTAACTCGGCAGGATATCGCATCCTGGGCCTACGTAGTCTGTCAGGCACAGACATCAGAGTCGACGTAGTTCGGGACAGGGGAAACGTGCTCGCTAGGATGTCGCATCCTATGCATACGTATCTTCTCTGACCGGAGAAGAATCAGAGCACTCGTAGCTCGGCTAACGCACGCCAAACAAAACCACACAGGAAACCGACTGCCAATCGCTGGACTTACGTTAGACTCCACACAAACAGGCAAACATGGAAACCGAATGCCAATCGCGGGACTTACATCAGACTCCGAACCAACAAACACACTCACAGGAAACCGACTGCCAATCGATGGACTTACGTCAGACTCCAACACAACACAAACAAGACACAGGAAACCAACTGCCAATCGCTGGACTTACGTCAGACTCCAACAAACAAACAAGACACAGGAAACCAACTGTCAATCGCTGGACTTACGTTAGACTCCTACACAACACAAAGGGGTTGAAAAAGAAAAAGGGCGCCCGGAGAGATCAGCTCATCTCCTGCCTACGTACCTCATCTGGTATGAGGATCAGAGCGACGTAGTTCCCCTTAACAGGGAAAGAACTTCTAACCTAACCAGAGACAAAGGGAGACACAAACTACTAGGGAGACTACGACTCGAGCCTAGAAGTTATCATGCATACGATCCCTATGTTAAGGTTTCTATCTAACTTACACAGGAAGCAAGCTATCCTAAACAGCACAGTCAATCAAAAGCACCAAAAGCAAGCACACACACTATATGCAAACAGATGGGCTCATACAAGGCTAGGCTTTAGTCAAGGGGTCATGTCAACCTCAACAAACAAGCCACTAGAATAGGGTATGATTAGCTCTTAACCCTAACATTGAGAGTTAGGGTGAAGCAGATGAAATGGGAAGTGAGGGTAAGACCTCACAGCTCTTATCCCTGGCCTGGGAGAGCTTCAGACAAATGAAAGTGTGGGAGTTCAGAATGTAGGAACTCTTCTCCACATGACTGACACAACTGAGATCTTGGGTTATTATCACAATGCATCAACACAAGGTGTGTGAGCAAAGTGAATGACACACTGAATAGCAGGGGATGGATTGCACATCCCTTTTATCTGCCACTTGCCTCTAAAGAGGTCTTTACCTGCTTGGCACAAAAGTAAACATTCACAAACATTGCCTCTTAGGGAGGGCTTCAGAGAGGTGCCTGCCCACATAACAGGACAGGTCTTCCAGACTACATGAAGTCAGAGAAATTATACCTCAGTGGTTAAGCAACCAAGCAAAGCAAAAGCAAGTTCAAAAGAACTCAAAGCAACTTAGGTACCTGTGAAAAATCTAAACTAATTAGTTCAACTGTACAGACAAACAATCAACAAGCAATAACAAACAGACAAACAATGTTCACAATGTGAAAGCCACAAGTCAAACTCAAATGAGCTAACATCGACCTACAAAACACACAAATGTTAGTAATCAAAAGCAAACATCAATGCTCAAATGTGGAAGCATCATCAACTATGGACTTGGAAGTTTAAACCTGAAATCAAAGCCCACATGTAAGCCACAAACCACTAGGTCAAAGCCTAGGGTCAAAGATGAATAAAAAATCCAAAACAGAACATGAAATTTAACATGAATCATCTTCATTCAATCAAGAACACATCTCAAAAAGTCCCACATCAAAATCATTAACCAAATTCATTTCATGTGCAAAACATGGCAAGGCATGCAAATGGTGATCACATTGAGACATCAGAAGAAACAAATGCACATTAAATCAAAAATGATTTAAATAATCTTGGCAAAATTCATGAGTAAACAGGACATACAACATGATCATCACACAAAAAATTAGAGGCATTGGACATCATTAGGCATGGCAATCACATAGCATAAAATAAACAACCAAATGTGTGACACAAATTGTCACACCAAGATAGCATAATCATAAAACAGAGATGGCAATTGAGAAAAATACCAAACCAACACCAAAATGTCAAGCAATGTATCTAGTTATCACACACAAAATTTCAGAAGCATTGGATCATTTTTGAACATTTTATGATCAAATGAATAAGGCAATAGCACAAATGGACACATGTTCAATCTCCCTAGGGCAAATCATTTTTTAAGCCAGGCACAACTTGCAATTTAATGATCATAAAAAAGTAGACAGGATGAGGATCATGATGCAAAAAATTGGAGAGCATTTGGTGCATTTTTCAATTTTTAATGATTTTTGGAAGTTGAGGAAAAATTTGAAAAATGAAATGGAGCCAAACATGGAATAATGTGGAAAAGTGAAGTAAAGGCAAGGCAATTTGAAATATGTCCTTCGCTCAGGCTCGAACCGGTGCCAAATTTGAATCACAAGCGCGCACAATCAAAGCGACTGTGTTTTGATGTTCAAACCCTAAACACGCGCGCTGCATATTTCGTAGCTAATTTGAATTTACACATGCCAGTTTCGTAGCTAAATGGAAGCAAGGTTGTAGCAATTTCTGGAAATGATGAACACCATGCATGAACGATGAAGATCATGAAGATCTTCATCTGGAAATTTCCAGAAAACAAAAATATGTCCAGAAATCATAAACAAGGACATCATTCAACAGGTTTTCTTATAGTAAGCACGGATCAAGCCATGAATCATGCAAAAACAACAACACAATTCCAAATCGAAGAAAATAAACAATGGCATCAAAACTTCAATTGAACATATCTTGCTCAAAACATCACCAAATCACTCCAAATTTTCATCAACATTATCACCAATCAATGAACTACAAGAATATCACAACCATTTGCAAAATAGAAGAGGTCGAATTCTGACCTGTTGAAGAACAGAAGTTGATTCAGCTTGCTTCAAGGCCTGGCAATGCTTCAATCCTTCTCCACACTGCTTAAGGAAGTGAATGATGATGAAATCGAAGCTTGAATGCACACGAATCTAGCTCAATCTTCAATTGCCTTGGATGCTTCACACTTTGAATCCAGCTTAATATGCCACAATTTCTCTTGATTCCACATCCAAATGTGCTCAGAAATGCCTCATGAACATGAATTGATCAATGAAAAGTGTTTGTGTTTGAAGAATTTTGGAAAAAAGTTTGAGAGAATTTTTTTGAGAATTTGTGATTCTAGATCTGAAAATGTGCTAATGACCAAAAACAGTTGTGATTATTCATTTATACCTCCTACTAATCATGTTTAGATCATGCTTAAACCAAAGCCAAAGGTGATTAGCAAGTTTGAAGGTATTTGTGCAAAAATGCTTTTTCACCTCACACTCATGCTATGCACGTGAACAGTACATGTTTCTGGCCCAAAATGCCTTAAAATGAGTCCATGCACACTTGTGAATTGGTTTGGTATGCTCATAATCATTCAAATTGGTTTTATGCAATTTTCTTCCAAAAACTTCATGAATAAACCAAAGGCCATGCAAATGAAATTCATGTCAAATAATGGTATGCTTGGAAAATACATGTTATAAGGATCAAAATGCAAAAAGAACCACTCATTTTGGAGTTTTGGTTTGAAAGTTATGTCCATTTGAAGTTTGAAACACACTTTGCCATGATTGGACCATATCTCCTCAACCACACATGAGAAATTCATGATCTTGGACTTTTTGGAAATGGGAGAGAAAGATATTCAACTTTCATGTTGGATAAAATTTCATTTGAAGCTTTATTGATGATGTAATCTTGAGTTGAAGTTGGTCCAAAACCTTTCCATTTTTGGAAAGTTCAAATTACAGGTCACTTGCTATTTTTGAAAAGTCTTGATCTGACTTCAAATTCTTCAATGTTGATGTTTGAAATGTCAAATGAGACTTGTTTGAGCATGAATGAGGCATCTCTAACCACTTCCCACCTCCAAATCCACAATTGACCGTGCAATTGACTTCTGTTGACTTTTGTGGGCCTCAGATGATTTGCACATAGACTGATTAGTTCTGAGCCTTCAATACTTGGACAAGCTACTTCAAAATGATCCTTGGGTCATGTGAACTTATGGGAATCACCCTAGGGCTTTGATCTCATGTCAAATGCTCTTGTTGCCTTGCACAGCTGAATCTCCTAACCAGTCCTTCCTGATGAGATGTAATGGACTATGCAATATGAATGCAATGTTAATGTGATGTTAATGACCTAAAAATGAAATGTATACACAAATGGGAGGTGCAAATTTGAGGTGCTACAGCTGCCCCTATTCAATCAACTGGGAACCTGAACGGATGAAAGCAACGGCTGTCAGACCTTCAAGGTAAACAGGGATTGAATACCAAAGAACTGTAGAAATTTGCACTCTGCGGGAGATGAACAAGATATTTGAAACAGTAACCAGACAAGACGTTTACCGACGACTCTACTGGGGAGTTTGATTTTTATCAAAGGAAAGATACAGCCAAACGTCAATGGACGAATGGAAAAACTCAACATTTATCGACACCAACGGAGAGGTGACCAGACATCAACGGATGACTGGGAAGACTCGACCAGACGTCAACGGACGAACGGGAGAAGCTCGACGTTTATCGACATCGACGGAGAGGTGACCAGACATCAACGGATGAATGGGAAGACTCGACCAGACGTCAACGAACGAACGGGAGAAGCTCGACGTTTATCGACACCAACGGAGAGGTGAACACTTCACTGGGGAAGTAAAACAAATATTTGCAACTGGAAACCAGATAGGACGTTTACCGACGACTCTACTGGGGATCTCTGGCTGGGGAACAACCAGGCATTTACCGATGACTGGGATGAGACTCGATGTTTACCGACATCGAAAGATGATGTTTACCGACACCAACAAAAGACGACCAGACATTTACCGATGACTGGGATGAAGATATACAAACAGATGTCAACGGACAACTGGGAAAAACTCGACGTTTATCGACACCAATGGAGAGGTGACCAGACATTAACGGATGAATGGGAGAAGAGATACAACTAAACGTCAACGGACGAATAGGAAAAACTCAATGTTTATCGACACCAACGGAGAGGTGGCCAGACATCAACGGATGAATGGGAAGACTCGACCAGACGTCAACGGACGAACGGGAGAAGCTCGACGTTTATCGACACCAACGGAGAGGTGACCAGACATCAATGGATGAACTGGGGAAAGAGATATACAACCATACGTCAACGGACGAGTGGGAAAAACTCAACGTTTATCGACACCAACGGAGAGGTGACCAGACATCAACGGATGAACTGGGGAAAAAGCTAATACAACCAAACACCAGCGGACGAATGGGAAAAACTCAACGTTTATCGACACCAACGGAGAGGTGACCAGACATCAACGGATGACCTGGGGAATGGATAAATGTTACGCACATCGAAAGATGATGTTTACCGACATCAATAAAGGGACAACCAGACATTTACCGATGACAGGAGTGGGACTCAATGTTTACCGACACCGAAACAATGGTGTTTACCGACACCAAGAAAAGACAACCAGACATTTACCGATGACTGGAATGGGACTCGATGTTTACCGACACCGAAACAATGGTGTTTACCGACACCAAAAAAAAAGACGACCAGACATTTACCGATGACTGGAGTGGGACTCGATGTTTACCGACACCGAAACAATGGTGTTTACCGACACCAAGAAAAGAACACACACGGGTGCAAACATGACACTTACCGGTATCACAAGAATGACATCTTCAATACGTCAAGGCAAGGCTAAACACTTGCTGGGAGTCTCACTGGGGAGAATCAAGCTTTCCTTTCACGGACGAGTGAGGAAATACACCTCTCTGGGGAGTTATCAATCCTGAATGCTGCCAGGAGCAACTGTAGCAAATGTGCTGTACAGATGTTGAACAACGATCCACCTCTGCCGGGGATAAGGTCGGATTAGGTTTACACATGAATGCATATGTTTGAATTTTTCTATGGCGTAATGCTCCATATTGAATGGAAATGCTACGCGATTTGAGGATGCAATGATCACTACATGCAAGATGCAGAAATAATGAAAACTCTTGCTGAGGAGCCAACGAATTGCTCTGCTGAGCACACAAACTGATGAATTCTCCAACTCTGTGGGGAGACTCTGTCTGAGGAATGCTCTGCGGGGGAAAAGCACCAACTTCTCACTCATACTGGGGAATAACACTGCTGTTGGAGAAAGCATAGATCCCACCGGGGACAACCTTCACCGGATCCAATCCACTCGGGGACTCCGCTAGGGGAACAACCAATGGCGACTTTACTGGGGAGAGCTGCCAACCCACAGGTAGGATAAACTCTGCTGGAGATAATTTTCGCCGAACCTGATCCACTCGGGGAACCTGCTGGGGAAAACTATCAACACAACCCTCTGCTAGGGAAATCTGCCAAGGGAAAACCTTCCACACCCTGATGGGAAAAGGCATAACTCTGTTGGGGAAGTAACATACCAGACCATGCTGGGGATAGACATCCACAACCCTGTCGGGGAAAAGTGTTTACGACCACGCTGGGGACAGCAGTACTTCGAACCAGACTGCCGGGGAACACAATACTTCACTGTCACCTCCGTTGGGGATACAACATCCTTCCAACTCGGTGGGGATTAACAATCTTCAAGCTAGCTGGGGATAAACCCACTTCCAGGCCTGCTGGGGAATGAATAACCTTAGACCTGCTAGGGATAGCCTTTGATCTTGATACTGAGGGACCCATTATCCACAGACGCCTCTGCAGGGGAAAATAGTCTTGATAGCTTTCAGACTTGCTTGGGGAAACAGCCTCACTCTCGCTGAGGAATTCCTGACCTGGAATATGCTAGAGATACAAGTCCTGAACCTGCTTTAACTGCTGGGGAAAGCCCATCTCACACTACTGAACAGTGTTGACACATCCCTGAACAAATCGTGGCTTATCTGCTTCCGCCAGGAACCAAAAGTGATAACCTGCGAACAACAAGGCAAACATGCCTCCAGGGGATTGCATGGACAAGATACACCCAAGTGTACTCAACATTCAAAATGATTTTCAAATGTTTTATCTTTCTGCACGTTATTGTCTAGCCTTCATGTTTTTATATGCAATGTTTATAAAATATTCGGACGTTTTTGCAAACAAAATAGTAAAAATAAGAACAAGAGAGTAATTTATCTGAATAACGACTTTTATTGATTGAAAATGGGCCTGAAAAGGCGAATACATCGGGAAGCAATTCCTAGAAAGAGGTAATTGCGCACAAAAGGAAAAATCTATCCTAATGGCAATGTGAACACGACATCCACTATTTCCCAATTCTGTTATGACTCACAGATCATCAATTTCTCTCCCAAATTCCTTGCTTTCTGAGAAGAATGACTGGACCGATCATACCCTTCGAGATGGTAGACACTGAAGCGCGGTGAAGTACAGATAACTCAGACTGTAGTCTTCGCTTTAATCCCTCTTTTGCCTGGATCGCCCTTTCGGGTTTTCAATCCACCGGGATACCCATTTTTGCCTAAGCCGCCCTTGCGGGTTTTCGACTTACCGGGTGTATAAATTCTTTTCATTTTTTATCCCTAACTTTTGCCCGAACCTTTCTTCTTTTTTTTTTTTTTTTTTTTTTGGTTCGCTGGGATGCCCTTTTTTGCCTGGACTCTTTTATTCTTTTTGTCCAGCGGGTCAATTTATGCGAAGTATTTTTTGACTACATTTGAGTTAACAGGGGACGGAATATCTTCACCATCCATAGTTGTAAGCATCAAGGCTCCACCGGAGAAAACCTTTTTAACAACATATGGACCTTCGTAATTAGGAGTCCACTTGCCCCTATTATCTGTACTGGGAGGAAGGATCCTCTTCAAAACTAGATCACCAGTCTGATAGCTTCGAGGACGCACTTTCTGATCAAAGGCTCTTTTCATCCTTCTCTGATACAACTGCCCATGGCACACAGCTGTTAACCGTCTTTCTTCGATAAGGCTCAACTCATTAAACCTTGTCCGAATCCACTCAGCTTCGTCCAGCTTGACATCCAACAAGACCCTCAGAGAAGGAATCTCCACTTCAACAGGTAGGACAACTTCCATACCATACACAAGGGAGTAAGGGGTTGCCCCGGTCGACGTACGTACTGAAGTATGGTACCCATGCAAAGCGAAAGGCAGCATCTCATGCCAATCCTTGTACGTCACGACCATCTTCTGCACAATCTTCTTAATATTCTTGTTTGCCGCCTCTA
This sequence comes from Lathyrus oleraceus, assembly GCF_024323335.1. Taxonomy (NCBI): domain Eukaryota; kingdom Viridiplantae; phylum Streptophyta; class Magnoliopsida; order Fabales; family Fabaceae; genus Lathyrus; species Lathyrus oleraceus. The sequence goes on from NC_066582.1 coordinate 178,934,764, forward strand.
CAGCACCATTCATCTTCGGTCTGTAAGGAGAAGAATTGTGATGTTCAATCTTGAAATCTTTGCAAAGCTCTTTCATCATCTTGTTGTTGAGATTCGAACCATTATCAGTGATGATTCTCTCAGGAACCCCATAACGACAGATGATTTCCTTCTTAATAAACCGGGCAACCACTTGCTTGGTAACATTAGCATAGGAAGCTGCTTCCACCCACTTGGTGAAGTAATCAATCGCAACCAGGATGAAGCGATGTCCATTAGAAGCAGTGGGCTCAATCTTCCCAATCATATCAATACCCCACATCGCGAACGGCCAAGGCGAATTCATGACATTCAGAGGGCTTGGTGGTACATGCACCTTATCAGCATAGATCTGGCATTTATGGCATTTCCGAGCATACTTGAAACAATCGGATTCCATAGTCATCCAGTAATAACCGGCTCTCAACAATTTCTTGGACATTGCATGACCACCAGCATGGGTACCAAAAGATCCTTCATGCACTTCTTGCATCAACATGTCTGCTTCGTGTCTATCCACGCATCTGAGCAAAACCATGTCAAAGTTCCTCTTGTATAACACGTCATCCTGATTCAAATAAAAGCTTCCAGCTAGCCTTCTCAGGGTTTTCTTATCATTCTTCGACTCACCTTCAGGATACTCCTGGCTCTTGAGGAAGTTCTTGATATCATAATACCACGGTTTCTCATCAATCGCAGACTCGGCTGCAAACACATACGCAGGCCTCTCGAGTCGATTCACCGCAACATGTGGCACATGATTCCACCAATGAACTTTGATCATAGAAGACAAAGTAGCCAAAGCATCAGCCATCTGATTCTCATCCCGGGGGACATGATACAACTTCACCTTCTTGAAGAACGTCAGTATTCTTCTGGTGTAATCTCTGTAAGGAATCAAATGTGGCTGATTGGTATTCCAATCTCCATTGACCTGGTTAATCACTAGAGCGGAATCTCCATAAATGTTGAGAGTTTTGATCCTTAAATCAATGGCTTCTTCTATACCCATGATACAAGCCTCATTCTCAGCCTCATTGTTGGTTACATCAAAAGTCAGCCTGGCAGAAAAAGGTATATGTGCACCTTTAGGATTGATAAGCACAGCCCCAACACCGTTACCGTTCATATTCACAGCCCCATCAAACATCAGTGTCCACTTGTCATCAGGATCCGGTCCTTCCTCGACAAGAGGCTCTTCACAATCTTTCATCTTCAGATACATGATGTCTTCATTAGGGAATTCAAACTTCATCGGCTGATAATCATCGATCGGTTGCTCGGCAAGGTAGTCTGACAGAATACTACCTTTGATGGCCTTCTGCGACGTGTACTGGATATCATACTCAGTTAGGATCATCTGCCAACGGGCAACACATCCGATGAGAGCCGGCTTCTCAAAGATGTATTTCACTGGATCCATCTTAGAAATCAATAAGGTAGTATGGTTCAACATATACTGCCTCAGTCGGCGAGCAGCCCATGCCAAAGCACAACAAGTTTTCTCAAGCTGTGAATATTTGATTTCACAGTCGGTAAACTTTTTGCTAAGGTAGTATATGGCATGCTCTTTTCGACCAGACTCGTCATGCTGACCCAATACACACCCCATCGAGTTCTCAGTCACTCATAGGTACATTATCAAAGGTCTCCCAGGAACGGAAGGTATGAGGATTGGAGGTTTCTGTAAATACTCTTTTATCTTGTCAAAAGCTTTTTGACAATCATCATTCCACCTGATTGCTTGATTCTTTCTTAGCAATTTGAATATCGGTTCACACGTGGCAGTTAGGTGAGATACAAACCTTGCAATGTAGTTCAATCTCCCTAAAAACCCACGAACCTGCTTTTCTGTTTTTGGTTCAGGCATCTCCTGAATAGCCTTTACTTTTGCTGGATCAACCTCAATCCCTTTCTCACTGACAATGAAGCCTAACAGCTTACCGGATCTCACCCCAAACGTACACTTGTTCGGATTCAGCCTCAGTTTGAACTTTCTCAGTCTGTTAAACAACTTCTGCAAATTTACCAGGTGTTCCTCTTCTGTCTGCGACTTCGCAATCATATCATCCACATACACTTCTATCTCTTTGTGCATCATGTCATGAAAGAGAGTCGTCATAGCCCTCTGATAGGTAGCACCAGCATTCTTCAGCCCAAATGGCCTCACCTTATAGCAGAACGTGCCCCAAGGTGTAATGAATGTCGTGTTTTTCATGTCCTCTGGCGCCATCTTAATCTGATTATAACCAGAGAAACTGTCCATGAAAGAGAAAACCGAGGATTGAGCAGTATTATCAACCAACACATCAATGTGAGGTAATAGGAAATCATCTTTCGGACTCGCTCTATTCAAATCCCGGTAATCGACACACATCCTGACTTTGCCATCCTTCTTCGGCACGGGAACGATGTTGGCTACCCACGGGGGATAAGTCGTAACTGACAGAAAACCCGCATCCAACTGCTTCTGAACTTCTTCCTTGATCTTGACAGCCATATCAGAACTCATTCTCCGAAGCTTCTGCTTGACCGAAGGGCAATCTTCTCTGAGAGGTAGCCTATGCACCACAATATCGGTATCCAACCCAGGCATATCTTGATACAACCAGGCGAATATCTCCACATACTCTCTCAGCATCTCAACCAACCTTCTCTTGACATCTTCCTTCAAAGCAGCCCCGATCTTGATCTCTTTTCTGGCGTCCTTAGTACCAAGATTAATAATCTCCAACTCCTCCTGATGAGGTTGGATGACCCTTTCCTCTTGCTTTAACAATCTGACCAATTCTTTGGGGAGTTCACAGTCTTCCACACTCTCCTCTTCAGCTTGGTAGATGGGATTATTGAAATCATACTGAGCCATAACAGAACTGTTCATAGTGGGATCCGTAAGATCGATTCTGCATGTTTAATGCTTTGTTTTAGAAAAAAGAGTTCAAGAAAGTCACAAAAAACAAAAACATTGCCATTTTTATTTTTGAAAGTGAAAAACAAAAACAGAAAGACAGGGATCACAAAATTGTTTGCAAAACGTCCTTTATTAATGATATCATTGAAAAACATGATGAGGCCCTACAATGAACCACTACGCCTTGGGTAGAACGTAGGGTTTTGTGCAAAATGAAAAAACAAAAGAAAATTACTCTGTTTGAAGAGTAACTTGGACCACATCTTTTGTTGTCCAGTTGTTGATCGACTCCCCTGGTGCACACGGGCGAACCCAGTTGTTCAGATCACAATCACTGTCCTCGTCTTCACTACTGGTTGCAAAGACATCACCGTGATTCATCAGCCCAGCGCTGGTGAAGGAACTCGGCCCTTTCTGCTCAATCTGCTCTGCTTGCAGAGGTTGATAACCAATACCGAACTTATCTTCTTTGACAGGCAAATCCACCATCTTGCCTCAGCCTTCTGCCTTACCAGAGTTGACAACCTCCATAGCCTGCTTGTACGATGCAATTGAGGCACTTGGCTTCTTCTGCTCAGCAAAACCACCCTCTCAAGAGCAACAGTCTCGAATGTCTGGCATAAAGTTTCATGGATCTCGCCATCCACCTCTACATACTTAAAAGAGGATAGGTGACTCACCAGAATGTCCTCTTCATCGCACACAGTCACAATCTGACCGTTCCAGACGTACTTCAACTTCTGATGGAGAGTTGACGAAACTGCCCCAACTGCGTGAATCCAGGGACGTCCCAACAAGCAACTATATGCTGGCTGAATGTCCATCACATAGAAGACAATACTGAACACCTCCGGGCCAATCTTCACCGGCAACGTGACTTCACCAAAAACAGACCGTTTGGATCCATCAAAGGCACGAACAATCAAATCGCTCGGAGTAAGGACAACCCCTTCAACATCAATCTTACTCAGAATCTTCTTAGGCAGCACATTCAAAGACGAGCCAGTATCCACCAACACGTGCGACAATACTGCGCCTTTGCACTCCATAGTGATATGCAGGGCCTTATTATGATTGCGACCTTCAGGCGTTAGATCCAAATCTGTAAACCCCAAACCGTGCCTGGTGCTCACATTAGCAATCACGCCTTCTAACTGGTTGACAAAGATCTCTTGAGGCACGTAAGCTAGATTCAACATTTTCAACAAGGCATTACGGTGTGCCTCAGAGCACAGAAGCAATGAGAGTATAGAAATCTTGGATGGAGTCTGATTCAGCTGATCTACAATCTTGTAGTCACTCTTCTTTATAATCTTCATGAACTCCTCCACGTCCTTCTCAAACGACCCCTCAGGCGCTTCTTTCTGAACAGGTTCTTCATCAACCACAACTTGTTTACCTCTAGCCTTGGCGAGAGCCTCGGCATTATTGTCTCTCAAAGGCTGCGGTGCGAACAGACGACCACTCCTTGTGAAACCTCCTGGTCCCCCAACATTGTCCACAACTGGACTCACAGTCACTGGAGTTCTAGCTGGAATTCCAATAGTTACAGGAGCTTGATTAACTGGCCTGATCTGACTTTCAACCCTTCGATTGTTGCGGTAAGCATTGTCATACTTCCACGGCACTGCTTTACTGTTCTCAACAGGTCTTCTACCGGTCACAACAATAGTAGTTGGAGCACTGACAGTTACTGGCGCAGAAATGGTAACAGGAGTACCAACCGTCACTGGTGTATTAACAGTTCTCTGACCACGTCCCTCGGACGGTTTGAAATAAATGGTGACAGTTGACACCACCCCCACGATCTTTAACAGCCCGAGAAAACTGTAGACAACCCTCATCCATCAATCCCTGGATACCAGCCCTCAACTGTACACAACCATTCTCTGAATGAACACAATCTACACAGTCCTGATCACAGCCCGGGAATACGCCCCCATTCAACAAACGATCCTTCACAACCAGCAATGAAGTCTGAACATCTTCAACATCAACTATCAAGTCAACAACTTCTCCGTCTTCCACATTGTTTACCCTATGCGCACCATGCTGAGGCATAGGATTGTTCACAACATTAGGCACAGGAGCAAAATTGATAGTCTTGGCGTCAATCAAGTCCTGGACCTTATGATGGAAAGCCCGGAAGTTCTCAATATGGTGCCCCGGTGCACCAGAGTGGAAGTCACAACGTACGTTGGCATCATACCCAGGTGGTATCTTTGTCAACGGAGCCATGGTACGCAACTCCACGAACCCCAATCTGAGCAATTCGGGCAGCAATTCAGCGTAGGTCATTGGCAACGGGTCGAAACGACGATCAGGCATCATCTGTCTAGGCTGATACGGATGTTGCTGTTGTTGCTGTTGTTGTGGTGGTTGTTGAAATCTCTGTTGTTGTTGTTGTTGACGAGGTTGAGGTGCTGGAATGGTTACAGCAGCAACCTGACGATACTGACCCCTGTTCACATTCCGTCTATGTTGCACAGCATTGGTTTCACCCTCCCTCCTGCGGGGTTCCCCAGCAAATGGCTTCTTCGAAGATGAGGAACCAGCATCCTGAATCTTCCCAGCTTTAATCAAACTCTCTGTCCTCTCTCCACAAATTACAACATCTGAAAAACTACCGAACGGGCAGCTTCCCATCCGGTCCATAAACACACCTTGTAATGTACCGATGAACATGTCGGTCAACTCTCTTTCCAGCATAGGGGGTTGTACTCTTGCGGCCAATTCACGCCACCTCTGGGCGTACTCCTTAGAACTTTCACCAGATTTCTGACAAAGACTCTGCAACTGATTCCGGCTCGGCGCCATGTCCATATTATGCTTATATTGTCTCAAAAGGCCTCACCCAGATCTCTCCAACTACGAATGGATTCTCTCTTCAACTCCATGTACCAATCCAAGGAAGCTCCAGACAAGCTATCCTGGAAGAAGTACATCCACATTTTCTCATCGTCTGTGTAAGCAGAGATCTTCCTGTAATAAGCCTGCACATGGGTGCGAGGGCAAGAAGTACCGTTGTATTTGTCAAATGAGGGTGCTTTGAACTTGTAAGGGATTCTCAATCCTTCTACCAGCCCCATATTCGTAACATCAAACCCCAAAGAGTTCTGACACTCCATGGCTCTGATCTTCTCAGCTAGGGAATCAACTTTCCGATCTCTTTCGTCAGTTCTTCCCACAACTTCATCATCCTCACTGAGCAGTGTGAACATGTCTTCCTGCCTGTCAACCAGCGGAGCAGGATGGCGCACGGGAGCACGAGTTGCTCTAGCATTAACAGTCTCTGCAGCAAGAGGCTGTCCATTAATCCGAATACCCCTCAAATCATCTCCCACGGCATACTCATTGACGGGAGCAACAACAGCAGCATTATCGGTCACAGGTGCACCCACTGGTGAAGCACGACTGGGTGGTAGAACGGCTTCCTGTCTCTGGGCTAAGACACGCAGCTCCTCTTGCCCTTGAACGACCCCTTGCATCATTGTCATGAATTGGGCCATGTTAGCCCTCATCTCGGCCAACTCAGCTTGCACTTGGTCCATGTTCCTCTATTGATTCAGTCTGGTTGCGTAGCGGTACGGACGTTGATCAGCTATCCTGCCTGACACAGGAACCAGAGTGAGAAGTCTCGATCAAGAACACCTGTTATGCAAAATGATATGAGTATGATGCTAATGATGCGTATGATGCACATGATATGTTCATTTCTCAAGCATTCAAGAGCCTAATTCATCTTTCAAGAAATGGCAACCTGCAACAAGGACAAAAAAGAAGCAAACCTATACAGGATAATGAGCACAAGGTGAACCATCAACAATCTCATCTATAGACATGAGCGACAAGGATCATACAACAATATTCAGACAAAGATCCAAATGATCAGAGTACAATGATGAATCCCATCCAACAAGCCTGGAGGTGATTCTCAACATAAACAGCAGAGCTACAAACTAGGAAAGATGTCCTTCCGGAATGAGCGTCTTCAGATAATGGCACTGGTCTATCAACAGGTCACATTCTGAACATTCTGGCAGAGGAGTGATCTTCTCCTTCAGTTGTCTTCTGAGCTCCACAACTTCTCCTCCAAGCTGGCTCTCTGATGCATGTCTCAAGTCTACCTCCTTCTTCAGTTGGATGTCTTTGTCTCTGAGTTGCTTCTCCAAGTCTCGTATCTTCTTCTGATAATTGGCTTCAGCTCTCTGCAATCTCAAGCACTCACGGTGTTCTGCATTCAACAAGGTCTCCATCTCCTCATAAGACCTCTTCTTGCTCTTCAATCTAGCAACATCTTCACCCTGCATGTCTTTGAGTTGATGAGCCAAGTTCAACTTATCAGCTTTGGCTTTGTAAAGCTCCATCTGGGTATCTTGTTCCTTCTCCTTCAACCGACGATTCTCCATCAAGGCTTGCTTGTACTGCTCAGAGGGCACACTCTCAGCAAGGATCAAAGGTGGTTGCTCTTGCAAAGACTCCATCCTATCATAGGGCAACAGCAAAGTCTCCACTCTCTTCTTGACCCACTCAATGTAGTCAGGCATAGCAATGGCAAACTTCTTCCCCAAAACAGCTCCATCTTTGACACCAATGGTCTTCCAAGCTCTTCCTACTTGCTCCAATCTAGCAGGGTCACTCCGCTTCTCAAAATACACACTTTCAGCTATCTCAGCATCAAGTGGTCTTCCACTCATCACAAACCCCAACTGGCGAAGAGAAAGAACCGGGTTGTAATTGATGCAACCCTTAGTCCCTATAAGTGGCACATTACGAAACTCTCCACAACTCATGATGACATTACGCACATCCATCCGGTAAGATTGCCACCTGATATCATAAGAGGTAAGAGACATAATCCTCTGAGTCCACTTATGAGTGCTCCGAGCATCCACAAAAGGTCCACTGACTGGCAAGAGAGACAAGAACCATCTGAGCAGTAATGGGACACAGCATCTGATAGCTCCACCCTTACCATGCCTGCTGTGAATAGCATAGTAAGTGTCAGCTAACAAGGTAGGTGTCATACCCCGATTTTGCTCCTGAATTTTTTTTATGTTTGTTTGGCATGCTTGGCTTAACCTAACTTTGGTTTTACATGAGGATTGGTTTTGATCCAAAGTCATGGTGTTGTGATTGTGGATACCTCTATGGTCTGGGTCATCTGAACAACCAAGTTTCTTGTGTTTCTAACCACTTGCCAGTCATGTTATTGGTTCATGGATACTATAACCTTATGGTCTTATTTCATGGTTTTGTTCATACACATTATCAGTCAAGTTATTTTCTTCTCGAGAGTCAAACATTCAAGCCAATTGTGAAACCAATTTCAACCATTCGTTAATCCATTTCAATCCATTTCATGTCATTGTAAACCATTACATTCGATTCTATACAAGAAAATACAAAATTTGACATTTTTGACCAATTGTTGACTTTGGTCAACAGTTGACTTTTTGGTCAACTTTGACCAAAGTCAACCCAAATTCCTCAAACCCTAATTTTCATCCTAACCAATAATAGAATATCCATTTACAAAGAAATCATAAAGAAAATACAAAAATTTCCATTTTTGACCAATTGTTGACTTTTGTCAACAGTTGACTTTTTGGTCAACCTTGACCAAAGTCAACTCAACCTTTTTACATCTTAAAGTCCTAAATCTTCCATCCTAAACCTTGATCTCTCACTCCATTTCTCATGTTTGCTTTCTTCCATCATAAATGCTTCATTTGCAAGTTATCCTCCACCACCATGTTTATGTTCATGCCATGCCTACAAGAGCAGCCAAATTACACAAAAGCAGCGGGTCATAACCATTTCAAGTCAATCAAAATCATGATTCAAGCAAAGGAAATGGACCATGTGATGATATATGAACAAAAGCCAATTGAGAAAAGACTTACCACAAACCATCCGTTTTGCTTATGAACCATGAGATTTCGCTTATGAACCATGAGATTTGCCTTCACACCACATACCAGGAGGTTTCGCCTTAGCTTCAAACATCAGGCTTATGGATTTGTCTACCACCTTGCTACCCCTCATGACCTGCTGCAAAACACAACAACAATGGTCATCCGTATCCATTGCAAAATGGCTGCTACCGACACCGTGCCAGATCTGTTACCATACTACTGCCACAAGCTCGACATGGAATGGCATTGAATCAACACACCATCAGCCTGCAAGTAACCCAACCCAAAAAACCAGTTAACTGCATGTGAAGGTTGATGCCAAACCATGATCATTGGATTTTCCTACAGCAAAATCAGTGTGAACATAATCCAACACCACGCAACATGTAACAAATAAAGCTGGTATACATGCACTTGCTGCAACCTAGAGTTTGCAAGGTCTGCCATAGGCTATTCATTGTGCCAAACAAGACTACATCATGATACCTCATGAAGAAAATTGTATCTATGCTACATAACCAAGAAAGACAACTTACAAAACTGACTGTCACCATGTTAAACCAGAGTTATCAGGCAGGTGTGACTTTGTGTTGACAAACCTAGTTGCGTTACCTGAGCCAAAGTTCACTTGAGGCCAACTGTGAGCATGCTCAGGCCTAAGGTTGACGAGCCTACAAACAACATCAGTGGTGCAATAGAACATCAATTGATAACCATCTTCCAGACCAATACTAGTTAAGGCACTATAGAACCATATTCAGGCCCTTGAAAATTCCAGCCTAACCTGGACTTCACCTACAGCACCTGGGGTATGTCAAGTTACAGATGAACATGGTTGTGCATCATCCATTGCAGCATGACCATCACTTGGTACCTACAGCTTTCAGCCAAAACCAGTCCTGCACCAAGACCAAAACCTGTTGTGAGAAAAAACATCCTTGTGCATCCACAAAACAGTCCAAGGCATGGCATGAATTAACTGTGCAAACCAAAACCAAAACCAACATCACAACATCAGATATAACCAGTAACAAACCTGCATAATCCACCAAAAATCCTTTGTTTCCTGCAATGTTCCTGCTCACCATTAGGCCAGCTGAAGTAGTTAGGCAATTTAACAGGAATAAAGCAATACAGTAGTGACAGTGGGGTGTAGAGAATATGACTTGCAACATGTTACCAATCCAATGCCATTTGACCACATCCATCAAAAATTCAGTTGATTATTGCAAGCATCTTTCATGCAGTGCTACTGCTCATCATCAAGCCAAGTTAGTGGTCATGTTGGAGTTCCTGGCAGTTGGAGCAAGTCAAAAGGAAACACAGAAATGCAACAGTGAAATGGAGAGTTAGGATATCAACCATACCTGCAGCCAGCATTCCACACTCTCATGTTGCATTGAGAAGGGTCATAACAGTACACACTTTGGAGCCAAGTGATGTCCAAGGTTGCAACACACTTTACCATGGACAAACCTTGAGTTAGAATAGGAGGAAAACAGGTGAGGGCAAAGGGAGAGTTATGCCTTTGGAAACATTGATCCACACACTGCAGTTAATCACCATCAACCAAACACAAGAAGTGAAGATCAGGGTATGTTGCAACAGCCAAACTTGGGCCTGCAGCACACAATGAGCATCAGGATGCTGCAGCAATAAAAATACGCAACAAACAGTTACAGCAGGCCACAGTTCAATGGACAACAACCCTCCATAACAATTCAACAGCAGTGCAATGGCTTACCATTTAGCAGTGATAACTTGGAACCAGTTGCAGACTTGATGTAGTCAATAAATTCATGCACAAACCTTCCACGTCAATCTACAACCTGAAGCAACATCAAGCTACGACAAGGAAGCCTCCCTGCTCACAGTCCAACCACAAACCTAGCAAATGTAACACAAATCCTGCAGCAAAACCATAATCTCATGTCAGTTCCATTTCTAGCCTAGTAGGAAGCTCCAACAGAACCTGCACTGCAAAATCACGCAACAACTTGAGCCAACAACATCTTTCTCATCATTAAGCCAAGGCATAGCAGCTGCATTTAAATTCTTGTTGAAAACAGTCAGCTGAAGCAAATTGCCAAACCTCCAAAGCCATCAACTCAGGCATGTGCTACAGCAAAAGAAGGCAAGGGGGACCTATGGAACATCAACCACAGCCTGCATTAACAGAATATGAGCATACCAAATGAACAGCAAATCAATGCAATGTAACAGGGCATGGTTTACAAGACCTACCAACTCAGTGTGCACAAGTGCTAGCCATCGAATTTCCTAACTAAGCGCATCACAGGCCATGAACAATTTGTCCCATGAAGTGGATTAAGTGGACATCAAAACTGCAGTAGAAAACATGTTACAAAGACACAATTACCATGATCCTCATACCTGCTGCTACAGTATCCTGTCAACAAATTCCTACAAAGTGATGACAGCAGTCTGCAAAACCAGTGCACCATAAGTCTATGAGGTTGTTGTGTAAAGATTCATTTGATTAAGCTAACAAATGCTCAAGGATTTTCTAACCCGCAATGAGGCCTTTAGACCAAGTCACAACAGTTAGACATACCTCAAGGCCTGCAACAAGTCAAACCAAGCTCACCATTTTTTTTACTGCGGTAAAAAAGGGACACATTAATCAGTCAAATTGCAAGAACCTAAAGTGCAAAACTATTAACCAACAGTCAGAGGGCAAAGTCCGAAAACATCCCAAATTGGTATGAGGTCAAAGCAGAGAAGAAAGTTTGTGAAGGATACCTTTTCTTGAATCTAACATGGAAAAGGTCAATCCAATTTCTGAGCATCCAAAGTGCTTTGCAGAGTTACTTTTGAACACAAGGGCACCAATTTGTAACCCTAATTCACAGAATATAAATAGGGAGAATGAATCAGTAAACAAAGAACCTAGAGGCGGAAAAGAGACCAAAGAAAACCCTAATCCAAGAAGAGGAAAGCAACAGAGACCTAGAGGCGAAAATCTGAGGAAGAAAAAACCTAAAACCCCAGAACCGTTTACCTGGAGGCCGGCGTCTATACGCCCTTCACCGCCACCACCACGACACTTTGTAAGTACTTCTCCTTCTTTCCTTCTATCCATCTCATGTGCTTATTGATGAAATGTTGTGAGAGTTGGGAGGGATTGATTCGCTGAGCTTAAGGTCGAGTGCGAGAGAGATTCGTTGAGAATTTGAAGAAGTGTGAGGTGAGGAATGTTTGAATGATGGAGATTGAGAGATGAAGGTTTGAGCTCGTAAGGTGAGAGAGAGTGAGGGAGACGATAGCGATGGAGACGAGCTTCTGTTGTTTCCCTTTTCTTTTTTTCTTTTTTTAATTAATTCTTTTATTATTTAATTTATTTCATTTTTAACACAAAAATCATAAAAATGTATATGTTCTTATTTTCTTTTATTATTATTATTTATTTTTTATTTAGCTTAATTTGTTTTTAACAGAGATAATAAAAAACCATAAAAATGTTTATTTTGTTTTTTTATTTTGTTATAAATTTGTCAGCCCAATTCATATATTTATGGTAGTACCTCAATAGCAGATAGTGTTGAGTGGCCTAGTGGAGAGATGGTAGTTGGATAATATTAGGTGGAGAGGGTTCAATACTCATGTGTGGCTGTTTTTGGCATTTTATTTCTTTTAGCTATATTATTTTTCTTTTAGCATTTTCATTTCTTTTTATGTTCATGCCTTTATTACACTCATATGTTCATTTTGTTAATAATGTAAAGTTGTTGTATTTTAATTTAATTCAAGACCATTTTAAAAAAAAACTATAAAAATAATATTTTTCTCGATTTAATATCGAGCCCATCTTTCGTACCCTTGTAAGTCGATTGCTTTTAAAGCATCGCCATCAACCTCACATAGCTTACTCTTGGGCTTTCTTACAATGAGCCGGTTCCCTTGCACTTACACTCATACATTGTTTATTGTTTCATTATTTCATTCTTTGATTATTTGATTTGATTATATACTTGTTTATATCTTACTTGTTTGATTAACTGTGGCCTACTTGTATGATGTATGAGGCATATATTTATATTGTTTGATTGCCATGACAACCCCCATTCATAACAAATGTATCCCTCTCCCATGAAATGTATAATATTCTTTCATTCTTTATTCATCTATTAATACAAGAAATAAAATGAATACCCGATAACCATTTCAAAACAAGACCAAAACCCCGATCCAACGTCGAGTAATCACTTTTCTCAAAACCTAACAGAACCAGCACGTATTCATCCACCCTTTTGTAAGTCGATTGCTTTATGCATCGCCATCAACCTTGTAAGTCGATTGCTTTATGCATCTCCATCAACCTTGTAAGTTGATTGCTTCATGCATCGCCATCTACCCTTATTCCTAACACTTCTCCTTGCTCCATTCGTCGACTCTTGTTCCGATTAGGTAGCACCCATTAGATAGAACCCTCTGTATGATAACATAGGTAGGATTCCCATATTCTTTGCATGCTAACATTAGGTAGATATTCCCATTTGTAAATCCTAACACTTAAGAACATATTGCATGACAACTTTAGGGCAGAGCTTCCCCCACTTATAGACCTTTCCGAGCGTCTCCGATCCTGTGGCATGTAGTCCGTCCTATTGCAAAGAGGTAACTGCCTAAGACTCGATTCAGCGAGCTACGACACCTACTGCTAGGGCGTGAACACATTGCCCACTCTTTTTTGACACAACTGGTGTCCTCCTTCTCTAAGTCCATATTCAGATGGCAACCCCTACTAGGGGAACTACGTCGCCCTGATTCTCATACCAGATGAGGTACGTAGGCAGGAGATCGTGCGAGATCTCTCCGGGCACACTTTTCTTTCTTTTTGTGTGTGTGCTTGACAGTTATAGGCTCGAGTTCCCGACTCCTTATTAACTTGTTTGGTTGTTGTGTGCTTGGAAGCTGATGTAAGTCCATCGAGTGGCATTCGGGTTCCAGTGTGCGTGTGTTTTGGTTCGGATGCCGATGTAAGTCCAGTGATTGGCGTTCGGGCTCCACGTTTGCCTTTTTGTGTGTGTTTTGGTTCGGATGTTGATGTAAGTCCAGTGATTGGTACTCAGGCTCCAGGTTTGCCTGCTTGTGTGTTTGTTTGTTTGGCGTGCGTGTAGCCGAATTACGGCAACTCTGATTCTCATGTTCAGATGAGATACGTAGGCACAAGATGCGATGTCTTGCCGAGTTTGACTAACGACTAACAACTAATCCTTGTTTGCTTTCTCCCTCGTTGCGATCCTTTCTCTCGCCCTCGTTGCGATCGAGACCTTCCCTTTCTCTTGCCCTAGTTGCAATCGAGACCCTTGTTCCCGTAGTTAGGCTGAACTACGTTTTGCTCTGATTCTCATTCCCGATGAGATACGTAGGCATAAGACGCGATGTCTTAGCGAGCACACTTATCCTTAACCCTTAGGTACCCGAGCTACGAAGACTCTGATTCTCATTCCAGATGAGATACGTATGCAGGGGATGCGACATCCGTGCGAGTCATTTTCTTTGACCCTTTCTTTTAGTAAATAGTACATTAGATAAACATACACCCTTTAGACAAGAAACAACAAGAGTGGATCCCGTAGAGTACTACGGATGCGTAGGGGTGCTAATACCTTCCCTTCGCATAATCGACTCCCGAACCCAAGATTTGGTTGCGGGGGTTTCCTTTCCCTCCTTTGGGATAAATAACGCACGGTGGCAACTCTTCTGTCATTTTCTTTCGTCGGTTGTTTTTTCGCACCCCTGTATTTTTCAGGCTGCGACAGCTGGCGACTCTGCTGGGGATATACCGGTTTCCCTAAGCGAGTCCCTCCTAGCTTTTGTAGGTTTCTTGTTTGTTGGGTGTTTATTCTTTTGTACAGTTATTTATTTTCAGCATTTACCTGCTTTACCTTATTGCATTCATGTACATATGTTTGTTGTATCTGTGGGTTTTGTGGGTTTTCTGTTTGTTGGGATGGGATATTTTGTGAGAAATAAGCCCACTACCCAGGCTTGAGTGTACACATAGGTGTTAGAATGGATAGTCATGAGGCTTGCGTGGCATGTTGCTACGTTAAGTCGTTCATGAGACCCACATTCCAGACGAGGTTTCTGTTGGATATATTTTGTCCTATGGGTGTTCCATAACGACAGATATTCCTTTAGAAATCGTCGACTCTGGTGACCATTTCCCGGGAACTCAGTCGAGGCCTCTCCTCCGAGACGTGATTATGTTAGCTCTGATGGGCGCATTCTCGCTGCTCAATCCGAGGACCCCGAGACTGGGAACTTGCTTTAGGATATCCTGTTGAGGGGAGTCAGCAGAGGTCTTTTATCCCGTAATAATGCCAAACCATCAGTGGTAAACGTATTATTCTCAACTGAAGGGCTGAAGCTGACAAACTTCTGTTCTTAGAACCTACCAGTGAGGGGAGGGTTTGATCTCTACAGATACGGTTTCTGCCAGTGGTGCTGTGTTGGTGACTTTGGTTCAGCCAAATTTATGGACATTTATTTCTGGGACGCCGGAGTTCTGTCCGTGGTTTATCAATGGGTTCCGTTTATTTCGGATCCCCGGGTTGAATTTGAAAGTACCTGTTCAGAGGATCTGACTGTCATCCGTTCAGTGGATGTTCCTGTGATGATAGTGATGTAATCTCCAGTTCCGTTTATTTCGGAACTCCCCAAGTCGGATTTATGGTGACTTAGTCCCGATGATTGTGACTAGTTCAGAGAATGGGTCTTCAGATGACTTGGTGGCGCAGTGACTTGCATTCATGCATTTGCATCGCATTCATCTGCATTCAACTCATGTCTATCCGTACTCAGGGTCCACTTTTTGATTAAGATTCTGGTTGAGAGATATCCAGATGTCAGAATATTATTGATGAAAAATTATCTGTCTCTGTGAAACCAAAATCAAAGGAATATTCCTGGTACGGATAGACATTGCATGCGTGGGTCATACTAACCCATTTGCTGTTTTGTAGGTGTCAACCGGTGCGCATAGCTCTTCCATTCAGACATACAGTCAGACTCAACAAATCCAAGCTGATGGATCTTCCCAACGCCGACATCCTTGAACTGAAAGAGATGATGAGGGGATTGTTCAGTATTGTGCAAGGGCTTGCCTTGGGTCAGAAAGCCATGTCTGGGAGATTGGAAAGGATTGAGAGCTGGATGATCAAGGAGAAAGTTCAGGGAAAGGCTCCATCATCCGATGTAACAAATCCCTCTGGCTCGGTAGCAAAGAAACTCTCTGACAGTGGTCCGCTCAAAAAGGAGGTTGAGTCAAGTGGTGTGCCAGCAAAGAGAGAACGCAGTAAGGATCGTTATCATCCTTATGTTGTTGCTGTAACCACTCTTGTTGGTAACTCACCCGTACCCCCGCAACAACCACCACCTCAACAGAAGGCACCGAGTTAGGAGCCAGGTGAAGAAAAAGAAGGAGGATCGTCAGTTTGAGGAGCCACCTGTGACCTACACCCTTCTGTTCAGGAGATTGAGGGATTTGGGGTTAGTCCGGCCAAGGATTTTGATTCCCATAGCACAACAGAAGAGGCCTGCACACTATGATGAGAATGCCAGTTGTGAATTCCATTCTGAGGCACCCGGGCACAGTGTTGAGAGTTGTAGAGCTTTCAAGCATGTCGTCCAGGACATGGTGGACTCCAAGACCATCAGCTTGGCCCAGATAATGAATGGGGATGTCAACCTGGTACCCAGGCAGGGTCCTGTAAAAGTAAAGATGGTGAAAAAGGTCAAGAAAGGAATGGAGATGACTAAGGAAGATCAGCTAAAGGTTCCCCTGGCTGTGGTTCCAAAACCTCTGGTGCAGGATG
Organism: Lathyrus oleraceus; assembly: GCF_024323335.1. Classification (NCBI taxonomy): domain Eukaryota; kingdom Viridiplantae; phylum Streptophyta; class Magnoliopsida; order Fabales; family Fabaceae; genus Lathyrus; species Lathyrus oleraceus. Next base: position 178,951,455 of record NC_066582.1, read on the forward strand.
GAGTCTTCCCTGTGGTTGATAATTGCTGTGCGGCCGTTGCCACAGAGGGGTGTGTATTGATGGGAGACACGACCCAGAAGATGAAAGAAGTAGAAATGGACATTGGAAAACTTGAAATACCCAGTTAAGCAATCGAAACCGTCCAGGTGGAGAGCGCTCTTGTTGTCGAGAAAGAGAAGAAGCTGTCCATTTCTTCTTATAAACAAGCTCTGGAGGTGGTGAAGAACCAAGAGGCCCAAGGCTAGGGAAGGATCATTGACATAGTGGTAAAAGCAGACATGTTTGGGATCGGTTATCCAGATCAAGAGTCGTCTAGACCAAACAGAGGACGTCGCCCACCGTACATCTTTGTCAGTGCAGGAATGCTGGATTCTGATCATGCTTGTTCAGTGGTTGAAGAGATTGACTGTGACCGCGAGCTCGAGCTGTGGATAAAGTCGTGCGTACTAGGCAACTGGAAGGTCTCCAAAAGCATCAATGTCGCTCATCTGGAAGTGTAGTATTTCTGTTTTAATTTTGTTTGCATGAAAGCCATACGTTTTGCCCGAAACGTACTGGTCCATTGTAAGGGCCATCTCATGTGTTTCATTTTGCAACGTTTTACATCGGTAATAAATGGATGTTTTTGTGATTAAAAGCGGTGTTCCTTGTTTTTCATTTTTTACAGTTTAAAAAAAATAAAAATGGCAATGTTTTTCGTTTTTCTTTTGAACTTGTCTCGTTCCAACCTCGAAAGTGATTACCCTCCTGATCTCATCGATAACAATTTGGTTACACCTTTGTATGACTTCGACAATTCGATCTATCATGCCGAAGGAGAAGGCGAAGAAGATTGTGATTTGTTGGAATTAGCCGGGTCGTTGAAACCAGAGGAGAAGATGATTCAACCGCATGAGGAGTGCTCAGAATTGTTGCTCCAAGCACCGCCGAGGTCAGAAAGCGAATATTGAGGCCGCTTCAGAGGCAAGTCAAGAACAGGATGGTATATGTGCGCCTGGTTGTATCTAGATACACCAAGGTAAGAAACCAATGTTGTGGAGGCACGAGTTACCATGGAGAGAAGACTGTCCTCCAGGGAAGTGGAAACTGGTGCTGAAAGATGAGAATGTGTGCGGACTGTCGAGACGTGAGCTGAGCTAATCTGAAAGATGAATTCCCGGTACGTCACAACGAGGTATTGGATTGATTATAATGCTCAGTTTATCTTCATGGATGGCTTCTTGGCCGAGACCAGATTGAACTGTTACCAGATGATATGACGTAAACCATGTCCATCGCACAAGGGGCACCTTCTGGTTATAAGGTGATGTCGTTCAGTATCGAGAAGGCCGGTGCCAAGTATCAGAAGTCTAGGGTGACTTTGTTTCATGATATGATTCATCGTGAAAGCAAATGCCATGTTGATGACATGATGGCAGAGTCCCAAGCAGAAGAGGGGCATCCGGTGGACCAAGTTGTTTGACAGATAGAGATAATTCATACTGTTGAGTTCGAATTAGCGCACTTATGGAGTGCTGTCCAGCAAGCTGCCGAGGCATGTTGCGAATGAAAGAGGAATCGAGGTCGATCTTGCAAAAAAAAAAAAAAAAAAAAAAAGAGAAACGTAGCAGGAACCTCTGAAGAAACGACTGTTAATCTGGTACCTGACAGCCCTTAAGGGGTCTATGAGGTGCGTATTGAGTCAGTATGACTAGTCTTGTCGAAAAGAGCACGCAATTTACCTAAGCAAAGAGTTTATCGACTGTGAAACAATACATTCACTGCTCGAGAAAACTTGATGTACTTTGGCATAGGCTGCTCGCCGATTGAGACAGTGTATGCTGGTTCATACCACCTTGTGGATGTCCAAAATGGATCTGATCAAGTATGTGCTTGAGGAGCTAGCATCGAACGGACGGGTTGTGAGAGGGCAAGTGATGTCGACTGAATACGATATTCAGTATACCTCCTAGAAAGCAACCAAGAGGAGGGTATTGTATGGTTATCTCGCCCAACAGCCCACTGATGATTGTCAACCAAGGAAGTCTGAAGTCCCTGATGAGGACATCTCGAGGTACTCGAATCGAAAGATTGAGAGTGACCGATCCCGGAGGAGGGGCCTGACCCCGAATCCGAACGGGTTTTGATGTCTGATGGGGAGAGTTTAAAGAGAGTGAGCTAGTGCTTCCCCGATAACATGTGAACGCACCAATGATAGTGGCTGAGTACGAAGTTGGTATCCTGAGTGTCGTACTTCGGTACGTGCATCTACTTGGGGCAGTTGTACCCAGTAAATGAAGCGTGTTGTTGACCGAGAAGTGCGACCTCGTGGGTAGCATGGAAGAGATGTGGTGTTGAAAAGGATCCTTCCTCCTCAAGACGATCGTGGGGCAAGTGGATAAACAATTATGAATGTCCGTTCGTGGTCAAAAAGGGTTTTCTCTGACAGAGCCTTGTTGCTGACGACCACGGATGATGAGGATTTTCCATCCCCTGTGAATGCGGACGCAGTTAAAAGATACTTCGTGAAAAAGAGACCCGCTGGACAAAAAGAATAAAAAAGTCCAGGCAAAAAAGGGCATCCCGGCGAACCAAAAAAAAAGAGAGAGAAAAGGTTCGGGCAAAAGTTAGGGATAATAAAAGAAAAGAACTGTACACCCGGTAAGTTGAAAACCTGAAAAGGCAACTTAGGCAAAAATTGGTATCCCGGTGGATTGAAAACCCGAAAGGGCGATCCAGGCAAAAGAGGGAATGAAACGAACAACTGTGTCTGGCATGATCGTTTGTGCTTTGATTAAGACATCACGGCTAATCTCCGACAGAGATCGAATCAGAAGCGTCTTGTTCAGAAGGCCGAAAGTGCGGAAAGTCTTATGGACATATGAGGTGTAACTGAGTTGGAACCCGATGAGATCACGGTTTCACATTGCCATTAGGATAGATATTTTTTCCTTTTGTGTGCAATCACCCCTTTCCAGGGTTTGCCTCCTGTGCGTCGCTCAGTTCTGAGCCGTCCTTTTTGTTTCAGTCAATAAATGCGTGTTCAGTCAAATAATTTTGTTTTTGTTTTCATTACCATTTTGATTACGAAAACATCCATTCGTTTTGACAAGAATAGTTGCATTTTGAAACATAGAGGTCCCTTCCGATGCGTGCTTATAAGATTGAAATCTGGAAATCTTATTCGGAAGTTTGGGTGACCTAGGTGTTGAAATATGGGGCACGCCTGGGGCACGCTTTTATCTAACAATCTCTTGTGCAGGTACCGTTAGATATCTTCATTCGTTGGCATGTAGTGGTATGAAACCTTTTGACAAAAGAGATCCCTGCAGAGCCCGACCAGGGGAAATGGATAGACAAACGGTGAAAAGCCCGTGACAGAGTTGTGACGGCGACCCTGGAGGATTAATCATCTTCAAAGTCTAAGGACTGGAAAGTTTGTATGAATCCCAGGAATTCGATCTTCGTGGGATGAATCAGAGGAGTCTAGGCGAGTCTGGGTGTTCTCAAAAGAGGAAAGCCGACACTGTGGGTGGACGATGGATGCCGCTGTTCGGCGACTCGACAGGTGTTCCGTGTCCAATAAGTTGTATTTCCCCAGTGGGTGTGAGAGGGTTACCTCCCTAACAGATTTGAGATCAGTGTCTCCTCAGCGAGCCTAAAGGTTACTGCCTTCCCAGTAGGGTTTGTGTTGATGGTTTTCCCTCAGCGAGGTCCCCAAGCGGATCGGGTTCGGAGAAAATCATCCCCAGTAGAGATAAGAATGGGTTGCCTCCCCTAGCAGGGTAATCTCCAAGCAGTTCGGGTTCGATGGAGTGCATCCTCAGCAAGGTTTGTCTTTCCCCAGCAGGGTGGAAGTTGACGTGATTATAAGATCCTCAGCACAGTTCCTGGAGTTCCCCGGTGTTATCTCTGGAGGAGACGTGTGTTTATGCATTCATCATTTAGATAAGCATAGCATATTGCATCATTAGTGCATAGCATTTCCATGATCATGGGGCATTGTGTAAAACAAAAAAACTCATGCATCAACATTGCAAACATGTCCATTAGCCCTAGGCCGTGATGACCAGCCGAGATTGGGTTGTTGGAAAGAGTTTAGCATCGCGCCATTGGATCGGCTTCAGAATTGGGTTCATCAGCATGGTTGAGAGGTTGGTGCTTTCCCAACAAGTGACTCCTTAGTTGAATGGGTATCCCCAGCAGTGTTACTCCCTGAAGTTGGCAGCATCTTGCAAGCTTGGGTCCATTCCCTTAGCAGCAGTGGGTGTGTCTGATCTCTCCATGTAGAGTCTACCCCTTAAGAAGAAAGTGTCTATCATTTCCTTCTGCGCTCCCCACTGAGTTAGATCCTCGTGGATGACGGTTGTTTCCGTTCCCTCCCTAACGGGATGGGTTTTCCCTATTGAGTTCTGTCCTCATTAGGATGAGTCCTGTTTCAGTCTGCCTTTTTGGATCGATCCTAAATTGGCTTCCTGTTAGCTGTCTCCCGTGCTTCCCTGGGGCATAAATGAATAGTCGCTCACTAACCGGCACTCATTTATCTCATCCTCAGCAGAATTTGTGGCTTCTACCTACAAACCGGTAGCTGTAAGTCCTATCTTTGTGGTTTTCTACCTACTAGCTGGTAGTTGTAAAATCCCACTTTCATCCCCTTGTTGGAGTTAACCCTTTGTGCTCATCCTATCGGCTGGTTACTTTCCCGTGGTTTTCTGCCTACTAACCGGTAGATGTAATCCCCTCTTTGCGGTTATCAGTACCCAGTTTGCGGTATTGATATTCTTTTCCCCTTTGGATACTTGCCCTGATCAAGCAGTATTGTCCCCAGTGGGTCTTCCCTTTTCTTTTGGGTATTTGCTCAGAGTTAGCAACTTTATCCTCTTTGATTGGTCATCTTTTGCATGCCTAGTCCTGGTACCCTGATGCCTTTCTTTTCGGTCGATTATTCATTTAACAACCTGCAACCCGGTTATGGATAATCTTCCATGCGAGTGTATTATCTACGTTTTGACGGCTATAGATAATATATCTCATGCACTCTTTGGTCAATCTTTCGATTGTTATTCCCAGGATAGGTCTTTGGCATGCGTGCCGGATCACGTATCACTGTTTTGTTAGCTTCACCGATGCTGATAGGTGTAAAGAATTTTCCGGTGTTCAGACCGAGGCGGTATTCAGATCGAAGTGACGTTCAGGCCAATTTCCCGGTATCCAGACCGAAGTGGCATTCAAGCCAGTCTTTCCCGGTATCCAGACCGAAGTGGCATTCAAGCCAGTCTTTCCCGATTTTTAGATCGAAGAAGTTTCCCGGTATCCAGACCGAAGTGGTATTCAAGCCAGTCTTTCCCGGTATCCAGACCGAAGTGGCATTCAAGCCAGTCTTTCCCGATTTTCAGATCGAAGAAGTTTCCGGTATCCAGACCGAAGTGGCATTCAAGCCAGTCTTTCCCGGTATCCAGACCGAAGTGGCATTCAAGCCAGTCTTTCCCGATTTTCAGATCAAAGAAGTTTCCGGTATCCAAACCGAAGTGGCATTCAGGCCAGAGTTCCCGGTATCCAGACCGAAGTGGCATTCAGGCCAATTTCCCGGTATCCAGACCGAAGTGGCATTCAAGCCAGTCTTTCCCGGTATCCAGACCGAAGTGGCATTCAAGCCAGTCTTTCCCGATTTTCAGATCGAAGAAGTTTCCGGTATCCAGACCGAAGTGGCATTCAGGCCAGAGTTCCCGGTATCCAGACCGAAGTGGCATTCAGGCCAGTTCCCGGTATCCAGACCGAAGTGGCATTCAGGCCAGTTTTCCCGGTATCCAGACCGAGGTGGCATTCAAGCCAGTCTTTCCCGATTTTCAGATCGAAGAAGTTTCCGGTATCCAGACCGAAGTGGCATTCAGGCCAGTTTTTCCGATATCCAGATCAAAGTGGTGTTCAGACCAGATTTCCGGTGATCAGACCAACATTGATACTCTCATATTCCGATATTTAGTGCGGCGTTCAGGCCATGGGTATTCCTGTGTTACCATTTATTTTGGTATTCAGGTCAACTTTCTGTTTCGGTACTCAGGCCGATTTTCACCGTATCAGACGGATTCTTCTTTTGAGATTGCTTCTTTGACGATGCTGACAGGCATTGTTTCATAGGGATTCATGATCAAAATCCGGGTCTTCTTAGTATTTAACCATCTCCCACTACGATCATGTGAAGAACATCCTGCTTCATATTCTCTAGTTGAAGACGCTTAAATAGGGGCAACTGTCATACCCCGATTTTGCTCCTGAATTTTTTTTATGTTTGTTTGGCATGCTTGGCTTAACCTAACTTTGGTTTTACATGAGGATTGGTTTTGATCCAAAGTCATGGTGTTGTGATTGTGGATACCTCTATGGTCTGGGTCATCTGAACAACCAAGTTTCTTGTGTTTCTAACCACTTGCCAGTCTTGTTATTGGTTCATGGATACTATAACCTTATGGTCTTATTTCATGGTTTTGTTCATACACATTATCAGTCAAGTTATTTTCTTCTCGAGAGTCAAACATTCAAGCCAATTGTGAAACCAATTTCAACCATTCGTTAATCCATTTCAATCCATTTCATGTCATTGTAAACCATTACATTCGATTCTATACAAGAAAATACAAAATTTGACATTTTTGACCAATTGTTGACTTTGGTCAACAGTTGACTTTTTGGTCAACTTTGACCAAAGTCAACCCAAATTCCTCAAACCCTAATTTTCATCCTAACCAATAATAGAATATCCATTTACAAAGAAATCATAAAGAAAATACAAAATTTCCATTTTTGACCAATTGTTGACTTTTGTCAACAGTTGACTTTTTGGTCAACCTTGACCAAAGTCAACTCAACCTTTTTACATCTTAAAGTCCTAAATCTTCCATCCTAAACCTTGATCTCTCACTCCATTGCTCATGTTTGCTTTCTTCCATCATAAATGCTTCATTTGCAAGTTATCCTCCACCACCATGTTTATGTTCATGCCATGCCTACAAGAGCAGCCAAATTACACAAAAGCAGCGGGTCATAACCATTTCAAGTCAATCAAAATCATGATTCAAGCAAAGGAAATGGACCATGTGATGATATATGAACAAAAGCCAATTGAGAAAAGACTTACCACAAACCATCCGTTTTGCTTATGAACCATGAGATTTCGCTTATGAACCATGAGATTTGCCTTCACACCACATACCAGGAGGTTTCGCCTTAGCTTCAAACATCAGGCTTATGGATTTGTCTACCACCTTGCTACCCCTCATGACCTGCTGCAAAACACAACAACAATGGTCATCCGTATCCATTGCAAAATGGCTGCTACCGACACCGTGCCAGATCTGTTACCATACTACTGCCACAAGCTCGACATGGAATGGCATTGAATCAACACACCATCAGCCTGCAAGTAACCCAACCCAAAAAACCAGTTAACTGCATGTGAAGGTTGATGCCAAACCATGATCATTGGATTTTCCTACAGCAAAATCAGTGTGAACATAATCCAACACCACGCAACATGTAACAAATAAAGCTGGTATACATGCACTTGCTGCAACCTAGAGTTTGCAAGGTCTGCCATAGGCTATTCATTGTGCCAAACAAGACTACATCATGATACCTCATGAAGAAAATTGTATCTATGCTACATAACCAAGAAAGACAACTTACAAAACTGACTGTCACCATGTTAAACCAGAGTTATCAGGCAGGTGTGACTTTGTGTTGACAAACCTAGTTGCGTTACCTGAGCCAAAGTTCACTTGAGGCCAACTGTGAGCATGCTCAGGCCTAAGGTTGACGAGCCTACAAACAACATCAGTGGTGCAATAGAACATCAATTGATAACCATCTTCCAGACCAATACTAGTTAAGGCACTGTAGAACCATATTCAGGCCCTTGAAAATTCCAGCCTAACCTGGACTTCACCTACAGCACCTGGGGTATGTCAAGTTACAGATGAACATGGTTGTGCATCATCCATTGCAGCATGACCATCACTTGGTACCTACAGCTTTCAGCCAAAACCAGTCCTGCACCAAGACCAAAACCTGTTGTGAGAAAAAACATCCTTGTGCATCCACAAAACAGTCCAAGGCATGGCATGAATTAACTGTGCAAACCAAAACCAAAACCAACATCACAACATCAGATATAACCAGTAACAAACCTGCATAATCCACCAAAAATCCTTTGTTTCCTGCAATGTTCCTGCTCACCATTAGGCCAGCTGAAGTAGTTAGGCAATTTAACAGGAATAAAGCAATACAGTAGTGACAGTGGGGTGTAGAGAATATGACTTGCAACATGTTACCAATCCAATGCCATTTGACCACATCCATCAAAAATTCAGTTGATTATTGCAAGCATCTTTCATGCAGTGCTACTGCTCATCATCAAGCCAAGTTAGTGGTCATGTTGGAGTTCCTGGCAGTTGGAGCAAGTCAAAAGGAAACACAGAAATGCAACAGTGAAATGGAGAGTTAGGATATCAACCATACCTGCAGCCAGCATTCCACACTCTCATGTTGCATTGAGAAGGGTCATAACAGTACACACTTTGGAGCCAAGTGATGTCCAAGGTTGCAACACACTTTACCATGGACAAACCTTGAGTTAGAATAGGAGGAAAACAGGTGAGGGCAAAGGGAGAGTTATGCCTTTGGAAACATTGATCCACACACTGCAGTTAATCACCATCAACCAAACACAAGAAGTGAAGATCAGGGTATGTTGCAACAGCCAAACTTGGGCCTGCAGCACACAATGAGCATCAGGATGCTGCAGCAATAAAAATACGCAACAAACAGTTACAGCAGGCCACAGTTCAATGGACAACAACCCTCCATAACAATTCAACAGCAGTGCAATGGCTTACCATTTAGCAGTGATAACTTGGAACCAGTTGCAGACTTGATGTAGTCAATAAATTCATGCACAAACCTTCCACGTCAATCTACAACCTGAAGCAACATCAAGCTGCGACAAGGAAGCCTCCCTGCTCACAGTCCAACCACAAACCTAGCAAATGTAACACAAATCCTGCAGCAAAACCATAATCTCATGTCAGTTCCATTTCTAGCCTAGTAGGAAGCTCCAACAGAACCTGCACTGCAAAATCACGCAACAACTTGAGCCAACAACATCTTTCTCATCATTAAGCCAAGGCATAGCAGCTGCATTTAAATTCTTGTTGAAAACAGTCAGCTGAAGCAAATTGCCAAACCTCCAAAGCCATCAACTCAGGCATGTGCTACAACAAAAGAAGGCAAGGGGGACCTATGGAACATCAACCACAGCCTGCATTAACAGAATATGAGCATACCAAATGAACAGCAAATCAATGCAATGTAACAGGGCATGGTTTACAAGACCTACCAACTCAGTGTGCACAAGTGCTAGCCATCGAATTTCCTAACTAAGCGCATCACAGGCCATGAACAATTTGTCCCATGAAGTGGATTAAGTGGACATCAAAACTGCAGTAGAAAACATGTTACAAAGACACAATTACCATGATCCTCATACCTGCTGCTACAGTATCCTGTCAACAAATTCCTACAAAGTGATGACAGCAGTCTGCAAAACCAGTGCACCATAAGTCTATGAGGTTGTTGTGTAAAGATTCATTTGATTAAGCTAACAAATGCTCAAGGATTTTCTAACCCGCAATGAGGCCTTTAGACCAAGTCACAACAGTTAGACATACCTCAAGGCCTGCAACAAGTCAAACCAAGCTCACCATTTTTTTTACTGCGGTAAAAAAGGGACACATTAATCAGTCAAATTGCAAGAACCTAAAGTGCAAAACTATTAACCAACAGTCAGAGGGCAAAGTCCGAAAACATCCCAAATTGGTATGAGGTCAAAGCAGAGAAGAAAGTTTGTGAAGGATACCTTTTCTTGAATCTAACATGGAAAAGGTCAATCCAATTTCTGAGCATCCAAAGTGCTTTGCAGAGTTACTTTTGAACACAAGGGCACCAATTTGTAACCCTAATTCACAGAATATAAATAGGGAGAATGAATCAGTAAACAAAGAACCTAGAGGCGGAAAAGAGACCAAAGAAAACCCTAATCCAAGAAGAGGAAAGCAACAGAGACCTAGAGGCGAAAATCTGAGGAAGAAAAAACCTAAAACCCCAGAACCGTTTACCTGGAGGCCGGCGTCTATACGCCCTTCACCGCCACCACCACGACACTTTGTAAGTACTTCTCCTTCTTTCCTTCTATCCATCTCATGTGCTTATTGATGAAATGTTGTGAGAGTTGGGAGGGATTGATTCGCTGAGCTTAAGGTCGAGTGCGAGAGAGATTCGTTGAGAATTTGAAGAAGCGTGAGGTGAGGAATGTTTGAATGATGGAGATTGAGAGATGAAGGTTTGAGCTCGTAAGGTGAGAAAGAGTGAGGGAGACGATAGCGGTGGAGACGAGCTTCTGCTGTTTCCATTTTCTTTTTTTTCTTTTTTTAATTAATTCTTTTATTATTTAATTTATTTCATTTTTAACACAAAAATCATAAAAATGTATATGTTCTTATTTTCTTTTATTATTATTATTTATTTTTTATTTAGCTTAATTTGTTTTTAACAGAGATAATAAAAAAACCATAAAAATGTTTATTTTGTTTTTTTATTTTGTTATAAATTTGTCAGCCCAGTTCATATATTTATGATAGTACCTCAATAGTAGATAGTGTTGAGTGGCCTAGTGGAGAGATGGTAGTTGCATAATATTAGGTGGGGAGGGTTCAATACTCATGTGTGGCTGTTTTTGGCATTTTATTTCTTTTAGCTATATTATTTTTCTTTTAGCATTTTCATTTCTTTTTATGTTCATGCCTTTATTACACTCATATGTTCATTTTGTTAATAATGTAAAGTTGTTGTATTTTAATTTAATTCAAGACCATTTTAAAAAAAAACTATAAAAATAATATTTTTCTCGATTTAATATCGAGCCCATCTTTCGTACCCTTGTAAGTCGATTGCTTTTTAAGCATCGCCATCAACCTCACATAGCTTACTCTTGGGCTTTCTTACAATGAGCCGGTTCCCTTGCACTTACACTCATACATTGTTTATTGTTTCATTATTTCATTCTTTGATTATTTGATTTGATTATATACTTGTTTATATCTTACTTGTTTGATTAACTGTGGCCTACTTGTATGATGTATGAGGCATATATTTATATTGTTTGATTGCCATGACAACCCCCATTCATAACAAATGTATCCCTCTCCCATGAAATGTATAATATTCTTTCATTCTTTATTCATCTGTTAATACAAGAAATAAAATGAATACCCGATAACCATTTCAAAACAAGACCAAAACCTCGATCCAACGTCGAGTAATCACTTTTCTCAAAACCTAACAGAACCAGCACGTATTCATCCACCCTTTTGTAAGTCGATTGCTTTATGCATCACCATCAACCTTGTAAGTCGATTGCTTTATGCATCGCCATCAACCTTGTAAGTCGATTGCTTCATGCATCGCCATCTACCCTTATCCCTAACACTTCTCCTTGCTCCATTCGTCGACTCTTGTTCCGATTAGGTAGCACCCATTAGATAGAACCCTCTGTATGATAACATAGGTAGGATTCCCATATTCTTTGCATGCTAACATTAGGTAGATATTCCCATTTGTAAATCCTAACACTTAAGCACATATTGCATGACAACTTTAGGGCAGAGCTTCCCCCACTTCTAGACCTTTCTGAGCGTCTCCGATCCTGTGGCATGTAGTCCGTCCTATTGCAAAGAGGTAACTGCCTAAGACTCGATTCAGCGAGCTGCGACACCTACTGCTAGGGCGTGAACACATTGCCCACTCTCTTTTAACACAACTGGTGTCCTCCTTCTCTAAGTCCATATTCAGATGGCAACCCCTACTAGGGGAACTACGTCGCCCTGATTCTCATACCAGATGAGGTACGTAGGCAGGAGATCGTGCGAGATCTCTCCGGGCACACTTTTCTTTCTTTTTGTGTGTGTGCTTGACAGTTATAGGCTCGAGTTCCCGACTCCCTATTAACTTGTTTGGTTGTTGTGTGCTTGGAAGCTGATGTAAGTCCATCGAGTGGCATTCGGGTTCCAGTGTGCGTGTGTTTTGGTTCGGATGCCGATGTAAGTCCAGTGATTGGCGTTCGGGCTCCACGTTTGCCTTTTTGTGTGTGTTTTGGTTCGGATGCTGATGTAAGTCCAGTGATTGGTACTCAGGCTCCAGGTTTGCCTGCTTGTGTGTTTGTTTGTTTGGCGTGCGTGTAGCCGAACTACGGCAACTCTGATTCTCATGTTCAGATGAGATACGTAGGCACAAGATGCGATGTCTTGCCGAGTTTGACTAACGACTAACAACTAATCCTTGTTTGCTTTCGCCCTCGTTGCGATCCTTTCTCTCGCCCTCGTTGCGATCGAGACCTTCCCTTTCTCTTGCCCTAGTTGCAATCGAGACCCTTGTTCCCGTAGTTAGGCTGAACTACGTTTTGCTCTGATTCTCATTCCCGATGAGATACGTAGGCATAAGACGCGATGTCTTAGCGAGCACACTTATCCTTAACCCTTAGGTACCCGAGCTACGAAGACTCTGATTCTCATTCCAGATGAGATACGTATGCAGGGGATGCGACATCCGTGCGAGTCATTTTCTTTGACCCTTTCTTTTAGTAAATAGTACATTAGATAAACATACACCCTTTAGACAAGAAACAACAAGAGTGGATCCCGTAGAGTACTACGGATGCGTAGGGGTGCTAATACCTTCCCTTCGCATAATCGACTCCCGAACCCAAGATTTGGTTGTGAGACCTTGTCTTTTCCTTTTCTTTCTCCAGGTTTACTTCGAGCGTTTCCTTTCCCTCCTTTGGGATAAATAACGCACGGTGGCGACTCTTCTGTCATTTTCTTTCGCCGGTTGTTTTTTCGCACCCCTATATTTTTTCAGGTTGCGACAGTAGGAACCGGGTTTCCTCCAAGGAAAATAATGACTGCAGCAAAGTCCACAAAGTTGGGCATACTCGGGAACAAGACAATCCCATAAATCATGATAGCCAACTGAGCATGAAAAGCTTCCCAATTCCCCTTCTTTGCTTCTTCTCTAGCCCTCCTCAATAGGAACTTCAAAGGCAACCCTACCACATCACCATTCGACTTCCAATTGTCGCTCACTTCCTTGATGCTTAGATGAAAAATTCTGGCAACCACTCTGAAAACAACCTCCTTTGGAACATCCAAGAAAGGAACCTGATATCGGACCGGGACATTCAGCAGAATGGAGTACTCCTCGAGAGTGGGCGCTAACTGGTAATCCTGGAAAGTGAAACAACGGAGCTCTGGATCATAGAACTGTAGAAGAGTCTGCAACGGCACTGGATCTACCACCATCTTCAACAGTGTCAACAAATCCCCATACTGATCAACAAACACCTTCTGATCACCGCTGGTCACAAGGTTGCTCAACTCTATCAAAGACGTCAATGGCTCACGGTGAAAACTGTAGGAACAAGTCTTCCGCTTCAACTCGGGAACGGATGCCATCTCTTATAATGAACAGACCCCTGAACGAACCTGAGAAATGATATGCATGAAGAGATTAGCTTTTTTCTTTTCTCTTCTCATTTTTTTTCTCTTTGATTTTTTTTTTGTATTGCATTATTTTTTGGAAATAAATATGCTATGATGCAAATGATGCAAACACGACTGGCTGGCTGTGTATCTCGGAGCACAGGATCAAAGCTTCAGCTTGAATTCGGAACCACAAAGTCACCAACAAGTCACCAACAAGTCACCAACGGTACCTGTAATAATGATCATTCCCTCCCCACTCACGGGTGTCATCTAGGCCATGGTAAGGTCGAGAGAAACGCAGGATAAACAACCCTTTCATAGAATATCATCATGCACACACCCGAAGTATGTACCGATAATACCCCATCAGGATCTGAACTGCTCGTGATATCAAGTTCCGCTAAGTGGCGCAATACCACCCGCTTCCCAAGAATCACTCTATTCCTAGGTGTCCTAGAGTTCACTCATTGCCTGGGTATTGGGCCTTTTACCTCATGAAACTCCCACCCCAACAGAGAGACAAACACAACACAGATGAAAATATGATGAATGCAAACATAAATGCAAACATAAATGCAAATATAAACAAATGAGTGCAATAAATGAAACAGCAAAAGCAACCATACCCTATCCTAGAGAGCGCTAGGAGAGACTCGCTTAGGGAAGATGGACCAGCAAGAGGTCAACTTCTCTATGTCCCCAGCAGAGTTGCCAGCTGTCGCATTACGCGAAAAACCGGCGGGAAAACGAAACAACAGAGCCGCCACCGTGCGTTATTTATCCCAAAGGAGGGAAAGGAAACGCTCGAAGTAAACCTGGAAAAGACATGGTCTCGCGACCAGAGAAAGATGGGATCGGGAGTCGGTTATGCGAAGGGAAGGTATTAGCACCCCTACGCATCCGTCGTACTCGACGGGATCCACGCTCAGAAAGAAAGGATAAGGTTGCTAAAAACTGCTCAAACATCACACAAGGCTGGAAGGAAACACAGAAAGACAAGAGAAACTAACTCGGCAGGATATCACATCCCGGGCCTACGTAGTCTGTCAGGCACAGACATCAGAGTCGACGTAGTTCGGGACAGGGGAAACATGCTCGCTAGGATGTCGCATCCTATGCATACGTATCTTCTCTGACCGGAGAAGAATCAGAGCACTCGTAGCTCGGCTAACGCACGCCAAACAAAACCACACAGGAAACCGACTGCCAATCGCTGGACTTACGTCAGACTCCACACAAACAGGTAAACATGGAAACCGAATGCCAATCGCGGGACTTACATCAGACTCCGAACCAACAAACACACTCACAGGAAACCGACTGCCAATCGATGGACTTACGTCAGACTCCAACACAACACAAACAAGACACAGGAAACCAACTGCCAATCGCTGGACTTACGTCAGACTCCAACAAACAAACAAGACACAGGAAACCAACTGCCAATCGCTGGACTTACGTTAGACTCCTACACAACACAAAGGGGTTGAAAAAGAAAAAGGATGCCCGGAGAGATCAGCTCATCTCCTGCCTACGTACCTCATCTGGTATGAGGATCAGGGCGACGTAGTTCCCCTTAACAGGGAAAGAACTTCTAACCTAACCAGAGACAAAGGGAGACACAAACTACTAGGGAGACTACGACTCGAGCCTAGAAGTTATCATGCATACGATCCCTATGTTAAGGTTTCTATCTAACTTGCACAGGACGCAAGCTATCTTAAACAGCATAGTCAATCAAAAGCACCAAAAGCAAGCACACACACTATATGCAAACAGATGGGCTCATACAAGGCTAGGCTTTAGTCAAGGGGTCATGTCAACCTCAACAAACAAGCCACTGGAATAGGGTATGATTAGCTCTTAACCCTAACATTGAGAGTTAGGGTGAAGAAGATGAAATGGGAAGTGAGGGTAAGACCTCACAACTCTTATCCCTGGCCTGGGAGAGCTTCAGACAAATGAAAGTGTGGGAGTTCAGAATGTAGGAAGTCTTCTCCACATGACTGACACAACTGAGATCTTGGGTTATTATCACAATGCATCAACACAAGGTGTGTGAGCAAAGTGAATGACACACTGAATAGCAGGGGATGGATTGCACATCCCTTTTATCTGCCAATTGCCTCTGAAGAGATCTTTACCTGCTTGGCACAAAAGTAAACATTCACAAACATTGCCTCTTAGGGAGGGCTTCAGACAGGTGCCTGCCCACATAACAGGACAGGTCTTCCAGACTACATGAAGTCAGAGAAATTATACCTCAGTGGTTAAGCAACCAAGCAAAGAAAAAGCAAGTTCAAAAGAACTCAGAGCAACTTAGGTACCTGTGAAAAATCTAAACTAATCAGTTCAACTGTACAGACAAATAATCAACAAGTTATAACAAACAGACAGACAATGTTCACAATGTGAAAGCCACAAGTCAAACTCAAATGAGTTAACATCGACCTACAAAACACACAAATGTTAGTAATCAAAAGCAAACATCAATGCTCAAATGTGGAAGCATCATCAACTTGGACTTGGAAGTTTAAACCTGAAATCAAAGCCCACATGTAAGCCACAAACCACTAGGTCAAAGCCTAGGGTCAAAGATGAATAAAAAATCCAAAACAGAACATGAAATTTAACATGAATCATCTTCATTCAATCAAGAACACATCTCAAAAAATCCCACATCAAAATCATTAACCAAATTCATTTCATGTGCAAAACATGGCAAGGCATGCAAATGGTGATCACATGGAGACATCAGAAGAAACAAATGCACATTAAATCAAAAATGCTTCAAATAATCTTGGCAAAATTCATGAGTAAACAGGACATACAACATGATCATCACACAAAAAATTAGAGGCATTAAACATCATTAGGCATGGAAATCACATAGCATAAAATAGACAACCAAATGTGTGACACAAATTGTCACACCAAGATAGCATAATCATAAAACAGAGATGGCAATTGAGAAAAATACCAAACCAACACCAAAATTTCAAGCAATGTATCTAGTTATCACACACAAAATTTCAGAAGCATTGGATCATTTTTGAACATTTTATGATCAAATGAATAAGGCAATAGCACAAATGGACACATGTTCAATCTCCCTAGGGCAAATCATTTTTTAAGCCAGGCACAACTTGCAATTTAATGATCATAAAAAAGTAGACAGGATGAGGATCATGATGGAAAAATTGGAGATCATTTGGTGCATTTTTCAATTTTTAATGATTTTTGGAAGTTGAGGAAAAATTTGAAAAATGAAATGGAGCCAAACATGGAATAATGTGGAAAAATGAAGTAAAGGCAAGGCAATTTGAAATATGTCCTTCGCTCAGGCTCGAACCGGTGCCAAATTTGAATCACAAGCGCGCGCAATCAAAACGACTGTGTTTTGATGTTCAAACCCTAAACACGCGCGCTGCACATTTCGTAGCTAATTTGAATTTACACATGCTAGTTTCGTAGCTAAATGGAAGCAAGGTTGTAGCAATTTCTGGAAATGATGAACACCATGCATGAGCGATGAAGATCATGAAGATCTTCATCTGGAAATTTCCAGAAAATAAAAATATGTCCAGAAATCATAAACAAGGACATCATTCAACAGGTTTTCTTATAGTAGGCACGGATCAAGCCATGAATCATGCAAAAACAACAACACAATTCCAAATCGAAGAAAATAAACAATGGCATCAAAACTTCAATTGAACATATCTTGCTCAAAACAGCACCAAATCACTCCAAATTTTCATCAACATTATCACCAATCAATGAACTACAAGAATATCACAACCATTTGCAAAATAGAAGAGGTCGAATTCTGACCTGTTGAAGAACAGAAGTTGATTCAGCTTGCTTCAAGGCCTGGCAATGCTTCAATCCTTCTCCACACTGCTTAAGGAAGTGAATGATGATGAAATGGAAGCTTGAATGCACACGAATCTAGCTCAATCTTCAATTGCCATGGATGCTTCACACTTTGAATCCAGCTCAATATGCCACAATTTCTCTTGATTCCACGTCCAAATATGCTCAGAAATGCCTCATGAACATGAATTGATCAATGAAAAGTGTTTGTGTTTGAAGAATTTTGGAAAAAAAGTTTGAGAGAAAATTTTTGAGAATTTGTGATTCTAGATCTGAAAATGTGCTAATGACCAAAAACAGTTGTGATTATTCATTTATACCTCCTACTAATCATGTTTAGATCATGCTTAAACCAAAGCCAAAGGTGATTAGCAAGTTGGAAGGTATTTGTGCAAAAATGCTTTTTCACCTCACACTCATGCCATGCACGTGAACAGTACATGTTTCTGGCCCAAAATGCCTTAAAATGAGTCCATGCACACTTGTGAATTGGTTTGGTATGCTCATAATCATTCAAAATGGTTTTATGCAATTTTCTTCCAAAAACTTCATGAATAAACCAAAGGCCATGCAAATGAAATTCATGTTAAATAATGGTATGCTTGGAAAATACATGTTATAAGGATCAAAATGCAAAAAGAACCACTCATTTTGGAGTTTTGGTTTGAAAGTTATGTCCATTTGAAGTTTGAAACACACTTTGCCACGATTGGACCATATCTCCTCAACCACACATGAGAAATTCATGATCTTGGACTTTTTGGAAATGGGAGAGAAAGATCTTCAACTTTCATGTTGGACAAAATTTAATTTGAAGCTTTCTTGATGATGTAATCTTGAGTTGAAGTTGGTCTAAAACCTTTCCATTTTTGGAAAGTTCAAATTACAGGTCACTTGCTATTTTTGGAAAGTCTTGATCTGACTTCAAATTCTTCAATGTTGATGTTTTAAATGTCAAATGAGACTTGTTTGAGCATGAATGAGGCATCTCTAACCACTTCCCACCTCCAAATCCACAATTGACCGTGCAGTTGACTTCTATTGACTTTTGTGGGCCTCAGATGATTTGCACATTGACTGATGAGTTCTGAGCCTTCAATACTTGGCCAAGCTACTTCAAAATGATCCTTGGGTCATGTGAACTTATGGGAATCACCCTATGGCTTTGATCTCGTGACAAATGCTCTTGTTGCCTTGCACAGCTGAATCTCCTAACCAGTCCTGCCTGATGAGATGTAATGGACTATGCAATATGAATGCAATGTTAATGTGATGTTAATGACCTAAAAATGAAATGTATACACAAATGGGAGGTGCAAATTTGAGGTGCTACAACAACCATATAATTGATAACACAAATGTTAAATCCAGACTCAATATGGATCTAGAAGATTGAGATCACACCCAGAACTCCCAAACCTCTTGGGATTTGGTGGGGGTACAACTTTCTCCCGGGGAAACAACCTGAAAGGCAAATGAAGAGAATACAAGTATGCTGGGAATATGAACAAATGTCTCACCCTTTTGGGAGTCATACCATCCTTGGGAGAGCACTGAAGACATCCCAAGTATCCTTTCGTCATTGTGAATGTTCACTTTGTTTTAAAAACAACTTATGAAAATTTTATTTATTTAAAACAATGATATCTCTCAATTAAAACATGCAAAACATTTGTTGAATAGAAACAAATAAGAGTGCAAAGATTTGGATGAAGGCTCAAGTTTATTTGATGGAATGGTAGTCCGCAAATGGCAAGACTCCATAGATCTTTACAAATTTGAAATTGGTGATATATATTGGAAAAGGGCTACATTGAACATAATGACCATTTCTCCACCAACTCTGAATCTGATGTATTTGAAGCTTCAGTTGACGATGACTGAGCGAGAATCTTTGACAGATGACAGCTTGTAGAACAAAGTCTTGTCAGGATGTAGTTACTTGCCAAATCCCTAATTTTTGCCTAGATTGCCCCAGAGTGAGGTACTCAATCTAGCGGGATATATATTCTTTATGTCTCTAACTTTTGCCTGGATCGCCCTTTCGAGTTTTCAATCCACCGAAACGCTCATTCTTGCCTAAGCCGCCCTTTCGGGTTTTCAACTTAGTGAGCTATTCTGTTTTTATTTTTAGGCGAAGTATTTCTTGACTGCATCTGAATTCACAGGACAAGTGAAATCCTTCTCATCCATAGTTGTAAGTATCAAAGCACCGCCTGAAAAGTCTCTCTTGACAACATACGGACCTTCATAGTTTGGAGTCCACTTGCCCTTGGAATCGGGCGCGAAAGACAAAACTTTCTTGAGAACAAGGTCACCTTCTCGGAACACACGAGGCTTGACCTTCTTATCAAAGGCTTTCTTCATCCTTTGCTGATATAACTGACCATGGCACCTTGCAGTCAATCTCTTCTCTTCAATCAAATTCAGTTGGTCATAACGACTCTGAACCCATTCAGCATCAGTCAACTTGGCTTCCATCAAGACTCTCATTGATGGGATCTCCTCCTCTACTGGGAGCACAACCTCCATGCCGTAAACAAGAGAGAAAGGGGTTGCCCCTGTTGAAGTGCGGACAGATGTACGATATCCATGCAAAGCAAATGGCAGCATCTCATGCCAATCTTTGTACGTAACAACTATCTTCTGGACAATCTTCTTGATATTCTTATTAGCCACTTCAACATCCCCATTCATCTTGGGTCTATAAGGAGAAGAATTATGATGTGCTATCTTGAACTCGCTACACAACTCTTTCATCATCTTGTTGTTCAAGTTAGATCCATTATCAGTAATGATCTTATCTGGCACACCATAACGACATATGAGTTGATTCTTGATAAACTTCACAACCACCTGTCTGGTCACATTTGCATATGATGCCGCTTCGACCCACTAGGTGAAGTAATCAATTGCTACGAGAATAAATCTGTGACCGTTAGACGCTTTTGGCTCTATCATGCCAATCATGTCAATTCCCCACATGGAGAAAGGCCATGGTGATGAAATCACATTCAGAAGTGTCAGGGGAATATGAATCTTATCCGCATAAATCTGACACTTATGGCATTTCTTCACATATTTGCAGTAGTCAGACTCCATTATCAGCCAATAGTAGCCTCCTCTCAACATCTTTCTAGCCATGGCATGTCCATTGGAATGAGTACCAAATGAACCCTCATGGACCTCAGTCATTAACAGGTCTGCTTCGTGTCTATCCACGCATCTGAGCAAAACCATGTCAAAATTCCTCTTGTAAAGCACATCGCCTTGAGGTAGAAACTGCCTGATAATCTTCTCAAAGTCTTTCTATCTTTCACAGATGCCCCAGGCGGGTAAATTTGGCTTTGAAGAAAACACTTGATATCATAATACCATGGCTTGTCATCTTGCATTTCTTCTACTGCAAACACATGAGCTGGTCTATCCAAGCGCATCACAGTGATATTGGGAACTTCATTCCAGAGTCTCACCACGATCGTCGAAGCAAGTGTAGCAAGAGTATCTGCCATCCGATTCTCATCTCGAGGAATATGATGGAAATCGACCTCAGTAAAGAACGTTGAAATCCTCCTCGCATAATCTCTATATGGGATGAGGCCAGGCTAATTCGTCTCCCATTCACCCTTAATCTGATTAACGACAAGGGCCGAATCACCATACACATCAAGATGCTTGATCCTAAGATCAATACACTCTTCCAATCCCATAATACAGGCCTCATACTCATCCATGTTATTCGTGCATTTGAAAGTTAGCCTTGCTGTAAAAGGAAAATGTGTGCCCTGAGGAGTAATAATCACTGCCCCAATACCATTTCCATATTGATTCACAACGCCATCAAACACCATGCTCCATCGGGAACCAGGTTCTTGCCCTTCATCGAGCGTAGGCTCGTCACAGTCTTTCATTTTCAAATACAGAATCTCCTCATCTAGGAAGTCATACTGAACTGACTGATAATCCTCAATTGGTTGATGTGCCAAGTGGTCAGCCAAGATACTACCTTTTATAGCCTTTTGAGCTCGATACCTAATATCATACTTAGACAACAACATCTACCAACGGGAAATCCTCCCAGTTAAAGCAGTCTTCTCAAAGATATACTTGATTGGATCCATTTTGGATATCAACCAAGTCGTATGATTCAACATATACTGGCGTAAGCGCTTAGCAGCCCAAGCCAAAGCACAACATGTTTTCACAAGCGTCGAGTATCGAGACTCACACTCGGTGAACTTCTTACTCAGGTAGTATATATCATATTCTTTATTTCCTGATTCATCTTGTTGACCAAGGACACAACCCATTGAGTTTTCAAGAACTGTCAGATACATAATCAATGGTCTCTCTTCCACAGGTGGAGACAAAATTGGCGGCTCAGACAAATACTCTTTGATACTGTCAAAGGCTTTTTGGCAATCATCGGTCCAATCATGAGACTGACTTTTCCGGAGGAGCTTGAATATCGGCGCACATGTGGCAGTCATGTGGGATATAAATCTAGAAATATAATTCAAGCGGCCAAGAAAACCTCAGACTTGCTTCTCAGTTTTGGGCGCAATCATCTCTTGTATTGCTTTGACCTTGGCAGGGTTAACCTCAATACCTCTCTCGCTGACAATAAAGCCCAACAACTTGCCGGAACGGACTCCAAATATACACTTGTTAGGATTCAGACGAAGCTTATACTTCCTCAAACGCTGAAAAAGCTTCAACAAGTGTTCTACATGTTCAACTTCCGTTCTTGACTTTGCAATCATATCATCAACATATACCTCGATCTCCTTGTGCATCATATCATGAAACAAGGTAGTCATAGCTCGTTGATACGTGGCTTCGGTGTTCTTCAAACCGAAGGGCATCACTCGATAACAGAATGTTCCCCAAGGTGTGATGAATGTTGTCTTCTCCATATCCTCGGGTGCCATTTAAATCTGATTATATCCGGAAAATCCGTCCATAAACGAGAAGACATTGAATTTAGCTGTATTATCTACCAACATATCAATATGTGGTAGAGGTAAATCATCTTTCGGACTAACCTTATCCAAGTCTCTATAGTCCACACACATCCAGACTTTTCCATCTATCTTAGGCACGGGCCCAATATTGGCCACCCATTGAGGATATGTAGAAGTCACCAGAAACCCCGCATCAATTTGCTTCTGAACTTCCTCTTTAATCTTCACTGCCATATCAAGATGAGTTCTTCTGAGCTTCTGCTTCACAGGCACACACTCAGGCGTCAAAGGCAGGAAATGTTGCACGATATTAGTATCCAGACCAGGCATGTCTTCATATGACCAGGCAAAGACGTCGACATATTCTCGTAGCAACTCAATCAACCCCTTCTTAACAGATTCTTCCAGGAGTGCCCCAATCTTCACTTCTCGCACACAATCTTCAGACCCCAAGTTGACTGTTTCCAGATTCTCAAGATGCGGCTGAATGATCTTCTCTTCGTGCTCAAGTAGACGGGTAATCTCGTTAGGAATCTCTTCAACAGCATCTTCTTCCACCTCAAATACAGGGAACTCAAAGTTGGGAGATGGTGTTGGATCATTATGTTCAATGGGTTTGATCAACCTGCATAATGATTTTGGATATAAAGAAATTTTAGAATTCAAACAAGGCAAATCATTATGCAAATGAAAAGATTGATTTTATTCTTTTTTTTAGGGTTTTATGTGATCACCAATTTCATGCAAAAAAGCAAAAAGTGAAGATAATTTGGAAAAACAAACATTTAACATGAATTTATTGAATGAAAATATCATTGTATTTATGAGCCAACAATGTCATCACTCCTCCTTTTGGCATGGAAGGAGGGTTTTTAAACACAATGAACATTACTTTGACTTATGGATAACTGTTGGAACATCAACAACGACCCAATTATTATAGACCCCTCCAGGGATGACAAAGTTGCCAGAATCTTCCTCTGCATCCTCTTCCACAATAGCAGCAGTTTCCTCATCTTGAACAGTGTGGATGAATCCACCACTCTTGAACAACCAATGCTTATTGAAAACGCCAGAAGAATACCCTATGCCAGCCCGGGATTTGTTGTCTTCCAGCTTAATCATTTGTCCCAATCCAGTAGTTGTACCATGCTCAATGGCCAACTTAGCATCTTTATAGGACGCAAATGAAGAAGTTCCTTTCTTAGTAGGCTCAGCAATAGATAAAGCTTGGAACGGCGTTCCAACTTCATCCTCAGCATCTATGTCAGAAAAGGAAGACAAATGGCTAACCAGGAGAGCCTTTTCTCCCCCTACTACCACCAGCTTCTTGTTTTTGACAAACTTCAATTTCTAGTGTAGGGTGGATGTCACGGCGCCTGCCTCGTGAATCCATGGTCTGCCCAACAGACAGCTATACGATGGGTGAATATCCATGACTTGGAAGGTGATCTGGAAATCACTTGGTCCGATCTTGACTGGGAGTTCAACTTCTCCAATCACAGTTTTGCGGGACCCATCGAAAGCTTTAACCATTATTCCACTCTTCCTCATGGGAGGCCCATGAGTCGACAATTTAGCAAGAGTGGACTTTGGCAACACATTCAGGGATAGTCCAGTGTCCACCAGCACATTGGACATGGCGTCATCCTTATAGCTCATAGAGATGTGTAATGCCAGATTGTGGTCTCTTCCCTCCTCGGGGAGATCAGCGTCAAAAAACTCAAGTTGTTATAAGCGGTGATGTTTGCAACAATACTATCAAATTGCTCTATTGTGACGTCATGATCCACATACGCCACATCCAACACCTTCTGCAGAGCTTCTCGGTGTGGTTCTGAATTCATCAATAAAGACAATACAGAAATCTTCGATGGCGTCTGTAGAAGCTGATCTACAATGATGTATTCACTCCTTTTGATGAGCCTCAGCATCTCATCACAATCTTCTTTCGCATTGCCATTCTGGCCAACAGAGACAAGAGTTTTTACAACAGAGGCAGGTTTATTGGCAACAAGTGCCGAATTCGGAGCATATACAACAGTCCCAAACGAGCGTTCAGCGTAATCAGCAACATTAACCCTTCGAACGTCAGCTTGGGGTTTCGGCGGAGCCGAGAAAACACGACCGCTACGGGTCAAGTCGTTGACGTCGGTAATATTAACAACAGAAGTAGAGAGAAGGGGCACCTCCTTCCCATCCTCTAATGCCACATCATTGTAGCGATAGGGGACCGCCTTTTCAAAAGAGTATGGCACAGGGCCAGCTGGTTTAATAATCAAAGAGGGAGAAGCCTCCTGCTTGTTGCCATCATACTTGATGACAACGGGCTCAGGGATCCGAAATACCGGAGATATTACATTGACCTCATCATCATCAACATCAACATTTCAATTCTGAAGTATCTCAATGACTCCTTCATCCAGCATTTCTTGAATGTCTTTGCGGACTTGGTGACATCCTCTCTGATTGACAGTGCAAACTCGGCATCTGTCGTGGTCATGCTCGTAATGACTGTACTCACACAACAGTCTATGCATCTCGACCAGAGATTGTCGAATATGGCTGACATATTTGACTTTGTATTTACCAGGGCATCCCTGGACCATGTTGACAAAGGATTTCCCATGCTCGGGCAATGGGTTCTTCTTCACATTGGGACCTACGTCCTCGAAACACAGAATACCACATCTCACAAGGTCTTGAACCTTGGTCTTCAGTGGGTAGCAATTTTCCACGTCATGTCCGGGAGCACCAGAATGATAAACACAGTGTAACTCGGGCTTATACCACCACTGAGGGTTGGTAGGTATAGCCGGTGGGTCTCGTGGAGTAATCAATTTCCTCTCTATCAAAGAGGGGTACAATTCGACATAGGTCATGGGAATAGGATCAAAGGTGACCCTCTTCCTCTCATAGCTTGTACTGCCTTGATTACTGTTTCGAGGCTGGTAGGCCGGCTGTTGAGGAGGGTGCTGTTGTTGTTGATATTGCGGATGTTGCTGCTGCTAATTATTATTGTGATGTTGATATTGCTGATTATCTCTGAAAACAGGTGCTATGTGAGCCACCTAATGTTGGTTACCGGCAGGACGCACGGTCTTCCTCCTCATTGAGGGTCTTCAAGGTTTAGCATGGGAGGTCACAACATGTGCCTCACCATCTTTCTTCTTTCCAAACGTTCCATACCTTTTGGCATAAAAGCCTTCTTCTCTAGTCAGGCGCCCTTCCCTGACTCCTTCTTCCAGACGCATCCCCATATTCACCATCTCGGTGAAATCAGAAGGAGCACTGGCAATCATCCGCTCGTAACAAAAAGAACTCAAGGTCTTCAGAAAGATCTTGGTCATTTCCTTCTCCTCCAACGGGGGCATAATCTGTGCTGCTAACTCTCGCCACCTCTGGGCGTACTCTTTAAAAGTTTCCTTGTCCTTCTAGGAAATGGCTCTCAATTGATCCCTATCGGGAGCCGTATCCACGTTATACTTGTATTTCTTGACGAAAGCCTCGCCAAGGTCATTGAAAGATCGGATGTTCGCGTTGTCCAAGCCCATATACCATCTTAGGGCAGCACCGGACAAACTGTCCTGGAAGTAGTGAATGAGAAGTTGATCGTTGTCGGTATGAGTCGACATCTTCCTGGCATACATGACCAGGTGGCTGAGAGGGCAAGTATTTCCCTTGTATTTTTCAAAGTCAGGTACCTTGAACTTTACAGGGATTTTGACATTTGGGACTAAGCAGAGTTCAGCGGCAGACTTGCCAAAAAGGTCTTTTCCTTGGAGAGTTTTCAATTCCTTTTGGAGCTCAAGAAACTAATCATTCATGGCGTCCATCTTTTCATAGACATCGGGGCCCTCAGACGGCTCAGAATGATAGATGATGTCGTCTACTCTAGGCATAGTATGCACGACAGGAGGAGGAACGGCAAGGACCGGGCTAGATGCCGGTAGAGAAGCAAAGGTGGGTGCAGGACCCTCAGGAATGAAGTTGAGAGGCATCCCCCAAGGAAACCCAGCTGGCATAGTTGTTGGTGCGAAGTGGGCGCTGACCGCAGGCACGGTTGATGAGGCAATCTCAGAGATGTCTGTCCTCTGGGGAGAAGTTGAAGGTGTCAGAGAAGACTGGCTCTGGGAAGCCATGAATGACTCCATCAAGGCAGTCAATCTGGCTACTTCTTCCTTGAGTTCACGGTTCTCCTGCTCCAAATGATCCATTAGTCTTGATGCGTTGGCTCGGGTGTAGTACCGGTGAGTCAGCTTGTCTTCAAAATAAATGAAGAACACAGAGTTAGACCATAGAACAAGAAGCCTGGAGCAAAACCTACTTATGCACATGATGCATGCAATGCTTGTGCATATGATTTATTTTTTATATCAGAGGAACTTTAGAGCTCTATTTGCAAATATGGATCATATTGATTATTTGAACATATATGGAAATATCACATCAATAATATCTGGAAAATACTTTTACACCAAAGAAGTACAGTCTTGATAACCAAATACAATACAAGATAGAAGGAAAATGAACATCCTATGGAACCCTAGAAACAATCATCTAAAGCTCTGGAGACTGGAAGATAAACTGCACGAAGCCTCTTCACCTCCCTCTCGTAGGCTGCCTCCATATCTTCCTTCTCTTTGGCGGTCGATCATACTTCCTTTTCCAAAACTTGGAAGACTGAGGAAGCAGAGAAGTCCATGCATCATCAATAACCTGGTGCTCAAGGAACTCTATCAAAGCATCCTTGTCTTTGATCTGCTAAAGCAACTCCTCTCGTTCACGGATCCAGGAACGCGAATGGTCTTCGTCTCTCAACTCCTCTACTCCTTGGTCTGGGAGGGTTGAAGGCCCAGTCACAACCAAAGGTGTAGGTCTTGGATACTCATAAGGCATGAGGTACTCGAAACTCTCCTCCTAACCCAAGAGGTATAAGTTTCCAAAGCGATATAGTTCTTTGGACCTAGCTCCTTCCTTCCCTTCTTATGGATCTTGCGCCAAGCGCGGACCATCCTGCCCTTCAAGCCTTAGGGATCTTTACCCTCCTGAAAGAACACACCCTCTAACAGAATGTTATTAGGTTTATCCTTTAGGGGGAACCCAAGCTGACGACGTGCCAAAACAGAGTTGTAGTTAATCCCACCACATGTACCAAGAAGAGGCACATTGGAGAATTCACCACAAGAGTCGATGATCTGCACACCATCATATACACGGTTGTACCAAAAGATATCATCATTAGTGAGAGACCTAAGTCTCGTGGACCACCATAGAAATCCTTTGTTCTCCTTGAAGGCGACCGTCTGTGGCAAGTGCGAAATAAACCACTTGTACAGCAGAGGCAAACAACACACAATGGTACCACCACCCTTTGCATTCCTCATATGCAAAGAAAAGTAAGTGTCACCCAACAGAGTCGGAACGAGATTAAGAGTAGAGAAAATCCTAATAGCGTTCACATCCACAAACTTGTCGATGTTGGGGAATAACACTAGCCCATAGATGAGAAGTACAAAGATGGCCTCAAAGGCGTCCTCACTCATGGCCTTCCCATACATAATAGCTTAAGTAATGAGGAACTCAGAAGGGAGACCTTGAATTCCACCTTTGGTAGTCATATGAGCACCAACCAGAGATTCATCTATATGCAGCATATCAGCTACCTCTTGAGAAGTAGGAACACTCTCTAAGCCACTGAACGACAACTGGTCTAGAATAGGTATACCCACAAGGTAGGCATACTCCTCAAGCGTGGGCAAAAGCTGAAAATCCAGAAATGTGAAGCAACGGTACAAAGGATCATAGAACTGCACCAATACACTCATCAATCCTTCGTCCACTTGAGTAGTCAGAATAGATAAAAGCTTCCCAAAACGAGCCTTGAAACCCAAGGGATCTAATACATAGGATGTCAAATTCCTTAGCTCTTTCAAGTCGGGTTGTCTGAAATTGTACTTCTTTGTATTCCTTATTTGTCTTTCCATGTCTGAAAATTTGCAAATAGACCTCTTAAGTTCCTCGAAAATTTTCTCATTGTTGATGATATGGATGCAAATGGGTGCATGAATGCATGAATGCAACAATCACACTCAAGGATCAAGCAAAGCACACCAAATAAAGGTCATGGGGTGGATCATGTTATCCTTAATATCAATCATCCATTTTGGTGGATTATGGTTTACACCTTATCAACACCAAAGTTCCATTGATATTAAGGACACAAGAACGGATCAACCATGAATCAAGGGTTTGTTGCAAGTCACGAGCATGGAGTCTCGGTTAAGAACCACCCAAAGGGAGTGTACTAGGGTTTAAACCTGCCAAACATGTTCTACAAGAGGTTCCCATCTTTCGGATATTATCGGATAAACGACTACTCGTATTCCAAAAAATATTCTCAAGAGAGACTCTTATGAGTGTAGTATCGCGTAACAATCGTATCAAATCTTACACTTGAACGACTTTTGCACTACATCCTAAGAATAGGCCAAGATGGGCTTGGTAAACTAAGGTCCTTGGCTTCTAAGGTCTATATTGGAAAGAATAATGTCTAACCACAACTACTTGTGTGACATTATTGATCCCAACATGACCTCCACCAAGTGAATGGGCTTGCAAGTCAACTTGCTAAAGAATAACTCCACACAAGTCAACAATACTATGCCATTCTCCTATCCTAAGTGCACTCGAGTTCGGGTATAGAACTCATCTCACAAAGATCACCAAGCATACAAGGAATTAATATTCAAGCAATTCAATCATTACATACAATACAGTAATCCCAAATTGCACAAAAATATGTCACAAAATAATATACACAACAATACAACAAATATGAAAAGTAGGCAAAAATCACTAGGCAAACCTCCCCAGCAGAGTCGCCACTTTTCTGTAGTGGGGTATTCGTTACCATTAGAGATATTGACTAAATCCAAGGTAAATCATACAAGTCGAGTCGCCGTCGCACTTCTATTTTTCCAAAGGAATGGTTAGAAAGCGAACAAAAATCTAAAAGTTTTATCGAATCAAAAACTAGTAATAATGTCAGAGATCGGGGTAAGGGGGTTGGTTATGAAATGGGAAGGTTTTAAGCACCCAAAACATCCTAGGTACTCCTAGGGAGCGCTTTTCACATTTGTTGTAAGGTTGGTATTTTGTGAAAATTTGTTTGTGCAAACATGATTGAAGAGATGAGAAGAGAATATACAAGTTAATTACAATTTGTGTTTGGATGGATAAACCCATTGCCTACGTACCATCTTGAAAAAGATTAGGATCAAAACCTCGTAGTTTGGGGTAAAAATCTCAAAATGAGTTGGTGAATTGATTGGTCGAAAAGCCTTAAGGTCTTTTGTTATCCAAGGGAGAAAACTCAACCTAAAACCACAAATCCACCATGTGAGGATAGCTTCAACATGCTAGTGAGGGGTTAACCCTATAATAAGCATGGAAGACTCATTGTCCATCACTAAGGATATAGGTGAGTATAACATCTACCTCAAGGATAACTCAAACCTAATAGCTAAAGGTTATGAAAAAGTTCTGATTAAGAAAATGGCCATTGAAACCACAAAAGTATTTCAATGAGTTATATTTACCAATGAAAAGTATTTACAAAATATGATCAAAGTTGACTTAAAGATTCAATTCAAAATAAGTGTTGTGAAAAGAAAGTTTGAAAATCAAAAGCATAAGGCTAAAGGCCAAATCATACAAGAGATGAAGGATAAGAAACAAAACCACAAATGGAGTTCCTCTATTGAGATCATATTGATGATCCAAGTAGCTTCCATCCTTTGGAATATGCAAGCAAAATAAGTGTAAGCTCAAGCAATCAACATAATCAAACAAGCTCTTAGAAGATCCCCAATGTCTCTTGTATCTTTCACTTTGGATGAACACGGCAATGGTTCTTCAATTTGGCTCAAGTAGGATTCCCCTAGCACAAAAGCACACACATCAAAAAGTTCTATGAAGTAAATCAAGAATGGACAAGAGTGAGTTTAGGGGTTTGGTCCTCCTAATCCATCTTCAACATTAAGGTCCTTTTACTCCAATTTTGCATAGGGAATGTCCTAGAAACTAAGTCCATTTGTCCATTTTTTGCATTTGGTTCACAACAATCAAGACAAAACACAAGCACAATAATATATACACAATTATGTGCTCAAGTGAGCAAAAAGGCAAATTGCATTAACATAAACATGTGCTCAAATGAGAAAAGGGAAAAGCAAATGAATAATATGTACAAGAATAGTAAATTGCATAAATGTAAAGTGCAAGAATTAAATGTTAATGGTTAATAGTTAGTGTTAATAGTTAGTGTACCATAAGGCAATTTAGCGCTATGTTAAGCAATTGTAATTGGACTTATGTAGAAGTCACAACTATCTGAGGCCGATCAATAATAATGTAGGCAACAACACAAGTTAGAGGTCTTGATTAGTGAATCAAACTCCAACAACTTGCCATGCCAAAGAGAAAATGAGAAATGATCTTGTATTGATTTAGGTTCTTTGCATGATTTAGGAAGCAACCTATCCTTAATGCAAAGCCATTCACTTGATCCATGATCAAAATGAATTAGATTTGAATCAAGGGAGATTAAGCCTCCATATATCAATGCTAACCACCAATCCTTAACTCATTGATCAAAAAGAAAAAGAGAGAAGAAGAAGAAGAAGATGAAGAATTAAAGTGCATTAATGGAAATGGTATGAGATAATCAACAAGCATTGACCAAAGATAGAGAAGATCAAGGTCAAACAATAAAAAACAGAAGCAAAATGAAGATTAGAAGTCAAGAAACAAATAAAATATTTTTGGCATTTTTTTAATATTAAAATAAAACTTGAATTAAAATAATAAAGAAAGGTCAAACTTCAAAATCACTTCAAATCAACTTTGAAAAGTCCAAGTGAATTATCCCAAGTGCAACATGGTCAAACAAAGTTTGACAAAAAAATTTCAGCATTTTTAAAAGTCAGAAACTATTTTAAATCCATTAAAAATGCATAAAAATAACCTAATTGAATTAAAATCTCAAATAAATCTCAAATCAATTAATAAATTGATGAGAATATTTTTCATAGATTTATCATCATTCAAAAAGGTTAGAAAAAATATTTTTGGATTTTTTGGATATCAAAAACTATTTTAAATGAATTAAAAATAACCAGAAAAGAGAAAATTACTAAAAAATAGCAAATGATAAAATAAAAAATATTAAAAATCATTTTTATAAATTAGAAATTAAAAGGAGAAGAATGAAATTGGTCCCATAATTTTTGGACCAATAATGAAGGAGATATGAATTTTTAAAATGAAATGGAATTAAAATAATAAAATGAAAATAAAATCAGAAAATAGAAATTGTGAAAAAGCGTGAGCCGTCTGATGGTGATTCATTAATTGACGTGGATCACCACACGGCTAAGAAGCGCGTGTTCACCATATGCGTGAGTCAAACGTGCTACACCAAGCCATTAAATAAGTCATAACAATGGACGTGTATGATTGAATCTGGAAACATAAATGGACGCTCTAGATCAAATCTGGGAACAAGACGGTGGCCAGCGCCACCGTCTTCTCCGGCCAAGCTTCGGCCATGTCCAAAAGTTGCAGAGAAAAAATGGTAACCAAAAGGCACGATCCAGGCATCAATCGAGAGTTAGGGTGATGTACATCACCCCTGTACCACTCAAATCCATTCTAGATCTCTATATTGAGAGAAATCAGGAGTGGGAGATCTGTGGTGTTCATATGAACTTCATGATTTTCAAAAATTAAAAGCACAGCAATGTTGCCTCTATGCATAGGACTTCAGATCACACAACAACAATGAGAATTGAACACTATACAAGTAGATCCGAAGAAAATAACAGTTGGTACGAACCTTTGATTTGCAAGGCTTTGAGTCACAATCCTTGGATGCTATTGCTTACAGTCGACACTATAGATCAAGGAGATGAAGGTTTAGGAACTTTGAGATCTGAAAATTGATCAATGAAATCAAAGTTCAGATCTAAAAAATTTGAAGAAAAGAGAGTTAGTTCCTTTAGTGATGGCTGTGTTTTCAGTTTAGCAGCAATTGGGGCGCCTTAAGGTTGAAGAAATGAAGAGCATTGGCCTTGTATTTATAGGAGAAGCAAGCTGAAATGCATGATCAAAAGTTTGCATGAATGAAAAGGGCCTTCATGCATGGGCCTGTACAGGCGCATGGAGGGCCCAATTCCAACTGGAATTGAAAGCTGATGCATGATGAAAGCAAAATGGACGTGCAGATTGGACTGTATCAGCTCATGCAAGGCAATTTAAATGATTTTCAAAAAATGCACTATTAGGTTCAAGCCTTCGAAAATGCCATGTTAAAAATAGGAACACCACCTCATGAGTAATGGTTGGAAAGCTTATTGCATTAGTAACATTTGTTATGTTGATCAAAACTCCATTTGGGCCTTGGAAATTAAGGAAAATTGGACATGAAGTGTGGGGTGCAAAACATGCATATGTGAGATTTTCAAAATTGGCCAAAGTTCAAGCCCTTCTGTCTCAATGATACAAGCTCCAAATCACAAAATCTTCAATATCAAAGTTGTATATCGTTTCAATACAATCAAATTGGACTTTAATTTAGCATCATTTGGATTTTTGATGAAGAAGTTATGGGCACTTGAAGTTGGGCTTTTTCACATTTCAATGCATTTGGTCCAAAGTGACCTATAATGTTTTGCATTATCACATGTATTTATTTTGAGATTTTGAAATTTTTCTCAATATAACATTTGAATTAGACATGTTAATCTTTATAATGCATTAGATTTAACCTCAAAATCATGAAAAATGAAGGAGTTATGTCCTTGGGAAGTTGACCCAAAATTAGGGTTTCAGTCAAAATAACCTATAATGTCTTGGAATGGATGATGACCTTCCAAGCTTCAAATAAATTTTTGATGAACATGAAAGTTGTTCATATAGTCCTTAAGAACATTGTTTCTCTTGGGGTCATCTCCATTTTACAAACACATAAGACGTTAGGTCTCAGTGTATTTCAAAATAGCCAGATGAATTGACTGATCAACTTCTCAAGTCCAAACCTCATATCTTGATGAATTGATGATGGAGGACACTAAAATAAGTTCAAATATGCATGAAATGATGAATTAAGGAACTTCCCTTGATTGTATTTGACCATGGGTTGAGATTGCTTCATGAGCAAGGCACAGTTGATGGACAGATGAATTAGGGTTTCCTTGGGAAACAAGCCTCAAACCCCCTTGATTTGCTTTGATCAAAATGATGAATTGAGATATTTGGGAGGCATATTTGATGGATGAGAGCTTTGGGAACCATTTCCATGCTTGCTTTCATCTTCTCTTGGCCATATCAATGCACATAGGATCTCCTAGAAGCTTTTAGACCTTGTGACTGCTCAAGCTACAAACAAGAGATGTTAGTGACATATTTTTGTGCTTTTGGTTAGTAAAATAAAATGAGAAAAGCAATAATATACAATTCAAGCATGCTTGGTGATCTCAAACCAACTAACAATAGATCCCACCCAAAGGTAAGGAGCCAAGATGCTAATGATCCTTGAGGCAATGCAAATGCAATGTTATGATGCCATGAGGTATCTTAGCGTCAAAATTGGGGTCTTACAGACTGTTGATCTTGATGTGAACTTTTGGACTTAGGATTAGGCAACATTCTCTGTGTAAAAAGGACATGGAAAATTCCAACATTCTGAGACCAAGTTATTGTGAATTGAACCTTCATCTGATGTAAGTCTTGGGATTTATTTGAAATCATCTTCTACTTTATCTTGGTGCTAATTGTTATTTTGATCTTGTGTCTGATGCTTTGTTCTGAGTTGATCAAGGAATATTTCATCTGGTACATGAGAAGATAAAAAAGACTGCTAGCTATGGGGTTTGTTTGCTTGGATGTGGCTATATTTATTTGATGCCTTGATCTTCATGATGTCTGGATATTGTTAATTGCTTGTTGATTACCGCTTGATTCAAAGTCCAAAGGGAAAATGGGTTTTCTATATGACATTCTTGTCCGTTGGATTGCATCCCATTGGTCAGATCTTTTCAACTCTTAACTTTTAATTTTATGCTTAGGGTAGCCTATTCATCTTCTCCCACTTCTTAAATTTCAAAATCTCTCCCCCTTTTCGAAAACTTTCTTTGCTCGTGATTTCAAACTTAGACCTTATTTCAAGTAGAAACTTTGACCTTATGCCATTAAATTTTTGAAGTCCTTTTCTTAAATTAAACTTGTAAATAAACTTAATCATATTGACTTAAATTTTCAAAAGACAAAAAGAACCAACAACTCCACTCAAACTGTAGGCCCTTAGTGCCATTATTAATTAAAGTTTTGTTAAAAGCAATTCACGAACTTTGAAATTATTACCACAAACTACGAGGTTTTTATCCCTCATTTTTATGTTGGTACGTAGGCACAAGTCCGAAGGTCTTGTCAAACACAAAAATATAATCAAAGAAGTCTTTTCTCATCCCTACACTCTATTTTTCTCAAACATCTTTCATACCAAACACATATGCACACATAAAAAAGGGCTCCCTAGGAGTACCTAGGACACGTTGGGTACTAACACCTTCCCTTTGTGTAACCAATCCCCTTACCTGTAATCTATGGAATTTTATTCGTTTTGATTTGAAAACTTCTTATCTTTGGGTTTTGTTCGTACTTTTCCCTTTTCCTTTGGAAACAATAAAAGTGTGGTGGCGACTTTGGTTTTATTGACGTTAAGCTTATCCATAGCTTGACGGTCATGAATTTACCGCTACAATTGCTTCCTAAATGATAAATGCTTTTGACATAGCTTTATCGTTAAATTGCATATGTTAAAATCATGTTATCTTAATTCTTGATTGCGTTAATCTGTTTGCTTTACTCAGATAATAGATTTGTCAATCAATATTATATCATTTGCACCTGTTAATCGATATAGTTATCAAATAGAGATCTAACCCGCTTAGGGAATTGGTGAGGTAGCAATCCGTGATAAGTCAAAAACTGAAACAGTAGACAAACTAGTTCTTAAAATTTTGTTAATCGCTTACCTTCATCTTAATTGAAACTTAAAACCCCCTATTGTTTCTTTTTGTGGGTAAAAATCAGTCCAAGAGTCATTGCAATACGACTCTCGAGTGTTGCTTCCCTAAACTACAATTTTTAATTTCTTGTTTTTGACCCGTCCATGACAGCAGATTAAATTGGCGTCATTGCCGAGAACTCTTGTCGAATTTTATTATTATTAGAGTCTTAGGTGTTCTTCCTTGCGTTTTAGCCCCTCCGTTCTTGTTGTCTTGGCCAATTCGCACGAATTCATCAAACCCGATTTGAAAAAAAATCGTCCCGGAATCGAAATTTTTCCACCATCAAAACCCCAAATTCATCACTTTTCTATTTTTATGATTTCTCTTTTTGTTTTCATAGTTTCAAAAAATTCTGAAAATTCTTAATTGTCTTCATTAGATTAATTTTTGTGTTTTTGTATTTCTTCTTTTGTTTTAATCGATTTTGCTGTTTTTCAATTGTTTATGCTTAATAGGGACATTGTAGGTATTTTCTTAATTGTTGCTGCATTGATGAATTAGTTATGGCTACTAGGTTTGTCTGTTCCGACTTGTTTGATTCTGATCCTGAAGTTGAAAGAACCTTGCACGCATGTTGTAGAGTAAATCAAGCTAGAACTAGTTCACCACCCATTAGCGATAGCAATTATGACTCTGTGTTTTCTCATTCTTTATTTGATTCTGATTTTGAGTTTAACATGGCTGATCAAAGAACTCTTAGAGAGATTCCTTCCCCTTATATGAATTATAATGCTTTATGTATTGAATACCCTGTTGTTGATATACCTTTCGAACTGAAATTTGGTTTAATACACTTGTTGCCAAGGTTTAATGGTCTTGCAGGTGAGGATCTGCATAAGCATTTGAAGGAATTCCAGGTTGTGTGCTTTAAACCTTTGAGACCTGAAGAAATCACATAGGATCATATCAAGCTCATAGCATTCTCATTCTCACTTCAAGGAGCTGCAAATGATTGGTTGTAGTATCTTGAGCTGAATTCTGTCACAAGCTGGAATGATCTAAAAAGAGTGTTCCTAGAAAAAAAATTCCTTGCCTCAAGAGCTTATTTAACCAGAAAAAAATATGTGGTATTAGACAGGTTGGCATGAAGTCATTGGCCGAATATAGGGGGAGATTCAAGCAGTTGGTTCAATACTTTTAGTTCTAAACTTTCAACCAGTATTGTATCCTCAACACCAATTTTCTGAACAATTGCTAATTCAATACTTTTATGAAGGGCTATTACCTATGGACAAAAATATCTTGGATGCTGCTGTGGAGGAGCCCTTGTTGATAAGACACCAACTACAACTAAGACCCTAATCGAAAACATGTCACTCAACTCACAACAATTTTCAACCAGAAGAAACTCCATGGTTCTAATAAAATAAGTGCATGAAATTCAAGATTCTTCTTCCCTTAAGGCTTCAGAAACTAGAATTGATGAGCTTACTTCATTGGTGAGAAAATTAGCAGTAGGAAAAACTCAATCTAAAAGATTATTTGGCATTTGCACCTCTCATGAATACCCAATAAGTACTTGTCCTACCTTACAAGAGGGTGTAAATTCTGATTTTCCTCAAGCATACGCATCAAACATTTACAACCCTTTGTAAGACCCCAATTTTGACCCTAAGATCCCTCATGCTACCTCATCATATGCATTGGCTTTGGGATCACACCTTGGCATTCTCCTTACCTTTAATTCATTGGATTTGCATTAGGAGAGGTCACCAAGCACATTTGATTGTATCATACTTTTTTTCTTCATTATGTACTAACCAAAATACCCAAAAAAATGTCATTGTATAGTTTGTTGCTTTTGTAGGTAGTGTGTGTGTTCACCCATGCTCCATCAAGCTCATATCTAGGGTTTAAGACCCTCAGTGCAAGAAGACTAATCAAGAGATGGTTTACATTTATTCTAGACAACATATATGGATCCCCATGATCTTCACATATCATTTTGATCAAGAAATCATCAAGAGTTTAAAGCTTGTTTGCCTTGGAAACCCTAATTCATCTGGGTATCTTGTGTGACTTCCTCAACAAGTTTCCTCATCAATTGGTTAAATATTTCAATAGAGACTTCATATTACATAATATTATGCATATATGATCCTCCATGAGTCCCAAAAATCAAGATAATGTCAAGTTAGCAAGTTGGTTCATGGTGGTTGACCAGAGAAAGTCAATTGGTCAAAACTGGGGTTCCCTAGACCCTATCTCCTACAATTTTTATCATATGAAAATTATTCCAAGAAAAACTTTACTCATAATGACATTCCAAACAACTTTCATGTTGAATTCTAGAGCTATTTTTGCTTGGAAAGTCATTTTTTATGGTGAAAGATTATAGGTCATTTTATCTAAACCCTAGTTAGGAGGTCAACTTCCCAAGACCATAACTTGCTCAATCTTTATGGGATGAAAGGCATTCAAATTCCATGATGAAATTAAAGATGTCCTCTTAAACTTTGATGTTTGGAAGAATTTCAAATTCAACTTTCAAATGCATATGACAAGAGGAAACATTATAGGTCATTTTGGACCATTACCATTGAACAAGTGATTTTCCTCAACTTCTAAAATGCATAACTCCTTCATGCCAAATCCAAATGAGGTCAAATTTGTGACCAAATTGAACATGTTTGTTAAATATAAAACTTTTATGAAGGATTTTTTCCATTTGAAGTCCATAACAAAAGTTATTCAAGGTGGAAGAAGTAAAGATTTGACTTGGTACTTAGAAAATTTTCATTTATGTTTGATTTTCCAAACTTCCACCTCAAAATTCATAATGATCCAAACTTCAAATGGAAAAGTGTTCAACATGAAAGTTGTTACTGTTGATCTCACCTTTCCAAAAAGACCAATATCATCTTATTTGGATCAAGATTGAAGGACTTGCGCATGGATGTAATGCATGGTACCATTTGGAGGATTCTCATGTTCAATTTCATTTCAACATTGCATGGCTTAATGCATTGCTTTCAGCATCACATGTGCATGATTTTGGATCTTT
Organism: Lathyrus oleraceus; assembly: GCF_024323335.1. Taxonomy (NCBI): domain Eukaryota; kingdom Viridiplantae; phylum Streptophyta; class Magnoliopsida; order Fabales; family Fabaceae; genus Lathyrus; species Lathyrus oleraceus. Next base: position 178,990,000 of record NC_066582.1, read on the forward strand.
TCCAATTATTATTTGGGCTTTGTACACGCCCATGCAAGCTCATGATGCAATTGCTATTTTTGGATTTCAAATGAAAGTGTGGAGAAAGCATTTGAATTGACTATAAATAGAAGTGAAGTTAGCTCAGAACTTCATCAATACCTTGCCCAAGCTTTGCCAAGATGATTCAAACCCTTCACTCCATAGAAATTCTTGAAGATTTCATTGAAATCGAGTTTGAATTTTACCTTCTGTTTTGAAATTCAAACTCCAAGAATTCATTGGCCTTTTCATCTCAATTGATCACTGTAAGCAAGAGGAAGAGGAATCAAGCAAATCCAGATCAAGATCAAGCAAACTTGAAGCAACTCGAAGGTGAAAATTCAGAAACTTCATCTTTTCGATTCTCTCTTAATTCTTCACTATCCTTTATGATTTTTGATTTGCCGAAGTCCTATCAATGTAGGCAACAAGATTGAGTTGCTTTGAGGTCAAATCAAAGAAACTCATATCATGAACCTCAAATTTCAAATCCATGTATCTTTCAATATACTTGGAATTGGAGGAAATGGAGGTCAGATTTGTGCTCCTGAGCATTTTCTCTTTAAATTAGTGTACTCATTTTTTTTCATGAAGTTTTGGTTGGACCAGTCCTGTGGTCCCCTGCAAGGTTGTCTCCCATTTGACATGGTGTTCACTTAAAATTTCCCGCAGTGTTGATTTATTTGAATCCTCAGCAGATTCTTCTCTATCCTTAACATGTTTAGTTGATTATCCTTCGGCAATGTTGTCTTCCCCCCGCGGAGTTTTCCATGTTTGATCGGAAGCATGTTCTCCATGTATTTCCCCAGCCGGAGTTGATTTACTTGGAGCTTGATGATTTATTTTCATCCCTAGCAGATTCTCCAGTTGGTGTTTCCAACTTATTGAGATTAACCGAGTGTTTTAGTGATGATTCAAATCTTTGTTATTTGTATCCTTTGTGTTGGTTTGTCAGCATAATCATAATCATAAACATACATATTCATGCATATAACACAGCATCAGATATTTCATTATACATTTTATCGTATTGATTTTTCTTCTGATCCTCTGCTTTGATGATATTATTTCCCCATGCAGATTTGGTGTGGCTGTCCTCCTTCAACTATAGAGTGTCAGTCCCTTAAGCAGAAAGAGCTTATCCTTTCTCATTCCCCACTGAGTTATTTTCCTCATGGATGATTATTGTTTCAATTTCCTTCCCGGTTTATCATCTGGATGGAACCACTCCCTTTGAGTTATATCCTCATTGGGTTGAGTCTTTGATTGATCGCTTATTTCTAGTTCTTACCTAGATAGATCTTTTGATCTCCAAGAGACTATTACCTAGTAACTGGTAATATTCTTATTGATGTTGAGTACTTTACCTTTACCCAATAACCGGCAAAGAGTAATCTACTTCCTTTGTTTCCCCAACGGATTCATTTTCATGTTTCCCCGACAAGTCTATCCTTGATATGTTCATCCCAACTGATGACGGATATTCTTCCTGTTTAGTTTTCTACCCAGTAAAAAGGTAGTCGTAATCCCTATTTTATTCCCCAAAGAGTCTATCCTTGATATGTTCACTTTAACCGATGATGGATTTTCTCCTCTTTGCGGTCTTCTGCCCAATAACCGGTAGTTGTAAATCTCATTTCCCCCCTGCTGAGTCTATCCTTGATATGTTCACGGATGTTCTCTATTTTTGGCATTCTACCTAGTAACGGGTAGATATAATTCCTATTTTTCCCCGACAGTCTATCCTTGATATGTTTACCCTAACCGATAATGGATATTTTTCCTCATTCTCCAAGTGGCCTATCCTTGATATGTTCATCCTAACCGATGACGAATATTCTTCCTTTGAGTTTATCCTTGATATGTTCACTTTAATCAGTGACATATACTTTCTCTTTGGTCTTCTGCCCAATAGCAGGTAGTTGTAAATCCTATTTGGTTCCTTTCCCCAGTAGGTCATTCTTATCCGGTAATCGGTAATGAATATGCCTCTTTATCCTCAGTGAGTCATCCTTGATATGTTTACTCTAATCGGTAATGGATGTCCCTCTGTCCGAGTATATTATCTTCTTACCCAGAAACCGGTAATAGATAATATATCTCTTTACTCATGTGTTGAAGTTTTTTCTTCCCCGGTTGAGATTGGTTTCGTATTTCTTTATGGAATTGAATCCCCTTTGCGTAGGTGTATCAGCTTTGTTCTGATTTACACATTTCCTCTGCAGTTGTTTCTTGCTGTATTGTGTTATCCCAATATATATAGATTTTCCTTTCCCCCCAACCGAGTCTTTCCATTGATTTATTTTCATGGAAATCCGCCTCGTGTCTCCGAGCAGTTTTTTAAGTCGTAATCTGGCATACACATAACTTTTTTATCCCCAAAGTCTCTGTCTCCTCAGTGAGTTTTCCTTACTGAATGCATTATGCTCGTGTGAACTTTCAGTTTCTCTGGATTTTTTCCCTTTGTGGCAATATATTCCCCATATAGATTATTTTAATATTCATATCATATGCATCATGAGGTATCTTAGGGACCAAATTTGTTTCTTGATGTTGTTATTTAGGTCCATTTAACTGAGTTGATACGAAGATTTTAACCTTCACATCTTCAGTTAGAATATCCTTAAATATGGGTAACTATAAGACCCCAATTTTGACCCTAAGATCCATCATGCTATCTCATCATTTGCATTGGCTTTGGGATCACACCTTAGCATCCTCCTTACCCCTCATTCATTAGGTTTTCATTAGGAGAGATCACCAAGCACATTTTATTGTATCATACTTTATTTTTCATTGCTTACTAACCAAAATACCAAAAATATATCTATGTATAGCTTTGTTTCTTTTGTAGGTAGTGTGTGCATCCATTTGTGCCTAATCAAGCTCACAACTAGGGTTTGAGACCCTCATGACAAGAGATCAACCAAGGAAAGGTTCATAATGGTTCTAAGCGTCATATATGGATCCCCGTTTTCCTCATTTATCATTTTGATCAAGAATTCATCAAGAGTTTGAAGCTTGTTTGTCTTGGAAGCCCTAATTCATTTGGGTATCTTGTGTGACTTCCTCAGTAAGTGTCTTCAACAATTTGTCAAATATATCAAAGGATACTTCACTATACATCATCTTATGCATATATGATCCTCTATTAGCTCTAAAGATCAAGATAACTTTAAGTTTTCAATTTGGTTCAAAGAGGTTGACTAGAGAAAGTCAACTGGTCAAAACTGGGGTTCCCTAGATCCTATCTCCTTTAATATTTGTCATATGAAAATTATTCCAAGATAAAAGTTACTCTTTATGACATTTCAAACAACTTTAATGTTGACATCAAGAGCTATTTTTGCTTGGAAAGTCACTTTTTATGGTGAAATATTATAGGTCATTTTATTTGTGCCCTAGTTAGAAAGTCAACTTCCAAGGTCCATAACTTTCTCAATATGTCCTATCCAACTTTGTTTCTTTGAGAAATTTCAAAATCAACTTGCAAGGGCATGTGCCAAGAGGAAATATTATAGGTCATTTTGGGCCATCATCATTGAACAAGTAATTTTCCTCAACTTCTAAAATGCATAACTCCCTCATGCCAAATCCAAATGATGTCAAATTTGTGACCAAATTGAATAAGGATGAAAAAATATACAACTTTGGTGAATAAACCATTCTCATTTGGAGCTCATAGAAAAAGTTATTCAAGGTGGAAGAAGTGGTCATTTGAATTGGCACTTAGAAAATTTTCAATAATGTTTGATTTCTCCAACTTCTACCTCAAAATTCATCATGGTCCAAGCTCCAAATGGAAAAGTGTACAACATAAAAGTTGTTTCCCTTGATATCACCTTACCAAAAAGTCAAAGATCACCTCATTTGGACAAGAATTGAGGGACTTGCACATGGTTCCTTTGTTGGGTTTGTTTTGGCATGTTTTGTATTCAAGTGACCATTTCCTTTTGCATGTTATTGTTTCAGGATCCATTGTGCATGAATTGGAGTGAAATTACATCATGGTTTAAGCACAAATAAATTCCCATTCATCCATGCATTAATGTTGCTAAATTTGGCAAAATTTTCAAGTGTGTGAAAAGTAATGCATAACCCTATAAATATATCAGAATAAGGATCCCTTCTGCCTAAGCTTTGAAGCATTTCCTCCCTAACCTCCATTAAAGGATAAACTTGAAGATTTAATTTGAAATCAAGTTTCAATTCTCCTTCTATTTTAAGATTGAAACTCCAAGAATCCAAGCCTTTCATTGATCCATTTCACTTCCTACAAGCTTCTAGATTAGAGCCAAGGCAAATTAGAAGCAAGATCAAGCTGAATTGAAGCTACCCGAATGTAATTTTTCTCAAACTTCTCTTCTTCGATTCTCCCTCATTTCTCAACTATTTTGATTGACTATTGGTTGGCTGAAGTCCTACCAATGTAGGTAACAAGATTGATTTGCTTTGAGGTCAAATCGAAGCAACTCAGATCATGCACCTCAAATTTCAAATTCATGTATCTTTCAATATACTTGGAATTGGATGAAATGGAGGTCAAATTCGAGCTCCTGAGCATTTTTCCTTTGAATTGATGTTCATACTGTTTATTCTAGGGAAGGTTGGTGATGGACCAGATCGGTGAGGTCCACTGGAGAAGGACACCGGAGTTAGGGCTCCGGCGGTGCGTTGGTACCTTCCCAACCTTCTGATTTGTTTCAAACGTTTTAAGCACGACCTTCGGTTCAGATTACCATGTATGTGGTGTGTTGATTGAAGCATATCATGGATAGCACACGCTTGGCCATCAGATCTTCCACCTCAATTAATGAGGGAGATCTGATGGCCCTTGGTTTTTTGTATTTTCTGATTTTCTATTTAATCCTTTTATTTTGTTTAATTCATAGAAATTTCACTTTTAATCCAAAAAATATGGGACTTTCACCAAAAATCTTTAAATATTTTTCTCTTTCATATTTTGAAGTAAAAGTATTTTTTGGATTAACTTTGGTATTTGAAATTCTGGTATCAGATATGAGATGTCGAAGGTAATGTCACGACACTAATATCTGAGTAAAACAAACAGGATAAAGATAAAGAATAGTAATGCACGAGACACAAGCAATTGTTAACCCAGTTCGGTCCAACTCACCTACATCTGGGGGCTACCAAGCCAGGAAGGAAATCCACTAAATAGAATCAGTTCAAAGACTCTCCGTACACTTCAACAAGTTACAGTCTTTCTCACCTAATCTCTACCCGTGCGACTTCTACCTAAGCACTCTTAGATATGAGAACCCACTCACTCCCCCTCAATCACACATGTGATTTTAAACAACAATTACTCTGAAAAGAAGAGACTTTTCAATTACACATACTTGATCTTCAATCAAGTAGACACACACTTGATCTTCAACCAAGTAGACATACACTTGATCTTACTTAACAGCTTCAATCAAGTAGACACACACTCATGCTTAAAAGCTTTGAGTGACAAATTACAACTCACAAATCAGACCAATTCAATCATCTATGGATGAATTGAATGGCTTACAAGTCTCACGACTAAACAAGACACAAACCCTTATATTCTCTCAATATTTCGCACAGTATTGGTGGTGTATCAAATCAGGTTTTCCATGTCCTATTTATAGAAGTATTCAGCTGGGCATGGACATCTTGAAAACCTTAAAACTATTTTCCAATTAAATCTTCTCATGACAATTGGTTAGATCTCCTTGGAAAATAAGTAAATCAGGTTGTAATTAATGATTGAATGCGCCTGCAAATCAGATCTTCAATCATACATAGACTGCCATTAAATGCGCAATCACAAAACACATAACATTATCCCTGAATGTTCTGTGTACAGGATGTCATGACGTCAGGTCTGACATCATGGAACAATCCTGCAATATTCCATTTATAATTTCCAGCAGGTACATAATATCAGATGCCATGACATTGTGTATGACATCCTGAAACAATCATGCATAATTATATTTTTTAAACTCCAGCAGGTACATAGATATCTTATGTTAAGACATCACATGCTACATCTTGTGAACACTCTTTGTTTTACCAAAATTGTTGCCAACACTTAGAACCAACAGTACTTTTCATGAATTAAATTTTTGTGTGCATATTTTTAATTGTTTTAAAATACTTCTGACTTTTTAAAAATCATGCAATTTTTTGTCTAAGGTCCTTTGACCTTGTTTGACCTAGGATAAATCCCTTAGCCATTTATTTGGTGTTTTGAAGGGATTTGAGGTTTTGTCCAAATTAAAATGCAGTTTCATTCACTTTTAATTTAATTTTTAATTGATTAAATATTTAAAAATCATGTTGAGCCGTTTTTATGGTCTTGTGATGTTTGACTTTCTGTTTGGGCTTTGGTCATAGTTGATTTGACTTTTGTTTGATCAAAACCATTGGATTTAGGGGTTTGATGAAATGTACATTTCATCTCCCAAAATGAATGAATGGTATTGATCAAATGAAATTTCTCTCATGGTCAATTTGTGTTTCTATTTCCCCTTCCCCCTTCTTCTTCATCCCTATTCTTCCCCATTCCCTCATTTGACCAATGATTTCTCTAATGTCTAAATGCTAATAGATTCATCAATGACCTTGTGTCAGATGAATCAATACAAGTCCGACTGAGATAGGGCCCTCCCATTTTCTTTTAGTGTATGGTGTGTTTTAGGAGTTTGGTTCTTTATACCAAATCTCTAACATGCATTAACACCTATTTTTTAATTGCCCGACCTCAGATAGTTGTGACTTTTACATAAGTCCAATTATGATTGCTTAACATAGAGCTAAATTTGATCAAGAAGACATAGCATTCTAGTAAGTGAGATTGTAAGTCTCCCATTCTTCATGGCATTGTGTGGAAACTTGACCTTTTTGACTTTCATGAGAGCTAGTGGCATACTTGTTGAACTATCCAAGTTGGAGCCCTTCCCATAGAAGATGTCTTAGTTTAAGGACTCATACTTGTGAATGAATAGTTGAGTGTTCTCCAAAGAATGACTTAATCAATTAAAACTCATCACTAATATTTGACTAACACTTGACTAACTTTTCTTCATATTGCTTTACTTTCAAGTCGTTTACTTTATGCACTTTAAATTTCAAGTATCTTTATCGTTCATTTCCATTTACATTTCATGCAACTTGTTTATATTTCAAGTCCTTTTCACTTTGCTCATTTGAGCCATATCTTGTGATTGTATATATTGTTTGTTTGCCTTTGTTTTGTTTGTGGTCTTAGAATCCTAAAATAGCTAATAACAACACAAGCCCTAAAAAAACATTTGATGGACTGTTGAGACTTGGTCTTAACTTTTGGACTTAGAACTAGACAACATTCCATGTGCTAAAGGACTTGGCCAATGCCAACATCTGAGACTGAGCTATCTTTGATTGTGCTTTCATCTGATGCAAGACCTTGAGTGCCCTTGATTCATCTGATACTTTGTCTTTGTGCTTAATTGTTATTTTATTATTATTGGCTATGTCTGATGCTTTGTTCTGAGTTGATCAAGGAATAGTTCATCTGCTACATTGAAAGACATTGAAGACTGCTAACTATTGGAATGCTTGCTTAGATATGGCTATCTTTATTTGATGCCTTGGTTTTCACTTGATGCTTGGATATTGCCCATTGCTTATTTATTATTGCTTATCAAAGTCCAAAGAAATATGGGTTTCTATATGACATTCTTGTATGTTGGATTGCATCCCATTGGTCAGATCTTTTCAACTCTTAAACTTTTAAATTTTTGCTTAGGGTAGTCTCTTCATCTCCTCCCACTTTCTTTAATTTCAAATCTCTCCCTATTTTCAAAAAAAATCTTTGCTTGAGATTTCAAACTTAGACATGTTTTAATGATTAGAAACCTTGGCCTTATGCCATTGAATTTTTCAAAGTTTTTCGTAAATTAAACTTGTAAATGAGCTTAACCATATTGACTTTAATTTCAAAAAGTCAAAAAGAAATAACAACCCCATCCAAATGTTTGGCCTTTTTGTACCTTTTCACTTAAACATTTGTTAAAATTAATTCATCAAACCCTTTGAAATTTTTACCACGAACTACGGGGTTTTTATCCCTCATTTTTATGTTGGTACGTAGGCATAAGACCTAAGGTCTCATCAAACACAAAAATATAATTAATGAATTCTTTTCTCATCCCCCACTCTATTTTTTATCAAACATCACTTATACCCAAAATCATATGCACACAAAAAGGGAGCTCTAGGAGTACCTGGGACACTTTGGGTGCTAACACCTTCCCTCTATGTAACCAACCCCCTTACCTGTAATCTCTGGCATTTTATTATTTTTGATTTGAAAACTTCTTATCTTTGGGTTTTGGTCGTACTTTTCCCTTTTCCTTTGGAAACAATAAAAGCGCAGTGACGACTCTTGTTTTATTGACGTTCAGGTTATCCATAGCTTGATGGTCATGAATTTACCGCTACAGGTTGTCCTGGCACAAAGAGTTGACAAGGCTACCCTTGTTATTTATTGGGCTTCTAGGACTTTGGATTCTGCACATGCTAATTACACCACTACTGAAAAAGAACTTCTAGCTATTATTTTTGCTCTTGATAAATTTAGATCATATTTGCTAGGTACCAAGGTAGTATTTTTTACTGAACATGCAACTTTAAAGTACATGTTAAAGAAACCATAAGCAAACTCGAGATTAATTCAGTGGATGTTGTTGCTCCAAGAATTTAATGTGGAGATTAAAGATAAAAATAGAGATGAGAATTTAATGGTTGATCACTTAAGCAGAATAGAGCGAGATGAAGATGCATCTCCCATTCATGATGATTTTCTTGATGAGCAGCTTCTACGGCTGCGTGAGGTAACTCCTTGGTATTCTTATTTAGTTAATTATCTTGTCGCTGGAGTTTTTCCTACAAGTGCATCTAGGAAAAAATTCACAAACTAAAAAATGATGCAAAATATTATGAGATTGTTACAAGGTGGGATGATCCATATCTATGGAAATTTGGTAGTGATCAGGTTGTTACAAGGTGTGTCCCCAATTATGAGATTGAATCTATTTTATATCTTTCTCATGCTTCTTAAGTGAGGGGATACTTTGGTCCTTAAAGGACTGCATGAAAAGTCCTAGACTCGGGTTTCTATAGGCCCAATATTTTTAAAGATGCTTATATACTTACCACCCTTGTAAAGAGTGTCAGATAGAAAGTACAACCATCACTCGTAAGAGTGAAATGCCTTAAAAACCTATGCTTTTCTATGATGTGGTTGATGTACGGGGAATCGACTTTGTGGGTCCTTTTCCTGTATCTTTTGGTTTTGTTTACATCTTACTAGTTGTTGATTATGTTTCTAAGGGGGTTGAAGCAATCCCCGCTAGGACTAATGATTCTAAAATTGTTGCAGATTTTGTCAGGTCCAATATTTTTTGCAAGCTTGGAATACCTCGCACTATCATAAGTGACCAAGGCACTCAATTATGTAATTTCACCATGGAAGCTTTGCTCATAAAGTACAAAGTTATGCACAGGGTCTCTACTGCATATCACCCCCTAAACTAATGGGAAATCTGAGATCTCAAACGAGGAAATTAAACAGATTTTAGAAAAGATGGTGCAGCCAAATAGGACAGAGTGGAGTCGCCGTCTAGAAGACGCACTTTGGGATCAAAGAACAACTTTGAAGACACCAATAGGGATGTCTCCTTATCGACTTATTTTTGGTAAGGCATGTCACCTCCTCTAAAAATTGAGCATCATGCTTATTGGGCTGTCAAAACTTATAATTTGGAAATGCAGAAAGCAAGTATGGAAATAAAACTCCAATTAAAGCAGCTTGAAGAGCTTAGGCTAGAGGTCTATGAAAGCTCTAGAATTGATAAAGAGAAAACTAAGAACTTCCATGATAAGATGATTTTTAGGAAGGAATTCTCTGTTGGCCAAAAATTCTTACTATTTAACTCTCGCCTAAAAGTTATGGTTGGGAAACTTCGATCCAAGTGAATTGACCCCTTTGTTATTACTAACTTTTCCCTAATGGTGCAGTAGAAATAAAAAGTGTAGGTACTGATAAGGTTTTCAAAGTTAACAAGAAGCACCTAAAGCTATTCTAAGAAAGTCTGGTGCCTGAAGATGCAACCATAGAAGAGCTTTCCTTGGAAAAGCCCACATACGTTGTACTTGATAAGGGAGCCCTTTTTCCTTTCTCTCACTCTTATTTTATATTTATGTTCTTTCATTGAGGACAATGTAAGTCTTAAGAGTGGGGGAGAGAACCATTTACTTTGTTTTCTTTCATGAAGTTTTCCTTATTTTTCTTAAATAAATAAAAACTTGCATGCTTTTTCATTAGTTTTTGGGTTGCAACTGTTGTGTGAGTAATTTATCTATTATATTGATTAAAGCCTTGTGGCGTGATGTGATTGATTTACTGTTAATTCTTAGTATGTTAAATAGGACGAAGCTCTAAATTTTGCATCATTTGTGGCAGATCATTTACCTTGTGGATTTTGATCATAATAATGGATAACATTCAAAAAATTGATCTTTTTCTTTCTTGTGTGTTTTTCAGTCATGTTTGTTAGTCTCTAGAACTTGAATTGACTCTTGTTGAAGCTTTTTGTTTAGTTGTGCACACTAATATGATAAAGGCAACTTGTTTTTGTTTTATTTTTTTCGCCAGTTAGCCAAAAAGTCAACCCTGAATATATCATCGTTTGTTTGAAAACCCATTGAGCCCATTATCCCATTCTTTGTTTAAAACTCATTACAAGCCGAAATGTGAAAAGCAATGTTATCACCCTATTCAAAGGGTTGAAGGAGTCTTGTTTAAAGTTGTTTGGGGTTGAATTTTTATAGTTGTGATACTTCAAAAGTTGGCAGGAAAAACAGAAAAGAAAAGAAAAAAATAGTAAAATAAAAAATGCAAAAGAAAAGAAGGATGACAATACACATTCCTTATGAAAAAAAGAATAAAATGAGAAAAGAGAAGAGAAATAGCTGCAAGGTTGTTTGTTGAAAATGAATAAAGTCTTTTGTAGTTCAACTCCTGCAATTTCTTTCAATTTTCTTTGGACACTTTGAATTTTAGCTTAGTACCTCTTATGATCTATTTCACCCTTATCTTGGCCAAGTTACGATCCTAATAAAAGTTCTTTTGATCTTTGTGTGCATGTATTTCAATTGTTGATGTTAGAGTCTTTTAAAGGTTATGGTAGTGCTAATTTTCATGATGTGCTTTGACGGAAAAATCTCTGGATACGACTCTCTCATCCTACTCTCGAGCTCCCACCAGCAGGAATATCCTAAATAACCTTCACTAAAGAGATCTCCTTGCCTCACAAGTTCTTCACTTCACGGCCCTTAATATTTAAAGGCAAGGTCTCAACTGTTAAGTTCTCTCTAACTTGCACATCATCCAACTGGACCACATGAGACGAATCATGAATGTACTTCCTCAGTTTAGACACGTGAAACACATCATGAAGATTTAAAATATATGGTGGTAACACGTAACTTGGTAGGCCACCCATTCTACCATCTGAAGAATCTGGAACAGACTAAAGAACTACGGTGTAAGCTTCTTAGACTTTAATGTATGACTGACACTAGTTATCAGAGTAACCCTCAAGAACACATAATCTCCCTACTGAAACTTAAGTGTTTTCTTCCTCTTGTCATGATAGATCTTCTGACGACTCTGCAAAGCATTCATATTTTCTTGGATCATCATGATCTACTCAGTAGTCTACTGAACATCTTAGATCCAAGTACAACATTGTCACCAGAATCGTACCAATACAATGTGTCCAACACCTTATACATACGACGCCTCAAAAGACTTCATTCCAATACTAGAATGGAAACAGTTGTTGTAAGTGAACTCAACGAATGGTAAGTAACTGCCCCAATTACCTCCCTGCTTCAGCTTAGTACCCAACTCTTCCTGCAAACTCCACCAAAACCTTGATGTGAACCTTGGATCCCTGTCTGAAACAATCCTTGAAGGAATACCATGCAAGCTAACAACATTCTCAATATACAACTCAACTAACTTCTGCAAAGGATAACTTATCTTAATTGGAATGCAATAAGTTGATTTAATCAATCCATCCACTATAAACCAAACTAAATCATTCCCTTTATAATTCTTAGGCACACTCCTCACAAAATCCATAAAAATGCTATCCCATTTCCACTCAAGAATACTCAACAATCGCATCAGACCCGACAACTTATGATGTTTAATCTTTAACTTCTGACAAGTTTAACACGCATAATCGAACTCGGTTATGTCCTTCTTCATTCCTGGCCATTATAGCGGTGCATTCGTGACCATCGAGCTATGCATAAACCCGACGAAATTGAAAAATCAGATTCGCAACCGCGCCTTATTTGTTTCCAAAGGAAAAGGGAAAAGTACGAACAAAACCCAAAGATAAGAAGCTTTCAAATCAAAACTAATAAAATTTCAGAGATTACATGTAAGGGGGTTGGTTACACAGAGGGAGGGTATTAGCACCCAAAGTGTCCTAGGTAATCCTAGGTATCCCTTTTTTTTTGCAAGTGTTTTTGTTGAAAAGATGTTTAATAAAAATGGAATGGGGGGATGAGAAAAGAATTCATTAATTATGTTTCTGTGTTTGACAAGATCATCGATCTTATGCCTACGTACCAACATAAAAATGAGGGATCAAAACCCCATAGTTCGTGGTTAAAATTTCAAAGAATTTAGTGGATTGATTTTAACAAAGGTTTTAATGAAAAGGGAACAAAATGGCCAAAATATTTAAATGAAGTTGTTAATTATTTTTTTTGTCTTTTTGAAATTGAGGTCAGTATGATTAAGTTTATTCATAAGTTTAATTTAGGAAAAGTTTGAAAGTTCATTGGCATAAGGCCAAAGTTTCTATTCATTAAAATATGTCTAAGTTGAAAACATAAACAAAGAAGGTTTTTGAAAAGAGGGGGAGATTTTGAAATTTAAGAAGTGGGAGGAGATGAAGGAACTACGCTAAATAAAATTAAAAGTTAAGAGTTGAAAAGATCTGACCAACAAGATGTAACCTACAAGACAAGAATGTTAGATAGAAACCATTTCCTTTGGACTTTTGAGCCAGCAATAAGCACAAGCAAACATCCAAGAAAATCATATGAAGACCAAGGAATCCAAGCAAGCACTCCAATAACTAGCAGTCTTCAATGTCTTCAAAATGTATCAGATAAACTATTCCTTGGCAAACTCACATAAACAATCATTAGACATCAATCTGAATAACCATATAACAATTGAGCACAGAGACAAAGTGACATATGAACCAAGAGGACTCAGGGTTTGTATCAGATGAAAGGCACAATCAAAGATGGTTCAGTCTTAGAATAATAGCATTGGCCAAGTCCTTAAAGCATAGGGAGGTTGCCTATTCTAAGTCCAAGAGTTCAGATCAAGTCCAACAGTCCACCAATACATTTTTTAAGGTTTTTCTTGTTATTAGGTATTTTAAGGTCCTAAGACCACAAACAGAACAAAATCACAAGCACACAATATATACAATCACAAGATATGGCTCAAGTGAGCAAAATGAAAATGACTGAAACATAAACAAGTTTCATGAAATGTAAAGGGCAATGAATGATAAAGGTACTAAAATTTAAATTGCATTAAGTAAATGACTTGAAAATAAAGCAATGTTAATAAAATGTTAGTCAAATGTTAGTGAAGAGTTTGAATTTCTTAAGTTATTCTTTGGAGAACACTCAACCATCCATTCACACGTATGAAGACATGAACCAAGATATCATCCATGAGAAGGGCTCCAACTTGGATAAGTCAACAAGTATGCCACTAGCTCTCATGAATGGAAAAAAGGTTAAGTCTTTACACAATGCCATGAAGAATGAGAGACTTACAATCTCACTTACAAGAATGTTATGCCTTTTAGTAGAAATTTAACTCTATGTTAAGCAATCGTAATTTGACATATGTAGAAGTCACAACTATCTAAGGTGGGGCAATGAAGATATTGGTGTTAATGCATGTTAGAGACATGGTACAAAGAACCAAACTCCTAAAACATACCACACACAAAAAAATAAAATGGGAAGGACCTATCTCAATCAAGCTCATGTTGATTCATCTGACACAAGGTCATTGATGAATCAATTAGCATTTGGATTATAGAGAAATCATTGGTTAATGATGGATTGGGGAAGAATATGGATGAAGATGAAGAGGGGAGGGGAAATAGAAACCCAAATTGATCACAGGAGGAATTTCATCTGATAAATACTATCCATTCATTTTGAGGGATGAAATGTACATTTCATCAACCCCCTAAATCCAATAGTATTGATCAAATGGAAGTTCAAATCAACCATGATCAAGGCCAAACATAAATTCAAACATCACAAAATCAATTAAATGGCTCAACAATATTTTTAAAGAATTAAATAATTTAAAATTAAATTTAAAATGAATAAAAATGTATTTTTTAACGGACAAAACCTCAAATCCCTTCAAATCACCAAATAAATGGCCAAGGTATTTATCCCAGGTCAAACAAGGTCAAAGGACCTTAGACAAAAAAAATTATAATTTTTGGAAAGTTAGAAGTATTTTAAAATATTTAAAAACAAGTCAAAAATCATTTAATTCACAAAAAATATCAAAATTAACCCAAAAAATGATTTTTATTCAAAATATGGAAGAGGAAAATATTTAAAGATTTTTGGTGAAAGTCCCATATTTTTTGGATTAAAAATGAAATTTCTATGAATAAAATAAAATAAATCGATTAAACATAAAATCAGAATAAAAAATATAAAGCAAAAAAATAAGGGCCATCAGATCTCCCTCATTAATTGAGGTGGAAGATCTGATGGCCAAGCACGTATCATCCATGGTACACCTCAATCAACGCGCTTGCAACATGAGTCATCTGAACCAATGGCTAAGATTATAACATGAGAAGATGATCTGATGGATAGGACCTTGCCACTACACCACCGGAGCTAGGGCTCCGGTCATCTTCTCCGGTGGACCTCACCGGACTGGTCCACTATCAAGTTCCATGAAAATGAAAAGTACATACACTAATTTGAAGAGAAAAATGTCAGGAATCCAAATCTGCACTCAAAACTCTCCAATTCTCATTATATTGAAAGATATGTGGAATTGAAAATTAAGGAGTATGAACTGAGTTGCTTCAATTTGACCTCGAAGCAACTCAGTCTTGTTTTCCACATTGATAGGACTTCAGCCAACAAAAAATCAAGTGAAATTATGGAGAATTGAGGGAGAATCGAAGAAGGAAAGTTTCACAAAATTCACCTTCTGTTTACAGTGATGAAGCTCGATCTTGATCTCAATTTGCTTGGATTTGCTTCTACTAGCTTTCAGGAGATGATTTGGATGCAAAAGGCTTTGATTTCTTGGAGTTTCAATTCCAAAATAGAATGGGAATCAAAACTCGATTTCAAGAGAAATATTCAAGAAACTCTATCAATGGAGGGTGGGAGTGTTTGCAGGTTAAAACTTGGGCAAGAGGTCCTTGATTTTGAGCAGAATGGGTTGCATTTATAGACTTCCCAATTTATTTTTACACACTTCCATTCAAATTCCAAAAATAGTAACGTTGGTGTTCATGGTTGCATGGGCATGTAACAAGGCACAAAAATGATTAGAATGACTCCAAAGTCGTGACAAGTGATGATGAAAGCAATTCATGAGGCCATGCATTGTTGGTTGAAAGTTGATCATAAATGTTTCCAAATAGGGCCATGCAAAGTAACCATACACAAGTCCATCAAATTTGATCCAAATGCCATGATCTTGGACTCTTTGGAAAGCTAACATGAAGGGGAACAACTTTAATGGTGAAGAATTTTCCATTTGTATCTTGGATCATGATGAATTTTGAGCTGGAAGATGGAGGAATCAAACATAGTTGAAAAGTTTCTAAGTTAAAAGTCACATGACCACTTTTTCCACCTTGAATAACGTTTTCTATGAGATTCAAGTAAAAATGGTTCCTTCTTAAAAGTTCTATGTCTTTCATTCCTATTCAATTTGGTCATAAATTTTAAACCATTTGAATCTTTCATGAGGGAGTTATGTATTTTAGAAGTTGAGGAAAATTGCTTGTTCAATGATGATGGCCCAAAATGACCTGTAATGTTTCCTCTTGGTACATGCCCTTGCAAGTTGATTTAGACCTTTCTCAAAGAAGAAACGTTGGAGAATACATATTGAAATTAATAATGAAACTTGAATGGACTTCATATCACAAAAATTGAGCAAGGTATGATTCTTGGAAGTTGACCTTATAACTAGGGCACATACAAAATGACCTATACTCTTTCACCATAAAAAATTACTTTCTAAGAAAAACTAGATCTTGATGTAAACATGAAAGTTGTTTAGAATGTCATAAAGAGTAACTTTTATCTTGGACTAATTTTTATATAACAAAAATTATAAGATATAGGGTCTAGGGAACCCTAGTTTTGACCAGTTGACTTTCTTTGGTCAACCTCTTTGAACCAACTAGCAAACTTGAAGTTATTTTGATATTTGAGGCTCATGGAGGATCTTATATGCTTTAGATGATGTATAATGAAGTATCCCATAATATCTTTGACCAATTTATTAAGAAACTTGCTGAGGAAGTCACACAAGATACCCATATGAATTAGGGCTTCCAAGGAAAACAAGCTTCGAACTTTTGATGATTTCTTGATGAAATTGACAAATAATGAACATGTGGATCTATATATGATGCTTAGAACCATTTTTGACCTTTCATTGATTGATATCTTGCATTTAGGGTATCAAACCCTAGATATGAGCTTGATAGGGCACAGATGGATGCACACGCTACCTACAAAAGAATATGAAATTATACTAGACATATTTTTGGTATTTTGGTTAGTAAACAAAGTAAAATAAAGCATGATACAATCAAATGTGCTTGGTGATCTCTCCTAATGCAAACCCAATGAATGAGGGGTAAGGAGGATACCAAGGTGTGATCCCAAATCCAATGCAAATGATGAGATAGAATGAAGGATCTTAGGGTCAAAATTGGGGTATTACAGCCACCAAAACATTTTCTTTAAGTCTTGATATATTTTGGTAGAATTGGGATGAACACTCATACCACTCTCGTGACCTTCCTCAAGAATACTCTTCTTAAGCTCTAGTATGTATGGTATGCAAACTCTGTCTCTGAATCTCATCACACATTTCCCATCTATCCTAAAATCACCTCATTCACCTTGATTGATTAACACTATCCGGTCAACAAATCCCAAATCGACTTTCTTACCTTCTCTGATATCTTTAAGGACACTGATCAGTGCATATTGATGCACCTTCCTATACTATTGTACTTAGGAAACTCTATAGTTTATTCTATTATTTTTACTATTTTATTGTATTTTTATATTTAAGTTTATTTTTGGTTTTATTCTATTTTCGTACTTTATTTTCAGCATAAATAGTTATTTCATGCCTTGTTACTATGCAAATCATAACTTGAGCTACGAGGATCGGATTGATGTGTTCTAATATGCGTTGGAAAGCTGAGAGGATAAGATAAAAGTTTCACGTTAAAGTGAAAATCTGATTCTAAGTGAAGGAGGGTCGAATAATTCATTAAAGTTCCAGACTTAATTAAAATAGTTAGTTTGGGTCAATTTTTGTAATTTTCGGGTCGGATCCTATAAGGGCCCGAATTTACCTTTTATTATATTAGGTCTTTCACTACTATAGAAATCATAATTCTGAATTTTGATGATACAATATTGCTTAGAAGATTTCATGGAGAGCTAATTCCCAAAGAGTTGATCTGTTGTATTCGAATTCCACTTTGAGGTTTTTATTAATTTCAATTTAATTTCAATTTCTTTTCAATTCTTCCTATAAACTCGTTTGCTTAATTCGATTACTTTCGTTTGCTTAATTCGATTGTTTGTTATAGGATAGAGTTGATTAAATTTGATTGTTTGTATGATCCTTAACTATAATCATGTTAGCGTAGCTTTTTCGTTATCGTGTTTGATTAAGTCGCGTTTGCTTAATTCGTGTCTGCTTAAATCCATTTGCTTAATTCGGAAATTAGGAAAATACATCATATAATACCAATTTGTGCTTGTCAGTGGGTATTGTAATCGAATGGGATTGAATCCGCTAGGGAATTGAAATTATAAGAATCGATGATAAGTCGGAAATCGATACAATAGATTAGCTTATTTATCAATTTGGCTTTTACCTTTAATCATCTTCGATTTACGTTTTGAATCTTAAAACCCCCCCCCTTTTTTTTATTCTTTTGGTTATAACATTCAAGAGTCCTTGTGATACGATATTCGAGTGTCGCTTCCGTTTTACTACACTTTTAAACTCAGTTTTGACCCGTGTGCGACAGCGGATCAGACACCACTAGTCTTCTTCACCATACCAGTTTTCACACTATTCGGAGTCCTATCATACAATTGACTCAAATCTATGAATTTCTCGATCAATTTCAGTTCCCGAACCATGAACATTGACATATGAAATGACTTCCTACTCAACATATTATCGCCACCGGGGTTTCGGATAACGAGAACCGGACTGACTGAACAAGAAGGTCAGAAGAGTCGCCACCGAATTTTATATGCCTCCATCAAAGAAGTCGAGGGAAAATAGTGGATAAGACCCTAAAAAATATAAGTGCATGGGAAGAGCCAAGGAAAGGATAGGGTATTGGTCTCGCAACCGAGATTAGGTTCAGGAGTCGGTTACGCAAGGGGAAAGTATTAGCACCCCTCACGTCCATGGTATTCCATGGGAAATATTTGGGTTTATTTATGTACATGGGAATTTTATCTGTCATTGCTTTATTTTTAAAAGAACATGTGTGAAAGAGGGTTTTTTTTTATTACTATAGTGCTCGCCAAGGATTAGGCCCCTTGTGCCTACGTGTCACTCATTTAGGGATGAGGAATCAAAGCTCCGTAGTTTGGAGTAGAAAATATTAGTGTGTTTGGTTGATTTTACCTTTGAGAATAGGGTTTTCAGGATGGGTGCCCTAAGGCGTAAAAATTAGGTTTGATGGGTTGTGTTGATTTTACCTTAAACAAGGGTTTATGAAAAGAGTTTGTGATTAGATTGCACTAAAGTCTATGGATGGAGGTGATTATTCTAGATAACAAGCCAAGCGTCTTGCATCCAAAATAATCAGAGCGAGGGTAGGAATGCTTCATTCTCACTTATTCTACACCACTTAAGGCTCATGGAGCACAATACTAATCGTAGTTATTAAGTCTGTTGAGTTTGATTATGAAAAAGCCACTTGACGTTGAATCAAGCGTTTGTTTATTTAATTATGAAATTTGGCTTATGTAACATGAATGCAAAGTAACCGACAAGGAAAAAAAAGGTCTCATTGTAAGGTAATCCAAGAGAAAGCCTTGTGTGTGCAAAGTGACTTATGCTAAACAAAGGATAATGGTCTTACAAACATGTCACCCTAAGGTGGTTCCATGATGTCATTCTTACAACAGGTATATAAGTTACAGATGAAAACCAAGTGTTTACAAAGTATCACAAAAGAGTAAAGAAAGGCCTACAAACAAAGGTCCGAAATGGAATCCTATAAGTCCAAGTGACTAAATAAAGTGGATTATTTTTTGTCTTTTATTTTATCATGTTTTGGTTGTTTTTGGATGATGACAAAAGTGAGATGTGTAACGATGAAATTGTACAATGATGATGATAATGATGACTTAAATGTAAATGACATTATAAGTAAATAACAATGGATGATAACAATGATAATAATAATAACAAAGGTTAGTAATAATCAAAGTTAGTAAATGTTAAAGTTAGGGTTATGGACAACTTTTGGGGATTATCTATCTTTAGGTCAATAGATTCAAAATATGACGCATCGAGGGATAACTTATCACTGATGTAAAGTAAGGAAGATGATCAATGGACCAACTTACCCTAGATTTGCAACAATGAAAGTTGTTCAACCTTAAGTCCATCTATCAATAGATTGACAAAAAGAAGGCTACACAACCCAAAATTGAAGGGTTGATTTTGGTTGCTTACAAGTTATATTAACATGTTATAATAGTAACAAGTTAGAGAGTTAGTATAAACAATTCCAAATGATAAATAAAAAAAGTATAGAAAGGTTAGTGGGTTAGCATAAATCAAGTGAAAAGGCAATGTATCAGATGAATCCAACTTAACAAAATTTGAACTTCAACCACAAGTCAAATGATCAAGTTGCTTGAAATAGGGGCAACCTATCCATTCTTCAAAGTACCATGGAAGAACTCATGGTCATCCAATGGTAGGTTTGAATTGTGGAAGCTTTTTATCAACCCTAAACGTGGCATATCATGACTTAAATGATTTTCATTAGTCCTTCATTTCAAGACTCCAAAAGTCTATCATAAACGATCCAAATAAAATAAATAAAATCACCATTAAATTCTAGAGGAAAAAATAAGAGGGGTTGATGTTCAACAATTTTCCAAAATAGTAAAAATAAGGGGGTAAAAATAATAAATCAAAAGAGAAAAATAAAGTGAAAAAAATAAATAAAATGGAAAAATGAAAAAGGGAAAATGGTCAAGGTGCACAAGCGTGGCTTGAACCCTTGACCTTGGGGTCATGGGGGAGGCCAACCCCTCACCCACTAGGCCAATAGCCCAATTATGTTAACCAGGCACGCTTAGATTAATTAATAATAAAAACATAAAATAAATGGGATATGCACGCAAACCAACAAATCACAGAGTGACAATAAAAGTTTTCAAATTTGAAAAACGAGGGTGATGGTCGTCTTTAACCTTCAACCCCTCATAATCAAAACTTAAAATCATGGATTTTAACCACTTTTGAACATCAAAACAAGTTACATAAACATAAGTAAAGTGTGTTCCCCACTCAATAGCCATTGATTTGCTCTGAGTGAGGAGTTTCGAACAAAAAATGAAGAACTTAGTTAACCTAAAAATGAAATGAAATTCTAGAAACCGAACAATCAAAGCCAAGAGGTTAGAGGAAATATTCTATGGATGATTTCGAAGGGGTTAAGAACTTATTTCAAAGGTGGGGATGAGTATTTCTACCTGATCATAGTTTGCTCATATGAGTTTTCTAATGACTGAGCTCAGGTCAGTTGAGGCTCAGGGAGGGTTGAATGAGTGTTTGGAAGGCTCAAGTGAAGTGCGTAGAGTGTTTTGGGGTAGCTATTTGTGGTTAAAAGCTTTTAAATCAAAAACCTGATGGCATGTTAATGGTGATTTAGCTCAAATGTTCAGAGTGTGATGAGATCCTTTTTCAGTGTGCTTTGCCACTGGGACACGTTCACCTATTTATAAGGAAGGTGTCTAGATTGTTTTGGGGGGAAAGTTGGAGGTTTGGAGAGAAATCACATGTGAGTGGGAGGTTGGTTGGAGTTGACTTGGGAAAAAATGAAAAGGCTAGCTCCTGGGCTTGTTTGGACTGCAGGCAAGTTGGTCTTGGTCCCTTGCTTGGATTTGGAGCAATCAAAGGCCTTGAAACACCCTGCTACAGAATCTGCTTTTTGCCACTTTGGCCAAAAAGTGATTTCTTGCACATGGGGTCGGGTTCTTGGCTTAGAGGGGATTTGACATGCATGCTGACCTTGATTAGTACCTCAATACCATTTATGATGTGTTTGGGTACAATTGGGACCAAAGAAATGAGTTTGAGAGTTGGGCATATTGATTTGCACATTCTGACTGGTGTGCATTTTGGCTTGTGCACCAAGACAAAACACCAACTTTGACCCAAGGCCAAATAAAATTGGTTAGTGCACTTTGCTTCAATTTTGGGCCATTTGTTCTTTGATATGAACTTGATTGAATTCAAAAAGAACCAAGTCAAAAGGGATTCTGGTTTGGAAATGGAAACATGTCAAAGTAGTGGTCATGACATGATTTTAGGGCATGGTAGGCATGTTGGACCAGCTTGTCCAATAGGAAAATTGAACTCCTTCCTCAATGAATTAGGTCGTAGACCTTGAAACAAAGTTGGAGAGTAAGTTAATTAGGACATTAATCTCGAAGTGGAATTTAAAAATCTTGAAAATTGAAGAAGTTATGGTCTTTGTAACTTCCCATAGGCCATTCTTACCAAAATGTGACCAACCAACAGGACCTAGTTTTAGGGTTTTTGTGTTTTCTTGCTTTTCAAGCCATAATGATTAATGTTTTGATATAAAATGATCTTATGATGATGGGAAATGAAGTTTGGACCTTTGTGGAATGATTTTAGGTCAAATTGGTGGGTGGATCAAGTCATGGAAAGTTGAAAAATCAAGTATGAACCAACTACTTGTAACATGGATTGGATGGATATTTAGATGGTTGATTTTGATTGTAATGGACATGAAACGATTTTAAATGAGTGGTAGGGTGATTGGATTTCCAAGAATGACAAATATAGGGTTTCTTGAGCCACAATTTTCATCAAGAGCCATGGTCAGATGAATTAGGGTTTGCAATGTAGGGGTCCAATTGAGATGTTTGAAGGTATATGGAATGAACAAACTTTGGATTTGAAGGATACCCAATGGAAGGGTCAAGATCCATGGTGAGTCAAAACTTGTACAAGCCAAGGGAGGGTCAAGAGCTAGGGTTTGTTCCTAGGGTGACCAGATGAATCTTGAAATTTCTTCAAGGGGACTCACCACCCAAATTGAACTTGAGGAGTGAGTGAGATGTCTTGAATGGTCCTTCAAGATTTTTGAGATGCTTGAGGATGATATTAGGAATGAGGTGGCTTGGGCACACCTCAACATGACCAGGGAATCTTGGGGCTTCGTAGATGAATCCCATGCCTTGGGCTTGTGTACCATTGAGTATAAATGCATATGAGATGTATGCTTAAGGTTTATGGCTCAAGAAGATGATATGGGGTAGGGAAAATTTGAGGGTATGACACATATCAACTACAACATTGACTTTAACCGGATGGTAACTCAAGCCAAAATCACAATCCTTCAAAAATTCGAGCCATCTCCTCTATCTCATACTCAACTCCTTCTTATCGAACAAGTGCTTCAAACTCATGTGATCATTGAACACTTCAAATCTGGAATCAAACAGATAATGCCTCTAAATATTTAACACAAACACCATAGTATCCAACTCTAAGTCATGCTTAGAATAATTCTTCTCGTGAAATCTTAATTATTTAGAAGCATAAGCTACAACTGACCATTCCACATCAACACACCACCTAGATACATCTTCGAAGCATCACAATACACAATAAAGGATTCACTTGGAGTTGGACAAATCATAACTGGAGTTGATTGATAAGTGGTCTTTGCATTGTTCTTTCTAGTAATTTTCCTTTAGTATTTTACCGCATGTTTCATGCGTTGGTTTGCTTTTTATTGTAAATTCAGGGTCTAATGAGCATACAAGCAAAGAGGGATCAAAGGAAAGCGAAAATGGAATTTTTGGAAATTTCTCTGATACAAAACCCAGAGGATTACTACGGCCACCCATAGCAGCATGATGTCTTAAGGCCCCGATGATCCCCTTTTCTGTACTAGAAGGCAGTGACCTACTACGGCCACCCATAGCAGCTGCTATAGGCCATAGTAAGGAGGCGATAGAAAAACCAATTTTTTGTATTGTCTCCTTAAATGGGAAGATCATCTCATAATTGTGGCTCTTAGGCATGATTGGATATTAATCAAATCTGAACATTTTGCATTGAACCAATGATATTTTGGAATTTTATTTTCCCCTATAAAACTCATAGCCTATTATGAGTTTATGGTTCCCAAATTTTGTATTTTTCTCCTAGTTCCAAGTTTCTCTTTTTCTACTTTTTCTTTGTAACTCAAGTCTCCAAAGGAGTAATTTGTTGAACAAGCTTATAATTCAATTCACGTTTTCTATTCATTCTCTCTATTTGTTCATCTGTTTTGTTTGATTGAAATGAGTTTGATAATGAATATCTTTGTGGTTGTGCTTACCCTCACCATGAATGAGTAGTCTCCTATGGACTAAGGGTTATGAGGATTATTTCATGACCTATCGTATGATCTGTTACTGTAGCGGGGTATTCGTTACCATTTGAGATATTGACTAAATCCAAGGTAAATCATACAAGTCGAGTCGCCACCGCACTTCTATTTATCCAAAGGAATGGTTAGAAAGCGAACAAAAACCTAATAGTTTTAACAAAAACTAGTAAAAGAAACAGAGATCTGGGTAAGGGGGTTGGTTATGCAATGGGAAGGTGTTAGGCACCCAAAACATCCTAGGTACTCCTAGGGAGCCCTTTTCACACTTGTTGTAAAAGGTTGTTTGTTTTGTGAAAATTTTATTTGTGCAAACATGATTGAAGAGATGAGAAAAGAATGTACAAGTTATTTACATTTTGTGTTTGGATGGATAAACCCATTGCCTACGTACCCTCTTATAAAAAGATTAGGATCAAAACCTCGTAGTTCGGGCTAAAAATCTCAAAACAAATTGGTGAATTGATTGGTCCAAAAGCCTTAAGGTCTTTCGTTATCAAAGGGAGAAAACTCAACCTAAAACCACAAATCCACCATGTGAGGATAGCTTCAACATGCTAGTGAGGGGTTAACCCTATAATAAGCATGGAAGACTCATTGTCCATCACTAAGGATATAGGTGAGTATTACATCTACCACAAAGAGAACTCAAACCTAATAGCTAAAGGTTATGAAAAATTTGATTAAGAAGTGGCCACTGAAACCACAAAAAAGACATTTGAATGGGTTATATTTACCAATTAGAAGTATATACAAAAATGCTCAAAGTTGACTTAAAGATTCAATTCAAAATGAGTGTTATGAAAAGAAAGTTTGAAAATCAAAAGCATAAGGCTTAGGTTTCTAATGTTGAAAACAAAGGTTAAATGTTTGCACAAAAAGGGTTTTGGCTTAGGTTAGGGTGGAGAGATGAAGGAGACGGGCTAAGTCTTAAGGAAAACAAAAAGATGAGGGAAATGAAATGAAAACACCCTAGGAGTTCCTCTCTTGAGATCATATTGATGATCCAAGTGGCTCTCATCCTTTGGAATAAGCAAGCACAAAGTATAAGCAATCAAACAAGTCTCATAAGAGGTCCTCAATGTATCTTGTATCTTCCACTAAGATGAACATGGTAATGATACTCCAATTAAGCTCAAATGGAAACTCCTAGTTCAAGAACACACGCATCAAAAGTTCCACAAGTAAACAAACATCACACACTATATCCATACAAGAGGCTCAAACAATGGGTGGGCTTTAGTCAAGAGGGGTCATGTCAACCTCGACAAACAAGCCAAACTGTAAAGGGTAATATGTAGCTCTTAACCACTAACATTGAACGTTAGGGTGAAGCTGATCAAAATGGTAATGAGGATGAGACCTCATGCTCTTAACCCAGGCCAGGGTGAGCTCATGACAAAGAAAGCGTGGGGATCCAGAAAGTGGGATCCTTTTTCCACTTGACAGACTCTGGACAAAGATCTGGGGCACATGTTCAGAAGCATCAGCACGTAGTGCGAGCATAAAGAACGACACATTGAACAACGGGGGATTGGCTACTAATCCCTTTTATCCGTCAATTGCCTGTTCTCTTGGAGGTCTTATCAAATATAACATGCCTCTTCTTGGAGGTCTTTGAGCACCATTTTAAACAAACACAAACAGAGCCTCTGAAGGAGGACTTGCCAGCAAAATGCCTGCCAAAAAGGTGACAGGACTTCAGACTACATGAAGTAAGAAGCTAACTACCTAAGTGGTGTATCAACCATAATCCAATTCTCAAACAAGAGCTAAAGCAAGCAAGCAACTAATGTACCTGTACAAAGACTAAACAATTAGTACTTCAGTCATACAACCAGAAAACAAACAGTGAAACCCTCTAACAGTTACACAATTCAGTGCATAAGTGCCCTAGCACTCAAATGAGCTCATGAGTTCACCACATCAATTAAACCCTACAAAACAACAACAAGTCAGAACTCAATTCATTTTGCATCTCACAAAGTGAGAACAAATCCAACCATCAATGATAAGTGTCCAAACCTGAAACACAAAACCAAGTTAGTTTATGTACAAAACCCTAGTACAAAGACAAGATTCAAAACCTAACCAAATAACCAAAACAGAACCCAATCTTCTACACATTACACCTTCAAACACTCCTCAAAATGTCCTTAAAAGGACCAGCATCAAACCCATAATCAAATGCCTCAAATGGCTTATGCCATGCAATGACCAAAAATAGGCACAAAATGAACTTCCAACTTAGAAAATTCATATCAAATCAAAAATGCATGCAAAGACTTTGAGATTTTTTGTACAAGTTTCTTATGCCATGAATGTTCAACATGCAAAAAATCAAATCCAGAATGATACAAAGGACATGTGAACAAAAATGCACCAATTCAATGTCAAAAATGTGACACAAATTGTCACATTTATCTCCATGTGTAAAAAATAATGATAACATATGAGAAAAATTCCAAACCAGTGACCAATAATTCATGTCATGTATGAATGTCAAGTATGCAAAAGATTGGATCAGATGGCTCAAAGATGAGGATTTCACAATGCATTGAATGCAATAGATCAAATTAGCACAATGTTCATTCAAAAATTCACAAATTAAAATCCAGACATCAACAATTTATGCAATTAACATCATAAAAAAGTAGACATCCATACAAAATCATGAAAAAAAATTGGGACTTATTGGGATCATTTTTGAATTTTTTATGAATTTTCTAAAATAACCAAAATAATTGGATAATGCATGGAAAATGGAGGGAAATGATATAATTCAAATAAACTCAGAAATAACCACAGCCACACGATCTGGCGCGCTATCAAGATCAATGGTCCACATTCAAATGATGAAATCCACCGTTTCATTAAAACACATCAGCATACACAATCAGCATTTCAGCGCACGCGTGGCCTGGTCAAACAATCCTCAGCCAATCGAACTCACACGCAAGGCACACATGGCAAACACATCAGCATAAACCCTAAAACACACAGACGTCGGAGCTACAGCTCCGGTCGTCTTCTTCGGCGAGATGCACGGTGGCTCCGCCCAAAAAAATTCCAGAAGTCCACAAGGCTTGTATCATTCAACTCAGTTTTCAATGTAGATTCCAAATATCACATCAATTCAACCTAATTCCTTCTAGATTTTACAGATCGAAGGGAAACATTTTTGAGATCCAAACTTTCAGTCAACATAACTTCCTCAATTCTCAGTCAATTTCAATTCTAAACCTATGCACATGCTCTACTCATCAAGATCTACACATCTATAACTTAAAATCAGCAAAAGGAGAGATCGAAATTGAAGTCACCTTGAAATGGAGGTTGCTGTACACGCGTTCTCACAGGCTCAAAAGCTCCAGATCTTCCCCTATGATCTTCCTATGAAGCTTCAAGCAAAAATGAACGGTTGAATCCTCTTGAATCCACTTCAATTTCCAAATCTGATTGCCATGTTCATGCTCTTGTACTGCTCGATTCCTTGATGAATTGCACCAAATAGTGGATGAATCTTGCCTAGTGAAGCACCAGGAACAAAAATATGCAATGATCTTTGAGAGTTATGTGGAGAAAAATCAAATTCGAAGAGAGAGAAATTTTGGAGAGTTTCTTGAATTTTGATCTGAAATGTTTTGTTATGGCAGTTATGATTAGGGTTTCTGTTTATATACTCCATGCTAATGACAATGCTAATCATATTTTCCATTGGTTAATCATGATTAAGGAATTATGAAGCAAATTGCAAAAATGAAAAATGAGCTCATGTAGCCATAATACACGTGATCAGCTCCATGTTAAGCTTCCAATTCACTTAAAAAACATCCAATGGTCATGATTTGAGTATCAATTTGCTTGCATCTTAAGCCAAAAATGAATGTTGAATATTTTATTCAATTTGCACATGTGTGAAATAATGAACATACAAGCCTCTCTTATGCATGGCAATGGCTCATTTTGAGATGTCTTGAACATGAGAAGCATTTTGCCAAAAGAATGAACCAATTTGGAGCATTGTATCAAAAGTTAGGCCATTTTGAATTTCCATGCACACCTTGTGATCAAATGAGCATAACTCCTCAACCATTCATCATATGGACATGAATTAGGACTTTTTGGAAAGGGGAGACAAAGATATACAACTTTCATGTTCACCAAAAATCCATTTGAAACTTATTTGACATTGACAAGTCAAGTTGAAAGTGGACCAAAACTTGCCAAATTTGGAAACTTTGAATTATAGGTCATTTTCCATTTTTAGTAACTTTTGCCATGACCTTTGAATCTTCAAGATGGATGTTTAGAATGATGAATAGACCCCATTTAAACATGATTGAGGTGTCTCAACTCATTTCCCCACCTCATAGCCCTCAGTTGACTGCACAGTTGACTTTTGGTCCTCAGATGACCTTGAAATGTCTTTATTAACTTGAGCCTCTACCACTTGGTGAATTAGCTTCAAAATGAAACCCTAGCTCATGTAAGCTCCTTATAATAATCATGTGGTCCTCATCCCAAGAAAATACCTCATCTCTTGCACAAAAGATCTTCTTAAAGCTCTTGACCTGGTGATTGCTTAAGCTACAAATAAAAGATGTTAGTGACATATTTTTGTGCTTTTGGTTAGTAAATAAAACAAGAAAAGCAATGATATACAATTCAAGCATGCTTGGTGATCTCAAACCACTCACAAGAGATCCCTACCCAAAGGAAAAGGGAGCCAAGATGCTCAATGATCCTTGAGGCTATGCAATGCAATGTTATGATGCCATGAGGGATCTTAGGGACAAAATTGGGGTCTTACAGATACTACCGATTGCAAGAATTTTAATTAAACTTATTTTATAATTTGAGTGCATGCATTCCAACTTCGTTACGAAAGTAAGTGGTTCTCAAGTATCGATCGTAGTCTGAAAGGATATGTGTCGACACCAAAGCACATATTTTTTAAACAACCTAATTCAAACGATGTGAAAGCCTACCAATGAATTGAAGAAATCATATATCAAGGCAAAAGTAATGACTCATCGAATAATAATCTTGATGATGCGAAAGTCGATGGATTATTAGTCGATGATAAGGGCAATATGAAGACGAAAGCAGGTAGTGCCCAATTTTATCTATTTTCTATAATTTATGCAAAAGACTCGCAATAGATGTGACAAGGATTGTGTGTTTGTGTTAGAAACATGAACCGTAATCTCGGGTCCTATTTTTTCTAATTTAGTACTTAAGTGATTTTTCCGCTCTTCCTATTTAATTGCTTTTTGCATTCAAGTTGCTTACTAAAAACTCTCCTTTTGATTTCTCTAGATATACACCGATTAGATAAGTATTCAATACTTAAAACGTTGGTCCTTGTTGTTCGATATCTATTTTATTACTTCGTGACAATCGTGTACTTACAGTTGCATCAAGTTTGGGCGACATTGTTAGGGACCAATTGCGTTTGATATAGAATTTATGTTTGATCATCGTATAGACTAAAGCTTATTTTTATGCATTTTTATTTTGTTTGTTTGTTATGGTTCTTGCTGATCTTATATATGTAGAACTCGATCTGTTGATAGCTTAGTTGAGCATGTTAACAAAATTGAGTGTTTCTTACTCAAGAGACGCTAAAATCTTATATTAGAAGCTATGACCGATTCGATTGATACTAAGCCCCTAAAGGATTATGTTATTCCCACCGAAGAGGAACCACATCTTAGTATTGTGCACACACCGATTGTGACTCATAATTTTGAACTAAAACCTTCCTTGACCAATTTGGTGCAATAAACCCACTTTGTCGAATTACATTTAGAAATTCCAAATCATCATCTTTCTATTTTTGTTGAAAATTGTGACATCGTTAAGGAAAATGATGTTGATCAAAACACCATCCTCCTTCGTCTATTTCCCTTTTCTTTAAGAGACTGTGCTCGGGATTGGCTTCAATCCTTGCCTGAAGGTCCTATGGCTTGTTAGGGTTGTTGTTCCTATAAGAGAAGTTTGGTTATCACGCCACCCCGGATTGTAGGTTTTAGACTAAGGGTTGTTCCTTTGGTTATTGTTCCCAAATTTGGCACTCTCTTTGGTGGATCCTCCTGTGAGGTTCTTTTTACAATCTCTATCGGTGTGCCCATTAACTCTGCATATCTCACAGTCGAGTATGGCGGGGCAACCGAAGAAATAAGGGCTAGAATAGTAGGTGTGGAAGGTGTGATGTGTAGGCTATCTAGCTTTTGGTAAAGAGCATCCATATTAGCGTTCATGTGATCAAATGCATTAACCTCATCCACCTCAACATGCCTTTCACCGAGGAGCTAACCGAAATGCCCTCTTATGCCAAGTTCTTAAAAGAGATCCTTTCCAATAAAAGAAAGCTAGAGGACCATGAGACCATGGCCATGATCCTTGATAGCAGTGTCGTGACTCAAAACATGGTTATCCCTAAGCTCAAAGACACGGTAAGTTTCTTTATCCCTTATTATATAGGTACCATCAACTTTGAGAGGGGGATCTATGTGATTTAGGGGCTAATGTTAGCCTAATGACTTTATCCATGTGTAAGAAGTTGGATATGGGAGATATGAAGCCTACCAATGTGTCTTTACAACTAGTCGATATGTCGGTCAAGTATCCTATGGATGTGTTAAAAGATGTCCCAATAAGAGTAGGATAATATTATGTGTCGGTGGACTTTGTGATAATGGACATCGATGAAGATTGTCAAATCCCTATAATTTTAGGAAGGGCTTTCTTAGCTACGGTGGGAGCCATCATAGATGTCAAGAGAGGGAAGTTGACATTTGAGGTAGGTGATGAGAAAATCGAGTTTATTTAGAAAAACTTTTGAAGAACCCTTCATTAAGGGACTCTTGTTGTTTGGTTGATTTGTTAAAAGGTTGTTTTCAAGAGAATCCACTTGAATCTTTTCCAACAATTAAATTGGGGGAGAATTTACTTGATGGTACTAAGGTTGAGAAACTTGATACCCGATCTAAGGGTCTTGAAGAAGACTTGAGGGACAATTTTATCCCTACTAACTAAGGAAATGATGTGTCTTTCAGGGAAGAAGGTAAGTACAAGGAAATTAAGGCCCATCTAAGGCCACATAAGAATGAGTCTAAGGAGAAGAAGAAAGTGAAAGAAAAAGTCTATGAAAAATTGGACAAAAAGTATGAGCCTCCTCACCAGAGGAAGATAAGAGAAGAAGGTTTTATGGCTTGGATGTATAGAGTGAATTGGGTCCCTTTAATGGCTAAGGGACGTCTTAAGGATTCCAATTTGAAGGAAGCACCCTCTTGAGTTAAGGGTGTAAATGGTTGAGCTCAACGACCTCAAACAAAGCGCTTCGTGGGAGGCAACCCACATTTTTCCACACTAATTTTTTTTATTTTTGTTTATTTATTTTTTAGTAAATAAAATTCTCGCAAGAACGAAGTCGGA
Source organism: Lathyrus oleraceus (assembly GCF_024323335.1). Lineage (NCBI taxonomy): Eukaryota > Viridiplantae > Streptophyta > Magnoliopsida > Fabales > Fabaceae > Lathyrus > Lathyrus oleraceus. The sequence continues at coordinate 179,021,541 of NC_066582.1, forward strand.
TAAGGGTTGAATTGTTGGAAAAAGTTGATAAAAACTAATTGTGGAATCATGCCCGAAAGACACCCCTAAGAGCCCAAGAAATCAAAGGTTTCCATAGAAAGTCAGTGACCCGCTATAGGCAGTTGTAGCCCTTGCTATGGGTCGTAGCAGGCCCACCTCAAAAACCCTAATTCAAACCATACAAATCCTTGGGAACCAACGCCCTGCTACAGACGGCCTTAGCACGTGCTACGGGTCATAGCAGGGCATGCAGAGGGAGACTCAAAAATTTCAAATCTATTTCAAATTCAAATTTTCTTGAGACCTGACAAACCTCCAATAACACCAATCATCATCCATCAATTATCTTTAAATACCCCAAACCTAAATTTTAACCCATCATTACCATACTCTTTCTCTTTCCAAATCTCTCGTCATCTTCATTATTCTCTTAACATTTTCTCCCAACCTTCATAAAACCCCCCATCAACTTCCACCTTAAAGCTTCAAACTTTAGCCTTATATTACCCTTAACCATAAAACCACCTTCGCAAAAACTTCTCCATTGACCATCCCAAGCCTACTTCTGGGCATAAATCCTCAAGAATGTTTCACTTTAAATTTTCTAAAAAAAAGCTTCATTCATCAATGGCACTAAAGAGAGTCAACAAAAGAAAGCAAGTGGCGGAGTCCTCAAGACCTCGCAAGAGGGGAAGCACCCATTCATCAAACCCTCACAACATTATCTTTGAGGATGACTCGCAGGCACAAAGTTACTCAGTGCTCATCAAGAGGAGGATCACTCTATCGAGGTATGCTTGTGAGACCATGCTTACTACTCTTGGTTTGAAAGTGGAAATAGATAAGATGCTTCATTCAATTGGTTTGCTAGAATTCATGCAAAAGGAAGTGCCCAATTTTAAGCACATTACTCTTGAGTTCCTTAGCCCCTTATATTTCAAGTTGCAAAGGAAGTATATTGATGGAACGAGGTACTATTACGATACTCTTAAATTATGGTTGTTTAATCAAAACCATGAGTTTAATGTAGAAGAATTGGGGCACATCCTCTAATTTCCCATCTATGGGTCAGGTGATAACCCAAAGGAGTTTTATGCCACTAGCTTTTGGTGTGCTATTTTCGGTGATCCGTACTATACTGCCGCGGGGGTCAAGGCTTCCATAATTCAAAACACATGCTTCCGATATGTGCAAAAGGTGATTGCCTACACCTTGTTTGGAAGAGGCTTGAGTTTCTACTCAAAGAGATATAGTGAGATATATCGTAGAAATATAGAAAAGAGTAATTTTGTTCCAATAGATTATAGCGATCTTAATTGTATGGAAAAATTAGCTCGTTTATGGGTTCAATGAGAAACTTGCTATGGACTAATTTTTAAGCAGATTTTCCCATCCTAAATGAATATTTGTGAACACTGTTGCGAGCATTTGAAAATGAGCAGTTCAGATAGAACCAACCTTTCAATTGATCCAGGTAATTGGATCTTATGATGAAGATATGGTTTCTATGGATCCCATTAAATTTGATTCGATTAACGAATTGGGTTCAGAAGAGGAATCTTCGAAAGATCGTCTGGATGAAGACAGGGTTTCTCTAGATCCCATGTAATTGGATTCGGAAGAAGAATCTTCGAAAGATCGTCTGGATGAAGACATGGTTTCTTCAGATCCCATTGAATTGGATTCGGAAGAAGAATCTTTGAAAGATCGTCTGGATTCAGATGAGGAACAAGGGGATAAAGACCAATCTTATATCAATCGTCTTGATTCTTATCAAGAAAAGACAGGATTAACGTATGCGGTTCAAACAGGCACATATCAACATGAGAAAATCACTCGTTTGATCGAAGATATTACCAATAAACTTGAATTGTATTCGCAAGAACAAGCTGCGAAAAATCATTTGGATTCGGAAGAGGAAGAAGAGGAAAGGTACCAATCTTATATCGATCGTCTTGATTCTTATCAAGAAAAGACAGAATTATCGGAGGCGGTTCAAACAGGAACAGGTCAACTAAATGGTATTCCTTTAGCACTAGCTCTTATGGATTTTGAGTTTATAACGGGTGGTATGGAATGCGTAGTGGGTGAGAAAATCACTCGGTTGATCGAATATGCTACCAATTAACTTTTACCTCTTATCATAGTATATGTGTTTGGAGGAGCGCGTATGCAATAAGGAAGTTTGACCTTAATGCAAATGGCTGAAATTTCTTCTACTTTATATAATTATCAAATCAATCAAATGTTATTCTATGTAGCGATACTTACATCTCTGACTATTAGTAGGGTAACAGCTAGTTTTGGGATGTTAGGGTATATCATTATTGTCTAACCTAATGCAATCATTGCATTTGCGGGTAAAAAGAGTAATTGAATAATTGTTGAATAAGGAAGTGTCTGAAGGTTCCCAATCAGCTGACCTTTTTTTCGACAAGGGCTTATTGGACTTAGTCATACCACATCATCTTTTAAAGGGGTTTTTAACTGAGTTATTTCAGTTCCATGGTTTCGTTCATTTGATTGAAAATTGGACTGAAAATGAAAACTAATGTAGACATTTTATTTAAGTTTTTCAAATTTGATGACGAGATCCAATCCGAGTAGATAAGGGGATATGGCTATGATACAAATAATAAAATTAGAACACACAAGAGTAAAGTAATAAGATAAGAATAAAAAATAACAGGTATAAATGAAATATGAAATTGAGGTATCCCATTTTATGATAAACTTACCCTTCCTTTTTGTTCCTTTAATAGGCCTACTATTTTCGGTAATTGTAATGACTTATTTATTACTTCATGTTGAGAAAAGACTTTTATTTTCAAAAAAAAAATCAACTATATATACGAAATAAATAACTCACTGATTTATTTATATTTATATATATATATATATATATATATATATATATATATATATATATATATATATATATATATAATAGTCCAATTTTTGTACCATGGGACTATAGAGTGTTTTATAATAATTGTTTTATGATTTGTTTTCTTAATATGTGTGTGTGTGTGTGTGTGTGTGTGTGTGTGTGTGTGTGTGTGTGTGTGTGTGTGTGTGTGTGTGTGTGGTGTGTGTGTGTGTGTGTGTGTGTGTGTGTGTGTGTGTGTGTGTGTGTGTGTGTGTGTGTGTGTGTGTGTGTGTGTGTGTGTGTGTGTGTGTGTGTGTGTGTGTGTGTGTGTGTGTGTGTGGTGTGTGTGTGTGTGTGTGTGTGTGTGTGTGTGTGTGTGTGTGTGTGTGTGTGTGTGTGGTGTGTGTGTGTGTGTGTGTGTGTGTGTGTGTGTGTGTGTGTGTGTGTGTGTGTGTGTGTGTGTGTGTGTGGTGTGGTGTGTGTGTGTGTGTGTGTGTGTGTGTGTGTGTGTGTGTTGTGTGTGTGTGGTGTGTGTGTGTGTGTGTGGTGTGTGTGTGTGTGTGTGTGTGTGTGTGTGTGTGTGTGTGTGTGTGTGTGTGTGTGTGTGTGTGTGTGTGTGTGTGTTGTGTGTGTGTGTGTGTGTGTGTGTGTGTGTGTGTGTTGTGTGTGTGTGTGTGTGTGTGTGTGTGTGTGTGTGTGTGTGTGTGTGTGTGTGTGTGTGTGGTGTGTGTGTGTGTGTGTGTGTGTGTGTGTGTGTGTGTGTGTGTGTGTGTGTGTGTGTGTGTGTGTGTGTGTGTGTGTGGTGTGTGTGTGTGTGTGTGTGTGTGTGTGGTGTGTGTGTGTGTGTGTGTGTGTGTGTGTGTGTGTGTGGTGTGTGTGTGTGGTGTGTGTGTGTGTGTGTGTGTGTGTGTGTGTGTGTGTGGTGTGTGTGTGTGTGTGTGTGTGTGTGTGTGTGTGTGTGTGTGTGTGTGTGTGTGTGTGTGTGTGTGGTGTGTGTGTGTGTGTGTGTGTGGTGTGTGTGTGTGTGTGTGTGTGTGTGTGTGTGGTGTGTGTGTGTGTGTGTGTGTGTGTGTGTGTGTGTGTGTGTGTGTGTGTGTGTGTGTGTGTGTGGTGTGTGTGTGTGGTGTGTGTGTGTGTGTGTGTGTGTGTGTGTGTGTGTGTGTGTGTGTGTGTGTGTGTGGTGTGTGTGTGTGTGTGTGTGTGTGTGTGTGTGTGTGTGTGTGTGTGTGTGTGTGTGTGTGTGTGTGTGTGTGTGTGTGTGCGCGTATAGATTTTTTTTCTCGACTTCTTATAGAGTGATTCCTACATGAATCCACTTTAAGTTAGCTTATCATAGCGTTAAAATCAATTTGTTTTCGATATCGGTTGGTTTTTGGTCCCGTGGTTTGCTCTTGTACCTTCTTATAGTGAATTTTTTTTTGTTTATGTTTACTTATTTAATGGCTTATATTTTAATCCACTGATTGACAGGTGTATCCCCCACCCTTTGTTTGTATTTGTTATTTATTTTTGTTGCTTTTATTTCCACTAGCTAGATAATATATAAATGAAAATGAATAATAAAAAAAAAGAGAATAAAATCAATTTTTCAAAATAATAAAAACACTTGGTCAACACCAAGTTCCATTTTTAAAAACACTTGGTCAACACCAAATTTCCACCATTCCAACTTCAAATCCATTTCACCTCAAACCATTTCACGTCACATTCAAATTATTTTTCAAACCCTAAAACCACTTCAAACCTTTTTTTAACCACAAATAAAAAGCTTGACCCAACGTCAAGCTCTTTTCTCAAGCAAATCCAAAAATGATTAACTTAAACAACTTTGACCAGTTTTAAAATAAAAATGAAAGGAAAACAATACTTGGTGAAAGGTCTAGTCAGAGTCCCGAGTATTAGACCCAAGTTGTAAGAGCTTGCAAGTCATAAATACTCTACTTTCAACCCCAAAAAATATCCAACCAATCAAACTCTTTTTTCTTTGTCGTGTGATCTTCAAAAACATTTTCACAAATGAAAGGTGTTTTGTCTCGAGAAGATGTAAGATAACGCCTCATCCACATGAATGTGTGAGTAAGCTTGCGACGTTTCCCACTAATGTTGATTTGCAAATCCATTCTGTTGTGATATAAACGTTCCATTCTCCAATTATTTTGGGTAGCAAGCAAGTTTGTTCCGTCGATTGAGACAAAATATCTTTCACTAAAATCGACTAACAAACAAATATTTTCTACCCAGAACTACGTAGGCTTAAGCTATCCATCGCACCCGGAGATACGTAGGAGCGAGATTCAAAGTCTTGTCAGGCACCGTAATAAATAATAAACCTTTTGGTCCTATTCTTCTTTCTCTCTTAATAACTCGAAAAGCATAACCTTTCAAAGCTAACAATAATGCACACAACTAACCAAATGGTTCCCATTTAGTACAACGGACGTGGGGGTTGGTAATATTTTTCCCTTGTGTAATCGACTTCTGAATCCTAATTTGGTTCCGATGACTATATCCTTGTCATTCTTTTATGGGTTTTATTGATATTTTCCATTTCCTTTTTTGGGGAATATATAAAGTTCGGGGGAGACTATGTTAAGTATATCCCGCGGGCGTGTGATTGTGCTTTATGAGCATCAGGTTCTCATTTTCTGAGGTACGGCAGATGGAGACTCTGCTGGGGAACCTAGTTCTCCCTCAAGAGAGTCAAGCCATGTTTGGTTTGTTATGTGTTTTGTGTTTGCTTTACTTGTTTGGAATTTTCCTTATCTTATGCTTTTGTTGTATCATTTGTGTTATATTGTTATCTATATCTATTATATGACTCCATTATGTTGTGGTATTGGATTGGATACTCTGATTGTAAAACACCTTGTGGGAAAGACTCTATATTCGATTCTAGAGCGGAAACATGAGATGAGACAAGGTTGAGTAGTGCGGGTCCGCAAGATGAATTTCTCGTTAGGGCCTGTACGAGAACCTCACTTAGAGTAGATCCTTTTGATGGTGTTGTCTCCCGACAAGTAAGTTGTTGTAATCTTCAAAGCTTTAATTAGGGTTTGTGACTCTAAAAACTTTTGTAGAACATTAAATACAATTGGCCTACTAAGATTGATGGTTGCGTAATATGGGTCTAGGAGATGAGTTTCTCGTTGGAGTTAACGTCTGGCAAGTAAGTAGCCGTAAGAGGCAAATATTCTTGTGGATCTATTACTCTGGGAACCGAGTATATAAACTTTTTCCAAAGCACTAGATCACACCTGATGAGAACCCTCTTTGTGAAAAGCGATCAGATTCATCTGTATCTCAGACCTTTGAACCCATGTACACAAAATATGTGGCATTGCATTGCATCCATTCACATGCCATTATATTCGCATTCATATGAATGCATTGCATATCATTCACAAAAAACTCATTCATCCTTTGTCCATAATTAGCAGTCGATTTCCAGTATACAAATTGAACTTGAAGCAGTTCTTCAAAGATCATGGACCCGATAGAGCGAAACTAGACAATGTTAAAAGAAGACATGGACTTTCCAGTTTCCATGTCTTCCTTGGTAACACCCGGATGTCCAATATGAGTTTCATGATGGAGTAGTAAGGGCACTCAATTGAAGAGTGTAAAGTCTTCAAAGAAGCGGTGCAAGAGATGATCAACAAAGGGTAGCTAACTTTCAGAGATGACCCTAATAAGGTGAATGATCCCTGACCCTGAAAAACTCAAAGACTTCAGGAAGCCAATGTTCAAGCCAGTGGATCAAACAAGAAAATGAATCCTCAACGTTGTTGCCTATTTAATGCTTTGTGTTTGGTATTTCTCTCCATGTTAAGCACTTTGTTTGCTTTTAAATTGTGTTTATGAACTGTGAGATTAATGAAATGTTTATGCATCTTTTGAGTTACTCCATTCGTATTCATTCATTTTCCATTTATATCAAAAACAAAAAAAAAAATCCCATTTCACTTGTCTTTATCAAAATTTTTCTTTAGCAAAGATTGGAGGGAGGATGATTAAAACAAAAAAACAGGAATTACTACAGTATGTTTTCAAATATAACATTATCGATGATGTAAGGCATTGTTTCAAATCCCCAAACATTGAAGAGATGAGTTAATCCTTAGTCAACCACTTTGACCCTTGAAGTTGGTGTTTCTTTCGGATTTAAAAACCCTTAACTTTAACCTAGGGCTGGGTAGTCGTGTTCACAAAATTTGACTGTGCATTCAATCTTCGAGGGAATCAGTCCCTCCACACACCTTCCTTTAGAGGATCAATCACATACTCCTCTTTGCACACATTTTAAAGTGTTGAATAAGTTGTTGTAGCGGGGTATTCGTTACCATTAGAGATATTGACTAAATCCAAGGTAAATCATACAAGTCGAGTCGCCACCGCACTTCTATTTATCCAAAGGAATGGTCAGAAAGCGAACAAAAATCTAAAAGTTTTATCTAATCAAAAACTAGTAAAAATGTCAAAGATCTGAGTAAGGGGGTTGGTTATGCAATGGGAAGGTGTTAGGCACCCAAAACATCCTAGGTACTCCTAGGGAGCCCTTTTCACATTTGTTGCAAAGGTTGTTGTTTTTTTTTTTTGAAAATTTATTTGTGCAAACATGATTGAAGGGATGAGAAAAGCGTGTATGTTTATCTAATGTACTACTTACTAAAAGAAGGGTCAAAAGAAGATGACTCGCACGGACGTCGCATCCACTGCATATGTATCTCATCTGAATCTGAGAATCAGAGTCTTCGTAGCTCGGCTACCTATGGGTTAAAGAGGAGTGTGCTCGCTAAGACATCGCTTCTTATGCCTACATATCTCATATGGGATGAAAATTAGAGCAAAACGTAGTTCGACCACCTATGGGGTAAGGGTTGTGTTTTGGGGTGAACGACGTTACTACGCAATCTACCGGATGCTCGACCTTTGGAGACTTACTCGCCTGTAGTAGAAGGAGATAACGTGTTCTTAGGAGAAGAAAAATCAATGAGTTTGGGGTGTTTAGGGATGCTCATGCAAAAAGGCAGTCCTAGATGAAGGAACCGCGCTACCTTAAATGACATGCCACGAGAGGCTATACGAAACCTAAGAAATCGGTAACATGCGGGAAAAGTAAAGGGATCGAGAGATCTACCGTACGGATAAAGATCTGAAGTAACAGCAATTAGATAAATAAGAAACCCAAAGACTCTTCCAAGCTAAACACCATCAAAGAAAGCGAGTCAGTACAGGTAATCGGAATAAACCTCCAGGTGGTATCCCACAAATAAAGTGGAACACCAGGCAAGCCATCTCTGCAAGAGTCATATGAGCCCTCACAAAACAAAACTCAACAAACAGGTTAGAGAAACAAGATAGGGTAATCAAGAGTTGCCCCCAAATCAAAATGTAACCACATGAATCATGCCATTAAAATTCACAAAAAGCTCACAAAAAGCAACCAAGGGTATGAGGCCTAAACCTCTTGTCAAACACATACATCAAAAGGGTATCAAATTCACCCATAATACCTCATACATTCAGAGCATTCAAATTAAAAGCATAAAGTAATGGGAATAAGGCAAACCTGACTGGAGAGATTGAATGAAATTGAATTGCCCGGTTGGGTTTGCAAAGCAATCTGAGGGTTTATATGAGAGGGAATTGGTTCTTTGCCGATGAGTTCCCTTCAGTCTCTGGAGGTTGCTCTGAACTCTATTAGCTCTTCTCTCACTATCTTTTTCCCTGCCAAGGTAATAGGAATAGAATGACCTTTTGTTTCACTGAAACTCTGAATTTATAACCTGATTTTTGTGGACCTGTGGGCTCAAATGAGAGAGGCCCAAGTCCAAAAATTTTATGTTATATTTTATTTATTTCGTTTTTTTTTTTTTTTCGTTTTTATTTTTAAACACGTGGGCTTCACCTAACAAGCATGACAGCTCAAGAAATTCCTCTGAGCGTAGGTGATTCTGGTGGCTTTTCTTGGGACTCGCTAGGCGACCCATTCTACTCGCCTAGCGAGCATGACAGCTCATGAACAAACTTTTGCTCCTTCAAGATTAACGTTTTGACTGACGAATAGACCCCATTTGAACCTGTTGGAAGTATCTCAAGCCATTCTCTTGTGTTGACTGATCATCTAAATAGAACCCACAAAGTGTCTTGGATGATACTCAAGCTTCAAACAAAAGATGTTAGTGACACATTTTTGTGCTTTTGGTTAGTAAACAAAAGTAAGAGAAACAATGATGTATAATTCAAGCATGCTTGGTGATCTCAAACCAATCACAAGGAGTCCCACCAAAAGGCAAAGGGAACCAAGATGCTAAAGATCCTTGAGGCAATGCAAATGCAATGTTATGATGCCATGAGGGATCTTAGGGTCAAAATTGGGGTCTTACAGTTGTGAAATGTCAAATTTATGGTGGTTAATCCTCACTAACCAATAACATGGAAGTCACAATAAAAAAAGATAGAAAACGAGCCCGCTCAGTCGAAAACCACAAAAAACGACTAAGGCAAAAGTCAGGGCATCCCGGTGGACCGAAAGCTTTAAAGAAGTGGTCCAGGCAAAATTAGGGATACAAATCAATAAAAAGGTTCACCAAAATCCCTTACAATAACAAAAATAAGGTGACTTCCTGTCGCAACCTGCGAAAAAAACAACCGGCGAAAAAAGAAATGACAGAAGAGTCGCCACCGTGCGTTATTTATCCCAAAGGAGGGAAAGGAAACGCTCGAAGTAAACCTGGATAAAGGAAAGGAAAAGACAAGGTCTCGCAACCAAATCTTGGGTTCGGGAGTCGATTATGCGAAGGGAAGGTATTAGCACCCTTACGCATCCGTAGTACTCTACGGGATCCACTCTTGTTGTTCTTGTCTAAAGGGTGTGTGTTAATCTAATATACTATTTACTAAAAGAGGAGGTCGAAAGAAAATGACTCGCACGGATGTCGCATCCACTGCATACGTATCTCATCTGAATATGAGAATCAGAGTCTTCGTAGCTCGGCTACCTATTGGTTAAAGAGATGTGTGCTCGCTAAGACATCGCGTCTTATGCCTACGTATCTCATCTAGAATGAGAATCAGAGCAAAACGTAGTTCAGCTAACTATGGGAACAAGGGTCTCGATTGCAACTAGGGCAAGAGAAAGGGAAGGTCTCGATCGCAACGAGGGCGAGAGAAAAGAATCACGACAAGGGCGAAAACAAGCAACGATTAGTTGTTAGTTGTTAGTCAAAAACTCGGCAAGACATCGTATCTCGTGCCTACGTATCTCATCTGAACATGAGAATCAGAATTGCCGTAGTTCGGCTAACTAGGGGTTAAGGATTGCCATCTGAACATGGACTTACAAAAGAGGACACCAGTTGTGTCAAAGGAAGGTGGGCAATGTGTTCACATCCTAACAGTAGGTGTCGCAGCTCCCTGAATCGAGTCTTAGGAAGTTACCTCTTTGCAATAGAACGGACTACATGCCACAAGATCGGAGACGCACGGAAGGTCTAAAAATGGGGAAGCTCTGCCCTAGAGTTGTCATGCAATGTGGACCTAAGTGTTAGGATTTACAAATGGGAACATCTACCTAATGTTAGCATGCAAAGCATAAGGGAATTCTACCTATGTTATCATACAAAGAATGAGGGAATACTATCTATGTTATCATACAAAGGGTTCTACCTAATGGGTGCTACCTAAACGGAACAAGAATCGACAAATGGAGCAAGAAGAGGATCAGGGTAGATGGCGATGCACGAAGCAATCGACTTACAGGTAGATGGCGATGCATGAAGAAATCGACTTACAAGAGAAATGGCGATGCATGAAGCAATCGACTTACAAAAGAATGGATGAATACGTGTTGGTTCTGTTAGGTTTTGGAAATGATTACTCGACGTTGGATCGAGGTTTTGATCTTGTTTTGAAATGGTTATCGGGTGTTCATTTTAATTCTTGTATTAACAGGTGAATAAAGAATGAAAGAATAAACATTATACACTTCATGGGAGAGGGGTACATTTGTTATGAATGGGGATTGTTCATGGCAATCAAACAAATAAGAATAAATGCCTCATACATCATACAGGTAGGCAACAGCCATTAATTAGACAAGCAATCAAGTATATGATCAAATCAAAGAATTAAAGAATGAAATAATGAAGCATTAGACAATGCATGAGAAGTATAAACATGTTAAACAATCAAACAGTTGAAGCATGGATGAAAGAAATAAGTATAGAAAATATCAGATGAATTAGACAGGTGAAACTATGCACACAAAGGATCAATGAATAGTTTAATCGGGAAATGATGCAAGGATCAAATAAAATCAATATGAAAGGCCTCTAATACATGGCATATAAGATGAACAAGGGAGGATCAAAAGATCTCTTCAATTGCCCTAAGCAATCCCTTAAGTCAAACATCAATCATAGAAAAGTCAACTTAAAAAATATGGAATAAATAGTAAATTAATCAAGAAAATTATGAAAAATTAAACTAACTAAGGTGGGGTCAGGACATCATTATCCTCTAAAAAGATTTTAAAAATAACGAGTATTGGTGTGTAAATTAATTGAAATAAAACAGAAGTCAAATGAAAAGTCAACCAAGCAAACTAGGTCAAAAATAAATCCAAAATAAATTGAAAATGAGAAATAAAATTCCAATAAAAGGTCAGGTTGACCATGAGACATTGGTCAACCCTCATCCCAAAAATCAGAAGTTAAAAATAATTCTAAGTCATGAAAATAAAATTAATGAAAAAATGTGTGTTAAAATGGACTATTTGAAACAAATAATTAAAATAAAATATTAACATTAAATAAATATAAAAATAAAAATTAAATAAATTAAATAAAACATTAAGAAATGTGAAAAGTATTTTTTGATATTTTTATGAACAAATAAAATATTTTTATTAATTAAAAAGCAAAACAGAAAATAAAAAAATAAGAATTAAGAAAAATGAAAATAAAATGAATGGGTTAATTAATGGGCCTGGAAGAAAGGGGGGTGTGGGTAGCGGTGGCGCGCCAGGCCCGGTCCAAACGCTCATTAAAACTCAGCGTGACATTATAAATGAAATGTTTTATTAAAAGAAACTATGTAACAATATCAACTGGTCAAGCTATCTTAAGTCACAAAAGACAAAATATGAAATGGATGGACAAGATCAGAAGGAGCGCGCCTGATCTCATGGTTGTTAAACAGACACGTCGTCGTCCCTTCCATGCAAACTAAACCCTAACTTCATGCATGAATGAAAACGCAACCAACAGCAGTACATTTTCTCAATCTTCCACACAACAATGCTCTCAACTTAGTGCACCAAATGGCATGGTATAAATAGAAAATTTCAAGTATGCAATGAGTAGAACATCATGGTGCTTTATTTTGAAGGAAATGGTAACTTAAACATGGTTAAAAGTGAACAACAAGGGACCCTCATGGACATGGATATGGATAGTGAACAACATCACACATTCAAACTCAAGCTTAATGAACATGCCTCATGTTAAGGGCTTCAAAACCAAACATGGCATAATATTAACATGGAAAATAAGCATGGAACAAGCATGGCATAAATGAAAAATAACATGAAGTATGGATGGTAAGCATGCAATAAACAAGTGATGAATAAGTATGAATGAGCATGAGCAAGGCCATGGAAGAGAGTGAGTGAAATGTTTACCTAGTGGATGAAAGGTCCACTGCCCCTTGAAGATGGAGGGAGAATAAGGTGCTGTTTTGATGCTTGTGCTTGAGAAACTTGTGAAATGGAAATGGAAGGAAAGCAACCTTGTCCACTTTCCTTGCTCTTGCTTAGGTCGAAAATAGTAGCCACCACCACTTCAGATTAGGGTTCATAAGCTTTAAATATGTAGGGTTAAAGTGTTTTAAATGGGCTTGAAGTGTTTGGTTTTGATTCATGAACAAAGTGTGCAAAAGTGAGGTGTATGAGAAAACTCTAATTTTGGCAAAACTTAAGTTGGTGTAATCAAAAGTACATGGCCAAATGAGGTAAAGAGTGTGTTGGTTGGTTTGTGCAGCATGGCATGGAAATAAGTCCAATAGGGTGACTTTAGGACAATGTATCTTGATGAATACATGACCAAATGGCAAGCCAATGCAAACAGTAGGAAGAGGGCATGGAGCTTAAAATTTTTCATGTTGAACACAAGTTAAAATGATGAGTGGAAAGAGGTGAAAATGGCCTTAAAGTTCAGGTTCCATAACTGCAAAATGGCTGGGCCAGTTTGGCCTAAATGCTGCCTAAAAATTCAGTTCATGATGACAACTTTAGATGAGTGCATCTCTCAAACCAATGATCCAAATGGGATGATTCCAAAAGGATGTGAAAGAGGACATTTCAAGGTACAATTGTTATGAAGAAAGTATTTTCAAAATATGCCTTGAAGTGCAAGCAAACTGGCCCATAAGTCTTGACAAATCTTGAAGATTTTGGACTTAGAAAATTTTCTAAGTGTCCTAAAATAATGTCTCACTTTGACCAAGCATAACTTTCTCAATTCTAATCCAAATGGAACAAACGTTATATCTCTAGAAAGCTTGGAACAAGAGGAACAACTTTCATGTTGGAGAAATTTTCAAATGGAGCTTTCATCTTTAAGGAATATAGGCTTAAAGTGGGTGCAACAACCATAAAAACTTGCCCTAAATGGAAAGTCAACTATTTCCAAATTTAGTAACTTTTCCAACTCCTGATTAAATGATGAATCCATGATCCAACCTTGATCAAATTTCACATGTAGGCTCCCTTAGGCATGAATTTTGAGATTCCACTTTCAAAATGTCAGGAGTTGACTTTTCTGGCCCCACAGTTGACTTTTCCCAAACTGTTTGATTTATGATTCCATTGATCAATTGAAACACCTCTGGCTCAAATAAAGAGCTAATTTTTTGTATGTAGACCCTTGTGGATATATGGAGGGCTATGGAAATGAGTTTCACCCAAGGAATCAGAAATAAACCGATTTTATACCAAGCCCTAGTTTTTGGGCAAACTAAACAGGGATTGATTGCACTGATTGCCAATGGATCTTTCTGAGATAAATGTGAGTCTTCCTAGACCAAGATGCCTCTCCAATCATGACATGAATGAGCCCCCTCTACTTCCAACCAAACATTGCCTGTTGCAGATAGCCATGAAACCCTAATTTCTGATTAAGTGCAGATGCACACTCTGAGAGCTCTGAATCTTCCACTGAAGAACTGTGGACCACAATAAGATACCTGGACCATCTTGAGACCCTTGAGACTTGTATACTTGGAGAATGAAGTCCAATTCTCAGTCTTGCTTTGTGTGGGCTCCTTCTGGTAAGGAATGATCAATGAAACCCTGATTTCCAAGTCACTAATGCAGTATACAATTAGTATGACCTAGTATGATGCTAATGCAATGTGAAACAAAATCCTATGCTTCCAGAAAAATGAAGGGTAAATTTTGGGGTATTACAGTTGCCCCTATTCAATCAACTGGAGACCCAAAAGGAAGATAGCAACGACTTTCGCACTTTCGAGGTATCAAGGGATTGAGTACAAAAAGAACTCGGAAATTTACACTGAAGTGAAAAAATAAAGTAATAATGCCTGTCAGAATCGGCAAAGAGGTAGTCTTGAAAAAAGAATCCGTCTGGTACGGTGAGAATCGGTCTTAACACCGAAAAAGAGAATGTCAGCTTGAATACCAAAATAAATGGTAACACAGAAAGTAACCATGGCCTCAATGCCGCTCATCAGTCTTAATACTGGAAATAACTCCAATCTGAGCATCGGGAGATACTAGATTATCAAACATCGGTCTGAACACCGAGAAATTGGCCTGAATGCCACTTCGGTATGAATACCAGAAACTGGCCTGAATGTCATAAGTTGCATCGACCTGAACGTCGGAAACTTCTTCGATCTGAACATCGGAAAAATTGGCCTGAGTGCCACAAGTTGCATCGACCTGAACGTCTGAAACTTTTTCGATCTGAATATTGGAAAATTGTCCTGAGTGCCACAAGTTGCATCGACCTGAACGTCGGAAACTTTTTCGATCTGAATATCAGAAAATTGGCCTGAATGCCACTTCGGTCTAAATACCGGAAAATTGGCCTGAATGCCACTTCGGTCTGGATACCGGAAAATTGGCCTGAATGCCACTTCGGTCTGGATACCGGAAAATTGGCCTGAATGCCACTTCGGTCTGAATACTGGAAAATTGGCCGGAATGCCACTTCAGTCTAAATACCGGAAAAATTTGCCTGAATGCCACTTCGGTCTGAATACCGGAAAAAATTTCATGCCTGTCAGCATCGGCAGAAATAGGGAAAATGATAATTGAGGCGGCACGTGGGCCAACGACCTATGTTGGGGATAATAAGTCATGAACAACCTTCAGTCTGAGTACTGGAAACAAGCTTCTGGTTTATCACTTGGGATACCGAGAATGTCTTATGTTTTACATGTGTATGTTTGAATTTTTCAGTGGCGTAATGCTCCATGAAAATGGAAATGCTACGCGATTTGGGAGGATGTAATGCAATATGATTCTACATGCAGGGATGTGAAATGCTGGGGAGAATGCCAAGCCGAGGCAAGGAATCCTGCCGGGGAAATGATCACGATCTCCTAGACCCTGGAAATGATGTTGGGGATACACAGCACCATGAACTCTGTGGGAAAATAAACGGCCACGCAGTGTTCTAGCAATAACAAAATACCGAGACTCTGACTGGGGAGAGAATGGCACTGAGAGCCCTCTGCTGAGGAAAGCGACAGTGGTTCTGGCAACCAAAATCTGCGAGAGAGACGACTCAGCAGGGGAAGCAAACACCGATACGGTACCGAGATCCTGCTTCAAGGAAAGAGACCATGGATCTAGCGTCGAGATCGTCGATCTGGCATCAAACTCTGAGGAGCAACCGCTTCTGCTGGGAAGATACAGTCTGGCACTATCAACTCCGCTGGGGATATACAGTATGGCACTGTCAACTCTACTGGGGAGTGTATAGTCTGAAACAAAAGCTTCGGGAAGTATTGTAGTAAGGACCTGCCAGGGATTGAAGAATCCAATACTCGGACCCACTTTGTAGGGGTAAGATACCAAGTATCAACTGTTCAAGAGAAACATCCGCGATCATCTGCTGGAAACCCCAAGGAAATGCCCCAAGTGTACCTGTTCTGAATAGGTGATCCAAAGCACTTAAAATTTATAGCAATTTTAAATGTTTATTAAGCATGTACCTGTAAAGCTCTTATGTTTCATGATGCAATGTTTATCAAAAACTCGAACGTCATTTTTGCAAACAAAACAGTAAAATGAAAATGAACACAGAGATGTGCTGAATAACATGATTTTATTGATTGAATGGCCTCTGAGTAGGCATTTACATCAGGAAGCAATCCCTGGAAAGAGGTAATCGCTAAAAAGATAAAAACAGAAATTAATCTAATGGCAATGTGAAATGGATTTCTATCGGGTTCCAATTCTGCTATGACTCGCTCGTCTTCAAGATCCTCCAGATGATCAATTTTATGAAAAAGGTGATTGGACTGCTTCCTATCCTTTGGAAGTTTCCGGTCATTGACACGAGATGAGATTCAGAACTACTCAGAACACAGTCATTCGCTTAATCCCTAACTTTTTCCTAGATCGCCCTTTCGGGTTTTCAATCCATCGGGATACCCATTTTTGCCTAAGTTGCCTTTTCAGGTTTTCAACTTACCGGGTGTACAATCCTTTCATTTTTAATCCCTAACTTTTTCCCGAACCTTTTTTCATTTTCTTGGTTCGTCGGGATGCCCATATTTTGCCTGGACCATTCTTTTTATCGTCCAGCGGGTCTATTTTATGCGAAGTATTTTTCAACTGCGTCTGAGTTCACAGGGGAAGTGAAGTCTTCACCGTCCATAGTTGCAAGCATTAAGGCTCCACCATCAAAAATCTTGGTGACAATATATGGTCCCTCATAGTTAGGAGTCCACTTGCCCCTGTGATCTGTCTGAGGAGGAAGGATCCTTTTCAACACTAAATCTCCGACTTGGAAACACTGAGGATGCACTTTCCGATCAAAGGCTCTCTTCATCCGACTTTGATACAACTGCCCATGACAAATGGCTGTCATTCGCTTTTCTTCGATAAGACTCAACTCATTGAATCTCGTCCGAATCCATTCAGCTTCGTCTAACTTGACATCCAACAAGACTCTTAGAGAAGGAATCCCCACTTCAACAGGTAGGACTGCTTTCGTACCATACACAAGGGAGTAAGGGGTTGCCCCGGTCGATGTACGCACTGAAGTACGGTACCCATGCAAGGCGAAGGGTAACATCTCATGCCAATCTATGTACGTAACGACAATCTTCTGCACAATCTTCTTTATGTTCTTATTTGTTGCCTCAACAACACCGTTCATCTTAGGACGATAAGGGGAAGAATTGTGATGTTGAATGTTGAAGTTTTGGCACAACTCCTTCATCATTTTGTTATTGAGATTAGAACCATTATCAGTAATGATTCTTTCGGGAATCCCATAACGACAAATGATTTCTTTCTTAATGAACCGGGCAACCACATGTCTAGTGACCTTCGCAAATGACGCTGCTTCGACCCACTTGGTGAAATAGTCGATGGCAACAAGGATGAAGCGATGCCCATTGGAGGCAGTCGGCTCAATCTTTCTAATCATATCAATGCCCCACATAGCAAACAGCCACGACGAAGACATCACATTCAGAGGATTCGGCGGCACATGCACCTTATCAGCATAAATCTGGCATTTATGGCACTTCCGAGCATACTTGAAACAATCAGATTCCATGGTCATCCAATAATAACTTGCTCTCAACAATTTCTTAGCCATTGCATGTCCACCGGCATGGGTACCGAAGGAGCCTTCATGAACTTCTTGCATTAACATGTCCTCTTCGTGTCTATCCACACATCTGAGCAAAACCATGTCGAAGTTCCTCTTATACAGCACGTCGTCTTTGTTCAAGAAGAAGTTGCCTGCCAATCTTCTCAAAGTCTTTCTGTCATTGTTGGACGCCCCTGCAGGGTACTCTTGATTCTTCAGAAAGCACTTGATGTCGTGATACCAGGGCTTGTCATCAACTACCAGTTCAGCAGCAAACACATACGCGGCCCTGTCAAGGCGCATAACATCAATCCTGGGAGCATGGTTCCACCGGATCACCTTGATCATGGAGGATAGAGTAGCAAGAGCATCTGCCATCTAGTTTTCATCACGAGGTATATGATACAGCTTTACTGTTGTGAAGAAAGTCAATAGTCTTCTCGTGTAATCTCTGTAGGGGACCAGAGTAGGCTGGAGAGTATTCCTATCTCCATTCACTTGATTGATCACCAGAGCTGAATCTCCGAATATGTCCAGAGTCTTGATTCTAAAATCAATGGCTTGCTCAGAACCCAAGATACAGGCCTCATACTCAGCTTCATTATTGGTGCACTCAAAAGTCAGATGAGCGGTGAAAGGCATGTGGGCACCTTTCGGAGTAGTAATGACAGCACCAATTCCACTTCCTTTAGCATTGACGGCCCCATCAAACGTTAAAGTCAACTTTTCATCTGGATCAGGTCCCTCCTCAACAACTGGCTCTTCACAGTCTTTCATCTTGAGGAACATGATGTCTTCATCTGGAAAATCAAACTTCATCGGCTCATAATCATCAATCGGCTGTTGAGCAAGATAGTTTGACATAATACTCCCTTTGATGGCTTTCTGGGATGTATACTGGATGTCGTACTCTGTCAGTACCATTTGCCAACGAGCAATCCTTCCGGTGAGAGATGGCTTCTCAAATATATATTTGACTGGATCCATCTTGGAGATCAGTAAGGTTGTGTGAGTCAGCATGTATTGTCTCAATCGCTTAGCAACCCATTCAAGTGCACAACATGTCTTTTCAAGCATTGAGTATCTCGACTCGTAGCCTGTGAATTTCTTACTCAGGTAGTAGATGGCACGCTCTTTCCTACCTGTCTCGTCATGTTGACCGGGAACACAACCCATGGAATTGTCAAGTACCGTCAAATACATAATCAGTGGTCTCCCTGGGACTGGAGGCATAAGGATTGGAGGATTCCGCAAATACTCTTTTATCTTCTCAAAAGCCTTTTGGCAATCATCATTCCACCTGACAGCCTGATCTTTTCTTAACAACTTGAATATTGGCTCACACGTGGTTGTTAGGTGAGAGATGAACCTTGCAATGTAGTTCAACCTCCCTAAGAAACCATAGACTTGTTTTTCAGTTCTTGGCTCAGGCATTTCTTGTATCGCTTTTACTTTGTGAGCATCCACCTCAATCCCTTTTTCGCTTACAATAAAACCCAACAACTTTCCAGATCTCACCCCGAAAGTACACTTGTTCGGATTAAGCCTCAGCTTGAATTTCCTCAACCGTTCAAACAGTTTCCGCAGATTCACCAAATGTTCTTCTTCTGTCTGAGATTTGGCAATCATATCATCAACATAAACCACGATTTCATGATGAATCATATCATGGAAAAGAGTTACCATAGCTCATTGATATGTTTCCCCTGCGCTTTTCAGACCAAACGGCATCACCTTGTAGCAGAAGGTGCCCCATGGGGTTATGAAAGTTGTCTTCTCCATGTCTTCTGGTGCCATCTTAATTTGATTATAGCCAGAAAAGTCATCCATGAAGGAGAATACCGAGAACTGAGTCGTGTTATCCACCAAAATGTCGATGTGAGGTAATGGGAGATCATCTCTAGGGCTAGCTCTGTTCAGATCCCGGTAGTCAACACACATCCGTACCTCTCCATCCTTCTTAGGTACCGGAACAATATTTGCAACCCATGGCGGATAATTGGTAACTGCTAGAAACCTTGCATCCAACTGTTTTTGCACCCCTTCCTTTATCTTGACAGCCATCTCTGGTCTCGTTCTTTTGAGTTTCTACTTGACCGGAGGGCAATCCTCTTTGAGAGGCAAACGGTGTACCACAATGTCCGTGTCAAGCCCTGGCATGTCCTGATAAGACCAAGCGAAGATATCAACATACTCTTGCAGCAATTCAATCAACCCCTTCTTCACATTACCTTCCAAAGCAGCCCCTATCTTGATTTCTCTCTTGACGTCCTCGGTGCCAAGATTAATCACTTCAATAGACTCTTGATGCGGTTGAATGACCCTTTCCTCCTGTTTTAACAACCTGGCAAGCTCTTCGGGGAGTTCACAGTCTTCATCACCCTCTTCTTTAACTTGAAAGATTGGGTTTTCAAAGTCGAAGCGAGCCATAGCAGAACTGTTATCAATAGGATTCGGTGATGTGCATCTGCATGAGTGATGGTATATGCTTATGAGTGTGAAAAAAAGTGAAAACTAAATAAAACATTGCCAAATATATTTTTTTGATTTTTGAAAACTGCAAAAATAGAAAGACAGTGAACAAAAAATTTGAATGCAAAAAGACGTCCTTTATTTATGATAAAAAAATGCAGGTATCACATATATCAGCCCTACAATGAGATAATACGCCCTGGGCGAAACGTAAGACTTGGACATGCATGAATAAACGCAGAAAATTACTCTTCGAGAAGAGTGACTTGGATAATTTCTTCAGAAGACCAATTGTTGATGACTTCACCAGGGATCCTCAGACGCACCCAGTTGTCGATGTCGCAATCACTATCCCCGTCTTCTTCGTCGATTGCAGAGATCTGGCCATACTGAATGATGCCAGCACTAGAGAAAGTAATCGGCCCCTGATGAGTCTGAGGCGCTGAAGTTGTAGAAGTCAGAGCTGGCTGATACCCAATCCCGAACTTGTCTTCTTTCATCGGTAACTCCAACAGACGTCCCCAACGGGGAGCAACACCTGAATCTACCAAGGCATGTGCCTGCTTGAAGGATGAGATAGAGGAACCCGCTTTAACCTCTTCCACCGGAGCTGCATCCTTGATCTAAACTGCCTCAAAGGCCTGACACAGGGTCTCATGAATTTCACCTTCTACTTCTACATACTTGAACGTAGACAGGTTACTGACCAGAATGTCCTCCTATCCACAGACAGTGATAATTCTTCCATTGACTAGGAATTTGATCTTCTGATGTAGAGTTGAGGAGACTTCCCCAGCTTTGTGGATCCAAGGACGTCCCAGCAGGTAGCTATATGAGGGACTGATATCCATCACATAGAAGACAGTGTTGAAGGTTTGTGATACAATCTGAATTGGCAATTCTACCTCTCCGAACACCGACCTCTTAGAGCCATCGAAGGCTCTCACCACGAGATCAGAAGGCTTTAAGACCAAACCTTCTACTTCTAACCTTGACAGGGCTCTCTTGGGTAGCACATTGAGAGAAGAACCCGTATCCACCAGAACATGTGATAACATAATGTCTTTGCATTCCATCGAGATGTGCAAAGCCTTATTATGATTGCGTCCAGCTGGTGTTAAGTCAGAATCAGTAAATCCCAACCCGTTGCTTGCATGAACATTTGCAACGATCCCTTCTAGTTAGTTTACTGAGATCTCCTGAGGCACATATGCAGCATTTAGGACTTTCAGCAGTGCCTCCCAGTGTGCCTCCGAACACAACAGGAGTGAGAGAATAGATATCTTAGACGGCGTCTGAATTAGCTGATCGACTACCTTGTAGTCACTTTTCTTTATGATCCTCAAGAGCTCGTCCACATCCTTCGCGAAAGCAGGCTCAGAGCCAGCTTGTGGTGCAGATGTACCCTCATTCACAGCTTGTTTGCCCTTGGCTTTCGCCGCGGCGTCAGCATTATCAGCTTGGGTAACGGGTGGTGAGAACAGTCTACCACTTATGGTGAATCGCCCGATTCCACCAACATTGTCCACTGCGGGATCTTTTATTTCCATTTCAGATTCAGACTTCTGATTCTGCACCTCTTCTGTTTTCAGTGGTTGTTCCACCCCATGATCGTGCGTGTACACACTCCCCCCATAATGCCAAGGAATGACCCTTTCGCTGGTGAAAGGTAAAGGACCAGGGGTCGTGATGGTCATAGTAGATGGTCGCACTGGTGGCACCGGTTGCGCTTCTGGCACACTAATCTGAGCAGTTGGGTAGAAAATGGTGATAGTAGCAACATCACAGTCGTACTCAGAAATCTTATTCATTGAAACATAAACGTCCAAAATATCGGAATCAAGTTCAACAGATACATCAGAATTAAACA
Organism: Lathyrus oleraceus; assembly: GCF_024323335.1. NCBI lineage: Eukaryota > Viridiplantae > Streptophyta > Magnoliopsida > Fabales > Fabaceae > Lathyrus > Lathyrus oleraceus. The sequence goes on from NC_066582.1 coordinate 179,043,607, forward strand.
CATTGTTTGGGATATCAGCAACAACATTGGAAAAATTAAATACATCATTATGAATTACAGAATCAGCAGGAACAACATCTGTGAATTCTTCAGCAGCATCTTCAAACACCTCTTCCTCAACCCCTTCAACAAACTCTTGGACAGACAAGTCTTCAACTTGGAGGATACCATCGTCAAGCAAGGCCTGGATACCCTGCTGCAACTTCAAACAACCTTTGCTCTGTGTAGCACAATTCAAACAACCATTCCCACAACCGGGGAAGACATCAACCTTCAGCAAATATTCTTTAATCTCCAACAACGGAGTCTTCAACTTCAACACATCCTTGACGGATCTGGCTTCTCCTTCCACCATATTAATATTTGCACCACCATGCTGCGGCATGGGATTGTTGACGACATTAGGAGCCGGCACAAAGTTGATGGCCTTCGAGTCTATGAGGTCCTGAACTACGTGCTTAAAAGCTTTGCAGTTCTCAATATTATGGCCAGGTTCCCTATAGTGGAAATTACACCTAGCATTGGCATCATAACCCATTGGAAGTCTGCCAACAGGAGGAGCCAGAGTGCGTAACTGCACAAGTTGTAATTGTTGAAGGCTAGGAAGCAACTGAGCGTACGACATCGGAAGAGTGTCGAAACGCCTGTCCATCGCCTTTTTCCTCTGTTGATAGGCGGGTCTGTTACCCTGTTGCTGTTGGTACTGAGTTTGTTGACGTTGTGGTTGTGGTTGTTGCAATGGTGCTGCAGCCGGAATAGTCACAGCTGCCACATACGGTTGTTGATGGTAGTTCTGGAAATTGTTTCTTTTGATACCCCTGCTCTGATATGAAGACAAAGAATTGGCATCCCCCTCTCTCCGCTTCTGTCCCTATATGAACGGTTTCTTCGCCCCTGATGATGATCCAACTCCATTCTAGATCTTGCATGTCTTCAAATAATTCTCCACCCTCTCGCTGATAGAGACTACATCAGCAAAGTTGGAGGCGTTGCAACCCACCAGGCGCTCCAAGTAAGGCCTGGGCAGAGTGTTCATGAACATGTTGGCCATTTCCTTCTCCAACATCGGAGGCTGAACACGGGAAGCTGTCTCTCTCCAGCGTTGAGCATATTCCCTGAAGCATTCATTGCTTTTGAGAGACAGATTCTGAAGTTGGGTTCTGTCAGGCGCCATGTCTGCGTTGTACTGATACTTCTTTACGAAAGCCTCAGCCAAGTCCTTCCAGCAGTGGATGTGGGCTCTGTCCAGCCTCATATACCATTCCAGGGATACCCCAGCTAGGCTGTCCTGGAAGAAGTACATAAGCAACTTCTCGTCATCGGAGTATGCAACCATCTTACGGAAGTAGGCTTGCACATGAGTCTTTGGGCAAGAGTTGCCATTGTATTTGTCAAACACTGGGAGTTTGAATTTTTGTGGCACCTTCACACCCGGGACCAGCCCCAAGTCAGCAACATCTATTCCGAGAGCATTCTGCCCCTCTACAGCCTTCAACCTCTTCTCCAAACTTCTAAACATGGGGTACATGCCATGGCCCATGCCAAAGTCCTCCTGCATTAAGGTGAACTGATCCTCCTGGTCATCATGAATGGGTTGTTGATCAGGGTTAGCACGTGGGATCGAGACAGGCCCCTGTCCACTGGGTCCGTTAACCTCTCCAACTGGAGGATCAGTTACCGTCTTTGGTTGAGTAGTGGCGGGATTCCTCTGTATCATCTGTCTAAGCTCTTGTTGTCCTTGAGCTACTCCCTGAACCACATCCATGAATTGGTTCATGCGTATCCTCATCTCGGCGAGTTCTGCTTGTAGGCCCTCCATTGCTCTCTGTTGGTTTCTGCGGGTACCGTACCGGTGAATTCTTGAGTCAGCTATCCTGCTAGTGGAACACCAAATAATATGAGAACACTGCAACGGTACCTGTTATGCAAGACATGCAAATGAATGTGCAAATGCAATGACATGTTTATCAATTCCAAAGGGTATTCTACCCCATCAGATAAAAGTGCAAGAAGACCGAGTCGTGGATAAGCTTCTGATATCAAGATGCAATAGAGAGGAAACCATCATACACATGAGTTCAAAGAGAAGGGCCTTGGCCAACAGTACATCAAGAGAGGATCTCCACAATAAGCCTGTGGATCATCACTACAAAGTAACAACACAATAAGTAAAGAGAGGAGCAAAACACAGGAATCAGCCTCCTGTATACAACCCATAAGGACTGCTCCTCACTTCAGCCAGCAATGCCACCGTGTCAGGATGATCTGGAGATTCTGTCAAACATCGGATAAGCGAATTCCTCTTGTGAATAACTCCATCCAATTCGTTGATGTGCTCCATGTAGTAATTCCCATCATCCTCTCTGAATACCTCTTCAAGCCTGGATTTCTTCAAACCCGCCAGCACCTTGAGTTCTTCAATCTGCTCTTGAGCTTTGTTGAATTGATCTGTGATGTAACCATTGGGTGAACGGGCGCACAGAAGCTCATTGTTCTTCTCCTTCAACAAAGTCTTCAATTTCTCCATCTGAACAATCAATTGGGCTACCATCTCCTCCTCTTTTGCCTTCCGAGAAGCTGAAAATGCATCTCATTGCTCTTGCCACCCAGCTAACTTACCATGGGCATCCGTTAACTGCTGCTTGACTCGCCTCAACTCGGAACTGGATGATCCCAAGGCTTTGTCACTCGTCCTGAAGAAGTCCACCTCCACAGCCAATTTCTTCTCTGCTTCCTCTTGCAATCTAATAGCTTCCCCCTTCTGATATTCTGCCTCATGGTATAGATGCATATAGTCTTGCAACTTCGCACTCAACTCCGAGTTTTCAATTTGAAATTCCTCCATGGCTTTCTTTAATTTGTCATACTCCTCTCGGCTCACCATTATTGACTGCTCAGGAGTAGGTGGATACAAAGGTTCTTCAATAGGAAACGGCAGACCAAACTCTTCGACTCTTCCCTGAAGCCAATCTTCATACTGAGGATAAGTCCTGCAATCTCCTTTTCCAAGCACAGTCCTTCCTCTCTTGATCACCTTGAGCCAGGCCTCAACTGCCTTATGGGATACAATCAAATCAGATGAAGAATGGAAAAACAGATATTCTTCCACATCTTTTTCCAAAGGCAGAGTTCTTAAAGCATATCCAAGCTGTCTGACTGCTAGAGAAGGATTATAGTTGATTCCTCCTCTTCTTCCTACCAACGGTACATTCGGGAAGTTCCCACAACTGTGAATAATATCCGCCCGAAGCAAGTTCTGGTCAGACCACCAAGAAATATCTTTAGCTCTTATCCTTATCAGTCTCTTTGACCAACTCAACGAGTCCTTGAAGTCAACGAACGCTCCTGACTTGGGTAGGTGGAAACTGAACCACTTATAAAACAAGGGTGCACAACAGTTCACCAATCCTCCTTTTCTATTCTCATTCCTGTGATGCACCGAATAAAAGAAATCTCCCAACAAGGTCGGCACTGGATTACCCAACACAAAAAGGCGTATTGCGTCTACGTCCACAAATTTCGCAACATTAGGGAACAGGACAATCCCGTATACGCATAGAGCCAACACAGTATTGAAACCCCTCCAATCACCATCTTCAAACTTCTTCTTGGCTTCTCCCACTAAGAAATTCAAATGAAAACCACTGACTCCTCCCTTCTGACACATATTAGACTTCAAGACTGATTTCCCCAAATATGTGGCTGAAGCAACCATGCTGAGATCGGGCAGAAACTCAGAATTGTAGAATAGCAACTGCGGCTTGATAGGAACTCTGAGAAAACTGGCAACCTCCTCAAAAGTAGGGACCAAGATATAATCCGGGAATGTGAAACACCTCAATGGAGGGTAATAGAACTGCAGCAGTGTAAAGAGAGCATCATGTTGATCTTTGGAGAGAACCGTGACGAAGCTTAGAATCAAACCGTAATCCTTCCGGAATCCTTCTAGAGAAGCATGATACAGTAACTTCATCAATTGTTGAATGGGATCCAAAGAAACCACAGGAAACTTGTAGGAAACGTGTCTCTTTCTACCAATATCCATCTTAGGAGAACCAGAAAATCTCGACCAGAATCAAGAAGAATATGTAAACCCCTGGGAATAGATAAACATGTATTAAATGGTATGAATGCAAAATGATGTGATGCAATGCAGTGACATGGAAATCAGGATTGTTGTATCTGCTTGAACAATTGTCGGGTTGCACTGTCTGAAGAGAAACCCACTGAGGAATATAATACAAGATCAAAACTCTGCTCCAGAAAACCGGGTTGGTTGGAGGTTAAGGTTTCTTGAATTTAGCCCGCCCCTCACTAGTAGGTTCTAAGAATAGAAGTTCGTCAACTTCAGCCCTTCAGTCGAATAATGCGTTTACCACTGAAGGTTTGGCATTATTACGAGACAAAAGACCTTCATTGACTCCCCTCAACAGGACATCCTAAAGCAAGTTCTCAGTCTCGAGGTCCTCGGATTGAGCAGCGAGAATGCGCCCACCAGAGCTAACATAATCACGTCTCGGAGGAGAGGCCTCGACTGAGTTCTCGGGAAATGGTCACCAGAGTCGACGATTTCTAAAGGAACATCTGTCGTTATGGAACACCCATAAGACAGAATATATCCAAAAGAAACCTCGTCTGGATGTGGGTCTCATGAACGACTTAACGTAGCAACATACTACGCAAGCCTCATGACTATCCACCACTCTAAAACCTATGTGTACACTCAAGCCTGGGTAGTGGGCTTATCTCTCATAGAACATCCCACCCCAACAAACAAACAACCCACAGATACAGCAATCATATGTACATGAATGCAATAAGGTAAAGCAGGTAAATGCTGAAAAATAAATAACTGTACAAAAGAATAAACACCCAACAAACAAGAAACCTACAAAGGCTAGGAGGGACTCGCTTAGGGAAACCACGTCCCCAGCAGAGTCGTCAGTTGTCGCAACCTGCGAAAAAAACAACCGGCGAAAAAAGAAATGACAGAAGAGTCGCCACCGTGCGTTATTTATCCCAAAGGAGGGAAAGGAAACGCTTGAAGTAAACCTGGAGAAAGGAAAGGAAAAGACAAGGTCTCGCAACCAAATCTTGGGTTCGGGAGTCGATTATGCGAAGGGAAGGTATTAGCACCCCTACGCATCCGTAGTACTCTACGGGATCCACTCTTGTTGTTCTTGTCTAAAGGGTGTGTGTTTATCTAAGGTACTATTTACTAAAAGAGGGGGTCGAAAGAAAATGACTCGCACGGATGTCGCATCCACTGCATACGTATCTCATCTGAATATTAGAATCAGAGTCTTTGTAGCTCGGCTACCTATGGGTTAAATAGATGTGTGCTCGCTAAGACATCGCGTCTTATGCCTACGTATCTCATCTGGAATGAGAATCAGAGCAAAACGTAGTTCAGCTAACTACGGGAACAAGGGTCTCGATTGCAACTAGGGCAAGAGAAAGGGAAGGTCTCGATCGCAACGAGGGCGAGAGAAAAGAATCGCGACAAGGGCGAAAACAAGCAAGGATTAGTTGTTAGTTGTTAGTCAAAAACTCGGCAAGACATCGCATCTCGTGCCTACGTATTTCATTTGAACATGAGAATCAGAGTTGTCGTAGTTCGGCTAACTAGGGGTTAAGGATTTCCATCTGAACATGGACTTACAAAGGAGGACACCAGTTGTGTCAAAGGAAGGTGGGCAATGTGTTCACATCCTAACAGTAGGTGTCGCAGCCCGCTGAATCGAGTCTTAGGCAGTTACCTCTTTGCAATAGAACGGACTACATGCCATAAGATCGGAGACGCACGAAAGGTCTAAAAATGGGGAAGCTCTACCCTAGAGTTGTCATGCAATGTGGACCTAAGTGTTAGGATTTACAAATGGGAACATCTACCTAATGTTAGCATGCAAAGCATAAGGGAATTCTACCTATGTTATCATACAAAGAATGAGGGAATACTACCTATGTTATCATACAAAGGGTTCTACCTAATGGGTGCTACCTAAATGGAATAAGAATCGACAAATGGAGCAAGAAGAGGATAAGGGTAGATGGCGATGCACGAAGCAATCGACTTACAGGTAGATGGCGATGCATGAAGCAATCGACTTACAAGAGAAATGGCGATGCATGAAGCAATCGACTTACAAAAGAATGGATGAATACATGCTGGTTCTGTTAGGTTTTGAAAATGATTACTCGACGTTGGATCGAGGTTTTGATCTTGTTTTGAAATGGTTATCGGGTGTTCATTTTAATTCTTGTATTAACAGATGAATAAAGAATGAAAGAATAAACATTATACACTTCATGGGAGAGGGGTACATTTGTTATGAATGGGGATTGTTCATGGCAATCAAACAAATAAGAATAAATGCCTCATACATCATACAGGTAGGCAACATTCATTAATCAGACAAGCGATCAAGTATATGATCAAATCAAAGAATTAAATAATGAAATAATGAAGCATTAGACAATGCCTGAGAAGTATAAACATGTTAAACAATTAAACAATTGAAGCATGGATGAAAGAAATAAGTATAGAAACTATCAGATGAATCAGACAGGTGAAACTATGCACACAAAGGATCAATGAATAATTTAATCGGGAAATGATGCAAGGATCAAATAAAATCAAGATGAAAGGCCTCTAATACATGGCATATGATATGAACAAGGGAGGATCAAAAGATCTCTTCAATTGCCCTAAGCAATCCCTTAAGTCAAACATCAATCATAGAAAAGTCAACTAAAAAGTCAAGTCAACTTAAAAAATATGGAATAAATAGTAAATTAATCAAGAAAATCATGCAAAATTAAACTAACTAAGGTGGGGTCAGGACATCATCATCTCCCAAAAAGATTTTAAAAATAATGAGTATTGGTATGTAAATTAATTGAAATAAAACAGAAGTCAAATGAAAAGTCAACCAAGTAAACTAGGTCAAAAATAATTCCAAAATAAATTGAAAATGGGAAATAAAATTCCAATAAAAGGTCATGTTGACCATGAGACATTGGTCAACCCTCATCCCAAAAATCAGAAGTTAAAAATAATTCTAAGTCATGAAAATAAAATTAATGAAAAAATGTGTGTTAAAATGGACTATTTGAAACAAATAATTAAAATAAAATATTAACATTAAATAAATATGAAAATAAAAATTAAATAAATTAAATAAAACATTAAGAAATGTGAAAAGTATTTTTTGATATTTTTATGAACAAATAAAATATTTTTATTAATTAAAAAGCAAAACAGAAAATAAAAAAATAAGAATTAAGAAAAATGAAAATAAAATGAATAGGTTAATTAATGGGCCTGGAAGAAAGGGGGGTGTGGGTAGCGGTGGCGCGCCAGGCCCGGTCCAAACGCTCATTAAAACTCAGCGTGACATTATAAATGAATTGTTTTATTAAAAGAAACTATGTAACAATATCAACTGGTCAAGCTATCTTAAGTCACAAAAGACAAAATAGGAAATGGATGGACAAGATCAGAAGGAGCGCACCTGATCTCATGGTTGTTAAACGGACACGTCGTCGTCCCTTCCATGCAAACTAAACCCCAACTTCATGCATGAAAGAAAACGCGACCAACAGCAATATATTTTCTCAATCTTCCACACAACAAGGCTCTCAACTTAGTGCACCAAATGGCATGGTATAAAAAGCAAATTTCAAGTATGCAATGAGTAGAACATCATGGTGCTTTATTTTGAAGGAAATGGTAACTTAAACATGGTGAAAAGTGAACAACAAGGGACCCTCATGAACATGGATATGGATAGTGAACAACATCACACATTCAAACTCAAGCTTAATGAACATGCCTCATGTTGAGGGCTTCAAAACCAAACATGGCATAGTATTAACATGGAAAATAAGCATGGAACAAGCATGGTATAAATGAAAAATAACATGAAGTATGGATGGTAAGCATGAAAGAAACAAGTGATGAACAAGTATGAATGAGCATGAGCAAGGCCATGGAAGAGAGTGAGTGAAATGTTTACCTAGTGGATGAAAGGTCCACTGCCCCTTGAAGATGGAGGGAGAATAAGATGCTGTTTTGATGCTTGTGCTTGAGAAACTTGTGAAATGGAAATGGAAGGAAAGCAACCTTGTCCACTTGCCTTGCTCTTGCTTAGGTCGAAAATAGTAGCCACCACCACTTGAGATTAGGTTTAGAAGCTTTAAATATGTAGGATTAAAGTGTTTTAAATGTGCTTGAAGTGTTTGGTTTTGATTCATGAACAAAGTATGCAAAAGTGAGGTGTATGAGCAAACTCTAATTTTGGCAAAACTTAAGTTGGTGTAATCAAAAGTACATGGCCAAATGAGGTAAAGAGTGTGTTGATTGGTTTGTGCTGCATGGCATGGAAATAAGTCCAATAGGGTGACTTTAGGACTATGTATCTTGATGAATACATGACCAAATGGAAAGGCAATGAAAACAGTAGGAAGAGGGCATGGAGCTTAACATTTTTCATTTTGAACACAAGTTGAAATGATGAGTGGAAAGAGGTGAAAAATGGCCTTAAAGTTCAGGTTCCATAACTACAAAATGGCTGGGCCAGTTTGGCCTAAATGCTGCCTAAAAATTCAGTTCATGATGCCAACTTTAGATGAGTGCATCTCTCAAACCAATGATCCAAATAGGATGATTCCAAAAGGATGTGAAAGAGGACATGGCAAGGTAAAATTGTTATGAAGAAAGTATTTTCAAAAGATGCCTTGAAGTGCAAGAAAACTGGCCCATAAGTCTTGACAAATCTTGAAGATTTTGGACTTTCTGAGATAAATGTGAGTCTTCCTAGACCAAGATGCCTCTCCAATCATGACATGAATGAGCCCCCTCTACTTCCAACCAAACATTGCCTGTTGCAGATAGCCATGAAACCCTAATTTCTGATTAAGTGCAGATGCACACTCTGAGAGCTCTGAATCTTCCACTGAAGAACTGTGGACCACAATAAGATACCTGGACCACCTTGAGACCCTTGAGACTTGTATACTTGGAGAATGAAATCCAATTCTCAGTCTTGCTTTGTGTGGGCTCCTTCTGGTAAGGAATGATCAATCAAACCCTGATTTCCAAGTCACTAATGCAGTATGCAATGAGTATGACCTAGTATGATGCTAATGCAATGTGAAACAAAATCCTATGCTTCCAGAAAAATGAAGGGTAAATTTTGGGGTATTACACTTCCATTTCTAGAAAATATTATCTTGAATTCTCATCTTTACCATCACACCTTCGAACCCTCTTGGAAGTTGATTGTGTGTGTCAATTTAACTGAACGTAGGACTGGAAATCATCAAGAAGAAGCGGTGGGTTAAAATTAAATCTTTGAGCCTTATATCCTTTTCTTTTAAAAATCATGGACCATACCACATTGCAACCTTTAAACGTCCTAATTGAGGCAGAGTTTATTTTGAAAGCATACTTCAAACAGGTTGCATTAACCAGACGCCAAACGATCTTTGTTGATCATTTGTATTGATTGTTGCATCTTTCACACTGTGAATGGATAGATCAACATTATCATTAACCCGTTCACTTTATTTCACCAAATTCATTTCAATAATGATTGATTTCAAAACCAGCATGGGCATTGTATTAAAATTACCATTTTCGAATGAACTATTTAAACTTCAAGTCAACATTAAGCATCAAAGGAATCCAACAATATGAAATCAGTTGAGGAACTTGATCCGATGAAAGAAGTCTATTCCGGGGAAATCACTTTTATTATCGGTCAATCTGAACCAATCACTCCAAGATTCGAGTAGTCAATAGAAAATTGCTTCAAGACTCAGACTAAGGTAAGTTATCACAAAGAGCTCAATAAGTCCAACCATTCAAAGGTCGTTCAATCAGAAGTCTACCACTCTAAGAGTCGGTTAGTCAAGGAACACTTCAAGATTCTAACTTTGGGGGAAGCCACCTCAAGGTTATGGAAATTTTTCTTCGAAGCCCCTTTCAAGGTAAACATCTTCAAGGACCTAACAGACTGGGGGAAAATGAGCCACAGAGAGGCAAGTCATCTCAACACTTTCAATATGCTCAAGTAAATCCTGTAATACATCAGCAACCATTGAGTTCTAGACGAGTGTCGAGGAATCATGCTAACACCCCATCAAATAACCCTTTGCCTTTTGACATTGAAGCTTTGTTGTTAAAGAAACTTCCTTCCATTACCTATCACATTGGCATTTTGGAACCTTCAAGTCATTGCGTGAATCATTCTCATGTATTAATCATGTCGCATCGCTCTAGTGTTAAGTCATGCATATCATCTCATTCATCGAGCATGTTCCTAAAACATGAAAAATCAAACATCAAAAACCAGTTCTCGTCTGATAGATAATCTGAAATTCAGTTTTCGTCTGACAACCAATTTTTAAAACCAGTTCCCTACGGTAGCCTTTTGTAAAAACCAGTTCTCGTATGGTAGCCTACTTTTAATTCCAATTCATATACAGTAGTCAACTTTTTTCAAAACCAGTTCTCGTCTGGAAGATTATCTGAAATTCAGACCCCATCTAACAAAGAAAAAACAAAACACTAGTTCTCATCTGATAATCTATCCTTCAAGTTTAGTTCTCGTCTGATAGTTAATTTTTAAAGTCCAATTGTCATTGGCACCTGAAGTCCAGTTGTCATTGGCATCATTTTCAAAGACTGGTTGTTACTAGTATTCATTTTCAAAATCCAATTGTCATTGGTATCTAAAATCCAGTTTTCACTGGCACTCAATTCTTGATTCCAATTGTTATTAGTATCCTTAAGATCCGGTTATCACTGGTATCATTTCAAAGTCCAATTGTTATTGGCATAGTTTAAAGTCCAATTGTCACTAACACCGATTATCATAATCCAATTATTATTGGTAACCAAAGTATGGTTGTCACAGACATTTTATTAAATTCCAATTGTTATTGGTATCCTTAAGATCTAATTGTCACTGGTTTCATTTGTAAAGTTTAGTTGTTATTGGCACTGTTTGCAAGTCCAATTGTCATTGGAACCTTTAAAATCCAATTGTCATTGATAACCAAAGTCCAATTATTATTGACATCATTTCCAAAAGTCCAGTTGTCACTGGCGTTCATTTCTCTAAGTCCAATTATCTTTGGTGCCTTTAAAGTCCAGTTTTCACTGGACCCATCTTTGAAAGTCTAGATGTAACTGGCACCTATTAGTTAGAAGCTAGTTTTAACCAATGCTTATGGTCAAAGTCCAACTTTTTTGTCACATATAAAAGGATTTTATTTCCCTATTTGTTTTGATGTTTCCTAGAAAGTCATGTATGACTCTTCAGTATTGAGGAATTCCCCAAAGATGGATATTTTTCTTGTTAGAATACTCCAGTGTTTTTGTCTTGATTGAATTATTTGTTAAGAAAACTCAAAGTCTTTTGCGTGGATGGTTTTCTTATTAGGAAACTCCAAAGTTTTTTCTGGGATGATTTCTTTTTAAAGAATCTTCAAGTTTCTTTTTGCATGGATGAATTTCTTGTTAGAAAGCTCTAGAGTTTGTCTTGGATGAATTCCTTGTCAGGGATCTCCATTAGTTTGATTGGATATTTTTCTTGTTGGAAAACTCTAGAACTTTGTGTTGGATAAGTTTCTAGTTAGAAATCTCTTGAATTCTCATATATTCTAAAGTGTATGCTTGTCATCTCTAACCATTTGATAACTTTCACCTTTGCACATTCCTCAATGTCTTTTTTCCAGCAAATTTTCACCCCCGGTGAGTCTACACCCTCATTGTTTTTCTTTTCCATTCCTATGGGTTATCATTACCATGTATCTCCATCATTCTCCACAAGTCCATTGTCCATTTTTTCAATCATCATAAAACATCCTTCTAGGGTTCATCTTGTATCACATTATATCCCCAACAAACCAAAGCACAAAAAGTTCTTCATGCATTCATAACATCTCATGTTATTTCATATCATTTCATCAACGGACAAAATTTGAGTCCTTTAATTTTTAATTATCTCCCACTGCGATCATATGAAGAGTGTCCTTCTTCATGTTCTGTGATTGAAGATACTTAAATAGGGGTAGCTATCACACCCCAATTTTGACCCTCATACAATAAATTAATACATTCATCATGAAATTTTCACCATCTACATGTCATAGAATGCATTTCATCATACATAATGCCTAAAATATCAACTAGAATAAATTTTCGGTTCTACTGACAGACCAATTGAATCAATTCTCAAATGTACGTAAAACTTGCGGGCAACAAATTTTGAAATCGAGCTTGCAGAAGTCAATTTTATTGATTTGCGAGTCATTTAATTTAAAATGGCGTGCTCATTTTATTTTTTTGACTCCTGTTGCGGTCGCATTTTGATTCAACCAGGTTTTAAGGTTTTAACCATGTTCCATGTTAATCAAAATTGATTCAACCAGGTTTTAAGGTTTTAACACAGTTTTGAAGCTCTTTAAAAAGAGTCTTTAACTAGGTTCTGAAGCTCAGTATTTATAACCAGGCTTTGAAGCTCTTTCAAAAAGAACCAAGCTTCTGAAGTGAAGTTCATCAGAGTGTTGGCTTTGATAACCAGTGTTCTAGACAAGTTCAAGCAACTTCTGAAGACAAACCAGATTCTGATGGAAGATCATTCTGGTTCTTCAAAAAGGTTAATCAGGAGAGTGTTCTTTCATTATGATTTTATGTGTTTAGGATTATACATCTCAGGGGAAGCTTTGTGCTTCTGTGTGATGTATCTTTCTGTGATTACCATGTACAAAATTGTTCATCAAAATACATGGTTTTGTCATCATTAAGAAGGGGAGATTGTTAAAACAAGATTTGGTTCTGCATCTATACCTTTGAATTTTGAAGATAACAATGTAGTATTTGTGTGAGAACAATTTTGGTACCCTAACGGTTTGTTATTATGTAGCTTTAACATCTAGTTCAAATTCTGAGTTTATGACGTGCAACGTCGTCAATTTCTGAACATTTGTTCTGAATTCTGCTTCTGTGCTGAATCACTCTTGAGAAGTTCTGAAAGACACTATGTTGTTGCTGTAATGTTCTTTCTGCTTCTGTGCTAATTCACTCCTGAGAAGTTCTTGAAAGACCATATGTTGTTGCTGCAATGTTCTCTCTGCTTCTACTTCTGAATGTGACTCTGATTATCAAGCTTCTAAAGAATGGAAAGCTTTTGATGTTATGTTAATAAACTGAATACTCTGAAGATATCAAGCCAGACGCTGATGTGGTCAAGGTTCTGACTGAAGATTCTGAAGGTTTGTTACTCAGCTGAAGACTCTGAAGATCTCAAGCCAAACGTTGACGTGGTCAAGGTTCTGACTGAAGATTCTGGTTTCAGTTTTGTGTTTTCTTCTCTTCATGCTTCATCAAAATTTCATCAGAAGCCAATGAATTTGAAGATAAGATCAAAGTGGACACGTGATCAAATAGTACATGGTACAAATCAGAAATATTTCTTCCACTACCTGAAATCATGGGAGAAATATTGTACTATTCTTCACACCTGTCACTAATCCGTTAGTGGACAGCTGCTCTTTTGGTATCCCTGAAGTGTACTCCAGTGGTCCCTTTCTTATGCTATATAAGTAGCACTTAGAGACTTGAATAAAGCTACTGTAATACTTACAATATTGTTTTCTACGTGAAAAATCTCTCAACTTTGTTCATACTTTTCTTTAAGTGCTTGTATTTTATTTTTGTAAAATTTTCTTGTGTAGAAGCAAATTGTAACACAAAAAGCCATATTCAAACTTGTTTGTTTGATTTCCATAAGGAGAGTATGTTTTAGTCAGATCATTACAAATACAAAGAAAGTTGTTCTTTGTGATTTTCCTTAAGGAAACTAGGTTATAGTGGGATCCTTGAGAAGACAAAGAAAGTTGTTCTTTGTGATTTTCTGTAATCTGTTTGATTATAGTTGATTAAGTCCTTATGTATAAGGCGAAATCACCTTGGCGGGTGGACTGGATGGTCAGCTGAATCTCATTGAAGAGAAGCACTTGACAGAAGTTTTCCATGGTCAGTTATACCAGCGACGCCTCAAGAGAGTTATTGATAAGAAGATTCTTCCTCGCTCATTCCAAGCCAGCGAGCTTGTGCTCAAAAGACTTTCTCCTACACACTCGGATCCTCGAGGAAAATGGACTCCCAACTATGAAGGCTCATTTGTTGTCAAAAAGACCTTATTATGAGGGGCTTTCATCTAACCATAATGGATGGGGATGACTTTCCGATGCCGTTGAACTCAGATGTAGTCAAAAAATACTATGCCTAAAAAATTAATACAAATCCCACTAGATTGGAACTCGTCAGAACCAATCTAGGAAAAAATGGTTATCTCGATGGACCCAAAAAGAAATGTGCATGGAAAAGTTACGGATTAAACAAAAAAAAGAATAGTCCGCTAAATTGAAAACCCAAGAGGGCGACTTAGACAAAAATGGCATCCCGGTGGACAAAACAATAAAAATTTCCATGCAAAAGTTGGGGATAAAGGCATTTGACTATATCTTGATGTTGTCTTATAAGAACATTCTCACTCTCAGCTCAACCTCAGGTGGCATCAGACCGGTCCAATCACCGTCAGCATAAGAAAAATATTTGAGCTCAATGCTACATGAATGACAGCCAATGTTGTGATCAGTGGAAAGTCAAAGAAATTTCCCATTGCTATTTAATTTGTTTTTCAATTTTTGCAATCTCCTCTTTAAGGATTTTTGCATCCTTGTACACATTATACATGTACAAAGTTTCCGCTATCAATAAAATTTACTCGTTATTTAGTAAATTCTTTTTTTTTATTTTCCCGTATTTTATTTGCAAAATAACTGCCAATATTGATTGTATAATTCCATGAAACTTTGAGAATAATAAAAATCTAAATCAAAAGGAAAAACATTATGCATTTCTTTTATTATTGAAAATGCCCGAGTGGATTAGAAGTAGTCTACAGTTAGTACTTATTGTACGCTTGTATCTACTTTTCGTCAAACCGGTCATGCACCCTCCTTTCCCTAAGCAGAGTTAGATGGTAGTCCTCAACCAATAATATTTTCCCTGGCAACGATGGTAACTTGGAAGCTTCATCTGCAGTTTCTCTAATGTGGATACCGACGAGTCGAAATCTATTTGTCATCCAACCAACTTTATCTTTATATTCCATTACATACGCATCATAAATAAACAGTCATGCATTGCAATCATACAATCATGCATATCAAACATTTCTCTTGCAGCTGATCTATCTCCCCAATGGAATATTTCAGTTTATCCCTAGCAAATCAAACCAACCAGTTTATCTGTATCTCTTGTATTTACTTATCTTTTACCTCGAACATCCAAAAAGCTAATGTAATTTGACTCTTAAGGTTAAAGATGATTAAATAGGGGAAGCTGTCATACCCCAAAATGTACCCTCCCTTTTCCTTTTTTTTCATACGTCATTTGCATACATCCAAACCACATCATGCATGACCATTGCATTTGGTCATGGAATCACAAGCATGGCCACATTGTGGTTTGTATCTTAACACTAGGGTTTCCCTTTGTTTTGCTTGTCAACTAACTCTAATTTCATTGAGAGATGGTACATGTTTGCTCTTGTTACTCATGTAGGTGATCATGCTTCAAATCAAGGCAAGAACAAGGTCTTTTGGGCCAAGTGAAATGCAAGTTTGTTCATGTTGATTCAACGGTGGTTCATATGTTTATTTCCATGCCACATCACTCAATCTTCAAGCTATTTTCAAGATCACTCAAGCCCTAATCAAGACTTCATTAAGGTTTGCTCATTATATCATAATCATGGCTTGGAATGCAAGAACAAATCAAGTTTTCAAGAGGTGTACAAGCGTGGTTGACCTAACTTGCAATTATGCCTTACTTTTGGTCCAAACCCATAAATCTTTCAATATTCATCCAAATGCCAAGATTCTTTGAGCCAAATGTGTCTTTTGGGATTGAATACAACTTTGATTCTAAGGTCAAACACCCATTCATCCATTTAAAACCTCATTTGTGCCAATGACCAAGTTGTCAATTTGGGTCAAAACCTTGTCATGACCCTTAGTTTACACCATTTCCATTTTCAGCTCAATTATTATTTTGATCTCATTCCTTTTACATTTTGTTAAGCTTATGTCAAATATCATTTGGCCCAAGTTTGGCTCAAAGTTCACGAGGGGATCAAAAGTTATGGCATCATGAACATTAGACCTCAATATGACCTAGCATGTTGTAAGGTGGTTGACCATTTGCCTAGACCATTTTTCAAGTCACGACCTCAACTTCACATGCCCATAACTCTCACATCAAATCTCCTCTTGGATTGTTTTTTTTTAATCTTATTCTATTCCATGAAATGAACAGTTGGCTAAAAAATATCACAAAACGCACGAGTGGATTGAATTTGGCCAAAGCTTGGACTTGGTGACCCAACTCGGTTTTGTTCTATGACCTATAATGTAGAAACTTGCACAAATCACTTTAGGACCACTTCTCACACGTGCAAACCAATTACCTATGACTAAAATATCTAAAGACAACTTGGAACAACCTAAAAAGCTCCAAATGCACGAGTTTTGCATCAAACTTTCACACGTTCGGGATTTGAAAATTTCCGACTTAACTCACATGAATTCGAGCTAATCTCACACGTATTTTGACCCCGTTTAATTCCCTATTAATAATGGAAGCTATTGCATTAATTTCCAATATTTGAAAGCCAAAGAAACCTGCCACCATTGAAGCCTGATACCTCCAAAAACTAGTCAAGCTACTTTTAGATTGAAGTTATTTTCCTTCCAATTCTTTGCCTGGAATCCTTCATCGGTATCCTCTAAAGGTGTTTGAAGCTTTGCTTTGGTCTGAATCCTTCTGCAACCTAGCTTTCGGATCCACCATTGTTAACTTCTGAAGCTTCCTTCAAACAGGTAGAAATGAGTTACAACCTTGAGCAAACAAGTTACCATTCTCTTCGTGAGGTTCCACTGATCAAAAGCCCTAACTTAGTTGTCATTTATTTTCAGTTTTAACCATTTAGTTTTACTTTGAAGAACTAGGATTATTTGAGTTTTTGAGCAAATTCTCCCTGCTCAGAGAAAATTAATTATTCTGATGTAGGGAGACATGAACGATGAAGTGTTTCGCATCTGAATATATGTTTGATTCATGTTAAAAACACGAGTTCATGATGTTGCAAAATCACAAGTTCTGAGGTTGAAGATGAAGTGTTTTATGCACGTTGGAGCCAATTTAAAATGATCCAGCCAATTAGTGTGTGCCACCTTACTAGTCGTTGTATTTAAATTATCTTAATTTCTTTTAATTTTCATTTTATTTCATTTTCTTTTAAAAATTAATTAAAAATAGTTCCCTTATTATTTTTTTATCCAAATTTTTTCCATAATTCCATAAAAATATTTTCTACCTCATGCCATTTTTTGTATTTTTTAAAAATCATTTTTGCATTTATTTAATATTTTCTTTTCTTTTCCATTTAATTTTTCTTTTTGTATTTTTATTTTAACCATTTTAGAACATTTTTTATCCCAACTTTTGAGGTCAAACTTATATTTTTTTTTACCTTACACATTTTTCTTGGAATTTTATTTGATACTTTGACCCCTCTTTGAAATTTTTCCTTTTATTTTCTTTATTTAATCAATATTAAATCATTTTAAATTCCTTTTATTTTGATTTTTGTTGGCCACTTGTTGTTTTGAGTTGACTTGATTACTTGGTTGAGGATTTATTCCTCATATCCAATCATTGATAGATGGAATTGAGGTTGATCAACCTTCTTTGATTCAAAACTGTTGATAGATGATTATGAATCATCTTTAATACTTTGCATCAATGATAGGTTAACCCTCAATGCACCATATTTCGAGTCCTTTGACTTGAGGATAGAATGATCCCATGTAATTGGCTTGATTCTCCCTTTCACTTCTTTCCATCTTCATCTCTTTCTTTTTCTTTTCTCATGACATTGTTGTTTGAGATTAACTTTGTGTTAATTCTCTAACCTTTTTGACATATACACCGTTATTGACCGGTCTCAGATAGGCATGACTTCTACATAAACCTACTTACAATTACTCTTTACATTACTTCAATTTAATTCAAGTCACTTAATTTTATGTCATTTACTTAATGCACTCTATTTCATGTCTCACTATCATAATATCACTTCATCTTACCATATTCGTTTGTTGCTCTTATCTTGTTTGATTACTTGCTTGTTAATCTTAATGAATCAAAACATGATAAAGTAACTTGGACCTAATATTAATCATATGCTTGATCTGGAGTACTGAAGACCTTTTAGACTTTGGACTTTGACTTAGGATTTAGGCCCTTTGCTTGACTTGGAGTGATCTTAGACCCTGAGACCTTGTGGACACTTTGACTTGCATTTGTTCTTGTTGAAACCTTGGGTTTATGTGTTTTTGTTTCATCTGCTTTATAGATATTGCCTCTTGCATTCATCTTCCTAGGCTCAGCACAATTTTGCACACACATGGCTTTCTCTTGGGCTACCTAACAATTAGACATAGGACAATACACTTTGCACCCACAAGGATTTCTCATAGGCTACCTAACAATGAGACCCTAAGTTAGCTTTGTATGTTCATGCATCCTTATTTGTCCATCAATCTTACTCCTTTTATTTGGTCTGTTCCAATTCCCATTGGACCTGCTAAATCCTTTCATCTGATACCACTTCCCATTTGTGTTTGTCATGTGACCATAAGTCCCTTGGACACTTGATAGGATTTTCTTCTGTCACTTTGGAGCATCGGCCTCTCAACAAGATCAATGCCCTTAGTGGACTATAACTTTCATCAACATTCATTCATCTGACTTATCCCTACAAGCATCTTTGGGACCCTGCTTCAACAACTTGTCGGTCATTGGCTAGGCTTGCATGCCATGAGCCTTAAGCAATAGAGAATGATAAGAGGGGATATTCCATACACTTGTCTAGAATATATTTGAGTACGGGACGAATGACCCAGTTGCTCATAGTATTTGCTTCTATTCATAAACTTTAGTGCAATTCTAGTTAACCCACTATCAAAGTCTGTATCTAGCCTCTGTGCCTCCTCTCTTCATATCCTTTTGGTTTAAACACCAATGTATCTCCTTACTTTAGGGTTTACACCTTCATGGCTATTCCCTGGGTTGACACCTTTATGGTTATTACCACTTTTTCCCTGTTAGGGTTGACACCTTCATGGTTATTCCCTAGGTTGACACCTTCATGGTTATTCCCTCCTTTTGGTTTGAACATCAATGCAATTTCCTTTTAGGATTGACACCTTCATGGTTATTCCCTGGGTTGACACCTTTATGGTTATTCCCCTCTCTTGGTTTAAAAATCTTTTCCTTACAATGTTAGACACAGTGCTTCGGTAGGACCCTTGTCATGTGAGTCTCCGGCTTTGACAAGTTCCTGCTTTCCTTCCTTACCATGTTATACCCAATGCTTTGGTAATACCCTTGTCATGTGAGTCTCCGACTTTGACGAGTTCTTGTTTTTCTTCCTTACCATGTTATACCCAGTGCTTTGGTAAGACCCTTGTCATATGAGTCTTCGACTTTGACAAGTTTCCTTTATGTTGGTTTAAACACAATTGTCATTCCTTTTCTTTTGGGACACGCCTTTATTGGTTAACCCCCATCCTTTTCCTTTAGTTTAAACACCACCTTTAATCTTATCTTATCTTTTTTTCAGTCTCTGTCCTCCGAACTACGGAGCTCTGACTTTCTCATTGCACTATGAGAATACGTAGGCACGAGGATACGAATCCTTGGCGAGCACTTTTTCTTCTTTTCCCTTTCTCTCTTTGGTTCTCTAAACTACGAGGCTCTTACATTCTCATTGCACTATGAGAACACGTAGGCATGGGGGACCCAATCCTCCTCGAGCACCCTTTTTTAACCCTTTTCTATTTTGCAGGTACATGAAGATAGCAACACCCATCCAAGAAAGAGAATTCAAGATGATTCCCATGGAGTACCATGGATGTGAGGGGTGTTAATACCTTCCCTTTGCATAACCGATTCCCTTACCTGTTTCTCTGTTTCTGTTTTCCCTTGGGTTTTCTTGATATTTTCCCTTCCCTCTTTTGGGATAAATAAAGTTAGGTGGCGACTTTGTTGTATCTTCTAGCGTGTGATGCATTCAGTGGGCATATTTCAGCTAGCTTCACCAAGATTAAAATCATTGTGTCTTTCTCCCCCTTGTTCTCATGATTATATGGAGTTTTTGAGTTGGTAAAAATCTTTTGTTTTTAAAACCCAATTCAAACCCCCATTTTCTTGTATTTTTCACACCTTCAAGAAGATCTATAAATTTATGGTGTTGTTCTCTCTACTCTTATCTCTTTTACTTTTCACTAAATTTCTTTACTTCGAATTTCCACAGCTTATTCAAACATTTTGATTTCGTATTTTATCCATGTCATAAATATTCGACAAAGTTTTACATTGGTTGTCGACTTCCTAACACAACCATCTTCTTTTATCCGGGCTTGGGACCGATTATATATAGCAAAGCTAACCTAGGCAAGATTCTATGGAAAAGTCATGTGCTTGGGCTTTAAAGCACTATCAAATGTACCAACAAGGCCCACACTTATTTTTTATTGACTTAGATAAGGCGTATGATAGAGTTCCTATAGATATTTTGTGGAAAGCCCTAGAGAATAAAGGGTTTAGGATTGCATATATTAGAGGTATCCAAGATATGTATGAACGGGTATCGACTAGTGTTCAGACACATGATGGAAAGATAAATGATTTTCCCATTACAATTGGTTTGCATCAAGGTTATACCCTAAGCCCTTACCTATTTATCTTAATTTTGGATGAACTCATGGAAAACATTCAAGAGCTTGCACCAAGATGTATGTCTTTTTGCAGATGATATAGTCCTTTTAGGAGAGTCGAAAGAGGATTTAAATGAGAGGTTGGAAACTTGGAGACGAGCTTTAGAAATACATGGATTTCGCGTAAGCATAAGTAAGACGAAGTATATGAAATGTTAGTTTAACAGATGAAGAAACATTTATAATCTATAGGTGAAAGTTAGAGACCATATTATCTCTCAAGTCACACGGTTTAAATATCTTGGATCTGTAATACAAAATGTTGGAGAAATAGAAAGGGATGTAAACCATCGAATTCAAGATGGATGGGTGAAATGGAGAAAGGCGTCAGATGTTTTATAATGCAAAGATATCTCTCAAGTTAAAGGGAAAGTTTTATCGGACTACGGTAAAACTTGTGATTTTGTACATGGGGGAAATGTTGGAGGTTAAGAATCATCACGAGACTAAAGTAAGTGTAGTAGAGAGAATGATGTTGTGGTGAATGTATGGTAAGACTCGACAAGATAAAATTAGAAATAAAAATATTAAAGAGAGTTTTAGGATAACGCCTATAGTATTGAAGATGGTGAAAAATAGACTTAGGTGGTTTGGACATGTAGAGAAAAGACTTGTAGATTATGTAGTGGGGAGAGTAAACCAGATGGAAAGATGGCAAACAATTCGACGAAGAGGAAGACCTAGAAATACTATAAGAGAAGTTATTAAGAAAGACCTTGATATTAATTATTTGGATAGAAGCATGGTCCTGGATAGAATATTATGGCGAGAGTTGATCCATTTAGCTGACCCCACCTAATGGGATAATGTTTTGTTGTTGTTGTATTCAAATAATGTAGAAGAAACTCACCATAAAGGATGGATCGCCACAAATAAGAATGAATTAGATATGGAGTGACTGAAAAGAGACTTCAATATTCAGAGAAACTCAAGAAGGAACAAGATGAAATATATATATATATATATATATATATATATATATATATATATATATATATATATATATATATATATATATATATATATATAATTAGACAAGAGGACGCCTCATTCCTATAGGCACTAGGAAAATGATTGAAATATATCATAATAAATGATAGAAGAAGATAAGTAACCCATTCTGAGAAAAACTCAATCAAAATCCAAGGAATAGTTCAAAAATTAGGTTCATTATGCAAAATCAGAAGGGAAGACGAAAAGAGAAGTTTTATTTGCAACACACTTTGGGATGGGAAGGATGATCAGAGATTTGTAGAAATTAGAGAATTCCAAACTCTCAAAAATCATAGGGAAAAAGATTCAAATATAACCACAGAGGCCAAAAATAAAGATATTTATGATAGGGTGATGTTAGCTCGAAGATATTAGAGGATACAATATCTATATCAATGACTAATATGAAGGTTTTAGAACTTGTGAAACAAACATAAACCTTCCAATTTGTGTGTCTTTCCTTAAGATGTATGGTCTTTTGTTATTTATTATTTATTATTTATATGATAATTGAATTGAATGATATGGTATTGAAAAAGTTTTATCATTCAACAGCAAGTTAATTAATGATGAAACCACAATCTTACATAAAAATTGGATAAAATGTTAATTTTGTATGAATTAGAATTTAGATATTGTACTAGTCATTATAATATAATTTAGCCGATATCTTGATAAATTGAAGGCCTATTTATCTTTTTGAGTCGTTGTGCATTTTTTAACATGCTGCATGAAAAAAAAAAGACTAATAAGATATGTAATAAATTTAAACCTTTTTAAAATTTTAAATTAATTTAAAATTCCTAATGTGACTTTATCTTTTTCAAAATAGTATTACGTTAAAATAATTAAATAAATAATCGTTATTCTTAATTATGCATATAATTGAGGAGTGTCTTATCTAGTCACATAATTGTGATTTATGTGTGTTTGGAATCTAACCAGAAAAATTGGAAAATATCCTCCTAACTGTTTAGGTTGTGGATTATATAATTAGCACATGCATTAATCTATGTTGTACCTGTATCAATCATGCATGCATAGGATATGATTATGACTTAAAGTGACTAATGTCAAATTCAATAGCAGCTGGAGACAATTGTGGTTCAACTTGCGGAGACGTTTTCTTAATTCATTGCTACCTATATTATATTATTACCAATGAAAAGTTGAGTATTCCTAATTAATTTGTCTTTGTCATTGATACTTAAATTTAGTGCTGTATATTGTTTATGTTTCTTTTCAAAAAGCTAAGAGAAATAGTCTTTGGCTAGTAATGAAGTACAATTTAATTGCATCTTGATTTGTTATGAAATGTGGCACATTTTGGATTGGAAAAAGACAAATATGAAGACTATATTAATAGAACCAGCGATGAATTAGTTAAATAAAAAATGTACTGATCTATTAATGTTGTTTTCATGGTGATAGTTGTGTGTAGATTGTATTATGAACATCGAGAATATAATTTAATTTTTATTTGGTTTAAACTCTTTCTATAGCAAGAGAAAGTGAAAGGAAAGAATGTAAAGGAAAAAAGAGGGGATTGTTTTAACATATTTTTGATTATGCGGTGAAAAAAATAATTTTGAATGAATTGTATTAAAGATGAAGTAATTTATATTTGGATAATTTTTTATAAAAATAAGTTGAATAAAAAATTTTAATATAAAAATCATGTTTATATTAAAAAATCACAAATTCTAATTTTAAATAAAATCAACTATGAAAAACGTAACAATTCTACTTAAGAACAACTAAACATTTCAATCAATTCTACACATTAAGAATAAGTTTGGAATACCTCAAACGTGAAACAATATTGTTTGGAAAGAGAGAAAATGGAAGAAAAGAAATGTATAAACTTTATCTCTCCTTGTGTGATTGAATGAAGAGTGTATGAAAAGAAGATAATATATTTGTGAACCGACAAAAATAGATGTAGATCAAATAATAAATGTTTTATATATTTGGAATTGTTGCAAAATCGTAACTCTTACCAAAAATATGATGTTACAAAATTGTTCAGTAACCCCTACGTCGAAAGCTATAAAATAATTTTAGAATGGATATTGAAAATTGGTGATGAGAAAATCCCGTAGGCAAACGATGAATACCTTGATATTACCATTCTAAAAGAGTTATTGATAGCTTATTTTAATAACTCAATTGAAGCAATTGTTTCAATTCCTTATCCAAATATCTTGATAACTACAAATATTCTCACTATCTTTAAAGTAAAGCTGTTATAGAATAAATACTTGATATTGTAAGTGATATAAATGATTATATCATACAACTTATTTTAGGTAACTTATCATATATTTTAAGGTGAGAAAACCAGTTTCAGAATTTGAACATAGAGTTAATTTGCAGCAAAATGAATAACAATCATAAGCAAGTAGAAAGGTAACACGCAAAGTTTATTATGGTTTCTCTTCTGGACTAAGAGTAATTCAGTCCCCTTATCCAACAAGAATTTTCACTTTAATAAAACTTATTACACTTTCCTCAAGCAAACTAACAAGAAACTTTAACTGCTCCATTGCATCAGAAAGAGATTTCATCTCAAGTAATCTAGCAAGAGACTTTTGCTAAAGCACATAGGCAAGAGGCTTTCATTGCTCAAGCAAACTAGCAAGAAACTTTCACTGCTCAAACAAACTAGCAAGAGACTTCCTCTAATTTAAACAAACAGTTTAGTAGAAAATATTACAACTATATTTTGATGTACAATCAAAAGTATAGAAGCATTACAATAACCACAATGATTCTTAACACTTGAGATTTTTAAGATATACAAAGATAAAAAATCTTAAGAGCTTGTGCAATAAACATATAAAAACTTTGGCTCAAAGTTCTGATTAATAGATTGTTCGTTAGTTGTTAATCTTCCTTCAAATCTTCAGCTCCCTTTTATTGTGGTAGAAAAAGAGTCGTTGAAAAGTAGCTTGCACAAATGATCTTTTGAAAAGCAGCAGTTCCAAGAGAGAGACGTTGGAAGATGAATCATGTTAAGATCTTCAACCAATGTGTAATAAAATAGTCCAATGCTTCTTTTTCATACTAGGTACAAATCAGACGTTTGGGCAGACTAGAGAAGTCACATCAACTATCCTTGAGTCTTGCACTAAGAGACTCTAGTTGACTTTTTCATAAGCTGGGGTCTGCTATGGAGACAAAGTACAGACTAGAAGTTGAGCACCTTAAGTTGAGGTCTCCAGAGTTTGAGCTATCACCAGAAGCAGGGATACCATTATTAGATGATGTTCCTTAAGAAGCTGAACTACACATTCGAAGTCATCAAACTCTGATCCTTCAGAATCTAAGACATTCAGCTTCTCTACATATGCTTTAATCAGGGTGAATTTTGATTTGAATTTTAAGCTTATGATCTTACACACTTGAGCATATATTAGTATACCTAATTGTTCTTTAAATACTTTGTTATCATCAAAACCAACGGGATGCAAACAATTATGTTCCAATAATCTCCCTTTTTTATGATGACAAACAAAGGATAAGAATAAAGGTTGGTCAATTTAGCTAACTTGGAAACATCAGAGTCTGAGTTTTATAAGCTCCTTCTAAGTCTAATAGTTCAAAAATTGTGTTTTGTAAGCCCCCCCTAAGTCATATCCAAGTTAATTAAACTTGTATGATAACATAAGAAAACAATCTTCAGATATAGGCATAAAATGAGTTTTGATTTGAGTTCAGGTAAATAAAAATATTCAAAAATACTTGTATCTTCTTTGAATACTCCATGATTTTCTATCCATTTTGTCATCAACAAAAATGAATAAAAACATGTTAGCATGGAGAGAGAGAGAGAGAAAATATATTTGAGAAAAAACAAATATGTGGGAAAATTTAAAATTCTGATAAAAATAAATAAATAAATAAAAGCTTTTGCACTTCCTAGAAAATGAATCACGATTTTCTAAGGAAAGAGAAACGACTTAGATGGGTTGAAAAACATTCTTCGCTTTGCAAGACGGTCAGACACTCGTCTTTCAGTTTCCCGGAATTGGAACCATCAGAAATAATCATTGCAATTAAGGGTTAGAAGACATAGAGTACTATTAAAGAGAATCTGTGATTTAATCTCCATAAGCAACGTAAGAGACACTTAAGATCCTCTATAAAAGCATACATTCATAGTCTAAATTCCTGATCGGGACGGACGTGTCTGTCGGATAATAACTGAAGGTATACAATTTATTGGGTAGTTTTAAAAGATTGTCGAACCCACAACGACTAGCAATCAAACTAATTTTATCTATCGTTGCAATTGCAAAGTTAAGACTAAAGGTTAAAAGGATATGAACGGAAATATAAACGCTAATAGCTAAAGGTTTGAAAATGATGATAAAACGAGCCTGAAATACGGATTCAGTGTTCCTAAGAGATTAGGTAGAATTAGGATACTAATTACGATTTTATTGCGTTATGTAGAAAATATTGATTTAAAGACTCCGTCTCACACTCTCGCGCTATTGACTAAAACCACACTTCATAACCACAAGATTTTGCTATCGCTCGCCCATTTCAATTAGAAAGCATATTTTGAAAACCAATGAGATCCTAAATGATGCTTAAAGCGTTCTCGCTATTTTTAGGATCGGTGCCTAGTTTCCACTATCTGGTTCCTTTCTCACAGTCTCGTGTTATCGGCTAGAACCTTAGTTTGCTCTTCACTCTCATGTCAAAACAATGAAACATATAATTGGAAACTAAAATCAAAACAAAATTTAATCACCATTTCGCACCTATTATTTCTACCGAGTCTCGTCGGTACCGACAATCCTCATAAGCCGGACTCAGACAAATTTAGCAAGACATAATTATAATTAGAAATAACATGATTAAAGCGATTATACTTAAAACTAACATATCATATAATGTAGTAATAGCAATAACAAGCATAAAGAATAAAACGGTAAAAACCTGAAACTAAAGAAACGAAGACTTTGAATTGAAACGAAAATTCTGGCAGGCTTGTTCTTGATCCAAGAGTACAATGAAAATTACAAGAAAACAAGTGTGGCAATCCCTCGATGTGAGTTATTGTCACTTTTACAAGTGAATTTATGCCTAAGACTACGAAGCAATTTCGACAGAGCTTTCGCATAACTTGGATGCAATCAAACACTTCTAAGAGTCCTATTTATAGAGTTTTTGCATCCTTGTAACCTCCCTTGATCGTGCAAGCAAAGTGGAAGGAAAATAGGTTGGAGAAAACTGCACAAAACTGCCCACTTGCACATAACTGCTTCTGCATGATAATGGCGAATGCAATTAGGGCTATGGCGAACGCCATTGCCTTGATCATTAAATGACATGGCAGGCAGGCCAATGGCGAACGCCATATACGCATGGAGAACGCCATTTGGGCAAAATGGGCAGAATCTTGCTCTTTTGCTTCTCTTTTGCTCCTTTTCCAATTTTCTTTTGAATCCTCACCAAAACTTGCTAACAACTGCAAAACGAAGAAAAATGAACTAAAAGGTGATAAAACATATTGAAATAAATACGAATAACATGCGATATAAGCCTAAAAACATGATACAATTTCTCGTTATCAAACTCCCTCACACTTATACCGTTGCTATTGTCCTCAAGCAATCACCCAACGTAACAAAAAAACAATCAAGTACTACGTCTGAGACATAGGCCCGACAAAACTCTAAAAAGTAAGAGGCTGCTAGGCTAGTGCTAGATAGATAGGTAATAGATATCGACAATAAGGATACCATAATGACACATATTCGCATCACACGGACAAAAGCTCCCCCTATACAAAAACCAATTTGAATCATGCCATTATAACTCGACCTACACTCTTTGTTCTTTTTCACCTCTCTTTCATTCTAGCTCAATCACATTAAGCCAGTTATTCGTACACATTCAGGGTAGGCGAACCTGTTAGTGACTATGGTCTCATTTCCATATTTTTTCGTAATTACTTAGAAAATTTGCTTAAGCATCAACTAAATTTTTAAGAGTTTGTACCGTTGGGCTAAATGATCAGGTGAGGATCACCTAACTTAGAAGGGACATATCTTATCACAATTTTTCCCCCGCTTTTAGCTTGAGACGATACACTTATTTGCATCGACTTTCTTACTCAATGTGTGCTTAAG
Organism: Lathyrus oleraceus; assembly: GCF_024323335.1. Taxonomy (NCBI): domain Eukaryota; kingdom Viridiplantae; phylum Streptophyta; class Magnoliopsida; order Fabales; family Fabaceae; genus Lathyrus; species Lathyrus oleraceus. The sequence goes on from NC_066582.1 coordinate 179,071,668, forward strand.
ATGGTGATGACTGCTTAAATAAACTACTTAAGAGGCTACTTCAAAAACTTAGAAATTAAGGTATTGGCATAATGGTTATTCAAATCGATGTCGCATACTTAGGGAGTTTATGGTGTTAGGACGGTACCGATATTATTGAAACTTTCCCAAGTCTATTTAACAAAGCCTAAGAATGAGAAACAACATATACTCTCGAGGTGTCATGCCATTGAATCAGAACAAAAAAAAAATTAATTAGGGGTCAAATCTAAGGGAATTTTCCAACTAGAGAAAAGAATATCATGTAATATGACTCAACAGCACATGTATGACTCGATCAAACACAAACATCAAAGAAAAATAACTTAAACAAAAATAAACTAAGAAACTAACTAGAAAAACAGTAAAAATATAAAATAAAGTAAAATAAAGCGGGAAAGTTCCTCCCCCACACTTGAACCAAACATTGTCCCCAATGTTTCAGTGCAAGGCGAAAAAAGGAGTAGATAAAACCTGGTAGGCGGCTCAGTGATGTCGGCTACGACCTATGTGACGTCTAATACTACATTTATCATACACAGGGTGAGGTATATGTTGCATATACTCCCGCATGTCCGATACTTCCATGCCCACTCCATTCATCTGCTCGGCGAGGTCACACATGTTGAGCTCGGTCCTCTCGACAAAGTCAAACTGAGTCTCTATGATCTGATCAATGGTGACCTCATCTCCTCCTACTGCCTCTGAATACTCCTAAGTAGCATGTCGTGGTCCGCATCGGCATCATTCTGATGTCTAAGCTCACACAGGATGTTATAAAGAGATGTCCTCATGGTGGTGTAGTCATACTCCTTGCGGGGATGATATTTGGATGAGGTACCTATAAAGGAGTCAGGAAAAACATGTGTGGTGTATGCATCGGTGCCAGTCTGGGGAGCATCTTGCTCCATGAGATCAGGTCTGACAATATCATCAGGGTCAGGGGCATTAACATCAAAAATCTAGTTAGCGCTCAATCACACGTTAATGCGTAGGTAAAGTAACTCCCCTCACATCTATGTTACTAATCATCAGATAATACTTGTCGTTAGGTTTATTCTTAATAAGGCCCATGCTACGGAAGTAATCAAGGTCTGCAAAAGGATTCTCTAATGGCTCAAGTGAAGCCAACTATGTGCTCAAGTCTAACGCAAGGGCTATGGATGTAATCAGCCCTCCAACATTAATAGTACCTCATATCCTACACTAGTAGACTGAAGGTGTGCTAATAAGAAAGGTGTTGGGTTAACTTTCATCGCAGATAGTGCATAGAAAATGAGAAAAAGATCCCTAAAATTTACGTTCCCAGTGTTTTCCCGGCCAAAGGTAGTGCTGGCCAGAATGCAGTGCAAGTACCTAATGGTTGGGTTCTGAATAGCAGTGGCTTTAAGGCCTTCCCAATCATAGGTGGTTTTGCCTGTTAATTGCCGCCAAAAGTCAAGAGCATTGGCTTCCCATTCTCTCTTTAAAGGGGCTTGGCAAGTATATTCATCTCCATGAGGGAATGAAAATATATTGGTCATATGGTCTTGGATAAAGGTGTAGCCTCTATTGAACATTCTAAAATAAATAGTGTTTGTGGTGAGTGAACCTCCTACGGGGGTGACATATCTAAAAGAACTAAAAAACTCATAGGTAAGCCTAATGTATATAGGACTAGTTAAAGAACAAAAGTACCTAGGTTGTTAAGCATCCAATTAACACTATCGATTATTCCTAAATCACGAAGAGTAGTGTTATCGAGATACCTCATTGCTAATACATTCCTCTTGAAGAGCTTGTGATAACTGTTTCTTTGATCTCGCCTATGATACTCTCTGCGAATGTGATACCCATGTAATCAATCTCTCTTCTTGGCCTTTCTATTCTATGAGGTATGGTGAATGAATGAGAATGAGAAATTTCAAAAGAAAAGGGGTATGGATATTGTGAAGAGGGAAGAATGAGAAAATATGGGTTTTGAGATGAGAAAAAGTTTTGTAATATCTTTTGTAATGATTGGAAGGAAGTTGGATGGTTAGGGATTGAGGAATAGGAATAAATGGTGGTTAGAGTAGGAAGTTAAGAGATTTGAATGAGGAAGTTTTGGAATTCGCGCAGGAGGGAAATGAAAAAATGGTTTCCTGATATGGCGAACCCCATTAGGTATATGGTGGACGCCATATGCCTAAAACATAGGGATTTTAAAAAAAATACTAATGACGAACACCATTAGCATAATGGCGAACTCCAAGAGGCCTAAAATGCGCAATTTTGGAATTTTGGATTAAAAATAAGGAAGTTTTATGCTCTTAAGGGTATACTACTGCTAGTTGAAATAATAGTTGCATAAGGCCTTAATCAGAAACATAAAAATACACTAAATTAAAGGGATCCACGATATAAAAATAAAAATAAACAACTGAAAGGGAAATTACATTAATTTAAATAGTAGTAACATATGTTCTCGTCGATATTTCGACGGTAAAGTAAACATAAACTAAAAGTGAACAACAAAGGGAAAAGTACGGATGAATAATAAGATGTCTAAGCTAGAAAGTAGGGAAACAACAGTACAATCAACAATACTAGTCATCACAACGTCTAATATTAAGCTCGGAGGAACGTCGCAAAGAATAAACTTGCTGGAACATACGGTCAAACTGCTCATTAGCAACGTCCATAAATTTGAGGAGATCAACTCAAAGAGAAGTAAGTCATCCTCTAATAAAATCAACTTTAAACTGTAGAGCATGGATAACGATGTCGAAATCAATGGGAGGATCAATACGTCGAGCACCAGAGACGTGTGAAGCAGCATCAGGGAGATTGGCATTTCGGTTTTCATAAGGCTGAGGACTGTCAGGTGGTGTGGGAGACTCACTTTGACCCTCCAAATTATACAGCCAATTATCCCGATTGTAAACATTCGTTTTCTCATGGTTAGGTAGTGTAAATTTAAGGACCACTTGGTTATCGATTAATAGTTCAAATTCAGCAGGTCCTAAATTAGCAATGATGTCACGGTTAAAGCAAAAGTTGAGTTGCATGGGACGAATACCTCCAAAGGCATGTATACGGTTAAATGGGTATCTTAGGCCAATGGCATCACTAATCATAGTGACTAACCCTCCAATGAGAATAGTACGTTGGGTCTCTAGGGCAATTTTGTCTAAGTTTGCTAATGTGAAAGTAGCAACATTCACGGGTCTACCTTAGGAGGCATAGTACATGATGAACAACTTGTCTCTAGAAACAGAGGTAATGTTTTCTTCCTTACCAAACAGAGTGTGGGCTAGGATTTTGTGGAAGTAGCGGATAGCAGGGTTGTAAATGTTTTCAGAAAACATAATGTGTGGCTCAGGTTTGTAGTTTTCGGTTATGGTTCCCCAGAAATAGTCAAGGTCAAGGTTGTTAAAGGCATCATCTGGAGTCATGGTAACAGCATATGGGCCATTAGGAAATCCTAAAAGGTCATCCATCTCATGGTGGGTGAAATGGTATTTGGTCCCAAATAGTCTAAAGGTAGACAGGCCTCTCCCAAATCCAAGTCCTCTGTTAGCATCTCATGGTGATGTGTTGTGATAGTTTCTTGGTTTATGTCTTTTAGTCTCTTGTGTCACTATGCATTTTGTCAAATCATGTTTGGAGTCACTATGCATTTGTATTTTGATTATGGTTTGTTTGCTTTTGGTTTATGTATTGACAATTACTACTTAATTGTTTGAAGTTTAGACAATGATTGTTCTATGGTTGTTGTGTTAAATAATTATGGTTATTGTTTAATTTTATTTTGTTTATTAATCTTATGTGAGCATATATGATGACTATATGTGAGCGCATTTCTTAATTTTTCAATTTCCTCTGTATTATATATTGAAAATGTGATACTATTAATAGTGTGCTTTATCTCATTTTGATGTTGTCAAAGGAGGAGAATTATATGATGCACACATTCAGAGGGAGATTTCCATGAATAAGAACGCATCGTCTCAAGTTTTTCCATCATCAAAAAGGGGGAGTATGTGAGTGCATCTTTTCGTTTAGATATGTTTTGTATGATGTAAAAACTAGGAAATAACATTTATGTACATCAGATGATATCATCCGAGTCTAGTAGTGCATTTCAACATTCTTGCATTAGGAAGCATGTCAACATTGTTGGAAATGGTATGGAAAATATGTGTGCATCAAAATATTGTGTTGAGCATGAAAAACTAGGTTTTAAGTGAAAAATCCTCACTATAGGCCGACACATAGGACTATAAGTCGACCTACAGGAGACCTTCTTAATGCATAGGTTTACACATACGCTTATAGGTCGACCTATAGATGACTTTTTTAAACTTCAGGTCGACACATAAATGGTACAGGTCGACACATACGCTGCATTATTAAAGCCCGTAGGCTCTGTTTTATGTGTCGACTTAACAGGTCGACCTATAGGCAGCACATAACCTTACAGGTCGACCCGTGCTTCCAAAGAGGTCGACAAATGACTTGAATAGGTCGACTCATGGCTCGTATAGGTTGACCTATTGATCAAATTTTTTAAAAAATTGCATTTGTTTCCATTCCTTTTGCATTCCTTTTGTTTCTTATTAGTCTTACACACACACACACACACACACACACACACACACACACACACACACACACACATATATATATATATATATATATATATATATATATATATATATATATATATATACACACACACTTGGTACATGCATCATTCTCTAGTAAGGTTTCTAGAGTGAGTAAACCTACATGAATCTAGAATTTCAAAGCATTCTCATCATCTTCAACTCCATTTATACATACACACAATCAAACTACATATAATCATTTTTTAATTGGGTGTCATCTAGATTAGGATTGATACCACCGAATTAGGTTTATTGTACCAAGAATATTGGGTTGAGAGTTTTAAGGGATTCAAATCAGAAAACCAAGTTGGGGTTTTCCTTCAAGATCTTTTAGGGTTTGAAGGTTTTGGACAAGATTGTGCAATTCGGATCCGATCGAGTGAAAGCCTTGGGACAAGGGGTGCCTTTCAATGGAGTAGCATGAGATAGTGTATTATGTTGGAAAACCTTAGGTCTCAACAAGTGTTCACTTGGGATTAACTCAATCAGGTGAAAGCCTTTGCACAAGGAGTGCCTTGCAAGGAAGTAGCAAGAACAGGTGAATTGAATCAACATTGTTGGTTACTTGATCAATCTTAGATCAAGGGTTTTGGAAGTGGTAGAGTCAACATCAAACTTAGGGTTTGTAGAGTTCAATTTCTTCATATCTTGTATACACATATTTTGCAAAGTAAGATTTATTATAATATCTCAATTCGAATTTGAATTGAGGGCATACGCACCTATAGCGAGGTCGATAGAGAAACTGCCTAAACAAATCCTTGTGTACTCTCTCTCTCTCTCTCTCTCTCTCTCTCTCTCTTAGTTTGCAAATTATCGATTGCATTGATCATTTGATCAATATTGTTTGGATCATAATTTTGAATGCATTTTAAATTTTATGTTGTTTTGTAGATCACAAACCATTTTTGTTGTGATTGGATTTCTAAGAACATCAAACCCTACATAACATTCAAAACATTGTTGATCGCACACAAAATGTTCGAAAAATTGATTGACTTAAGTTTTTATGTGTTTTGATCATTGGAGATAGACTTTTCCTATTGTATTATATTCAACTAGTTATGATTAGTTGTTATTGATTGACTTGTGGATTATTATCATTGCATTGACACCTCTACACATATCTGAGATTTGTATAGTAGATTCGGTTAGACGATTTTTGATTTGGGAAATTTTTGAAACTTACCGCGCTATAAACTTTTTCAAAACCAATTTTAGTTCAAATTTTCAACTTGTGATCTATCCCCCCGCAGATCTTGGTTGTCAAATCCTACTATACACATATTGGACATTCAAGCAGTTTTTTTTCCAACTACATCTTCAACACAAAAAATTTCATTGTAGATGACACAATAAATTGAATGATGCCACCCAAATTTTCTTTTTAATATATGAATTACCAATCCTCCATTTATTTGGAAATACAATTTTAATCGTTTATGATGGCAAAATTCAAAGCTCTAATAAAAATGCAGGTAGTTAAAATAATAATGAAGTGAAATTAATATATGTACTAGTGATTTACTGAACAAGATATTAAATGAACTTTTATCCTGGATCCAATAACCAATCAAATTCATTTGACACATTAAGTAAAATTAATATATGTACTAGTGATATTTATATATTATATATCTATATCAATAAATTCAAAATACTTTCATATTATTTATTCATTATCGAAAAATTATAAAATCAATAACTTTGATCTGATACCATCAGTTATAAAAATTTCATACTTAGAATATTGATATTATGATTTTCACAATGCTCTAATTTCTATGAAAAATAATAAGAACGTATTCGGGTATATTTGATGATTTTTTAGAATGTGTCTACGACATAGAAGTTTGTCATTTGATGCTTGAAACGGAAGCCTCAGTTGCCATTATTTAGAATACTATAAGATTGTTAGAAAATTATTTTAAATAAGATCGAGGTTAGAGTCGTGAATGAATCACTTTCCTCATAGTATTTCAAGCACTCTCAAATTGTCTTAGAGTTTCTACGCATGAATACTCGTAATAATTCAGTCTATACTCGACTTTTCACAAGATCGATGAAAACTCGAATGTATGAAAGATGAAATCTAGAATTTTGTGTGAAGAAGATAAACTTTTTAAATGTGTTTTTATGACTCAGGAATACTCAATTTATAGGTCAAACTGATGTTAATTCATAAGATTGCAACCCTTGATTAAACACACACTTTCAGTAACACTTTTGCTAAATGTTACACTATTTCGCCTAAAAGATCACTTTTCAAATATTGTATTGTTTCGCCTACAACATCATTTTTACCAAATGTTGCATTATTTCGCCTTCAATAACAGTTTTCAAAGGTTGTGCTATTTTGCATTCTGCAATAATTCACGAAGTGTTGCCTATTTCTGGATTCAAAATACAGACTTCCTACTGCAACACTTCATAAGTGTTACCTATTTCTAAATTAAAAATTAACCTTCACTTTCATATTTTCTTGTCATTTTGGAACACACTCAATATTATTAATTGTTAATAATTTACAATAATACATGTTTGCATGTTGGTTTGCCTTTGTGTATGGTGATTGAAATTCGAAAAACCATTTCCCTAAAGGGGTGACTTCCCATTATCCAAGCTCCGACCAAATCACATTCAGCTTTTGTGAAATCTCCCTTGTTGACCATGGTTTCTCTCATTTCCCCATCACCAATCTACCATGAAGATTGTTTTTGAAACCTTTTAGGTATTCCTCTTGTGATATTTTGATGCTCATTGTATCACCTTTCATGATTGAAACCAATAGCTGTGAAAACCTGATTTCCTCATTCCCTTTGGTAGCCACGTCCAAAAAAGTTATGTGTTTGATCACCACATTGTTTCCTTCTAGCAAGGTTCTTTGAGTCGTGTTATTCAGTTGCTCCATGCACTTTCATGCATAGGTGAAACTGGACATTATTATCGTAACAAAAACCCTAGCAGAGCCACGTTTAGGGTTTCATGGTCCATTTCATCATAAACCTTTAGTATCTCAATAAAACAAAACCTTCAATATCTCAATAACAACAAACCTTCAATAACTCAACAACAACAACAACAATATCACTAAACCTTCAACATCGCAATAACAACAAACATTCAATGTCTCAATAACATAAAACCTTTAATATCTCAATAACAATAGCAATAAACATATCACTTATCTCAACAAAACAACTAAGACAAAACCTTCAATAACAATCTCAACAACAACAATAACAACAAATAAACCTTTAAGATATACGCATTAAACATCATCAACAACAACATTAAACATGTCATATTTCAACAACATTATTGTTACATGCATGGTGGATATATTTTACGTGCGACAAACGTGATGAAGAAGTCAAAAAGCTAAATATCATATGAGTTTCATATTTCCTTCTTGCAAGTATCATTCGGATTCCTCGTTAGAGTTCTTTCTTTGTATTTCCTTGCTTTGTGCGAGTTGGAGAATATATGGATGGAGTTTGAGCTCATTTGTTGAAGAATTAGTTAGACAAGATACGATGGTGAAGAAATGTAGATGACATGATAATGAACGAGTTGTAGATGATATGTGTTTAGAGATCTCGTTGTTAATGGAGATGATAAACTTCGTTAAGCAGCTCAATGTGATTTTCGAAAGGGCTTAATATGATTTTCGTTGGGCGACGGAAAACTAAAGTGAGATGACAAGTTAGACCTTGTTTCTTAAATAACAGTAAACTATTTCACTATGGTTGGAAATTTCAACTATGGTGAAAACCTATTTATTTATTTTTATTTGATCAAACCACTCATTTTTTAACAATTTAAATGTAAAAAAAAAATCTAAGATTTCACCACTGTTGGAGAGGAAAAGTGTCTTGTTTTAAATTTAAAAATAAAATAAAAAGGAAGACACCACTATAATATTGAATAAATCACATACTTACCGTATTGGGATTCAAACCCATGACTAGAACATGTTTTGTCCATGGTTGAGAATTTCAACCTTGATAAAATATAAATTATTTTAAATTCAATGAAAAATGAATGCGCCTTATTTTAAAGGTGTCACGGCAACCATTTAGCAACCATGTTGAAAAAATAATCTTATACAACGAATTTATCGATCAAAGTAACGTCTCTATATATTTAATTAATATTAATAATATAAAATAATCAAAAGTGTCATGTGACACATCATGTGAGCATTTTTTCACACTTGCATTGTCACATATACACAAAAATATGTTATTTGACATGTCACATAAGAAAGAAAGTTAACTGAATGAATCAACAGTGCGTACGAAAAACTTTAAAAAAATTAAAATTTAAAAGAAATATTTTAAAGAATTAAAAATAAAATTTGATATATTTAAAAAGGTCACAATCATATTTTAATCTAATAATTTATAAATATATATAAGTGTATCATTTAAGTAAGTTCATATTTAATCTAGACAACATGTTTTTTTTTTGAAATAGATAAATATCGACGGGTTGATTTTTAAGAATTATGGGCAGAAAAAAAAGAAGCCCCCACCTCCACAGGTGAAACAGACCAACTGTATAATGTTTTAAAACTTTCAACCATCACTTATTGGACGGTAGGTTTTGGTCGTGTGAGCCATGCAAAGCTTAGTGTGAATGCATAGATAAAGTTTCGGCTCTTGTAGGGTCCAATTCAAATACTACTTGTTTTTTCTCATGGCTTTGAATTACCAATAAAATCATTACTATTGGGTTTTTAGACTTTAGTTCATATTCGTGATAATGACTTCTAACCGTTAAATTTTGTTGTTTCTATTCTTTATTTTTTCTTCCCACGCCCTAATATGATTGATGAGTGTGTTTATTGGCTCCACCAAGCTTGACTTAGTAACCCAAACGTGTATTATTTCCCTCTTTTGCGTTGATTGGTCCAAACACTAAACATGGAGATAAGATCATTGGATTTTTTGGGATTAGTTAATCCTACATCATTTGACATCTCTCCAACCAACTCTAATCCCTTCTATATACAATAATTAACGACTACAAATGTGTAATTTCCATGGCTTCCAATCAAATTAGGCATCAAGCATGCAAGTGATGATTAATCAAATAAGTTGACTGGTAACTATATCGTGATCCATAATATTTGTCATAACTACTTGCACATATAGCTAGATTAAGGTAACGAAAGAAGATCAAGTGTAGTAAGTATATGATTCACCACATTAACTAGAAATTAAATTCATTTGACTAAGTAATAATATGAATAGCTAATACTCCCTCACAAGTTTGATTGTGAATGTCATGAAGGGCAAAGTTGGATATGAAAGTATGGAATAAGGGACTATGTAAAGGCTCCGTATGAACTTCAACTATTTAGGAAAATGATGATATGGGAAACAACGCCTACATGCTGCTTTGAATCAATGAAAATGGGGCTATGCATAAGGTAGATGGATGATTTATTGTCGTAGAAAATAGAAGCTGAAGAAGAGAAAGAGATGTGCAAATTTTTAAAACGGTACTTCAGCCACCTTTGTATAATAAAGGATGAATCTAAAAAAAATAAGATAAAAAAGAAATTTATGGATTCTATTACAAAGATATCTAGAAAACAATAAAAAGAAAATTTATAGATTCTATATTTTAATTTGAACCTTTATTACAAAATCATATTTTAGTTATTTCTAAAATAAAAATATAATACCTTTTGCCCATTTCTCAAACAGATATATTGCACCAAAAATATTCATTGTTTACACAATTTGCAAAGGCAAAAATAGCACATGTACACCTTATAATTTTACAATAAATTAAAACTAAAATAAATGATTAACCAAACAAACAAAAACCAAAATGCAAAGTCTTATAGGTCGTCTAAAAATTCTCTTATGTGATTTGTCAGTGGTTGTTAAGCACCTGTAATTTGAACCACATTTGAATCAATTAAGATCATCAATAACAACAACATTAAATTTTTAGTAAAGAGAATGTAAAAAGATAATTGAGTAAATATATATTACTAAGTGATATAAAATATTTACTTACTAGTTTTCCTATATTCTCTCTTGAAGATAGTGACGGATAACATTCACATTATCATCGGAATCATTTTCTTCCGTTGTAAAAGAGGGGGTATCAAAAATTTAATCTTGATTTTCATCACTATCAGGAATATGTTTTCATTGTATAACAATTGACCATCTTGTGTTAGAAGGATCCGTGATATAAAAAAATTGTTTTGCTTGGGATGCCATGATGAATGGTTTGTTCATATAAGTCGCCTTTCGAAGATCAACTAGTGTGAACTTTAATTCATCTACACCAGTGTTACTGTCAATCCACTTGCACTTAAATAAATGCACTTTAAAAGTGACATAATCAATATCCATAATCCCCTCAATGACCCCAAAATACACTCTAGATGCCAGTACATGATTTTTATCTTTCGAACTAGAGAAGTGCATGGATTCAACTTCAACCATAACCCTACTATATTGCGCGGTACTACGATCATCCTTTGATTTTGTATAGAATGAATATTTAGTAATTTTGTATGCACTCTAAGTTATTGCATTAAACTTATGCATATGTGACATCTATTTAATTGTCTCTGGTGCACTACTCTCTTTAGAAACATTTTCATTTAACCAAGTTATGAAAGTTTTGTTATGCTTTGTCCACAACATTTTCACTTATCTAGGGAAATTTTTACTTTATAATATTTTTGTGAATGGTCAAGTAAGGTTGAACTTCACTAACGTTATTCATTAGATACAAATGTGCTTGAAGAATTACATCTCGGTCAAATGTCTTGCCATTTAAACCTTGAAACATCTACCATCATATCTTCCATCATGACGAGAATCAGGAATTCCCATAGAGTTCGCCTCTGACAAATAGTTTGTACAAAACTCAATAGATTCTTTTGTGATGTACCGTTCAATGATCGAAGCTTCCAGATACTGATAATTCTTTATATACCCTTTAAAGATATTCATGTATCGCTCTACCGGATACACCCACCATAAATAAACTGGACCACAAATTCTATTTTCCCTTATTAGATGAACAATTAAGTGAACCATAAGTCAAAAAATGATAGAGGGAAAAACATCTTTGATTAACACAAGATAATTGCAGCCTCATTTTCCAACTCATTAAATTTCCAGGTTCATTGACTTTTACTACATATGGCATTGAAGAATAAATGCAATCTGATTATAATTACCCTTACATTTTTTGGTAGAATGTCACAAATAGCCACTGATAGAAGTTGTTGCATCAAGACATGACAATCATGATATTTTAAGCCAACTAATTTGAGATCATTCATTGACACAAGTTTCTTAACAAATACCCTTTGAGAACTTTGATACACTGCAAACAATAGCAAAAACCTTTTTTTTTTCTTTTTTAATAGAGTGTGACATGCTGGGAGCAAATATGTTTTATTTCTTATATCTTTTGGGGATAACTCTTGTCGTATACTCATCACCACCATATCTTCACGGGATTTCTTAGTATCTTTTGTCTTGCCTTTAAGGTTTAAAAGTGTTCCAATAAAACTATTACATACATTTTCTTCACATGCGTCACATTAAGACAATGTCTTAAATCAAGGCTAGACCAATATGGAATATTAAAAAACATCGGCCTCTTTTTCAAAATGTTTTTCTCCACGAGACCTTTTTCGTTTCTTTCCAAATACAAAATTAATGTGTTGGTGTCTTGTATAAACTTTCTTCCTGGTTAAGGGCTTTGGAGCAATACCAAACTCCTATTTTCCATAAAAAGCCTTATGCAATCTATTGTATGGATGATTAGGTCTTAGAAAATTTTGATGCCCAAGGTAAACATTCTTTTTTCAATTTTTTAATTGGTGAAATTATGTATCATCTTCACATATTGGACACACTTTATGTCCTTTGGCGCTCTACCCAGATAAATTACTGTATACAGGAAAGTCACTAATTGTGCAAAACAACATGGCACGCAGCTTAAAGTTATCACTTGTATACACATCATCAACATCAACGCCCTCCTCCTATAAAATTATTAAATCTTCAATCAATGGAGTTAAATCAACATCTATGTCGTTCCTTGGTTGTTTTTGAACCCAAAATCAGCATTGATAACACCATATATTTGTGCTTCATGCAAAACTTAGGAGATATGTTATAAATTATGAGAAGAATATGCCATGAAGTACGATCAGTACTCAAACTATCAAACGAGTTCATTTTATCGGTGGAAATTATAAGCCTAAGGTTCCTTGGGTCATGGGCAAAATCTGGAAACAACGAATCAATTTTCTTCCATTGCAATAAATCAACTACATGGCAAATTTTTATATCACATTATCTTTCATGTGCATGTAATCTAGTATTCTTTGTGTCATTTACATTAGAAAAATGTCTTTTGAACCATTGAATTGTCGGTAGGTACCACATCACCTTGGAAATAACACTCTTTCTAGTTACATCATCATCATCTTCAACATAATAGTACTTCTTATTGTAGTGTGACTCCCCACACCTCAGTCACTCCTTCAGGTTTTAATACTCTTCATATTTAATATGAAATGATTACGACATACATGTATTTGATATAGTCCAAACCCATTGGATGCAATATCCTTTTGGCCTAATAACTATGGTTGAACAACATGCTACCTTCTGGAAGTATTTCTTGCAAAAATTCAAGTAATTCAGTGAAACTTGAATCTATCCACCCACTGATCGCTATATTCGCAAGTGCACGAATCGCGTCAGAGTAATATAAAAGAATATCGGTCCCACAAAGACCAAATCGTCAATCTATCGATTATTATTGTTACAATGTTTATCTAAGGCGGTACAAATGCGATATTGATGTCGCAAAGTAACAGTAAATAAAAATGATAAATACAATGCAGATAAAGATAGGCTTGAATGTATTTCACGTCAGTTAAACGATGCTTCGATTGTCTAAATAGAACTACTTATGGGGCAATATTTTCTACTCTTGAAAAGAATCCATTTAACAGGAACTGTCGCTTTAGCGTATTCAGAATCGAGTTTACCCTTAAATTAAGGCATTTTATTGTCACTTATAAAAGGTGCGCAGAACGCTAAAGTAGTAAACCTATTTTTAAGAAATAAGACTCGTAAGCTTAGTTGAAAAGTGATTTTGATTCGGAAAGTTTACCTAAGGGGTCTCCTGATTTTAAATCTATCAACGCGTCCGAAAACAGTTTCAAAAATCGTTTTTCCTTAAAGTGATAAAAATTCCTAGTTAACTAAGCCAGGGTGCTTTCGCACTCCTTGAGTAGTTAAAATTAACTAAGTTTGTTTCAGAAAACTCAAATTAAAAATAAAAACATCCCCTAAAGCATTTCTACAGATGCAATATGTGAAACATCTCTTTAACCGCGATCCTTACATTCTAACCTTTGAAAGATTTAGCCAGACATGGTAATACAAACAAACACAACGATATTGATCATGATGAAAAGTTGTTTAGAATGTAAGGCGTAAAGAACAAGTAAAGCGTGTAAAACAATTAAAACGAGCAATAAAGATAATGGCGGGAAAATTAAATAAAGTAAAGCATGACAAGAAATTAAATAAAGTAAAGCATGGCAAGAAATCAAATAAAGTAAAGCATGGCAATAAATTAAACAAAGTAAGGCATGGCAAGTAAAATAAAAAAAGCAATTAAATTAGAACCTGCTCCAAATGGAGGCTTCAAATCTGGTACAAGGAAGTAAATAAACCTTTGACTTTGAAAATAAAGACGACAGCAAAATCAAAGTGCTCCAACTCAATTTCACTAAGGTGCGATAACCCCTCGATGTGACGGATTACCGCTTTTACAGATGATAATATAGTCTTAGTGTTGTAAACTAAGTTGGATGATTTGGAAATGAACTAGAACGACCTATTTATAAAGGAATTCAGCAGCATGCAAAGACCAGGATGCCCTTCAACTTCTCTTTAGTGGGAATGTGAAATGCAAAGGTGGCGCCCGCCACCCCTCCATGACGCCCGCCATGTGAGTAAATGGGGAAGTTCATGGGATCGGGGCAGTTTCCTCCTGGTTGAGGGCTGATGTGTCAAGGCTTCTCCTATAGCGGCCGCCATGCAGAACGCCATGAGTACAATTTTTGCCAAAAACCCTAATTTTATGGTCTTTTTGCTTCGTTTCTTCTAAAAAGGTCCTGAAAGAGCTAAATACCTGAAAACAACACAAAAGAAAGCATAACACAAGCAAAATGATAATAAAGACCTAAAAAACATGTGAAATCCGAGTCAAAAATGCAGTGTGATTCAGTGTGATCAAATTCTCCCACACTTAAACCTTTGCTTGTCCTAAAGCAAAACTCTTTATAGCTCATGCAAGAAAAACCGTATCAACCAGAGTTAATTCAAGGCAAAAAGGCTTATAAGTTCATTCAAGGAATGTATCGATAGGTACTAACGAATCGAACTAAGGATATTGTAGTGACACTTCCCGCAAATGCGGTCATAGGCTTCGTTCCTATACAAATCAATCCATATCACCCCACCATACCTAGGCCTTCTTTTCATCTTCTTCAAGTCCTTTTCATTCAGGTGCAATCACATTAAGCCCGTTATCCGTACATACTCATAGTAAGGTGACCGGTTAGTGATTATGATCTTAAGCATGTGGCTCTAGTACATAAGTTGGTGTAACCCCTTTATTCAACCCAATTGTAGTTGTGGGGGATTGGATCGTAATCCATCCTACCAAGTCCAGCACCAGATACCTCTGAACCAACCAACAATAGGCATATTATTATACATTTTTTATTTTTCTTCTGCATGTTTCGCAAACCTCTTTATTTTGCTGGGTTAAATGATCGTGTGAGAGTCACCTAGCCCGAAATTTCATACAACTAGAGGACAGAGCAAAAAATTTATGATCATTCACTTATTTTCATCGGTTCCCTACGTAGAGCATGCTTAAGTCGGAGCTGACTGCAAGGATAAACTACTTAAGGACTTATTTGGAACAAAAATTAGGGCCAAAGCATATGGGGTATCGGGGTCGGCTCTTATAATCATGAAGCCTACGATGTCAAGACGATATCGATTTTTAGATAAAATTTTCCCAAGTCTTTTACATCCTGTCATAAACCTGTCTTATAGCCTGAATATTCAAAATACACTGTTTCTTTTGCTCACAAATTTTTGGTAAGGCTAAAGAAATGAGAGAAGTACGGATACACCACACAGATGACTCGTCAAACACATGTTATTTTATTGAAAGAAAAGCAAACAACTAAAACACACAAAACATACTGAAAATAAAACATACTGAAAATAAAGGAAAGCGATAAAAATCTCCTCCCTCACTTAAACTGAACATTGTCCCCAATGTTTCGATATGAGATAGGGTAGGAGTAACCTGAAAGAGAGAACTATGGTTGATCACCGGTACCGTCACCGCCCTGGTCAGGATGCCTGGGTAGACGACTCCTGCTACGAGTACTAAGACCTTCCTGAAGATGCCTAGAGCGACCTAAGAGAGACCCCTGGTTGGCCTCGATAAGTGTGAAGTGACGCTCGGTAGCCTCTCGCTGGCGATGCTGCTCATTAGTGATTGCAAGCAAGGACTCAGTGATAGTCTGATGTGCTTGCTCACTGTGCTGCTGGGAAGCTACCATAAAGCTCATATTATCAGTCAATTGTTGGTTTATGGTATTTAGAATGGCGTCACGCCTTTCTTCCCGAGCCAGGTGCTCGCGCCACATCTCCTTAATGATGTAAAAACCGGGAGTGGTACCTGCAAAATGGTCAGAAGAAGAAGGTGCAGTGTGTGCAGGTTATGTAGTATGTGTAGGAATATCATGAGCAGGGGACTAGTCGCGCCGATCATACTCATCATCGGTTCCTTGCCCATCGTCCATAGGGACATTAGGTGGCAAAAGACCGGTAAAAGGTGGAGCATCGAGATCATATGTCCAGTTCCTTGCATGTCGCACATTTGTACACTGAGAGCAAGGTAAAACAACACTCGGTATAGCTACACCATGGATCATGAGGTTATAACCGCCCGCTCGTCGCACTTTGCATAATTTCATATCCTTCAAAAATTTTAAGTTAATGGTGCGGTGAGGGAGCGGTTCTAAGGTAGCTAACTCAGCATTGAGATTTAGTGCTCTAGCAATAGAAGTAATTAATCCACCAAAAGAAATGCTTCCTCCTTTTTTCAAAATGGAGGACATATGTGCAAGCATAAAGGGAACAGGATTGAACCTTTGATTAGTAAGGCAACCCTGTAAAAATAGCAACTCGCGAGCATTTACTTTGTTAGAATTTTCCCGACCAAATATAGTACATGCCAAAAGATATCGAAAAATACGGATGGCCAGTTTACGAATAGTGGAAGCTAAAATTCCTTCAAAAGAAGTGACAACCACATTTGATAATCTTTTCCAAAAGTTAAAGGCTTCAAGCGCCCATTCAGCATCTAAGGGTGTCTCACAAATGGCACCCTCTCCGTAAGGCATTCCTAACAAACCTGCTAAGGCATCGGTAGTGTACTCATATTCAACATTAAACATTCTAAAACATACGGTACCAACCGTGCTAGCAGTGCCAGGATGAACAATGTAAATTATGGAACTTAGAAATTCCCTGGTCAACCTATCATAGGTGGATTCCTTATTAGCAAAAAAATCATGCAATCCTAAATTATCTAGCATATGAAAAACACTATGATACGTCCCTAAAGTACACAAACAATCCTCGTCTACATACCTGGTGGCGAGAATTTCCCGTGATTACAACTTTTATAAAATTTTGTTTTGACGCTCTCCAGGTTTCCCTCCGTGAAGGATGATGTTGTCGAAGTCCATTCCGGCCATAAATGGTGAGTGAAGAGAAAATGGGTTTTTATGGTAAGGAAGTGAAAATGGGATTTTAGTCGGCTTTTGGTGGAGGAAATTGATGGGTGAAGTTTGGAAATGATAATGGGTTAGAGTTAGAATGATAAAGTTGGGAATTTTCGTGGACTTTGATGGAGGTGGAAGGAGGAAAAAATGGGTTTTGAGAGGTTGAAGAAGGTAAAAATGGTGAATTTAGTGATTCTGTCCCGTTAAATGTTCAGACCCCATGGCACCCGCCATGAGGCTTATGGCGCCCGCCATGGCTTCAAAATTGGTGTTTGGGTCGGGCTTGTTCTTTGCTTCTTGGGCTACAATTTTCTCCTTATTTTGTAAAAAGGGGGGTGTACATAGGCTTCCATAATATGCTGCCTTTTTGATTAAGCTTGATAAATGACAAAATAAAAAAAATAAAAAAAAGGTAAAGTAAAATAAAATAAAATAAAAAGGAAATAAAAACATAATAATAATAATGCATATATATATATATATATATATATATATATATATATATATATATATATATATATATATATATATGTATATATAGTTAGTTAGTTAGTTAGTTAGTTAGTTAGTTAGTTAGTTAGTAATAAGTCACGAGTCGAGAGATGCTAGGAAAGGAAATGCAAGCATAAAATCAATATGTAAAGCAAGCATAAATAATAAGTCTAATAATGGGAAATAAGTAAAGCAAACGACATCTCTCGGTCGGTGATATCATCAATTTCCATGGAACAATGGAGTCTCCTCAACTTAGGATCCTCGGAGCTCTGCAATCTGGTGTCTAAGGTCAGCCATCTCATTGTTCAGTATATCGGCTTCAGTGGCATGTGTGACATCCGATACTTCGACCTACAAAGCAACGTCAGCGAGCTCTTGGCGGAGCTAGGCTATCTCCATACGAAGCTTAACAAGCTCAAAATGCATGTTTGGACTCTGAAGATTTGGATTATTGGTGAGGACTTTGATTCTGGTAGGTGCGATTCTCTGCTCATTTACTGTCTCGCCTTGGCCTTCTATGGCATAGGCCCAGTTGGCCTGATCATAAACACAAGTTACCTGAGGGTCTGGTAAAGTAAAGTAGTGGATAGTCTCACCCTCTACCAAGAGCCTGTATTGATCCGGGTGGAAAGAATATCTCCTCATGAGGCCACGGTCCAGACAAAAGTCAATATCCATCAAAGTATAGCTGCAGTAAGATGTTAGGTGAAATAGTCTTCTATCAAGTCCTAGGGCGGAGGCTATATGGGTTACCGTGCATCCAACATGTATAGGACTCACAGTAGAGCGAGCATTAAGATAGAGACTCTCGATCAGAAAAGGTCCGCAAGCTACCATGTGTGACTGAGTGGTACAGTACATGAAGAAAATCTCTTCAGCACTTACGTGTGTGTCAGTGTCACTCTTCCCCAGGAAGGTGTGGGCAATAATCATCTGAAAATATCTGAAAGCAGGATTATGGATCTTGTTACAGATTTGGGTGGAAGGGTCAGGGCTACCTCCACATGTAATGCCACTCCAGAACTTCTCAACGTCTCTACTCAGGAAATAGCTCATGGGGAGCTCAGATGAGGCATCATAAGTAGTCTGAAATCCAAGTAAGTCACCGAAATGCTTGTGGTTGAAGGTGTACTCTGTCCCAAACAACCTGAAATTAATGTAGCCATCATCACTAGCGTGACCAACATAGGGCTCGTAGTTCAGCGAGCTCAAGAACTCCAAAGTGAGGTTCCTGTAAGTCACATGCATCGCTTCAGTATACTCATTCCATTGCAACTGATTACACAAATGCCTGACACTAGGCTCAATGCCTAATGCCTCCATGCAGCTTGAATCAGGATATCTAGTGGGTAGCATTGGACGCTGGGAAAGCATGGTGTAGTGTTGCTCCTGTACTGGGTCACGAAAGATCACTGACATAGTGTCAAAATCCTCCATCCTGAAAAGTTAGGTTAAAAACAGAGGACACCTGAAATCGCAATTATTGCAACTGTTAGTCTAAACATAAATAAATATATATATATATATATATATATATATATATATATATATATATATATATATATATATATATATATATATATATATATATATATATATATATATATATATATATATATATATATATATATATATATATATATATAAAATATGAAAATATAAATTGAAATAGTAAAAGTAAAGTAAAGGAAAAAGAAATCATGGGTTGCCTCCCATGCAACGCTTGTTTAACGTCGTTAGCTTGACGACTTTAACTTTATATATCAGAGGTAGGAACCGGAGGGTCGATCAGAGTATGGCCAGGGCATTCTGTGGGGATGTCACCTCCTTGATATTGCTTCAGTCTTTGACCATTTACCACAAACGGATTACAGGAATTGTTTCGGATTTCAACTGCTCCAGATTTGAGGATTTTGGAAACCTTAAAGGGGCCTGTCCATCTCGAACGCAGCTTACCTGGAAAAAGTCGTAATCTGGAATTGAAAAGGAGAACAGAGTCGCCTATATTAAAGTCCTTTTTCATAATCCTTTTGTCATGCCAAGCTTTGGTTCTTTCTTTGTATATAATGGCATTCTCGTAAGCGTTCTGGCGGAGTTCCTCCAATTTATGGATGTCGAGGATTCGCTTCTCTCCATATGCTAGGTAATCCAAATTCAGGGTCTTGATGGTCCAATATGCTTTGTGCTTAAGTTCAAAAGGTAAGTGGCATGATTTTCCATAGACTAATTGGTATGGTGTAGTTCCAATATGGGTTTTGTAAGCAGTTCTGTAAGCCCACAATGCTTCTGTTAGCTTTTCAGACCAATCTTTTCTGGATATTGAAACAGCTTTTTCCAAGATTTTCTTAATCTCTCTGTTTGATACTTCCACTTGACCATTAGTCTGGGGATGATATGGTGTTGCTACTCTTTGTTTTACTCCATACTTTCTTAAGAGTTTATCAAATATCCTGGATATAAAATGTGATCCACCACACTTATGACAAGTCGTGGTACTCCAAATCTGGGGAAGATATTGTTTTTAAACATCTTGATGACTACTCTTGTGTCGTTAGTGGGTGAGGCTATAGCTTCTATCCATTTGGACACATAGTCGACGGCTACCAAAATATACTTGTTTCCCATCGAAGATGGAAAAGGTCCCCTGAAATCAATACCCCAAACATCGAATAATTCCACTTCTTAAATGTTCTTCAAAGGCATTTCGTCGCGTCTTGAGATGTTTCCAGCGTGCTGGCACCGATCACATTGGACAATATAAGTATGGATATCACGCCATAGTGTTGGCTAATAAATACTATCTTGAAGGATCTTAACGTATGTCTTGGACGTGCTTGAATGTCCACCATAGGGTGAAGAGTGACAATGCTCTATGATATTTCTGACTTCTTCTTCCGGGACGCAACGTCGAAAAATGTTATTTGTTCCTCTTTTAAAAAGAAGTGGTTCGTCCCAATAGAAATGTCTTACATCTTTAAAGAACTTCTTCTTTTGTTGATAATTGAGGTCAGGTGATATGATATTAGCGGCTAGATAATTCACAAAATCAGCGTACCATGGTACTCTGCTAATCTCTGAAACGGTTCCAAAGTTGTCTCTATTAGGTTCAAGGGGAACGGTATCTAACTTAGCTATCAATTTGTCATAAGTGAAATCATCATTTATAGGTAAATGGTCTGGCTTCAAATGCTCTAGTCTGGAAAGATGGTCAACAACTAGGTTTTATGTTCCTTTTTTGTCTCGGATATCTAAGTCGAACTCTTGTAGAAAAAGGATCCATCTAAGTAACCTAGGTTTCGCATCCTTTTTGCTTAGAAGGTAACAGATAGCTGCATGGTCTGTATAGACTATAATCTTAGATCCGACAAGATAAGACCTAAATTTATCAATTGCAAAAACTACAGCTAGAAGTTCCTTCTCTGTTGTCGTATAATTGAGTTGAGCAGCATCTAGGGTTCTACTAGCGTAATATATCACATGTAATTTCTTATTTTCTCTTTGTCCTAAAACAACTCCTACAGCGAAATTGCTAGCATCACACATTATTTCAAAAGGTTGAGTCCAATCCGGAGTTTGTAAAATGGGTGCTGAAATTAGCGCTTATTTTAAATGATTAAAGGCTTCGATACATTTTTCATCGAAAATGAATTCAACGTCTTTCATCAGAAGGTCGGTCAGGGGTTTTGTTATTTTAGAGAAATCTTTGATAAAGCGTCGGTAAAAACCAGTGTGTCCAAGAAAACTTTGTACTTCTCTAACAGTCTTAGGAGGGTTAAGGTTTTCTATCACTTCTATTTTTGCTTTGTCGACCTCAATGCCTCTTTCAGATATTATATGTCCTAACACTATGCCTTCTTTAACCATAAAGTGGCACTTCTCCCAGTTTAATACAAGGTTTACTTCTACGCATCTTTCTAGGATTTTCTCAAGATTAATGAGGCAATTCTCAAAGTCAAACCCACATACCGAGAAATCATCCATGAACACTTCCATAATTTCTTCGAGATAATCTGCAAAGATTGACATCATACAACGTTGGAAAGTAGTTGGCGCATTGCAGAGTCCAAACGACATTCGTATGTAAGCAAACGTTCCATAAGGACAGGTGAAGGTTATTTTCTCTTGATCCTCGGGATGTATAGGTATTTGGAAAAATCCAGAATATCCATCCAGATAACAAAAGTAAGAGTGTATGGCAAGACACTCAAGCATTTGATCTATGAACGGAAGGAGGAAATGGTCTTTCCTAGTTGCCTTATTGAGTTTCCTATAGTATATGCACATACGCCATCCGCCTTCTATACGTTTAGCCACATGCTCGCCCTTCTAGTTCTGCACGACTGTGATGCCTCCCTTTTTGGGTACCACATGTACATGACTTACCCATTTACTATCGAAGATCTGATAGATTATACCAGCTTCTAGCAGTTTAAGGACTTCCTTCTTTACCACCTCACTCATTACAGGATTGATTCTTCTTTGATGTTCTTTGGAAGGTTTTGAATCCTCCTCTAGCAAGATCCTGTGCATACTGTAACAACCCAATTTTAGTATTTAATTAGTATATTATTATTATTATATTTTATTTTATTTATTTGGAGTGTTAATTAATTAATTGGTTGTTAGGTGGTATAATAATTGATTATATTAATTAATTTGGTGTGTTAATTGATTATTTAGTTGTTATGAGATATAATGAATAATTGAATTAATTAACTTGGTGTATATTGAGTTGGTTTAATTTATTTGAATTAAATTAGAAATATTTAAATATTAGGTCTTATTGGGCCTATTAATTAAAATTAGAAGCATCACTCTTTAAGCCCAAATAAGATACTAGTATATAAGAGGTGAGGAGAGTGAGAATTAGGATTCATTTGATCATTTGACAACAATAGAGAAAGAGAAGAGGAAAAGTAAGGAGAAGAGGGGAAGAACAAGAGAGGAGCTAGGGTTTCCAAAAAAATTGAAGAGGTAAGGGGGGAATCCTTATTATTATGGGTTAGTATGATTGGGTCAATGGATAGATGTATGTTTAGGTTAAAATCCCTAATTTTGTATGGTTGTTTGAAATTGTTAGATTGATGAGTATTCTTGATTTGTGGTGATTGATTGTGTTAAAATTGTAAATTAACCTTATATGATTATAGTATGGTATGAGTTATGATTTTCTGAACGTTTGTCTTTTTACGGAATTGAAATCGGAGGTCCGAAAGTCCTCCAACGATGAAAAATGCAGAAAATTCTGCATGTTGTTTTTGTGTTAACCGGTTACCCACCGAGCGTTAACCGGTTACTTGCTTGAATTTCTGCATTCTGTTTTATGTTAACCGGTTACCCGCCGAGCGCTAACCGGTTACTTGCTTAAAAATTTATGATTCTACTTTTGTGTTAACCGGTTACCCACCGAACGTTAACCGGTTACTTGCTTGAAAATCTGCGCATGAAATTGATTCTGTTTTATGTTAACCGGTTACCCACTGAGCGTTAACCGGTTACTTGCTGTGAAAAGTGAAAAATTGAGATTTTAAATGCTGTATTCGTTTTGGAATGAAATCTAAGTGTGCGTATTTGATAATTAGCATATATTTGTGAATGATATATTGTTATGAATGCGTATGTGTGTTATTGGTGGATAATTTATAGAGTTGAATTATGGTTATATGTGGAATGATTAAGATGGTAGAGATGATCTTAATTGCATATTATGTGAATGGTGTATTTGTTATGAATGTGTATATGTACCATTGATGGATAATTCATAGAGTTGAATTATGGTGATATGTGGAATGTTAAGATGGTAAAGATGATCTTAATTGCATATGTGTTGGTATTTGTACATTCATTCATGGCATGGTCGGCTTCATGGTGGAAGCGGTGAAACTGTGGGTTCACATGGTAGCACACGTTGATCGTTAATTGGAAATAGGCGTGGTAGATGTAGCACACGTTGATCCTTAATTGGAAATAGGCATGGTAGATGTAACACACATTGATCCTTAATTGGAAATAGGCGTGGTAGATGTAGCACACGTTGATCCTTAATTGGAAATAGGCATGGTAGATGTAGCACACGTTGATCCTTAATTGGAAATAGGCGTGGTAGATGTAGCATACGTTGATCCTTAATTGGAAATAGGCGTAGTAGTGGCTTGGATCTTGTCCGGATCGGAAGCGTGGCTTAGATTCTAGATATTGAATCGGAAAGCGGTGAAACATTGGGTTCACATTGCGGTACCACATGCATAGAGTCACATGTCTTGCATTGAGTCGCATTAGAGTTATGTGATAATTGAGTGTATGCATTATTGTGATTGTGATGTGTGTATGAGATATGGTAATTGAATTTTATGATGTTTGGATACATAACTTGGCAAAGTATGTGATTATGTGATAATTGTAGTTATGTGTATTTTTGAGAATATAGGATTGGATTTGAATATTATACTCCTTGAGTTTTATGTGTGCTTGAAACATGTGAAATAAATGTTGGTTAATATTATTTACATGGTTATATGAAGTGTGATGAATTCCTTTAATTGTTGACTTAATCATTGTGCCTTATTATACTTCTTCATAATGATTTGAATTCTCACCCTTTCTGTTTGAATGTTACCTTTACATGGGTATCGTGCAGATACTCTAGAGTAGTATTGCTGAAGTAAGTGGACGGTATCTCGCTCGAGATTTAGCCGGAGAGTTTCCGTATTTTAGTTTGAAGACTAGGTAATGAGTCAATGCTCTGGTCATGTAACACTGGGTAGATTAGTAGTATTGAACTCATATCTTATTTGGATATGCATTATGTTATTACATGTTTTATTTTATCTTGAAGAGATTATTGAGAGATGATCATGGTATGGGACATGGATCATTTTATGAAATGCATGAATATTCATTATTTTCCATTGCGAATGCATATTCTGGAATATTCATGATAATTGAAATGTGTTATTTGAAATGACGAGGTGTATTGTATATTGATGATGAATGATGTTGGTTTTTGAAAGCTTTTAGTTTCGAAAACGTTGATGTGACGCCCTTTTGTTTATATGCGTGCCTATTTACTCTGATTATATGTTAAGTATTTTGGGATAGAAAAAGGGGTGTTACATTAGTGGTATCAGAGCATGGTCGACCAGTTGGTCAATAGTCGATAGGGTTTTCCCATCCCGTTGTATTTGATTTGTGTATCTGACACGATCGATACTATTTGTCTGATTGTTCGGACCGTTCAGGACGATGGTTGCAGGAAGGAATGATGATGCCATTGTTGAGGCGTTGAAGATGTTGGCTGACTCCCTTGGTCAGATCCCTCAAGCGAATGCTGGTAACCGAAATGGAGATGATGATGAGTTCCTTGCTTTGGGGAGATTCTAGAGGAACAATCCTCCTGTCTTTGAGGGTGGGCATGAACCTGATAAAGCTCAAGCTTGGCTGAAATCAATTGAGAAGATCTTCAGAGTCATGAACTGTACTGATGCTCAGAAAATGCAGTTTGGTACTCATATGCTTGAGAAGGAAGCTGAAGATTGGTGGAATAACACTCTTCAGAGGTTTGAAGAAGACAACATTGAGGTTACTTGGGCTCTGTTCCGTGAGGTCTTCTTGGAGAACTATTTTCCAGAAGATTGTCATGGGAAGAAAGAGGTGGAGTTCCTTGAATTGAAGCAAGGAAATGGTACTGTTGCTGAATATGCTGCTAGATTTCAGGAGCTTATCAAGTATTGTCCTCATTACAATACTGTTAATGCTGAGAGATCTAAATGTTTGAAGTTTGTGAATGGCTTGAGACATGATATCAAGAAGGCCATTGGTTACCAACAGATTACTCGTTTTGCAGAGTTGGTTACAAGAGTCGGATTTATGATGAGGATAGTAGGGAAAGTGCTTCTTTCTACAAGAGTTTGAAGGGGAAAAACCAAGATCGTGGGAAACCGTATGATGACAAGAGGAAACAATCTGGTTTTGGCAAGAAGCCAAGTGGGGGAGGATCTTCTACTCCACTTAAGTGTTTCAAATGCGGTGTTGAAGGTCATCGTGCTGTTGATTGTAAGGATTTTGTGACGTGTTTCAATTGTGGCAAGAGTAGTCACAGAGCAAACCAGTGTGGAGTTGGTCCAAGTGTGACTTGTTTCAATTATGGTGAGAAAGGTCACATTAGTACCAAATGTGATAAGCCGAAGAAGGAGCAAGCGAAGGGAAAGGTGTTTGCATTGTCTGGTGCGGAGGCCACTACCGATGATAGGCTAATCCAAGGTACGTGCTTTATTAATGGTACACCTTTGACTGCCATTATTGATACCGGTGCAACACATTCTTTCATTTCTTTGGATTGTGCTAAGAGATTGAATCTTATATTATCTGATATGTGTAGAAGTATGGTTATTGATACACCTGCTATGGGTTCTGTTTCTACTTCCTATGTGTGTCTGAATTGTCCGTTGAGTATCTTTGGTAGGGATTTTGGAATTGATTTAGTTTGTCTTCCTTTAGAGCAACTTGATGTGATTTTGGGTATGAATTGGTTAGAATTTAATCGGGTGTATATCAACTGTTTCGAGAAGACTGTTATTTTTCCTGAGGCTGGTGCTAAGGAAGATTGGTTTGTGTCTGCTAAGCAAGTTGATGAATCGGTGCAAGATGGTGCCGAGTTGTTTATGTTGTTGGCAACTTTGGATATTCGTGATAAAAGGACGATTTAAGAATTGCCAATAGTTTGTGAGTTTGCAGAGGTATTTTCTGAAGATATAAGCGATTTACCGCCGGAACGTGAGGTTGAGTTTTCGATTGATTTAGTTCCTGGAACTAGTCCTGTATCGATGGCTCTCTATCGAATGTCTGCTTCCGAGTTGAAAGAGTTGAAGAGTCAACTTGAAGACTTGCTTGAGAAGAAGTTTATTCGTCCTAGTGTGTCGCCGTGGGGTGCACCTGTTCTGTTGGTCAAGAAGAAAGAAGGTTCTATGAGATTATTTATTGACTATAGACAACTGAATAAAGTGACGATTAAAAACAAGTATCCACTTCCGAGGATTGACGATCTGATGGATCAGCTGGTTGGAGCTTGTGTGTTTAGCAAAATTGATTTGAGGTTTGGGTATCATCAGATTCGTGTAAAGGCTGAGGATATTCAAAAGACTGCTTTTCGGACAAGGTATGGTCACTACGAGTACTCCGTGATGCCTTTTGGTGTGACTAATGCACCTGGTGTATTTATGGAGTATATGAATAGAATTTTTCATGATTATCTGAATAAGTTTGTTGTTGTGTTCATCGAGGATATATTGATTTATTCCAAGAGTAAAGAGGATCATGCCGAGCATTTGAAGGTGTTGTTATCGGTGTTGAAAGAGAGGAAGTTGTTTGCTAAACTCTCCAAATGTGAGTTTTGGTTGAGTGAAGTAAGTTTTCTTGGACATGTGATTTCGAGTGGTGGTATTTCTGTGGATCCTACGAAGATTGAAGATGTATCTCAATGGGAAGCTCCCAAGTCGGTTGCTGAGATTAGAAGTTTCCTTGGTTTGGCTGGTTATTATAGGAAGTTCATTGAAGGATTTTCTAAGTTGTCGTTACCATTGACGCAGTTGACTAGGAAGGGTCAAGCTTTCATTTGGACTTCGCAGTGTGAAGCGAATTTTCAAGAGCTTAAGAGAAGATTGACTACGGCTCCTATTTTAATTTTACCGGATCTGTTAGAAACATTTGTTGTGTATTGTGATGCTTCTTTGTTGGGTTTAGGAGGTGTTTTGATGCAAAAAGGGCAAGTGGTAGATTATTCTTCAAGGCAACTTAAAGTTCATGAGAGGAATTATCCGACGCATGATTTAGAGTTGGCCGCCGTTGTGTTTGTGTTGAAGCTTTGGAGACATTATTTGTTTGGATCGAGATTTGATGTGTTTAGTGATCACAAGAGTTTGAAGTACTTGTTCGATCAAAAGGAATTGAATATGAGGCAAAGAAGATGGTTGGAATTCTTGAAAGATTATGATTTTGGCTTGAATTATCATCCTGGAAGAGCGAATGTTGTAGCAGATGCATTGAGTAGGAAGTCATTGCATATGTCTATGTTGATGTGTAACACCTCAAAAATTTGCCCTCCTCTTCTTGGGACTAGTTTAGCATATTGCATTTCATTTTGTAGGACATTAGGAATTTGCATATTTCATATCATGTGATGATAAGAAAGTCATCCTCCTAAGTCTTTCTCAGAAGATAGAGAGGTTAAGAGACTCATGCCTGAGGGTCTTATCGAATTGATGATCAATCATATGAGGGTTGCTCTTCAATTAGGGTTTTATTGGTTCCTCAAGGAGGTTGAGTATTATCTTGATTGCAAGGGTACATCATCATCATCATGGTTATTGTCATCTGTAAGGGGTTCATTGTTCATGCTCAGGTTCCTTAGGATTAGGGTTTTGACCTCTGGTCAACCCTAATCAGTTGCATTCTTACAATCAGTGATTTTCAAGGAGATGAGGTATTCTATGGAGAGTGGGATCACATGATCATCCTATTGAGTTTATATGAGCCAAGGTTCATTTTGAAGCCAATTCCTCAAGTGGTTGAGGCTCAAGCTGATCAGAGCACTTCTAAGTCATCTATCAATCAGAAAGTCAACAGAAAGTCAACTGAGGGTTGTGAGGTGGAAAAATGAGTTTCAACATCTCATTCATGTTCAAAGGGGGTTCATTGGTCATTACAAATATATGTCTTGAAGAATTTGAGATCATGGCAAAAGTTTCCCAAAATGGAAAGTGACCTGTAATTTCAAGTTTCCAAAAATGGAAAGATTTTGGTCCAAATTCAACTTGATCTTACATCATCAAAGAAGCTTCAAATGAAATTTTATCCAACATGAAAGTTGTAGATCTCTCTCTCCCATTTCCATAAAGTCCAA
This sequence comes from Lathyrus oleraceus, assembly GCF_024323335.1. Taxonomy (NCBI): domain Eukaryota; kingdom Viridiplantae; phylum Streptophyta; class Magnoliopsida; order Fabales; family Fabaceae; genus Lathyrus; species Lathyrus oleraceus. Next base: position 179,100,598 of record NC_066582.1, read on the forward strand.
GATCATGAATTTATGATGAATGGTTGAGGAGATATGGCTAAATGATCATCAAGTATGCTTGGAACTTCAAAGTGCCATAACTTTTGACTCATAACTCCAAATTGAGTGCCTCTTTTTGCACTTTGCTCCTCATGACATATATTTTCCAAATCATTCATGGCATTCAATGAAATTTCTTCATGTGATCATGTGCTAATTCAAGTGCATTTTGGAGGGAAATTGAGAAATTCAAATTTGGTGCATCACATGAGTAAAATTCCACTTGCATTATGTTTATGAGATGGTTTTAAGTGAATGTGAGCATTTGCATGCTACTATTCACGTGGTACATGGCCATGATACATCATTTTCCATTTTTTGCATTCCATTCCAATTATCACTAATCCTAATTAACCATTACAAATTAGGATTAGCATGGTAATTAACATGGCCTATAAATAGTAAATCATAACAGAATTTTCAGTTTACACATTTTCTAGATCTAGAATTTTCTCTTCCCTCCAAATTTTTCTCTCCTTGGAATTTAAATTTTCTCCACACAACCACACATTTTCTTGATAGATCCATCATCTGCATGGAATTTGGAGCATGAATCAGTCATTTTTTTGTGGAAATTGGTGAAGAATTGTGCATACTCCATACATGAACATGAAGATGGAAATGGCAAATTAATCAAGATCTAGTTTGTTTCAAGCTTCAATTTCAACTTCAGACTTCATAACATCAATATAGGAGTGATTCTGGAGCTTGCAAGGCCTTGAACACGCTGCTGCCATTGATTGATCTTCAAGAGGTTGGAAATTCGAATCTCATAAATCTTGATTTTATATACATAGACTTGTAGATCCTTGCATGCTGGTTATTCTGATATAAATTTCATGAAATTTGGATGAAAAATGAAGAAGTTATGTTGATTTAAAGTTTGTAGATCCATTCTTATTTCCTTCGATTCGTGAAATGTAGTGAGAATTAGGCTTAGGTTTTGTGATATTTGTGATCTACTCGTCGAGACGATTCCAATGATGTATGCCATTTAAAATTCTGGAAAAAAAATGCATGAACAGTAGCAACCACCGTCTTCATGAAGAAGACGGTGGAAACCACCACATTGGCACTGTAGCGCAGCCGGCTAGGGCTTCTACAACTGAGCGCATGAACGTAGCAGGACCAAGGCTTGATTCTTCCTGAGCGCATTCTTTCATTTATTTTGTTTTAATTCTTCACATCCAAAACGACGTCGTTTTGGACACGCCTTGGCCTCTCTTCGATCCTTGCTGAAGGCGTTTTGGTGATTTTCTATGTTTCAACTTCATTTTCCATTATTCTTCAACATTATTCCATGTTAATTCATGCAACTTGCAAAATTCATAAAAAATTGAAAAAGGATCCAAATAATTCCCAATTTTTTTCTACTTGTTCATGTGAATGTCTAGAATTTTATGGTGTTGATTTTATGATTTTACCATGTCTGGATTTTTAATTGTGTTGAATTGATTGAACATGTATACATTTGGACCATGCCTCATTCATCCTACTGTGAAATGCTCATAAGTGATCCAATTGCCATGAAATTTTACATGATGATTCTTAACATGTTGATGGATTTGTGTGACTTTATTTGGCATTTTTTGCTATTTCCTTCACTGTTTGGGACACATGTAATTTAGGTGTGACAATTTGTGTCACACAATTGGAGGTCTTGCTTGGGAATTTTATTTCTAGGTCATTTGAGTTCTGTTGATCCTGATTTTTGGCATGGTGATTGTGTTAGACATGTTGTATGCTCATGAAAATTTCTAGAATTGTTTGACTCATTTCTGTTTTGATATGGAATTTTGATCCTTATTGTCCATTTGAATGCTTTGAAATTGTCTTTGCCTTCTCATGCTCATGAAATGACTTTGCTTATTGATTTTGATTTGGTCCTTTTTAGGACATGTTCATGATTGTTTAGATGTGATTCATGTTGAGTTTTAGCTTCTGTTTTGGCTTTTTACTTCACCTTTGACCCTAGCCTTTGAGCTAGTGGTTTGAACTCACAATTTGAGCTTTGAATTTCAGGAGCAAGCATTCATCTACATGGTTGATGTTGCCTCATCATTTGAGCTTTGTTATTTGCTTTGTTTGTTAACCTTTGCTGTTTTGTAGGTCTTTTGGATGATGAATCAATTTAGTTTGCTTGCATCTTATGCCTTGCATTGATGTTGTCTGATGATTGGTTGTCTCACTGTTGGACTTTCTGTTTGATTTGTCTGAACATAGTACTGATTGTTTAGCTCTTCTTACAGGTACTTTAGCCGCTTTAACTCATTGTTTGAGTTGCTTTGCTTGTGGTTGGCATACCACTTAGGTAACTTCCTATTCTCCATGTATTCTGGAAGACCTGTCATGTTATGTTGGCAGGCACATGTCTGAAGCCCTCCTTAAGAGGCAATGTTTGTGCTTGTTTATCTTTGTGCCTTGTACATATAAAGACCTCCTAAGTGAAGAGGCATTGGCAGATAGAAGGGATGTACAATCCATCCCCTGCTATTCAGTTGAGTCATTCATCTTGCTCGCACTACGTGCAGATGCCTTTTGAATAAACACCCAAGCTCCTTGTATATAGAGTCAATCATTGTGGAGTAGAGTCCCCCATTCTGGACTCCCACACTTTCATTGATTGAAGCTCACCCAGGCCCGGGTTAAGAGCCATGAAGTCTTACCCTCATTACCATTTCATCTGCTCACCCTAACTCTCAATGTTAGAGGTTAAGAGCCTGACCACCCATTCCAGTATTTGGCTTGTTTGTCAAGGTCGATATGACCCCTTGACTAAAGCCCAACCTTGCTTGAGCCACTTGTTTGCGTATAGTATGTGCTGATTGCTTTTGATGTTTATCTGTTTTGCTTCTCATCTCCTTTCTGTAGGAGTCATATGATCAACTTTCAAGGAATTTGAATGTACGTAGAGATAGACTTGAGAGGCAGTGAGTCAAACTCTGGTTAGAAACCTCGACCTAGGACTATTGTGGATTGCATGACAACTTTTAGGCTCGAGTCAGTCTCCCTATTAGTTTATTATTTCCCGGTCTCTGGTTAGGAGAAAGTTTCTCCCCTGTTAAGGGGAACTACGTTGCCCTGATCCTTATACCAGATGAGGTACGTAGGCAGGAGATCGTGCGAGATCTCTCCGGGCACCCTTTTCCTTTTTGTGTGTGTTTGCTTGACAATTTTTAGGCTCGAGTTCCAGACTCCCTATTAGCTTGTCTGTTTGGTAACCTCTTGTGTGTTTGTTTGTTTGGAGTCTGACATAAGTCCAGCGATTGGCAGTCGGTTTCCTGCCTGTGGTTGTTTGTGTGGAGTCTGACGTAAGTCCAGCGATTGGCAGTCGGTTTCCTGTTTGTGTCTTTTGTTCGGAGTCGGACGTAAGACCAGCGATTGGCAGTCTGTTTCCATTTGCGAGTTTCTTTTGATGTCTCAGTGTCTTTGTGTTGTGTTTTGTTTCGGCGTGCGTTAGCCGAACTACGGTAGCTCTGATTCTCATTCCAGATGAGATACGTAGGCATAGGATGCGATGTCCTAGCGAGCCCGTTCCCCTCTTCTTCCATCTGTGTTTTATTCCAGTGTGTGTGCATTCTTTGAGTAGTTTATTTAGCAACCTTATTCTATTCTTTTGAGCGTGGATCCCGTCGAGTACAACGGACGTGAGGGGGTGCTAATACCTTCCCCTTGTGTAACCGACTCCCGATCCTTGCAATCTCTGATCGTAAGACCATTTCCTTTCCAGGTTTACTTCGAGCGTTTCCTTTCCCTCCTTTGGGATAAATAACGCACGGTGGCGGCTCTGTTTGTTTGTGTCTTTTCCCGCCGGTTGTTTTTCGCGGATGCGACAGCTGGCGACTAATTAGAAGTTGACCTATTGCTGGTCCATCTTCCCTAAGAGAGTCATTCCTAACGCTCTCTAGGATAGTTTTGGTTGCTTGTGCTGCTTTATTTATTGCATTCATGATTATTATATTGGGATTGTATATATTTGCATAGATGTTTGCATGCATCATACTATCATTGTGCTGTCTTCTGTACAGGTGGTTCCTCTGATTTGGGGTGGGTGTTCTGAGTGGGGCTAAAACCCAGGCCCGAGTATACACCTAGGATTAGCATGGTCTCACGTCTCCTCACATGTTGGATCAGCATGTTGTTGCGACGTGACATACCACAAGCTGGATGAGGTTCTTCTGAGAGAGTTCTTCCGGGTGGAGTATTCCACTTTGGTTGGGTTATCTCTTTAGAGTTGTTGACTTCGGTGACCGTTCTTTCCCGGATCTTTGGTTTAGATGATCTTATGAGAGCTACAACGGCACACCCGAAAGGGCAAACCCGTTGAGTATCTTGTCCGATTGTTGAGACCATTATCCGCCTTAGGATGACCTGATTAGAATTCACCTGTGAGGGGAGGGTTGATTCTTACAGATGCATGTTCTGATGGTGACTTTGATGGTGACTAATGGTTCAGTTCTTGATTAGAGTCTTATTTATAAGTCGGATTTATGGATTTATTTCCGAGACGCGGGAGTTCTGTCCGTGATATTTATCAGTGGGGATCCGTTTATTTCAGGATTCCCTGGGTTGGTACAGATGATTGTGTTGATATCAAATCAGTGATTTCTCCAGTGATGATGGTGATGTATTCTCCGGTTCCGTTTATTTCGGAACTCCCGAGTTGGATTGGTGGTTACTCAGTACCTCAGATGGTTGTGATCAATTCAGAGACCAGGGCTTCAGTACAGATGTTCAGATGACTTGGAGGATGGCACAGTGCATTGCATTCATACATTAGCATCATTCACATTTTGCATTTATCTGCATCTAACTCATGTTTATCCATATGCAGGGGACATTCTTGATTGAGATCCTGGTTTAGAGACTTCTTTGCTCCAGACATGAGGACCGGCTTGAAAGATGACGTCGTCTACAGTTTCTTCAATCTAGAGATTGATGTGTTGAAGGATATGATATCATTGATTACACCTGACCATGTGGGGATGTTCCGTGAGGCTTATGGTGGTATTCTGAAGGTGGTTTTCAGGCTTACTGATACAGATAAGAGTGCCATCCACACTTTTCTCCAGTTTTATGACCCGGGCTTGAGGTGCTTTGTGTTCCCGGACTACTTGTTGGGACCTTTGATGGAGGACTATGCCAGCATCCTGGGTCTTCCGATCAAGGACCAGATTCCGTTCTATGTCACTAAGGATGAACTTGATGTTGCTGAGATTTCTCGTGCTCTTTATTTGAGCCCAGAGGTGACTAAGGGGGGTTTGAAAGAGAAGGGAAAGTTGCCCGGTTTTCATTTGAGTTTTCTGGAGGCTAAAGCCAAGGAGCATGCTGTTGTGGGTAATTGGAGGGCCGTTTATGCTTTGATTGCTGTGAGCATCTATGGGGCCATCCTGTTTCCTAATCAGAAGAACTTTGTGGACATTAATGCCATACGGGTGTTTATGCAGAGGAATCCTGTTCCTACCCTGGTTGGAGATGTCTATTACTCGGTCCATAATCGGAACGAGAAGAGGCGAGGGGGATTGATCAGATGTTGTGCTCAACTGTTGCACAGGTGGTTCATGGGATATCTGCCTTCCAGAGGTGCCTTTGTTTCTCTTGATCCTACGGTTAATTGGGCGACCAAGTTGACGGGTTTGCGAGCCAAGGACATAGCTTAGACTCATAATGGTGTGGCTGGACGAATCTTCATTTACAGTTGTGGGAGCTTTCCCAATGTGCCTCTTATAGGAGTTCAAGGTTGCATTAATTACAACCCGACGCTTCTTAGGAGACAAATGGGGTTTACTATGGTGGTTCCTCCTCTCGAGTGTGAGATTCAGGAGTCTTTTTACTTCCCGGCTGAGGGTAATCTGTCACAGTTGAGGCAAGTGTCCGGGGCATGGCATAACATTCAGAGGAAGGGAAAGGTTCCTTTTGGTAGGGTCAATAGCAGGTCTTTTCCTCCATTTGATGATTGGCTCAAAAAGAGGATTGAGCTCACGCATCTACCATTTCCTGGAGGTGATCCTTGGTGTCCTTTGATTGAGGGGCCACGTTCTTCTGTCAGCATGGAAGAGTTCCTTGAGATGAAGAAAGCCAGAGATCAACTGCAAGCAAAGAAGACTGAATTGGAGATGAGTGTTGCTAGGATTCAGATGGCTAATCATGAAATCAAAGGGAAAATAGAAGACCAGGATAAGAGACATGCCATTGAGGTGAAGCGCTTTGAGATAGACACCGCTTATTATTGGAAGGTCAGCCGAGCGTTGGATTCGTCCACAAAGGAGCATGACATTACCAAGGAGAAGCTAGCTAGAGCTTTGAGGGATATTGAAGATGAGAAGAGGAGGCAGATCCTTGTGAAGAATCAGAGAGATGCCCGAGCCAAAGTCCTTGCCACGGAATGGGAAGCTGAGAAAGCGAAGATTATTGCTGAGAGAGATCACTATCGTGCTGAGAGGGATCATTATTTCAGACAGATGAAGATTCACCAGAAGGAGATAGGAAGATTGCAGCAGGAGAACACTGAGCTCAGGTTCGCCGTGAAGTTTACCAAGATGGTTGATGATGCAGAGCCGTCTGTGGGACCTTCTTCAGTGTAGACTTTTGTTGTTATGTGTGGATTATCGTCAGGCCTGTTGACGGAATTCACTTGCTTGTATTTTCTTTCTGATTCTGGAGAATTGTAATTTGATTTGTATCAGACCCTATGTATGACTCTTGCACGTGTAGTGCACTTTTGATATACAGTGGTTATTTTCATTCAGTAATTGATCTTCAAGCTTTATTTGCTTTTCCATGCTTCACTCACATAGCACACACATGGTTGGGTGATATCTTTGCTAAATCATATATCTCTGCTCTGAATGGCAAAACCAGATGATGAATTTCAGAATGTGGCTGCCAAATTTTTATCTGTCTTGATGAAACCAGGATCGAAAGACAAAGTGTTCCTCATATGGATAGACATTGCATTCATGCATGAATCATAATAACTTGTCTTCTATTTTGCAGGTGTCAGTTTCTAACGTGCTTGATTGTTTCAGGAATCATTGCTCGCGCACGTAGAATCATTCCTTTGCACGTAGCACGTCCACACAGGTACCCTACCAGGCGCAACAAATCCAAGCTGATGGATCTACCCAACGCAGATATTCTCGAGTTGAAGGAGAAAATGGGTGAGCTGATAAACGTCATGCAAGGGTTGGCCTTGGGACAGAAAGCACTTGCTGATAAGGTGGAAAAGCTCGAGCGGGCTTCAGCTGCTAACAGTGGTAATAATCAGGAGGGTGTGTCCGACAATGGTCTCGGTGGATCAAGAGATGAAGGAGATCTCAAAAAGAAGACTATTGCTGGGGTGGTGATCAATAATGGTGGTGGTTTTGGTGCTGCTACAGGCGGTGTACCGGGTCCAGTGAACAACAATCTGAAGGATAGTCTGTTTCCTCCTTTCTTCGGGGCTGAGGAGGATAGAGAGGAAGACAAAGAAGCGGATCAGTTCTCCATGCTGAATGAACAGTTTGGTCAGTGGGGTGCTCAACCACCAAACAAGGAGATTCAGGTGCTGGCGGAGAAAATCAGGGCTCTAGAGAGTTATGCTACTCCGGGGGTTGTTAACATGTCGAACATGGGGCTGGTTGAGGGGATTGTGATCCCGCAAAAGTTTAAAGCGCCTGCGTTTGACAAATACAATGGGAGTTCTTGCCCAGAAACTCATCTCCAGGCTTTTGTCCAAAAGATTTCTGCTTATACGATGGACCAGAAGCTTTGGATGTATTTCTTCCAGGACAGTCTGTCTGGTGGGTCTTTGGAATGGTACACTAAGCTGAGGTCATCTGATGTCAAGAGCTGGCAGGATCTTGGTGATGCGTTTTTTAAACAATACCAATTTAACGCTGACATGGCTCCTAGCCATACCCAATTGTAGGGTATGTCTCAGAAGCCTAATGAGGGGTTTAAAGAATATGCACAGAGGTGGAGGGAGCTGGCTGCCCGAGTCCAACCTCCGTTGGTAGATAGAGAAATGTCTGATCTGTTTATGAGTACCCTTCAGGGGACGTTTGCAGAGAGAATGGTGGGATGCCCGGTTACCAACTTTGCTGATATAGTGGTGGCTGGGGAAAGAATTGAGAGTTGGTTGAAGCTGGGAAAGATACAGGGTAACGCTTGTCGTCTGGATCGAAGAAGCCCTTTGGGAATGGTCAGAGAAAGAAGGAGGGTGACACAAGTGCTGTGTATACCCAGAGAGGACAAGGTAGGGATCGTTACTACCAGCACACTGTTGCGGTAACAATTCCTGCTGATAATCAACAACAGCAATAACAACAACCGCAACAGCAAAGGCATCCATTTCAACAGAGACCACAAAGGGTCGGGTATCAAGTAGGAGGACGAATGAATGATCATCAATTTGATAGGCCACCTGTGACCTACTCATTCTTGCTGAAGAAATTGAAAGATTTAGGGTTGGTTCAGCTGAGGACGTTGGCTCCGTTGAGACCTGACCAGAGGCCGGCCAGTTTTGATGAGAATGCCAAATGTGAATTCCATTCTGGTGCTCCTGGACACAATGTGGAAAATTGTAAAGCTTTTAAGCATGTTGTCCAGGACCTGTTGGATTCTAAGGCAATCAATTTTGCTCCATCTCCAAATGTGAATGCTAATCCCATGCCCGCGCATGGTCAAATGGGGGTGAATGCAATTTCTCAGGATGAGGGCCGAATCTGGGTGACGGATATGAGCCAGTTGAAGACTCCTTTGGCTGAGGTCAAGAGGAAATTGTTTAAGAATGGGGTTTTCCCGAGTTGTGGTGATTGTTGTGTTGCGTGCATTGTTGCTACTGATGGGTGTGTTGCATTGAGAGAGGTTGTCCAGAGGATGATGGATGAAGGAAGTCTCCGATTTGAAAAGGTTGATTTGGGGAAGGAGGATGTCTCCACCATAACCATTTACTTTGACCTGGTCGATTTGTCCACGCTGGCAGATGCGGCTCTAGTTACTATCACGGTACCTGGGCCTATTCCTTATGACAATGATGATGCGGTGCCGTGGCACTATGGTGGAGAGGTATACTGTAATAGGGAGAAGCAGGAAGACCAGACTGCAGGTGAAACCACCGTTTCAAAGGTGGATAATGTCGGACCCAGTGGTTTCACTCGCAGTGGAAGGTTGTTTGCACCTGATGCTTTGAGAAGTGGAGAGGGAGAAAAAGAAAAGAAAGATAAGGCCGAGCCTTTAGCCAGGGCAAGAGGGAAGCAGGTGGTAAATGAGGGTACTCCTGTGGTGACACCGGCGCCTGGTGGGTCGGAAAGAGAACTTGATGATGAAGCTGAAGAACTTTTGAGAATCATCAAGAAGTCAGAATATAAGCTTGTTGACCATCTGCAGCAGACGCCGTCTAAGATCTCAATCTTGTCCTTATTGCTGAGCTCCGAGGGGCATAGGGAGGCTTTGTTGAAAATACTGAAGAGAGCCTATGTTCCCCAGGAGATAACGATTAATCAGCTAGAGACGGTGGTGTCCAACGTTAATGCCAGCCATGGGCTGGGTTTTACTGATCTTGATTTGACGGTGGATGGGCGTAATCATAATAGGGCATTACACATTGCAATGGAGTGTAAAGGAGCAGTGCTTTCGCACGTATTGGTGGATACCGGCTCATCACTCAATGTGTTGCCTAAGAAGGCCCTGGCAAAGCTGGACTGTGAAGGGTTGATCTTGACACCGACGGACCTGATAGTTAGAGCTCTTGATGGCTCAAAGCGGGCTGTGTTTGGAGAAGTGGAGCTCCCGGTGAAGATTGGGCCCGAGGTGTTTAAGTCTGTATTCTATGTCATGGATATTCAGCCGGCATATAGTTGCCTGTTGGGTCGCCCATGGCTACATGCTGCTGGGGCAGTGACTTCGACTTTGAACCAGAAGCTGAAGTATATCTGGGACGGGCAGGTCGTCACAGTTTGTGGGGAGGAAGACATCTTTGTCAGCCACCTATCATCGTTCAAGTATGTTGAAATGAACGGTGAAATATGGGAAACGCCAAGTCAAGCATTCGAAACCGTCAAGATGGAGAATGCTATTTTTGCTAAAGAGGAGAAGTCGTCCATTTCTTCGTACAAGCAGGCTGCTGAGGTGGTGAAGAATGGGGAAGCTCCTGGTTGGGGGAAGATGATGGATATCACCGCCAAGAAAGACAGATTTGGGGTTGGTTATCAGCCGAGCCGAGGCTCGTCTGGACAGAGCAGAGGACGCCGTCGGCCATTCACGTTCACCAGTGCTGGAATGCTGGATCCAGATCACATCTGTATGGTGGGTGAAGAGGTCGACAGTGACTGTGAGCTAGATCAATGGATAAAATCATGCGTACCAGGGATGGAGATCCAGAACTTGAAGGCCGAAAAGATCATCACTGTTACTCTACGTGAAGAGTAATATTTCCTATTTTTCAATTCTGTCTGCATGAAAGCCATACGTTTTGCCCGAAACGTAATGGTTCATTGTAAGGGCCACCTCATGTGTTTCATTTTGCAATATTTGCATCATAAATAAAAGGATGTTTTTCATTAAAAGCGGTGTTCCCTGTTGTTCATTTATTTTTGCAGTTTAAAAAAAACAAAAATAAAATGGCAATGTATGTTTTCATTTTCTTTTTCAATTTGTCTCGCTCCGGTTCTAAAGCAATGCATGAATCAACATTCATGCAGATGCGATCTTTCTCCGGATCTCATTGATAACAATCTTGTTACACCCTCATATGACTTCGACAATCCGATCTATCATGCTGAAGAAGAAGGCGAAGAAGATTGTGAACTGCCGGAGGAATTAGCCAGGTTGTTGAAACAAGAGGAGAAGGTGATTCAGCCGCACGAGGAGCAAGTTGAGATTGTGAATCTGGGTACCGACGAGGTCAGAAAAGAAGTGAAGGTCGGGGCCGCTTTGGAGGAAAATGTTAAGAGCAGAATGGTAGCCTTGTTGAAAGAGTATGTCGATATTTTCGCCTGGTCTTATCAAGATATGCCAGGGTTGGATACCAATATCGTGGTGCACAAGTTACCATTTAGAGCAGATTTTCCTCCAGTGAAGCAGAAGTTGCGCAGAACTCGACCTGAGATGGCCATGAAAATTAAAGAAGAGGTTCAGAAGCAGTTGGATGCTGGTTTCCTCGCTGTTACTAATTATCCGCCTTGGGTCGCGAACATTGTGCCGGTGCCGAAGAAAGATGGGAAGGTGAGAATGTGTGTGGACTACCGGGATTTGAACAGAGCTAGCCCGAAAGACGATTTTCCATTACCTCACATCGATGTGTTGGTAGATAATACAGCTCAATTCTCGGTGTTTTCCTTCATGGATGGTTTTTCTGGCTATAATCAGATTAAAATGTCGCCAGAGGATATGGAGAAAACAACGTTCATCACACCGTGGGGAACTTTCTGCTATAAGGTGATGCCATTCGGTCTCAAGAATGCCGGTGCTACCTATCAGAGGGCCATGGTGACTTTGTTTCATGATATGATTCATCATGAAATCGAATGCTATGTTGATGACATGATAGCAAGGTCCCAAACAGAAGAGGGGCATCTGGTAGATCTGGCCAAGCTGTTTGACCGGTTGAGACAGTTCAGATTGAGCTTGAATCCGAATAAGTGCACTTTCGGAGTGCGGTCCGGTAAGTTGCTGGGGTTTATTGTGAGCGAAAGAGGAATTGAGGTTGATCCTGCTAAAGTAAAAGCAATAAGAGAAATGCCTGAACCGAGGACAGAAAAGGAGGTTCGTGGTTTCTTAGGTAGATTGAACTACATTTCACGGTTCAGATCTCATCTAACAGCCACGTGTGAACCTATATTCAAGTTGTTGAGAAAAGATCAAACGGTCAGGTGGAATAATGATTGCCAAGCGGCATTTGAAAAGATAAAAGAATATTTGCAGGAACCTCCGATTCGGATGCCTCCTGTGGAGGGACGACCGTTAATTCTGTACTTGACGGTCATCGAGGGGTCTATGGGGTGTGTACTGGGGCAGCATGACGAGTCTGGTCGAAAAGAGCATGCCATATACTACCTTAGCAAAAAGTTTACCGACTGTGAAACAAGATATTCACTGCTCGAGAAAACTTGCTGTGCTTTGGTATGGGCTGCTCGCCGACTGAGACAGTATATGCTGGTTCATACCACTTTGTTGATTTCCAAGATGGATCCGATCAAGTATATTTTTTAGAAGCCAGCATTGACCGGACGGGTTGCGAGGTGGCAAATGATTTTGACCGGATATGATATCCAGTATACCTCTCAGAAAGCAATCAAGGGGAGTGTATTGTCTGATTACCTCGCCCAGCAACCCATTGAGGATTATCAACCGATGAAGTTTGAATTCCCTGATGAGGACATCATGTTTCTCAAATCGAAAGATTGTGAGGAACCAATCCCGGAGGAGGGGCCTGACCCTGAATCCGAATGGATTCTGATGTTTGATGGGGCCGTTAACGTGAATGGTAGTGGAGTTGGTGCTGTTTTGGTTACGCCGAAAGGATCCCACATTCCTTTTGCTGCCCGGCTAACATTTGAGTGCACCAACAATGTGGCTGAATATGAAGCTTGTATCTTGGGGATTGAAGAGGCGATTGATTTGCGGATCAAAAACCATGTTATATATGGAGATTCAGCTTTGGTTGTGAATCAGGTTAACGGGAAATGGTATACGCATCAATCTCATTTAATTCCATACCAGGATTATACGAGAAGATTGTTGACGTTTTTCACCAAGGTGGAATTACATCATGTGCCGAGAGAAGAGAATCCTTTAGCAGATGCTTTGGCTACTCTGGCTGCCTTGATTAAGGTGCAGTGGTGGAATCAGTTCCCTAGTGTTGAGGTGGGACGTCTGGGTAGACCGGCTTATGTGTTTGCTGTTGACACAACGCCTGATGAATAGAAGCCGTGGTATTTTGATATCAAGCGCTATCTGGAAACCCAGGAGTATCCTGAGGGAGCATCCAAGAAGGACCGAAAGACTCTGAGGAGGTGGGCCATGGTGTTCTATCTGAATAAGGATGAGGTTTTGTACAAGAGGAATTTCGATTGGGTTTTGCTTAGATGTGTCGATGACAGAGAAGCAAGCCAATTGATGAAAGAAGTACACGAGGGGTCGTTCGGTACCCATGCCAGTGGGAATGCAATGGTGAAGAAGTTGTTGCGGGCTGGTTATTATTGGATGACAATGGAGGCCCAATGTTTCAATTTCGTGCGGAAGTGTCATAAATGCCAGATTTATGTTGACAAGGTGCACGTGCCTCCGAATCCGTTGAGTTTGATGTCGTCTCCGTGGCCGTTTGCTATGTGGGGCATATTAGTGGCTATCGATTACTTCACCAAGTGGGTGGAAGCAGCCTCTTATGCGAACGTGACGAAGCAGGTCATGGCCAGATTTCTGAAAAGAGACATCATTTGTAGATATGGGGTTCCCGAAAGAATCATTACTGATAATGGTTCTAATCTCAACAATAAGATGATGGTAGAACTGTGTCGGGAATTCAAGATTGAGCATCACAATTCTTCTCCTTATCGTCCGAAGATGAATGGGGCGGTTGAGGCAGCCAATAAGAATATCAAGAAGATTGTGCAGAAGATGGTCGTGACCTATAAGGATTGGCACGAGATGTTGCCGTTTGCATTGCATGGGTACCGAACCTCGGTGCGTACGTCTACTGGGGCAACACCTTTCTCGTTGGTATATGGAATGGAAGCCGTGCTATCGGTTGAGGTTCAAATTCCTTCTTTGAGAGTCCTGATGGATGTGAAATTGCAAGAGGCAGAATGGGTAAGGACTCGGTATGAAGAGTTGAACCTGATTGAGGAGAAGAGGTTGGCGGCCATTTGTCATGGGCAGTTGTACCAGCAGCGGATGAAGCGTGCTTTTGACCAAAAGGTGCGACCTCGGGTATATCATGTGGGAGATATGGTGCTAAAAAGGATCCTTCCTCCTCAAAACGATCTTGGGGAAAGTGGACACCCAATTATGAAGGTCCATTCGTGGTCAAGAAGGTTTTCTCTGGCGGAGCCCTGTTGTTGACGACCATGGATGGTGAGGACTTTCCATCCCCTGTGAATGCGGACGCAGTTAAAAAATACTTCGTATAAGAGACCCACTGGACGAAAAGAATAAAATAGTCCAGGCAAAATGGGCATCCCGGCGAACCAAAAAAAAATGAAAAAGGGTTCGGGCAAAAATTAGGGATAAAAAGAAAAAAAATTGTACACCCGGTAAGTCGAAAACCTGAAAAGGCGGCTTGGGCAAAAAAGGGTATCCCGGTGGACTGAAAATCCGAAAGGGCGGTCCAGGCAAAAGAGGGATTGAAACGAGCAACTGCGTCTAGCATGATCGTTTGTGTTTTGGTTAAGACACATGGATAATCCCCAGCAGGGATCAGTCGGAATCGTCTTGTTCAGAAGGCAGAAAGCACGGAGAGTCTTGAGGACATATGGGGTGTAACCGAGTTGGAACTCGGTGAGATCACGGGTTCACATTGCCATTAGGATAGATTTTTCCTTTTGTGCGCAATTACCTCTTTTCAGGAATTGCTTCCTGTGTATCTGCTCAGTTTTGAGCCACCTTTTTCAATCAATAAAATGCATATTCAGTCAAATAATTGTGTTTTTTGTTTTCATTACCGTTTTGATTGCAAAAACATCCGTTTATTTTGATAAAGAATCTTTGCATCTTGAGACATGGAGATCCCTTCCAATGCATGTTTATAAGGTTGAAAACTTGAAATCTTATTCGGGAGGTTGAGTGACCTAGGTGTTGAAATCTTGGCACGCCTGGGGCACGTTTTTATCTAATGATCTCTTTTGCAGGTGCTGTTAGATATTTTCACTCACTTGCAGGTTGTGATGTGAAGTCTTTTGATAAAAGATCCCCGTGGAGTCCAGTCAGGGACAAGAGAAATGGAAAAACGGTGAAAAGACGACGGAAGAACATGCGACGATCCTGGAGAGTTAATCAAGAAGACTCTTCAAAGTCTGAGGACTGGAAAGTTTGTATGAATCCAGGGAGTTCGATCTCCGTGAAGTACAGAGAAGTCGAGAATACAAGGTGATGAATCAGAAAAGTCCAGACGAGCCTGGGAGCTCTCAAAAGTGGAAAGCTGACACTGGATTTAGATGTGGAATACCGGGGTTCGACGAGTCGACGGGTGTTCTGTGCCAGACTTTCCTTATTTCCCCAAGCAGAGTCGGGATGGTTATCTCCCCAGCAGGTTTGAGATCGGTGTTTCCTCAGCGGCCAGGCCGGATGGTTGCTCTTTCCCCTAGCAGGGTGGAGATTGTTATTTCCCCAGCAGGTCGAAGATTGTTGTTTTCCCCGCAGAGTGCGTTGGTGGGTTCTTCCCCAGCGAAGTCCCCAAGCAGATCGGGTTCAGTGTGAAGGAGAATTGCGGTCCAAAACGCAGCGGAAATTAAAATTTTCTCCTTTAGAGATCCTTACGAATGGTCATGATCAGTGATAGAATATTTACCTCTTGTGACGACTGAAACCCTTTGGTGCAGATCTCTTGTGACAATCAAAACCTTTGATGCAAATCCACGAAGCGATCACGAACGTTGAACGATGACAACGTCTATACTCAGTCCACACGAACGGGTTCCTTCAATCTCAGTGCTAGCTGGTACGAATGAAGGCTTTGAGTGAGAGAGAGAGAGTGATAGAAAACGAAAATAATGCAACCGCAAATTTTTGCTTCTGCACAAGGGTTTTATTTATAGAACCACTTGTGTGGGCTTCAAGCTAAAAGCCCACTTAAGTGTATTTTGGCCCATATCTTATAATATGCCCAAAATCACTTAAGCCCATGGTACCTTACCATATTTCGTATTCTACTGAAGTACACTGTACCTTACGATGTTCTATAATTCACTTAAGGGCACCGTACCTTACGGTATTCCTTAGTTACTCTATCTCTCATCAATCCGTCCTTTGTGTGTGACCCTGTAGGTTTTCGTGACGTTGGCAATTATATTAAATCACGCATTTACCATAATAAACAGTGAGCGGTATCTAGCAACACATCACTGCTACCCAAGACACGAAAATGTCATGTGATCTGACAATTCCTTCTGTGATAATACTTATGTGTATAATTACCCTTTTGCCCTTATGTCTATATTGAACACAAGGCATAGACCGTGTCATCCTTGTCCAGTTCAATATTGGGCCCATAGACATTTATCCTGTTATGCAGGATGGGCAAATTCCATCTAGGACACTCATGTCCCTCAGCATGCTTTATGGAGTACCCATTAACTGTCTTTATGGTTATCCAGTTACGGACAACGTTGGATCAGCAATAAAGTACTCGACTCTACATCTAGGGTCCATAGTGGTTTCAGGTCGAAGAGTGGTATACACTATTATCACCATGAGAATAACTTATGACACCTTGCATAACTTTCTATATAGTATTCTCATAGCGGGTCAATCCGGTATAAATATTACTCCTAATATTCATACCTATGTTTAAGACTTGATAACTCTTTATCCATGATCCATGAGATGTGATCATCAGTCTACAAACATAATAGTCTTAATGCTTTAATGTTATCCCACTTCACACTAAAGCTCGACTACGGATACTTTAAGAATAGTGTCCTTATGTTTAATGTGATCTCATGATTAAGTCATACTTGATACATTAAACAGACTAGCTATTCTAGGGACTTTATTAAACAAACGTAATAAAGAAAAAGCCTTTTATTATTAATAAATAATTCGATACAAGTACCAAAAGTATTGGCCTCTAGGGCTTACACCAACAGTGGAGGTCATCCCCGGTGAGGGTGGTCCTTTCCCCAGCAGCGGTGCTATTCCCCAACAGGGTGGAGGTTGGAGCGATAGCGAGTTCCTCAGCAGAGTGCCTCGAGCTCCCCAGAAGAGTCCCTTGAGGGGGATACTTTTTATGCATTCATCATGTACACAAGCATAGCATATTGCATACTTAATTGCATAGCATTTCCATGATTATGGAGCATTACGCTAATAAAAATCATGCATCAGCATTGCAAGCATAAACTAGTCTCAAGTCGTGGTTACTGTTTGAGGATTGGTTGTGCCAGATGGTGAAGATGTTACTCTGAGGAGCTTAGCATCGTGACGTTGGGTCAACGGTATTCCCCAGTAGTGCGATACTGGAGGAGATTTCTGTTGTGCGAGATGGAAGTTGGAAGATGTTACTCTGAGGAGCTTAGCATCGTGACGTTGGGTCATCGGTATTCCCCAGTAGTGCGATACTGGAGGAGATTTCTGTCGTGCGAGATAGAAGTTAGAAGATGTTACTCTGAGGAGTTTAGCATCATGACGTTAGAGCAACAATGTTCCCCAGTAGTGCGATATTGGAGAAAAATTTTCCGTCGAGCGGAGATGGAAATAAAATCAAAGAACGTAACGCGATCAGCACGAAAATCGACGAGTGGAGAAAAGGAAGTGTTGCGGCATTTTCTGGAGAATGGGGTTCAAATGGAGATTGGAGTTGAAGATTATATCCGGGATGAGGTCCTCAGGATTGTCTTCTGATCATGTGTCACCTTAGACTTTGGCGGGGCCAACAGAAGTCGTTATGGGTATCTTCGGAGAAAGAAATGCACATGATTACCTTCCTTTTGTGAAGGTGTACCCTCTGATATGTCGCCATCAGAGTGGTGTTTGGGTGTTATTTTCGACGTTGCCAGCGGAATTATCACAAGAAAATGGAGAACGGGGTTCAAATGGAGAGAAGGAAGTGTTGGGCATTTTCTGGAGAATGGGGTTCAAATGGAGAAAGGGAGACACGTGGTGTTTTCTGGAGAGCGGGGTTCACAATGGCGATCGTGAGTTATCGTCAGGCGACTGGGGTTCAAATGGAGATCGGGGTTCATTGTTTGGCAAACAGGAGTGTTATGAAGTTGTCGGGGTTCAAATGCGGTGATCGGGGACCATACGCGCGAAAATAATTGTTCTGGGGTTCAAGAAAAGGAAAAAGAGAAAAAAGTTTCGGGGTTCAAGAAAAGGAAAAAGAGAAAAAAGTTTCGGGGTTCAAGAAAAGCAAAAAAATATAATAATCCCCAGCGGAGCGTAAATTGTTCGTCTGTTCTTGGTATTCAATCACTCTTCACCCTGATCATCTGAAAGCCGAGGCTATTCATATCGACAGGTTCACAGTGGATTGAATAGGGGCAACTATAACACCTCAAAATTTGCCTCCTCTTCTTGGGACAAGTTTAGCATATTGCATTTCATTTTGTAGGACATTAGGCATTTGCATATTGCATATCATGTGATAATAAGAAAGTCATCCTCCTAAGTCTTTCTCAGAAGATAGAGAGGTTAAGAGACTCATGCCTGAGGGTCTTATCGAATTGATGATCAATCATATGAGGGTTGCTCTTCAATTAGGGTTTTATTAGTTCCTCAAGGAGGTTGAGTATTATCTTGATTGCAAGGGTACATCATCATCATCATGGTTATTGTCATCTGTAAGGGGTTCATTGTTCATGCTCAGGTTCCTTAGGATTAGGGTTTTGACCTCTAGTCAACCCTAGTCAGTTGCATTCTTCCAATCAGTGATTTTCAAGGAGATGAGGTATTCTATGGAGAGTGGGATCACATGATCATCCTATTGAGTTTATATGAGCCAAGGTTCATTTTGAAGCCAATTCCTTAAGTGGTTGAGGCTCAAGCTGATCAGAGCACTTCTAAGTCATCTATCAATCAGAAAGTCAACAGAAAGTCAACTGAGGGTTGTGAGGTGGAAAAATGAGTTTCAACATCTCATTCATGTTCAAAGGGGGTTCATTGGTCATTACAAATATATGTCTTGAAGAATTTGAGGTCATGGCAAAAGTTTCCCAAAATGGAAAGTGACCTGTAATTTCAAGTTTCCAAAAATGGAAAGATTTTGGTCCAAATTCAACTTGATCTTACATCATCAAAGAAGATTCAAATTAAATTTTATCCAACATGAAAGTTGTAGATCTCTCTCTCCCATTTCCATAAAGTCCAAGATCATGAATTTATGATGAATGGTTGAGGAGATATGGCCAAATGATCATCAAGTATGCTTGGAACTTCAAAGTGCCATAACTTTTGACTCATAACTCCAAATTGAGTGCCTCTTTTTGCACTTTGCTCCTCATGACATATATTTTCCAAATCATTCATGGCATTGCATGAAATTTCGTCATGTGATCATGTGCTAATTCAAGTGCATTTTGGAGGGAAATTGAGAAATTCAAATTTGGTGCATCACATGAGTAAAATTCCACTTGCATTATGTTTATGAGATGGTTTTAAGTGAATGTGAGCATTTGCATGCTACTATTCACGTGGTGCATGGCCATGATACATCATTTTCCATTTTTTGCATTCCATTCCAATTATCACTAATCCTAATTAACCATTACAAATTAGGATTAGCATGGTAATTAACATGGCCTATAAATAGTAAATCATAACAGAAATTTCAGTTTACACATTTTCTAGATCTAGAATTTTCTCTTCCCTCTAAATTTTTCTCTCCTTGGAATTCAAATTTTCTCCACACAACCACACATTTTCTTGATAGATCCATCATCTGCGTGGAATTTGAAGCATGAATCAGTCATTTTTTGTGGAAATTGGTGAATAATTGTGCATACTCCATACATGAACATGAAGATGGAAATGGAAAATTAATCAAGATCTAGTTCGTTTCAAGCTTCAATTTCAACTTCAGACTTCATAACATCAATATAGGAGTGATTCTGGAGCTTGCAAGGTCTTGAACACGCTGCTGCCATTGATTGATCTTCAAGAGGTTGGAAATTCGAATCTCATAAATCTTGATTTTATGTACATAGACTTGTAGATCCTTGCATGCTGGTTATTCTGATATAAATTTCATGAAATTTGGATGAAAAATGAAGAAGTTATGTTGATTTAAAGTTTGTAGATCCATTCTTATTTCCTTCGATTCGTGAAATGTAGTGAGAATTAGGCTTAGGTTTTGTGATATTTGTGATCTACTCGTCGAGACGATTCCAATGATGTATGCCATTTAAAATTCTGGAAAAAAAATGCATGAACAGTAGCAACCACCGTCTTCATGAAGAAGACGGTGGAAACCACCACATTGGCACTGTAGCGCAGCCGGCTAGGGCTTCTGCAACTGAGCGCATGAACGTAGCAGGACCAAGGCTCGATTCTTCCTGAGCGCATTCTTTCATTTATTTTGTTTTAATTCTTCACAGCCAAAACGACGTCGTTTTGGACACGCCTTGGCCTCTCTTCGATCCTTGCTGAAGGCGTTTTGGTGATTTTCTATGTTTCAACTTCATTTTCCATTATTCTTCAACATTATTCCATGTTAATTCATGCAACTTGCAAAATTCATAAAAAATTGAAAAAGGATCCAAATAATTCCCAATTTTTTTCTACTTGTTCATGTGAATGTCTAGAATTTTATGGTGTTGATTTTATGATTTTACCATGTCTGGATTTTTAATTGTGTTGAATTGATTGAACATGTATACATTTGGACCATGCCTCATTCATCCTACTGTGAAATGCTCATAAGTGATCCAATTTCCATGAAATTTTACATGATGATTCTTAACATGTTGATGGATTTGTGTGATTTTATTTGGCATTTTTTGCTATTTCCTTCACTGTTTGGGACACATGTAATTTAGGTGTGACAATTTGTGTCACACAATTGGAGGTCTTGCTTGGGCATTTTATTTCTAGGTCATTTGAGTTCTGTTGATCCTGATTTTTGGCATGGTGATTGTGTTAGACATGTTGTATGCTCATGAAAATTTCTAGAATTGTTTGACTCATTTCTGTTTTGATATGGAATTTTGATCCTTATTGTCCATTTGAATGCTTTGAAATTGTCTTTGCCTTCTCATGCTCATGAAATGACTTTGCTTATTGATTTTGATTTGGTCCTTTTTAGGACATGTTCATGATTGTTTAAATGTGATTCATGTTGAGTTTTAGCTTCTGTTTTGGCTTTTTACTTCACCTTTGACCCTAGCCTTTGAGCTAGTGGTTTGAACTCACAATTTGAGCTTTGAATTTCAGGAGCAAGCATTCATCTACATGGTTGATGTTGCCTCATCATTTGAGCTTTGTTATTTGCTTTGTTTGTTAACCTTTGCTGTTTTGTAGGTCTTTTGGATGATGAATCAATTTAGTTTGCTTGCATCTTATGCCTTGCATTGATGTTGTCTGATGATTGGTTGTCTCACTGTTGAACTTTCTGTTTGATTTGTCTGAACATAGTACTGATTGTTTAGCTCTTCTTACATGTACTTTAGCCGCTTTAACTCATTGTTTGAGTTGCTTTGCTTGTGGTTGGCATACCACTTAGGTAACTTCCTATTCTCCATGTAGTCTGGAAGACCTGTCATGTTATGTTGGCAGGCACATGTCTGAAGCCCTCCTTAAGAGGCAATGTTTGTGCTTGTTTATCTTTGTGCCTTGTACATATAAAGACCTCCTAAGTGAAGAGGCATTGGCAGATAGAAGGGATGTACAATCCATCCCCTGCTATTCAGTTGAGTCATTCATCTTGCTCGCACTACGTGCAGATGCATTTTGAATAAACACCCAAGCTCCTTGTATATAGAGTTAGTCATTGTGGAGTAGAGTCCCCCATTCTGGACTCCCACACTTTCATTGATTGAAGCTCACCCAGGCCCGGGTTAAGAGCCATGAGGTCTTACCCTCATTACCATTTCATCTGCTCACCCTAACTCTCAATGTTAGAGGTTAAGAGCCTGACCACCCATTCCAGTATTTGGCTTGTTTGTCAAGGTCGATATGACCCCTTGACTAAAGTCCAACCTTGCTTGAGCCACTTGTTTGCGTATAGTGTGTGCTGATTGCTTTTGATGTTTATCTGTTTTACTTCTCATCTCCTTTCTATAGGAGTCGTATGATCAACTTTCAAGGAAGTTGAATGTACGTAGAGATAGACTTGAGTTGACTCACTGCCTGTGTGAGTCAAACTCTGGTTAGAAACCTCGACATAGGACTATTGTGGATTGCATGAACTTTTAGGCTCGAGTCAGTCTCCCTATTAGTTTGTTATTTCCCGGTCTCTAGTTAGGAGAAAGTTTCTCCCCTGTTAAGGGGAACTATGTTGCCCTGATCCTCATACCAGATGAGGTACGTAGGCAGGAGATCGTGCGAGATCTCTCCGGGCACCCTTTTCGTTTTTGTGTGTGTTTGCTTGACAGTTTTTAGGCTCGAGTTCCAGACTCCCTATTAGCTTGTCTGTTTGGTAACCTCTTGTGTGTTTGTTTGTTTGGAGTCTGACATAAGTCCAGCGATTGGCAGTCGGTTTCCTGCCTGTGGTTGTTTGTGTGGAGTCTGACGTAAGTCCAGCGATTGGCAGTCGGTTTCCTATTTGTGTCTTTTGTTCGGAGTCGGACGTAAGACCAGCGATTGGCAGTCTGTTTCCATTTGCGAGTTTCTTTTGATGTCTCAGCGTTCCCCTCTTCTTCCATCTGTGTTTTATTCCAGTGTGTGTGCATTCTTTGAGCAGTTTATTTAGCAACCTTATTCTATTCTTTTGAGCGTGGATCCCGTCGAGTACGACGGACCTGAGGGGGTGCTAATACCTTCCCCTTGCGTAACCGACTCCCGATCCTTGCAATCTCCGGTCGTAAGACCATTTCCTTTCCAGGTTTACTTCGAGCGTTTCCTTTCCCTCCTTTGGGATAAATAATGCACGGTGGCGGCTCTGTTTGTTTGTGTCTTTTCCCGCCGGTTGTTTTTCGCGGATGCGACATGATGATTCGAGAGTTTGAATTGTTGGAGCAATTTAGAGATTTGAGTTTGGTTTGTGAGGCGACGTCTTCGTGTGTTAAGCTTGGTATGTTGAAGCTTACGTGTGGCATTCTTGACGAGATTAGAGAAGGTCAGAAGTCAGATTTGAAATAGGTCGATGTTATGATATTGATTAATCAAGGCAAAAGTGGTGACTTTCGGATTGATGAGAATGGTATCATGAGGTGTCGTGATAAAGTTTGTGTTGTGGATTTGAGAAAGAGGATTCTTGAGGAAGGGCATATAAGTGGTTTGAGTATTCACCCTGGTGCTACTAAAATGTATCAAGACTTGAGAAAGATGTTTTGGTGGCAAGGTATGAAGAAGGATATAGCGGAATTTGTGTATTCATGTTTGACTTGTCAAAAGTCAAAGATTGAACATCAAAAGACGTCTGGTTTGATGTAACCGTTATCTATTCCCGAGTGGAAGTGGGATAGTATATCTATGGATTTCACTTCAGGTTTGCCGAGAACATCGAGTAATTGTGAGGCGATTTGGGTCGTTGTGGACAGGTTGATGAAATGTGCTCATTTTATTCCGATGAGGATGGATTATTCGATGGAGAGACTGGCTAAGTTGTACATCGAAAGGATTGTGTGTTTACATGGTATTCCGTTGAGCATTGTTTAGGATAGAGATCTGAGGTTCACTTCGAGATTTTGGGAAGGTTTGCAAAGTGCTTTGGGTACGAAGTTGCGTTTGAGTTCGGCATATCATCCGCAAACTGATGGTCAAACGGAGAGGACTATTCAGTCACTTGAGGATCTTTTGAGGTCTTGTGTTCTGGAGCAAGGAGGAAATTGGGATAGTTTCTTACCTTTGATCGAGTTTACGTATAACAACAGTTTCCATTCGAGTATTGGAATGGCACCTTTTGAGGCTCTTTATGGTAGAAGGTGTAGAACTCCTTTATGATAAGAGGAGGAAGGCTCTTGAGTTTGAGAAAGATGAGCATGTGTTTCTTCGAGTTACGCCAATAACGGGTGTTGGTAGAGCTTTGAAGTCGCGTAAGTTGACGTCGCGTAAGTTGGTCCTTATCAGATTTCCGAGAGGATAGGTGAAGTGGCATAGCGGATTGCATTACCACCATCACTTTCTAATCTTCATGATGTGTTTCATGTGTCTCAATTGAGGAGGTACATTGCAGATCCATCGCATGTTGTTCCATTAGATGATGTTCAAGTGAGGGATAATTTGACGGTTGATACATCACCTATGCGAATTGAAGATCGAGAAGTGAAGAGGCTTCGGGGTAAGGAGATTGCTTTGGTGAAAGTGATATGGGGCGGAGTCGCCAATGGCAATATTACTTGGGAACTCGAGGATAAGATGAAGGAATCGTATCCGGAGTTGTTCGTTTGAGGTATTTTCGAGACCGAAAATCTTTTAAGTGGGGGAGAGTTGTAACAACCCAATTTTAGTATTTAGTTAGTATATTATTATTATTATATTTTATTTTATTTATTTGGAGTGTTAATTAATTAATTGGTTGTTAGGTGGTATAATAATTGATTATATTAATTAATTTGGTGTGTTAATTGATTATTTAGTTGATATGAGATATAATGAATAATTGAATTAATTAACTTGGTGTATATTGAGTTGGTTTAATTTATTTGAATTAAATTAGAAATATTTAAATATTAGGTCTTATTGGGCCTATTAATTAAAATTAGAAGTATCACTCTTTATGCCCAAATAAGATACTAGTATATAAGAGGTGAGGAGAGTGAGAATTAGGATTCATTTGATCATTTGACAACAATAGAGAAAGAGAAGAGGAAAAGTAAGGAGAAGAGGGGAAGAACAAGAGAGGAGCTAGGATTTCCAAAAAAATTGAAGAGGTAAGGGGGGAATCCTTATTATTATGGGTTAGTATGATTGGGTCAATGGGTAGATGTATGTTTAGGTTAAAATCCCTAATTTTGTATGGTTGTTTGAAATTGTTAGGTTGATGAGTATTCTTGATTTGTGGTGCTTGATTGTGTTAAAATTGTAAATTAACCTTATATGATTAGAGTATGGTATGAGTTATAATTTTCTGAATGTTTGGCTTTTTACGGAATTGAAATCGGAGGTCCGAAAGTCCTCCAACGATGAAAAACGCATAAAATTCTGCATGTTGTTTTTGTGTTAACCGATTACCCACCGAGCGTTAACCGGTTACTTGCTTGAATTTCTGCATTCTGTTTTATGTTAACCGGTTACCCACCGAGCGTTAACCGGTTACTTGCTTAAAAATCTGTGCTTCTGTTTTTGTGTTAACCGGTTACCCACCGAGCATTAACCGGTTACTTGCTTGAAAATCTGCGCAAGAAATTGATTCTATTTTATGTTAACTGGTTACCCACCGAGCGTTACTTGCTGTGAAAAGTGAAAAATTGAGATTTTAAATGCTGTATTCGTTTTGGAATGAAATCTAAGTGTGCGTATTTGATAATTAGCATATATTTGTGAATGATATATTGTTATGAATGCGTATGTGTGTTATTGGTGGATAATTTATAGAGTTGAATTATGGTTATATGTGGAATGATTAAGATGGTAGAGATGATCTTAATTGCATATTATGTGAATGGTGTATTTGTTATGAATGTGTATATGTACCATTGATGGATAATTCATAGAGTTGAATTATGGTGATATGTGGAATGTTAAGATGGTAGAGATGATCTTAATTGCATATATGTTGGTATTTGTACATTCATTCATGGCATGGTCGGCTTCATGGTGGAAGCGGTGAAATTGTGGGTTCACATGGTAGCACACGTTGATCCTTAATTGGAAATAGGCGTGGTAGATGTAGCACACATTGATCCTTAATTGGAAATAGGCGTGGTAGATGTAGCACACGTTGATCCTTAATTGGAAATAGGCGTGGTAGATGTAGCATACGTTGATCCTTAATTGGAAATAGGCGTAGTAGTGGCTTGGATCTTGTCCGGATCGGAAGCGTGGCTTGGATTCTAGATATTGAATCGGAAAGCGGTGAAACGTTGGGTTCACCTTGCGGTACCACATGCATAAAGTCACATGTCTTGCATTGAGTCGCATTAGAGTTATATGATAATTGAGTGTATGCATTATTGTAATTGTGATGTGTGTATGAGATATGGTAATTGAATTTGATAATGTTTGGATACATAACTTGGCAAAGTATGTGATTATGTGATAATTGTAGTTATGTGTATTTTTGGGAATATAATATTGGATTTGAATATTATACTCCTTGAGTTTTATGTGTGTTTGAAACATGTGAAATAAATGTTGGTTAATATTATTTACATGGTTATATGAAGTGTGATGAATTCCTTTAATTGTTGACTTAATCATTGTGCCTTATTATACTTCTTCATAATGATTTGAATTCTCACCCTTTCTGTTTGAATGTTACCTTTACATGGGTATCGTGCAGATACTCCAGAGTAGTATTGTTGAAGTAAGTGGACGGTAGCTCGCTCGAGATTTAGCCGGAGAGTTTCCGTATTTTAGTTTGAAGACTAGGTAATGAGTCAATGCTCTGGTCATGTAACACTGGGTAGATTAGTAGTATTGAACTCATATCTTATTTGGATATGCATTATGTTATTACTTGTTTTATTTTATCTTGAAGAGATTATTGAGAGATGATCATGGTATGGGACATGGATCATTTTATGAAATGCATGAATATTCATTATTTTTCGCTGCGAATGCATATTTTGGAATATTCATGATAATTGAAATGTGTTATTTGAAATGACCAGGTGTATTGTATATTGATGATGAATGATGTTGGTTTTTGAAAGCTTTTAGTTTCGAAAACGTCGATGTGACGCCCTTTTGTTTATATGCGTGCCTATTTACTCTGATTATATGTTAAGTATTTTTGGGTAGAAAAAGCGGTGTTACACATACACACGGATGGGCTTATACCTTTTAAATCAGATATGTTGCATCCTAAGGCAGAGGGGTATCTTCATAAAACATTCAAGAGTCGGTTTGTCTCTTCTTGGTTTAAGGTGGCACTAACTATTACTGGACGGTTCATTTCTTTATCCAAAAACTCGTATCTTAGGTTCTTGGGCAATTCCTTAAGTTCTTGAGCTGGTTTTTGAGAGTTTGGTGAAAGGTCTAGAGTAAGGGCTAAACATTTGTTAGTGTGAGGTTTCGTTTCCTTTAGCTCGTCATCCTTTTCATTCGGGTTTGAAAATGGTTTGATCATAGGTTCTTCTTGATCAAATTGCCTTATGCATTCATCTATGATATCAATCGCGTAACATGTGTCTCCTATGATTGGTACCATCAGGAACTTTGAAAGAATAAACTCTATCTTTTCATCTCCTACTTCGAAAGTTAATTTTCCTCTTTTAACATCTATTATAGCTCCGGCTGTTGATAAAAATGGTCTATCTAAAAGGATAGGTATATCACCATCTTCCTTGATATCCATGACCACAAAGTCTGTCGAGATATAAAGTTGACTGATCCTAACGGGGATGTCTTCTAATATGCCTACAGGATACTTAACAGATCTATCAGCTAATTAAAGGGACATCTTAGTCGGTTGTAATTCTCTTAAGTTTAACCTTTTACACACAGCTAAGGGCATTAAACTCACACTAGCGCCTAAGTCTAGGAAAGCTTTATCGATCACATGACTCCCTAGAATGCAAGGTATAGAAAAACTCCCAAGGTCTTTCTCCTTCTTAGTGAGTTTATTCTCAGAAATAAAGTTGCATTCCAAGGGTTTGGGATCGTCAAGCCTACGCTTGTTGGTTAAGATGTCTTTGAGAAATTTGGCGTAAGATGGAATTTGGATGATGGCTTCGGTGAAAGGAATCTCTACATGAAGCTTCTCTATTACTTTTATAAACTTTTGGTATTGGTTATTGATTTTGGTTTGTTTAAGTCTTTGCGGATATGGGATTGGTGGTTTGTACGGGGGTGGTTGTTTGTAAGTTTTATCCTTGGCTTCTTCTTCTTGGTCGGTTTGTTTTTAGGGTTACATCGGTTCCTCTTCTTGGTTGGTAGGTATATTTTCTTTAGAAGCTTTGGACTCGCTCATTGTTGGGTTATGAGGCCCTTCGTAAGCGGTCCCACTTCGTAATGCGATAGCGTTAGCTTGCCCTCGAGGGTTGAGTTGAGGTTGTCTAGGGAATTGTCCTCCAGGTGTAGTTTGTGGGGCTTGGTTCTGTGCAACCTGTGAGATCTGGGTTTCAAGCATCTTATTATGAGTAATTATCTGATCAACCTTAGTCCCTAATTGCATTATCAGTTCGTTTACGTGAATGTTCTGGTTTAGGAATTCTTTATTTTGCTGAGTTTGACCTGATATAAAGTTCTCCATGATCTTCTCAAGGTTAGGCTTCTGGGGCACAGCTTGCATAGGTTGATTTTGTTTTTGGGCTTGAAAACCTTGTGGTCTTTGAGGTGCATAGTTTTGGATAGGGTTCAGGTTTTTATAGGAAAAATTCGGGTGATTCCTCCATCTAGGGTTGTAAGTGTTTGAAAATGGGTTACCTTGAGCGTAATTCACTTGGTCGGTGTTCAGGTCGTTCAAAAGGTTGCATTCCGCCGATTCGTGTCCTTTAGATCCACAAAGTTCACACTCTGTGTGGACTACCGCTGCGGTGTTAGAGTTTGTAGAAATATATTCGACCTTAAGGGCTAAAGCGTCCATTTTCGCTTGCATCATGTCCATAGAACTTATCTCATGTATTCCACCTTGGGTCTCCTTTTTCTATATTGATGCTCGTTCAGTTCCCCATTGGTAATGGTTTTGGGCCATATCCTCAATTAGGTCACAAGCTTTAGGGTAAGGTTTGTTCATCAACGCGCCACCAGCGGAAGCGTCGATGCTCATCTTTGTGTTATAATGAAGTCCATTGTAGAAGGTATGAACGATCAGCCATTGTTCTAGGCCATGGTGTGGGCAGACTCTTAACAGCTCTTTGTATATCTCTCAAGCTTCAAAAATTGATTCTCCTTGATTTTGAGTAAATCTAGTTATTTGGTTTCGAAGAAAAACAGTCTTACTAGGGGGAAAATATCTAGCAAGGAATACTCTCCTAAGGTTTTCCCAGGTAGTTATTGAGTTAGCTGGAAGTGAATGTAACCACGAACGTGCTCTATCTCTGAGGGAGAAAGGAAATAATCTTAAACGAATCGCATCAGGTGAAGCACCATTGGATTTAAAGGTGTCGGCCAGTTGGATAAAGACTTTTAAATGTTGATTTGGGTTCTCAGTAGCGAGACCCGCGAATTGGTTATGTTGCACTAATTGCAGTTAAGATGGTTTTAATTCAAAATTGTTGGCAGGAATGAGGGGGTTTACTATACTAGAACTAGGTTCCTCGTCAGAGGGTTCGGAAAATTCCTTAAGAGGTCTCCGGTCGCGATTCTCGGCCATAGCTTGCTTAATTCGGACGAGTAAGAGGCGTGTACGAGTGTAACGTTCGGGTTCCGCTAGAGGATCTACTAAATTTCTGGTACTACGGGTTCTTCACATTTACCAACTAATAATTCCTTAGTCTAGACGGTGTAACAACAAGGTACGAAATTTGACGAAGTTGATCCCCGACAACGGCGCCAAAAACTTGATCGCTATATTCGCAAGTGCACGAATCGCGTCAGAGTAATATAAAAGAATATCGATCCTACAGAGACCAAATCGTCAATCTATCGATTACTATTGTTACAATGTTTATCTAAGACGGTAGAAATGAGATATTGATGTCGCAAAATAACAATAAATGAAAATGATAAATACAGTGCAGATAAAGATAGGCTTGAATGTATTTCACGTCAGTTAAACGATGCTTCGATTGTCTAAATAGAACTACTTATGGGGAAATATTTTCTACTCTTGAAAAGAATCCATTTAACAGAAATTGTCGCTTTCGCGTATTCAGAACCGAGTTTACCCTTAAATTAAGGCCTTTTATTGTCACTTATAAAAGGTGCGCAGAACGCTAAAGTAGTAAACCTAGTTTTAAGAAATAAGACTCGTAAGCTTAGTTGAAAAGTGATTTTGATTCGGAAAGTTTACCTAAGGAGTCTCCTGATTTTAAATCTATCACCGCGTCCGAAAACAGTTTCAAAAATCGTTTTTCCTTAAAGTGATAAAAATTCCTAGTTAACTAAGCCAGGGTGCTTTCGCACTCCTTGAGTAGTTAAAATTAACTAAGTTTGTTTCAGAAAACTTGAATTAAAAATCAAAACATCCCCTAAAGCATTTCTATAGATCCAATATGTGAAATATCTCTTTAACCGCGATCCTTACATTCTAACCTTTGAGAGATTTAGCCATACATGGTAATACAAACAAACACAACGATATTGATCATGATGAAAAGTTGTTTAGAATGTAAGGCGTAAAGAACAAGTAAAGCGTGTAAAATAATTAAAACGAGCAATAAAGATAATGGCGGGAAAATTAAATAAAGTATAGCATGACAAGAAATTAAATAAAGAAAAGCATGACAAGAAATTAAATAAAGTAAAGCATGGCAAGAAATTAAACAAAGTAAGGCATGGCAAGTAAAATAAAAACAAAAAGCGATTATATTAGAACCTGCTCCAAACGGAGGCTTTAAATCTGGTACAAGGAAGTAAATAAACCTTCGACTTTGAAAATAAAGACGCCAACAAAATCAAAGTGCTCCAACTCAATTTCACTAAGGTGCGATAACCCCTCGATGTGATGGATTACCTCTTTTACAGATGATAATATAGTCTTAGTGTTGTAAACTAAGTTGGATGATTTGGAAATGAACTAGAACGAGTTATTTATAAAGGAACTCAACAGCATGCAAAGACTAGGATGCCCTTCAACTTCTCTTTAGTGGGAATGTGAAATGCAAAGGTGGCGCCTGTGTAGCGGGGTATTCGTTACCATTAGAGATATTGACTAAATCCAAGGTAAACCA
Source organism: Lathyrus oleraceus (assembly GCF_024323335.1). NCBI lineage: Eukaryota > Viridiplantae > Streptophyta > Magnoliopsida > Fabales > Fabaceae > Lathyrus > Lathyrus oleraceus. Next base: position 179,131,365 of record NC_066582.1, read on the forward strand.
TACAAGTCGAGTCGCCACCGCACTTCTATTTATCCAAAGGAATGGTCAGAAAGCGAACAAAAACCTAAAAGTTTTATCAAATCAAAAACTAGTAAAAATGTCAGAGATCTGGGTAAGGGGGTTGGTTATGCAATGGGAAGGTTTTAAGAACCCAAAACATCCTAGGTACTCCTAGGGAGCCCTTTTCACATTTGTTGTAAGGTTGGTATTTTTGTGAAAGTTTATTTGTGCAAACATGATTGAAGAGATGAGAAGAGAATATACAAGTTATTTACATTTTATGTTTGGATGGATAAACCCATTGTCTACGTACCATCTTAAAAAGATTAGGATCAAAACCTCGTAGTTCGGGGTAAAAATCTCAAAAAAAAGTTGGTGAATTGATTGGTCCAAAAGCCTTAAGGTCTTTTGTTATCCAAGGGAGAAAACTCAACCCAAAACCACAAATCCACCATGTGAGGATAGCTTCAACATGCTAGTGAGGGGTTAACCCTATAATAAGCATGGAAGACTCATTGTCCATCACTAAGGATATAGGTGAGTATTACATCTACCTCAAGGATAACTCAAACCTAATAGCTAAAGGTTATGAAAATTTTGATTAAGAAAGTGGCCATTGAAACCACAAAAGACATTTGAATGGGTTATATTTACCAATGAAAAGTATTTACAAAATATGGTCAAAGTTGACTTAAAGATTCAATTCAAAATAAGTGTTATGAAAAGAAAGCTTGAAAATCAAAAGCATAAGGCTTAGGTTTCTAATGTTGAAAACAAGTGTTAAATGTTTGCACAAAAAGTTTTGGCTTGGGTTAGAGTGGAGGGAAGAAGAAGAATGGCTAAAGTCCTAATCATACAAGAGATAAGGGATAAGAAACAAGACCACAAATGGAGTTCCTCTCTTGAGATCATATTGATGATCCAAGTAGCTCCCATCCTTTGGAATATGCAAGCAAAATAATAGTAAGCTCAAGCAACAATCAAATAAGTCTCTCAAGAGATCCTCAATGCATCTTGTATCTTTCACTTAGGAAGAACATGGTAATGGTTCTTCAATTTGAGCTCTCATAGGATTCCCTAGTACAAGAGCACACACATCAAAAGTTTTATGAAACAAATCAAGAATGGACAAGAGTGAGTTTAGAGGCATGGTCCTTCTAACCCATCTTCAATATCTAAAGCATTCTAAAGGCTCAAATTGCCTAGTTGCTCTTTGACTCCAAATTTGCATAGGGTAAGTCCTAATATCTAAGTCCAATTGTCCATTTCTTTGCATTTTGGTCCATAACAATCAAAACAAAAGCACAAGCACAATAATATATATACAATTATGTGCTCAAATGAGCAAAAGGCAAATTGCATTAACATAAACATGTGCTCAAGTGAGCAAAGGGGAAAGGCAAATGAATAATATGTACAAAGATAATAAATTGCATAAATGTAAAGTGCAAGAAGTAAATGTTAATGGTTAATAGTTAATGTTAGTGGTTAGTGTGCCATAAGGCAAATTTAGCGCTATGTTAAGCAATCGTAATTGGACTTATGTAGAAGTCACAACTATCTGAGGCCGGTCAATAATAATGTAGGCAACAAAACAAGTTAGAATTCTTGATTAGTGAACCAAGTTCCAACAACTTGCCATGCCCAAAAAGAAAATGAGAAATGATCTTGTATTGGTTTAAGTCCTTTACATGATTTAGAAAGCAACCTATCCTTAATGCAAAGCCATTCACTTGATCATTTGATCAAGATGAATTAGATTTGAATCAAGGAAGATTAAACCTTCCTAATCAATGCTAACTTATCAACCTTTAACTCATTGATCAAATAGAAAAGAAGGAGAGAAGAAGAAGAAGAAGAAGAAGAAGAAGATGGATAATGGAAATGGAGAAAATTAAAGTGCATTAAAATGAAATGGAATGTACCAATCAATCAAGGGTTGACCAAAGACATTGAGGATCATGGTCAAACAATCAAAACAGAAGTAAGATGAAGATTGGATGTCAAGAAATAAACAAAATATTTTTGGCATTTCTAATATTTGAAAATAAACTTGAATTAAAATATTAAAGAAAGGTCAAACTTCAAATTCACTTAAAATCAACTTTGAAAAGTCCAAGTGAATTATCCTAAGTTCAACAAGGTCAAACAAAGTTTGACAAAAAATTTCAGCATTTTTAAAAGTCAGAAACTATTTTTAATCAATTAAAAATGAAGAAAAATAACCTAATTGAACTAAAATCTCAAATCAATTAATAAATTGATGAGAATATTTTTCATAGATCCATCATCATTCAAAGAGGTTGAGAAAATATTTTTGTATTTTTTGAATATCAAAAACTATTTAAAATGAATTAAAAATGACCAGAAAAGAGAAAATTATTAAAAAATAGCAAATGACAAAATAAAAAATATTAAAAATCATTTTTAGAAACTAGAAATTAAAAGAGAAATAATGCAATTGGTCCCATATTTTTTGGAATTAAAATGAGAGAGTTATGAGTTTTTGAAATAAAATGGAATTAAAGAAAATAAAACAGAAATTTAGAAAATGGCAAAAATCAGGAAGGGTTGGATGACTTCATTAATTGACGTGGCAACACCCAATGGATCAGGAGCACGCGCGTACCATAGTCATTAGTCAACTGAGAAGTACAATGCATTAAATAAAGTCATAACATCCAAGCGTGGAGATTAGATCTGGGGATTGAGATCAATGGCTCACAATCAATCTGGTAATGAGACGGTGGCCAGCGCCACCGTCTTCTCCGGTGAGCTCCGACGAAGGTCAAAAAAATGCAGAGATTCAAATGCTCACTAAAATGAACGATCCATACACCATTCGAAAGGTGAAGTGATGTACATCACTCCTATATCACTCACTTCCACTCTAGATTCCTATTAAGAGAAAAATCAGAGATGGAAGTTTGGTGATGTTCAACTGAACTTGCTCGATTTCAACAATTAAGCACTCAATAATAATGCCTCTATAGAGAGGACTTCAGACAACACAATATCAAGGCCAATGGATCAAAGTATAAGGAGATTCGAAGCAAAAAACAGTTGATCAAAACCTTTGGATTATGGAGATTTGAGTCCCTTTCCTTGGTTCCTTTTGCAAAACAGAACTTCAATAGATCAAATGATGAAGGTCTAGGAACTTTAGATCTGAAAATTCAACCAAATGCAATTGAATTTCAGATCTGAATTTTTGAAGAAAGATGAACTTTGTTCCTTTGGTATGGTTAGGGATTCACTCTTGCAGCATTTCAGGCGCCTTTAGGTTGGAGAATTATGAAGCATAACACATGTATTTACAGCTGGAAAAGGCTGAGTGCATGAGTTAACTCGTGTGCATGGCAAAATGGATTTTTCATTGCATGGGCTTGTGTGATCATGTGGAAGGCCCAATGAAGACTAGAATGACCTGCTGAGTTCATGTGAATTGCAAATGGATGTGTATATTAAGTGTAATCAGCTCATGCATGGCAATTTGGATTGATTTTCACAAAATGCACTTAATTTTCATGCCTTCGAAAATGGTGCTTCCAAACTCCAAATGCTATCTCATGAGTAATGGTTAGGAAGCTTGTTGCATAAGGAACAAATGATATGTTGATCAAAATTTCAATTGGGCCTTGGAAATTAGTGAATTTTGAGTTTAAAGTGTAGGGTGCAAAACATGCATAAGTGAAGTTTCCAAATTTGGCCAATGTTCAAGCCCTTCTGTCTCAATGATGCAAGCTCCAAATGATAAAACCTTCAACATCAAAGTTGTAATTTCAAGAAAATCTATTTGGACTTAAGTTTTGCATCATTTGGATTTTTAATGAAGAAGTTATGGGCACTTGAAGTTGGACTTTTTTCCATTTCAATGCATTTGGCCCAAAGTGACCTATAATGTTTTGCATTATCATATGTATTTCTTTTGAGATTTTGAAATTTTTCTCAACATAACATTTGAATTATACACAATAAGCTTTCCAATTCACTTAGTCCCACCTCAAAATCATAAAAAATGAATGAGTTATGTTCTTGGGAAGTTGACCCAAAATTAGGGTTTCAGTCAAAATGACCTATAATGTCTTGGAGTGGATGATGATCTTCCAAGCTTCAAATCCAATTTTGATGAACATGAAAGTTTTTCATATTGTTCTTAAGAACATATTTTCTCTTGGGATCATCTCCATTTGACCAACACATAAAAAGTTAGGTCTCAGTGTATTTCAAAATAGTTAGATGAATTGACTGATCAACTTCTCAAGTCCACCACTCATATCTTGATGAATTGATGATTGAGGGCACTCAAATGAGTTCAAATATGCATGGAATGATGAATTAAAGAACTTACCTTGATGGTATTTGACCATGGGCTGAGGTTGCTTCATGAGCAAGGCATTGTTGATGATCAGATGAATTAGGGTTTCCTTGGGAGACAAATCTCAAACCTCTTGACTTGCTTTGATCAAAATGATGAATTGAGATACTAGGGAGGCATATTTGATGGATGAGAGCTTTGGGAACCATTTCCATGCTTGCTTTCATCTTCTCTTGACCTTATCATTGCACAAAGGATCTCTTAGAAGCTCTTAGACCTTGTGATTGCTCAAGCTACAAACAAGAAATGTTAGTGACATATTTTTGTGTTTTTGATTAGTAAATAAAATGAGAAAAGCAATGATATACAATTCAAGCATGCTTGGTGATCTCAAACCACTCACAAGAGGTCCCACCCAAAGGCAAAGGGAACCCAGATGCTCATGATCCTTGAGGCTTTGCAAATGCAATGTTATGATGTCATGAGGGATCTTAGGGCCAAAATTGGGGTCTTACAGATGCCCCTATTTAAGGTCATTCTAGTCGGAGATATGAAGGTTAAAATCTTCGTCTCGACGAGGTAGAATGGACTTAAATAATAACAAAGAGACGAATTTTGGTCCCTATGAGACCTCATGATGCAGATGTATGTATGCAAAAGGGTAATACTTCGTGGGGGATATGCGTCCACAAAGAGAAAAGAAGTTAGGAGAAACTGACCATCCATATGAGTGACACACTCAATGGGACAGAGACTCTGGGATTCTGGTGAGGGATAGAAAAGGGATAGATTGCGTGAGCAGGGCACGACTCAAAACTTGGGAGTAGAATTCTAAAAGAATAAATCAATGGAAAGACCCGAGCTGACTCGAAGGCGGATGTATTGGGGAATATGCCAATACAGCGGAATTATCCACAAAGGATACTTCGGATGAAAATCCGGACTCAGATGGGGGACATCCAGTAAAGGACCTCGCTGGGGAACATCCAAACAAGACTCCTATGAGGAAATACTAGGGTGAGGTATTACCGGTTACTGGGTAATAAGCTCAAAGAGACATGTGATCCGAACACCGGTACAAGGGTGAAATAACAACATGCTCGGGGAGAATGAATATCTAAGGCCGGTATAAGGGTGAGAGATATCAAACATCCAAAATCATCTGAGGACAAGAGTCATAGTAGGGAGCAGAGAGGAAGGAACACCAGGTATACCGGTTACTGAGCATATAATAGGTGACCGACCAGGGCGTGAATTGGGGAATATTCCCAAGACACTCATCATCCAAAAGAGGGCTAGAAAGCAAACTCGATAACAGGATGGGTATTCGACTCCGCAAAGGGGATACGAATCTTACTCGACTGGGGAAGAACAAAGACTTCGACCGAAGAGTGCATGAGACATGTTATCTATTACCGTCAGAACGTAGATAACATACTCGCATAGAGGATTATCCACAACCGGGTACTGGGTTAATAAAGGATAAATCGACCGAAAAGAAAGGACATCGGGAATACCAAAACTGGGTATAAAATGATGACCGATCATTACCGAAAAATGGCGAATGAAAGATGACTCGCCGGGGATACATTGACAAGGGCAATGATCCGAGAGATATACTCAAAAAGGGTGAAGGACTATCAATACCGAATATTGGATAATGATAACCGTCAAGGAGGGGATTACATCTACCAGATACTGGGTAGAAAACCACGGAAAAGTAACTGTCATCGGTTAGGATGAATAAAAGGTTAACTCTGCCAAGGGGATAAAAAAAAAGGTTTACAACTACCTGTATGAGGGTAGAAAACCACAGGCTCCGTCGTGGAAAAGATGGATAATTACTGGTTACTGAGCAATCATTCATCTGAACTACGAGGAACTGCAAGGATAATCTCCAGAAGCCAAATCTAGGAACAAACTAGAGTTGCACAATAAAACAAGACTCATCCCTATGAGGATATAACTCAATGGGGGTTCCATCCCAATATATGTGTTGGAAGGAAACAGAAACAACCATCATCCACGAAGACATAACTCGGTGGGGAATGTGGAAGAAAGGATAAACATTTTCTGCTTATGGGGGCGACTCTTTATGGAGAGATCAGACACAAATAATCTGCTTGGGGAATATATTACCGACTAGCAGAAGATAACAAACAAAGATGTATGGCAAAGGATGCAACATGAATATCTGAATGTTAAAACTATACATATATGCGTGGTTTATGTATGGTGAATGCTGACAGAACAGACATATCTAACACAAACAAGTCCACTGATCGATTGAATAAACACCCGGTACTACATCTCAAGAGAGAAAGCTTGGGTCAGCGGAGAACATCCCATCCGTTGAGGATCAGGGGTACACGGACCTCTGCAGGGAACGATCGACAACCAATCCAACTGGGAACAGGATCACGGCACAGATAAATTCTACTGGGGAAGCCACTCCGCCGGGGAAATTATCAAAGGGGATGATGGATCTTCGTGGGGACACAACCACCAATCAGGAGCTTCCAAGGTCACTAAACCAAGAGCTCACACCTGCTGAGGAGGAAGGAGGGGATTACATCTACCACACACTCTACTCGGGAGAGGAAACCATAAAAGGTTCCTGAGGAAGAGGATACAAACATGCCAGGAATATGAACAAATGCCTTACTCTGTCGAGAATCCTACCATCCTTGGGAGAGCGCTGAAGACATCCTAGTATTCTTTCATCATTGTGAATGTTCACTTTGTTTAAAAACAAGTTATGAAAAGTTTAATTATTTAAAAACAATGATATTTCTCAATTAAAACATGCAAAACATTTGTTGAATAGAAACAAATAATAGTGTAAATAATTGGATAAAGGCTCAAATTTATTTGATGGAATGGTAGTCTGCAAATGGCAAGACTCCATGGATCTTTGAAATTGGTGATATATATTGGAAAAGGGCTACATTGAACATAATGACCATTTCTCCACCAACTCTGAATCCGGTGTATTTGAAGCTTCGGTTGATGGTGACTGAGCGAGAATCTCTGACGGATGACGGTTTGTAGAACAAGGTCTTGTCAGGACGCAGTTACTTGCCAAATCCCTATTTTTTTGCCTAGATTGCCCCAGGGTGAAGTACTCAATCTAGCGGGATACATATTCATTTTTTATGTCTCTAACTTTTGCCTGGATCGCCCTTTCAGGTTTTCAATCCACCGAGACGCTCATTTTTGCCTAAGCCGCCCTTTCGGGTTTTCAACTTAGCGGGCTATTCTGTTTTTTTATCTCTAGGCGAAGTATTTCTTGACTGCATCTGAATTCACAGGACGAGTGAAATCCTCCCCATCCATAGTTGTAAGTGTAAGACCCTAATTTTGTCCCTAAGATCCCTCATGGCATCATAACATTGCATTTGCATAGCCTCAAGGATCATAAGCATCTTGGTTCCCTTTACCTTTGGGTGGGACCTCTTGTGAGTGGCTTGAGATCACCAAGCATGCTTGAATTATATATTATTGTTTTTCTCATTTTATTTATTAACCAAAAGCACAAAAATATGTCACTAACATTTCTTGTTTGTAGCTTGAGCAATCACAAGGTCAAGAGCTTCAAGGAGATCCTTTGTGCAGAGATATGGCCAAATGAAGATGATAGCAAGCATAGTAATGGTTCCCAAAGCTCTCATCCATCAAATATGCCTCCCTAGCATCTCAATTCATCATTTTGATCAAATCAAGTCAAAGGGTTTGAGGTTTGTTCCCCAAGGAAACCCTAGTTCATCTGATCATCCACAGTGCCTTGCTCTTGAAGCAACCTCAACCCATGATCAAATAAAATCAAGGGAAGTTCTTTAATTCATTATTTCATGCATATTTGAACTTATTTGAGTGTCCTCAATCATCAATTCATCAATATATGAGTCATGGACTTGAGAAGTTGATCAGTCAATTCATCTGATTATTTTGAAATGTACTGAGACCTAACTTTTTATATGTTGGTCAAATGGAGATGATCCCAAAATAAAAAATGTTCCTAAGGACAATATGAACAACTTTCATGTTCATCAAGAATTGATTTGAAGCATGGAAGGTCATCTCCCATTCCAATATATTATAGGTCATTTTGACTTAAACCCTAATTTTGGGTCCACTTCCCAAGAACATAACGCGTTCATTTTTTATGATTTTGAGGTGGTATCAAATGCATTGGAACGCTTAATATGTCTACTTCAAATTTTATGTTGAACAAAATTTCAAAATCTCAAAGGAAATACATGTGATAATGCAAAACATTATAGGTCACTTTGGACCAAATGCATTAAAAGGCAAAAAAGTCCAACTTCAAGTGCCCATAACGTTTTCACCAAAACTCCAAATGATGCAAAATTTAAATTAATTTTGATTGTATTGAGAAGATCTACAACTTTTATGTTGGAGGTTTTTTCATTTGAAGCTTGCATCATCAAAACAGAGGGGCTTGAACATTGGCCAAATTTGGAAACCTTGCCTTTACATGTTTTGCACCTTACACTTTAAACTCAAAATTCACTCATTTCCACACTTCAAATGGATTTTTGCCCAACATAACATTTGTTCCTTACATCAAGACCTTTCCAACCATTACTCACATGCCCATGCTTGGATTTGTAAAATGGCATTTTCGAAGAGGAGACGTTTTAGGCATAATTGTGCATAACATGTTGAAACTCATTACACAAGCTTGTGCATTGCCAATTACACGTCCATTTCAGCTCAATTATATCTCAGATTGCATTTGGCATTGGATTTGGGCCTTTTTCATGATCATGCAAGCCCATGCAAAGAGTATCCACTTGCCATGCACACACGGATTTCTCATTGCTTGCACCATGCTTGGCTATAAATAGAAGCATCATTCCATTCATTTCCGATCCATGAGTCAACCTGAAATGTTGCTGAATTAAAAACCGAACCTCTCACCAAAGGAACTATTTCATTTTCATTCAAATTTTTCAGATCTAAAATTCAACTAAATCTGGTTGAATTTCTAGATCTAAAGTTCCTAGACCTTCATCCTATAGTCCATTGTACTTTTGTTTGGCCAAAGGAAGCAAGGAAGCAAGTTCAAATCACCACAATTCAAAGGTTCTCTCCAACTGGTTTTTTCTTCGAAACTCACCATTTATTGATCTATTTGCTTGGATTTTATGTTGGCTGAAGTCCTCTTCATAGAGGCAATTGTTTTGAGTGCTCAATTGTTGAAATCCATGAAGTTCAGTATGAACACCATGATTTTCTCTCTCTGATTTCTCTCTCTATGAGGATCTAGTGGAGAAACCAATGGTACAGGGGTGATGTACATCACCCCAGCTTTCCAATGATGTATGGATCGTGTATTTTGGTTAAGCTTTTGAAACCTGCAAATGTCACCGAAATCTTCATGTTCACCGGAGAAGACGGTGGCTCTGACCACCGTCCCTTTGCCAGATGGATTGTGGACCATTGGATCTGATCTCCAGTTTGTATCCCAGTCTTTGGATCTTATGACTTTTAATAATTCATTGTGTTACGCGTGGACTTTGGCCTACCGTGGAAACGCGCTTCTGGACCATTAGATGTTGCCACGTCAATTAATGAGTTCCATCAGACACTCCTGGTTTTTTTTATTTTCCTATTTTCTGATTTAATTTCTTTTATTTCCATTATTTTCAAAAAATTCATATCTCCTTTATTTTAAATCCAAAAAATATGGGACCAATTGCATTCTTCTCCAAATAATTTCTAGTTTCTAATTTTGATTTTTAATATTTTTTATTTTGTCATTTGATATTTTTTGTGAATTTTCTCTTTTATGGTTATTTTTAATTCATTTTAAATAGTTTTTGATATTCAAAAAATACAAAAATATTTTCCTAACGTATTTGAATGATGATGGATCTATGAAAAATATTCTCATCAATTTTTTAATTGATTTGAGATTTATTTGAGATTTTAGTTCAATTAGGTTATTTTTATTCATTTTTAATTGATTAAAAATAGTTTCTGACTTTTAAAAATGCTGAAATTTTTTGTCAAACTTTGTTTGACCTTGTTGAATTTGGGATAAATCACTTGGACCTTTCAAGGTTGATTTGAAGTGATTTTGAAGTTTGACCTTTCTTTTATTTTTAATTCAAGTTTATTTTAATAGTAAAAATGCCAAAAATATTTTGCTTATTGTTTGACCTCCAATCTTCATCCCATTTCTAGTTTCTCATTGTTTGACTTTGACTTTCAATGTCATTTGGTCAACACACATGGATTGGTACATTTTATTTCACCTTATGCACTTTATTCTTTCCATTTCCTTTTCCATTATTCATCTCTTTCTTCCTCTTCTTCTTTTTTCTTTTTTGATCAATGAGTTGAAGGTTGATAAGTTAACATTGATTAGGGAGACTTAATCTTCCTTGATTCAAATCTAATTCATCTTGATCAATTGATCAAGTGAATGGCTTTGCATTAAGGATAGGTTGTTTCCTAAATCATGCAAAAGACTTAAACCAATACAAGATCAATTCTCTTCTTCTTTTTGGCATGGCAAGTTGTTGGAACTTGGTTCACTAATTAAGACTTCTAACTTGTATTGTTGCCTACATTATTATTGACCGGCCTCAGACAGTTATGACTTCTACATAAGTCCAATTACGATTGCTTAACATAGCGCTAAATTTGCCTTATGGCACACTAATTACTAACACTAACTATTAACCATTAACATTTACTTTTGCACTTTACATTTATGCAATTTATCATTCTTGTACATATTATTCATTTGCTTTTCCCTTTGCTCATTTGAACACATGTTTATGCTAATGCCATTTGCCTTTTGCTCACTTGAGCATATAATTGTGTATATATCTTTTGTGCTTGTGTTTGTCTGTTTGTTGTGAATCAAATGCAAAGAATTAGACAAAATGGACTTAGATCTTAGGACTTTACCCAAGCTAATGGAGTTTGAAGAGCAACTAGGCCTCATGCCTTTAGAATGCTTAAATGTCAAAGAGCAACTAGGCATCATGCCTTTAGAATGCTTAAAGCTTGAAGATGAACATTGAAATGACCATATTCTAAACTCCCTCTTGTCTATTCTTTGATTGTCATTAGAACCTTTTGATGTGTGTGTTTCTTTGTGCTAGGGATTTCCATTTGAGCCACATTGAGGAACCATTACCATGAGCATCTAAAATAAAGGAACCCAAGACCTTGAGGAGCCTTGTCCAAGAATTCATTGATTGTTGATTGCTTGAGTTTGCCATTATTGTGTAATTTCTTATTCCAAAGGATGGGAGCTACTTGGATCATCAATATGATCTCAAGAGAGGAACTCTTTTTGTGGTTTTGTTTCTTTTCCCTCACCTTTTTGCATTCTTTAGGATCTTAGCCATTCTTCTTCTTCCCTCCACTCTAACCCAAGCCAAAACTTTTTGTGCAAACATTTAACAATTATCTTCAAACATTAGAAACCTAAGCCTTATGCTTTTGATTTTCAAACTTTCTTTTCATAACACTTATTTTGAATTGAACTTCTAAGTCAACTTTGACCAAATTCTGTACATACCTTTTCATTGGTAAATAAAACCCATTCAAATGTCTTTTTGTGGTTTCAATGGCCACTCTCTTGATCAAAACTTTTTCATAACCTTTAGCTATTATGTTTGAGTTATCCTTGTGGTAGATGTAATACTCACCTATATCCTTAGTGATGGACAATGAGTCTTCCATTGCTTATTATAGGGTTAACCCCTCACTAGCATGTTGAAGTTATCCTCACATGGTGGATTTGTGGTTTTAGGTTGAGTTTTCTCCCTTGGATAACAAAAGACCTTAAGGCTTTTGGATCCATGAATTCACCAATTCATTTTGAGATTTTTACCCCGAACTACGAGGTTTTGATCCTACCTTTTTAAGATGGTATGTAGGCAATGGGTTTATCCATCCAAACACAAAATGTAAATAAACTTGTATATTCTCTCCTCATCTCTCCAATCATGTTTGCACAAACAAACAAAAATTCTTCACAAAACAACAAGCTTACAACAAATGTGAAAAGGGCTCCCTAGGAGTACCTAGGATGTTTTTGGTGCCTAACACCTTCCCATTGCATAACCAACCCCCTTACCCATATCTCTGACTCTCTTTTACTAGTTTTTGATTCGATAAAACTTTTAGGTTTTTGTTCGCTTTCTAACCATTCCTTTGGATAAATAGAAGTGCGGTGGCGACTCAACTTGTATGATTTACCTTGGATTTAGTCAATATCTCTAATGGTAACGAATACCCCGCTACAGAAAAGTGGAGACTCTGCTGGGGATCATTTGCCTAGTGGGTTTTGCCTACTTTTCATTTTTGTTGTATTGTTGTGTATATTGTTTTGTGATATATTTTTGTGCAATTTGGGATTACTGTATTGTATGTAATGATTGAATTGCTTGAATATTAATTCCTTTGTATGCTTGGTGATCCTTGTGAGATGAGTTCTATACCCGAACTCGAGTGCACTTAGGATAGGAGAATGGCGTAGTCTTGTTAACTTGTGTGGAGTTATTCCTTAGCAAGTTGACTTGCAAGCCCATTCACTTGGTGGAGGTCATGTTGGGATCAATAATGTCACACAAGTAGTTGTGGTTAGACATTACTCTTTCCAATATAGACCTTAGAAGCCAAGGACCTTAGTTTACCAGACCCATCTTGGCCTATTCTTAGGATGTAGTGCGAAAGTCGTTCAAGTGTAAGATTTGATACGATTGTTATGCGATACTACACTCATAAGAATCTCTCTTAAGAATATTTTTGGAATACGAGTAGTCGTTCCTCCGATAATATCCAAAAGATGGGATGATGACTATGGGAACCTCTTGTAGAACATGCTTGGTGTCATACGGTGAACTGGACTTTATTGGATTTTTAATCGCAATGTCGCGGTTAGCAAGAGTCACCACCGACTTTTCTTTTATCCCATAAGGAAAGATGGAAAAGAACAGGAAAGACCTTAATTTTAAATTCTTAGGTTCGGGAGGTACTTTATACAAAGGGAAGGTATTAGCACCCTTTGTATCCATGGTTATCCATGGGCTCTTAATTGCTCAATCATTTATGTTTTCTAGTTTGAAAAAGGTGGTTGAGAAATGTGTGAAAAATGTTTTGAAAATGAGAATTTAACTTTGTAATGATTCTTGCATGAATGTATACAAAGTGGTTATCTCGTATAGTTTTTGAAAGTAGTTTAGAAAAATATAACTCGGCAATGATCCTAGTACGGATGTATGCTAAGTGATGATTTTCCAAAAGATGTTTGAAAGGTGTGAGGTGTGAAAAGTATTTTTTTGTTATGAATGAGCAATTAAGGTTATACCTGTCTGAGGTCTTTCCGGGCATTTCCTATCCTTATGAGGGTAAAACTGTCCTGACTATTAAGAAGTAAGTAGTTTTATCCTTGGGATGTAGAAGGGTCATCGTAGGGTCATTGATAGGTCATTGAAGGCAACAGTAGTGAGGATACCTTAGCATTCGAAGGGACGATCATCATTTAACCGTAGGCTACACCGAAGGGTCATCGAGGGACAAAATCGTATTTTCGAAGGCAACATCCGAGGGACTATGATGATTTAACCGAAGGGTCTTTGCTAAGGATATCCCCATATTCGCGGGACATGACCGTATTACGTAATCGTGGGGTAATAAAGAGAGGTCTGATATCATTTATTTAAAGTCCGGATTTTAACAATTAATTAAATAGCCGTAATCAGTTAGGTAATTAGGTCCACAGGAAATCAATGAAATCAATACATTAAAAATCAAGCTTGGTGATTCAAGATGAATCTCCATATTAAACTTAGGTCATCCAAAAGCCATCTCCTCAAGAATGTCCACACCTGAAGCGGCATGCCTAGCCGGTTATTTCTTTGGAAGTATGCTAGCCTTTACATCATGCAACACACGGATTAGAGCATTGAGGCAAAATACAATTGGAAATTGCCCCATAAAATAAATATAACAGTCAGAAATTTAAGCCAAATAATGCAGAATCATGATTAGATGAACATAAAATGGACAACAAAGAGACAAAACAGCCACTGTCCCGTTCGCCTCTGCTTCGCCTAGCGAAGGCTCAGCGAAGGCTCGCTGCAGGCTCGCCTAGCGATGAGCTAGCGAGCGACCACGGGTTTGGAATTTGAGAACAGTATGACCTCAACCTGCGGCATGGCTTATGGCATCCAACACATAATTACATGGTTCAGCATTCACAATATTCAGGCACACTTAAATTCACATGCAAAACTTCAAATATGTTTATGAATTCAATTATAATATCATCCACAAGTTAAGAACATGAAGCGGTACCACATGCCAAATGAGAACACAAAGCGATATCACATGCAGATTAAGAACCTAAAGAGGTACCACATGCAAAATAAGAACATAAAGTGATAATCACATGCAGATTAAGAACCTAAAGCGGTACCACATGCAAAATAAGAACATAAAGCGATATCACATGCAAATTAAGAAAATAAAGCGATAATAGTGATGCAAACCTGTTTGCAATCGAATTGCAACCTTGAATTGGCGAGCCGGATTGAGTTGGGCGGCGGTAGCTTCGGAGCGGGTGAGCGGCCTTCAGGGTTTCCGTCTTCCGAATTCTCTGGATCAGCAGGGTTTCAGTGTTTCTCCCTCTGGGTCTGTGTGTGTGTTCGTCCGTCTTTTCGTCTGTCCTCTTTTTCGTGGCAGAGGAGCTGGTATTTATAGTGGTAGTGGTGGTGACCTAATGGGCTTAAAATGAGGTCCAAAACTTCAAATTTTCGCAAGCTTCGCTAGGCGAAGGGATTGCTCGCCTAGCGAGCAAGCTAGGTCTGGGCTTTTTCTGGACCTGGTGCTTCGCTGGGCGAGTGGCATGCTGAGATATTCGCTAGGCGAAGGAATTGCTCGCCTAGCGAGCAAGCTATTTTGGGCCACTTTGGATTAGGCCTGTTGTGAGCTGGGCTTTTGTCCATTTGATATCAGCGCCTTGCAGATCAAGTCAGAGGGTCTTGGAAAATGCTTTGTAATATCAACGGGCAAATTTTGGGGTATGACACTTGGTAGGTTTAAACCCTAGTACACTCCCTTTGGGTGGTTCTTAACCGAAACTCCATGCTCGTGACTCGCAACAAACCCTTGATTCGTGGTTGATCCGTTCGTGTGTCCTTAATATCAATGGAACTTGGGTGTTGATAAGGTGTAAACCACAATCCACCAAAATGGATGATTGATATTAAGGATAACATGATCCATCCAATGACCTTTGTTTGGTGTGCTTTGTTTGATCCTTGAGTGTGATTGTTGCATTCATGCATTCATGCATCCATTGGCATTCATATCATCAATAATGAAGAAAATTTTCAAGGAATTTAAGAGGTCTATTTGCAAATTTTCAAACATGGAAAGACAAAGAAGGAATACAAAGAAGTACAGCTTTAGACAACCAGATTTGAAAGAGTTAAGGAATCTGACATCCTATGTATTAGATCCCTTGGGTTTCAAGGCTCGTTTTGGGAAGCTTCTTCCTCTTCTGACTACTCAGGTGGATGAAGGATTGATGAGTGTATTGGTGCAGTTTTATGATCCTTTGTACCGTTGCTTCACATTTCCGGATTTTCAACTTTTGCCTACGCTTGAGGAGTATGCCTATCTTGTGGGTATACCTATTCTAGACCAGTTGTCGTTCAGTGGCTTGGAGAGTATTCCTACTTCTCGAGAGATAGCTGATATGTTGCATATAGATGAATCTCTGGTTGGTGCTCATATGACTACCAAAGGTGGAATTCAAGGTCTCCCTTCTGAGTTCCTCATTGCTCAAGCTACTATGTATGGGAAGGCCATGAGTGAGGACGCCTTTGAGGCCATATTTGTACTTCTCATCTATGGGTTAGTATTGTTCCCCAACATCGACAAGTTTGTGGATGTGAACGCTATTAGGATTTTCTCTACTCTTAATCCCGTTCTGACTCTGTTGGGTGACACTTATTTTTCTTTGCTTATGAGGAATGCAAAGGGTGGTGGTGCCATTGTGTGTTGTTTGCCTTTGTTGTATAAGTGGTTTATTTCTCACTTACCGCAGACGGTCGCCTTCAAAGAGAACAAGGGATGTCTACGGTGGTCCACGAGACTTATGTCTCTCACTAATAATGATATCTCTTGCTACAGCCGTGTGTATGATGGTGTGCAGATTATCGACTCTTGTGGTGAATTCTCCAATGTACCTCTTCTTGGTACACGTGGTGGGATTAACTACAACCCTGTTTTGGCACGTCGTCAGCTTGGGTTCCCCCTAAAGGATAAACCCAATAACATTCTGTTAGAGGGTGTATTCTTTCAGGAGGGTAAAGATCCCCAAGGCTTGAAAGCTAGGATGGTCCGCGCTTAGTGCAAGATTCATAGAAAAGGAAGGAATGAGTTGGGTCCTAAGAACTGTGTCGCTTTGGAGCCTTACACTGCTTGGGTTAGGAAGAGAGAGTCTGAGTATCTCATGCCATACGAGTATCCGAGACCTACACCTTTGGTTATGGTTGGGCCTTCAACCCTCCCTGACCAAGGAGTAGAGGAGTTGAGAGACGAAGACTGTTCACGTGCCTGGATCCACGAACGAGAAGAGTTGCTTCAGCAGATCAAGGAAAAGGATGCTTTGATTGAGTTCCTCGAGCCTCAGGTTATTAATGATCCTAATGATGCATGGAATTCTCTACTTCCTCAATCTTCCAAGTTCTGGAAGAGGAAGTACGATCGACTCGCTAAGGAGAAGGCAGATATGGAGGCATCCTATGAGGAAGACGTGAAGAGGCTTCGTGCATCTTATCTTCCTGTGTCCCGAGCTTTAGATGATTGTTTCTAGGGATCCATAGGATGATTATTTTCCTTTTCTCTTGTATGTGGTTACCAATGCTGTACTTCTTTGATGTAAAACTATTTTCCAGATATTAGTGACAAGATACTTTCATATATGATAAATGTTTAATACTTCCAAATATTTGCAAATAGAACTCTAAAGTTCCTTTGAAATAAAAAAAAACAAATCATATGCACAAGCATTGTATGCATCATGTGCATAAGTTGGTTTTGTTCCCAGCTTCTTGTCCTATGGTCTAACTCTGTGTTCTTCATTTATTTTGAAGACAAGCTGACTCACCGGTACTACACCAGAGCCAATTCTTCAAGACTGATGGATCATCTAGA
Organism: Lathyrus oleraceus; assembly: GCF_024323335.1. Classification (NCBI taxonomy): domain Eukaryota; kingdom Viridiplantae; phylum Streptophyta; class Magnoliopsida; order Fabales; family Fabaceae; genus Lathyrus; species Lathyrus oleraceus. The sequence goes on from NC_066582.1 coordinate 179,148,898, forward strand.
ACAAGAGAACCGCGAGCTAAAGGAAGAAGTAGCCAGGTTGACTGCCTTGATGGAATCATTCTTGGCCGCTCAAAGCCAATCTTCTCCGACACCATCAACTCCTCCCCAGAGGACGGTCATTTCTGAGATCGTGACTTCTAATGTGCCTGCTGCAACGGCTCATTTCGCGCCATCTATGCCAGCTGGGTTCCCGTGGGGAATGCCCCCCAACTTTGTACCAGAGGGTTTTGCCCCTACTCTTGCTTCTCTACCGGCATCTAGCCCGGTCCTTTCAGTGCCACCGCCCGTTGTGCACACATTACCAAGGGTCGAAGACACCATCTACCACTCTGAGCCATCTGAGGGCCCAGATGTTTATGAAAAGATGAATGATATGAAGGACCAATTCCTTGAGCTTCGCAAGGAACTGAAAACTTTGAGGGGGAAAGACCTCTTTGGTAAAAATGTTGTTGAGTTGTGCCTTGTGCCCAACGTGAAGATCCCTATTAAATTCAAAGTGCCTGACTTTGAGAAGTATAAGGGAAACACATGCCCTCTCAGCCATCTTGTGATGTATGCTCGCAAGATGTCAACGCAAACTGACAACGACCAACTGCTCATCCATTATTTCTAGGACAGTCTGTCCGGTGCCGCTCTCCGGTGGTACATGGGTTTGGAGAGTTCGAACATCCGATCTTTCAACGAACTTGGCGAGGCCTTCGTCAAGCAATATAAATACAATGTGGATATGGCCCCTGATAGGGACCAGTTGAGGGCAATGTCGCAAAAGGATAAAGAGACCTTCAAAGAGTACGCCTAGAGATGGTGCGAATTGGCAGCTCAGATAGTGCCTCCCTTAGAGGAAAAGGAGATGACCAAGATCTTCTTGAAGACCTTGAGCTCGTTTTATTACGAGAGGATGATAGCCAGTGCTCCCTCAGACTTCACCGAGATGGTGAATATGGGGATGAGACTGGAAGAAGGGGTCTGTGAAGGACGCTTAACTCGAGACGAAGGCTCTTCGGCAAAGAGATATGGAAGCTTTGCGAAGAAGAAGGAGGGAGAGGCACATGATGTGTCTTCCCATGTCAAAAGAAGACCCTCTGTGAAGAGGAAGATTGCTCGCCCGGTCAATAGTCAGCATCAGGTGGCTCATATAGCACCCGTTTTCAGGGAAGCTCAACATTATCAACAACCGCAAACTCAGCAATATCAACAACAACAACGTCCACAACAGCAAGCCTATCAGCCTCGAAATAACAACAATAATGCCAGCACCAGCTATGAGAGGAAGAGGGTCACCTTTGATCCAATTCCGATGACTTATGCTGAACTCTACCCGTCGCTGATCGATAGAAAGTTGATCATTCCGCGAGACCCTCCTGCTGTACCTACTAACCCCCAGTGGTGGTACAAGCCTGAACTTCATTGCGTGTATCACTCCGGTGCTCCCGGACACGACGTAGAGAACTGTTATCCCTTGAAGACCAAGGTGCAAGACCTTGTGAGAAGCGGGATTCTGTTTTTCGAGGACGTAGGTCCGAATGTAAAGAAGAACCCATTGCCCGAGCATGGGAAGTCTGTCAATATGGTCCAGGGCTTCCCTGGCAAGTACAAGGTGAAATACGTCAGTCATATCCGGCAATCGCTGGTTGAGATGCATAGATTGATGTGTGACTATAGCCATTATGAGCATGATCACGACAAATGTAGAGTCTGTTCCGTCAATCAGAGAGGATATCGTCAGGTGCGCAAAGATGTGCAAGAGATGTTGGACGAAGGAGTCATTGAGATCCTTCAAAATAGAAATGTTGATGAAGATGAGCCCGAGGTCAATGTGATTTCCCCGGTGTTCCGGATACCTGATCCTGTTGTCATCAAGTATGATGGTAGCAAGCAGAAGGCTTCTCCTGCTCTCGTCATCAAACCAGTCGGACCTGTACCGTACTCCTCTGAGAAAGCGGTTCCCTATAGCTACAACGATGTGGCAGTGGAAAATGAGAAAGAGGTGTCCATGCCCTCCTCATCTGTTGTTAACATTGTCGATGTCAGTGGGTTGACCCGCAGTAGTCGTGTATTTTCAGCACCATTGAAGCCTCAAGTTGATGCTCGAGGAAGTGTTGATGCTGATTTTGTTGAGCGCCCGATTGGGAATGCTGTGAGCACTCAGAATCTGGCACTTGTTGTTAAGCCCTCCTCTACGTTAAAAACTCCTGCTTCTATTGGCTCGAGTGGCAATACGAAAGAAGACTGCGATGAGATTCTGAGGCTCATCAAGAGAAGCGAGTACAACGTTGTAGACCAACTCCTACAAACGCCATCCAAAATATCTGTGTTATCATTGCTTTTTAATTCAGAACCACACCAAGAGGCCCTGCAGAAGGTTTTGGATGTGGCGTACATGGATCACGATGTCACGATAAAACAATTTGATAGCATTGTTGCAAACATTACTGCTTGTAACAACTTGAGTTTTTGTGACTCTGATCTCCCCGGGGAGGGAAGAGACCACAACTTGGCATTACATATATCTATGGGTTGCAAAGATGACGCCATGTCCAATGTTTTGGTGGACACTGGGTCATCATTATACGTATTGCTGAAATCCACTCTTGCGAAGCTGTCATATCAAGGGTCTCCCATGAGGCAGAGTGGAGTAGTTGTGAAGGCTTTCGATGGGTCTCGCAAAACTGTGATTGGCGAGGTTGATCTCCCAGCAAAATTGGACCAAGTGATTTCCAGATTACCTTCCAGGTTATGGATATTTGCCCATCGTATAGCTGTCTTTTGGGCAGACCATGGATTCACGAGGCGGGCGCCGTGGCATCCACCCTACACCAGAAATTGAAATTTGTAAAGAATAAGAAGCTGGTGGTGGTAGGGGGAGAAAAGGCTCTCCTGGTTAGCCATTTGTCTTCCTTCTCTTATATAGATGTTGAGGATGAAGTTGGAATCCCGTTCCAAGCTTTATCTATTGCTGAGCCTATTAAGAAGGGAACTTCTTCATTTGCTTCCTACAAAGATGCAAAGTTGGCCATTGAGCATGGCGCAACTGCTGGTTTGGGGCAAATGATTGAGTTAAAAGACAACAAGTCCCGGGCTGGCATAGGTTATTCTTCTGGGGTTTCCAATAAGCAAGGTCTATTCAAGAGTGGAGGTTTCATCCACACCAGTCAAGACGAGGAGGCTGCTGCCATCTTGGAAGAGGACGAAGAGGATTTTGGCAATTTCGTCATCCCTGGGGGGATCTACAATAATTGGGTCGTTGTGGATATTCCAACAGTTATCCATAAGTCAAAGTAATGTTCATTGTGTTTAAAAACCCTTCTCCCATGCCAAAAGGAGAAGTGATGACATTGTTGGCGCATAAATACAATGATATTTTCATCCAATAGATTCATGTTAAATGTTTGTTTTTCCAATTATTTTCCCTTTTCGCTTTTTGCATGAAATTGGTGATCACATAAAACCCTAAAATAGAATAAAATCAATCTTTTCATCTGCATAATGATTTGCCTTGTTTGAATTCTAAAAGCTCTTTATATCCAAAAACATTATGCAGGTTAATCAAACCCATTGAACATAATGATCCAACACCATCTCCCAACTTTGAATGCCCTGTATTTGAGGCGGAAGAAGATGATGTTAAAGAGATTCCTGACGAGATTACCCGTCTACTTGAGCATGAAGAGAAAATCATTCAGCCGCATCTTGAGAATCTGGAAACAGTCAACTTGGGGTCTGAGGATTGTGTGCGAGAGTGAAGATTGAAGCACTCCTGGAGGAGTCTGTTAAGAAGGGGTTGATTGAGTTGCTACGAGAATATGTCGATGTCTTTGCCTGGTCATATGAAGATATGCCTAGTCTAGATACTGATATTGTACAACATTTCCTACCTTTAAAGCCTGAGTGTGTGCCTGTGAAGCAGAAGCTCAGAAGAACTCATCCTGATATGGCAGTAAAGATCAAAGAGGAAGTTCAGAAGCAAATTGATGTGGGGTTTCTGGTGACTTCTACATATCCTCAATGGGTGGCCAATATTGTGCCCGTGCCTAAGAAAGATGGAAAAGTCTGAATGTGTGTGGACTATAGAGACTTGAATAAAGCTAGTCCGAAAGATGATTTCCCTCTACCACACATAGATATGTTGGTAGATAATACGGCTAAATTCAATGTCTTCTCATTTATGGACGGATTTTCCGGATATAATCAGATTAAAATGGAACCCGAGGATATGGAGAAGACAACATTCATCACACCTTGGGGAACATTCTATTATCGAGTGATGCCCTTCGGTTTGAAGAACGTCGGAGCCACGTATCAACGAGCTATGACCATCTTGTTTCATGATATGATGCACAAGGAAATCGAGGTATATGTTGATGGTATGATTGCTAAGTCGAGAACGGAAGTTGAACATGTAGAACACCTGTTGAAGCTTCTTCAGTGTTTGAGAAAGTATAAGCTTCGTCTGAATCCCAACAAGTGTATATTTGGAGTCCGTTCCGGCAAGTTATTGGGCTTTATTGTCAGTGAAAGAGGTATTGAATTTGATCCTGCAAAGGTCACATCAATACAAGAGATGCATGCGCCCAAAACTGAGAAGCAAGTCCGAGGTTTTCTTGGCCGCTTGAATTACATTTCCAGATTCATATCCCACATGACTGCCACATGTGCACCGATATTCAAGCTCCTCCGGAAAGATCAGTCTCATGATTGGACTGAGGTTTGCCAGAAAGCTTTTGATAGTATTAAGGAGTATTTGTCTGAACCTCCTATTTTGTTTCCGCCTGTGGAAGGAAGACCATTGATTATGTATCTGACTGTTCTTGAAGACTCGATGGGTTGTGTCCTTGGTCAGCAAGATGAATCAGGAAAGAAAGAATATGTTATTTACTACTTGAGCAAGAAGTCCAGTGATTGTGAGTCTCGATACTCAATGCTTGAGAAAACATGTTGTGCTTTGGCTTGGGCTGCTAAGCGCTTACGCCAGTACATGTTGAATCATACGACTTGGTTAATATCCAGAATGGATCCAATCAAGTATATCTTTGAGAAGCCTGCTTTAACAGGGAGGATTACCCGCTGGCAGATGTTGTTATCTGAGTATGATATTGAGTATCGAGCTCAGAAGGCTATTAAAGGTAGTATCTTGGCCGACCACTTGGCACATCAATCGATTGAGGATTATCAGTCAATTCAGTATGACTTCCCAGATGAGGAGATTCTGTATTTGAAAATGAAAGATTGTGATGAGCCTACGCTCGATGAAGGGCCAGAACCAGGCTCCAGATGGAGCATGGTATTTGATGGCACTGTAAATCAATATGGAAATGGTATTGGGGCATAATTATTACTCCTCAAGGCACACATTTTCCTTTTACAGCAAGGTTAACTTTCAAATGCACGAATAATATGGCTGAGTATGAGGCCTGTATTATGGGGTTGGAGGAGTGCATTGATCTAAGGATCAAGCATCTTGATGTTTATGGTGATTCGGCCCTCGTTGTTAATCAGATCAAGGGTGAATGGGAAACGAATCAACTTGGCCTCATTCCATATAGGGATTATGCGAGGAGGATTTCAACATTCTTTACTGAGGTTGACTTCCATCATATTCCTCGAGACGAGAATCGGATGGCAGACGCGCTCGCTACGCTTGCTTCGATGATTGTGGTAAGACTTTGGAATGAAGTTCCCAACATCACTGTGATGCGCTTGGACAGACCAGCTCATGTATTTGCAGTAGAAGAAGTAAAAGATGAAAAGCCTTGGTACTATGACATCAAGCGTTTCCTTTAGAGCCAGATTTACCCACCTGGGGCATCTGTGAAAGATAGGAAGACTCTGAGAAGATTATCAGGAAGTTTTTACCTCAATGGTGATGTGCTTTACAAGAGAAACTTTGACATGGTTCTGCTCAGATGCGTGGATAGACACGAAGTAGACCTGCTGATGACTGAGGTCCATGAGGGTTCATTTGGTACTCATTCCAATGGACATGCCATGGCTAGAAAGATGTTGAGAGCAGGCTACTATTGGCTGACAATGGAGTCTGACTGTTGCAAATATGTGAAGAAATGCCATAAGTTTCAGATTTATGCGGATAAGATTCATGTTCCCCCGACACTTATGAATGTGATTTCATCACCATGGCCTTTATCCATGTGGGGAATTGACATGATTGGCATGATAGAACCGAAAGCGTCCAATGGACACAGATTTATTCTCATAGCAATTGATTACTTCACTATGTGGGTTGAAGCGGCGTCATATGCTAACGTGACCAGGCAGGTGGTCGTGAAGTTTATCAAGAATCAACTCATATGCCGATATGGTGTGCCAGATAAGATCATTACTGATAATGGATCTAACTTGAACAACAAGATGATGAAAGAGCTATGTAGTGAGTTCAAGATTGCGCATCATAATTCTTCTCCTTACAGACCCAAGATGAATGGGGCTGTTGAAGCCGCTAATAAGAATATCAAGAAGATTATCCAGAAGATGGTTGTCACATATAAAGATTGGTATGAGATGTTGCCGTTTGCTTTACATGGATATCGTACATCTGTTCGCACTTCAACAGAGGCAACCCCTTTCTCTCTCGTTTATGGCATGGAGGTTGTGCTCCCAGTAGAGGTGGAGATCCCATCAATGAGAGTCTTGATGGAAGCCAAATTGATTGATGCTAAATGGGTTCAGAGTCGTTATGACCAGTTGAATTTGATAGAAGAAAAGAGATTGACTGCCATTTGCCATGGTCAATTATATCAACAAAGGATGAAGAAAGCCTTTGATAAGAAGGTCAAGCCTCGTGTGTTCCGAGAAGGTGACCTTGTGCTCAAGAAAGTCTTGTCTTTCGCGCCAGATTCCAGGGGCAAGTGGACTCCAAACTATGAAGGTACATATGTTGTTAAGAGAGCCTTTTCAGGCGGTGCTTTGATACTTACAACTATGGATGGGGAGGATTTCACTCGTCCTGTGAATTCAGATGCAATCAAGAAATACTTCGCCTAAAAATAAAAACAGAATAGCTCGCTAAGTTGAAAACCCGAAAGGGAGGCTTAGGCAAAAATGAGCGTCTCGGTGGATTGAAAACCCGAAAGGGCGATCCAGGCAAAAGTTAGAGATATGAAAAAATAAATATATGTATCCCGCTAGATTGAATACCTCACCCTGGGGCATCTAGGCAAAAAATAGGGATTTGGCAAGTAACTGCATCCTGACAAGACTTTGTTCTACAACTGTTATCCGTCAGAGATTCTCCCCCATTCATCATCAACCAAAGCTTCAAATACATCGGATTCAGAATTGGTGAAGAAATGGTCATTATGTTCAATGTAGCCCTTTTCCAATATATATCACCAATTTCAAATTTGTAAAGATCTATGGAGTCTTGCCATTTGCAGACTACCATTCCATCAAATAAACTTGAGCCTTTATTCAATTATTTGCACTCTTATTTATTTCTATTCAACAAATGTTTTGCATGTTTTAATTGAAAAAAAAATGTCATTGTTTTAAATAATCAATTTTTTCATAATTTGTTTTTAAACAAAGTGAACATTCACAATGACATAAGGATACTGGGAATGCCTTCAGTGCTCTCCCAAGGATGGTAAGATTCTTGACAGGGTAAGGCAGTTGTTCATATTCCTGGCATGTTAGTGTTTCTTCCTCCTCGGAAGATGTGATTTCATTATTTGGAACAGTGTTCGATGACCTTTGGAAATTTCTGATTTGGTGGTTGTTCCCCATTTTTGATGATCTTTGCCTCTAGCTGGAATGTTTTGCTCATTCCCCTGCAGAGATCCTTGTTATCCTGGCTTTCTCTCTTGAGATGTAGTACCGGATGTTTGTACTTGTTCGATGGACTTGTTGGTGTTAGAAATGCCTAGTTGTCAGTATTCATCATACATAAACTACGCATGTGTGCATATAGTTTTCAGACATTCAGATATTCATATCGCATTCTTTGCCATATATCTTTGTTTGTGATCCACTGCTAGTTGGTAATACATTTCCCCAAGCAGATGTCGGTGTCTGAACTCCCCATATAGAGTCAGCCCCTTAAGTAGAAAGTGCTTATCTTTCCTTCCATATTCCCCACCGAGTTATATCCTTGTGGATGATGATTATTTCTGTTTCCATCCAACACATATATTGGGATGGGAGTCTCCATTGAGTTATATCCTCACTGGGACGAGTCTTGATTCAGCTTGCCTCTTTAGTTTGATCCTAGATTGGCTTCTTGTGACTGTTTCCTGCGCTCCCCTGTGGTGCAAATGAATAATTGCTCAGTAATCAGTAATCATTCATCTTATCCCCGGTGGAGTCTGTGGCTTTCTACCCTTATACCGGTAGTTGTAAACCCTAGTTTTATCCCCTTGCAGAGTTAACCGTGTTGCTCATCCTATTCGATGACGGATACTTTTCCGTGGTCTTCTACCCAGTATCCGGTAGATGTAATCCCTTCCCTGACGGTTATCTTTATCCAACATTCGGTATTGATATTCCTTCATCCCTTTCTTTTGAGCATATCTCCCAATAACCGGTGATATACCTCTTGGATAATTGCTCTGATAAAGCAATTTGTCCCCAGCGAGTCATCTCATTCACCCTTTGTTGATAATGGTTGTTGCTCCCCTGGAATGGTCATCATTATATACCTAGTTTCAGTATCCCGATGCCTTTCTTTATCGGTCGATCTATCCTTTATTAACCCAGTAACCGGTTGTGGATAATCTTCCATGGGAGTATATTATCTATGTTCTGACGGTAATAGATAATATATCTCATGCACTCTTTGGACGAAGCCTTTTGTTCTTCCCCAGTTGAGTAAGATTCGTTTCCCTTTTTGGAATCGAATGTCCATCCCATAATCGAGTTTGCTTTTAGCCCTCTTTCGGATGATGAGTGTCTTGGGAATATTCCCCAACTCACGTTTTGATTTGTCACCTATTATATGCCCAGTAACCGGCATCCCTGGTGTTCCTTCCCTCTGCTCCCTATTTTTGACTTGTTGTCCCCCTGCGGAGTCAGATTTTCCTGAGCTGAAGTGTACCTTCTTTTTAGGTCTTCCTCAGATGATTTCGGACGTTTGATATCTCTCACCCTTGTACCGGTCCTAGATATTCATTCTTCCCAGAGATTGCTATTCTCTCACCCTTATACCGGTGTTCAGATCGCATGTCTCTTTGAGCTTACTACCCAGTAACCGGTAATACCTCATTTGTTTTTTCCCACCTGAGTCCGGATTTTTATCCGAAGTATCCGTTATGGATAATTTTTTGTTGTATTGGCATATTCCTCGATACGTGCATCTTTGAGTCAGCTCGAGTCTTTCCATTGATGTATTTCACTGGATATCCTTCGTGCCTCTCAGCAAGTTTCAAGTCGTGACCTGCTCACGCATTTTTATCCCTTTACTCCCCGGTTGAGTCTCTGCCCCATGGAGTGGATTACTCATAGGGATTGTCAAATTCCTCCTGATCTTTGCCTTTATGGACACATCCTCCCACGGACTATTACCGTTTGCATACATACATTCACATCATGAGGTCTCTTAGGGACCAAAATGTTGGTGTAAGCCCTAGAGGCCAATACTTTTGGTACTCGTATCGAATTATTTATTAATAATAAAAGGCATTTTCTTTATTATGGTTGATTAATAAAGTCCCTGGAATAGATAGTCCGTTTAATGTATTAAGTATGACTTAATCATGAGAACACATTAAACATAAGGACACTATTCTTAAAGTATCCCTAGTCGAGCTTTAGTGTGAAGTGGGATAACATTAAAGCATTAAGACTATTATGTTTGTAGACTGATGATCACATCTCATGGATCATGGATAAAGAGTTATCAAGTCTTAAACATAGGTATGAATATTAGGAGTAATATTTATACCGGATTGACCCGCTATGAGAATACTATATAGAAAGTTATGCAAAGTGTCATAAGTTATTCTCATGGTGATAATAGTGTATACCACTCTTCGACCTGAAACCACTATGGATCCTAGATGTAGAGTCGAGTGCTTTATTGCTGATCCAACATTGTCCGTAACTGGATAACCATAAAGACAGTTGATGGGTACTCCACAAAGCATGTTGAGGGACATGAGTGTCCTAGATGGAATTTTCCCATCCTGCGTAACAGGATAAATGTCTATGGACCCAATATTGAACTGGACAAGGGTGATACGGTCTATACCTTGTGTTCAATATAGACATAAGGGCAAAGGAGTAATTATACACATAATTATTATCACAGGAGGTTTTGTCAGATCACGTGACATTTTCGTGTCTTGGGTAGCAGTGATGTGTTGCTAGATACCGCTCACTGTTTATTATGTTAAATGCGTGATTTAATATAATTGCCAACGTCGCGTAAACCTACAGGGTCACACACAAAGGACGGATTGATGAAAAATAGTGTAACTAAGGAACACCGTAAGGTACGGTGCACTTAAGTGGGAGACGAAATATGGTAAGGTACCAAATACTTAAGTGATTTTGGCATATTATGAGATATGGGCCAAAATACACTTAAGTGGGCTTTTTAGCTTGAAGCCCACACAAGTGGTTCTATAAATAGAACCCCTTGGGTAGAAGCATTGTCACTCCACTCAGACTGAAATTCAAGTAGAGACTTGGAATTTCGTTTCCCTCTCTCTCTCTCTCACTCAAAGCCTTCATTCGTAACAGCTAGCACTGAGATTGAAGGAATCCGTTCGTGTGGACTGAGTAGAGACGTTGTCATCATTCAACGTTCGTGATCGCCCCGTGGATCTGTATCCAAGGTTTTGATCGTTACAAGGAATCTGCACCAAAGGTTTGAATCGCCACAAGAGGTAACGATTCTATCACTGATCATGTCCATTCTTAAGGATCATTAAAGGAGAAATTTTTATATTCCGCTGCGCCTTGGATGGCAATTCTCCTTCAGTGGTATCTTTATGGAGATATCAGACACAAATAATCTGCTTGGGGAATATATTACCGACTAGCAGAAGATAACAAACAAAGATGTATGGCAAAGGATGCAACATGAATATCTGAATGTTAAAACTATGCATATATGCGTGGTTTATGTTTGATGAATGCTGATAGAACAGACATATCTAACACAAACAAGTCCACTGATCGATTGAATAAACACTCGGTACTACATCTCAAGAGAGAAAGCCTGGGTCAGCAGAGAACATCCCATCCGTTGAGGATCAGGGGTACACGGACCTCTGCAGGGAACGATCGACAACCAATCCAACTGGGAACAGGATCACGGCACAGATAAATTCTACTGGGGAAGCCACTCCGCCGGGGAAATTATCAAAGGGGATGATGGATCTTCGTGGGGACACAACCACCAATCAGGAGCTTCCAAGGTCACTAAACCAAGAGCTCACACCTGTTGAGGAGGAAGGAGGGGATTACATCTACCACACACTCTGCTCGGGAGAGGAAACCACAAAAGGTTCCTAAGGAAGAGGATACAAACATGCCAGGAATATGAACAAATGCCTTACTCTGTCGAGAATCCTACCATCCTTGGGAGAGCACTGAAGACATCCTAGTATTCTTTCATCATTGTGAATGTTCACTTTATTTAAAAACAAGTTATGAAAAGTTTAATTATTTAAAAACAATGATATTTCTCAATTAAAACATGCAAAACATTTGTTGAATAGAAACAAATAAGAGTGTAAATAATTGGATAAAGGCTCAAATTTATTTGATGGAATGGTAGTCTGCAAATGGCAAGACTCCATGGATCTTTGAAATTGGTGATATATATTGGAAAATGGCTACATTGAACATAATGACCATTTCTCCACCAACTCTGAATCCGATGTATTTGAAGCTTCGGTTGATGGTGACTGAGCGAGAATCTCTGACGGATGACGGTTTGTAGAACAAGGTCTTGTCAGGACGCAGTTACTTGCTAAGTCCCTATTTTTTTTGCCTAGATTGCCCCAGGGTGAAGTACTCAATCTAGCGGGATACATATTCATTTTTTATGTCTATAACTTTTGCCTGGATCGCCCTTTCAGGTTTTCAATCCACCGAGACGCTCATTTTTGCCTAAGCCGCCCTTTCGGGTTTTCAACTTAGCGAGCTATTCTGTTTTTTTATCTCTAGGCAAAGTATTTCTTGACTGCATCTGAATTCACAGGACGAGTGAAATCCTTCCCATCCATAGTTGTAAGTGTAAGACCCTAATTTTGTCCCTAAGATCCCTCATGGCATCATAACATTGCATTTGCATAGCCTCAAGGATCATAAGCATCTTGGTTCCCTTTACCTTTGGGTGAGACCTCTTGTGAGTGGCTTGAGATCACCAAGCATGCTTGAATTATATATTATTGCTTTTCTCATTTTATTTATTAACCAAAAGCACAAAAATATGTCACTAACATTTCTTGTTTGTAGCTTGAGCAATCACAAGGTCAAGAGCTTCAAGGAGATCCTTTGTGCAGAGATATGGCCAAATGAAGATGATAGCAAGCATAGTAATGGTTCCCAAAGCTCTCATCCATCAAATATGCCTCCCTAGCATCTCAATTCATCATTTTGATCAAATCAAGTCAAAGGGTTTGAGGTTTGTTCCCCAAGGAAACCCTAGTTCATCTGATCATCCACAGTGCCTTGCTCTTGAAGCAACCTCAACCCATGGTCAAATACAATCAAGGGATTTTCTTTAATTCATCATTTCATGCATATTTGAACTTATTTGAGTGTCCTCAATCATCAATTCATCAAGATATGAGTCATGGACTTGAGAAGTTGATCAGTCAATTCATCTAATTATTTTGAAATGTACTGAGCCCTAACTTTTTATATGTTGGTCAAATGGAGATGATCCCAAAATAAAACATGTTCCTAAGAACAATATGAACAACTTTCATGTTCATCAAAAATTGATTTGAAGCATGGAAGGTCATCTCCCATTCCAATACATTATAGGTTATTTTGACTGAAACCCTAATTTTGGGTCCACTTCCCAAGAACATAACTCATTCATTTTTTATGATTTTGAGGTGTTATTAAATGCATTGGAATGCTTAAGATGTCTACTTAAAATTTTATGTTGAACAAAATTTCAAAATCTCAAATAAAATACATCTGATAATGCAAAACATTATAGGTCACTTTGGACCAAATGCATTAAAAGGCAAAAAATTCCAACTTCAAGTGCCCATAACGTTTTCACCAAAACTCCAAATGATGCAAAATTTAAGTTAATTTTGATTTTTTTTAGAATATCTACAACTTTGATGTGGAGGTTTTTTCATTTGAAGCTTGCATCATCAAAACAGAGGGGTTTGAACATTGGCCAAATTTGGAAACCTTGCCTTTACATGTTTTGCACCTTACACTTTAAACTCAAAATTCACTAATTTCCACACTTCAAATGGATTTTTTCCCAACATAACATTTGTTCCTTACATCAAGACCTTTCCAACCATTACTCACATGCCCATGATTGGATTTGGCAAATGACATTTTCAAAGAGGAGAAGTTTTAGGCATAATTGTGCATAACATGTTGAAACGCATTACACAAGCTTGTGCATTGCCAATTACACGTCCATTTCAGCTCAATTATATCTCAGATTGCATTTGGCATTGGATTTGGGCCTTTTTCATGATCATGCAAGCCCATGCAAAGAGTATCCACTTGCCATGCACACACGGATTTCTCATTGCTTGCACCATGCTTGGCTATAAATAGAAGCATCATTCCATTCATTTTCGATCCATGAGTCAACCTGAAATGCTGCTGAATTAAAAACCGAACCTCTCACCAAAGGAACTATTTCATTTTCATTCAAATTTTTCAGATCTAAAATTCAACTAAATCTGGTTGAATTTCTAGATCTAAAGTTCCTAGACCTTCATCCTATAGTCCATTGTACTTTGTTTGGCCAAAGGAAGCAAGGAAGCAAGCTCAAATCACCACAATTCAAAGGTTCTCTCCAACTGGTTTTTTCTTCGAAACTCACCATTTATTGATCTATTTGCTTGGATTTTGTGTTGGCTGAAGTCCTCTTCATAGAGGCAATTGTTTTGAGTGCTCAATTGTTGAAATCCATGAAGTTCAGTATGAACACCATGATTTTCTCTCTATGAGGATCTAGAGGAGAAACCAATGGTACAGGGGTGATGTACATCACCCCAGCTTTCCAATGATGTATGGATTGTGTATTTTGGTTAAGCTTTTGAAACCTGCAAATGTCACTGGAATCTTCATGTTCACCGGAGAAGACGGTGGCTCTGACCACCGTCCCTTTGCCAGATGGATTGTGGACCATTGGATCTGATATCCAGTTTGTATCCCAGCCTTTGGATCTTATGACTTTTAATAATTCATTGTGTTACACGTGGACTTTGGCCTACCGTGGAAACGCGCTTCTGGACCATTAGATGTTGCCACGTCAATTAATGAGTTCCATCAGACACTCCTGGTTTTTTGATTTTCCTATTTTCTGTTTTTAATTTCTTTTATTTCCATTATTTTCAAAAAATTCATATCTCCTTTATTTTAAATCCAAAAAATATGGGACCAATTGCATTCTTCTCCAAACAATTTCTAGTTTCTAATTTTGATTTTTAATATTTTTTATTTTGTCATTTGATTTTCTTTGTGAATTTTCTCTTTTCTGGTTATTTTTAATTCATTTTAAATAGTTTTTGATATTCAAAAAATACAAAAATATTTTCCTAAACTATTTGAATGATGATGGATCTATGAAAAATATTCTCATCAATTTTTTAATTGATTTGAGATTTATTTGAGATTTTAGTTCAATTAGGTTATTTTTATTCATTTTTAATTGATTAAAAATAGTTTCTGACTTTTAAAAATGCTGAAATTTTTTGTCAAACTTTGTTTGACCTTGTTGAATTTGGGATAAATCACTTGGACCTTTCAAGGTTGATTTGAAGTGATTTTGAAGTTTGACCTTTCTTTTATTTTTAATTCAAGTTTATTTTAATATTAAAAATGCCAAAAATATTTTGCTTATTGTTTGACCTCCAATCTTCATCCCATTTCTGGTTTCTCATTGTTTGACTTTGACTTTCAATGTCATTTGGTCAACACACATGGATTGGTACATTTTATTTCACCTTATGCACTTTATTCTTTCCATTTCCGTTTCCATTATTCATCTCTTTCTTCCTCTTCTTCTTTTTTCTTTTTTGATCAATGAGTTGAAGGTTGATAAGTTAGCATTGATTAGGGAGACTTAATCTTCCTTGATTCAAATCTAATTCATCTTGATCAATTGATCAAGTGAATGGCTTTGCATTAAGGATATGTTGTTTCCTAAATCACTTAAAACAATACAAGATCAATTCTCTTCTTATTTTTGGTATGGCAAGTTGTTGGAACTTGGTTCACTAATCAAGACTTCTAACTTGTGTTGTGGCCTACATTATTATTGACCGGCCTCAGATAGTTGTGACTTCTACATAAGTCCAATTACGATTGCTTAACATAGCGATAAATTTGCCTTATGGCACACTAACTACTAACACTAACTATTAACCATTAACATTTACTTTTGCACTTTACATTTATGCAATTTATCATTCTTGTACATATTATTCATTTGCTTTTCCCTTTGCTCATTTGAGCACATGTTTATGCTAATGCCATTTGCCTTTTGCTCACTTGAGCATATAATTGTGTATATATCTTTTGTGCTTGTGTTTGTCTGTTTGTTGTGAACCAAATGCAAAGAATTGGACAAAATGGACTTAGATCTTAGGACTTTACCCAAGCTAATGGAGTTTGAAGAGCAACTAGGCCTCATGTCTTTAGAATGCTTAAATGTCAAAGAGCAACTAGGCCTCATGCCTTTAGAATGCTTAAAGCTTGAAGATGAACATTGAAAGGACCATATTCTAAACTCCCTCTTGTCCATTCTTTGATTGTTAGTAGAACCTTTTGATGTGTGTGTTTCTTTGTGCTAGGGATTTTGATTTGAGCCACATTGAGGAACCATTACCATGAGCATCTAAAAGAAAGGAACCCAAGACCTTGAGGAGCCTTGTCCAAGAATTCATTGATTGTTGATTGCTTGAGTTTGCCATTATTGTGTGATTGCTTATTCCAAAGGATGGGAGCTACTTGGATCATCAATATGATCTCAAGAGAGGAACTCTTTTTGTGGTTTTGTTTCTTTCCCTCACCTTTTTGCATTGTTTAGGATCTTAGCCATTCTTCTTCTTCCCTTCACTCTAACCCAAGCCAAAACTTTTTGTGCAAACATTTAACAGTTATCTTCAAACATTAGAAACCTAAGCCTTATGCTTTTGATTTTCAAACTTTCTATTCATAACACTTATTTTGAATTGAACTTCTAAGTCAACTTTGACCAAATTCTGTACATACCTTTTCATTGGTAAATAAAACCCATTCAAATGTCTTTTTGTGGTTTCAATGGCCACTCTCTTAATCAAAACTTTTTCATAACCTTTAGCTATTAGGTTTGAGTTATCCTTGTGGTAGATGTAATACTCACCTATATCCTTAGTGATGGACAATGAGTCTTCCATTGCTTATTATAGGGTTAACCCCTCACTAGCATGTTGAAGATATCCTCACATGGTGGATTTGTGGTTTTAGGTTGAGTTTTCTCCCTTGGATAACAAAAGACCTTAAGGCTTTTGGATCAATCAATTCACCAATTCATTTTGAGATTTTTACCCCGAACTACGAGGTTTTGATCCTACCATTTTAAGATGGTACGTAGGCAATGGGTTTATCCATCCAAACACAAAATGTAAATAAACTTGTATATTCTCTCCTCATCTCTCCAATCATGTTTGCAGAAACAATTTTTTTTCCACAAAACAACAACCTTACAACAAATGTGAAAAGGGCTCCCTAGGAGTACCTAGGATGTTTTGGGTGCCTAACACCTTCCCATTGCATAACCAACCCCCTTACCCAGATCTCTGACTCTCTTTTACTAGTTTTTGATTCGATAAAACTTTTAGGTTTTTGTTCACTTTCTAACCATTCCTTTGGATAAATAGAAGTGCGGTGGCGACTCGACTTGTATGATTTACCTTGGATTTAGTCAATATCTCTAATGGTAACGAATATCCCGCTACAGTAAGTATCAAAGCACACCAAACAAAGGTCATGGGATGGATCATGTCATCCTTAATATCAATCATCCATTTTGGTGGATTATGGTTTACACCTTATCAACACCCAAGTTCCATTGATATTAAGGATACATGAACGGATCAACCATGAATCAAGGGTTTGTTGCAAGTCACGAGCATGGAGTCTCGGTTAAGAACCACCCAAAGGGAGTGTACTAGGGTTTAAACCTACCAAACATGTTCTACAAGAGGTTCCCATAGTCATCATCCCATCTTTCGGATATTATCGGATAAACGACTACTCGTATTCCAAAAATATTCTCAAGAGAGACTCTTATGAGTGTAGTATCGCGTAACAATCGTATCAAATCTTACACTTGAACGACTTTCGCACTACATCCTAAGAATAGGCCAAGATGGGCTTGGTAAACTAAGGTCCTTGGCTTCTAAGGTCTATATTAGAAAGAGTAATGTCTAACCATAACTACTTGTGTGACATTATTGATTCCAACATGACCTCCACCAAGTGAATGGACTTGCAAGTCAACTTGCTAAGGAATAACTCCACACAAGTCAACAAGACTATGCCATTCTCCTATCCTAAGTGCACTCGAGTTTGGGTATAGAACTCATCTCACAAAAGATCACCAAGCAGACAAAGAATTAATATCAAGCAAATCAATCATTGCATACAATACAGTAATCCCAAATTGCACAAAAAATATGTCACAGAGCAATATACAATACAATACAACAAAAAATGAAAAGTAGGCAAAACCCACTAGGCATATATCCCCAGCAGAGTCGCCACTTTTCTGTAGCGGGGTATTCGTTACCATTAGAGATATTGACTAAATCCAAGGTAAACCATACAAGTCGAGTCGCCACCGCACTTCTATTTATCCAAAGGAATGGTCAGAAAGCGAACAAAAACCTAAAAGTTTTATCAAATAAAAAACTAGTAAAAATGTCAAAGATCTGGGTAAGGGGGTTGGTTGTGCAATAGGAAGGTTTTAAGCACCCAAAACATCCTAGGTACTCCTAGGGGGCCCTTTTCATATTTGTTGTAAGGTTGGTATTTTTGTGAAAATTTATTTGTGCAAACATGATTGAAGAGATGAGAAGAGAATATACAAGTTATTTACATTTTGTGTTTGGATGGATAAACCCATTGCCTACGTACCATCTTAAAAAGATTAGGATCAAAACCTCGTAGTTCGGGGTAAAAATCTCAAAAAAAGTTGGTGAATTGATTGGTCCAAAAGCTTTAAGGTCTTTTGTTATCCAAGGGAGAAAACTCAACCCAAAACCACAAATCCACCATGTGAGGATAGCTTCAACATGCTAGTGAGGGGTTAACCCTATAATAAGCATGGAAGACTCATTGTCCATCACTAAGGATATAGGTGAGTATTACATCTACCTCAAGGATAACTCAAACCTAATAGCTAAAGGTTATGAAAATTTGATTAAGAAAGTGGCTGTTGAAACCACAAAAGACATTTGAATGGGTTATATTTACCAATGAAAAGTATTTACAAAATATGGTCAAAGTTGACTTAAAGATTCAATTCAAAATAAGTGTTATGAAAAGAAAGCTTGAAAATCAAAAGCATAAGGCTTAGGTTTCTAATGTTGAAAACAAGTGTTAAATGTTTGCACAAAAAGTTTTGGCTTGGGTTAGAGTGGAGGGAAGAAGAAGAATGGCTAAAGTCCTAATCATACAAGAGATAAGGGATAAAAAACAAGACCACAAATGGAGTTCCTCTCTTGAGATCATATTGATGATCCAAGTAGCTCCCATCCTTTGGAATATGCAAGCAAAATAATAGTAAGCTTAAGCAACAATCAAACAAGTCTCTCAAGAGATCCTCAACGCGTCTTGTATCTTTCACTTGGGATGAACATGGTAATGGTTCTTCAATTTGAGCTCTCATAGGATTCCCTAGCACAAGAGCACACACATCAAAAGTTTTATGAAACAAATCAAGAATGGACAAGAGTGAGTTTAGAGGCATGGTCCTTCTAACCCATCTTCAATATCTAAAGCATTCTAAAGGCTCAAATTGCCTAGTTGCTCTTTGACTCCAAATTTGCATAGGGTAAGTCCTAAGATCTAAGTTCAATTGTCCAGTTCTTTGCATTTTGGTCCACAACAATCAAAACAAAAGCACAAGCACAATAATATATATACAATTATGTGCTCAAATGAGCAAAAGGCAAATTGCATTAACATAAAAATATGCTCAAGTGAGCAAAGGGGAAAGGCAAATGAATAATATGTAAAAAGATAATAAATTGCATAAATGTAAAGTGCAAGAAGTAAATGTTAATGGTTAATAGTTAATGTTAGTGGTTAGTGTGCCATAAGGCAAATTTAGTGCTATGTTAAGCAATCGTAATTGGACTTATGTAGAAGTCACAACTATTTGAGGCCGGTCAATAATAATGTAGGCAACAATACAAGTTAGAAGTCTTGATTAGTGAACCAAGTTCCAACAACTTGCCATGCCAAAAAGAAAATGAGAAATGATCTTGTGTTGGTTTAAGTCCTCTACATGATTTAGAAAGCAACCTATCCTTAATGCAAAGCCATTCACTTGATCATTTGATCAAGATGAATTAGATTTGAATCAAGGAAGATTAAACCTTCCTAATCAATGCTAACTTATCAACCTTTAACTCATTGATCAAATACAAAAAGAAGGAGAAGAAGAAGAAGAAGAAGAAGAAGAAGAAGAAGAAGAAGATCGATAATGGAAATGGAGAAAATTAAAGTGCATTAAAATGAAATGGAATGTACCAATCAATCAAGGGTTGACCAAAGACATTGAGGATCATGGTTAAATAATCAAAACAGAAGTAAGATGAAGATTGGATGTCAAGAAATAAACAAAATATTTTTGGCATTTCTAATATTTGAAAATAAACTTGAATTAAAATATTAAAGAAAGGTCAAACTTCAAATTCACTTCAAATCAACTTTGAAAAGTCCAAGTGAATTATCCTAAGTTCAACAAGGTCAAACAAAGTTTGACAAAAATTTTCAGCATTTTTAAAAGTCAGAAACTATTTTTAATCAATTAAAAATGAAGAATAATAACCTAATTGAACTAAAATCTCAAATAAATCTCAAATCAATTAATAAATTGATGAGAATATTTTTCATAAATCCATCATCATTCAAAGAGGTTGAGAAAATATTTTTTTATTTTTTGAATATCAAAAACTATTTAAAATGAATTAAAAATGACCAGAAAAGAGAAAATTATTAAAAAATAGCAAATGACAAAATAAAAAATATTAAAAATCATTTTTAGAAACTAGAAATTAAAAGAGAAATAATGCAATTGGTCTCATATTTTTTGGAATTAAAATGAGAGAGTTATGAATTTTTGAAATAAAATGGAATTAAAAAAAATAAAACAGAAATTTAGAAAATGGCAAAAATCAGGAAGCGTTGGATGACTTCATTAATTGACGTGGCAACATCGAATGGATCAGGAGCGCGCACGTACCATAGTCATTAGTCAACTGAGAAGTACAATGCATTAAATAAAGTCATAACATCCAAGCGTGGAGATTAGATCTGGGGATTGAGATCAACGGCTCACAATCAATCTGGCAATGAGACGGTGGCCAGCGCCACCGTCTTCTCCGATGAGCTCCGGCGAAGGTCAAAAAAATGAAGAGATTCAAATGCTCACTAAAATGAACGATCCAGGCACCATTTGAAAGGTGAAGTGATGTACATCACTCCTATATCACTCACTTCCACTCTAGATTCCTATTAAGAGAGAAATCAGAGATGGAAGTTTGGTGATGTTCAACTGAACTTGCTCGATTTCAATAATTAAGCACTCAATAATAATGCCTCTATAGAGAGGACTTCAGACAACATAATATCAAGGCCAATGGATTAAAGTATAAGGAGATTCGAAGCAAAAAACAGTTGATCAAAACCTTTAGATTATGGAGATTTGAGTCCCTTTCCTTGGTTCCTTTTGCAAAACAGAACTTCAATAGATCAAATGATGAAGGTCTAGGAACTTTATATCTGAAAATTCAACCAAATGCAATTGAATTTCAGATCTGAATTTTTGAAGAAAGATGAACTTTGTTCCTTTGGTATGGTTAGGGATTCACTCTTGCAGCATTTCAGGCGCCTTTAGGTTGGAGAATTATGAAGTATAGCACATGTATTTATAGCTGGAAAGGGCTGAGTAAGGGTGTTAAAAACCAAACCAACCCAATAGAAAACCGCAAACCAAACCAAACCAAACCGAAACCGCAAAAAACCGCATTTGGTTCGGATTCGTTTGGGTCATTTTTTAATAAAACCGCACGGTTTGGTTTGGTTTGCGGTTTGTATTTTGCAAACCGAACTAAACCAAACCAAATTGCATTATGTTATAACCCAAACTTCACTTATCCCACATCCAACCCAAACCTCAAACCTAGTATGCCTTAACCTTACAAGTACAAACGATTTTCTCTTAATCACACTTAGGGTTTCAATTTCAACCTTCTTAAATCTATCATAGTAGTATCACACATTCTTCTCATCTTCTTTTTCATGTAGGTCTCTCATATTCTACTCTAATAAGTCCTATATTATGTTCTTTCTTTTTTATCTTTTATGTTACTATTTTCTCTTCCAATTACGTTTTTATTGCACTTTTCTTCTCAATCTCGCATCTCTTATGTTCTTTTTTTCATCTTCTCTAATCTCTCATCTCATATGTTTTTTTATTTTTTATTATAATGTCTTTGATATTATTTTATGCTACTATTTATATTTGTCTTTTATTCCACTTTTGTCTAATCTTATTTTTTATATATTGAATGAAATGTTTTTGTCTAAATATGATGAATTTTGATGTTATTTAGTAATGTATGAATGACTAAACACAAAGTTATGTCGTTATTTATAGGAGTATATATGGCTCAATAAAAATATTATAAAAAACCGAACCAACCGAACCAACCTAAACCGCATGGATTTAGTTTGGTTTTATTTCTAAAAGCCAACCAAACCAAACCAAACCGCATGCTTTTTTCTCTTGCGGTTCGGGTGATTTTTATCGTAAAAACCGCCCAAACCACACCGCGAACACCCCTAGGGCTGAGTGCATGAGTTAACTCGTGTGCATGGAAAAATGGATTTTTCATTGCATGGGCCTGTGTGATCATGTGGGAGGTCTAATGAAGACTGGAATGACCTGCTGAGTTCATGTGAATTGCAAATGGACGTGTATATTAAGTGTAATCAGCTCATGCATGGCAATTTGGATTGATTTTCACAAAATGCACTTAATATTCATGCCTTCGAAAATGGTGCTTCCAAACTCCAAATGCTACCTCATGAGTAATGGTTAGGAAGCTTGTTGCATAAGGAACAAATGATATGTTGATCAAAATTTCAATTGGGCCTTAGAAATTAGTGAATTTTGAGTTTAAAGTGTAGGGTGCAAAACATGCATAAGTGAAGTTTCTAAATTTGGCCAATGTTCAAGCCCTTCTATCTCAATGATGCAAGCTCCAAATGATAAACCCTTCAACATCAAAGTTGTAGATCTTTTCAAGAAAATCTATTTGAACTTAAATTTTGCATCATTTGGATTTTTAATGAAGAAGTTATGGGCACTTGAAGTTGGACTTTTTTCCATTTCAATGCATTTGGCCAAAAGTGACCTATAATGTTTTGCATTATCACATGTATTTATTTTGAAATTTTTCTCAACATAACATTTGAATTAGACACAATAAGCTTTCCAATTCATTTGGTCCCACCTCAAAATCATAAAAAATGAATGAGTTATGTTCTTGGGAAGTTGACCTAAAATTAGGGTTTCAGTCAAAATGACCTATAATGTCTTGGAGTGGATGATGATCTTCCAAGCTTCAAATCCAATTTTTATGAACATAAAAGTTGTTCATATTGTCCTTAATAACATTGTTTATCTTGGGATCATCTCCATTTGACCAACACATAAAAAGTTAGGTCTCAGTGTATTTCAAAATAGTCAGATGAATTGACTGATCAACTTCTCAAGTCCACCACTCATATCTTGATGAATTGATGATTTAGGGCACTCAAATAAGTTCAAATATTCATGGAATGATGAATTAAAGAACTTCCCTTGATGGTATTTAACCATGGGCTGAGGTTGCTTCATGAGCAAGGCATTGTTGATGATCAGATGAATTAGGGTTTCCTTGGGAGACAAACCTCAAACCTTTTGACTTGCTTTGATCAAAATGATGAATTGAGATACTCGAGAGGCATATTTGATGGATGAGAGCTTTGGGAACCATTTCCATTCTTGCTTTCATCTTCTCTTGACCTTATCATTGCACAAAGGATCTCTTAGAAGCTCTTAGACCTTGTGATTGCTCAAGCTACAAACAAGAAATGTTAGTGACATATTTTTGTGTTTTTGATTAGTAAATAAAATGAGAAAAGCAATGATATACAATTCAAGCATGCTTGGTGATCTCAAACCACTCACAAGAGGTCCCACCCAAAGGCAAAGGGAACCCATATGCTCATGATCCTTGAAGCTTTGCAAATGCAATGTTATGATGTCATGAGGGATCTTAGGGCCAAAATTAGGGTCTTACAGCCTGCCACCCCTCCATGGCGCCCGCCATGTGAGTAAATGGGGAAGTTCATGGGATCGTGGCAGTTTCCTCCTGGTTGAGGACTGATGTGTCATGGCTTCTCCTATAGCGGCCGCCATGCAGAACGCCATGAGTACAATTTTTACCGAAAACCCTAATTTTATGGTCTTTTTGCTTCGTTTCTTCTAAAAAGGTCCTGAAAGAGATAAATACCTGAAAACAACACAAAAGAAAGCATAACACAGGCAAAATGATAATAAAGACCTAAAAAACATGTGAAATCCGAGTCAAAAATGCGGTGTGATTCAGTGTGATCACCCACATCTTGCCTTAAGATTAAATAGTCTTAACACAGCTGGAAATCTTGTAAAATTTATGCATCCCTGATACAACGAATCTTTGAGGTCTCTTTGTGAAGTATCTTCCACATGAGCTTTGTTAAAAGAATCTACTTCAATATCACGAAACATATCTTCTAGAGTATCATTCATAAATTCATCATCTCCAACTCTATGTGACATAAGTTTCTTTTGTGACTTCGCCATATCATACCCATTTCGAGTAATTTTGAATAATTTCAATACAACCTAAATGATTGAATATAACATCCCTTGGATATTTTTGTGTATTTCGAAAATTTTACAAGGACACCATAAAATCCCATTATCTTTAGGAAGGTTTTTTTCCCTGCAAATTCAAGAATCTGAAACACTCATGTTGGTCCATTTGGGATTGACTGCATTATGCAAAAAGAACATGGATTTTGCTCAAGCTGGTTCTGGTGCAGAAGGGACACATATTGAATAAGATGTTCCAGCATGTGGGTTGCAACATGTTATGGCACGCAGACTGCTAGTACTTCATTTGGTTAGAAAAGATGTATTTTGGATGCAGTTTGTTAATCCAATTGTTGTTTGGAAAAAGATTTAGATTTAGAAGATTTTGAAGATTGGAAATGCTTTGAAGGAAGACTTCTCTGCTCTGAGTTGTTTGGTAGTATTCCTCTGGTTTTCTCTTTTTTCATTCCTTTTCTAAATTATAGCAAAAAGGGGAAGTAATATTGGTGTTGCTGAGGTAACACGTGTATTTGTTTAGTACTGACCATCTCTCATATGATGCAGCATCGAGCAAGACATATGACACTTTTGATGTGAGCTTTTATGTTAGTCGATTTTTGCATATCCAGTTATTAGCTACTAATTGTTTGTCTTATGCATGACTAGGTATATGAATGATTGTATGTTGATAATTGATAGTTAGTAGGATTGTATGCTGCTAACTATGAGTTAACTGAGTGCCATGCATAACTAAGTTGGGAATGATTGCATGTCTGTCTGATGGATTCTAGAGCATTGTTTTGTGTGGTAGTTATGATGAATGCTACTAATTTTCCGTTGTTAAGCTTATCTATTATATTTAGAATAATTTCGATGATTGTATGCTCTGAATACTATCATTTATTCTAGTATGAATAAGTGTTATATCTTGAAAAATTATTTTGCCATAATTTTCCAAAGGGGGAGATTGTTGTTCCTTTTGAATTGGCTGCAGTTTTTAAAAACAACAACAATAGAGAAGTGCTCAAAGTGTTCAAGATTTATCTAGTTTGGTTAAGTTGTATGGAGGTGCAGAAGGGACACATGCTGGACGTGATGTCACAACATGAGGTACGACATTTGGGCCTTGCGCAACAAGTTAATACTGCTGCATTTTGGAAGAGTTTCTGGTTAAAGATTGTATCGGATTTAATTGCTATTGGATTAGCAATATGATCAGGTGATTTGTTTGACTACTAGACGAAGATTTACTCAGATTTAAATAAAGATTTAAATTTAAATATAAATTTAAACAAATCATATCTTGTTGGAGATATTTATGGAACATACTATATTCAACAAATTTTTCATTAATTCTAGATGAAATCAAGGCTATGATCCAAAGAGAAAATACCAGAGTTATTATGTTATATAAGGAGATCAAACCTACATTGGAAAGCAAGCATTCACATTGAGTATTTTACAGCACCATGGTTTACAAGAGTCCTTATTATTTTATGTACACCTCTATATTTCAGTAACTTGGCATAAAAGGTTTTTCTAGTTGAGTTGTATATTCAACATATTTATGTACACCTATATATTTTAGTAACTTGGCATATAAGTTTTATCTAATTAAGTTGTAATATTCGACATTGATAATTGGGTTAAACACCAATCACTAGGGTTTAGTGATTGAGAGAAAGTGAGATGGTTTCTTATATTTAGGGGGAGTCCTAAGTAGAAGGTTGTTGGGTAGTGTTAGAAAGAGACATTGAACAACATAGGGTTTGTTGTTTCTTGTAAGACTAAAGGTACTAAACTACTAATAATGAATTCCCTTTCCTGGTTGTAAACCAACCTTCTAGACGTAGGTGTTATTTGCACCGAACGAACTGGGTTACCAATTATTGTGTTCTTTATAGCTTTTCTACTCCATCATCTAATACATGTTAGATTATGTTAATTATGGTGATTCTGGTATAACTTGTTGAACCACTTGTCTAGTCTAGGACATTGCGTTCGACATTTGTCCCCTGAGGAACTGAATTTCAATGAAACTTCCCAAGGCACAGAAGCCCAAGAGTATGTAGAAACCCATAACGTGTCAACACCCACTTAAGGTGAGAAAGGAAGGAGGATAATAGAAAATACCCCGACCTTTATCCCACTTAAGGAAAGCAAGGAAGAAGGATTGAGAAGCATCTCGAAAGATGCCACCCTTAAGCGTTTCACCCTTTTTAGGCCTCATGCTTGGGGGAATGTATACATTTCGAATTATGAATCCTGAATATTGGAGATCAAGTTGACAACGTCCTTAAGCGCCTCGCCCCTTAGAGCCTTACTTTTGGGGGAGTATGCACATCTGGGATAATATATCCTATATATTATCGATCTGGATGACATTGTCCTCAAACCCCTCACCCTTCATGGTCTCATGCCTAGGTATTGTGTATAACTCAGATTATGTATCTTGGATATTGATACTCAGGATGACATCGGTTTGAAGTGTTTCACCTTTGTGGGATTAGGAGCACCCTGGATACTCTCCCTAACATGCAATGGGAAATTGCGCGAATAAGGGTCGGAGGAAGTCGTATAAGCCACCCAAGGACAAGATACTCCAAACATGTCTTTACGAGCATTTTAAGTTATGATCAAAATGTTTAAAAAATGTATCACAAGCCCCCATAATGAGGGATTTCTATGTTTATGATCATTGATTGACATTCATATGCTTCGTCCAAACTCCCCATGATGAATCACTATAAAAGGAACAAATCAATAAGATATCCAAATCATTAAGCAACCAAGTCACCCAATGTGACTCTCGTATGATCTGTCTAACCAGTTTCAGAGGGATTATCGAATTGGTGTTCTTGACGTGAATATATATATATATATATATATATATATATATATATATATATATATATATATATATATATATATAATCCTGTAACAATCAAAAGGAAAGTTATCCGTAAACGCCTCGACAAAAAAAGGGCCAACCAACTAAAATATAAGATAAAAGCAATAGAACACACAAGCACAATAAAAAATAGAGCTCTATGTTGCACCCTCGAAAATAAGAATAAGGTGATAACACGCAGAAAAAACAGCTCCACAACTACCAGAAAATCTACCAAAAACTTATCAGAACCGAGTTTTTTTGCTAAACAGCTGAAGGACGCACAAAGGATCCACCGCACAAATTATTACAATGCCTACCCTAGCAAACACAACAGCGATTAAATTACACCAGGGACTAAAGAACAAATGCATATTTGCTAACATTGAATTATCACCACAAATCAATTTTTGATGCAATTCATTGGTTCGAACCCATTGACTTATTGGATAGTTAAAACCTTTAATATTATAGTAAATCCATCTCCACGACATAATTTTTGTCGCTTCTAAAATCCTCACCTTTAAACACTTTATTATTTCTAGCTTTCCAAACAATATAAGACACAACAGTCCAAATACAAGCCACATAGGTCCTTATTGCTCCTTTTCTTCCAAGCAAACTTGTAAAGCATTCCAAATTCGTTGTTATCTCTTGAGGAAAGTTAGCATCAATTTCCAGTCATTTAAATGTCTCAGACCAAATAGTCTTCAAGAAAGAATAATTATAGAACACATGAGATATATATTCACTCACTTCACACCCAAAAGGACAATGATCTCTACTTGCCCTTAACATCCCAATCTTTTTAAAATTATCTCTTATTGGCAACTTGTTTTGCAACAGTCACCATAAAAACACCGAAATATTACCAGAGAAAATTTTGTTCCATATCAAATTACTAAAGGGAAAAAAAATCCCTTCTAGTAAAACCTTGTATGCATCTTTCACTATGTAACCATTAGATCCATCCCAAGACCAGTCCAGATTTTCTACGCGCTCTAAATATATGAAAACCAATTTTCTCTTACTCCCCACCCATTTCTATCAAGGGAAGCCAAAAACATGAGCCAAATGGTTCCTTTTTTTATTTTAATTTTTCTCTATTGAACTCCAATGTAGTATATTGTTTAAAAATAAACTCAATTTTAGAGATGATACTTGGAAGAGCTTTGAATAAGGATAGAAAATAGACTGGTAGGGCAGACAAGATTGATTTTATAAGAACAACCTTCCCTCCAATAGATAAGTTCTTATTAGCCCAACTAGATAACCTTTTGTGTATACCACATGTTTCCAAGTTGATAACAATCTAGGGTTTGCCCCGATTGGAAGCCCCAAGTATTTGAAATGTATTTTGCCCACCTTGAATTTCAAGCCATCCATTGCCACATGTAACCAATTTGACTTAACATTCATTCCTACTATAAGACTTTTATGAAAAATCACTTTTAGTTCGGAAATTAGCTCAACAATTTTAGAACGAATTCAATGGTTTTCACATTCTCCTAACTCCTTTCACCTATAATCAGAGTATCATTAACAAAGTGGAGATGAGACACTTGAATGTTACTGTTAGTTGTAATCTTTAGTGTCGGGTTTTTGTTATCGTATCCACAAGGATTATAAGATATCACCGCCGTTCGATGGTTGTATTAGTTCTAGCTTTAGGTAACAATAGGGTTTTGGTTGTTGTCACGTTATCTTGCATAAAAATGTAATAAAATGCGGTAAAAGTTATGGTTTAAATATTTGAGAAATATTGCCAAAGTTAGGGTTCAACGATCACTTTGCATGTATTTGTTCGGTCAACAATCTTATAAACTCCTTTAGATGATAAATTATTTCACAAAGTCCTCCCAATGTGTTTCTCTCGAACACACATTGTGAGTTTTCCCATTTTGATCGATTGTTTATCTCTAACACAACCTATCAAAATGATAACTTTTTGGTTCAACCTTATGGTGAACAAAATCATTCATTACTATCTCTAGCTAACAAACAAGATTGGATGAAAACCTAGGTTAAGAGTTGGTAAACATCTCTCGATCATAAACCAACACAAAGAGTTTTGAATAAGAACAAAGTTTTCATCATATATTCACCATTAAAGAGTTTACACATGAAGATCCTTACATTTACACACAAAGCTAATGATCATCTACATCTAACCTTGACAAATGGAGGACTTAGCTACTCATTTTCATGGTAGCTTGGTCGGCAAGTTTCGGAAGAAGGTTGATCAACATCCAAGTCGAATAATCAAGATTGGATGAGAATCCACCTTCTTTTTGTAAAAGATGGTTAAAAGATGAAGAGAAATGAAATCTAGGTCAAAAAGATCTCTAGAGCAAAAGCTGGAAAATATCTATAAAAAGTACAAAAGTATGGAAAGATGATGTATGGCTCCAAAAAGTGGCACTTGCTACTTATAGAGCTGTACTGGGCTGTCATGCTCGCTAGGCGAGCAGAATGGCTCGCCTAGCGAGGGTCTAATTGAGGCACATGAGGCACCTGCGCCCAGAGAAACAGCCTATCTCAGACTGTCATGTTCGCCTAGCGAACAAAACCTTCGCCTAGCGAAGGGCACGCTTCAACCCTCGCTCCAGCGAGGTTGAGAGGTTTGGCTACTGGAATCCTCGTTGGGATCTCGCTGATGGCTCGCCTAGCGAGTGAGTGCTGGCTGCGCTTTTCACCAAGTCTGGACGCGTTCGCTGCAACGTTCGCTGGAAGCTCGCCTAGCGAGTCCTTCGCTACAACTCTCGCCTAGCGAGCAAGCTGATGAATGCATCTTCTCTTTGGTTCCTTTGCCAACTTTCTTGTGTCTTCATTTTCAATTATTTCATGCCTTCTTCCTGCACAATAACACACAAATCAAAGGTACCAAGATCGTTTATCAATGTATTGCATTTCATCTAAAACAAAGGTGGTTTTGACAATTTAGCAAGGAAATGGAGTGAAAGATACCCATATTTGATAGCTCAAATAAGCACTTTTGGGTATCTAACAACTCTCCCCAACTAGATTCTTGCTTGTCCTCAAGCAAAGTATGCCTCTTGAAGGACAAGAGGATTTGCTTTAAGAAAATGGTTTCTCCGAAGTTGGATAAAACAGCTCAAACACAAGCGAATCAGCATATACAAGTTTCCAACGGTTCGAATAAAATAATACACAAGAACTAAAACTTAATAGCTATGCGAAATATTTATCTATCTACAACAATATTATTCTGAATGAATCACCCTATCTCTCCTCTTCGAATAAGGAATGAAGAATTTACGCGTTTGCAACCGCGGGAATAATCTCATTCTCTAACAAATAATGAAGAAATCAATTTGATTCATACAATGTCTAACAATTATAAATGGTAATGTGGAAGGACGAAGATCACTAAGGGCTTTTCGGTTGAAGCTTGGTCAGGTTAACAAACAAGGGTCATTTCTAAGGCCATTGAAAACGAAATTGCCGATGCAAAAGAGACATTCACTGTACACATATTCACACATCTCGACTTCGTTCCATTTATTTCTTATTTGAAACCTTCACAACTCAATTTTTCTTTTTCACTATTTTTTCTTCCAAGCAAGCATTCATTTTCATTCTTTCTATTTTTGTTCTTTTCTTTCACATCATATTTACAAAACAGATGTTTCTTTTCTATATTTTTATTTTCAATGCTTGCTCGGTTTTTCATTTTTTTTTTCAAGAGTTGTGGTACTTACCGATTCTCCCCAACTTATTTCTTACTCACCCTAAGTGAATGCTCTTAACTTTTTACGGCAAAAGAACAATAATCAAGATTTTCCGGGTTGTAAAAAAAAGATTTTTGAAATCTCGCTTTATTTCAAGCTGAGATTCAACTGTTTAAGCTCAAAGGGGTTAACGAATACTCTCTCTGCTCACAGGTAAGTTGTTTTTGGATGTAGTTGTGCTCGATAGAAAACAAGTGCCTTGATCATTTCTAATTGCTTCCACATATTCACAATAATAAAAGACAAAGCATGAATCAAATGAATCAACAAAACTTATTAGAATCCAGCATTTAAGTGTACAATGGAGGTTTCCTCACAATTCGTGGTTTTAAGTTCTAGATGAAACATTCATTCAATTATGTTGCAAAAAGACAATATTCAATTTACCAAAAAGAGTAAAGTTCTTAATGCATTCTAAAATTCTAGCCGGAGGTAACCATGTACCTTAGCCTTATTCACTTGTTTATTCTTATCATTGCCATCCAAGCTCGGATGCACCTTCATTGGGTACTTCTTTGAGGAGCAACCAATCTAGAAGGTTTGCCACTCAATCAACCAAAAATTTATTAAAACAACAAAATTTAAAACATAAATAATAATATAAACTTCAAAATTTAAATTTGTTCGTGGGGGACAAAACACCCCAAAAGTACAAAACCAAAGTCAAAATACAGAATCCGAAAATACAATAGAAATAAACATAAAAACTGAAAAATACAATAACTTAACCCTCCAAGGGCTCAAAATCCTCCTCGCTACCGGCCTCAGAACCGGTAGCCTCATCATCATCATCATCATCAGCTGCAGCACCCGAAGACGCACCAGCGCCCGCCCCCTCACCATACACAGGCCTGTCCATAGGCCAGTTGGCGTTAAGCAGAAACTGCTCACGCGTCATCAATGCATGAGCACCACTTCCCTGCAGTTGTAACCGCTGCATAGAATCGTGCATATCTACCATGGCACGCTGGGTTTGAGTGAGTTGTGTTGTGAGAGAGATGAAAATGAGAGAGTGAGGTGAGTGCTCGGTTAAAATGCCTCAGCAGAGTTGAAAAACAGAAAAGTTGTGTTTGGGCCAAAATGAGTGCCCTGCTGAGATTTTTAATAAGTGTTGTCATGCAGCGCTCGCTGCTGCTTCGCCTAGCGAGCAGCTAGCGAATCAGCTCGCTACTGCCTCGCCTAGCGAGCAGCAAGCGAGCATGACAGCAATTGCCTTTTCAAAGGCAGCAGTCTAGGTACATTCAGCATGGTTTTAACAAGTGGAAACCCAATACAACAGAACAAGAAAACAGTAAATACTTACAATGTTGGGGTGCCTCCCAACAAGCGCTTGTTTAACGTCGGCTAAGCTCGACGGTGCGATGCTCACAGAGGAGCATCCAAAGGAATTGTGCAGCTTCCGCTATCCACTTTGTTGTTTGAGTTTCCGGGATCCATTTTGTTGAGCAACTTCCTCAAGGGCTTTGTTGTCTTCAAGAGGTTCTTGATGAACCTTCGATAAAATCTGATACCACCCTTTTTCGGAATTATTTGTACAACGCTCACCCATTCACCATCTGCGATAGAACAATTCATCCCAGCCTCTACTAATTTGACAACATCCTTCTTTCTCAGCACCTGCATCAATTGATTCTCCTCCTTTGTTGACAAAGTGCTGCTAATGATTACTGGTTTGGTACAGTTATCACCTAGGAACACATACTTCAAATTTGGCTCTAGTTTTGGCTCCTCCACTTTCTTTGTCATATCCAAGTCTTCCCTTGTTTCTTCATGGTAGACCAGTTCTCCACAAGCCTCTAACTCATGCAACAATGCTTCCATCTCTTTTCCTTTATTTTTGGTCGAACTTTTGTAGACTCCGATAAGAGATCTTTCGGAAGGATTAGAAACATGAACCTGGTTTGCGACCTCCACTAGCTTCTCCTTGGTGGCATCGATTCGAAAAGAATCATGCTTCTCATTAGAATGCTTTTTGGCTTCAAAAAGATGGAAGGCTACCTCTTCATCTTAGACCCTTACTTTCATCAAACCGTTGTCAACGTCTATCATCATGCGCGCGGTTTTCATGAATGGTCGTCCCAGGATGAGCGGAGCATCATCATCCTCTTCCATATCAATAATAATAAAATCAATCGGGAAGAAGAATTTATCAACTTTGACTAACATGTCTTGAGCCACTCCATATGGTGCATGGGTAGACTTATCAGCAAGTTGTAAAGTCATCTTAGTAGGTTTGATATCAACATTTCCCAATCTTTTGACAATGGACAGGGGAATTAAATTGATGCTAGATCCCAAGTCAATCAAGCCATTACCCATGTAGGTGTCTCCGATGGTTATCGGTAAAACAACTCGTCCCGGATCGGATTCCTTCCTTGGGAGAGTTTTCTGAATGATGGCACTACATCGTGCATCAAGCAAGATTGTCTCAGGTTCCGTGTGCCTCCGTTTTTTGGTAAGTATGTCCTTCATGAATTTTGCATACTTGGGCATTTGCTCTAAGGCTTCGGCAAACGGAATGTTGATTTTCAATTGTTTAAAAATATCCATGAACCGGGCGTAATGCCGTTCATTCTCCCTTTTGGACGGGGCATGAGGATAAGGAAGGTTTTGGATTGGAGTAGCGCTCACTACCTCCTTTCCCTTTGCAACTCTAGAACTCCTCCATCTAGGCTTTTTCACTTCCTCCCCCCTTACTTCATCAATCGTATTTTTCTCAATCTCCACACTTTTTTTCTTTTCAACTTCACCATTCTTTTCGTTATTTTCAACTTTTTCCTCCTCATTCCACTCCCCCACTTCACCATCAACATTTTCCTCCACTATTTCCTCCTTATTTTCTTTCTTTTTCTCTCTTTGTTCACTCTTAACTCTTTTGTTATTCTCACTCATCAACTCCTTCCCACTTCTCGTTGTGATCGCCTTACAATGCTCCTTAGGATTTGTTTGCGTGTTTGCCGAAAAGGAAGGACCGGTTTGTTGTTCCGCGAGTTGCTTAGCAAGATGCCCAACTTGAGTCTCGAGATTTTTTATGGCCGCGTTATTGCTTTTTTGATTTGCCATTGACATTTGCATGAATTGCGTCAATGTCTCTTCCAACTTAGAAGTTACGACCGGCGGTTGTTGAGGTATATAAGGATTTTGGGAAGGGTTTTGACGGCTAGAAGAACCACCTCCATAACCTTGGTTATGGTAATAGTTATTCCTAGGTTGGAACCCTTGGTTCCCTTGGTAATGTTGTTGTTGATTTTGAGGGTGCGGTTGATAAGGTTGTTGTTGTTGTTGTCTCGGTTGGTAGTCCCTTTGGTTTGCCATGTAGTTTACATCTTCGAATCACGGAGGTGGACAGAATCTGGTGTCATGCTCACCTTTGCAAAGCTCACAACAAGCTATTTGTTTAGCTTTAGACGGTTCTCTCAACTCTTTAATTTGTTGCGTTAAGAGTTCCACTTGTTGCGAGATGAGCTTGTTTTGGGCAAGGATGGCATCGTTCGTCCCTAGCTCAAGCACTCCCGGCTTCTTCAAAGAGTTGCCTCGACTTTGACTCTGAAGATCATTTAGAGCCATTCAATTTATAATGTTTGTAGCTTCTTCGGCACTTTTTGACAATAAAGAGCCACCCGAGGTAGCATCCAACAACGTCTTGCAATTTGGTTGAAGTCCATTTTTGAAGATATGGATTTGAGTCAATTCATCAAATCCATGCCCTTTACATTTCCGAAGCATGGACTTGAATCTTTCCCACGCTTCATTTAAGGATTCATTGATTCCTTGTGCAAACACCGAGATGGCCGTCTTTGATTCCATGAACCGGTTATGGGAGAAGAATCTTTCGATAAACTTTTCTTCTAACACGTTCCAGTCTGTCATGACGGCTGGTGTTTGGTCTAAGTACCAATCTTTTGCTTTGCCGAGCAAAGCGTGGGGAAATAATCTTCTGAATAACGGGAGCTCCTGAGCCTGATCCACTCCGGCCGCCAATGCTATCTCATAAAATTTTGTGAGGAAAGCAAAGGGATCTTCATGGTTCATTCCGGTGAATGGACTTCCATATAATAAATTGAGAGTTCCCGTTTTCATCTCAGCTTGCCTTCCCGTGTGGTTGGCAAACTGAGCGGTGTTTCTTGGACTGTTTATGCATGGAGTAGAAATAGGTGGTGGTGGTGGTGGTGGCTCCATGTTAGGTATGAATGGTGGTGGATTTGTGGTAGAAGAACTTTCTCCTTTCTCTTGAAGTTGTCTAGCCTGTTGCCTCCTACGTCTCGTTTTGCTATTGAGCCTCCTAGCGGTTCTCTCGATCTCGGGATCAAAAAGAAGTTCGTCCACAGGGATTTGCCCTCGCATAAAACGTAAGCTGCACACTAAACCAAACAAATTACAAGCACAAGTCAAAAATTCAAAAGCTAAAAATTAAGCAACCATTGCGATGCTCGCAATATCAATTTACAATCCCCGGCAACGGCGCCATTTTGTTAGTTGTAATCTTTAGTGTCGGGTTTTTGTTATCGTATCCACAGGAATTGTAAGATATCACCGCCGTTCGATGGTTGTATTAGTTCTAGCTTTAGGTAACAATAGGGTTTTGGTTGTTGTCACGTTATCTTGCATAAAAATGTAATAAAATGCGGTAAAAGTTATGGTTTGAATATTTGAGAAATATTGCCAAAGTTAGGGTTCAACGATCACTTTGCATGTATTTGTTCAGTCAACAATCTTATAAACTCCTTTAGATGATAAATTATTTCACAAAGTCCTCCCAATGTGTTTCTCTCGAACACACATTGTGAGTTTTCCCATTTTGATCGATTGTTTATCTCTAACACAACCTATCAAAATGACAACTTTTTGGTTCAACCTTATGGTGAACAAAATCATTCATTACTATCTCTAGCTAACAAACAAGATTGGATGAAAACCTAGGTTAAGAGTTGGTAAACATCTCTCGATCATAAACCAACACAAAGAGTTTTGAATAAGAACAAAGTTTTCATCATATATTCACCATTAAAGAGTTTACACATGAAGATCCTTACATTTACACACAAAGCTAATGATCATCTACATCTAACCTTGACAAATGGAGGACTTAGCTACTCATTTTCATGGTAGCTTGGTCGGCAAGTTTCGGAAGAAGGTTGATCAACATCCAAGTCGAATAATTAAGATTGGATGGGAATCCACCTTCTTTTTGTAAAAGATGGTTAAAAGATGAAGAGAAATGAAATCTAGGTCAAAAAGATCTCTAGAGCAAAAGCTGGAAAATATCTAGAAAAAGTACAAAAGTATGGAAAGATGATGTATGGCTCCAAAAAGTGGCACTTGCTACTTATAGAGCTGTACTGGGCTGTCATGCTCGCTAGGCGAGCAGAATGGCTCGCCTAGCGAGGGTCTAATTGAGGCACATGAGGCACCTGCGCCCAGAGAAACAGCCTATCTCAGACTGTCATGTTCGCCTAGCGAACAAAACCTTCGCCTAGCGAAGGGCATGCTTCAACCCTCGCTTCAGCGAGGTTGAGAGGTTTGGCTACTAGAATCCTCGATGGGATCTCGCTGATGGCTCGCCTAGCGAGTGAGTGCTGGCTGCGCTTTTCACCAAGTCTGGACGCGTTCGCTGCAACGTTCGCTG
Source organism: Lathyrus oleraceus (assembly GCF_024323335.1). Lineage (NCBI taxonomy): Eukaryota > Viridiplantae > Streptophyta > Magnoliopsida > Fabales > Fabaceae > Lathyrus > Lathyrus oleraceus. The sequence goes on from NC_066582.1 coordinate 179,185,455, forward strand.
GAAGCTCGCCTAGCGAGTCCTTCGCTATAGCTCTCGCCTAGCGAGCAAGCTGATGAATGCATCTTCTCTTTGGTTCCTTTGCCAACTTTCTTGTGTCTTCATTTTCAATTATTTCATGCCTTCTTCCTGCACAATAACACACAAATCAAAGGTACCAAGATTGTTTATCAATGTATTGCATTTCATCTAAAACAAATGTGGTTTTGACAATTTAGCAAGGAAATGGGGTGAAAGATACCCATATTTGATAGCTCAAATAAGCACTTTTGGGTATCTAACAGTTACTTCCTTCGAATTTAAAAGCTTTGAATTTTCCCACTTCAACCACTTTTTGCATAATGATGTTGAATCCCTCTGATGCTATTAGGAATAAGAATGGTGAGAGTGGGTTTCCCTGTCTAAGACCTCTAGACATCTTGAAATCTTTAGTAGGGCTACCATTAACAACAACCAAATCACTTGTAGATTGTAAGCACATGTTTATCCATCCTCTCCATTTTTCGTGGAAGCCCATTTTCTTGATCAAGAAGTTCAAATACCCTCAATCAACTAAATCATAAGCCTTTTTGAAATCAACTTTGAAAGGGATGGTTTCCATTTTCTTCTTTAGAACCTCATCTACTATTTCATTTGACACCGAAATGCCATCCAGAATCTGCCTCGCTACAAAAGGAAATTGGATTAACCGATTTCTAATTGTTTCTAGTATCTAGTAACATACATGTGCGTCTGCACGAGTAAATTTATTTAGAGTTTAATTGAAATGCACTGACAGTGTAAAGATATTTTACACTGTCAGTTAATCACAACCATTGATTTTTTAGAGAAGTTTTACTTTTTCTATAATCACATGTAAAGTAACACAAACGGATGATTGTGATGTATTGACAATCTAAATTTTTTTACACTGGCAGTGCATAACAATTAATCTCATTTATTTAATACGGTGTGAAAAAATAACTTGGAGTAAGAAAAAAATAAAATTTTCACATTTTAAAATAAAGAATTTATCTCTTAGAAAAAGATAATTTTTGATTAAATAAAATCAATATTATCCTAATAGTGATCCGTGAGACGGAAAGTTAGTGATGTGCATTATTATTAAGTGTTATCCAATTTAATACAATATAAAATATATTTAGATACACATGTCAATTTAAAATGTATTACTTAATTGTAAAATAAACAATGATCATATAACTTCAATTGTATTAAATAACCATACAAAAAAAAAAGAGACTCGTGTGGTGGAAAAAGAAAAAAAAGAGAAAATTTTCACATTTGAAAATAAAGAATTTGTCTCTCAAATAAAGGCTATTGTTTATTAAAATAAAATAGATATTGTCTTAATAGTGACCCGTGAAATAAAAAGTTAGTTGTGTGCACCGTTATTGAGTATTATCTAATTGGATACTGTCTAAAATATATTTAGATACACATATCAATTTCAAATTAGTTATTTAATTATAAAAAAAACAATGATCATATAGATTCAACTATATTAAATAACCAAACAAAAAAAAGAACGTATAAGATGAAAAAGAAAAAAAATTGACATTTGAAAATAAAAATTCTCTATTAAATAAAGAAAATTATTGATTAAAAATAAAATAGGAATTAATAACGCGTTAGTTGTCAGAACAATTTGATAAATAATTTGTTAATTTTATAACTGGATTATTTTTTAATAACTCTAAGTGATTTTTCAATAACTATGAAATATTTTGTAATAATTATATTTTTCTTTTGAGACTAAATTTTGTATTTTGAAAATTCAAATTTTTCTATTTTTTATTAAATTAAAAAATATTCAAATTTTACTATTTATACTTTAAAAAAATAGAGAGAGAAAAAATTAAAATAAATTTGAGAAAGTGTGAGAAAAAAAAGCATGAGAAATTTGATTAAGAGAAGAAAAAGAAAAGTGAAAATATTGAAGGTAAAAAATGAGAAATGAATGAGGTTGTGAATGAAGATGATTTCAATTTATGTACTATTTGTTAATTATAAATATGGGCTTTGGTTTGTACAATTTAAAAAAAAGAAGAAAAAGAAACAAGAGAGTTTCTTATGGCACCCTAAATATTTCTACCGCACAATATAAATTTCCACAAATGCCTCATATTTTCGGAGATATATCTCTGGATGCATCAAAATGTAAGATAACATTAAAATATTCTGAAGATGCATATCTGGAACATTTTGGAGCATAAGAGTCGCGCTAGACTCTTCTCCTTTCTCATTTCACATTTCTTCAACCACAACTTCAAACTCTCACAATACACTATTATACACCAAATAAAATTTCATCAAACAAGGCTCAAGGAAGCTCAGGAGAACATCAAGCTTCACCTGTAACATCATTAAACTTCATTAAAACCATAAATTTCAAGTAAGTTTTTAGAGTTTTCGATAAATGATTGAGTTATAGTGTAAATGAGAAGAAATCAATGATTAGGGTTAGAAATGTGTAGAAATCACATGAAACATAGTTTAGACATAGTGTATAAGTTGTTTGTTGGCTGAAAATTGTGATAAGAACATATTTTTTTCAACTTCCATGAGGTACATTCGCCATTGTCGCAACTTCTGAGTTGCAAAACATTCCGGAGATACATCTCTGTAATTGTTCAGCATTTCATATACTACAGGAAATTTCGGAGATGCATCTCCGAAATATTTAAATGTATTAGTTCCTTGGTGCTTCCGGAGATGCATCTCCGAAATATTTTAACGTTTTAGTTAACTGGTGCTTCCGGAGGCTTTTGGATGAGGTCAAATTGATTTGTCCTTACTTCCTTCGTATCCAGACCATACTGTCAGACATATTTGGGACGAAAAGGTAGCATTAGTTCAATTCTTTATTTTCTTTACCTGAATTTTAATTGCTGACACTGATAATTTATGATATTGATTTTTATTCCTGACATTGATTATTTATGACAAATTTCAGGAGCGTGATCATCAGAAGTTTGCTAACCATGGGAGGAAGATTTTTGCATTGCCTCAACCAAATGAGGATTGATTTCAATCGGTGTTGTCCTTATCTGGCATGAAGGACCTATGCATGACCGGTTACACTCTGGTCAACCACATGATGCTTAATGCATTCGTGGAGAGATGGCACTCTGAGACCTCTTCGTTTAATCTCTCGCATGGTGAGATGTCTATCACATTAGACGATGTCTCGTGTTTGTTGCATCTTCCAATCAGGAGGAGATTCCTCGATCATGGGAGGATTACCAAAGATGAGGCAATCGAGATAATGGTAGAGTATCTGGGGGTTGATCCAGAGAAGGCGATAAAGGAGGTGGATAGGACCATGGGTGCTCATGCGAGTTTTGAGTTCCTAAGGAACATCTATGCGACTGAGATCCAGAGATAAGAGAGGGCTGATGGTGATCTTGAATAGGTGGCGGTCCATATATCACATGCATTGAGAGCATACCTGTTGTGTTTGGTTGGCACTTCGATTTTTATGGACAAGAGTGCCACTTATACCGATGTCGTCTATCTACGATACTTCGTGGATCTCTAGTGGATCCATGAGTACAATTGGGGGCAGCTTGCTTGGTCTACCTGTATTTGTAGATGGTTAATTGGTTGCATTTTATGGTAAAACACTAGCTGGATTCTAATGTCTTGACTGATGTCATGACATGCTGTGGAGATGTTTGTTTGACTGCATTGTATGTTAGATCATCTAACTGTACTCTGATGTCTTGACTGATGTCATGACATACTTGAGTAGTATGCTGCAGGTTTAGCTAATACAGGATTTACTGAATGTCAAACTAGATGTTATGACATTCATCCCTGACAGCAGATACTGAGGAATAGAACAGTTGGTGTTCTGTTATAACTCAATATGTATTTTCAATATGTTTATCAAGGAAATAACAGACCTGGCATAAGGCCTACTGTCTGAATGTCAAACTGGATGTTATGACATTCATCATTGACAGCATATACTGAACAATAGGCAGATTGGTTTTCTGCTACATTTCAGTATGTATCTCAGTTTGTTCTTCAGGAGAACAACAGACCATGGCATAAGGCTCTTTGTGTAAATGTCAAATTGGATATTGTGACATTTATTAATGTAAGCTGATACTGAAGTATGGACTGAGTGGTCCTGTACAATACAACATTTTGTACAGTCTGTTTTCAGGAAAAACAGACTTAGCATATGGTCTATGATGTGGACGTCAAACTGAATGTTGTGACATTCATTCCTGACAGCATATGCTAAATTGTAGGATGGTTAGTTTTTCTGTTTCAGGATTTTTCTCAGGCTATTCTTCAGGAATCCAACAGCTGATCTAAAATCCAGGAAACTAACAACTGAGCTACAATTAAGGAACCTAACAAATAGCCTATTTGTTAGCACCCTAATATGTGGAAATTAGGTTAACTTACTTAACCTTAATTTTAGGAGCGCCTGTGTATAAAACTGAATTACTTAATTCTATTATGTGTGGCGTTATTTGTGGAGGTCTTGAAGACTCAATCAGAATAAACAATTTCTAAATATGGAGATATTTTAGGAACTAAATATGGAGATATTTTAGGAACTAAATATGGAGATATTTTAGGAACTAAAAGATTGAAGACCTTGATTGTAGCAGAAATTTTCTGCAGGCTTTGTAACAGCAAAGAAGAAGTTTGCTGCGATTTTTGAAGGCCCAAATCCAGTTGGGTGATTAGGTTATAAATAGCATATTGTAACCTAGTTTTTGTAAGCCTCAAATAATGTAAAATTAGAGGTGTGTGTGAGGTAAACCTCCCAACCTGTGGGAAGGTTACCATGTGTTTCTCAGTGCTCGAAGGCATGAGATTATTTGTAACTCAAAGCCTATAGGTAAGAGTTTGTTATGGTCTTGAACAAAGTTGTGAAGCAAGTTCAAGTTGTTTAGCATTACATTGTATTTGTAGTAATAGGAATGGAAATTGGAGGTTTCTATCTAGGAGTTCCTAGGTATAGATTGCATTGGGTAGGGATTAAGTGAAAAGTTATAAAATGGGGAGTTTAACTCTGAATTAATACTGCTGATAGTGGATCTTCTTCCTGGCTTGGTATGCCCCCAGAGTAGGTGATGTTGCACCGAACTGGGTTAACAATTATTTGTGATTTACCTTCTGCACGTTATAATTCTGTCTGTCATAAAATAAGGTCAACCTGTAATGCTGTAACAGGTGATGTTCAAATCAATGGTGAGACATCATGCTGTTAACTATGCAGGCTCAATAGAAGTAAGTGTTATGTTTGATCTCTGTTGTGTCGTTGTACCAGATGGACAGAACTGGGTGTTCTTCCATTCCATGGTGATATAGTAGCAGATGTTGTGACATCTGTGAATGTGTGCATATCAGTACTGGGTTTTAATTTGTATAACTGTCTTTCTGTATTAGTAACAATGTTGGATTAGATGTCATTAGTTGGAGTAGAACATCTGAACTCTGACTACGCCAGAATTCCAATTGGTATCAGAGCAGGCATCCTGTTCTGTTTCTAGATGAGATCCATGGGTGATACTTTCTGGTCTCTTGCAAGGAGTTATGTTAGTACTGATGCTGGAACCTGTGGAAGGTTCTGTGATTTCCCTGAATGGTCCCTTGAAGTAGGTGGATGGACTATTCATGACAGGAACTGTGTGTACCTGTCTCTGGAGGTTGGCAATTGGCCTTTGTGTGGGACAGCTCTGCTAGTATTGAATCATATTCAAACTTGGTATGATCTTGGAGGCTGATCTGGTGAAGCATGTGTTCATAGGTTGAGTTGTATTATGATTTCCGCTGCATAATACCTGGTAAAACTCAAACTCTGATGTAGTTTCCCCTCATGTGGATGAAAGGCTGCTGTATTCAAGATTTCATCATAATCTACTGAAGATGTCAAAGATACTTGAGTCTCCTCAAGTCCACTCATCATGACGTTCTCACTTCAGGATGGTAAGAATCACCTGATCACTGATTCTTTTACTCTCTTGGGTAGTGTATATGAAGACCTTGAAGACTTTCAAGGAGGGTTTGTTCCAAGGAGGTGGAACTAGTGTTCTATGTGATGTTAGAACATGTTGTTCAACAAGTATGCAGCTACTGGTTGAAGAGCAGATGTTTTTAGGTGTCAAACAAAGGGATACTTTTGTTTGGAACCTACTCCTGACCTGGAAGAGGAGACATCTGTGTGTGCTAAGTTGACAAGGGTAGGGTCAACTGTGTGTATGCTCAAGAAGGTCACTTTTAGAAGTCTGATCTCTAGAAGTGGAGCTGGTTGAGATGTGACATTGTGCAATTTCCTGCTGTTTGTCCCATTCCTGTAGATTGATCAGGGTTGGATAGTTGTTCCCTGAAGTACTATGTTGTGTTGGAAGACAAGTCCCCTGGATGTTAGAAGTCAATAATGGGGTAATCTGATTGCTATTTCATTTAAGAGGATTGGGACCATGAATCTTGTTATTCAAACACCACACTCAGAAGTGGCAGTTCTTTCAAGGAGTGAGAATATGAAGATTCAGAGGTTGGTTGAGGTAGTATGCTCTGGAAATGCATATCTACTATTGACTGGTGTTGTTTTTCTTCACTAGTACTTATGGTCAGCTGGAGTCTGATTGGTGTGATTGGAGTATGTATAGGTATAACTCATAGAGTTAGTTGCCACTGGTAGGGATGGTGTATGTCATGTTGAGACATTTGTGTACAATGCATGGATATTGGTGTGGAGTTTCCATGATTGTTAATTTGAGGGGGAGTTTTGGTTAACCTCCTCACGTTTGGTCAGCCTAGGGTCTGGTTGGCTGTTGACCTGTGTCACATGGGTTCTGGCTGTTGTGTGACACATTTGCAAGGAAGGATTCATCTCTCTCATTCCTAAGGGTGATTCTAATCTGGAAAGATTCTCAAAACTGTTGAGGTGCTTGCAAGTAGAAGATGTTGACACAAGAAGAGTATTTTCAAAGTATTCTTATGGTGGAAGTATCTGAAAGAATAATTGGGAAAGGAGTTAAGATCAATGTCTACTTGTGGCAAGTACGAGTATTTAATTGATTATCCTTGGAGCTCAAGATAATTGATGTTCTTAAAGATGTTGGAACATCTCTTCTTCAAGACCCTGTGCAGAATCACAGGAAAGATAGTACATTGGTTTATGGTCTATCTCTTTGGTGGCAGCAAAAGCATATGATCTCTGAAAAGGTTTCCTGGCAAGAAACATGTTCAGCCTTGGTGTGTACAAGAAGAAGAAGACATCATAGTCTTGATGGTGGTTACTTGGATCAGTTTATTTATGATCTAGGTAAGGAAGTGCATTGGCTAATGCACACTGTGGAGTTAAGAACAAGTGGCAGCATTCTTGACATCATGGAAACAGCCTTGCTTTAGGAAGTGGAATCCTTGGTATAGCTGAAGGGTTAGTTTCTAACTGGTCCTTTTGAAGACTCATGCATCAGAGTGTCTAATGTCTTTGGAGAAGAAGCAGGGATTCATCAAGGTGTGAGCTTGGATGACTTAACTGCAAACCTGCAGGATGGAGGTTGTTTACTCAAACTTGGTTCCACAATCAAGTCTATGAGAGCGTTGAACTCTTGTTCTGTGTAGGGAGGAAGTTCTTTCAAGTGGCAGAAGAAGGAGCTGAATTCAACAACTAGATGTTAAAACACAATGTTGTGACATTTGGTTCAACATCAGAATCTTAGTTGGTGAAGTGGCACATCAACTTAAGATAGAAGGGTCTACAGAGTTGTAGATTGGGTACTTCAAAAAGATCGTTCTCATTGCAGTTCTTTGGAGTTGCTGGATGGAGAGGATGTTACATGTTCATGTCTTAGAGAATCTAAGTTTTGTTTAACTTGTAGCTTGAAGTTCAAGTCTCACTTGGACGGTCAGAGTATCTTTGGGAGAAGTCTGATAAACGTGGAGAGGTCAAAAAGTGGCATTTGACTTTTTCATATGAGGATTCATGAAGGAGGTAATCAACCAGTTGCATTTGGTCTATCTCAGAAGTGAGTTCGAAGAATCAAGATAATCAACATATGGTAGCTGATTATTCTTGAGGAAAGTCTGAGACAAATTACTTTTGAGCAGAAAAGTAGTAAGTTGAAGACAAAAGGAGGTGTTTTCTATTCATCTCTTGGAGCTTGTGGTAGGAGTTCTGAGCTATCTATGGAAGATTATCTCTTGTAATGGGATGAGAATGTATATGTCCCAATTTGTGTCTGGTTTTTTTGGATCAAGCTGGTGACTCAGTGATATCTGAAGATTATCAGATGGTGTTCTTTGTTATGTTGCGAAGGATGTCCTAACTTATGTTAGAACATTTTGTGAAGTGGTTTTCTGTTCTGGTTAGTTAGAAGAGAGATTGACACAGAGTGTGGATGTGTTCAGCCAAGAGGGTTGAACAGAGGGTGTGCTCTTGAAGACATGAAGATGCGTCTTATGTTTTCCATTCATCAAGTGGTCTGAGTTCTCTTTGAATCAGGAAGTATGTGAAGGTCCAACTTTGGGGTGTTGGATATGTTCATGTGTGATCTCCAAGCTTCAAGAGGAGAGTTGGTTGTTCATGACAGGGGGAGTTCTGTCTTTGTGCTGCAAGTAATCATCAAGCTTGTGGTCTATGTGTTCTCAGATAACAAGGTATGGCACCTTGTTAGTTATTGAGATGATGTGGTGTGTGCCAAGGTTGAGTGAGCAGAAGAATGTCTGACCGGATGTCATGACATTGCCTTGGACAATATTGTTATTTCCTTCTGAAACTTACAGTCATAAGGAAATATGGATGTGGTGTGTCTCATTAGAATGAGCCTGTGTGTGTGTGTGTCTTACTAGTTGCATCCTTAACTAGTAAGTTTGTTGTAGTTGCACAGATTTAGGGGGAGGAGAAGTACCCTTGTGCATGTGTGTATTACTAGTAACTATAAAGCTAGTAATTGTGTTGCTTCTACTGCTGTTTAAACTACTGATATGTTGTTTAACTGCTGATAGTTTACCTCATGATACAGCCTGTATGTTACTTACTGCAAGTGTGGTAACGAGATGTTAAGGGGATATCCTAACATGAGACAGCCTATGTGCCTGCTGGACTTCAAGAAAGTGTTCATGCAGGAGTATGTCAAGATGTCAGACTCAATGTCATGGCATCTGATATGGGTGTACCTGCTGTAAAGCAAGAGTGTGTGACTACTTGATCAAAGTTGTGAAGCAAGATCAAGTGGGTGGTGTCTTGATCAAAGCTGTAAAGCAAGATCAAAAGGGGGTATTCTTGATTGAAACTATGAAGTAAAATTAAGATTGTGTTTCTGTCATTTGTGTGTAATTCTGTTTATGTTGGTCTGTAATTTAAAGTGTTGCTTTGGCAACATTTTTGACAAAAAGAGGGAGTAACACCTGTGATGCCCTAAGACAACAGATTGTTTTGCTAAACAGATATTCAAGATCCTCTAATCCAGAGGTTGTGCTACAGCTGATGTTCCACTTCTATGAGTGTCAGTGTGTGTATGTGTGTTGCAATTAGAAGTTTTTATTTAACTTCTGTATGTGTGCTGATATGTGAAGTTTTTATTTAACTTCCATCTGTGTGAGTATGCTGCTACTCTGAGTGTATTAGCTAGGTTAATTTCCTGCTAGATGTGTGTTTTCCGCTGCTGTGGACTCTGTTGTGAGGCCAAAGTGTTTTAGCCAAAATTTTGCCAAAGGGGGAGTTTGTAGATGGTTAATTGGCTGCATTTTATGGTAAAATACTAGCTGGATTCTAATGTCTTGACTGATGTCATGACATGCTGTGGAGATGTTTGTTTGACTGCATTGTGTGTTAGATCATCTAATTGTACTCTGATGTCTTGACTGATGTCATGACATACTTGAGTAGTATGCTGCAGGTTTAGCTAATACAGGACTTACTGAATGTAAAACTAGATGTTATGACATTCATCCCTGACAGTAGATACTGAGGAATAGAACAATTGGTGTTCTGTTATAACTCAGTATGTATTTTCAATATGTTTATCAAGGAAATAACAGACCTGGCATAAGGCCTACTGTCTGAATGTCAAACTGGATGTTATGACATTCATCATTGACAGCATATACTGAACAATAGGCATATTGGTTTTCTGCTACATTTCAGTATGTATCTCAGTTTGTTCTTCAGGAGAACAACAGACCATGGCATAAGGCTCTTTGTGTAAATGTCAAATTGGATATTGTGACATTTATTAATGTAAGCTGATACTGAAGTATGGACTGAGTGGTCCTGTACAATACAACATTTTGTACAGTCTGTTTTCAGGAAAAACAGACTTAGCATATGGTCTATGATGTGGACGTCAAACTGAATGTTGTGACATTCATTCCTGACAGCATATGCTAAATTGTAGGATGGTTAGTTTTTCTGTTTCAGGATTTTTCTCAGGCTATTCTTCAGGAATCCAACAGCTGATCTAAAATCCAGGAAACTAACAACTGAGCTACAATTAAGGAACCTAACAAATAGCCTATTTGTTAGCACCCTAATATGTGGAAATTAGGTTAACTTACTTAACCTTAATTTTAGGAGCGCCTGTGTATAAAACTGAATTACTTAATTCTGTTATGTGTGGCGTTATTTGTGGAGGTCTTGAAGACTCAATCAGAATAAACAATTTCTAAATATGGAGATATTTTAGGAACTAAATATGGAGATATTTTAGGAACTAAAAGATTGAAGTCCTTGATTGTAGCAAAAATTTTCTGCTGGCTTTGTAACAGCAAAGAAGAAGTTTGCTGCGATTTCTGAAGGCCCAAATCCAGTTGGGTGATTAGGTTATAAATAGCATATTGTAACCTAGTTTTTGTAAGCCTCAAATAATGTAAAATTAGGGGTGTGTGTGAGGTAAACCTCCCAACCCGTGGGAAGGTTACCATGTGTTTCTCAGTGCTCGAAGGTATGAGATTATTTGTAACTCAAAGCCTATAGGTAAGAGTTTGTTATGGTCTTGAACGAAGTTGTGAAGCAAGTTCAAGTTGTTTAGCATTACATTGTATTTGTAGTGATAGGAATGGAAACTGGAGGTTTCTATCTAGGAGTTCCTAGGTATAGATTGCATTGGGTAGGGATTAAGTGAAGAGTTGTAAACGGGGGATTTAAATCTGAATTAATACTGCTGATAGTGAATCTTCTTCCTGGCTTGGTATGCCCCCAGAGTAGGTGATGTTGCACCGAACTGGGTTAACAATTACTTGTGATTTACCTTCTGCACGTTATAATTCTGTCTGTCATAAAATAAGGTCAACCTGTAATGCTGTAACAGGTGATGTTCAAATCAATGGTGAGACATCATGCTGTTAACTGTGCAGGCTTAACAGAAGTAAGTGCTATGTTTGATCTCTGTTGTGTCGTTGTACCAGATGGACATAACTGGGTGTTCTTCCATTCCATGGTGATATAGTGGCAGATGTTGTGACATTTGTGAATGTGTGCATATCAGTACTGGGTTTTAATTTGTATAATTGTCTTGCTGTATTAGTAACAATGTTGGATTAGATGTCATTACTTGGAGTAGAACATCTGAACTCTGACTACGCCAGAATTTCAGTATTCAAAGTTGAAAGATGGTTGTCTGTGGAAGACGAAGCAGGTCACAGGCAGCGTGACACCATTGGTGGTAATAATTCTTGATCTTTGAATATTTTTTTGTCATTTTCATTTCATATTTGCAAAACCATTACCGATGATTTATGTGTTCCAAACTTTTTTTTCAGGATTGGATCCTCCAGCACTACCCGTGCATCACTGACTATGTGAGTGTGCCTGAGTACACTGAGGTTATGCCATGTGCTACTTCTTTTATCCCGCTCAGAGGGAGCCAAGCGGTCGAGCCTTTCAGATTCTAGCTTGACCGTTTGGTTGTTGATGACATGCACTTCAACTACGTTGATCACCGTCACACGCAGTCATTTGAGGAGATAGTGATATACTTTAGATGTTTGGCTTGCGGATCGCGTCTCACTGCTCCTCATTTTCCGGAGCGCGTCATACGACACGTAGTTATATAAAGGAGATATTTGATGATTATGAGACATATGGTACCGGAGGTGACATATGCTACCATAGCTGAGAGCAACTGAAGCTACGTCGAATGGTACATCAGATGGTTCTTTAGGGTGTGACATTCATACATGATGCACACTCCTCCAGGAGATCCGCTGAGACCAACTCATCATGAGATACTAAAGGAGAAGCAGGCTCAGCTAGATCATACTGATGATGTCTTGCCTAGGTATCTTCGCATAGTGGAGATTGCGCGGACAGACATTGATGAGGGTATCTTCTCTGATGGGTCTAGTGTCAGGCGAGTCACAGATGCCATCATGGCGGAGGCACATGTCGCATTGTTGTACTGGAGATATCGCCAGAGGACATGAGGGATTGATAGCCGAGGAGGTAAAGCGGGCAAAGGAAAGGTTGTCAGAGACACACAATAGTAGTCTCTTATTATTTTGTTGTAGTACTATAATCTGTACTTTATTTTGACGGTCTTACTACATTTTGAATCTCGATTGTACGATATTTTTGACATGCATTGCTATTTTATTTTTGACACACAGAATAGTAGTCTCTTATTATTATGTACGTCAATTTTTTTCCGATCGTACATTATACTTCATCTGAACACAGATAAACAACTTATAGCATTGAACACATATAAACAATTTTCTTTTATTCCAGAGATATATCTCCAGAATATGCACTGATATGCATCTTCGATACAATTCAAATGTAAATGACTTATGAGTTGATTGTATTTGATGTTTGAAATTGTTCTGGAGATACATCTCCGAAATATTTCAATGTTTATTAAAAAATAAATGCGTCCGGGTATATATCTTCAAAAGTTAAAAATATTTAAATAATTTTGCGTGATGACTAAAAAGTATAATACATTAAAAAATTCTTAAAAATAATATATTTAAATTTTGGTGATAGTTTTTTATTTTTGAAAAAGAAAAAAAAAACTTTATTAAACTAAAAAAATATTGACCTAAGATATGCGCACACCCAATGCCACCTAAACCTTCACTAAAACTCGCTTGATAAATCCAGAACAAGTTGACTAAGTACGGGAAACTTGACGCAACTGAACACCCGATGACAACCTACTTCAAAAGACGAATCAGGACACCTAATTTGCTATCAGTCGCACTCTGCTGGATAGAATCCATGATGCCTAGCAGTCCACCAAATATGACACCAAGCATTATTTGAATTACGCAGACAATACCAACATGAATCACATCATCCATTTAGTTCCAAGCCAATGGTATCGCGCTTAATAGTATTAATTAGATAGATAGTTGATTAATTGCAAAGGTTTTTTTTTTCCAGGACATTCTAGAGACACGTGTCATATTAAAAAAATGCAAACCTCTATGAATCTATCAGTGGGGATTCCTCACTCAACGACGCTCAATCTATTTCCCCAAAACAGAACACGCATTTCCGCTATTAAATCACTTCAATCTAATCCATCCCCCATGGATCCTCCGAAGAAAGTGGTTGTTTGCGGCGGCGGAGTCATAGGTGTCTGCACCGCTTACTTTCTCGCCAAGAAAGGCGCCGCCGTCACACTCATCGAGAAATCCAACATCGCATGCGCTGCTTCTGGCAAAGCCGGCGGATTCCTCGCCTTAGATTGGTGCGACGGAGGTCCAATCGAACAACTTGCTCGCGCAAGCTTCAATCTCCACCGTTCACTCTCTCAAGAGCTTAACGGCTCACAATCATACGGTTACAGATCGCTCGAGGCTCTCAGCCTCACCGTAACCGAAGAACCAAAGCGCACTTCGAGTTCTAGTTCTAGTTCTGACGCGTTGCCGTCTTGGGTTGATGGCCCGGCACGCGGGCCTAAGACGATTGGGACTCACGAAACGACGGCGCAGGTGCACCCGCAACTGTTTACTCGGACGCTAATTGAGAACGCGGTGGAGAAACACGGTGTGGAAATTTTGATTGGGAAATTGGAGCGGTTGGAGGTGGATGGAGGAAGAGTTGAATCGGTGGTTCTAGAAGGAGGGTTGGTTGTGGATGCGGATGCTGTGGTTTTGGCATTGGGTCCTTGGTCCAGTAAGCTTGAGTTGTTGTCTTCGAGGTTTAGAGTTTCGGGGCTTAAGGCTCATAGTATTGTTTTGGAGCCTAGAGAACCCAACGCCATAACACCCCATGCTCTTTTTCTCACCTACAATGCCTCCAATAGAAGAACACCTCTTGACCCTGAAGTATACCCTCGCCCCACAGGTATGAATATAGCATATCCCAATCAAATGCAAGTGCTTTACTCGTTACCATTCCTATTTTTGATAGAGAAATAGTATAAAATAGTAGAGAAATGTAAAATAGAAATGATTTATATTGATGATGATAATAACAAAAGAAGATGAATTATGGAAGACTTATATAGTCAATGAAAAGAAGAATATTTTAGACAAAAATAATCTATTTTTCCAGGGGAGGTGTATGTGTGTGGGATGGCAAAGGAGGAAGAAGTACCGGATAATCCAGAGGAGATAAGGGGTGACAAAGAATCCATTGAAATGCTGAAGAGGGTGGCTAAGACTGTGTCAAGCCATCTTGGGGAAGATGGAGTGAAGGTGGAGCAAGCATGCTTTTTGCCGTGTACTGATGATGGAGTGCCGATCATAGGAGAGATTACTGGGGTGAAGGGGTGTTATGTAGCAACCGGACATAGTTGTTGGGGTATTCTAAATGGTCCTGCCACTGGAGCTGCTGTTGCTGAGCTTGTTCTTGATGGTTATTCTACCATCGTTGATCTTAAAAAGTTTAGTCCTGCCAGATTTGCTGGGCGCACCAAAGCCTAGAATAACTTTAACACAAACACTTGTAATTGATTATCATTAATATACTATAGTAACCACCACGGATGATACAGTGTGTTTTAAGGCCATGTACATGGGGATATATATACTCTTTTGCAACTTCACTACCAATCAAATAACTTTTCTTCTACTTTCCAATCTTGCATTCTCTTTTAGGGTTGTTCATTTTAGCCGGATAAGTGGTTTATCTAGAATCATATCCAAATCCGGTTATAAAAAACGGATATTTTTATGTTTGTATATCAGCCGGCCCATTTCCTACATTTGGATGGATGACCATAACCAAAATGATCCAAACCCAAGTTTGTTCTTTGACTGATCTGCTTTTCATCCTCTGCAATCACTAACCCTACTCCCGGACTGATTTATGATTTAGGATAATCAAAAGCCTACATTTTGATTCTTGATTCACCATTCTCGCTTTGCAATCTTGTTTGTGATTCTTGTTCATGGTTTTATTTTAATTAATTTCACACTCTTCAATCTTTGCGGCCGATTTCTTGCTCGCGATTCACAACCTCACACTTTGTGACTGAGTTTGTTCGAGATTCCCTCCTTCATGCTTCAAATTTGTGGTTTCTGTAGTGTTCATGATTCGCACCTTTACAAGACACAGTTCAGGTATTCATCTTTAAGATTTCACATTATATTTATGACTTATGCATGTTTGTTGGGTATATATTTGAACATTTTTTGTTCTGTTTTGATTTATTTACATGCATGTGGATTGTGGCTAAATCTGTGTTTGATGAGTTTGTTACTTTGTTTCACTAATTAGTTGGTATGTTTGATGAATTGCTTGATAATGACCTACTAAATCACTTATTAGTTTGTACTTTGTAGGTTTGATGACTTACTTTGATTCACTTATTACTTTGTTTTTCTGGCATATCAATCTCAAATAATCAACTCAGAAGAATATGTGCTCATCAATGAGAGTACTATCCCTTGCAATGTTCTAGAAAAAAGTATTATTTCCTGAATCAAAGCATATAATCCACCGCTTTACTCAACAGGTTATAAAACACACTGAGGTGTGTCAATTTGTTTTATTTTTTAAAATTTTCTCACTCTTATAATTTGCTAAATAATAACATGCCATAATGATTGATAGAAGGAAAGTTACTCTTACCTAAATCAGTAACTTGAGATAGGGTCTTTTTGAAGCTTTTTTAAAAGGTCTTTTGGTGGCTTTTAACTTTTGGTAACAACTGCTTCTTCAGAATGCAGAAATTGCTTCCTTATTTGATGGAATCTTGTTTTGGTAGATGCTTTTGGTTGCAACTTAGAGTAATCTGTGTTTCTATTACTTCATTTATTTGAATCAGGTACGTAGCCATCTAACTATTTAGCTTGGTGGATCACCTTCATCATTGCCTTCACAAGAGATTATTGAAAAGCTTGAGGAAATTGAGCAAAGTAAGGCTAAATGATATACTATCAAACAGTATTTACTTACTATACTATGACTTGATGAGTAATAAGATGTCTTTTTTAAACTAGAATTGTTTTCCCAAAACTTATCTAGTGGCTCTAATTCAACCCATATCACTATTGATGAAGACTGAAGAGTAGTTTGGAAGTTTTGATAGGTAACTTTCAATTGTGGCCACTAGCTAGTTGCTATACAACTTAGTTTACTTTGCTAGCTAGCTAGCTTATTCATCTTTCATTTATTTGGATAATTGTGAATGTTAAAGAGTCCCACATCGGACATATATGATCTGAACAATTGTTTATAAGTGGGGATAATCCTTTCTTGTGATCATATAGCATTGATCTCATTGTTGCTCCTGCCTCCCTTGAATTCCCAACAAGTGGTATCAAACCATGGTTCCGAACCAGGGACGTAAGGGTTTTGAAGAATTTTTTCTTTATTTATGGAACCTGGCAACAAAGACAGTATCTAACAAAATAGTGTTTCTTCACGAGGAGTCTCACCTTTGTAAGGGTGGTATTCATCAGATAAGCAAATGGTCACTAAATGCAAGTTGGATTTTTTGGTTTGGTTATCATAATTCTACATACACTTATAAGATTGTGGCATTTTATCAAGAGATTAACGAGGTGAAAGTTTTTAACATGGGTGATGATGTTTGGAGAAATATTCAGAATTTTCCTATGAGTGGCACCGTTAACTGGTTGGCCATTCAGAGTATTAATATTGGTGTGTATGTGAGTGACATTGTTAAGTGGTTGGCCATTCGAAATGAGTTCATATATAATCAATTTGTGATGATTTCCCTTCATCTGAGTATAGAGACCTACATTTAGTTTCTACCCCTTGTGGTTTTGATGAAGTGGTGTTTGTTGAACCCACTTTGACTATGTTGATGGATTCCCTTTGTTTTTCTCATGATTTTTATGGGATTCATTTAGTCATATGGCAGATGAAAGAATTTGTAGTTGAAGAGTCTTGGACACAGTTTTTTAACCTTAGTCACCTTAGTCTTGTACCTAATTATTATGAAAGAATTGTTCCATATTAGTTTCCAAACCACTTTGTTCCATTGTCTTTCTGTGAATGGCAATACACTTGTATTGGCACGGGAAGGAAATGATTCGGCCAGTATCTATAATTTGAGAGATAATGGAGGAGGAGAAACTAGAAATTAGGAATCAAATACATTGGTTTTGTGCCATGAATTATGTTGAAAGCTTAGTTTCAATTGGTTTCGACTAATTAAAAGTTTCTTTTCAAGTATTTACTTGAATACATCGATTGAATTTTGAATATAAAAAATCCTCACTTTGCAAGTCGGTTATGTAAGGTTGAGTTAGACCCAACCACAATTTTAAGATAGTATCGGAGCGCAGTTTAAGATCTGTTGGGCCACCTGCCATCATGTTTCTGCTATTGCGCCACCCACTATTTATATCCATGCTCCAGATGTGCAGTCTTTAGTGTGGGGGTGTGTGTTAAAGAGTCTCACATCGAACATTATATGACCTGAACAATTATTTATAAGTAGGGGCAATCCTTACTTTTCAAACCGATTTTATAGGGTTGAGTTAGACCAAATCCACAATTATTAAGAATGATCATGCGTGTGTTGCTTGTGTTTCTTGCTTTTGTTGCTTTCAACTAATGTAGTATTGTATATTTCCCTTTGACTTCTTTTTGCTTTTCCCTACAAGAAGATTGCAGTGTGTGTGCTTCATGTGTTTATGAATTATGAATCTTCAAGTGTGTTTAATGTATTTATTATGAATCTTCAAGTGTGTGTAATAATAAGTCTTCAAGCTATGGTTTTGGGCATATACCAGTGATGGTAGAGTTTTGGTGGGGTTTCTTTGTTCTATGGTGATTATTTACCTGATTTCAATCTTCCTGAGAATATATATTGTTACTTAGTCATTAGATGAGTTTAGAGGAACTCTAATTGGGCTAATTGGGAGTTCACCTTCTGCTGCTCCTAAAGGTGCTTCCTTCAGCCATATGTTATAAGTATTTTAGCTGGTTGGACTGAAAAAGTGGGTCCCACTGACTGAACATGCTGATCTTAATAAAGCACTTAATCCTTGCTTATTTTATGATTTGAATACTAATGACTATTTCGCATTCCTCTGTTCAATTAGGTATGATGCTAAGAAAATTCAGGTTTTCACTAGAGAACCAACTAGTTTAAATATTTGTGAAAATGAAAAGAAATTTGTGAGTTCTGATATTTAAATTACCCTTCTTTCTCTATGATGTTTGCTGCAAACAATTGATTGGTTAAGTATATAAGGGTTGTTATTAATGGAACAATGGATTCTCATCTATCTTCCATTTTGAATTTTCACTCTATTATAATACTCTGTTGCTATGAAAGTGGAAACACATTACCATGCATTGGTTATGTATTGGGTGAGTCTTGTAATGTTGCAACTTCTATTAGCTTATTGTACAAACTTCAAAATAATCTGTTGTTGCTGTTTCATGAAGTTGTACTCTAAACTTCTATGTAGTTGATGCAGTTTTTTCCAATAATGTATGGAGATGAAATGGAATCTGTGAAGTAAAATGTGATTTTAAGATTGTTTATTCAGATAGTTCTGGTTTTGCATATAATTATCATGTCTGTTAGATATGCAATGGTATAACTTCTCAGAATAATCCCTTGTGAGAAAGGGGTCTAAGAAAACAGATTAATTAAACCACCAAATAAGCTAAATTATAAGTCCATGGTAGTCAAATTACCTTTCTTTCTCTTAGAGATTGGAGCTGAGATTATTTTGAATTTGATTTTGGAAAGTTTGTTTGATTTTATTTTGAAGTTGAACTGTAATTACAACTAGGTTGTTATTGCTGAAGCATGGTGCAATTAAGTATTTAGCTCAGTGCTTTAGTAAATTTCATTTTGAGATTTCTTGCTTCTCCCTTTGTATATTTGTTGAAGGTTATGAAATGATCATTGTTGCTGTTTAACACCCTCTAACACACACCAGTAATAATCAACCATGTTTTCTCTAATTTAACGTAATAATTTATTTTATTATTAAGTGCGCATCAAATATAAATGAATATATATATTTTATTTAATTTAAATTTAAATTATTTGTGTTTGTAATATACACTGTCATGTTTTCATGCCTGCCTTTTATATTTGGTGTCTCTTAAAGTAATTGTCATAATAAAATAAAAATAATAATAATTTATTATCAATTATGAATAAATATATTATATGTCTCAGAAATTAAAAAAAATAGTAATAGTTAATTATGAATCATCAATAAATCCATAAAATGCAATATTTAATAATGAATTATTAATAAATGTTATAAATGTAAAATAAATGAAATTATAAATACAAAATACAGTGAAAAGAAAAGGAATGTCAGAATAATAGTTAGAAAAAAGAAACAACACAAGTAATATACATGAATTTTGTTTATATCTTTCTATTTTAAGTTTCTCTTTTTCACACACACTAAAAAAAACAATTATGAACGTATTTCCTAATACCCTATATATATATTTTTTAATCACCACAAGAAAATATTTAAGTGCTTTCAGATTTCGGAGATGTATCTCTGTATACATCAAAGTTTAAATTAACGTTAAAATATTTTGAAGATGCATCTATAGAAAAATATTGAAAATATATCTCTAAAACGATTTGGAGCTTATATCGCGTCAGGATCTTTCATCATCCTGATTTCTCATTTCACAAAAAACACTTCAAATTCTCTCAAATTCATTCTCATCAACAAGTCCAAAATCAAGCAACCAATGTCAAAGGAACTTCAATCAACATCATAAATATCATCAAACACTAAAGTAAAGTGAAGAATTGTAAGTTTTTTAATGTTTTGAATAGTTTTTGAATTTTTGTATAAATGAGTAGAAATTGATGTATACGTTAGGAAATCGGTAGAAATTGGATGATTGATAGTTTAGACATAGTGTAAAACATGATAGTTGATTGAACATGATGATCAATACAATATTTTTTTTGGTTTCCACATCTGTATCTCCAGAATTTTTCAACGTTTTATTTTTCTAGCAATCAAAGATGCATCTCCAGAATTTTCTCTGTTATTTTTTTGTTTGTTTTTCTTGTTTGTTATGTTGTATGCTTGCACTAATTGTCTGATTTACTTTAACTTATACACATAATTATTGATAGACATGATAAACTAAGGCACGTGAGGGTTGCACAACACGCATCAGAGCAGTGGAAGAAGAGTCAACAGGTTTTTGATGCTCATGGTCCCTCTGACCATGCAGAACCATTTAGTTCTAGGGCTAGTGTTTCTCCTCATACTTCTCCATCTTTTTCTTCCTGTAGGAGACGAGTTTCACCTACCAACACACCAGTCTCTACACCCCCCGCACATCAGCAATTCAATGAATTATGTTGTATATCTACGATACTTTCATAATTTTGAATGGATCAATGAGTACAATTTAGGGGTCGTTTGTTTGGTCTACTTGTACTCGAAGTTATCAGAGGACTGTAGGTGAAAGATGAAGGAGGTCACAGACAACATCACACTATTGGCGGTAATATTTATTGGTCTTTTAATCTTTATGTGTCGTTTTCATTTCTTCTTTACAATGCCATTACTTATGTTTTGTGTGTTCCAAACTTCTCAGGCTTGGATCCTCCTGCACTTCCCATGCATCTTCGGCTGAGCGAGTGTACTGAGTTACTCTAAGGATGTGTCGTATGCTACTGCATTTGTCCCACTGAGAGGAGACCATGCGATTGAGTCGTTCAGAGTGTATCTTGATCGCTTGGTTTCCGAGGACATGCACTTCAACAGTTATGTCGATTCTCGTGAGATGCGACCATTTGACGAAATAGTGCTATACTCTGGATGGTTGGTCTGCAGATCATGTCTCATTGCTCCTCACTTGTTCGAGCGCGCGAAAATTCGACTACACTCAGAAGATTCTAAGACACCTTGTTGTATCTGCTCCTCCTGCTTTGACACGTAGACAGATGTATGACATGTTTGATGATTATGAGAGTCATCTGGTATCGAAGGAGGCACGGAGTACCATAGCCCCGAGCGATTAAAGTTACGTGGACAGGTACATCAGGTGTTTCTTCAGGGTGTCACATCCGTATATGGTGCATGCTACTCCAAGAGATCCACCTAGGTCAGCTCATCATGAGATACTAGAGGAGGAGCATGCATAATTATATCATGATGAGGATTTCTTGCCTAAATACCATCGCATTCTGGAGATTGCGCAGACAGACATTGACATATGTATCTTCCCTTACGGGTATGGTGTGAGGTAGGTCCTACATGCCATCATGACAGAGGCACGAGGGACATTGATGTACCGGAGACAGCGTCGGAGGACAGAGAATTGATGGTCGAGGAGGCAGAAGCGATGTAGTCCGACATATAGTGCATTAGTATATAGTAGTAGTACTATGGATTGTATTCTATTTTGACATCATGCTACTTTATCATTGTTCTCGACTTTTTTTTTGCCATTTATTGATCTTTTATTTATATATGACATTTTTGGACTATTTGAATTTATGTACTTCATTGTTTGTATATTGTATGATTTAAATCTCATCACATAGTATGATACGTCACACTTATAAATCTTCATCTGAATATGTGAAAATAAAACATAACATGAAACATGTTGGTCTGATATGTTACAGAGATGCATCTCCAACATTATTCCGTAGATATATCTCTAAAATATCTTAATGTTTAATTAGAAATTGGTGCGTCCGGAGATATATCTCTGAAATTGAGAATATTTAAGTATTTCTGAGTGGTGGTTAAGTAACATATAGAATGCATTAAGAAATTTTCTCCTTTTACTTTTATTAACCGCTTGACAGGTGAAATATTTAGATTAAAAGAAGTTAGAAATGCCTGATAGAGAAAAAAACTATAAAGAGTGTCAATCATAAATATATTATTATAGATATAGATTGCATTCTTCCTCTTTTGTGTTTTCTGCTAATGAAAAATGATGAAACTTAAAGAGTAGAATAAAAAAAACTATGAATGTTTCCCCACACCCGCGTTCCTTGGTTAATAAGTACTTCTTGCTTGCTGTATCAAAATTATAAGAAGATGAAATTATAATATTAGGATATATAATAGTTGATAGAAATCAAGAAAAGTTAATAAAGATAATAGTTTAAGAAAGTACATAATAAAAGGAGAAAATGGCCGAGAACATGTATTTTCTATGTGTTTTAGAAGCATGTTTATGAGTATGATCTATTGCACGAACACTAACTTTATTGGTAGAAACTCCCATGTACTTACTTGGTTATAGAATAAAAACTTCTATGAATTAGTTATTTATCTTACTGTTGGTAGAATTCACATTATCTTTTATTCTAAAAATTAAACATCAATCATCATTTTCCAACATATTTCTAAAAATTAAGTTAAATAGAACACATAAAGAATGACGATCTATATAAAATAAAATCAATGAATATGTAAATATGAACTTGGAAGAATGTTTGAAAGAGATGTTCATTACCATAGCCAAGAAAAAAGAAGGTTTCTGTTGCTAGTTGTTAGTGTTTGCGGTTGCAGGTAAGAAAACAATTCAACCATAAAAATGCCCATTTTTTTTTATTATGCAATAATTATTGTTGAGTTTACATGATATCCATTTCATGTGGCCTTGTAACCTTTAGTCTGTTATTGTACTTGGCTTCCATGTACATATATCAAAGGTTAAGGGGTAATTTTGGAAAGAAAATAGTGTTGGATGCATAAGAATGATGAAGATGAAAATGATGGAAGAGAGAGAATTCTAAGTAACTTTTACTCTCAACCGAAAACGACTACTACAAGATGAATTCTGTTACAAACTGAAATTTGAGTTCACTATTTATACCACAAGAACAAATAAATGAAATTCAAATTAAATCTAAATGCAACTTAAAATGAATTTGAATTACACTTAAACATCACCCCTTAATCCACATTCAAGACTAAAATCAACAACACTAATTTCATCCCTAAAGTGTATATAGTGTTCAATCTTGATAGCTTTAATCAGCACATCTGCAAGTTGCTTCTAAGTGCTACAGTGAACAACTTCAAACACTCCATTTTGAACATGATTACTCAGAAAATGAAACTTTGTATCAATATGCTTGCTCATTCCATGCATCACTGGATTCTTGACAAGGCTTATAGCGGATTTATTGTCAATCATCAATCTCACGGGTTTGATAACCTTGATCTTCATATCCTGCAATAAGTTCATAATCCAAACGGCTTGACACGCAGACAAAACACCTGCAATGTACCCATCTTCATAGATTTACAATGCAACCATTGGTTGCTTCTTGGAGCACCAATAAATGGGACCTCCAAGAAACTTGAAGAAATATTCAGAAGTATTTCTTCTGTCAACTATGTCTCCACACCAATCAGGGTCTGAATAGAATATCAACTCTTAATCAGATTTATCACTAGAAAGGAACAAAACTCTATACCTTGGAGTCCCCTTAATATACATCAATATCCTGATAATAGCTTGGTAATGTGACCATTTTGGTTTGTTCATAAAACTACTCACCATTCCAAATGCATAATAGATGTGAGGTCTGGTGTTACAGAGATATCTCAATGAGTCGACCAACTGTTTAAAAGTTGTAGCATCTACATCATTATCCTCAACATCAGAATCCAACTTGTGATTTATTTCAGCAGGTGTGATTGCAGACTTGCAATTTATTAGCTCAAATATATTCAAAAGCTCAAGTTCATACGTCAGCTGATGCAAAATTATACCCTTATTAGAGTACATAATCTCCATCCCTAGAAAATATATCATATTTCCTAGATCAGTCATCTCAAACTCATTCATCAACACCTTCTTGAACTTGGCTATCTCATATGAACAATTCCCTGTTAGCAGTATTCCATCAACATAGAGACACGCCAGAATCATATTGTTATCATATGTATGCTGAACATAAACACCATACTCCATCTCATAGTTTATGAATCTTTGAATCTTGAAAAATAAATCAATTTTCAGATTCTAAGCTCTACGAGCTTGTTTCAGTCCATACAAGACTTTATGCAACTTGTAAATCATCCCTTCCTGATTCTTTTTTCACAAATCGAAGAGGTTGTGACACATAAGCTTCCTCTTGTAAAGGACCATTCAGAAATGCAAACTTCACATCTAAATGCATTAGAGGTCAATTTCTATTAACAGCTATAGCAATCACCAATCTGGTTGTTTTATGCCTAGCTATAGGTGCAAACACCTCAAAGTAATCTAATCCAGATTTCTGAAGAAATACTCTAGCTACTAACCTTGCTTTGTGTTTTCCAATTGATCCATCTGGTTTCGATTTCAACTTGTAAACCCATATCACGCTGATGACTTTCTTGTTCTTTGGAAGCTCAGTCAACTATTAAGTCTTATTTCTTTCTATAGCCTCAAGTTCTTCTTTCATGGCCTCCAGCCACACTTTCTTCTTGAGAGCTTCTTTAGTACTAACTGGTTCAGATTCTACCAACATGGTACACTGAATGACTTCTCCTTCATAACATATCTCAGTATCTTGCAACATGTCCAACTCTACAAATCTTCTTGGTACTTGTATGATTCTTTGTGGCCTCTGAACTTGTTCAAAATCTTCTTTAAATGTTGGAATTGTATTAGATGTTGCACTAACTTTAGAGGCTGGACCACCTTCAGAGGCATAATTATCACTACAATATGGATCATCATCAAAATTTAGGTCAGAATCAGATTCACCTTCAAAGTCTTCTTTAGACTCATCTTTATAGTCTTTTTCAAACACATATTCAGAGGCAGATTCTCCTCCAGAGTCTGAAATATCTTCAGAAATTAACTCAGGTGTTAACACTGCACCAGAGTTGGATTGAGACTTGCTCCAATCTCATGATTCTATTTCCTTCACAATGACATATTTGCTGACTTTCACCTTGTTAGTGACTGGATAATATATCTTATAAGCACTAGTACTATGGTACCATATCAATAACATTACTTTGCTTCTATCATCCAACTTCTTTTCAGTAGCACCTGGAACATGTTTGTAACAAACAAAACCAAATACTCTGAAATAACTCACACTTTGCTTATCTCCAGTCCACTTCTCAAAAGGAACAATTTCCTTCAGCTTCTTGGTTGGACACCTGTTGAGCACATATGTTATAGTGGCACCAACTTTTTCCCACAAGGTGTGAGGAAGCTTCTTCTCCTTCAACATGCTCCTTGTCATATCAAGCAAAGTCATGTTTTTACTTTCAGCAAGACCATTGTGTTGTAGAGTATATGGACAAGTCACCTCGTGTTCAACTCTATTCTCTTCACATAACCTTCTAAACTATGATGAGTTGTACTCACCCCATCATCAGTTCTGAGAACTTTCAGCTTCTGACCACTCTTTTTTTAGACTTCACCTCAAACTTCTGAAACTCAACAAGCACCTCATGCTTAAACTCGATGAGTGCTACCCATGTCATTCTTGTGAACTCATCCACAAATTACACAAATTGCCTATTTCCTCCAAGTGAAGGTACTTCAAATGGTCCACATACATTAGAATGCACTACTCCCAATGCATGTTTTTCTCTTGGATCCACTTCCAATGCAAATGGCAATCTAGGTTGCTTGCATTTCATGCATATCTCACATGACTTCTCAAGCTTCACAATCTTAGGAATTCCATGTACTATCTTCTTAGAACTCAGATGCCATAAGCTTATGAAGTTCATATGCCCCAATCTCTTATGCCACAACTCACTTTCACCTTCAACACCTTCCACACTAAGGCATTTAGTTTCAGTTGTTTCCACATTCACTTTAAATGTTGTGTTGCTTCCATGTTCATATTGCATAATCATCTTTTGACCAAAATCATACAACTTCAAGAGTTTGTCCTTCATAGTAAATGAGAAACCTTTCTCAATTAGATGACCTACACTCATCGGATTTCTCTTCATGCCAGGAACATGCCAAACATCCTTGATCAAAACAGTTTTGCAATTCTTCACTCTGACTTTAACATTTCCCATTCCTTCAGCATTAAGGTACTTATCATCAGCACATCTGATCTTTATCCTCTTTCTAGAGTCAAAACCAATCAGCCATTGTTTGTTTCCAGTTAGGTGATTTGAGAAGCCAATGTCCATATACCACCATTCTCCCACATATCCACCATCAGATTCAGAAGCAATCAATAGCACGGGTTCATCATCGTAATCTCTTCGGCTATGTTTGCTTCTTCTGGTTTCCTTTCCTTGTTTGACCAACAACCAGTAACAAAGTGACCAAACTTCTTACAATATTAACATTGAACCTTCTTCTTGTCAAACTCCTCATTTCCCTTATGATATTTCTTCTCATTAGAGTTGGAGGCTTCTGATTTATGATAAACATTACCGTGTCTCCTCTCGGCCTCTGACCAAGACTAGTTCTAATTCTTCTCACCAGAAGATACTTTCAGAGCCTGCTCCACCTCTCTTTAAGAGTTTCTCTCAATCAGACGTAACTCTTATGCCCGTAGACTACTCTGCAGATCTTCAATTCTCATGGTGTTGAGGTCCTTAGAGTATTAAATTGCTACAACAATGTAATCAAATTGAAGAGTAAGTGATCTCAGTATATTTTTAATTATTACTTGTTCAGAGATATTTTCTCCAAAAGATTTGATCTCATTTGTAATCAATGTCACTCTGGAGATGTAATCAGGTACCTTCGCATTGTTCTTCATGTTGGGATTATCATACTGCTTATGTAGAGACTGAAGCTTGTTGGAACAAGATTTGTTCATTCCCTTAAAAGGTTTTTATGATAATAAAGTATTTAAAGAACAATAGGATTTACTAACGGTTGTTGAAGTGTGCAGGTTCTGAAGTTAAATTATATCAAGGTTTCAAACCTATCAAAAGACTCAGTTCCACAAAGAAGTGATTCAAATTCAGATTGATTAGAATTTGTAGTTGTTCATAAGCATCTAAAGGCATCAGACTCTGGTCTCGACCTAGCTTCTGATGATAGCTCATATTCTAAGAGGCTGAAAAGCATTTGATCCATATACTAAACCAAAGCAGTCTTGTCTTATCAAAGGCTCAGATTTCCACACAGAGTCTACTAGGGTTTTGGTTTTCAAGGCTCAAGAAACAAAGATATGACATCTTCAGTCTGCTCTACCTGTTGGTATATATGTAGTACCTTGAAAGGTACTGAGGGAGTTTCTATTATTCAAATAATGCTTCATACCAGATATTAATATCCAACGTCTCTCTTGACATACTTCTTCAACAAGTTTGCTTGTTATGTTCAAA
Source organism: Lathyrus oleraceus (assembly GCF_024323335.1). Lineage (NCBI taxonomy): Eukaryota > Viridiplantae > Streptophyta > Magnoliopsida > Fabales > Fabaceae > Lathyrus > Lathyrus oleraceus. The sequence goes on from NC_066582.1 coordinate 179,213,091, forward strand.
TCCTCCAACGACTATTTTCCTAGTCCTATAAAAGGAAGTTAAAGGATATAAAGAAGGTGCTGAAGATGATTGGTCAAGTTGATCAATATGGGTTCGTTGACTTTGGTTGAAAACTCTGAATATGATAAAGATTCAAATACTATGGAAGTCTTTGAATAAGCTGTCAACAAAAACCCCACAATACAAAGGGGATCTGATACAAGCAAAAACACTCTTATATATCAGTTAACTTATACAATAGGGTCTTAATATTTCTTATCATTGTTAATCTTAGAAATCTTGGAGACATCAAAATCTGTGTTGTAAATATGCACCATTAATAAGAGTACCAAGTGCATATGTAATTACTATCCGAAACTGTTGTTTAAGATATGTAAGAAGTCTCTCTGAGTGCTTGAGCAAAGAAGTCTCCTGCTGAGTGCTTGAGCAAAGAAGTCTTGAACCTAGGGTTTAAGCATTGAAGTCTCATACTTCAGAGCAGAGCAAAAAGTCTCTTTCTAGATAGATTGAGCATTGAAGTCTCATGCTTGAGGGCAGAGTAAGAAGTCTCTTTCAGAGTTTGATTGAGCAGAAGTCTCTTTCTATGGGATTGAGCAGGAAGCCCTGAACAGGTTGTTCAGGCAATGAAGTAGTCTCTTGCTTGAGGGCTTAAGCATAAGTCTCTTTCTAGTTTGATTGAGCAAATTGTAATATGTTGATTATAATGAAAATCTTTTGTGCTACAAGGGGACTGGTCTACTCTCGGATTTAGAGGAACCATGATATATTATTTGTCTCTTTATTTAATTATGCATTTATATTCTGTTGTGCAACAAACTCTGAAGTCGGACTCTGATCTGATTCAGACTCTTACTAGGATCAGAATCTGAGCTTGACATCTCAGATTCTGAACAAGTTTAAGAAAAAGAAGTCCAACCCCCCATTCTTGTGTATATTTTTCTCACCTTCAAAGCTCCACCTTCTTCACTGATGCATCATCATTGTAGCACCGCAGTGTGTCCCATGCAGCATTCGACGTCGTTGAATCAACAATTTTCTCAAACACATTAGTATTAACACTGATGGATATATAACAACTCCTTCTGATCCTTCTTCCTTGTTTCTCTATGCACATTTCCCCTACACTTTCGTTGTATCTGATGCAACCGTCGTGTAACCGTCATTGACGAGATCAAGAACATCTTAAGCGCCAAGCAACATACACATCTGAATCATCCACCGATTTCAATTTTTTCGATCAAATAACTGAAGCTTTGTGTTCAAGCTACCATTTTCACTGTGCATCTTTGTTCTTGTGCAAATTCACTAAAATCTCACCAACACTCGTGTTCCCCAATCCCACAAAATCAAGAAATGTGATTCTGTTTCGAAGATGATCTTTAATCCACTGTGAATTGAATGAACATAATCAATCACACACGCCTTACGTACACTCGTGTTTCCCGTTCCTGAATCAGAATCATATCTCTAAATACAAATTGTTGGGGCATAAGAATGATGATGATGAAAGAGAGAGAATTTTAACTAGCTTTTACTCTCAACTGAAAACGGTTACAAGACGAATTCTGTTACAAACTGAAACTTGAGTTCAATATTTTTACCACAAGAACAACTAAATGAGACTTAAATTAAATTTAAATACAATTTAAAATGGTTTTGAATTACACTTCAACAAATAGGTCCGTCCAAAATCATGTATTTTCTTTATTTATAGTTATACATTTTGTTTTCGCAATTTAAATAGTGTATCAGTCTTTAACTACATATACTGAATCTAATTTATATCAATGGTCTTATTATCGTGCCACGTAATTAGAACTTAACGTGTTTTTGTCAAAAATTAACGGAAGAGATCAAATAAGATAACATGAGTGAAATTAAATGACTAATTTGTAATATTTTTTGGTTGAGAGACTAAAGCAGAATATTATATTAAATTAAGAGATTTGATTATTATTATTATTATTATTATTTATTATTTTCATTCACTTTTGTTTTCATTCAATTCAATTCAATGTCTCTTTTTTATCTCTTACGTATTTTTGTCTTGCCTTTATGGATCAATCAACCATTGAATTAGAAAAGAAGAGCTAACAACACAAAAAGGGCAGAAGAGGATCCTATTTCTTCTACAGGGTGGATATTCACTTACTCATGAGATCTAGGCTTTTACCTAGGACCAACAGGAATCCATAATGTATGTTCTCGATATGAGCAAAAACAAAAAGGTGAAATTTGATGGATCCTTGGGACATGGAAGGAACCTATTGGTTCCATGGTTTATTTGAAGCAACTTCTAGGGGAAACGATGACCCAAGAGTTAATCGAGTATAAGTAGATGATTATAGTTAACGGTTTTCTTTAGTATTTCACTCAAGTTTTTTGAATTTAATTTTTTTAAATTTTTTTGCACTCCTACGTTTGTTTATCGGAGTACTTTTATAACTTTGAAAAAAATGTATGTATGTTTTTCTAAAATATTAACTTATCATGTATTCTTTCTAGTCCTATTTATAAAAAAAAAAAAAGTGTATTTTTTAGATTCATTTCATAATGTATCTGAAATTATAGATCAAATACATTAGTTATTGAATGAATCTAATTTTTTTTATATAAATAAGATCGGAGATAGTATATTGTTAATGAAAGAACTTATATTTTTCGGTGTCTATTTTTTTTTTGTTTCAAGAGAACTTGTTGGTATTTTCTTTAATTTTTAATCTGTTTCAGATAACTTTGTCGAATGTTATCCAATGATTTTTATTTTGTGTATCAGAATACTTATTATTAAGTAATTCAATATGTTTTTTTATAATTTTTTATAGATTTAATTACAACTTTGATCTTCCTATTATTCATTTTTTTTCTTCTGATTTTAGTCCTCCCATTTTAAAAATCGATTTACGTAATCTCCTATTATGTTTTTTAAGGATTTTAGTCATTCTTTAAATCCGAGAGCATTTTCTAATGACAACACAGTGCTAATGGTGACGTGTCATTGTCAAGTCTGTATTAAATATATTCCAATTTGTTCATGTTATTTTATATTTAGGTTAATTTTATTTTAAAGTTTTTTAAAAATAATATATGACATTATTATTAAAAAAAATATAAAAGGATCTTTAACCCTAACCCATCCATATTCATCGTGTTTATCATTGTTGTAAAGAAGCGCCTTCAATATTCATCTTCTTTTTTCTTACGCCCAATAATCATCACATCACGTCTTCTTCTTTTGTCTTCTTCACTTTTCTTCTTATTTCTACTCTTTTTCATCCATGAGTTCATCAAGGTTCTCAGTTTCCTCAACAAATCAGTTCGATCTAAGAAGAAGAGGGAATATATGTTAGTGTGAGCTTTAGTCACCATTAATGACATCAATGACTTATGAGAATCTCGAAAGAAAGCTTTATGGTTGTGGTAATTTTAAGGCGTTGAGGAAAAATGGTGTAACTATTTTGAATGGTTTTATGAAGACATGAGCAACCCTGTAAAGGATGTGATTAGATCTTTGAAATACAAGAATGACGAGCTTATGAGTTTAACCAGGGAGATAAAGAAAAATGAAGATTTGCTGAAGATGAAGATTAATGTTATGGGTTATTTTTTGGGTTTGTCATTGGTGTTTGTATTGTTAATTATCTTTGCATTAGTTGCAACAAATGAATTGAAGTAATGTAATTTTCTTGTGATGTAATGGTGTAATGTGATGTAATTTGTGTGTTTTTGGATTTGTGATTGGTAGGTACCCTATAGGAATACCACTTTTCTTGGGCCATTCCTTCATTTTCCCACCAGTAATCTCCATGGAAATATGATCCAAAGAATGAATATCATCTGAAGGTGCAAACTTGCTTTTGCCCAGATATGTATTGATGACCTTTGGAGAGAATCTTAACACATATTCCTCTAACAAGTGTATTAGCTGAATTAAATTCGTCCAGAATAATAAATGAAAAAGTTGGATTTGATTTGCTCCATAAATCTCTCCAACAAAAGATATGATTTGTTATATTTCAAATTCAAATTTAAATCTGATTTGATCTTGAACAACACTCAAACAAATCAAATAAACATTGCTAAATAATCTACAATAAATATGATTGAATCTCAATCAGAAATTTTATACCAAGCAACATCCATCTTGGCCTGCTGACCAGATCCAGATGTTGCACTGCACACATGTTGAAACATCGCGTTCCACATGTTGTACCAGTACATCTAAATTAACTCTTCTCCATGAATTGTAGATCTTCTTTGTAGAGTGAATCTTGAATAGAATAATTCTAAACAAAAATAGCAATATCATTTGTCTATTGCCAGAGACCAGATGTTGCAGCACACATGTTGGAACGTCGTGTTTCACATGTGTCCCTTTTGCACCAGAAACGGCTTGAAAAAAATCCATGTTGTTTTGTATAATACAACCAATCCCAAAAGGACCAACTTAAACTAAATAAAAACAAATACCTATAGCAAGGTGATTTATCGATTGAGCTGCTTGCAAGTAAAGATGGAAATATCTCCTAAATATTTATAGAGTGTGACCAACACAACTTCCCCTAAATATATCTATTACATCCAACCAATTCCTTAAATAGTAAAAAAGAGATTGCCTCGACAAGAGTAAAAGTCTTATCGACAAAAATGGTGCAACATATCAGCATCATCATGCAGGCTCTGACAACACGGTTGAATCTAGAAGTAACTCGATGACATGTAAATAAGGTGTGCATCCATTCGAACTCATAATAAGAACCCCTACAAGCACGAACCTCTAGTGTTGCCTCCTCAAATGGGACTCTAAAAAATCAACAACAAGAACAACTGCTTCTTCAGTGATACCCGATAGAGGGTCTTAGAACTCACCCCTAATCTGGAGGTGAAACAGAAAAGAAACATCGTCTAATGTAATGGTTATCTTATCAAATGACATATGAAATGACAATGTGTATGGATGTCGCCTCTATGCAAATATTGATACTAAGGTTTGGTCTATCCTCGACAAACTGATTCTCTGGAGTGAATATAGAACATAGTCACACAATCACCTCTATATCGCAGGTAGCAGATTATGTGGAACCTATCTTATCAACTAGCTCCCATGTGCAACAACCTCGATTTCTTTCTTAAAACCTTTATCTTGAAAAAATATTAAAAGTCTATATTATAAAAATAAAAATATTTAAAATAAAATATTTGAGATTTACTTACCTTACTGTACCATAAATGACGAGCAACATGATGTTCATACTTTACAAGAAGAGGCATATCGTACGATCCTCCTAGAAACTTTGGAGGCTATGGAGTAGGTTCATGTGCACCTACATGGTCATCCTTTACATCCATCGCCTATCGATCTCCCCATCTGACACCTTGACGGGAAGGAATCCAACCATCACGTTCTCGGATTAATGCCACTAGCAAAAAAAAAAAAATTTTTGAAAAAAACAATAACCGGATGTTTATCACCAAAGAAATTTGGTGGCTAAAAAATAGTTCACCTCGAATAACATGAGAAAATACATTTGGTAGTCTTGTTCCCTTCACTGAATATCTTGTCTCAATGTTCTCCGATGGGTTATTCTTAAAAACAACACGGGGTGACTTACTTGCAACACTTTTAGTGATAACTTTGAGGATCAGAAAACTTGGATGTAAATTTTCCGAGTGACAATGTATGTATCGGATAACATAGAAGTAAGACTTTCAGTGGCTTTTTGTGGATCTGATATCATGGTACAAAGACTTCCAGTTAAGTTTTTGTGGATAGAATAACTAGGTTCAAAGGCTTGTGGTACGAAAAAAACATTTTCTCACTCTCTCAATTGCTCAGAGAACTTAAGATTAGAATGAGGAAAAATAATTTTTTTGGAAAATTAAACTATTTATACATGGACATTTTGGTCAAAATTCATTTATTGTTGGTGTAGAGGGATAAATGTTGGGGGGGGGGGGGGGTTGTTAAATTTTTTCCCCTATTACTCAACTTTAATTTGATCACATTCCATGTTGAAGTGTGTATTTAGAATGTGCCTATGGTATAGTCTAATTTTAAATTAATGATTTAAAAATGATATAGTTCATTAATAGATTGGAACGAACCCCCCAACCCCCCTAAAAAATCTATGTTTATTATATTATCCTTTGGCTAAAAAAAGAAGAAATCTCATATCATTCATTAGTCAATGTAGCGGGGTTTTCGTTACCTTTAGGTTTATTGACTAAACCAAAAGTGAACATACAATTCGAGTCGCCACCACACTTTTATATGTCCAAAGGAAATGCTAAAAAGCGAACAAAAGCCAAGTAAGAAGTTTTATCAAATCAAAAACTAATAAAAATGTCAGAGATCCGGGTAAGGGGGTTGGTTATGAAATGGGAAGGTTTTACGCACCCAAAACATCCTTAGTACTCTAAGGGAACCCTTTTTGAAAATATGTGTTGTAGGTTGGTATTTGTGAAAGTATGTTCAAGAGATTGGAGGGATGAGAAAATAATAGATTACATTTACAAATTTTGTTGTTTGAATGGATGAACTCATTGCCTACGTACCATCACAAAGGAGGATCAAAACCTCGTAGTTCGGGGTAAAAAATCTCAAAGATTGGTGAATTGATTTTAATCAAAAGCCTTAAGGTCTTTTGTTATCAAAGGGAGAAAAATCAACCTATACCAACAATCCACCATGTGAGGAAGGCTTCAACATACTAGTGAGGGGTTAACCCTATAATAAGTATGGAAGACTATAATCCAATCACTAAGGATGAGGTGAAATTTACATCAACCACTATGATAACTCAAACCTATGACTAATATTTATGAAAAAGTTTTAACAAATGTGGCCATTGGAACCAAAAATACAACTTTAAATGAGTTATATTTACAAGTTAGATTTATTTACAAAATTAAGTTAAAGTTGGATTAAGATTTATTCACAATGAGTATTAATGAAAGGAGTTTGAAAAGTCAAAGGCATAAGGCCTAGGTTTCTAGTTTGAAACAAAGTCAAAGTTTGAAGAAAAGATTTTGGCTTGGTTAGAGTGAGGAGAAGAAGAGAAGGGCTAGTCCTAAAGCAATGCAAAGATAAGAGAGGGAAGATAAACCCTTGGAATTCCTTTTCTTGGAATCATAGAAATGATTCAAGATGCTCCTTTCCTTTGGACTTGGCAAACAATCAAACAATCAAGCAATCAATCAAAATTTGGATTCAAGCTCCTAGGATCTCCATTTGGCTTGTTTCTCTTAACTTGGCTACTCATGACAATGGTCCTCTTTACTATCTCAAGATGGAATCCCTATCATACAAGAGCAAACATCAAAAAGTTAACAACATAATAAGAGGAATGGACAAAGAATAGGTTTGGATGAGGAATCCTTTAAAGTCAACTTTGAAATTTAGCATTCTAAAGGCATGAGGCCTAGTTGCTCTTCAACAAGTTTAGCATTCTAAAGGCATGAGGCCTAGTTTCTCTTGAACTCCTTTAAGCATGGGTATGTCCTAATTCTAAGTCCTTTCTCCTCTTTGCATTAGGTTCACACAAAACAAAGACAAAGCAATCGGAAGACAACAATATATTTATATACGATAATGAGCTCAAATGAGCAAAAGAAAAATGACATAAACATAAAATATGTGCTTAAGTGAGCAAAGTGAAAAGCAATATGAATAAATGAGCAATAAATTAATGACATTAAAGTAAAGGGCAAGAAATTAAATGCTCAAATTAAAGTTAGTAATTAGTATGGTTATGTTAGTTTGTCATAAGACAATGTAGCGCTATGTTAAGCAATCGTAAGTGGACTAATGTAGTAGTCACACCTATCGGAGGTCGGTCAATAAAACTATAGGCAAATAAACACAAGTTAGAAGTCATGACTAGTAAACCAAACTCCATAAACTTGCCATGCCAAAACAAAAGGGGAAGGGCCTTGTATGGACTTTAGGTTTTTTGCTTGACCAAGAAGCAACCTATCTTGGACACAAAACAACTCACTTGATCTTGGATCAAGTTAAGTTTGGTTTGGATCAAAGAAGGTTAAACCTCTCACTTGTCAAGATCAACCATAAGACATTAACTCATTGGCCAAAAATGATAAAAAGAAAGGGATGAAAATGAAATGGATGAAAAGAGAATTCAAGCATCAAACTCAATTGATCAAATGTGAATCAAGTCATCATCAATCAATTCCAAACAGAAAATAAATGAAGATTACAAGTCAACCATAATTTTTTTGGTAATTTTTGAATTAAAAAGAAATGCAAAATAAAATAAACAAAATATGGTCAAACCTCAAATTTAATTCAAATCAACTTCAACAAGTCTAATTAAATTCTCATAGGTGTAACATGGTCAAACAAACTTTGACAAATTTTCTCACTAATATTTGAAATCAGAAACTATTTAAAAACAATTAAAAACAATAAAAAATAATACAATATGAATTAAAATCTCAAATAAATCTAAAAAAAATAAGAAATTGATGAGACTATTTTTCATTGACTTATCATGATCCATAGGTGTTATTAAAATATTTTTTGGATTTTTCAAATATCAGAAAGTAATTAAAAATGAATTAAAACTATTAAAAACCAAATAATTCACAAAAAATATTAAATGAAGTTGCAAAAATAATTAAAAATCATAATATGAAACTAGATTTTTCAAGAATTTTTTTGGCCATGGTCTCATATTTTTGTGACTTCAAATAAAATATTTATGAATTCTTGAAAATAAAAGGAATTAAATGAAATTAATAGAAAATAGGAATAATAGAAAAATTCAGCGTCACATGATCAATTCATTAATTAACGTGGCATGATCAAATGGCTCAGAGGCGCGGATGCATGGTATGCTGGAGTCAAGCGCGCAGCACAATGATTTAAAATAAGTAAACACAAGGAATGACCCGGATTATAACGTGGAAGCATGATCCAATGGTTCTGAATACGCACACGTGGTGCAGGCGGTGGAAAACACCTTCTTCTCCGGCGATCCAACAATCTCCGGCCACCACGCACAGGAAAATAAATTGTAATGAAAATGAAATGTAAGGACATCAAAATGAAGCTTAGGTGATGTACATCACCACTGTAACCATGGATCATCCTCACCATTCATATTTAGATAGAAATGTGAGGTTGAAAATCATGGTGTGTCAACTGGAATGACACGATTTGAACAATTGAGACCACCACTGGCCCGCCTCAAGTGAGAGGACTTCAGAAAACCACACGAACCAAAGAAAATCATATTGAATTGCAAGATCTAGATCAAAAAACTTTGAGGTTCTACCTCTGAAATGAAGCTTCAAATACCACAAATTCTCCAAGATCTTGATCTGCTTTTGCTCTGGAAGGTGATGGAGATGATATGTTAAGGAATTGAGCTTTGAAAATCAACTAATGATGTTGAATTTCAAGCTTGAAAAAGAGAAAGAAAACTGAAAATTCCTTTAGTGAGGGTTGGGATTTCAATTTAGCAGCAATTCAGATCTCCACTTGGTTGCCAATAGAATGAGAATGAACACTTATTTATAGCTGAAGAGGGTTGCAAGTCATGGTTCCCTCGTGTGAATGGGATTTGAATTCTCCTTGCATGGGCCTGTACAAGTGCATGTAAGACCCAATGATGGTTGCAAATCCTTGCTGATACCAACTGGAAATGAATTGGACGTGCATAATGAACTACACAAGCTTGCACATCAAGTTATATCATGAAATGCCAAAATGGACATAAAAAGAAAGCTCTTCGAAAGTCACACATGGAAAGTCCAAAAAAGTAATATGAGTAATGGTTGGAAAGCCCTTGAAATAATGAACAAAAGTCATGTTGGGCAAAAATTCATTTGGCATTTGGAAATTAGTGAAAACTGGTTGTGAAAGTTTGGGCACAAAACATGTTTAAGTTCCTCTTTGAAAATTTTCACCAAATGCAAGCATCTTCAAGGCCCTCTGTTTCTATGATGCAAGCTTCAAATGAATAAACCTCCAACCTCAAAGTTGTATATCTTTTCAATATGCTAAATCTAGACTCAAATTTTGCATCATTTGGATTTTTTATGAGAAAGTTATGGGTACTTTAAGTTGGGCACTTTTTTCAAATTCAATGACTTAGGTCCAAAGTGACCTATAATGTTTTGTATTATCACATGTATTTACTTTAGGATTATGAAATTTTGTCCAACATAACATTTGAATTAAACATCTTAAGATTTCCAATGCATTTGGTCTCACCTCAAAATCATAAAGATTAAGGAAGTTATGTCCTTGGGAAGTTGACCTAAAATTAGGGTTTTAGTCAAAATGACCTATAATGTTTTGAAATGAATGATGACCTTCCAAGTTTCAAATGGATTTTTGAAGAAAATAAAAGTTGTTCATATGGTTATTAAGAACAAATTTTTCCCTTGGGGTCATCTTCATTTGAAAAACACATCACAAGTTGTATCTCAGTGATCCTCAGTTTAGTCAAATGACTTGACTGGTCAATTTTTCAAGGCCAAACTTCCAATCTTGATGAATGAATTATTGAGGATCCTCAAATAGGCTCATATATGCATAAAATAATGAATTAAGTAACTTCCCTTGATTAAATTTGATCATAGGTTGAGGTTGTTTCATGAGCAAGGCACAATCAAAGCACAGTTGAATTAGGGTTTCCTTGGGAAACAAACCTCAAGCCCTTTGGGTTATCTTGATCAAATTGGAAAATTGAGATACTTGGGAGACATGTATGATGATTAGGATATTTGTGGACCATTGTCATGCTTTTTCTCATCTTCATCTAGCTACTTCATTGAGCTTAGGAGCCTCCTAGGAGCATGGGAGTACATGATCACTTGAGCTTCAAAACAAAAAGAGTTAGTGACATATTTTGTGCTTTTGGTTAGTAATTAAAATAAGAAAAGCAATAATATACAATACAAGCATGGTTGGTGGTTTCAAAACACTCACACAAATCCCAACCCTAGGGTCAAGGAACCAAACATGTTATGATCCTTGAGGCAATGCACTGAGCAATAATATGATGACATGAGGGATCTTAGGGTCAAAATTAGGGTCTTACAGATGTCCCTATTTAAGGTCATTCTAGCCGGAGATATGAAGGTTAAAAGCTTCGTCTCGACGCGGTAGAATGGGCTTAAATAATAACAAAGGGACGAATTTTGGTCCCTAAGAGACCTCATGATGCAAATGTATGCATGCAAAATAAAATCTTCATGGTGAATGATTGCCACAAAGGAAAAGAAATCATAAGAGACTGAAAAATCCATAGGAGTAACATACTCACTAGGGACACAGAGACTCTGGGGAATACAAGAAAAAAATGCGTGAGCAGGTCACGACTTGGAAAAATTGTTGGAAGACACGAAGGGGTTCCATGAAAATAAATCGATGGAAAGACTCGAGCTGACTCAAAGATACATGTATTGAGGAATATGCCAATACAGCAAGACTATCTGCAAAGGACACATCAGATAAAAATCCAGACTCCGACAGGGATGTCCCCAAAGGACTCAGCTGAGGAAGAAACAACGAGATATTACCGGTTACTGGGTAATAAACTCAAAGAGAGATATGTTATCAAAACATCGGTTATTGGGTGAGAGAACAACATGCTCAAGGAGAAAGAATATCTAAGACCGGTATAAGGGTGAGAGATATCAATCATCCGAAACATCTGAGGAAGACCCAAGAGCACATCTCAACTCAGGAAAATCTGACTCCACATGGGACAAAAGTCATAATAGGGAGCAGAAGGAAGGAACACCAGGGATACCGATTACTGGGCATATAATAGGGGCCAACCAGGCGTGAATTGGGAACATATCTAAGACACTCATCATCCGAAAGGAGGGCTGAAAGAACAAACTTGACTTACAGGATGGGCATTCGATTCCACAAGGAAATACGAATCTAACTTAACTGGGGAAGAAGAAGACTTCGACTGAAGAGAGCATGAGATATATTATCTATTACCGTCATAACATAGATAACGTACTCGCATGGAAGATTATCCACAACCGGTTACTGGGTTAATAAAGGATAAATCAACCGAAAAGAAAGGACATCAGGGTACCAGTTGTTGGGTATAAAATGATGACCAATCAGAAGAAGAAACAATCATTACCAAACAAGAGTAAATGAAAGATGACTCGCAAGGGATAGATTTCCTGACAAAGCAATCATCCAAGAGATATATCACCGGTTACTGGGTGGTATACTCAAAACGAAGGAATATCAATACCGGCTACTGGGTAAAGATAACCAACAAAGAGGGGATTACATCTACCGGTTACTGGGTCGAAAACCACAGAAATCTGCTGGGGAGAAAATGAACAATTACTGGTTACTGAGCAATTGAACAACTGAACCGCAGGGAACTGCAGGGAACTACAGGGAACTGTAGGGTATAACAAGAAAGGAAAGTCAATCCAGGAACAAACTAGAGAGACACAATCAAACAAGACTCCACCCGATGAGGACATAACTCAGGGGAGCAATTCCGTCCCGATGCATAATTGGGGTGGAAACTGAAACAATAATCATCCACGAGGATATAACTCAGTGGGGAATAAAGAAGGAAAGATAGACACTTTCTTCCTATGGGGCTAACTCTATATGAAGAGATCATACACGAGCATCTGCTTGGGGAAGAACATTTCACCAACAACAGAAAATAACAAGCAAAGATATATGGAAAAGAATGCATCATGAATATTTGAATGCTATGATTATCCAGGTATATGCATGATTTGTGTATGATTAATGCTGACAGACAGACATATCTAACACAAATAGGCTCAAAATCCACGAACGGACATCTGGCGCAACATCCTCAAAAAGAAAGGCGAGACCCACAGGAGAAATCAGCTCTGGTGAGGATGCATCAAACACGGGAAGACACTGATCACAACTGGGGACATGCAAAGTTACAACTTCCGACTGCCGGGGATTTCTCATCAGTTCTCGGGAACAGGTATCTGAATATCAATAAGACCTGTCATAGAAGAAAACTCTACTGGGGAACCAACACCAAACAGATACCCATCAATCAAAATAAATCTTTCTAACTGCTGGAGAAACCAACTCTACTAAGGGGAGAAAGAACAATTTGCTCCGCTGGGGAAAGAACAAACACATCTTCCTTAGCATCTCTCACTACTTAGAAGAAATCTTCAAACACGAAGAGGATATAAATTATCAAACTCGGGTCAAGCAAACATGCAGGGGGTAAACTGTAGGCACCCATCAAAAGAAACTGCCTTGGCTGAGGGGATCAGAAATGAATCCTTTGTCAACACGTGACATGTTGGGGATGAAAAGGGAAACAGGCCCTTCGCCAATTTCTCTAGACAACTTCTTTCCGAGGAAACAACGGAAAGTTGATGAAGAGGATATAAGCATGCCAGAACATGAACAACTGTCTTACCTTTTGGAAATCATACTATCCTTGGGAGAGCACTAAAGACGTTTCGACTATCCTTTCAGTCATTGTGAATGTTCATTTTGTTCAAAGCAATTTATAAAATTTTATTTGTTTAAAACAATGATATTTATCAATTAAAACATGAAAACACTTGTTAAACAGAAACAAATAAGAGTGCAAAGAATTGGATAAAGGCTTAAATTTATTTGATAGAGTGGTGGTGCGCAAATGGCGAAACTCCATGGATCTTTACAAATTTGAAATTGGTGATATACATGGAAAAAGGGATACATAGAACATAATGACCGTTTCTCCACCAACTCTGAATCCAATGTATTTGAAGCTTCAGTTGATGATGACTGAGCGAAAATATTTGACAGAAGATAGCTACAAAACAAGTCTTATCAGGATGCAGTTACTTGCCAAATCCCTAATTTTTGCCTAGATTTCCCCAGGGTGAGGTACTCAATCTAGCGGGATATGTATATTCATTTTTTATGTCCCTAACTTTTGCCTGGATCGCCTGTAAGACCCTAATTTTGACCCTAAGATCCCTCATGGCATCATAACATTTGCATTGGCATTGCCTCAAGGATCATAAGCATTTGACTCCTTACCTTTGGGTGGGATCTCTTGTGAGTTGGTTTGAGATCACCAAGCATTCTTGAATTGTATATCATTGTGTTTCTCATTTTATTTACTAACCAAAAGCACAAAAATATGTCACTAACATCTCTTGTTTGTAGCTTGAGCAGTCACAAGATCCAAAGCTTCTAGGAGATCCTTTGTGCAATGATATGGTCAAGAGAAGATGAAAGCAAGCATGGAAATGGTTCCCGAAGCTCTAATCCATCAAATATGCCTCCCAAGTGTCTTAATTCATCATTTTTGATCAAAGTAAATCAAGGGGCTTGAGGCTTGTTTCCCAAGGAAACCCTAATTCATCTGGTCATCAACTATGCCTTGCTCATGAAGCAAGCTCAGCCCATGGTCAAATACCATCAAGGGAAGTTCTTTAATGCATCATTTCATTCATATTTGAACCTATTTGAGTGTCCTCAATCATCAATTCATCAAGATATGAGGTTTGGACTTGAGAAGTTGATCAGTCAATTCATCTGACTATTTTGAAATGCACTGAGACCTAACTTTTTATGTGTTGGTCAAATGGAGATGATCTTAAGAGAAAAAATGTTCTTAAGGACCATATGAACAACTTTAATGTTAATTAAAAATTGATTTGAAGCTTGGAAGGTCATCATCCATTCCAAAACATTATAGGTCATTTTGACTGAAACCCTAATTTTAGGACAACTTCCCAAGAACATAACTCATTCATTTTTCATGATTTTTAGGTGGGATCAAATGAATTGTAAAGGTTAATGTGTCTACTTAAAATGTTATGTTGAGAAAAATTGTAAAATCTCAAAATAAATACATGTGATAATGCAAAACATTATAGGTCACTTTGGACCAAATGCATTGAAATGTGAAAAAGTCCAACTTCAAGTGCCCATAACGTCTTCATTAAAAATCCAAATGATGCAAAATTTAAGTCCATATTGATTGCCTTGAAAATATATACAACGTCTATGTTGAAGATTTTGTCATTTGGAGCTTGCATCATCGAAACAGAAGGGCTTGAACTTTGGCCAATTTTGGAAATTTCACATATGCATGTTTTTCACCCTACACTTCAAGCTCAATTTTCATTAATTTCCAAGGCCCAAATGGAGTTTTGATCAACATGACATTTGTTCCTTATGAAACAAGCTTTCCAACCATTACTCATGAGGTAGCATTTCAAGTTTGGACATGGTATTTTCGAAGGCTTGAATATTATAGTGCATTTTGTGAAAATCATTTCAAACACATTGCATGAGCTCATGATATCATTTCTTCATGTCCATTCCATCTAATTGTGATATAAACATTCAATTCCAATCAGAATTGGGCCCTCCATGTGCCTGTACAGGCCCATGCATGGAGGCCCTCTTCTCCCATGCATACGATTTTTGTTCATGCTTGCAGCTCCCTCCATCTATAAATACCATGCCATAGCTTCATAATTCTTCAACCTGAAGGCGCCTGAACCTCTACTGAATTGAATCCACACACTCACACCAAAGGAACTCTCTGTTTTCTCTAAAAATTTCAGATCTAGAATTCAGTTTTCTCGACTGTTTTCTTAGATCTAAAAGTTCCTAGACCTCTTCACCTTGTTCCATAGAGCTTTCTGTTTGCAAAAGAACCCAAGGATCTTGACTCAATTCCTCACAATTCAAAGGTTTTCCTCAACTGAATTTTGCTTCGAAACAGCTTGTATATGGTTCCATTTACCTTGTTTTTGTGTGATCTGAAGTCCTCCGCATAGAGGCAACATTATTGTGCTTTCAATTTTTGAAAATCATTGAGTTCATTTGAACACCACAAAACTTCCACCTCTGATTTCTCTTTCAATAGGAATCTAGAGTGAATTTGGTTGGTATAGGAGTGATGTACATCACTCCACCTTTCGTTTGATACCTGGATCGCGCGTTTTGGTTCACATTTATTTCTTTGTAATTTATGGACTTCGCTGGAGCTGGCCGGAGAAGACGGTGGCGCTGACCACCGTCTGGTTTCCAGATCAAATCTAGACCATTCATTGCTTTGTCCAGATCTAATCTTAGCTCTCTATTTGTTTGACTTTATTTAATTCGTTGTGTTTCTCATTGACTTTGGACTATGGTACGCGGGCAACTCATCGCCATTAAACCCTCCACGTCAATTAATGAGATCTCATCCAACGCACGTGGTTTTTTCTAATTTCTGATTTAATCCACTTTATTCCTTTTATTTCATTTTACTTCAAAAAATTCATATCTCTCTCACTATTGGTCCAAAAATTATGGGACCAATTGCATTATTTCTCTATTAATTTCTAGTTTCTAAAAATGATTTTTAATATTTTTTATTTTATCATTTGCTATTTTTTAGTAATTTTCTCTTTTCTGGTTATTTTTAATTCATTTTAAATAGTTTTTGATATCCAAAAAATACAAAAATATTTTCTCAACCTCTTTGAATGATGATAGATCTATGAAAAATATTCTCATCAAATTATTAATTGATTTGAGATTTATTTGAGATTTTAGTTCAATTAGGTTATTTTTATGCATTTTTAATTGATTTAAAATAGTTTCTGACTTTTAAAAATGCTGAAATTTTTTGTCAAACTTTGTGTGACCTTGTTGAACTTGGGATAATTCACTTGGACTTTTCAAAGTTGATTTGAAGTGAATTTGAAGTGTGACCTTTCTTTATTATTTTAATTCAACTTTTATTTTAAATATTAAAAATGCCAAAAATATTTTATTTGTTTCTTGACTTCTAATCTTCATCTTGCTTCTGTTTTCCATTGTTTGACCTTGATCTTCCCTATCTTTGGTCAACACTTGTTGATTAGTACATACCATTTCCATTTAATGTACTTTAATATTCTTCTTCTTCTTCTTTCTTCTTTTTGATCAATGAGTTAAGGATTGGTGGTTAGCATTGATACATGGAGGTTTAATCTTCCTTGATTCAAATCTAATTCATCTTGATCATGGATCAAGTGAATGGCTTTGCATTAATGATAGATTGCTTTCTAAATCATGCAAAGGACTTAAATCAATACAAGATCATTTCTCTTCTTCTTTTTGGCATGGCAAGTTGTTGGAGTTTGATTCACTAATCAAGACCTCTAACTTATGTTGTTGCCTACATTATTATTGACCGACCTCAGATAGTTGTGACTTCTACATAAGTCCAATTACGATTGCTTAACATAGCGCTAAATTTGCCTTATGGCACACTAACTACTAACACTAACCATTAACTATTAACATTTAATTCTTGCTCTTTACATTTATGCAATTTACTATTCTTGTACATATTATTCATTTGCTTTTTCCTTTGCTCATTTGAGCATATATTTATGTTAATGCAATTTGCCTTTTGCTCACTTGAGCACATAATTGTGTATATATTATTGTGCTTGTGTTTTGCTTTGATTGTTGTGGACCAAAATGCAAAGAAATGGACAAATGGACTTAGTTTCTAGGACATTCCCTATGCAAATTGGAGTAAAAGGACCCTAATGCTGAAAATGGATTAGAAGGACCAAACCTCTAAACTCACTCTTGTTCATTCTTGATTTGCTTCATAAAACTCTTTGATGTGTGTGCTTTTGTGCTAGGGAATCCTATGAAAGCTCAAATTGAAGAACCATTGTCATGTTCATCCAAAAGTGAAAAATACAAGAGACCTTTGGGATCTTCTAAGAGCTTGCTTGATTAATTTGATTGCTTGAGCTTACACTTATTTTGCTTGAACACTCCAAAGAATGGGAGCTACTTGGATCATCAATATGATCTCGACAGAGGAACTCCATTTGTGGTCTTGTTTCTTATCCCTCATTTCTTGTATAATTAGGACTTAGCCATTCTTCTTCTTCCCTCCACTCTAACCCAAGCCAAAACTTTTGTGCAGACATTTAACATTTGCTTTCAAACATTAGAAACCTAAGCCTTATGCTTTTGATTTTAAAACCTTCTTTTCATAACACTTATTTTGAATTGAACCTTTAAGTCAACATTGACCATATTTTGTAAATACTTCTCATTGGCAAATATAACCCATTCAAATGATTTTGTGGTTTCAATGGCCACTCTCTTAATCAAAAACTTTTTCATAACCTTTAGCTATTAGGATTGAGTTATCCTTCAGGTAGATGTAATACTCACCTATATCCTTAGTGATGGACAATGAGTCTTCCATGCTTATTATAGGGTTAACCCCTCACTAGCATGTTGGAGCTATCCTCACATGGTGGATTTGTGGTTTTTAGGTTGAGTTTTCTCCCTTGGATAACAAAAAACCTTAAGGCTTTTGGACCAATCAATTCACCAACTCATTTTGAGATTTTTACCCTAAACTACCAGGTTTTGATCCTAATCTTTTTTAAGATGGTACGTAGGCAATGGGTTTATCCATCCAAACATAAAATGTAAATAACTTTGTATATTCTCTTCTCATCTCTTCAATCATGTTTGCACAAACAAATTTTCACAAAATACCAACCTTACAACAAATGTGAAAAGGGCTCCCTAGGAGTACCTAGGATATTTTGGGTGCTTAAAACCTTCCCATTGCATAACCAACCCCCTTACCCCGATCTTTGACATTTTTACTAGTTTTTGATTCGATAAAACTTTTAGGTTTTTGTTCACTTTCTAACCATGCCTTTGGATAAATAGAAGTGCGGTGGCGACTCGACTTGTATGGTTTACCTTGGATTTAATCGATATCTCTAGTGGTAACGAATACCCCGCTACATTGCCCTTTCAGGTTTTCGATCCACCGAGACGCTCAGTTTTTGCCTAAGCCGCCCTTTTGGGTTTTCAACTTAGCGAGCTATTCTGTTTTTATTTTTAGGCGAAGTATTTCTTGACTGCATCTGAATTCACAGGACGAGTGAAATCCTCCTCATCCATAGTTGTAAGCAACAAAGCACCGCCTGAAAAGGCTCTCTTAACAACATATGGGCCTTCATAGTTTGGGGTCCACTTGCCCCTGGAATTGGGCGCGAAAGACAAGACTTTCTTGAGCACGAGGTCACTTTCTCGGAACACACGAGGCTTGACCTTCTTTTCAAAGGCTTTCTTCATCCTTTGTTGATATAACTGACCATGGCACATGGCAGTTAATCTCTTCTCTTCTATCAAGTTCAACTAGTCATAACGACTCTGAACCCATTCAGCCTCAGTCAACTTGGCTTCCATCAAGACTCTCATTTATGAGATCTCAACCTCCACGGGGAGCACAACCTCCATGCCATATACAAGAGAGAAATGGGTTTCCCCTGTCGAAGTGCGGACAGATGTACGATAACCATGCAAGGCAAATGGCAGCATCTCATGCCAATCTTTGTACGTAATAACCATCTTCTAAATAATTTTCTTGATGTTCTTGTTAGCAGCTTCAACAGCCCCATTCATCTTGGGTCTATAGGGAGAAGAATTATGATGCGCAATCTGGAACTCGCTACACAACTCTTTCATCATCTTATTGTTCAAGTTAGATCCATTATCAGTAATGATCTTATCTGGCACACCATAACGGCATATGAGTTGGTTCTTGATAAACTTCACAACCACTTGCCTGGTCACATTTGCATATGATGCCGCTTCAACCCACTTGGTGAAGTAATCAATGGCTACGAGAATAAAACGGTGACTGTTTGACGCCTTAGGTTCAATCATGCCAATCATGTCAATTCCCCATATGGAGAAAGGCCATGGTGAAGAGATAACATTCAGAAGTGTCGGGGGAATATGAATCTTATCCGCATAAATCTGACACTTGTGGCATTTCTTCACATATTTGCAGCAGTTAGACTCCATTGTCAGCCAATAGTAGCCTGCTCTCAACATCTTCTTTGCCATAGAATGTCCATTGGAATGAGTACCAAATGAACCCTCATGGACCTCAGTCATCAATAGGTCTGCTTCGTGTCTATCCACGAATCTGAGCAGAACCATGTCAAAATTCCTCTTGTAAAGCACATCACCATTAAGGTAGAAACTGCCAGATAATCTCCTCAAAGTTTTCTTATCTTTGACAGATGCCCTAGGCGGGTAAGTCTGACTCTGGAGAAAACACTTGATATCATAATACCACAGCTTATCATCTTTCACTTCCTCAACTGTAAACACATGAGCTGGTCTATCCAAGTGCATCATAGTGATATTGAGGACTTCATTCCAATACTTCACCATAATCATTGAAGCAAGCGTAGCAAGAGCATCTGCCATCTGATTCTCATCTCGAGGAATATGATGGAAATCAACCTTAGTAAAGAAAGTTGAAATCCTCCTCGTATAATCTTTATATGGGATGAGGCCAGGATGATTCGTCTCCCATTCACCCTTAATCTGATTAACAACAAGGGCCGAATCACCATAAACATCAAGATGTTTGATCCTAAGATCAATACACTCTTCCAAACCCATAATACAAGCCTCATACTCTGCCATATTATCCGTGCATTTGAAAGTTAGCCTTGTTGTAAAAGGAAAATGTGTGCCTTGAGGAGTAATAATCACTGCCCCAATACCATTTCCATATTGATTAACATCTCCATCGAACACCATACCCCATCGGGAACCAAGCTCTGGCCCTTCATCGAGTATAGGCTCATCACAATCTTTCATCTTCAAATACAGAATCTCCTCATCAGGGAAGTCGTACTGCACAGACTGGTAATCTTCGATTGGTTGATGTGCTAGATGGTCAGCCAAGATACTACCTTTAATAGCCTTTTGAGCTCGATACTCAATATCTTACTCAGATAACAACATCTGCCAACGGGCAATTCTCCCAGTTAAAGCAGGCTTCTCAAAAATATACTTGATTGGATCCATTTTGGATATCAACCAAGTCGTGTGATTCAACATATACTGACATAGGCACTTAGCAGCCAAGGCCAAAGCACAACATGTCTTCTCAAGCATTGAGTACCGAGACTCACAATCAATAAACTTCTTACTCAAGATAGTATATGGCATACTCTTTCTTCCCTGATTCATCTTGCTGACCCAATACACATCCCATGGAATCATCAAGCACTGCCAAGTACATAATCAATGGTCTCCCTTCAACAGGCGGAGACAGAATCGAGGCTCAGACAGATACTCTTTGATAATATCAAAAGCCTTTTGGCAATCCTCGGTCCAATCATGACGCTGATCTTTCCAGAGGAGCTTGAATATAGGCGCACATGTGGCAGTCATGTGGGATATAAATCTCGAAATGTAATTCAAGCGGCCAAGAAAACCTCGGACTTGCTTCTCAGTTTTGGGTGCAGGCATCTCTTGTATTGCTTTGACCTTGACAGGATCAACTTCAATACCTCTCTCGCTGACGATAAAGCCCAATAACTTGCCGGAACGGACTCCAATGTACACTTGTTCGGATTCAAGTGGAGTTTTTACTTCCTCAAACGCTGGAAAAGCTTCAACAAGTGTTCTACATGTTCAATTTCTGTTTTCGACTTTGCAATCATATCATCAATATACACCTCGATCTCCTTGTGCATCATATCATGAAACAAGATAGTCATAGCTCGTTGATACGTGGCTCCGGCGTTCTTTAAACCGAAGGACATCACTCGATAACAGAATGTTCCCTAAGGTGTGATGAATGTTGTCTTCTCCATATCCCCGGGTTCCATTTTAATCTGATTATAACCGGAAATTCCGTCCATAAATGAGAAGACATTGAATTTATCTGTATTGTCTACCAACATATCAATGTGTGGTAGAGGGAAAT
The DNA here is from genome assembly GCF_024323335.1 of Lathyrus oleraceus. Taxonomy (NCBI): domain Eukaryota; kingdom Viridiplantae; phylum Streptophyta; class Magnoliopsida; order Fabales; family Fabaceae; genus Lathyrus; species Lathyrus oleraceus. The sequence continues at coordinate 179,234,879 of NC_066582.1, forward strand.
CATCTTTTGGACTAGCTTTATTCAAGTCGCAGTAATCCACACACATTCGGACTTTTCCATCTTTCTTAGGCACAAACACAATATTGGCCACCCATTGAGGATATGTAGAAGTCACCAGAAACCCCACATCAATTTGCTTCTGAACTTCTTCTTTAATCTTCACTGCCATATCAGGATGAGTTCTTCTGAGCTTCTGCTTCACAGGTACACACTCAGGCTTCAACGGCAAGAAATGTTGCACGATATCAGTATCTAAACCAGGCATGTCTTCATACGACCAGGCAAAGACGTCGACATATTCTCGTAGAAACTCAATCAACCCCTTCTTAACAGAATCTTCAAGGAGTGACCCAATCTTTACTTCACGAACGCAGTCCTCCGACCACAAGTTGACTGTTTCCAGATTCTCAAGATGCGGTTGAATGATCTTCTCCTCGTGCTCAAGCAGACGGGTAATCTCATTAGGGAAATCTTCAACATCATCTTCTTCTGCCTCAAATACAGGGAACTCAAAGTTGGGAGTGTTGGTGTAAGCCCTAGAGGCCAATACTTTTGGTACTTATATCGAATTATTTATTAATAATAAAAAGGCTTTTTCTTTATTATGTTTGTTTAATAAAGTCCCTAGAATAGCTAGTCCGTTTAATGTATCAAGTATGACTTAATCATGAGATCACATTAAACATAAGGATACTATTCTTAAAGTATCTGTAGTAGAGCTTTATTGTGAAGTGGGATAACATTAAAGTATTAAGACTATTATGTATATAGACTGATGATCACATCTCATGGATCATGGATAAGGAGTTATCAAGTCTTAAACATAGGTATGAATATTAAGAGTAATATTTATACTGGATTGACCCGCTATGAGAATACTATATAGAATGTTATGCAAAGTGTCATAAGTTATTCTCATGGTGATAATGGTGTATACCACCCTTCGACTTGAAACCACTATGGACCCTAGATGTAGAGTCGAGTGCTTTATTGCTGATCAAACATTGTCCATAACTGGATAACCATAAAGACAGTTGATGGGTAATCCACGAAGCATGCTAAGGAACATAAGTGACCTAGATGGAATTTGCCCATCCTGCGTAACAGGATAAATGTCTATGGGCCCAATATTGAACTGGACAAGGATGACACAATCTATGCCTTGTGTTCAATATAGACATAAGGGAAAAAGGGTAATTATTCACATAAGTATTATCATAGAAGGATTTGTCAAATCACATGACATTTTCGTGTCTTGGGTAGCAGTGATGTGTTGCTAGATACCGCTCACTGTTTATTATGTTAAATGCGTGATTTAATATAATTGCCAATGCCGCGAAAACCTACAGGGTGACACACAAAGGACGGATTGATGAGAGATAGAGTAACTAAGGAACACCTTAAGGTACGGTGAACTTAAGTGAATTGTAGAACATCTTAAGGTACGGTGTACTTAAGTAGAATACGAAATATGGTAAGGTATCACGCGCTTAAGTGAATTTGGCATATCATAAGATATGGGCCACATACACTTAAGTGGGCTTTTTAGCTTGAAGCCCACATAAGGGGTTCTATAAATGGAACCCTTGTGCATAAGCATAAAGTGCAATTGCAATTTCATTTTCTCTCTCTCTCTCTCTCTCTCTCTCTCACTCACTCAAAGCCTTCATTCGTAGCAGCTAGCACTGGGATTGAAGGAATCCGTTCGTGTGGACTGAGTAGAGGCGTTGTTGTCGTTTAACATTCGTGATCGCTCTGTAGATCTGCATCAAAGGTTTCAATCGTCACAAGAGGTAATTATTCTATCACTGATCATGCCCATTTGTAAGGATCACTAAAGGAGAAAATTTTAATTTCCGTTGCATTTTGGATCGCTCTTCTCCTTCAGGGAGATGGTGTTGGATCATTATATTCAATGGGTTTGATTAACCTGCATAATGATTTTGAGTATAAAAGAGATTTCAGAATTCAAACAAGGCAAATCATTATGCAGATGAAAGATTGATTTTATTCTCTTTTTAGGGTTTTATGGTGATCACCAATTTCATGCGAAAAGCAAAAGAGGAAAATAACTTTGGAAAAAACAAACATTTAACATGTGATTATTGAATGAATATCATTTTATTAATCAAATCATGCCAACAATGTCTTCACTTCTCCTTTTGGCAGGGGATAAGGGTTTTTAAACAAAATGAACCTATTACATTGACTTATGGATAACTGTTGGAACATCAACAGCGACCCAATTATTGCAGATTCCTCCGGGTATGACAAAGTTGCGAAGGTCTTCCTCTTCATCATCTTCAACAATGGCGGTAACTTCATGATCTTCAACGGTGTGGATAAAGCCTCCACTCTGGAACAACCCACGATCATTGGAAACACCAGAAGAATACCCTATGCCAGCTCAGGACTTGTTATCTTCCAACTTGATCATTTTCCCCAAACCAGTAGTTGCACCATGCTCAATGGCCAACTTTGCATCATTATAGGAGACAAATGAAGAAAGTCCTTTCCTCGAAGGCTCAGCAATAGATAAGGATTGGAACAGAGTCCCAACCTCATCCTTAGTATCAATATAGGAGAAGGAAGACAAATGACTGACCAAGAGAGCCTTCTCTCCCCCTATCACCACCAACTTCTTGTTCTTCACGAACTTCAACTTTTGGTGTAGGGTGGATGTCACGGCGTCTGCCTCGTGAATCCATGGTATGCCAAGCAAACAACTGTAAGACGGATGGATATCCATGACCTGGAAAATGATCTGGAAATCACTAGGTTCAATCTTGATCGGGAGTTCTAATTTGCCGATCACAGTTTTGCGCGATCCATCAAACGCCTTCACAACCACTCCACTTTGCCTCATGGGAGGCCCCTGATATGTCAGTTTAGCAAGAGTGGATTTTGGCAATACATTAAGTGATGACCATGTGTCCACCAACACATTGGACAAGGCGTCATCCTTACAGTTCATATATATGTGTAAAGCCAAATTGTGATCTTTTCCCTCCTCAGGAAGATCAGCATCACAAAAGCTCAAATTCTTGCAAGAAGTTATATTTGCAACAATGTTATCAAACTGCTCTATGGTGACATCGTGATCCACGTATGCCACGTCCAACACCCTCTGCAATGCTTCGCGGTGTGGCTCAGAATTCATCAACAAAGATAAGACATATATATTTGATGGAGTTTGTAGCAGCTGATCAACAACATTATATTCACTCCTTTTGATGAGCCTCAACATCTCATCACCATCCTCTTTCAAGATGTCAGACTGGCTAACCAGGATAGGAGTATTATTATTCTTAACAGCAACAGAGTCAACACCCTTAACCACAGGAACATAATCATTTGAAGAAGAAGTCCCCACAGGACCGACAGGATTAACAGCAGTTCTCTTCATGACATCTTCATGGGATTTCAGCTGAGCCGAGAAAACACGACCACTACAGGTCACACCACTGACATCCGAAATCTCACTACAGAAGTTGAGGATAACGGCACCTCCTTTCCATCCTCTAGCATGACTGCGTTGTATCGATAGGGAACAACTTTGTCTAATACATACGGGACAGGACCCGCTGGCTTAATCACAAGAGTTGGTGACACTTTCTTCTTGCTGCCATCATACTTGACAACAAAAGGCTCAGGAATTTTAAACACAGGAGTAATTGCATCAACTTCGTCCTCATTACGATTCTAGGGTATCTCAATCCTCCCTTGATCAATCATCTCTTGGATGTCCCTTCTCACTTGACGACATCCTCTCTCATTGATAGTGCAAACCTGGCACCTATCATGGTCATGCTCGTAGTGGCTGTGTTCACATAACAGTTTATGCATCTCGACCAAGGATTGCCTTATGTCATTCACATAAAGGACTTTGTATTTTCCAGGGCATCCCTGGACCATATTAACAGCTGCCTTCCCATGCTCGGGCAATGGGTTCTTCTTCACATTTGGACCTACGTCCTCAAAAAACAATATCCCACTTGTCACAAGGTCTTACACCTTGGTCTTCCATGGGTAACAGTTCTCCACATCATGTCCGAGAGCACCAGAATGATATACACAGTGAAGCTCGGGCTTATACCACCACTGAGGATTGGTTGGTACAGCGGGAGGATATCGTGGAGTTATCAGCTTCCTATCTATTAAGGAAGGATAAAGCTCAACATATGTCATCAGAATCGGGTCAAAAGTTACCCTCTTCCTCTCGTAGTTGCTGGTGCTGGTGTTATTATTGTTATGAGACTGGTAGGCCTGTTGTTGTTGATGATGTTGTTGTTGTTGTTGATGATGGACTTCTCTGAAAGCAGGTGCTATATGAGCCACCTGGTGTTGGTTGAAAGTCGGACATACATCCTTCCTCCTTACAGAGGGCCTTCTTTTGATATGAGAGGACACATCATGAGTCTCTCCCTCCTTCTTCCTAGAAAAGCCTTCATACTTCTTTGCCGAGGAACCATCATCTCGAGATAACCGTCCTTCACGGACCCCTTCTTCTAATCTCATCCCCATATTCACCATTTCGGTGAAGTATGAGGGATCACTAGCAAACATTCTTTCATAATAGAAAGAGCTCAAAGTCTTCAAGAAGATCTTTGTCATCTCCTTCTCTTCCAGAGGTGGCACTATCTGAGCTGCCAATTCTCGCCATCTCTGGGCGTACTCCTTGAAGGTCTCCTTATCCTTCTGCGACGTCGCCCTCAATTGGTCCCTGTCCGGAGCCATATCCATATTATATTTATACTACTTAACGAAGGCCTCGCCTAGATCGTTGAAAGAGCGGATGCTTGCATTCTCCAGCCCCATATACCACTGGAGCGCAACACCTGTCAGGCTATCCTGAAAGTAGTGAATCAACAGTTGGTCATTGTCAGTCTGTGTTGACATCTTGCGAGCATACATCACAAGATGGCTGAGTGGGCATGTATTTCCCTTATACTTCTCAAAGTCAGGAACTTTGAATTTAACAGGGATCTTCACGTTGGGCACCAGGCACAACTCAGCAGCACTTTTCCCAAAGAGGTCCTTGCCCCTCAAAGTCTTCAGTTCCTTGCGCAGCTCAAGGAATTGATCTTTCATTTCATCCATCTTCTCATAAACATCCGGACTCTCAGACGGCTCAGAATAATAAATGGTGTCTTCAACATGAGGAAGGGTGTGTACAACGGGAGGTGGCACAAACAAGACCGGGCTAGATGCCGGCATGGAGGCGAGAGTAAGAGCAAAACCCTCTGGCATGAAATTGGATGGCATTCCCCAAGGGAACCCGACTGGTATAGTCGGAGCAAAGTGGGCCGCTGCAGCAGGCACGGTTGATGTAGCTACCTCAGATACGACCGTCCTCGTGGGAGGAGTTGCAGGAGTTGGCGAAGCTTGACTTTGTATGACCATAACTGACTCCATCATGGCAGTCAGCCTAGCAATCTCTTCCTTCAAGTCCATGTTCTCTTGCTCTAGATGTTCCATTATCTTCGGATGATTGGCTCTAGTATTATACCGGTGCGTCAGCTTGTCTTCAAAATAAATGAAGAGCAAAGAGTTAGACCACTGATCAAGAGCTTGGAACAAAACCTTCTTATGCATATGATGCATGCAATGTTTGTGCATATGGTTTATTTTTATTAGAGGAACTTTATAGAAATCTATTTGCAAATATTTGAAAATATTGATCTTATAAGACATATATGGAATACTCATAGCAATAATATTTGGAAATTTTTTACACCAAAGAAGTAATACAGGTTTGGTAACCAAATACAATACAAGAGAAAAGGAGAATGAACATCCTATGGAGCCTTAGAAACAATCGTCCAAAGCTCTTGAGATCATAAGATAAGTCGCACGAAGCCTCTTCACCTCTCTCTCGTAAGTTGCTTCCATGTCGGCCTTCTCCTTGGCGAGCTGATCATACTTCCTCTTCCAAAACCTAGACGAGTGAGGAAGAAGAGAAGTAACTACATCAACAAGCTCATCAATAACTTGATGCTCCATAAATTCTATCACTGCATCCTTATCTTTGAGTTGCTGAAGAAGTTCCTCACGCTCACGAACCCAAGCACGCGACCGGTCTTCATCTCTCAACTCCTCTACTCCTTGGTTAGGGAGGGTTGAAGGCCCAACCATAACCATAGGGGTAGGTCTCGGATAGTCATATGGCATACGGTACTCAAGAGCTCTCTTCCTCACCCAAGCGGTGTAAGGTTCCAAAGCAATGCAATTCTTCGGACCAAACTCATTCCTCCCTTTCTTATGAACTTTGCGCCAGGCGCGGACCATTCTATCCTTCAAATTCTGGGGATCTTTACCCTCTTGAAAGAACAAGCCTTCCAACAAAATGTTGTTAGATTTATCCTTTAAGGGGAACCCAAGCTGACGGCGAGCCAAAGCAGGGTTGTAGCTAATTCCACCACACGTACCAAGAAGAGGTACATTGGAGAATTCACCACAAGAGTCAATAATCTGAACTCCATCATAAACATGGTTGTACCAAGAGATATCATCATTAGTGAGAGACATAAGTCTCGTGGACTACCGTAAACATCCCTTGTTCTCCCTGAAGGAAAGAGTCTGAGGCAAGTGAGAAATAAACCACTTGTACAACAGAGGCAGACAACATACAATGGACCCACCACCCTTTGCATTCCTCATATGCAAAGACAAATAAGTGTCACCCAACAGAGTCAGAACGGGATTAAGAGAAGAGAAAATCCTAATAGCTTTCATATCCACAAAATTGTCGATGTTGGGAAATAACACTAGCCCATAGATGAGTAGTACAAATATGGATTCAAAAGCGTCCTCACTCATGGCCTTCCTAAACAAAGTAGCTTTGGCAATGAGAAAATCAGATGGGAGACCTTGAATTCCACCTTTGGTAGTCATATTAGCAACAATGTCAGATACATCCACATGAAGCATATCAGCAATCTCTTGAGAAGACGGAACCTTCTCCAAACCACTGAACGACAACTGATCAAGGATAGGTATTCCCACATGATATGCATACTCCTCAAGTGTAGGCAAAAGCTGGAAATCCGGAAAAGTGAAGCACCAATACAGAGGATCGTAGAACTGCACCAACACACTCATCAGACCTTCATCCACTTTGGTAGAAAGAATAGACAGGAGCTTTCCATGGCGAGCTTTGAACTCCAAGGGATCTAATACATAAGATGTCAAACTCCTTAACTCTTTCAAGTCGGGTTGTCTGAAACTGTACTTCTTCGTATTCCTTCTTGGCTTATCCATGTCTGAAAATTTGCAAATAGACCTCTTAAGTTCCTTGAAATTGTTTATTGTTGATGGCATGGATGCAAATGAATGCATGAATGCATGGATGCAACAATCACACTCAAGGATCAAGCAAGTCACATCATACAAAGGTCACGGGATGGCTCACGTCATCATCAATATCAATCATCCATTTTGGTGGATTATTGTTTACACCTTATAAACACCCAAGTTCCATTGATATTGAGGATGTAAGAGAACGGATCAACCGTGAATCAAGGGTTTGTTGAAAGTCACGAGCATGGAGTTTAGGTTAATAACCACTCAATGGGAGTGTACTATGGTTAAACCTGACAATCATGTTCTAAAAAGGTCCTCATAGTCATCATCCCATCTTTCGGATATTATCGGATAAAACGACTACTCGTATTCCAAAAATATTCTCAAGAGAGACTCTTATGAGTGTAGTATCGTGTAACAATCGTATCAAATCTTACACTTGAACGACCTTCGCACTACATCCTAAAATAGGCCAAGATGGGCTAGGTATCTAAGGTCTGGCTTCTAAGGTTTATATTGGAAAGAGTAATGCCTAACCACGACTACTCGTGTGACATTGTTGATCCCAATAAGACCTCCACCAAGTGAATGAACTTGCAAGTCAACTTATTAAGGAATAACTCCACACAAGTCAACAAGACTATGACATTCTCCTATCATAAGTGCACTCGAGTTCGGGTATAGAACTCATCTCACAAGAGACCACCAAGCATACAAACAATTGATATATCAAGCAATTCATACATTACAATCAATACAGTCATCCCAAATTTGCACAAAAATATGTCACCAATAAATATAAACATACAACACACATAAGCAAAAAGTAGGCTAAACCCACTAGGAATTTATTAGCTTCCCCAACAGAGTCGCCACTTTTCTGTAGCGGGGTTTTCGTTACTTTTAGGTTTATTGACTAAACCAAAAGTGAACATACAATTCGAGTCGCCACCGCACTTTTATTTGTCCAAAGGAAAGGCTAAAGAGCGAACAAAAGCCAAGTAAGAAGTTTTATCAAATCAAAAACTAATAAAAATATCAGAGATCCGGGTAAAGGGGTTGGTTATGAAATGGGAAGGTTTTACGCACCCAAAACATCCTTAGTACTCTAAGGGAACCCTTTTTGCAAATATGTGTTGTAGGTTGGTATTTGTGAAAATATGTGCAAGAGATTGGAGGGATGAGAAAAGAATAGATTACATTTACAATTTTTCATGTTTGAATGGATGAACCCATTGCCTATGTACCATTACAAAGGAGGATCAAAACCTCGTAGTTCGGGGTAAAAAATCTCAAAGATTGGTGAATTGATTTTAATCAAAAGCCTTAAGGTCTTTTGTTATCAAAGGGAGAAAACTCAACCTATACCAACAATCCACCATGTGAGGAAGGCTCCAACATACTAGTGAGGGGTTAACCCTATAATAAGTATGGAAGACTTATAATCCAATCACTAAGGATGAGGTGAGATTTACATCAACCACTATGATAACTCAAACCTATGACTAATGTTTATGAAAAAGTTTTAACAAAGGTGGCCATTGGAACCACAAACACAATTTGAAACGAGTTATATTTACAAGTTAGATTTATTTACAAAATGAAGTCTAAGTTGGATTAAGATTTATTCACAATGAGTATTAATGAAAGGAGTTTGAAAAGTCAAAGGCATAAGGCCTAGGTTTCTAGTTTGAAACAAAGTCAAAGTTTGAAGAAAAGATTTTGGCTTGGTTAGAGTGAGGAGAAGAAGAGAAGGGCTAGTCCTAAAGCAATGAAAAGATAAGAGAGGGAAGATAAACCCTTGGAGTTCCTTTTCTTGGAATCATAGAAATGATTCAAGATGCTTCTTTCCTTTGGACTTAGAAAACAATCAAGCAATCAATCAAAATTTGGATTCAAGCTCCTAGGATCTCCATTTGGCTTGTCTCTCTTAACTTGGCTATGTTGGTGTAAGCCCTAGAGGCCAATACTTTTGGTACTTGTATCGAATTATTTATTAATAATAAAAGGCTTTTTCTTTATTATGTTTGTCTAATAAAGTCCCTAGAATAGATAGTCAGTTTAATGTATCAAGTATTACTTAATCATGAGATCACATTAAACATAAGGACATTATTCTTAAAGTATCCGTAGTCAAGCTTTATTGTGAAGTGGGATAACATTAAAGCATGAAGACTATTATGTTTATAGACCGATGATCACATCTCATGGATCATGGATAAAGAGTTATCAAGTCTTAAACATAGGTATGAATATTAAGAGTAATATTTATACTGGATTGACCCGCTATGAGAATTGTCATACGGTGAACTGGACTTTTTTGTGGTTTTAATCGCAATGTCGCGGTTAGCAAGAGTCGCCACCGACTTTTCTTTTATCCAATAAGGAAAGGTGGAAAAGAACAGGAAAAACCTTAATTTAGATTTTGGGTTCGGGAGGTACATTATACAAAGGGAAGGTGTTAGCACCCTTTGTATCCATGGTTATCCATGGGCTCTTAATTGCTCGATCACTTATATTATTTTTGTCTAAAAAAAAGTGTTTGTGAATTGTTTAGAAAAATTGTTTTGAAAAGAGAATTTAACTTTGTAATGATTCTTGTATGAATGTATACAAAGTGATTATCTCGTTTAGTTTTGAAAATTGTTTAGAAAAATATAACTCGGTAATGATTCTAGTATGAATGTATACCAAGTGGTGATTTTCTGAAGGTATTTTGAAAGGTGTGAGGTGTGAAAAAATGTTTTAGGTTGTGAGCCAGCAGTTAAGAGTTATACCGACCCAAGGTCTTTATGAGTATTTCCTATCCTTATGAGGGTAAAACTGTCCTTATTATTGAGAAATAAGTAGTTTTATCCTTTGGATGTAAAAGGGTCATCGTAGGGTCATCGATTGGTCATTGAAGGCAACAGTTACGAGGATACCTTAGCATTCGAAGGGACTATCATCTTTTAACCGTAGGCAACATCGGAGGGTCATCGAGGGACAAAGTTGTATATTGAAGGCAACATCCGAGGGACTATAATTTATTTTATGATGATTTAACCGAAGGGTCTTTGCTAAGGGTATCCCCACGTTCGCGGGACATGACCGTAATATCGTAATCGTAAGGCAACAAAGAGAGGTCCAAGATCACTTATTCAAAGGCAAAGTTTTTACAATTAATTATATAATTAGGATGAAACTCCACATTAAAATTATTAAAAATAATATATTAAAAAATTAATACATTAGAAATTAATACATTAAAAATTAATTTAGGGTGAAACTCCACAAGGGTATCCCACAAATAAAGTGGAATACCTAGCCAATAACCTTTTCCTGGGATATGTGAACCTTTACGAAACTCAAAAAAAAGAAACATGTCAGAACACCAAATCAGGGTGCAATCGAAGATTACACCGGAGAAATATCACAACAATAAATAGGATAGGATGAATAATGCATGGCTATGATAAAACATAAAAAAAAAAAAAAGAATAGAAAAGTCAGCTACTGTCTCGTTCGCCTCTGCCTCGCCTAGCGAAGGCCAGGGATTTTGAATTTGAAAACAGCCCCATGTTAGGAACTTTGAATTTTATGGCATTTTATCACAAGAATAACATGGTCAAACATTCAGGGTATTCAGGCGTATTTAGATTCCCATACGAAAGCAAATTATATATCAACATTTAATCATGATACATTATATATGTAGATATGGCCAATTGAGAGTATAAACAATAGAGATACGCAAACCTGTTTGCCAATTCAAGGTTGAAGGGATTGACCACTTGTAGTATCGGAATAAGTTAGGCAGCGGGAATTGGACGGCGATGGCTTCGGTGCAGATGGGCTGCCTTCAGGGTTTCTTTACTCTGAATTCTCCGGGTAGGCAGGGTTCCTATGCCAAAGTTTCTATCCGTCCTTCTCTGTTCTCTCTCTTTCTTTTTCCTCAAGGTTTTGTTCCAAGGAAACCTCAGAGTGTTTTGCTTCTCTCCTTCTTTCTCCAGTGAATCTCCCAGTGTAAACTCCAAGTCCCACTCCAAGTGTCACTCCCCTACTGAAACTTCAGTATTTATAGACTAATTTCGTGGGTAATGGGCTTGGAATGAGGGAGACCCAAGTCCAAAATAATTTGTTATATTTTATTTATTTATTTATTTTAATTATTTAATTAATTAATTAATTTTTTTTTTTTTTTTTTTTTTTTCGTTTTTTTTTTTTTTTTTTCGTTTTTTTTTTTTTTTTTTTTTTTTTTTTTTAGGAAAAATGATGGGTAATTTTTGGGGTATGACAGCTGCCCCTGTTCAATATTCTTGAACCGAGAGAGTTAGGATGGCGTGTATGCCATTCGTGGTCTGGAGGTGGAAGATTATTGAACACTAGAATGCCCCAAAAATTTGCACTTGAGAATCGACAGTTGGTCTTGATGGAGATGGGCTTAAAGATGCCATCCGGGAGGTTTGATGACGAAAGCTTCAGATCGCGCCGTATATTAGGCCAATTTGAAGACATGGGTGCCACACTGGGTCGTACGTTAGACCGTATAATGAGTCATCCATTAGGCTGCCGACTTCGCTGGGGAGTCGGAGTGTGTCATATGCTGTTGGGGATAAAGGATCAGAATGGACCATACGCTAGATCGTATCTGAGTTGCAGAATGAGCCGTACGTTAGGCTGAATCTGATGACGAAAGGGGTAGTCGTACGTTAGACTACACTTCAGAAATGTACCGTATGTTAGGTAGCATCTGAGGGGATGGACATCCGAACGGGTCGTACGTTAGACCGTCGCAGAATGAGTCGTCTGTTAGGCCGCATCTGATGATGAAAGCGGTAGTCGTACGCCAGACTACACTTCAGAAATGTACCGTACGTTAGGTAGCATCTGAGGGTTGTAAGATCCAAACGGGTCGTACGTTAGACCGCGTTGGGGTTGTTGAAGTTCAGAATGGATCGTACGTTAGATCGTATCCGAGTTGTAGAATGAGCCGTCCGTTAGGCTGCATCTGAAAAAGAAAGTAGTCGTACGCTAGACTACACCCCTGAATGTACCGTACGCTAGGCAGCATCTGAGGATTTGAAGGTCCAAATGGGTCGTACGTTAGACCGCATTGGAGTTGCTGAAGAAGTCATATGTTGGGCTGAATCAGAATGAACCGTACGTTAGGCTGTATCTGATAACCTGTATATGTTGTACTTGCAATAAATGTCTGGGATGGGCTTAAGATGCCATCGTTAGGAGGATATCGAAGTGTTGTCAGAATGAATGTTCCCATGAACTGTATTTGAAATATGTATCTGAATCTTGAATGTGATTGATAAAGGTGTCTGTCTGAATGAACCTTCTACTTTGACTATATCAGGAGGATAATTAACCTGCAAAGAAAAAGTTAGCTTCATGCTATGTCATGATGCATGAGATGTTTCGTGTTATGCTAAAATAAATGTGAATGTTGTATGCATGTGTATGCTGTGAAAGGATGTAATGAATGAGTTATGCATATGAGAAGTTCTGCTTGGGGACTCTACTGGGGAAAATAAATCCCCATCTACTGATTTGAGACATTTGTGTCGATGACCCTTTCTCGGCAGGGGGTTCTTGATTCCGTCTGATGGTAGAAATATTCCACAGATCTTGGCTGGGGATGGATGAGATGATCAATCTGTCTGGTGACGCCGACCTCTGTTGGGGAGTAACTGGCTGTGCCTGGGGATACTGCCATTTTCTGAGGAAAAAAAAAGGCTTGCTGGGGAAGAGAATTGGTAGCGGATTCATTGGAAGCATGATTAGACCTTTTCCTTGATCCTGAAGTCGGGTAGTAATTGCTATTGCTATTCTATGCATGTATTTTTGGTAAACATCAGTCATATTCAAATGCACATATTAATTCAAATTAAATCAATGGACATTTACGCAACCAAAACAGAAAAGTAAAAACAAAAGCATCTTTTTTTTGAAAGAGGGTTGTATTGATTTTGAAAGGAGGCCTATAAACAGGCAATTTGTGTACAAGGAGACAGAAATCCTAGTAAGAGGAAATTGTCGAAAACAAAGAGAAAGCTATGTGGAAGAAGTCCTATTGATTTTAAGCCTACTACTGTCATTATGTCTTCGAGCATCTCATCCCTTGCTGTCGGATAGAAGTGATTGGCTTGGTCAGTCCCTCGAACTTGGATGAAAGTTGACTGAGAACGGGACATAGTCATACGCTTTAATCCCTAATTTTTGCCTGGACCGCCTTTTCAGGTTTTCAGTCCACCAGGATACCCTTTTTTGCCCAAGCCGCCTTTTCAGGTTTTCGACTTGCCGGGTGTACATTTTTTTTATATCCCTAATTTTTGCCCGAACCCTTTTGGTTCGCCGGGATGCCCTTACTTTTGCCTAGATACGTCGATCTAGCGGGTCTCTTTTATGCGTAGTATTTTTTAACTATGTCCGCGTTCACGGGATGTGGGAAGTCTTCACCATCCATAGTAGCGAGTATCATGGCTTCACCAGAGAATACCTTCTTAACCACAAATGGCCCTTCGTATGTGGGAGTCCATTTGCCTCTGGGATCACCTTGTGGTAGAATGATACGCTTGATCACCAAGTCGCCAAGTTGGTACACCTGTCTCTTAACTCTTTTGTTAAATGCCTGGGTCATGCATTTCTGATATATCTGCCCATGACAAACAGCCGCAAGTCTCTTCTCATCAATCAGATTTATCTGATCGAGTCGAGTCTGAATCCATTCATCTTCATCTAAGCCCGCCTCTTTCATGATTCTTAGAGAGGGAATCTGAACTTCCACTAGTAAGATGGCTTCCATTCCATAGACTAAAGAGAACGGAGTTGCCCCTGTCGTAGTGCGCACTGAAGTGCGATAACCGTAAAGAGTAAAGGGTAACATCTCATGCCAGTCTTTGTATGTTACTGTCATTTCTTGCATGACCTTCTTGATATTGTTAGCAGTCCCCACGGCGCCGTTCATCTTTGGCCGGTACGGAGAAGAGTTATGGTGTTTTATTTTGAACTGCGTGCAGAGTTCAGTAATCATCTTGTTGTTCAAATTAGTACCATTGTCAGTGATAACTCTTTCAGGAGACAGCAGGTTTCTCAAATAGGTATTTGATAGAATCCATCTTAGAAGTCAATAAGGTGGTATGATTCAACATATACTGTCTTAGTCGGCGAGCAGCCCAGGCCAAAGCACAGCAAGCTTTCTCGGGCTGTGAGTATCTTGTTTCACAGTCGGTACCTTTTGCTAAGGCAGTATATGGCATGCTCTTTTCGACCAGACTCGTCATGTTGCCCCAACACACCTCATTGAATTTTCTAACACGGTCAAATACGTAATTAAAGGTCTTCCTTCAACTGGTGGCATCGGAACTGGAGGTTCTTGGCGATATTTCCTGATTTTGTCATAAGCTTCTTGGCATTCATCATTCCATACCATCTCTTGATTTTGTCTCAGTAATTTGAAGATGGGTTTGCAGGTAGCAGTCAAGTGTGGAATGAATCGGGCAATGTAATTCGAGTGCCCCAAGAAACCTCTGACTTCTTTCTTGTTTATTTCAGTACCCAGATTTACAATTTCAATTGATTCCTCATGCGGCTGTATAGTCTTTTCTTCTTGCAGTAGTCGGGCAAGTTCTCCAGGGACTTCACAATCTTCCTCGCTTCCATCCTCGGCTTGGTAGATCGGATTTTCAAAGTCATAATGAACAGTAGCAGAGTCATTACCAACAGGATCCAGAGTGGATATGGATCGGCAAATTGTTACGTGAGTGTGTGCAAGAAACATAGCTTGTTTGAAAAATGACAGGAAAGATAAAGAGCGCAATATTTGAATGCAAAAAGTCCATTGATCTATTGAATATGAATATGCTTATGAAAATGACAAACCCCTAACAAATTAGCCATTGTGCCTCGGGCATAGACACAATGCTTTAAGAAGTTTGATTGTAAAAGAAAATTAAAATTTGCAATTCTAGAATAAACAATAACAATTACTCCTGACTAAAGGAAATCGGGATAATGTCTTCAGTCTTCCAATTGTTGAGTCCGTCACCAATTGTTGGGAAAATCCAGCTATCCAAGTCGCAATCACTATCAGCATCTTCCATAGCATTAATCTGATTTTTGACTATCTTTCCAGAGTTAAACCCCAGGCCAGCTTTATCAGACTTGTACGGTACATTGATCAGTTGACCCCAACCAGCACGATCACCATTTTCAATCGCGGCTTGAGCATCTTTCAGAGAGATCATGACAGGGGGAGCACGAACAACCTTGGGCACAAGGGGAGTTGGCTTAAGGACAGGACTGGGTGGAGGAACCACTTCAAATGACTGAGAAGGAGTCTCAAAGAATTCACCATCCATCTCGACGTATTTGAAGGCTTGCACACTACTGACAATATACTCTTCTTCTCCACATACAGTGACAACCATGCCTGCTATTGGATACTTCAGCTTTTGATGAAGCGACGAAGCTACCGCACCTGCCCCATGGATCCAAGGGCGCCCCAACAAGCAGGAGTAGGCGGGACGAATGTCCATCACGTGAAAGGTAGTGTTGAAGACTTGAGGTCCTATCTTGATAGGGAGAACCACTTCACCATAGACAACACTCTTCGCACCATCGTAAGCACGCACCACAACATCACTAGGTTTCAGTTCAATGCCTTTGTAGTCAAATTTATCGAGTACAGCTTTCGGGAGCACATTCAAGGAAGAGCCGTTGTCGATCAACACGTGAGCCAGGGTGATCCCCTCACACTCGATGGAGATATGCAGAGCTTTATTGTGATTCTTTCCTGCTGGCGTCAGGTCAGCATCGGAAAAGCCTAGGCCATTGTCAACAGTCAAATTAGCAACATAATGTTCGAATTGATCGACGGATGTTTCTTGAGGCACATGAGCGGTCTTCAAGAATTTCATCAATGCATTGGCATGGGATTCAGAGGATAATAACAAGGACAACATTGAGATTTTAGACGGAGTATGCCCCAATTGTTCCACTACATCAAAATCGCTCTTACGGATGATTTTCAGCATCTCTTCCATTTCCTGTTTGGCAACATCTTCAGAAGTAACTTCGACCGATGTCTCTGACTGAGGAGGATTGACTGGTCTTTTTCCTCGAATTTCGGGAGCGGGAGGTGAGATTTCTGGGGAGTAGATCCTTCCACTTCGAGTAACTTTACTAGTCCCCACAATATCATTAGGATTAGCAGAACTACCAACTTGCTTTATGCCATGGATGTAAACGTCGCCTCCATAGTTCCACGGAATAGCTTTGCTGGAGGAATATGGCACGGGGCCAGGTGCGGTAATAATCAGGGGAGCCACTTTGGGCTCAGCGGTAATCTTCACAGGCACTCTAGTAGCGGTAATCTTCACTGGAGCTTTGGACCTAGCAATCACAGATACCTCTTCAATAGAGTTGTCCACCTTAGGAACCCTTTCAAATAGAATTGTACGATCATCCATCAGCCGTTGAATGCCGTTCTTCAACTTCAAACAATCATTGGGTCGGAGTACACAGAGATCGCAATCTTCAGCACAACCTGGAAATAAACCAGCTTGCAATAAATTCTTCTTAACGATCAGGAGAGGAGATGCTAAATCAGCAACGTCAGTAACGTGAGAATTGTCGTCCACAACATTAACATTCTGGTCATGATTAGGCATAGGTGCTGTGATGACATTGGGGGTCGCCGGAGGATCAAATTCAATTTCTCCAGCGTCGATCATATCCTGAATCTTGTTCTTCAACAACCAGCAATCATTCGTATCATGCCCGGGGCTATCGGAGTGATAGGCACACCTGGCGTTGGGATTATAACGAGGAGAAGTAGTGTTGGGATTTGCAGGAGGGCCTCTGAGGGTAATCAAATTGGCCTTTAACATACTCTGCAGTGCTTGGGTTAAAGTCATATTGATCTTGGTAAACTGTCTTCTCGACCTGTCTTGTCTGTGTTGGAAGTTCTGAGATGGCGGTGCGGCAATTGTAACTGCCCCAACAGTATGGTCACGATTCTTCTTGTTATGCTTCCTCTCACTGTACACAGCATTTGATTCATTCTTTCCCTGATAGGACTTTTTGGTGCTTGCAGAAGTAGCTGCCTGTATCTTTCCACTTCGAATGCCGCTTTCAACCCGTTCACCTGTCAAGATAAGTTCAGTGAAACCTGACGAGGAACTTCCCAGTAGATGGCTGTAGAATGGGCCAGTCAGTGTACCCATGAACATGTCCACTAACTCTCGATCAGTCATAGGGGGTTTGACTCTGCCAGCCAAATCTCTCCACTTTTGAGCATATTCTTTGAAACTTTCTTTAGAGCCCATAGTCATATTTTGTAGCTGTAGCCGAGTAGGCGCTAACTCAGAATTATACTGGTAGTGCTTGTAGAAAGCTGTTGCTAAATCAGTCCATGTGCGGATGTTAGAGCTCTCAAGCTGATAATACCACTCTAACTGTGTGCCAGACAGACTCTCTTGGAAGAAATGGATCCACAGTTTCTTATCAGTAGTGTGCGGCTGAATCTTTCTCACATAAGCCCTTAGATGCATCTGAGGACAAGAGGCACCATCATACTTAGTGAAAATGGGAACCTTGAATTTGCGGGGAATGACCACATCAGAGACCAGACCCAAGTTTTCGAAATCCAGACCGGGCACTTTCTGCCCCTCCATAGCTAGCATACGTTCTTCCAGCAACTTGTACTTATCATCCTTCGGAGAGTACTGTTCATGTTCATAATCTTCATCGTCGTCCTCAGAATTGACGAGATTAGGATTCTCATCTTCCGAATCATTCTCGGTCTCTTCTTCTGAATCCTTCGGAATTCTAATCTTGACTCCTGTAACCTGTCCCTTAAGCCTTCTCCCGGGTTGATGTAACCCACAGGTTTCTGGTCCTTCTTCTTCTCCATCAAAAGAGCTTTCAGTTCTTCCTGCCCCTTAGATAAGCTCAGCATCATTTCCTGGAATTGAGCATTCTGGGCCTGGAGATCTTTGACAGTTTGTTCGAGAGCCATTGTTCAATCTGTTTGAATCTGCTGGAATCTGTTTGATAGGAAAATCGTGAGAACACTGATCCTTTAGAATACCTGTTATGCGATGCAATGCAATGTATGAAATGTTTTCAAGGACTTTCGGGATTTAACTTTGCATAAACTAACAAAAAGAGCTTTTTTTTTCTTTTCTCTTTTGTTTTTGCTTTTGTTTTTGTTTTTTTCTGTTTTTTTTTAGCAGAGTTAAATCCCTAAATCCTTGAAATGGTTAGTACAATGCCATGATGTTATGATGTTATGTTATTATGATGTCATGTTGTTAGATAAATAACAAGCACAAGCAAGTCACACAACAATCATTCCTAGGTTTTAAGGCTTGCGTGAGTTCCATAGGTAAATACCCTCCCCACTGAAGTTTGGTTGGTTCAACCTGTCTTAGAATAGTAACCGGGTTCTAGAAGGATCTCAAATCATTGACCTTTCCTTAAGTCCACTTCAGTGCAACACCAAGTGGTTGACCGAAGCTTCCCTAAAGTCCAATCTCAAAGAGTGTAGTATCGAGTCTCAACCAACTCCAGTCGGAACCGAAGCCAGTTATCTCACTACTTTCTAATGGCCAGGATGAGTCAATTAGGGTTCTAAAGGTCTGGTTAATGCTTTTATGACACCACGGGAATGCCAAATATTTCCTCAACTAACATGAGGAACATCAGGACATCCAAAGTGCCACATTAACCGTAGCCATCATTTTGACCATTCCAGTATACGCCGGACAGTCGCGATGATCTCTTGCTACTTACCTAAGGTACACTAGATCCGGGTGTAGGATCTTTCACTCAAGCATAACATACCCAAGCAATCCCTTAAAAATAAATCAGACAAATTGAATAAGTGATCTTGTTTTTAAGGTAACCTCTCTTTTTAAATATTTAGGCTCCCCAGCAGAGTCGCCAGTTCTGTCATACGGTGAACTGGACTTTTTTGTGGTTTTAATCGCAATGTCGCGGTTAGCAAGAGTCGCCACCGACTTTTCTTTTATCCAATAAGGAAAGGTGGAAAAGAACAGGAAAAACCTTAATTTAGATTTTGGGTTCGGGAGGTACATTATACAAAGGGAAGGTGTTAGCACCCTTTGTATCCATGGTTATCCATGGGCTCTTAATTGCTCGATCACTTATATTATTTTTGTCTAAAAAAAGTGTTTGTGAATTGTTTAGAAAAATTGTTTTGAAAAGAGAATTTAACTTTGTAATGATTCTTGTATGAATGTATACAAAGTGATTATCTCGTTTAGTTTTGAAAATTGTTTAGAAAAATATAACTCGGTAATGATTCTAGTATGAATGTATACCAAGTGGTGATTTTCTGAAGGTATTTTGAAAGGTGTGAGGTGTGAAAAATGTTTTAGGTTGTGAGCCAGCAATTAAGAGTTATACCGACCCAAGGTCTTTATGAGTATTTCCTATCCTTATGAGGGTAAAACTGTCCTTATTATTGAGAAATAAGTAGTTTTATCCTTTGGATGTAAAAGGGTCATCGTAGGGTCATCGATTGGTCATTGAAGGCAACAGTTACGAGGATACCTTAGCATTCGAAGGGACTATCATCTTTTAACCGTAGGCAACATCGGAGGGTCATCGAGGGACAAAGTTGTATATTCGAAGGCAACATCCGAGGGACTATAATTTATTTTATGATGATTTAACCGAAGGGTCTTTGCTAAGGGTATCCCCACGTTCGCGGGACATGACCGTAATATCGTAATCGTAAGGCAACAAAGAGAGGTCCAAGATCACTTATTCAAAGGCAAAGTTTTACAATTAATTATATAATTAGGATGAAACTCCACATTAAAATTATTAAAAATAATATATTAAAAAATTAATACATTAGAAATTAATACATTAAAAATTAATTTAGGGTGAAACTCCACAAGGGTATCCCACAAATAAAGTGGAATACCTAGCCAATAACCTTTTCCTGGGATATGTGAACCTTTACGAAACTCAAAAAAAAGAAACATGTCAGAACACCAAATCAGGGTGCAATCGAAGATTACACCGGAGAAATATCACAACAATAAATAGGATAGGATGAATAATGCATGGCTATGATAAAACATAAAAAAAAAAAAGAATAGAAAAGTCAGCTACTGTCTCGTTCGCCTCTGCCTCGCCTAGCGAAGGCCACGGATTTTGAATTTGAAAACAGCCCCATGTTAGGAACTTTGAATTTTATGGCATTTTATCACAGGAATAACATGGTCAAACATTCAGGGTATTCAGGCATATTTAGATTCCCATACGAAAGCAAATTATATATCAACATTTAATCATGATACATTATATATGTAGATATGGCCAATTGAAAGTATAAACAATAGAGATACGCAAACCTGTTTGCCAATTCAAGGTTGAAGGGATTGACCACTTGTAGTATCGGAATAAGTTAGGCAGCGGGAATTGGACGGCGATGGCTTCGGTGCAGATGGGCTGCCTTCAGGGTTTCTTTACTCTGAATTCTCCGGGTAGGCAGGGTTCCTATGCCAAAGTTTCTATCCGTCCTTCTCTGTTCTCTCTCTTTCTTTTTCCTCAAGGTTTTGTTCCAAGGAAACCTCAGAGTGTTTTGCTTCTCTTCCTTCTTTCTCCAGTGAATCTCCCAGTGTAAACTCCAAGTCCCACTCCAAGTGTCACTCCCCTACTGAAACTTCAGTATTTATAGACTAATTTCGTGGGTAATGGGCTTGGAATGAGGGAGACCCAAGTCCAAAATAATTTGTTATATTTTATTTATTTATTTATTTTAATTATTTAATTAATTAATTAATTAATTAATTAAATTTTTTTTTTTTTTTTTTTTTTTTTTTTTCTTTTTTTTTTTTCGTTTTTTTTTTTTTTTTTTTTTTTTTTTTTTTTTTTTTCGTTTTTTTTTTTTTTTTTTTTTTTTTTTTTTTTTTTTTTAGGAAAAATGATGGGTAATTTTTGGGGTATGACAAGAATACTATATAGAATGTTATGCAAAGTGTCATAATTTATTCTCATGGTGATAATGGTGTATACTACCCTTCGACCTGAAACCACTATGGACCCTAGATGTAGAGTCGAGTACCTTATTGCTGATCAAACATTGTCCGTAATTGGATGACCATAAAGACAGTTGATGGGTACTCCACGAAGCATGCTAAGGGACATGCGTGACCTAGATGGAATTTGCCCATCCTACGTAACAAGATAAATTTCTATGGGCCTAATATTGAACTGGACAAGGATGACACGGTATATGCCTTGTGTTCAATATAGACATAAGGGCAAAAGGGTAATTATACACATAATTATTATCACAGAAGGATTTGTCAGATCACATGACATTTTCGTATCTTGGGTAGCAGTGATGTGTTGCTAGATACCGCTCACTGTTTATTATGTTAAATACGTGATTTAATATAATTGCCAATACCGTAAAAACCTATAGGGTCACACACAAAGGATGGATTGATGAGAGATATAGTAATTAAGGAATACCGTAATGTACGGTTCCTTTAAGTGAATTATAGAACATCGTAAGGTACGGTGTACTTAAGTAGAATACGAAATATGGTAAGGTACCACGCGCTTAAGTGATTTTGGCATATTATAAGATATGGGCCATATACACTTGAGTGGACTTTTTAGCTTGCAGGCCACACAAGTGGTTCTATAAATAGAACCCTTGTGTAGAAGCATTGTTGCAGTTGCAATTTCGTTTCTTTCTCTCTCTCACTCAAAGCCTTCATTCGTAGCAACTAGCACTGAGATTGAAGGAATCCGTTCGTGTGGACTGAGTAGAGGCGTTGTCATTGTTCAACGTTCGTGATCGCTCGTAGATCTGCATCAAAGGTTACAATCGCCACAAGAGGTAACGATTCTATCACTAATCATGCCCATTCGTAAGGATCATTAAAGGAGAAATTTTAAATTCCGATGTGTTTTGGATCGCACTTCTCCTTCAGTGGTATCAGAGCCACTTACGAAACCATGCATCTGATAGCTGTTTATTTTCTATATTTTCTGTATTTTTTGTATTAATACGATTAAAAGACAGAATGAATCAAAGAATAAACGAGTAATTAAATTGAGATTGATCAAGTTATATATATGATATAAGTAATCCTGATGCAAAATACGGTATATATGATATATTGTTTCTGTTTCATTCATTCAAACACTTAATGGTTGTTTTCCTTTGAGCGATCAATGGTCATTTGCTTCTCGACCCGACATTAGTATGGTGAAGCAATGGCGTGTTGATCAATCATACTGAATCAACAATCGAGATGTGTTTGATGGTCTGAAATTGGTGCATTAGGGTTAATGACGGCACAAGGGTTGTGTTGTCAAAGAGTTATGCATTAGGGTTAATGACGTCACAAGGGTTATGTTATCAAAGAGTCATGCAATTAGGGTTGTGACTGCGCAAGATTTGTGCTTTAAAGTATCAAGTGTTGATGCGAAAAACGACGTCGATTTCAAATTAATTGTTCATTAACATTTTCGGCCAGGGGCGTTGCCCCCTTGACCGGGCAGCGGGCCCCCGACTAACTCTGCGTAGTGTGATCGGTCGCCGAAATTTAATTTGGTTTTAATTAATTAAAAGAATTAAAATTAATAATAATAATAATGTGTTTATTATTATTGTCTTGTGGTGATCGGTTATGGCCTTAGTTTTCCTTTATTTTGTTTTGGGTTTTAAAATACGACCTGCGTGTCGTGCCTCTCTTTTAATCTCTTAATGTAACTTCTTTTTTCATCTCACTCCCTTGTATGTAAAACGAGTTTCTTTTATGTAATGTAATGTTATGAAGAAAGAGAAGAATTCAATATCAAAGGAGGACAACCTTGAAGATCTTGCTTGGAGAAGCTTAGATCGTTATTAGGTTAACTTAGGTTCTCTCATTGGCTTGGGAGAACAATTGCGCTAGGGGCCATAACTGTTTCATTATGTATATATGTTGATGCATGTGAATGTATCTTGATGCATGTGAGAGACGATTTATATGATAAATAAGCCGGTGAGATCAGAATAATTTCAAATTCCCTCAAATTAAATATTAAGTTTATGCTTTCCAAGTTTTAGCACTCAACAAGACTAGTATCGGATAATGTAGGTTTCGCCTAGGCGAGGTGCATGTTCTATCTTAGTAAGGTGCGATGAGATAATTGTAATATCCAATTGCTAAAACAATGGGTCAAACTTAACTAAACAAATTATAATAAGATTATATATGTTTAGAAGCAAGAGTTGGAAATGATCCATGTGATGGATTGGAATAAGGAGTTATTCACCCAACTAAAATATTCGAGAGTTGTATTAGATACAATTGGAAGGAGTTCCTACCTAAATAACCTAGTTTTGTGTAATCCGCCTACGCGGACTTAAAACAAAGTGAAATATGGATCTCGACCCACTAGAAAATCTTCCAACGGGATTTTCCGAATCAAATGGTGAGGGTCATTTATTTTGAGTAAAATAGTGGGAGCATATTTAATTAAAGGCCTAATTAAATATGTTATTGATACTTATATTTTCATTATTTTCATGTAGATTACCATGACAACAAACACCTCTAACAACATTTTGCGATCAATCCTTGACAAGGAAAAATTGTCTGGGACAAATTTTCTGGATTGGCACCGAAATTTGAGGATTGTCCTCAAACATGATAGAAAGTTGTACGTCTTGGAGAAACCTATTCCTGAAGAGGAACCTCCTAGTTCTGCACCTAAGGCAGAAAGAGATGCTTATAAGAAGCATGTCGATGATGCCAATGAAACTGCTTGTCTCATGCTAGCTACCATGAACTCAGAGTTGCAAAAGCAACATGAGAACATGGCAGCGTTCGATATGATCGAACACCTGAAGAGGCTCTATCAAGAGCAAGCAAGGCATGAAAGGTTTGAAGTTTCAAAAGCCCTTTTTCAAGGCAAGTTAGCTGAGGGAGCCCCTGTAGGTCCCCATGTGCTCAAGATGATTGGGTATGTGAAAAACCTTGAGAGGTTGGGTTTTCCCCTCGGAAAGGAACTTGCGACTGATTTGATCTTGTAATCGTTGCCAGATAGATTCAGTCAATTTGTCCTAAATTTCAATATGAATGATATGGACAAATCTCTTCCTGAACTGCTAGCCATGTTAAGAACTGCTGAGGAGAATCTGAAGTCAAAAGGGAAGTCCATTCTGATGATCGGAAATGGAAAGAGACAGAATAAAAGGCCCACCAAGCAGGGTGATAAAGGGAAAGGCAAGGAAGTTGCCAAACCCAAACCCACTGTTGCTGCTTTGAAGCCTAGTGGAGGCATAGCAAAAGAAGGCACCTGCTTCCATTGCGATAAGACCGGACACTGGAAGAGAAACTGTCCAAAGTACCTAGAAGATAAGAAGAATGGAGTAGAGACTTCAACTTCAGGTATTTTTGTTATTGAAATTAATTTATCTACTTCTGCATCATGGGTATTAGATACTGGATGCGGTTCTCACATTTGTACCAATGTGCAGGGACTAAAAAGGAGTAGAGATTTGGCAAAAGGTGAAGTCGACCTACGAGTTGGCAATGGAGCAAAGGTTGCTGCTTTAGCCGTAGGAACTTATGTATTGACTTTACCTAGTGGTTTAATAATTCAGTTAGAGAACTGTTATTATGTACCTGCAATTAGCAGGAATATTATTTCCGTTTCTTGTTTGGACAAGTTTGGTTTTTCATTTATAATAAAGAACAATTGTTGCTCAATTTATTTGAATGATATATTCTATGCTACTGCACAAATGAACAATGGACTATATGTCCTTGATCTTGAAATGCCTATTTATAACATTAATACTAAAAGGATGAAAACTAATGAGTTAAATCCAACTTACCTTTGGCATTGTCGATTAGGCCACATAATTGAGAAACGCATTTCCAAACTCCATAAAGATGGACTCTTGGACTCTTTTGATTAGGAATCATATGAGACATGCAGATCTTGTTTAATTGGAAATATGACAAATTCTCCATTCACAGGAAAAGGTGAAAAAGCTAATGATCTTTTGGCCCTCATACATACTGATGTATGCGGACCACTGAACATACCAGCCAGAGGAGGTTTTCAGTACTTCATCACATTTACTGATGATTTTAGTAGATATGGTTATGTGTATTTAATGAAACACAAATCAGAGTCCTTTGAAAAGTTTAAGGAATTCAAGAATGAAGTACAAAACCAACTAGGTAAGAATATTAAAACTCTTCGATCAGATCGAGGTGGTGAGTATTTAAGCCTAGAGTTTGATGACCATCTGAAAGAGTGTGGGATCCTATCCCAACTTACTCCTCCTGGAACACCCCAATGGAATGGTGTATCTGAGAGAAGAAATTGAACCCTGTTAGACATGGTCCGATCCATGATGAGTCACGCCGATCTTCCAAACTCCTTTGGGGGACATGCACTATTGACAACAGCTTACACACTTAACCGTGTTCCATCCAAAAAGGTTGAGAAGACACCATATGAGATATGGAGTGGTAAGAAACCACATATGTCTTACATGAAGATTTGGGGTTGCGAAGTTTATGTGAAACGAAAAATTTCAACTAAGCTTGAGCCCAAATCTGAAAATGCTTATTTGTGGGGTATCCTAAAGAAACAAGAGGATATTACTTCTACAATCCTTCTAAGGGCAAAGTGTTTGTCGCTCGAACTGGAGTTTTCCTAGAAAAGGATTTTATTTCCAAAGGAATCAGTGGGAGGAAAGTAGAGCTTGAAGAAATTCAAGAATTACAAAGCATTGATACACCTATAGAGGAATTAGAGCAGGAAACAAAAGTAGTTGTGGAAGAGTAACCTGCTCAAGTAGAACAAGACCAGCGTAGGTCAAGCAGGATACGTCACCAACCTGAGAGATATGGATATCTCATAACTGATCAAGGTGATGTATTACTCATGGACCAAGATGAGCCTGTGACCTACCATGAGGCCATAACTGGTCCTGAGTCTGAGAAGTGGCTAGAAGCCATGAAATCTGAAATGGATTCCATGTACGCAAACCAAGTTTGGACCTTGGTAGAGCCTCCTGTAGGAGTTAACCCTATAGGATGCAAGTAGGTCTTCAAAAAGAAGACTGACATGGATGGTAAGGTACATACCTATAAGCAAGACTGGTTGCAAAAGGATATAAACAAATTCATGGGGTTGGCTATGATGAAACCTTTTCACCAGTTGCAATGCTTAAATCTATTCGGATTTTACTTGCTATCGCTGCATATCATGATTATGAAATATGGCAGATGGATGTCAAAATTGCTTTCCTTAATGGGAATCTTCTTGAGGATGTGTACATGACACAGTTAGTGGGAGCATGATCGTTTTCCTGGTATTATATGTAGATGACATATTACTCATTGGAAACGATGTCCTTACCCTGCAACAAGTAAAGTCTTGGTTGGGGAAATGCTTTTCTATGAAGGACCTAGGTGAAGCAACCTATATATTAGGAATCAGAATCTATAGAGATAGATCACAAAAACTGCTTGGCCTAAGTTAGAGTACGTACATAGACAAAGTGCTGAGATGCTTTAATATGCATGATTCCAAGAAAGGATTCATACCTATGCAACCTGGCATATGTTTATCAGAAACACAATCCCCTTCAACTAAGGAAGAAAGGGATCGCATGAATAAGATTCCATATGCATCTGCAATAGGATCTATCATGTATGCCATGTTATGTACTTGACCAGATGTCTTGTATGTTTTAAGTGCAACGATTAGGTACCAATCTGATCCTAGTGATGCCCATTGGGTAGCTGTTAAGAATATCTTTAAGTATTTGAGAAGGACTAAGGAATCATTCTTGATATATGGAGGTCAGGAAGAGTTGGTTGTAATTGGATACACCGATGCTAGCTTCCAGACAGATAAGGATGACTTTAGATCGCAATCTGGTTATGTGTTTTGCTTAAACGGTGGTGCTGTGAGCTGGAAAAGTTCAAAGCAAGATACAATTGCTGATTATACAACCGAGGCCGAGTATATTGCTGCCTCAAGTGCAGAAAAGGAAGCTGTTTGGATCAAAAAGTTCATTAGTGAACTTGACATAGTTCCTAGCATTGTGGATCTCATTGGTCTCTATTGTGATAACAATGGTGCTATCGCACAAGCTGAGGAGCCTAGATCTCACCAACGATCCAAACACATACTTAGGCGTTATCACCTCATTCGAGAGATAATAGATAGAGGAGATGTGAAAATATGCAGAGTACCTACACTTGACAATATTGCTGACCCACTGACAAAGCCTCTTGCGCAGCAGAAGCATGATGGCCATACTAGATCTGTGGGCATTAGGGGAATGTCTGATTGGCTCTAGTGGTAGTGGGAGATTGTTGGTGTAAGCCCTAGAAGCCAATACTTTTGGTACTTGTATCAAATTATTTATTAATAATAAAAGGCTTTTTCTTTATTATGTTTGTCTAATAAAGTCCCTAGAATAGATAGTCCGTTTAATGTATCAAGTATGACTTAATCATGAGATCACATTAAACATAAGGACACTATTCTTAAAGTATTTGTAGTCAAGCTTTATTGTGAAGTGGGATAACATTAAAGTATGAAGACTATTATGTTTATAAACTGATGATCACATCTCATGGATCATGGATAAAGAGTTATCAAGTCTTAAACATAGGTATGAATTTTAAGAGTAATATTTATACTGGACTGACCCGCTATGAGAATACTATATAGAATGTTATGCAAAGTGTCATAAGTTATTCTCGTGGTGATAATGGTGTATACCACCCTTCGACCTGAAACCACTATGGACCCTAGATATAGAGTCGAGTACCTTATTGCTGATCAAACATTGTCCGTAATTGGATGACCATAAAGACAGTTGATGGGTACTCCACGAAGCATGGTAAGGGACATGAGTGACCTAGATGGAATTTGCCATCCTGTGTAACAGGATAAATGTCTATGGGCCCAATATTGAACTGGACAAGGATGACACGGTGAATGCCTTGTGTTCAATATAGACATAAGGGCAAAAGGGTAATTATACACATAATTATTATCACAGAAGGATTTGTCAGATCACATGACATTTTCGTATCTTGGGTAGCAGTGATGTGTTGCTAGATACCGCTCACTGTTTATTATGTTAAATACGTGATTTAATATAATTGTCAATGCCGCGAAAACCTATAGGGTCACGCACAAAGGACGGATTGATGAGAGATAGAGTAATTAAGGAATACCGTAATGTACGACGCCCTTAAGTGAATTATAGAACATCGTAAGGTACGATGTACTTAAGTAGAATACGAAATATAGTAAGGTACCACGCGCTTAAGTGATTTTGGCATATTATAAGATATGTGCCATATACACTTGAGTGGGATTTTTAGCTTGCAGCCCACACAAGTTGTTCTATAAGTAGAACCCTTGTGTAGAAGCATTGTTGCAGTTACAATTTCGTTTCTCTCTCTCTCTCTAACTCAAAGCCTTCATTCATGGCAGCTAGCACTGAGATTGAAGGAATCCGTTCGTGTGGACTGAGTAGAGGCGTTGTCATTGTTCAACATTCATGATCGCTCGTAGATCTGCATCAAAGGTTACAATCGCCACAAGAGGTTACGATTATATCACTGATCATACCCGTTCGTAAGGATCATTAAAGGAGAAAATTTAAATTCCGCTGCGTTTTGGACCGCCCTTCTCCTTCAGACTACTCATGACAATGGTCCTCTTTACTATCTCAAGATGGAATCCCTATCACACAAGAGCAAACATCAAAAAGTTCACAACACAATAAGAGGAATGGACAAAGAATAGGTTTGGACGAGGAATTCTTTAAAGTCAACTTTAAAATTTAGCATTCTAAAGGCATGAGGCCTAGTTGCTCTTCAACAAGTTTAGCATTCTAAAGGCATGAGGCCTAGTTTCTCTTGAACTCCTTTAAGCATGGGTATGTCCTAATTCTAAGTCCTTTCTCCTTTTTGTATTAAGTTCACACAAGACAAAGATAAAGCAATCACAAGACAACAATATATTTATATACGATAATGAGCTCAAATGAGCAAAAGAAAAATGAAGTAAACATAAAATATGTGCTCAAGTGTGCAAAGTGAAAAGCAATATGAATAAATGAGCAAGAAATAAATGGCATTAAAGTAAAGGGCAAGAAATTAAACGCTCAGATTAAAGTTAGTAATTAGTATGATTATGTTAGTTTGTCATAAGACAATGTAGCGCTATGTTAAGCAATCGTAAGTGGACTAATGTAGTAGTCACACCTATCTGAGGCCGGTCAATAAAACTATAGGCAAATAAACACAAGTTAGAGATCATGACTAGTAAGCCAAGCTCCATAAACTTGTCATGCCAAAACAAAAGGGGAAGGGCCTTGTATGGACTTTAGGTTTTTTGCTTGACCAAGAAGCAACCTATCTTGGACACAAAACAACTCACTTGATCTTGGATCAAGTTAAGTTTGGTTTGGATCAAAGAAGGTTAAACCTCTCATTTGTCAAGACCAACCATAAGACATTAACTCATTGGCCAAAAATGATAAAAAGAAAGGGATGAAGATGAAATGGATGAAAAGAGAATTCAAGCATCAAATTCAATTGATCAAATGTGAACCAAGTCATCATCAATCAATGCCAAACAGAAAAGAAATGAAGATTACAAGTCAACAAGTCAACCATAATTTTTTTGGTAATTTTTGAATTAAAAATAAATGCAAAATAAAATAAACAAAATATGGTCAAACCTCAAATTTAATTCAAATCAACTTCAACAAGTCCAATTAAATTCCCATAGGTCAAACAT
Source organism: Lathyrus oleraceus (assembly GCF_024323335.1). Taxonomy (NCBI): domain Eukaryota; kingdom Viridiplantae; phylum Streptophyta; class Magnoliopsida; order Fabales; family Fabaceae; genus Lathyrus; species Lathyrus oleraceus. Next base: position 179,265,011 of record NC_066582.1, read on the forward strand.
GGTCAAACAAACTTTGACAAATTTTCTCACTAATATTTGAAATCAGAAACTATTTAAAAAGAATTAAAAACAATAAAAAATAACACAATATGAATTAAAATTTAAAATAAATCTCAAATTAAATAAGAAATTGATGAGACTATTTTTCATTGAATTATCATGATCCATAGGTGTTATGAAAATATTTTTTGGATTTTTCAAATATCAGAAAGTAATTAAAAATGAATTAAAACTATTAAAAACCAAATAATTCACAAAAAATATTAAATGAAGTCACAAAAATAATTAAAAATCAAAATATGAAACTAGATTTTTCAAGAATTTTTTTGGCATTGGTCTCATATTTTTGTGACTTCAAATAAAATATTTATAAATTTTTGAAAATAAAAGGAATTAGATGAAATTAACAGAAAATAGGAATAATAGAAAAATCCAACGCCACATGATCAATCATTAATTGACGTGGCATAATCAAATGGCTCAGAGGCGCGGATGCATGGTATGCTGGAGTCAAGCGCGCACACAATGATTTAAAATAAGTAAACACAAGGAATGACCAGGATTATAACATGGAAGCATGATCCAATGGTTCTGAAGACGCACACGTGTGCAGGCGGTGGAAAACACCTTCTTCTCCGGCGATCCAACAATCTCCGGCCACCACGCGCAGGAAAATAAATTGTAATGAAAATAAAATGTAAGGACATCAAAATGAAGCTTAGGTGATGTACATCACCACTGTAACCATAGATCATCCACACCATTCATATTTAGAGAGAAATGTGAGCTTGAAAATCATGGTGTGTCAACTGGAATGGCACGATTTGAACATTTGAGCCACCACTGGCCTGCCTCAAGTGAGAGGACTTCAGAAAACCACACGAACCAAAGAAAATCACATTGAATTGCAAGATCTAGATAAAAAAAGTTTGAGGTTCTACCTCTGAAATGAAGCTTCAAATACCACGAATTCTCCAAGATCTTGATCTGCTTTTGCTCTGGAAGTGTGATGGAGATGATATGTTAAGGAATTGAGCTTTGAAAATCAACTAATGATGTTGAATTTCAAGCTTGAAAAAGAGAAAGAAAACTGAAAATTCCTTTAGTGAGGGTTGGGATTTCAATTTAGCAGCAATTCAGATCTTCCCTTGGTTGCCAATTGAATGAGAATGAACACTTATTTATAATTGAAGAGGGTTGCAAGTCATGGTTCCCTCGTGTGCATGGGATTTGAATTCTCCTTGCATGGGCCTGTATAGGCGCATGTAAGGCCCAATGATGGTTGTAAATCCTTGTTGATACCAACTGGAAATGAATTGGACATGCATAATGTACTACACAAGCTTGCAAATCAAGTTATATCATGAAATGCCAAAATGGACATAAAAAGAAATCTCTTCGAAACTCACACATGGAAATTCCAAAAAAGTAATGTGAGTAATGGTTGGAAAGCCCTTGAAATAAGGAAAAAAAGTCATCTTCGGCAAAAATTCATTTGGCATTTGGAAATTAGTGAAAACTGGCTGTGAAAGTTTGGGCACAAAACATGTTTAAGTTCCTCTTTGAAAATTTTCACCAAAAGCAAGCATCTTCAAGGCCCTATGTTTCTTTGATTCAAGCTTAAAATGAATAAATATCTAACATAAAAGTTGTAGATATTTTCAAGATTCTAAATATAGACTCAAATTTTGCATCATTTGGATTTTTTATGAGAAAGTTTTGGGCACTTTAAGTTGGGAACGTTTTTCAAATTCAATGACTTAGGTCCAAGGTGACCTATAATGTTTTGTATTATCACATGTATTTCCTTTAGGATTATGAAATTTTGTCCAACATAACATTTGAATTAGACATATTAAGATTTCCAATTCATTTGGTCTCACCTAAAAATCATAAAGATTAAGGAAGTTATGTCCTTGGGAAGTTGACTCAAAATTAGGGTTTCAGTCAAAATGACCTATAATGTTTTGAAATGAATGATGACCTTCCAAGTTTCAAATGGATTTTTGATGAACATTAAAGTTGTTCATATGGTTCTTAAGAACATTGTTTCTCTTGGGGTCATCTTCATTTGACAAACACATCACAATTTGTATCTCAGTGATCCTCAGTTTAGTCAGATGACTTGACTGGTCAACTTTTCAAGGCCAAACTTCCAATCTTGATGAATGAATGATTGAGGATCCTCAAATAGGCTCATATATGCATAAAATAATGAATTAAAGAACTTACCTTTATTAAATTTGATCATAGATTGAGGTTGCTTCATGAGCAAGGCACAGTTGAAGCACAATTGAATTAGGGTTTCCCTGGGAAACAAACCTCAAGCCCTTTGGGTTATCTTGATAAAATTGGAAAATTGAGATACTTGGGAGACATATATTATGATTAGGAGATTTGTGGACCATTGTCATGCTTTTTCTCATCTTCATCTAGCCACTTCATTGAGCTTAGGAGCCTCCTAGGAGCATGTGAGTACATGATCACTTGAGCTTCAAAACAAAAAGAGTTAGTGACATATTTTATGCATTTGGTTAGTAATAAAAATAAGAAAAGCAATAATATAAAATACAAGCATACTTGGTGGTTTCAAAACACTCACACAAATCCCAACCCTAGGGTCAAGGAACCAAACATGCTATGATCCTTGAGGCAATGCACTGAGCAATGATATGATGCCATGAGGGATCTTAGGGTCAAAATTAGGGTCTTACAGTCACTTCTTGGGACTTTGAGAAAACCTGTGTGATTATCCAAATTTTTCAAGCCTTCTACCGGATTTTCAAGTAAGTCCCTTTTTACGTTAATTCTTTGAATTTTTACAGGATGTTTAAGATGTATACCGCATGTTTCACGAAAACAATGCATTTTTATCGGTATTTCCAAAATATTTGGTAAAACACACATAATTTACATGCAATTTTACCAATTTTTTTGAAAAAATCGATAAAACCACATGCATTTTTATCGGAATTTTTGAAATGTCCGACAAAAACGCATACATGCTTACCGGATATTTTAAAAATTCTTGTAGAAGAGGTTTTGGTAACTAGATTTTTTTTAAAAATCTGGTAAAGCCATGTTTATTTCCATTTTTTAATTTGGTAGTTCATATTTCTTTGATTTTTTTGTAGTGAGGAACATGCATGTATTAAGGATGAATGGTACTTGGGGGTTACTAAAGCCATGGTCATGGAAGAGTTCAGGTTTAATATGGGGTCTCAATTTCGTGTCTACTAGCTCTGGGATACATATGAGACAGTGGTGGAGAATTCTATGTATGTGGCTGCCTCTACGGTATACATGTTGCATCTGATAAGATGTAATATCCTAGAGGATAAGTATCATGTATACATCGATGCCAAATACATCTCCCTATTTACTGAGCTTGAATATGTCGACTGGGCATGATGTTGTGCTTCCTTGAGGGTACTATATACTTCCCTTGGAGAGGCGATTGTCTTTGAGATGAGGAAGCTTGCTATTTATATGAGTCTATTTCAGGTATGAATATTTATTATGTTTTATTTATTTAGTTCTTCTTGATCAAATACATTTTGTATATGTAATTTCTTCTTCTTGTGTAAGGGTATACGAGTATTTCCCGTCCATTTGTGACATGTGTGTTTGTGTTCCTGTCACTGGCTCCCCATGGGCCATCAGATGGATGGAAAAACATTTATATCCAGGAGATCTTCAGGAGTACATGCTGACGATCGATGCACTGGCCATATGAGATGTCATCTGGACACCCTACATATGACAGATGGTGCATCAAGATGTTGATGACACTACCCTATGAGAAAGTTTAGTGGCTAGATATTTTCCTGATAGGAGTATGCGCCAATTTGGGTATCTTCAGGGAATCCCTCGACCAGTCCTTGTTGTGCCATATGAGGACATTGGTAGATGATTTATGTCTAACATTGTAACCAATGTCATTGCTATTATAGATGGTGTAGTGGAGGTGCAGTTTTTTGGGCAGTGTGAGGATGGTTACTTAGAGTGGTACGTTACAATATCACACCCTCGTTTCGTCTCACCTACTCAGTCTACTGATGATGTGTGGCCTTCCCATGATGGAGGATCTTTAGATGATGTGCCACCATCTCCATCTGGTATGATTGAATAGTAGTGACAACCGAGGACTTCACTTATTTCAGATAACCTCATGGGTTTGGCAAACCTAGATGGTGAGATATATGATTTGGCATTGCAAATAACACACATCGCCCATGGCAGAGGTGTGTATATTTTATTAGTTTTTTTCATTATTTACGTTATTGACATTAGTTTGGGTTTGTACTGAATTGCTTGTATATTGTTGACACTTTAGTTTAATATTTCGTTAGATGAAAAATAGCCTTACATTACTGCGGGATGAACATAACTTTACATGAAAATTGCTTAACATAACTTAACATGAAAATAATATGAACATACCTTAAACATTGTTAGATGATTCAGGATGTTTCAACATCTCGATAATATCGTCGACAAATCTGACAATTGTCGCATCCACCTCAATGGGGCCCTTTGTTTCATATCGGTGATATATACTCCATATGACTTTTAAATCTTCATCTATCTCCAGCTCAAATTTACTGAACATAATCTTCCCTTCATTATTGATTGATGGCGAGCAGTACTCGATCTTAACCATCATTCTGTTGTTGGCACGGTGCATAAGATTATCTAGTTAGGATTTCAGATTAGAAAGAGGGATGTCCTCTGTGAGTCTAAAATCAACGGGAGGTTTCACACCGTTGAAGTACACAAATGCAAGATATCAATATTGAGACAGTCCGATATGTTTTTTAATAACATATCGTGCATATTTATAACAGTTTGGAATCAATATGGATCACACAAAATTGTCGGTGCAATCATAACTCTATAGAGTGTCGATAAAATCTCAATCGTTGAATTTAACACTACTGAGTTTTTCAGTGTTATGGCAAACTTTTGGTAATCATATGAGGTTTTTAAAAAATCAATAACCATATGAGGTTTTTCAAAAAATGGTAAAATAACACAATCGAATTTTACAGGTTTATGGGAAAAATCTGGTTATCACCAATGCTTTTTAAATACACCGATAAAATTTGACACACCATTTTTTTTTTGAAAAATTCGATAAAAATACATACTAGATTTCTTATTGTACTACCAGAATTTCCATATGTCTAACCCATTTTTTGTTTGCATATCAAATACTTTGCACGACTTTATTTAGACATAGGTGTTATTGATATTATGAAGAAAAAAAATAAAGGAGTAACAAGTCAAATTTAAAGAGTGTCAAGTAAAATTCTCGAAAACAAGGAGCGGAATGACCCAAGAAAAAGATAAACTACAAATAAGGTTGTATTTGGAGGAATCTTCCTACCACCCGCAAGTTGTATCTGACACCCCCACATTTTTTCATAATGATAAATTTACCCTTCACATTGTTTTACCTTTCAAAATTTCACATTATAGTAAAAAATACTCTCTGCAAAAACTTGGTAGAAAAAAAATGTTCGGTATAAAAAATTCGTCAAAGTTGGATTTTTATGCAATTTTACCGATATTTAAAAATCCGATATGATGTTTTATCGGATTTTTTTCCAAATATTTGGAAATCCGTTAACATTTACCGATTTTTGGAAATATTTAGAATTATTATGCAGTTTTACCGGATTTTTTTCTAAAATCTGGAATCCCTTGAAGTTTTGCAGGATTTTTTTGAAAAATTCAGATATAGCTTGAATTTTTTCCGTATTTTTGGAAAACACTCAAAATCTTTTACAATTTTATTGGATTTTTGGAAAACTTCGGAATCTGTAAAGTTTTTGACGGTTTTATTACTAGAGATTTTGAAAAAAACCAAAAAATGTGTTGAGTACTGTAATTTTTGGAAACATCCAGAATACCAGATATTTTGCATAGACCAAAAAAATATGGTAGTTCAGTATGCTCCAATTGCGTGGTCCTATTTCTGATGGTAAGTAGATTTTACTCAGCTTTCACCATTGATGCGGTATGTTTTACATAAATATTTACTTTTTACATAATTGTGCAGTCCTTATTTATGATACCTCATACATTGATAATTTATTTTGTATACATTTTAAATGTCAGATATTTCCCTCTCGGACTGACGAAGAGATCATTTATAAAACAAATTGAAAATCAACAGTAAAATATTTGTCTCAGTTTCTCGTTTCTTGCATCAGTATATTGATGTCATTGTTGATGTGGGAGACAATGAAAATTGTGGTTTTCAGGCTTTGCAAATTTACTTGGATGAGGCGAAAAGTTTAGGCCTTTGATTCAGACGTAATTAGATACTGAAGTTTATCAAAATCATCAATTATATTCCAATATGTTCTATGACACAGTGCCAGAAGTTAGGAGTGTATTATGTCTTGATGGTCTTAGTGTGCCAGAATGTGAAAAATGGATGATGATTCCTGATATGTGTTACCCTATTGCTTCTAGATACAATGTTATATTGATTTTGTTGTCTAGGAACCTTATTATCACATTATTTCTGTTACTGATAGCTCAACGCATAACTTCAAGTAGACATAAAATAATTGTAGTTTGTGTTGTTAACAACAATCATTGGATGCAAGTGAAATTGAAACCCAATTGTCCTTTGTCTCCAGTCACAGATCGATGGAGACAAAACTGTAGTGAAGTTGCAAGAGAATGTGAATCAACATGTGCGGGACATATTAGGCACTGGACAGAAGTAGATAGGAAGTCGACATAATTTATTTTATAATTATACTATAACACTTTTGCATTATATGTATATGTTTTATCCGTTTAACATTGTTAAAAAAGACAAAAAAATGTTTTTTTAAAATTTCATTACTGCCTACCGGACTTTTCAAATTTTTGAAAATTTTGGTACATATTAGATATTTCAAAAAATCCGATAGGCTTATTTTGTTTCAGATTTTTCCAAATATCTAAAAACTATTTTCCATATTTTCAAAAATCTGGTAATTCTTCGTATTTTTTCCAGAAAACTTTAAATTCTTACCGACAATTTTACAAATGTCATGCATTTCTGCATTCTTTGTAAAATATTTGGTAATTTTATAATAAATTTGGTAATTCTATTTCAAACGAAATTTTTTACAAAATATTTGATAATTGCATAAAAAATTTAGAATTTAACAAAATCTTTTTAAAAATCCAATAATTTATAACAGAGATAAAAATATAATCACAACTTCTTTAGAAAATGTCGGGTACAACTCACGAGTGGGATGAAGATTCTTCTTTTATTGTATTTGTATATAAAAATTGAGTTGAAAGGTCTTCCACCTCTTTTTTATTCTTTGGGTGATAAACCCATCATTTTTTCTTTTGGCGAACTTCTACCTCCATCTTGAACATTTATAAGTATATAAGTTTTTCTTAAATTTCAAATACATGATTTTTATTAAATTTATATAAATCGAGCAAATAATAATGCATATCAATTAATTTTCTATCGGGGTTTAGCCAATATTCTAATATTTTATTCTTTGTTTCCAAACGAGCAGGAATGTTATATTAGTAAATAAGCTTACATTAGTAAATAAATATCATTTTAAAAAGGATATTATTTATTTTAAAATGAATAAAAATTTATTATCGGTTTGTCTGCAATGTTATTTTTATATAATCTTGATTATCAAAATAAAAAATAAATAAAAAGTCAAAAAATATATAAAAACTATTATTATTTTTTCAACTGCTCTTTTTATTTACTATTTTGTATATTATTTCTCACACATTAATAAAATTAATTTAATAATAATATAATATATTTTGACAACTTTATTATATTTTTTTTAATTTACATGCAAATATATATAAAATAGAAGGAGTAACAAAGTTGATCTTCTTTAAGAGTTCTGAAATACTGATATCAAATTTAAATTTCAAATAAGTGTTAAAAATCTCACAAAATCAACATAATTGGTGAGTAGTTGTCACCATACAAATCCATTTTTGTAAGTTTCTGAGCTTCTCTTTCTTTTCTATTGTCACTCTATTCTTCACTGTCACACCTCATTCAACCAAATAAACACCTAATATAAAATTGATGAATCTCAAGGTAGTGATTAACGAAGCAAAGATATTGTTATCGTTATATTATTCCGATGCTCCACCACACCACTCGACCATGTGCTGGCTTCATGTGCAAGCATATCTGTCGGAATTCTGGGTGTTACAATTACTCATTTTTTATATATTACTATTACTAGGCTTTTTGTCACCTTAACGTTACTCATAACCACATTATACAATATCACTTTACAGTCTACACCTTATAATTATATTTGAAATATATTATCCCTGGCCCCCATCTATATTTTATTAAACATGATCTAAAGTAAGATTGTGGGTGCATGTGTGAATCATGTTGTACAAATCTGTGTATTAAGGATTAGACAATGAGAAAGACAAAATGACAGTGAGAAAGAGAAACAAACCTGGTGTTATGAAGCAGCCACTTACTTAGGACATAAATTCAAATGCGATATTGTTTAATATTTGTTAGACTTTGGACCAAGTCACGCCATGCCTTCCCATCCACGGGTCGACTCCGCTTACCGAAGTTCAACTGCTTAAACAACTTCTTTTATATTCATTCAAACTTTACTTAACTTTGTTGACAAGTTTTTATCATCTTAATTACTTTCTTCATTGATTTTCGTTCTCTTTGCCTTTGTCCAATTGACTATTTAATCTTGACTATATGTTCATACTGTAATTTTAAAACTCAAACGGTTTGACTGATTTAATTAGTTGATTAAACTAAAAACTGAACTCGTCATTAGTTGGGCTGACAGGTGGTTATTCTGGTGTTTGGACTTATTGGTGGTTATATTTATTCATAATGATTATAGACTTATGTTTGAAGTCCTAAGTCTAAGGTATTTTTCTATAATTTAACATGTTGTCTGGTCTATTTTAAGATTGCGTAATTATGACATCTTTAATGGTATTTCAACTACAATTGTGAAAGAAGTGAAGGGCAATAACTTTTTTTCTTCTAAATATGGTTTCTAGGTAAAGCAGGCGGACTCATGTACTTTTTCTGTTTGACTTCAGAATCCTATCATCTATCTTAATTTATAACAGATCGAGTGTTTCATTTGATTTAGAGGTTGATCGTGGTCGTGGATTTTTGATTCTCTATTGGTGGTCTATGATCTGTTGATGGTGGTTATGGAAGTCTGAGATCTAGCATGAATCTTATGGGTGAGGTTCTAGCTACTTGTTTATATGACAAAAAAATCTATACCTGCAGGTATCTGTCCAAACCCACTATGAGTTTGACATAAAAAAAATCGTTTTGATTGGATTTAGGTCTTGGTTTGGATTTTCCTCAATTTTAAAATATGGATACGAGGCGAGTAATAAGGATATTAGTATCTACCTTGAACTTTCTCCTGAATCTGCCGCGTTGATAATTTAGAATATTTCATATTTATGATTTATAATATTAATTATTTTGTTGGTACATTGATATTTTAGTTTGTATTTTATTATATAAAATATTTGAAATGTATGTTAGAAATTTTTCACAATTGTTGAATTTGTTATTTCTAATGTTTGTTAAAGTTCGAGACAAATTATTAGTTTGGGAAAAATTATTTTTCAATTAAAAAAATTAATTCCGATGCGAGGATGAGACAGGATGGGGATACGAGAACCCGTTTGAGATGGGTTTTGGATTTAACTATTTATCCCTTTTTGAGTTTGGAGGATGGAATAGGTATTTAATTGGCATTCAGGTTTGGGTACGAGGAAGCCAAAACCCGTCCCTGCTCCATCTTATTGTCATGCCTACTGCCTGGATGTTTTTTTACCTGAGATCTATCTAGATGATTAGTTGTTTTGGTGTTTTTTTTTTGTTTTTTTTTTTGTTTTTTTGTTGTACTTTTTTTACTGTTGCGGTTCGTTAAACACTTCTTGTGCAAATTAAAACTTTTTTTTTTGTATTTTGATGATTTTCATTGAACTTGTAACAAAATGTTGAAAAAGTCAAGCCTCTGGCACTAGACCATATGCAATTTTTTTGAAAATATTTGTCATTACTTAAAATGTTATATCTTATTTTTCGGTATGTAAAATTTATAAAAAGGGTGAACGATTTTGGAACCCTAGAACATTTTTTACATTTAATCAAAAAGGAAAAATGTCATAAGATATCGTCCTCATACCCTCAGGCGGTCTTGCTTCTATTGATTTTCCTTAACCATGTTCCCTCATAAGGTAGGTTTATTTTAGGTTTTGTAATGCTGGAATCTTCGTGTGAATAACTATTTTGAAAGGGTGATATCATCATTCTAATGTAATTAGAATAATGTCATTATTTGTGATCATTCGATCATAATTTTATAGGAATTTTCTTTTACTACTTATGGATAATTCTACTTTGGGATGGATCATAACCATTTGATTCCTTGAGGCCAAAAACGTGCAATTCGAGTTGTGGTTTATTTTAGATTGACGAAGGGATACAACTTTTATATGTGTCTTCTTTTGATGTCTTTGTTTCACTGCTAGTCTATTCGTTTGAGGGCCACACAAGTTGATTATTTAACGTCCTTCATTGAGCGGTGTGATCTTATCCTTCCATCATATCATTATCTAAATGGATTGAGCGGTGTGATCTCATCCTTCCATCATATCATTATCTAAATGGGGAAGCTTTGATGATTCTCTCCTTGACTTTTGGTGTTTCTCTGTGTTATTGTGTGTTTGATAGATATGCTCATAGGTATTATAGGTTTTGGACACATATAATGTTTTTCCATTACAACTTGAGCTATACATAACTATTTGGACCTCTAAGGCCAAACAATAACACTAATTTTAAAATATGTAGTTTGTGTCATACATTTTTTTAGAATTCTTTTGGTATTAATCAGTTCAATAGTTATTTGGTCTAAACACCGCTTTTTAGTATTAGTCGACTAAATGACAAGAATTAAAATGTGAGTAATGTAGCCAGGGTCGTCTCAACCAATATTGAGGCCTAAAGCGAACTCTAAAAATTTTGCCTTTATAAAATTAATTTTTTGATATAAATAATTTAAATAAAATTTATTTTTTGAGAATTTTGAGATACAAAATCGTTTATTAAATCATCATAATCGATTTCTTATAAAATTTCTTTTTCAATGGGTAATAAAGCCAATCATGCAATGGGAAATTGCACGAATAAGGGTCGGAGGAAGTCGTATAAGCCACCCAAGGCCAAGATACTCCAAACATGTCTTTACGAGCATTTTAAGTTATGATCAAAATGTTTAAAAAATGTATCGCAAACCCCATAACGAGGGATTTCTATGTTTATGATCATTGATTGACATTCATATGCTTTGTCCAAACTCCCCATAATGAATCACTATAAAAGCAAACGAGTTTCAAATCAATAAGATATCCAAATCATTAAGCAACCAAGTCACCCAATGTGACTCTCGTATGATCTGTCTAACCAATTTCAAAGGGATTATCGAATTGGTGTTCTTGACGTGAATATATATATATATATATATATATATATATATATATATATATATATATATATATATATATATATTAAAACCTAAATAAAGAGCTTTATTGGCCTAATGTTGAGATAGCCCTGAATGTAGTCATATTTAATTTGTTGACAATTATTTTATAATTTCAATCTTTAAAAATAGGTTTGGTTTATCTTATCATCATAGTATTAATTTTTTATCGCATAAAAAGATATAATATAGTAAAGGTAGTTAATAAAAAAAAATTAACAATTTTTACTACATAAAAATAAAAAATAAAAATTTAAAAGGATCTTATATTTAAAAACATATCAAATATATAAGATAGTTTTATTTGATACAAAAAAATTACTGATAGATAATAACAAAAACAGAGTGAATAAGTTATAAGAAAAAATTTGTAATATTTTATAAAAAATTAACTTTTGAGATGGTTGATAAATATAAAATAATGTAAATATATGTTTTTATTAATTTTCAATTTTCAATTAAGGTAAAAAGGTAGAAATTGAGAGATGAAAAAATACAAATGATAACCTCAAGTATTGTTTAGATTCTTTTATCAAAAAATACTATAAGATTATAGAAAAATTCTTAAAAATCCATGACAGAACTATATCGGATCTTAACTTATGAATATATTTTGTAACTTCCTCTTGCAACGAATATGATTCATTTCTCATATTTGTATATGATAATATATTTCAATCCAACGATGAATTTGGTTATATGAATATGCGCTAAAGAGTTATCAGAGGTGTCATGTTATTAAGTTTGACACGTTGATGTCATTTGGTCCTAACTTTTATATATATATATATATATATATATATATATATATATATATATATATATATATATATATATATATAAAAGTTAGGATCAAATGACATCAACATGTCAAACTTAATAGCATGACACCTCTGATAACTCTTTAGCGCCAATCCTTATAACCAAATTCATCGTTTGATTGAAATAATGTGTATTTACCTTTTCCGCAATACGTATAAAAAAGTGTTTCTTGCTTTTTCACCACTCTTTCACTAACATTTTTATCATCCTTATTGAAACAGGTCAAACGTCTAAAAATTTACACTGTCGGTTGGAGCTCCACAATGATAACAGATAAAACACAACTTTGGAAAATGGTGAAAAGAGAAATAATATCTCAAAGGATTGAGAGATTTTTATTTAATTCATTTAAAAATATTTTTACTCTAGAATATTTTTGAATGCATGAATTTAACTTCTATTTGTGGTTTATGTAAATAAAACCATATATATTTACTAAGTTCATTGTTTTTTTATTTTACCAGAAATCCAGGTAATTCAAAAACAAGTCATAGTTGTTGTTATACCAAATATAGACTAAAACAAAGTATCTCAATTCTGCAGGTATTTATTTGTGTCACAAGAAATCATATTATATTCAAACGAGTCAAATGTTTTGAATATATTTCTTTGATAATATGATATTTTGTCATGTATTTGTAGTTTTTTAAATCTCAAGAGCGCATTGATAAATAGATGTACGAAGAATTGATTCGAATCTTTATAAGGTAAAAAAAACTATATTACACTACTTGCTATTAATTTTATTATCTTTTTCTCTAAAATAAATCTAATTTAAGAGTCTTACATTTTTTCTTTACTACGGAAAACAATTGCAGAGAAAAAGAAAATACTTTGAATAAAGATTTCATGTTCGGCATTCCTCTTAAAGAACATCATTGATTACACATTATTAATATTACTTTGCATGCTTCGATATAATTTTGATTATCTTTGTTTACCATTTTTAAAGTGTAATAATATTATTTTTAATGCGAACTACAATAGAAACCTCATAAAAAGAAAAATAGACATTTATTTTTCTCTGCTGTGCGCATTAAAAAAAACGGGCAAACGGGCACGGGAGTGTCTGTCTGAACGCTAGTTATCATATAGGTCTTCTCTAAAAAATTTAACATCAATCGAAATTAATTTGATATGTTAAAGAGAATGATCAAAATTAACGGATTTGTTAAAGTTTTGTAAGACATTAATTTTTATGCATCTCGTTGACATATCAAATGATTTTTGATTGATGTTAAATTTTATAGAAATGATCTACATAATAATAACTTTCATTCCAACGGTGAATTTTGTTATACATATGTGTGGTGAAGAGTTTAGAGGTGTCATGATACTAAGTTTGACATTTTGGTATCATACCGTATGTATGTATATATATATATATATATATATATATATATATATATATATATATATATATATATATATATATATATATATATATATATATATATATATATATATATATGGACTGCTGAAGGTTGATGAAATTTTTCGCAATCCTTGAAAGCTATATTCCATTAAAAAGTATATCTATTTACAAGTATCTTCTTCTCTTCCCTCTTGAAATTATTTACTAGACTAACTACAAGTTTTTCATCATATTCGTCGTATCAGGTGTTGGACTTGAGACTTCACACACAAGAGGGGGGTGAATTGTGTGGTTTAAAAAAATGTGATTTTAAAAAAAAATTGGAAAATAAAATCAAAGTTTAAAACTATTAAAAAATTAAGCAGTGGAAAATAAGTTGCGGAAATAAAATGAGTTAAGGGAAAAGAGAAATGCTAAGAGTTATAGAGGTTCAGTAAAAACAAAAGAACCCACTCCTCTCTCCAAGAATTGATCTTGAGAGTTTCAATTAAAGATTGAGAGCTTTTAGTAGGAAATACTCACGAACCCACTTATATAAGAAAATAGTGATTGATCTTTAATCACAATCTACAAGATGATGAATGTGTGCATTTGCGTCTTTTCTTCATAGTCATCTTGAGAGTGAAGGGGCCAATCTTCCTCCCCAAACAATGGATTAAAACGGTTAGTATTCTCTCCACAAACACGGACCTTGGAGAAGTTAGTGTTCAAGATACATAATCTTTGAGCTTAATACCTTGGTTTTAACCGGGCTAACCAAAAACCTATGAGGTTTTAGCACCAAGTTGATCTCGAACTTATGAAGGTTTTAAGTACTAGGTTGAACTTCAACTTATCTTGGTTTTAACACAGGATTGATCAAGAGCCTAGGAGATTTTAACACAGGCTAATCTCCAACCTAAACTAGGACTAAAATACCCAATCTCGAACAAGAGCTTTTTACGGGTTTGACTTTAACCCAAACAAATCCATAATTAGACAGTATTCAACCAAGGTATACACAAAAGGTCCCCTTGGTGAATTTTACAATTCTATCCATTCTAGAATTATAAAATGATATCACTCACACAAAAAACTTTTCTCACAAAAGAATTTAGGCTAAAACATAGTGAGAGAAAGTTAAATAAATGTTTAGAGAGAAAGAGAGAGTGAGATATGAAAGTATCAAAACACGATTCTGGATGCTTTGAAGCGAAAAATGAAACCTCTATTTATAGGCCCGATGTCGGCTCAAAATGGAATTTGAAATAAATGCATTTTATCTTTATCTAATCGATTAGATAATATTGCTAATCATTAGATCTTTAAAATATAATCGATTGTAAGTTCCAGAAAGGAAATAAAGTATATCTAGATGTCACACATCATTAAGGCATTGTATGAATTGCTTGGGTCGTACGTTTGAGCTTATCTAATCGATTAGACAAAGTACCTAATCGATTAGATAAGCTAAATAATTCCCTCTAGCTATTTTAACAGCTCCTAAGTCATCTGTCACAACTTCAAGACATTTTTAAGGATGTTTTCTTTTGATAAAACAATTTGAAAAATGGTTTAGTGTGTGCTTTTAGCCGTATACTTTTACGATAAAGTCCTTTTGCCTTAAAATAATTCACTCATTACTAAATTAGGAGATCACCAAATACTGCTTCAAGTCTTTGTCGGATATTACTCTTTATGTTGACACATGCTTGAGTGGCTTGAGATGGGGATTTAGTTGTACTCTTTCTTTGCCATCGTCGGATCGTCAAGTTTATCAAACCCTAAATATAGGTTTGCATATTTATCTGTTTCATCGTTCATGCTTGACTTACCGTACTACTTTAGTTGTCATCATCAAAAGTCAATGTCCTTGTTAAAATCATATCAACTACAAAATAAGGTTTCACATTCTCCCCCTTTTAATAATGGCAAGAAATATCTCAGGGGAAGTGGTAAAATATATAATATAGATATATTTAGGGTGATTAAATCCTCCTGAGTTAGATAGAGAGTATATCATACTCCCTCTGAAAGTATACTTCTCATTCTTTGTCAAAATCAAAAAGGCGGGTAAAGATGCATTTCTTAAAAGTAAATATGCAGACAATGATAATTTTGGCATTTAGAAAAATGAAAACATCACACTTATATTATTGATTGAGAATCCAAAATAAATAAGGGAAATACTAAATAATACGGAAAACAGACTGAATTCAAAGTACATAAGAAAAGAGATATTTAAGTGCAAACACATCAGTGAGCTAATCTCTTGTCGTAGGTATCATCAGTCTCTTAAGGTTTATTTTATTTTATTTCCTTCACCTCTTTATCTATATTTTAGAATTTTTCCCAAACTTTCTTTATACCTATTTCTTATATTACCTATGTTTCTTCTTCTTCATTTATCTAATCATATATGAGTTATTCACACCTAATATTGATCTTCATGTGTCTGAGATTTGTGTAATTAATCATGTTGTTGGATGGGATTGATTTTTATCCTAGGATGTCAACTTTAAATTATGATTGTGGTGATCCTTGCTCCATATGGTAGATTTATTATAGGTTTTTCTTTTGAGAGGTACATGTGATGAAAAATTCCTTTTATCCAGTTTGTTGGTATGTTTTGTGTGAGAAGGCAAATGGGAACAATGTCATCTTTTATAACATAGTTGTTGTTTCTGTTTCTTGGGAGAAAGATTCTTATCAAGAGGTAATGAAGGATTCTAACTTTTGGTTTTAGGAGAGTTTCTCTAAGAGGAAACATTTTATCTTCCATGGGATTTATTACTAGAGAGTTTAGGGCTACGCTTCGTTTGAAATTTTTGAATCCAATGGGTTTCTCTAAAATGTAAGAAGTTCCAAGGAAGGATATCTCAAATATTTTCTGATGTGTTCATTGTGGATTATTATGTTTACATTTTTCACTAACGATGTTAATGTTTTTCCTAGAATAAGTAGATTTGTGTTGAATTCTCTTACTAGATCCGGGTATATTCTATTAGGTGCTCTTGTGAAAAATTCTCTTAATGAGGCTTGACAGATGTGAGAGTAGGGTTTAAATCCTCTCATGAAGGTTTCTTCCATGAACCATGGTTCTAAAATTCTCTTCTCTAGAATCAATTTTCTATCTTCCTCGTTTTTGTTTCTTATTGAGGCTAGGATGACATCTCTCTTTCGTTGAAGTATTTTGGGTCTCTAGTTTGAGGATTGTTAGGCGTTAGGCTTTGATCTAGGGGGGTTAATATATCCCAAGTAAAAAACTTAACAAAAAATTGTGTTGAAAATTTTAACGGCTAGCGGAAGTGACCTGGATCGAATCATCTCAACGGAACCACTATCGAAAAGCTCAGATATGCGTATATAAAATCAAAGTATGATAATAAGAACAAATTTTATCAAAATACTTTCAACCATAATCAATTGAATGTTAGATTAAAATTAAGGTTTATTCCCAATGACAAAATACACAAAAATGCAATTGAGACAAATTATCGAACACCTTGTGTGCAGTCGATTTCGTTTATAATTTTGTATGGTTTTGTTGATCTTCAAATACAACCACAATCTAATAGATTTTTATTAACTCAATAAAACCTTTTTTGAAATGGTTATCACAAGGTTTAACCAAACATATTGATCGCACAATTGATGAATTCAATAATTTGCAAATGAAACGTAAAATAGATAGAGAGAAAGAGACGGAGAGAAAGAGTACACAAGGATTTATTTAGGTAGTTTCCCAATCGGCCTGGCTATGGGTAAACCTGCCCTCAATTCGAACTCGAGTTGAGATAATGAAAATTAACTTTACTTTACAAAAGTCGTTTACAAGAGAAATGTAGCAATCCAACCCTACAAACCCTATGTTTTATGGTGATTCTAACACTTTCTGTTCCCTTGATCTGATCTCGATCAAGTCACCCAACAATACCAATTTAATCCACTGTCTCACACTACTCCTTTTCAAGAAACCTCCATTTTTCAAAGCTTTCACTCGATCGGATCTAAATTGCAAATTGTTGTAACCCAAGATTTACCAAGATGATCCACTGTCTCACGCTACTCCTTTGCAAGAAAGCCCCGTTCTTTAAAGCTTTCACTCGATCGAGTCTAACTTGCATAATCTTGTCCAAAACCTTCAAATCCCCAATTGATCTTAAAGAAAAACCCCAATTTTGTTTTCTTATTTGAAACCCTCAAAGATCTCAACCCAATTTATAATTCAACAACCTAAATTGGACATTATCAACATTAGTTCTAGATGGCACCCAAACAAAGAATGATTATATGTGGTTTGTTTGTGTGTATGCATAGAACATAGGTTGAAGATGAAGAGAACTCTTTAAAATCCCGATTTTGTATGTGATTTTCTCAAAATAACTAAAATAAAATGATGCATGTATGAAGTATATATATATGTGTGCAAGTTAGAGGCAAAAGGAATGCAAGAGGTTTAGAAAGCAATGCAAATTTTTATGTTTTTTAATGCATGTGCCGACCTATGTAAGCCATGTGTCGGCATATACAATGCATTTGTCGACCTGTATAGGTATCACATTAAACGGAAACTACATGATTTTAAAATGACTTACATGTGCCTACCTGTAACTCGCATGTGTTGACACATAGGAAAAAAAATTCTTCTAAGTGTCGACTCATAGCATGTATTTGTCGACATATAAACCTGTTTTTCATATAAAAAACCAATTTTTAATGCATGAAACCTTTTCTACACGATTTCCAAAATGTTGTTATGCTTCCTAATGCTAATTGATAACGCAAAAATGTATCGTATATTTGACTTAATATGCATTGTTTTTTACTTGATTTTCCATAATATTATGCCATATTTTATGTTTATTTCAGGTATTTATCGAATAAGAGATGTCTAGGCAAGAAAAAGGGAAAATAGCAAAAAGGAAAGAAAAAGGGAAGAAAATGGAGCAAAAATGAAGAAATGTATGGCGCCCACCACATTTGTAGAAGGTGGCGCCCGCCACACGACCTTAGGAAGTGGTGGCGCCCACCACACACAATGTGGCGCCCGCCACAAAGCTTGGACGTGTGTGACGCCCATTCCACAAAAGGTGGCGCCCGCCACGAAGACCACACTAAGGTTGTGGCAGCCGCCACCAACCCAGTCTTCCTTCCTTGTTTTTCTCCATAATTTTCTCCACAATCCTCTCCATGTTTGATTCTTACTTTTTCAACCAACTACTCCCCACTAGGAGAAAGGAAATTCTACTTTTAAGGAGAGTGAAGAGTATATATGGAAAAGTTAGTTTTTACTAATGGAGGGTCGGTTCTCTTTTCAATTGTACGCTTAATTTTAGTCAGATTTTATTTTCTTTTAGTTTCCTAGCCAGTTTTTCTTACTCTGTAAAAGTGATAATTTCTCCACATCGGGGACTATTATAAATTTATTTTACGCATTTGAATTCAATTGTAACGGTTACTCATTGCCAAAGCCTGTTGACATTGTTTTATTTGAAGAATCAAGATTCAGTTCAAGTTCTCAATTCATAATCCAGGTTTTAGTTTGATTGTTATTTTATTTATTCATGTCTTATTGCATGTTTGATTTTCCAAATACCATGTCTGTTACCGGATCCATGTCCGGCTAAACCCTTAGGTATCGGTATGTAAAGACGTCGAAACGACGTGATTCGTAAATAATTGGTGTTAGTTTTTATAAAACTTATTTTTCCGGTTTTTAGTTTCTTATTTTAATCAAACTGTTTTTCGTACGAGAGTACAAAACAAACTAAGGTCACGGTCAACAAGAACGAGAGTTTGAGATTGTAACCAGATAGCTGAAACTAGATATTAATCCTAAACACAACTGTCATACCCTAATTTTCAACCCTAAGATGCCACCATCATTTGTATCATTTTCATGACATCTAGCATCTTTGCACTACTAACCTATTGAAAATACAAAAAGATTTTCTACTTTGTTTGTCTTAAGCTAGGGTTTTGCACCAAGAGCTTTCAAAGATTGATCAATCAAGACTTGGCATGAGTTTTAACATTTCAAACTACTCATCCTTCCCAAGTAATCAAGTGACTTCCATCAATAAGAATCAATTTCAAGATCATTCCATCTCAAATTTATCAAGGCCAAAGTTCATCTGATCCCCTCAGTTAGGGTTTTGACCCAAAGTCAACTGGTTGACTTTTTAGCCAAGGCATGATCCCAAAGCTTGAAGTATGGCTCAAATACTTCAAATACATCATAAGTGATTCATTCACATCATCTAATATGCCTAAGAGATCTCAAGGCCATAACTTGTGATCCAAGCCACCATTTTCTTTGCTCCAATAATCATATTAAAGGTCTTGCTTCATACTTCAACTTTGTCCTCGATGATTGATTCCCAAAAAATGCAAGGATTTCAATTTATGAAGCCACGGAGTTGGTACCATAAAATTAAAACACTTAGAAAAAGTTTCAATCAAATCCGCCTTTAAAAAGTGGCTTAATTGATCATCATTTTTCAGCATGATACACATTGATTCAAGGAAAACTCCCAACATGAAAGTTGTAGATAATGGTCTAAGCTTTCCAAAAAGTCTAAGAGCATGAAATTATCATATTTGAGATAAGAGTTTCGAAAAGTTGAATTTGGCTCTCCAAATCTGAATTTTGGGTCATTTTCATGATAAATTCATCATGTAACCTTAAGCCAAAGCTACAAGATCTTGCTTTACAGGATATCTTGCTTCTAAATCTCACCTTAATCAGAAGATTACACAAACCTTTGATGCATTACACAAGGGATTGAGCCATTGACCAAGTCTTGATGCCATATTTGGAAGGTTTTGCAAAAAGCTTCATATCCATTTTGATAAAGGCCAACTTTTCTAACCACTCTTGCACTGAGCTTCTAACTTGTTTCTTATGATCACACTTAACCTATAAACTATAAGAAACATCCTAAAAGTACCTATAAACTCCTCATTTCACTCCACCTTTTCATCATGATCCATTATGATTTTTTGTGCAAAATGAAACCAAGTCACCAAACTAGCATTCCAATTGAACCAAGATTGATTTATGCAAGTTACATGAACCATATGGAGCCTCTATGAATAGAGAGACAAACCTCATAACTCAACACACCATAATTGGCACAAAAACTCCATTGTAGAAAATTCTCCAAACCTCAAACTTCCAAATTTCATTGTGCTTGTGTTTTCTCCAAACCAACATATCAAACAACTTCTAAACATCCATTAGAAGTTGTCCAAACACTTGAACAACTTCTGTAACATCCCTACCATCATCTTCCAAATCACATTTTCATAACTTGCAACTTGATTTGTAAAGGAAGAACTAAGAACTCTCAGCTCAAGCCAGGCATTCAAACACATTCCTAGAGGTGTAAGGAAGTTGTTCAGATCATAAAATCACATCTGGAACACCCCTACTCCAAAGGACGATTTTCATTTTTGAGGTATGTATTAATTTCTACAATTTATTATTTAAGGCACCATTTTGCATCATTCTTATTACCATTACACTTGCCAAGATGTCAGGAACAAAACCCATATGATCATTGGTCTTAATCGATGATGTTTGGAATTTAATTTTAAATTTAATTTTTAGGGTTCATATGCATTTTGTTTGATTTCTGGATATTTATGAAAAATAAATGAAATTGGGGAGTACCATTAGATTCCTTGCGAAATTTTAAGCAATTTTGGTCTTTACAACTTTTGATTTCGTTAAGAATTGAATGAGTTAGAGTTTTTACAATATGTGAAAATGGTGGAAACTATGGACTACAGGATGAATGAGGAAGATGAAGTTTGGAGCCATTTTTTTAAATTTTAAAAGTCACTTTAATATATATTTTAATTGATGTAAATGAATACATGAATTGGCATCGCCCCAGTGGTAAAACACTGGTTTGTTAAGTTACTGGGTGTGGGTTTGAACCTGGGTAGTGTAATGGTATTTTTGTTTTCACTTGTTAAATGTTCATTTTTTCTTCATAACTTCAAATATCCATAACTTCATGATCCCTTAATATTTTTGACCCATTCTTTTTGCCATGTGTTCATGCGAATGTCTATTTTATGATGACACCAAAAAAATCCCAAAAATATTATTTATTTCACCACTTTTGATTGGATGGAAAACATGTGTTTTAAGTGTTTTTTAAGGCTCCTAATTGATTCTTTCAGCTTATGTCTTATTTGTTCTTGATGTTGAAAGTTTGTATGATTAAAGAACACTCTTTTAAATTTTGATTGTTATCCTTAACATGTTTGAACTTGATTATTTTCATACAATGTATCAATTGATTCACATTGAAAACATGTTTGATTGAATAGTTAGGAGGTGATTAGGTTTCCACTTAAGTTTGGTCTTATCATGAACTTTGATTCAAATCTAATGTTTATTTTGTGAAGACTTACAATGTGATGCATGTTTGACCTAAATTTATTCATGTTATGTTTACCATGTACCAATGAATGCTTTTACCATGTTAAGTATGATTTTGTCTTCACCATCAATATGTTGTGTCTTGTGATGTTGTGTGAAACTTCGTCATGTCTTGTTTATGCTTATCTCAATGCCTAAAAAACCATGTTTAATATTGTCATCCATACCTTGTGATTTACATTGTATTTAGCCATATTTTATGCCCTAATGTTAATGCATGTTCAATCTTGTTATTGTTTATATCTAAGGGAAAAGAATCATGACATTATTGTCATTTTGCATGTGTGTGTTCATCTACATTCTATACAACTTTTTATTCCCCTTAATCTAAAAACTTCTAGATACAATCTTAGGTTTCCCTCAATTTAAACCTTAGGATTCTCTCTCTCTCTCTCTCTCTCTCTCTCTCTCTCTCTCTCTCATTCTTATAACCATTTTCATAATAAACTTTGACTTATGTCATTGTTTCTCCTTTTATTTCTTACTCAAATGCTTCAAAACACTTAAGCATATTCAAAGATCTTTTCATAAGACCTAAAAAACACAAACTTAATTCAAACCATTTTGCCACTTTGGCTTTTCCATGTTTAAAACCTTTTCATAAAAGGATTAGACATGAGTCATCCCTAGTTGAGATTTAAATCTCCTACCCCATAACATTGTTGAGCTTGATATTGATTCTTTTCCATTTGGAAGAGGTATGTGGCATACTTGTTGATTCTATATCCAAGTGAGAGCCCTTATTTCAATTTGATGCAAAGATCTATCTTCCACATGTTTGTAGTGGTTTAAATGTGAGTTTTCTCCTTAAGATGACAATTTGTCTCTTTCTCATAAAATCAACCCCAACAAATCCCTTCTTACTTTTGAACTCGAACTACGAGGTTTTGATCCTTCACAAGTACGTAGGCATAAGACTCAATGTCTTTCCAAATCATCAAACAATAAAAAATGTTCTTTTTCTCATCTCCCCAATCAAATAACAAACAATTTTAAACCAAACACATATATCCAAAAGGTTCCTATAGAGTACTACAGATGATTAGGATGCTAATACCTTCCCTTTTCATAACACACCCCCGTACCTTTAGAATCTCCCCCCCATTTTGCTTAGCTTAAGTTTAATCTTCTATATTTGCATATACATATTGGGTTTATTTTTGAATCTTTTCCCCTTCCCTTGGATAAATTAAAGTTCGATGGTGATATTTTGATTAATGAGTCAAGTCTAATCAATAGCTTGGTCTCCGATTCTTCACCGCGACAAAAATGGCGACTTCACTGGGGAAATAAACATGTGGGTGATACCTAACTTGTTTATATGTGTTTATTATTATTTGTTGCTATGTTTTCTTGGGTTTCATTATGGAGATCTATAAGTGGTGACGAAATCCTAACCCGGATTAGAGAATACAAATAAGATAGGATGGTGGTATAATCAAAGTTACATGTCTAGAGTGATCCTAAGCATGATTAACATATGATATAACCTCGCTCAGTGGAGACCCCTTTGATGGTAATATTTGATGTTAGGAGTAAATCGTAGTGGCATTGTTATCTTCGATCTGGGAGTCTAAGAAACTGAGGACCTTTAAAACCCTTTCAACCCCATTAAGCCTTTTTAGGATGTAGTGCGGAGATTATTCAGGTGTAAGATCTGAGTTAGTTGTTACGCGATGCTACACTCAGACGAGTTTCTCTTGAGAATATTATTGGTCTGCGAGCAAGTCGTTAAACCGATAATATCCGAAAGATGGATCTATGACTCTGGGGACCACTTTAGAACCTTATTCTACAGGTACAAAATAAATATATTAGTTCATACATTGTGGGATGGTTAAACCCTTGGCACCATGCTTAAAATCAAAACCCCAAACTTGTATTTGTGAAACATTCATTCATGCATTCATGCATCCATAAAAAACCTTTTTGCATAAAAACCAAGAAACTCAATAGTTTTATTTTGCAAATATCGATAGGTAAAATGGAACTTGGAAGGAGGAATACCAAGAAATACACTTTCAAATCTCCTGACTTAACAGAGTTGAAGAAGCTTGGTTCTATGATAGTTAGTCCGGAGGATTTCAGAGCTCAGTATGAAAGACTTATGGGTATCTTGAAGACCAAGGTTGAAGATGGAGTTCTCAACACACTGGTACAATTTTATGATCCACTCTACCATTGCTTCACATTTCCAGACCACCAACTTATGCCTACTCTAGAAGAATACTCTTATTGGTTTGGTTTGCCAGTCTCTAACAAATTACCATTCAGTGGTTCAGAGAAGACCCATACATCAACAGTTATTGCAGAAGCACTTCACCTAGAAACGTCTGTTGTGAAGGACAACTTCACTAAAAAAAGGAGGGATTCTAGGTCTAACCTCTAAATTCCTGTTGGAGAAAGCCTTTATCTTTGTAGAAGCAGATAGTAGAGATGCCTTTGAATCCATTTTTGCTCTACTCATTTATGGAATTGTACTCTTCCCAAACATTGATGACTTCGTGGATGTTAATGCTATACGAATCTTCTTAATTGGTAACCCAGTACCCACATTACTTGGAGATACCTACCATTCTATCCATCACAGGACTAAGAAAGGTGGTGGAACCCTTCTTTGTTGTGCACCTCTCTTATATAAGTGGTTTATTTATCACTTTCCCAGATCTAGGCACTTCAGGGAGAATCCGCAGAAGCTCAGATGGTCTGAGGTTCATGTCCATTGATCAAGGGAGTCTACATTGTTATGACCCCTCCTATGATGTTGGAGTAATTATTGGCAGTTGTGGTGAATTTCCTAATATACCTCTCCTTGGTGTACATGGGGGAATTAACTACAACCCTATCCTTGCCAGACGCCAGTTAGGATATCCTATGGTGGATAAACCCGATAACCTTCTGTTGTCAGGTTTCTTTTACCTCAATGAAGAAGAGAGTTCCGACAGAATCATACATGCCTGGCGCAACATTCACAGGAAAGGAAAAAACTGATTAGGAAGAAATAATTGTGTTGCTTTTGAGCCCTACACCCAATGGGTTTGTGCTAGAGCCAGTGAATTTAAGATGCCCTATGCTCTTGAGAAGCCATCATTTCCTTATGCTATAACATCATCATCCACCATTCCTATTGAGAATAGGGAAGAGTTTCAAGAAATTTTGGATAGGTTGAAATTGGAAAGAGATAGTTGGGAAGGCAAGTACCATGTCTTGAATGATAAGAAGATGAAGATGGAGCAACGGCTAAAGGAGAAGGATGATTTGAGTGAGATCTTGGAACAACAAGCTGTGAAGAAACATGATGAACAAGAAGGTTTACTTCTCTCTAAAGTCCAGCCATTTCATGAGTACTCCAGCATACCTCCCACCTCAGGTGCTTGGAAGGGAATCGTCGACAAGCTTGTGATCGAGAATGCTCAGCTAAAGAGGCATAAAAGGAAGCATCAACCAGCAGCAGGACCTTCTACATATGAGATTCCTTAGGACTCATAGACTTAGATGTTTTCCTCTTGTATTGTTTAGGATCGTTGAAATTGTATTTCACCCTTTGTAATCCCTCAATTGTTTAATAAAAAGAGGTTTTTGTTCATCTTATACCAAATTTTGTCTCTATAATATTTGCAATAAATTATTGAGTTTCCTAAAAATTAAAACTCATATTTTGCATATGCATATCATGCATCATTCAAGCACAAGTTCCTGCATTTCAAGAAACTTACACGTGTCTTCTCCCTCCAATAGTCAAACTGAATCACCAGTACAATACTCGAGCCAATCGTCGGAGAAGGATGAGTCAACTTGAACAAGAAAACCAAGAGCTCATGGAGGAACTAATCACCTTGAAAGACAGTTTGGAAAGGCTTACTGCTATGATGGACACCTTGGTGGCTGCTCAGAATCAGTCATCGAACAATTCTCAAGATCCATTTCAACGAACAACAATCTCTGAGAACGTCTCGACGCTCATTCCAGTGGCGGTCGTCAACGATCAACAATATCACATGCCACATGGTTTCCCTTGGGGCATGCCAACAGGAAACCGCCCTTAAAACGTTGAAGCTCCAGTAGTGACTGTTGTGATGTTTGTACCTCCTCCCATGGTGCATACAACTCCTTATAATGAAGAAAACATTTTTCACGCTGCTCCAAGCGAAGTTGTGGGAGTAGATGAAAGGTTAGAGGGATTTCAAGATCAGTTCTTAGAAATTCAAAGGGAAATCAACGCTCTACGAGGTAAGGATCTTTTTGGCAAGACCGCTGATAACATGAAACAATATCACATTTTTAGACTTGATTTAATTAAATTATATCGCTATTTGAGTCAATTTATTTTATATTATTCGATATTACTCGGTATTTTCTTATTATTTATTTCAGGTATCATTATTTAAAGCACGTGTGAAAAAGAAAGAAGAGGGGTGCAAAAAGAGGATTTTCTAGGAAAAGCAGCGAGCTGAAGCACCAAAGCCCAGCCCACGTTTGGAACAAAGAAAATGGCTGTGGCGACCGCCACAAGCATGTGACGAGCGTCACGCCCCAAAACCTAGTGTTACGACCGTAACACATAGTGTGACGGACGTCACACATTTCATCCTATATTTTAGGATTGACGTGCGTAACAGAAGGAACGTTCTCCCCTAAATTTTCTCATGCACGCTTTGAACCACACGGAAGACCAATTCAAGGAAACAGTTATTTTGGAGGTGAATATAAATAGACCTCAAAAGATCCAATAGAGACTCTCTTCTCCGTGCAATTTTTACAGCAATATTTTCTAGCACTCTAAACTTCCAAGCAATTTATTTTCTTTTCTTTTCTAGTTAATTTCCTAAGCATTCAGTTTATTTTCTCACGATAGTTTCTACACCGGAGACTATTGTGTAATTTTTAATGGATCTAACCTTACGTCAGATCATAGTATTTTATTTCCTCGTTTTTACTTTCCTATCTGATCGAGAATTATGAAGAACAAATCCAACCGACTTGTGGTGGAGTGTTCGAGCATCGAAGCTAGGAGTTAAAATCCAGATTTCTAGTAATTTTCCAGGTTCATTAATTAATTGATTTATTGTTTTAATTTACATATGCTTTGTTCTTCTGTTTATATATTGTTGGTTTGATATGGCCGTATTTATGCATGATTATTGTTTATGCGTGTTTAGCATGTCCGGCTAATTAATTTAGATATCGGTATGTAAAGTAAGCGGAATAAAGGAATCAAAAATTGAGTTGGTTTAAATTTATTTCAAAATATAGTCACTCTTTTTCTGGTCTCAATTTACAAAGTTAATACCAAGGTTTTTGTACGAGAGTAAAAGACATACAGAAGTTAAAATCAATAGAACGACGGTTTGAGCTTTTAACTGGACAGTGTAAATTGAACATTAACTTTAAATCAGGGCGAAAGCAATTTTTAAGGTTAATTGAATTCTAATTATTTTCAAAAATTATTTTTAAAAGTTAAATGTGAGGACGAGAGTTAAGCATTTAAGTTTAATCATATAATCTAAGTCAACAGAGCGAGAGTTTGAGACGAGGGTGTTTAAACGGTTAGTATTTTCTCAAAAAGAGTTTCCATAGATTCTATTATTTTCAAAAGTGATTTTAGATTTAACGAAATAGTGAAAGCGTACGTTAAAATATAAAGTCATAGTCTAATTCAATAGAGCGAGAGTTTGAGGAAAAGACTTTTAATTGATAGTGTCTACTGAAAAGACTTATTTTAAAATTAAGAAAAGGACCAACGAAGATTTGATTCCCTAATTACGACGAACTACATACCGATATCCGTGTTATTTGATATTTAATCTAGATCCAAATTTAGTTTTACTTTTCACCCTAATCATCAAAGTATCATCCGCCTTAACTTTACGCAGTAACCCTAGAAAAACGGTATATCGATTCATTAAGTCCCTGTGGGATCGATATCTTTTAAAACTACGCGATTAGACTGTGCACTTGCAGTTAATACCCCGATAGACTCATAAAGTCGCGATCAACCGCTTCCGAACTCTGCTTGGTTCCTAATGTTCAAATTCCGCCTAAATTCAAAGCACCAGACTTCGAGAAATACAAACGAAATTCATGTCCTCAAAGTCATTTGGTTATGTATGCTAGGAAGATGCCCACTCACACTGACAACCATCAACTTCTGATCCACTACTTTCAAGATAATGTAACTGGTGCCGCTCTTAAGTGGTACATGGGCTTGGACGGTGCAAAGATTCGTACTTTAAATGACCTTGGTGAAGATTTTATTCGTCAATGTGAAGACATGACTTCTCAGATGTTTTGATGACGACAAACTTCGCTACAAAGCTAAAAACTGATTAACAAAAAGATTGATCAAGATTCAAGCTCGTGAATGAAGTTTCCAACCTATGATCAAGTCTTGATGAAACGCATGAAGAATCGTCTTTCAAATGGATAAGGTAAAACTTGAACTCTAGATAGTTATACAAGTGTTCAAATCATGTTTCATTCATGCCATAATCATTGAAAGTATTTTTATGCATCAAACATTTCACTCTTTTAACTATTTTTCAAAGTTGTGACAGAGTAACCGATTATCCACTTTATGATAACCGATTACTCTGTGTTATTTTCAAATATTTTTTGAACGTTGGAACCAAGTAATCGATTATCCTCTTTGGGGTAACCGATTACTCTGAGAAAATTTCAAATATTTTTAAACGTTGAATGCAAGAAACCGATTATCCAATTTAAGGTAACTGATTACCACTGATCCAGAGGCAAAAATATATGCATCTATTCATGGAAACTTTTCTATTTTCTTTACCATGAACCATGGCAAACTTTGGATTATTGCACTCATTTGAGGAGGTGTTTTAGACATTATATAAACATCATTTTTCAGATTTCAAAATTACCTCCTTGCAAAATTTCAAATCATTTACACACATTTTCTCAAACTTTCTAAGTGTTCATCCAAATTTTCTTAAGAGTGAAACCTTGCATAAACTTTCATTTTCAGCATCATAGTTTCATTTCATACAAAGAACACTTGTATAATTATTGTGAGAATTGAGTGTTACAAAGGAGAAGATCAATTGATTAATTGATATACTTCAAATTCCAACTACTTTCATCTTCTATAAACATTCAGAATTATATTCTTTGATTACAACTTATTTTTAGGATTGTTAAGAATAAGTTTGTAAGGTGTTATCCTTGTTATCCGGTGTGTGGATACAAGAGGTCCATTTGTGAGAAATTGAGTATCGATTGGACTTTAAACATTGTAAATCCAAGAGGATTGTTCTTGGTGTGTTAGAATTAGATAGAAAGACCTTAAGGTGTCTTGTCTAGGAATCTAACATTATAGTGAAATTCTCTTTCGTGTTGAAAGGGGAGTGGAGTACTCTCAATCTGTGAGGGTAACCACTACACATCGTGGTGTTATTTACTTTCCGCACTTTACCGCTTTTCATCGCATAAGCAACTCAAGAAAGTAAAAGTCATAAGCCGTAAAAAATCCGGAAAATACTCTAAGTGCCTCATTCACCCCCCATCTAAGGCACTCCTTAAACTTACAATTGGCATCAGAGCAGGTCATAGGTAACCTGTTCCTAAAAGATCCGCATGGCTTCCGCAAGCACGAATCCTGTTTTTAAAGACGGTAGAAGTAGTAACAAACCACCACTATTCTCTGGAGAATATTTTGATTTCTGGAAGATTCGTATGAAGGCACATCTAGAAGCCCAAGGAGAAGGCATATGGGAAGCCGTTGAAGATGGTCCACATAATCCTATGAGTATGGTCAATGGCGTTGGTACTGCTAAGATAAAGAGTTCGTATGATGAAGATGATAAGAAAAAAATCTTAAATGAAAAGAAAGCAATAAACATTCTTCAAAGTGCTTTAAGCATGGATGAGTTCTTCCGCATATCTCAATGCAAGACGGCGAAAGAAATATGGGACACCTTAGTGGAGACACATGAAGGCACCGCCGAAGTAAAGAGATCAAGGTTGAATACATTAAGTCAATAATATGAGATGTTTAGAATGCTGCCCAGAGAATCCATCGTGGCGCTACAAAAGAGATTTGTTCACTTGACAAACCACTGGATTGCTCTCGGAAAAACATTTACAAATGACGATCTCAATCTTAAAGTACTAAGACCATTGACTCGAGAATGGCAACCGAATGTGACGGCTATCTCCGAAAAGAAAAGTCTTTCAACAATGACGTCCACATCAATCTTTGGAAAACTTCAAGAACATGAGTTAGAACTTGGTAGGCTTGAGAAACATGAAAGCCAAGAAAAGAAATCTAAAGGGATTGCCTTGAAGGTAGAATCAAAAGAAGATAAAGATGATGACGCATTGGAGGAAGATGAGAATTTCATGCTCCTTGTTAAAAGGCTCGGTAAGTTCTTTAACAAAAATGATAAATCCTTTAACGCTAAAAAGAATAGACATTTCAGGAAAAAGGAGGCCACCACATCTACGCAAGATGTAACATGCTACGAATGTGGAAAGCAAAGCCACATAAAGCCGGAATTTCCTAAACTTTCAAAGAAAGGAGGATTCAAGAGCAAGAAGAATTTCAAGAACAAAAAGGCATATCTTGCATGGGAGGACAACGAAATTAGTTCTTCATCCGGATCGGATAGCGAGAAATATGCAAACTTGGCGCTAATGGCTTCACATCATTCTGATGATGAAGAAGAGGTTAGTAATAATTTTTCTCTTTTTGATGATGATGCGCAAGATGCAATTAATGAATTATTAAATGAATGCAAAATTCTTTATAAAACTATATCATCTCAAAAGAAACAAATTTCTTCCTTGGAAGAAAAGATTGAAAGCTTTGAAAATGAGAAACAAAAGATGATTAGTGAAAAGAAGAATTTTGTATGTCTAGAGTGTGAGTCTCTCTCGTTCCAAATTGTCCAACTTAAAAGAGTCCTTGAAAGGTATGAAAAAGGACAAATTGGTTTGGAAGGGGTTCTTAGCCAACAAAGGTACTCAAATGACAAAAGTGGACTTGGTTACTCCAAATTTTCTAAACCAAGTTCAAGTAAAACTATCTTTGTAAGGCCTAAGGATCAATCTCCAAAAGAAAGAGTCGACACACTAAAAGTTGTGCATCAACATCCTAAAAAGAAAAAGTTTACAAAGAAAAAGTCCTATGTTCCTAAATATAAAAGCAATTTTGAACCAACCTGTTTTTATTGTGGTATTATTGACCATACACCTAATGCTTGCTACATTAGAAATTTTAGTGTAGCAAAAGGGCATTATGTATGGGTGGAGAAAGGAACTAATTATAAAGGACCGAAAGAAATTTGGGTACCTAACCAAACTTAACTTTGTTTTGTAGGTTTGCCTGAAGGCCACATCAAATCTTAGGTATTTGGATAGTGGTTGCTCCAAGCATATGACCGGTGATGTGCACAAATTTTCAGATCTAAAGCTTAAGGCCAAGGGTTATGTTACTTATGGAGATAACAACAAAGGAAGAATTCTTGGCATAGGCAAAGTAGGTGCACCAAATTTCATATCCATCGAAGATGTGCTATATGTCGAAGGACTAAAGCACAATCTCTTAAGTATAAGCCAACTTTATGACAAAGGATTCAAAATAAGATTCACAAAAGATGAATGTTAAATTGAAGACGAAATCACACAAGAGGTAATGCTTATAGGTAAGCGAATTAATAATATTTTCATTATTTCCCTTGACGATGTTTCTTTGAAGGTTAAGTGTCTTGTGGCAAATAACAACGACTCATGGTTATGGCATAAGAGATTTGCTCACATTCACATGGAGCACTTGAATAAGTTAGTAAAACATGACCTTGTCATTGGATTGCCAAAAATAAAATTCATCAAAGATAGACTTTGCGACGCATGTCAAAAGGGGAAGCAAACCAAATCAACTTTCACATCCAAAAATGTGGTGTCCACTTCTAGGCCACTACAATTGTTACATATGGACTTATTTGGTCCATCAAGAACAAGAAGCTTCGGAGGTAACTTATATGCTTTCGTTATTGTTGATGATTATTCTAGATATTGTAATACCCCAAAATTTACCCTTCATTTTTCCTGGAAAAAAAAAACGAAAAAAAAGAAAAAAAAAAGTTAAAAATAAATAAATAAATAAAATTAATTAAATAAATAAATAAAATATAACAAATTTTTTTGGACTTGGGTCTCCCTCATTTTAGCCCACTACCCACGAAAATCAGTCTATAAATACTGAAGTTTCAGTAGAGGAAAAGACACTTGGAGTTACACTGGGAGATTCACTGGAGAAAGAATTTGAGAGAAGGAAACCTAGGAACTACTCTGCAGCGACCTTCAGGCAGCCCTGAGAAGTTCACTCCGCCTCACACAAACCCTAGTATTACTTTGCAGATCCGGCCGTACCATTCAATCTTAATCAATCTCTCCAATCAGGGATACCATCCGGAGGTTTATCCTGATTAATCGTATTGACTGATTTTCTTTGATGGTCTAGCTGGAGAGATCTCAGGGTTGCTAATCCTTTAATTGCTGTAACTTCGGATCTTTATCCGTGTGGTAATTTTTTCCCTTTTTCGTACTTTATCGCTTTCTTAGCTGGAAGACCTCGATAGGAGGCAATGTTTGAGCCCCTTGGTGGAATTTTACTCTAAGATACATGTTTTGTGTGGTGTGATTGTTCCCCCGTGGGACACGAGGCTTCAGATAGTCTCCCGTCTGCTTGCCAATTAAGGTAGCACTGTTCCTTCGCCTAGGACTTCCTTTTTGCATGCGCGTTCCTACAACGCATCCCAAACCCTAAAACCCAAAGCAACATGTTTACTCCTTCTACTACAGGCGAGTAAGTCTCCAAAGGTCGAGCATCCGGTAGATTGCGTAGTGACGTCGTTCGTCCAAAACCCAATCCACAACCCCGTAGTTAGCCGAACTACGGCTTGCTCTAATTCTCATTCCAGATGAGATACGTAGGCATAAGACGCGATGTCTTAGCGAGCACACATCCCCCAACCCATAGGTCAGCCGAGCTACGAAGACTCTGATTCTCATATTCAGATGAGATACGTATGCAGTGGATGCGACATCCACGCGAGTCATTTCTCTTAACCTTTTTAGTAAATAAACACATTAGGTAAACCCACACCCTTTAGACAAAAACCACAAAAGTGGATCCCGTAGAGTACTATGGATGCGTAGGGGTGCTAATACCTTCCCTTCGCATAACCGACTCCCGAACCCAAGATTTGGTTAGGAGACCCCGTCTTGTCCTTTCCTTTTTCAGGTTTACTTCGAGCGTTTCCTTTCCCTCCTTTGGGATGAATAACGCACGGTGGCGACTCTTCTGTCTTTTTCTTTCGCCGATTGTTTTTTTTCGCGCATTGTATTTTTCAGGTTGCGACAGCTAGCGACTCTGCTGGGGACTTAAGAAGTTGACCTCTTGCTGGTCCATCTTCCCTAAGCGAGTCCCTCCTAGCTTGTGTGATTTCTAGTTCATTGGGTGTTCATGCTTTTGTATATTTATTTACTTACTTGCTTGCATTCATCTGCTGTATCTGTTGGAGCTGTTGTTTATTTGTTGGGATGGGATGTTCTACGAGAGATAAGCCCATTACCTAGGCTTGAGTGTACACACAGGTTTTAGAGTGGATGATCATGAGGCTTGCGTGGCATGTTGCTATGTTAAGTCGTTCGTGAAGAACCACACCCAGACGAGGTTTCTTTTGGATATATTATGTCCTACGGATGTTCCGTAACGACATGATGTTCCTTTAGAAATCGTCGACTCTGGTGACCATTTCCCGAGAACTCAGTCGAGGCCTCTCCTCCGAGACGTGATTATGTTAGCTCTGGTGGGCGCATTCTCGCTGATCAATCCGAGGACCCCGAGACTGGGAACTTGCTTTAGGATGTCCTGTTGAGGGGAGTCAGTGGAGGTCTTTTATCCCGTAATAATGTCAAACCTTCATTGGTAAACGTATTATTCGCAACTAAAGGGCTGAAGTTGGCAAACTTCTGTTCTTAGAACCTACCAGTGAGGGGCGGGCTAAATTCAGGAAACCTTAACCTCCAACCAACCCGGTTTTCTGGAGCAGAGCTTTGATCTTGTATTATATCCCTCAGTGGGTTTCTCTTCAGACAGTGCAACCCGACAGATGTTCAAGCAGATACAGCAATCTTGATTTCCATGCCGCTGCATTGCATTCACATCATTTTGCATCACATTATTTTGCATTCATAATCATTCACACATGTTTATCCATTTCTGTGGGGTTTATATCTTCCACTTGATTCTAGTTGGAATTTTCCTGGTTCTCATCAACGACTTAGTCTTTTTCTTCTTACACTGTTTATCAAATGTGAGACTGGAATCAAGGGGATAGAATGCCTTTTGGAATTGATAAACATGTCATTGCATTTACATATTCATTAGCATGTCTTGCATAACAGGTACCGCCACAGTGTTCTCAGTTTGTTTGGTGTTCAATCATCAAGATAGCTGACCCAGGCATTCACCGGTACGGTACCCGCAGAAACCAACAAAGAGTAATGGAAAGCCTACAGGCAGAGTTCGCCGAGATGAAAATCCGCATGAATCAATTCATGGATGTGGTTCAAGGGGTGGCTCAGGGACAACAAGAGCTCAGGAAGATGATATAGAGGAATCCCCCTGCTCAACCAGAGACGGTGACTAATCCTCCAGCTGGAGAGGCTAAATGGACTGGGGCCTATCCCAATCCTACATGTCAACCTTGATCAACAGCTCGTCCATGATGATCAGGCCGATCAATTCCCCCTACTGCAGGAAGACTTTGGTATGGGTCATGGTGTGGACCCCATGTTTAGAAGATTGGAAGACAATATTGAGAACTGCAAAGCTTTTAAGCACGTAGTTCAAGACCTCATAGATTCAAAGGCCATCAACCTTGCACCGGCTCCTAATGTCGTCAACAATCCCATGCCGCAGCATGGTGGTGCAAACATTAATATGATGGAAGGAAAAGCCAAGTCCATTAAGGATGTGTTGAAGTTGAAGACTCCATTGTTGGATATCAAAGGATGCTTGCTGAAGGCCGATGTTTTCCCCGGTTGTGGGAAGGGTTGTTTGGATTGTGCCACTCAGAGTGGAGGTTGTTTGAAGCTACAGCAGGGTATCCAGGCCTTGCTCGACAAAGGTATCCTCCAGGTTGAAGATTTGTCTGTCCAAGAGTCTGTGGAAGGGGTTGAGGAAGAAGTGTTTGAAGATGCTACTGATGAATTCACAGATGTTGTTCCTGTTAATTTTGTGATTCCCAGTGAGGTCTCTGCGGTCAACAATGAAGAGGGTGGGGATAGTGATTGTGACATCGACAACTGGGTGCGTCCGAGGATCCCGGGTGAAGTCATCAACAATTGGTCTTCTGAAGAGATTATCCAAGTCACTCTTCTTGAAGAGTAATTTTCTTTGTTTATTCATGCATATCCAAGTCTTACGTTCCGCCCAGGGCGTAATGACTCATTGTAGGGCCCGTCTATGTGACACTTGCATTTTTATCATAAATAAAGGACGTATTTTTTGCATTCAAATATTTCGTTCCCTGTCTTTCTATTTTTGCAGTTTTTCAAAATAAAAAAATGGCAATGTTTTGTTTATTTTCCACTTTTTTTTCACACTCATAAGCACATACCATCACTCATGCAGATGCACATCACCGGATCCTATTGATAACGGTTCTGCTATGGCTCGCTTCGACTTTGAAAATCCAATCTTTCAAGCTGAAGAAGAGGGTGATGAAGACCGTGAACTCCCTGAAGAGCTTACCAGGTTATTAAAACAAGAGGAAAGGGTTATTCAACCGCATCAAGAGTCTGTTGAAGTGATTAATCTCGGCACCGAGGACGCCAAGAGAGAAATCAAGATAGGGGTTGCTTTAGAAGACAATGTGAAGAAAGGGCTGATTGAATTGCTGCAAGAATATGTTGACATCTTCGCCTGGTCTTATCAGGACATGCCTGGGCTGGACACAGACATCGTGGTACACCGCTTGCCTCTCAAAGAAGGTTGTCCTCCGGTCAAGCAGAAGCTCAGAAGAACAAGACCAGATATGGCTGTCAAGATAAAGGAAGAAGTGCAAAAGCAGTTGGATGCAGGGTTTCTAGCAGTCACCAATTATCCGCCATGGGTTGCAAACATCGTCCCAGTACCTAAGAAGGATGGAAAGGTACGGATGTGTGTCGACTACCGGGATCTGAACAGAGCTAGCCCTAAAGATGATTTCCCATTACCTCACATCGACGTTTTGGTGGATAATACAGCTCAGTTCTCGGTATTCTCTTTCATGGATGGCTTTTCTAGCTATAACCAAATCAAGATGGCACCAGAAGACATGGAAAAGACAACTTTCATAACCCCATGGGGCACCTTCTGCTACAAGGTGATGCCGTTTGGTCTGAAAAATGCCGGAGCAACATATCAACGAGCTATGGTAACTCTGTTCCATGATATGATTCATCATGAAATCGAGGTTTATGTGGATGATATGATTGCCAAATCTCAGACAGAAGAAGAACATTTGGTGAATTTGCAGAAACTGTTTGAGCGTTTGAGGAAATTCAAACTGAGACTTAACC
Organism: Lathyrus oleraceus; assembly: GCF_024323335.1. Taxonomy (NCBI): domain Eukaryota; kingdom Viridiplantae; phylum Streptophyta; class Magnoliopsida; order Fabales; family Fabaceae; genus Lathyrus; species Lathyrus oleraceus. The sequence continues at coordinate 179,301,816 of NC_066582.1, forward strand.
CGAACAAGTGCACTTTCGGGGTGAGATCGGGAAAATTGCTGGGTTTTATCGTTAGTGGAAAAGGGATTGAGGTGGATCCTGACAAAGTAAAAGCGATACAGGAAATGCCAGAGCCAAGAACAGAGAAGCAAGTCCGTAGTTTCTTAGGGAGGTTGAACTACATTGCAAGGTTCATCTCTCACCTAACAACCACGTGTGAGCCAATTTTCAAATTGTTGAGAAAAGATCAGGCTATCAGGTGGAATCAAGATTGTCAAAGGGCTTTCGAGAAGATAAAAGAGTATCTACAGAAACCTCCAATCCTTATACCTCTAGTTCCTGGGAGATCTCTGATAATGTACCTGTCAGTGACCGAGAACTCGATGGGGTGTGTATTGGGACAGCATGACGAGTCTGGTCGAAAAGAGCATGCCATATACTACCTTAGCAAAAAGTTTACCGACTGTGAAATCAAATATTCGCAGCTTGAGAAAACTTGTTGTGCTTTGGCCTGGGATGCTTGCCGACTGAGACAGTATATGTTGAACCATACTACCTTGTTGATTTCTAAGATGGATCCAGTGAAGTACATCTTTGAGAAGCCGGCTCTCACCGGACGTGTTTCCCGTTGGCAGATGATTTTAACAGAGTATGATATCCAGTATACATCCCAGAAAGCCATCAAAGGGAGTATTCTGTCAGACTATTTTGCTCAGCAGCCGATTGATGATTATGAGCTGATGAAGTTTGATTTTCCAGATGAAGACATCATGTTCCTCAAGATGAAAGACTGTGAAGAGCCAGTTGTTGAGGAGGGACCTGATCCAAACGAAAAGTGGACTTTTTTGTTTGATGGGGCTGTCAATGCTAGAGGAAGTGGAATTGGCGCTGTTATTACTACTCCGAAAGGTGCCCACATACCTTTCACCGCTCGTTTGACTTTTGAGTGCACAAATAATGAAGCTGAGTACGAGGCTTGTATTTTGGGTATTGAGCAAGCCATTGATCTGAGAATCAAGACTCTGGACATCTTCGGAGATTCGGCTCTGGTGATCAATCAAGTGAATGGTGATTGGAATACTCTCCAGCCCACTCTGGTCCCCTACAGAGATTACACGAGAAGACTGTTGACTTTCTTCACAACAGTAAAATTGTATCATATGCCTCGTGATGAGAACCAGATGGCAGACGCACTTGCTACTCTATCCTCCATGATCAAGGTAATTCACTGGAACCATGCTCCCAGGATCGATGTGATGCGCCTTGACAGGGCCGCATATGTGTTTGCTGCTGAACTGGTAGTCGATGACAAGCCTTGGTATCACGATATCAAGTGCTTTCTGAAGAATCAAGAGTACCCTGCAGGGGCATCCAACAATGACAGAAAGACTTTGAGAAGATTGGCAGGCAGTTTCTTCTTGAACAAAGACGATGTGCTGTATGAGAGGAACTTCAACATGATTTTGCTCAGATGCGTGGACAGACACGAGGCGGACATGTTAATGCAGGAAGTTCATGAAGGTTCCTTCGGTACTCATGCCGGCGGACATGCAATGGCTAAGAAATTGTTGAGAGCGGGTTATTACTGGATGACTATGGAATCAGATTGCTTCAAATATGCTTGGAAGTGTCATAAATGCCAGATTTATGCTGATAAGGTGCATGTACCGCCAAATCCTCTGAATGTGATGACTTCGCCGTGGCCGTTTTCTATGTGGGGAATTGACATGATTGGAAAGATCGAACCGACTGCTTCCAATGGGCATCACTTCATCCTTGTTGCCATCGACTATTTCACCAAGTGGGTCGAGGCAGCGTCGTTCGCGAATGTCACCAGACATGTGGTTTCCCGTTTCATCAAAAAAGAAATCATTTGTCGCTATGGGATTCCCGAAAGAATCATTATTGATAATGGTTCTAATCTCAACAACAAAATGATGAAGGAGTTGTATCAGAACTTCAACATTCAACATCACAATTCTTCCCCTTACCGCCCTAAGATGAACGGCGCTGTTGAGGCGGCAAATAAGAACATAAAGAAGATTGTGAAGAAGATGGTCGTCACGTACAGAGATTGGCATGAGATGTTACCCTTCGCCTTGCATGGGTACCGCACTTCAGTACGTACATCGACCGGGGCAACCCCTTACTCCCTGGTGTATGGTATGGAAGTAGTCCTACCTGTCGAAGTGGAGATTCCTTCTCTAAGAGTCCTGTTGGATGTCAAGTTAGACGAAGCCGAATGGATTCGGACAAGGTTCAATGAGTTGAGTCTTATCGAAGAGAAGCGAATGGCAGCCATTTGTCATGGGCAGTTGTATCAGAGTCGGATGAAGAGAGCCTTTGATCAGAAAGTGCGTCCTCGTTGTTTCCAAGTCGGAGATTTAGTGTTGAAAATGATCCTTCCTCCTCAGACAGATCACAGGGGCAAGTGGACTCCTAACTATGATGGACCGTATATTGTCACCAAGGTTTTTGATGGTGGGGCCTTAATGCTTGCAACTATGGATGGTGAAAACTTCACTTCCCCTGTGAACTCAGACGCAGTTAAAAAATACTTCGCATAAAATAGACCTGCTGGACAGTAAAAAGAATAGTCCAGGCAAAAATGGGCATCCCGACGAACCAAGAAAATGAAAAGGTTCGGGCAAAAATTAGGGATTAAAAATGAAAAGATCGTATACCCGGTAAGTTGAAAACCTGAAAAGGCAACTTAGGCAAAAATGGGTATCCCGGTGGATTGAAAACCCGAAAAGGGCGATCCAGGCAAAAGTTAGGGATTAAGCGAATGACTGTGTTCTGAGTTAGTTCTGAATCTCATCTCATGTCGATGACTGGAAATTTTCGAAAGGTAGGAAACAGTCCAATCACCTTTTCAGAAGGCTGATCATTTGGAGGATCTTGAAGACGGGCAAGTCATAGCAGAATTGGAACCCAATAGAAATCCATTTCACATTGCCATTAGATTAATTTCTGTTTTTATCTTTTGTGCGATTACCTCTTTCCAGGGATTGCTTCCTGATGTAAATGCCTATTCAGAGGCCATTCAATCAATAAAATCATGTTATTCAGTATATCTCTGTTTTCATTTTCATTTTACTGTTTTGTTTGCAAAAATGACGTCCGAATTTTTGATAAACATTGCATCATGACACATAAGGGCTTTACAGGTACATGCTTAATAAACATTTAAAATTGCTGTAAATTTTAAGTGCTTTGGATCGTCTATTCAGAACAGATACCCTCGGGGCATTTCCTTAAAATCCCCTGCAGATGATCGTGAATATCTTCCCCAGTGAAGTCGCCAACAGACGAATCCGGTGTCTTATCCCTGCAGAGCTGATCAGAGTGTTGGATTCTTCAATCCCCAACAGGTTCTCACCACTGTACTTCCCCAAGCGTTTGTTTCAGGACATACACTCCCCAGTAGAGTTGACAGTGCCAGATTGTATACCCCCAGCGGAGTTGACAGTGCCAGACTGTATCTTCCCAGCAGAAGTGGATGCTCCTTAGAGTTCGAGGCCAGATCGATAATCCCAATGCCAGATCCATGGTTTCTTTCCTTGAAGCAGAACCTCGGTACCGTATCAGTGTTTGCTTCCCCTGTTGAGTCATCTCTCGCAGATCGTGGTTGCCAGAACCACTATCGCTTTCCCCAACAGCAGGTGTTCAGTGTCGTTCTCTCCCCAGTCAGAATCTCGGTATTTCGTCATTGCTAGAACACCGTGTGGCGGGTCATTTCCCCACAGAATTCTTTGCGCTGTGCATCTCCAACAGCCTTGCCAGGGTCCAGAAGATGGTGATCATTTCCCCAGTAGATCCCCTTGCCTTAGCTTGGCATTCTACCCAGCATTTCGCATCCCTGCATGTAGAATCATATTGCATTGCATCCTCCCAAATTGCGTAGCATTTCCATTTTCATGGAGCATTACGCCATTGAAAGATTCAAACATACGCACGTAAGCATAAAACATTCTCGGTATCCCAAGTGATAAGCTAGAAGTTGTTTCCAGTACTCAAACTGAAGATTGTTCATGACCCACCTTGGTTATCCCCAACAAGTGTCATTGGCCCATGCGTCGCCTTTATTATCATTCCCTATTTCTGCCAATGCTGACAGGCATGAAGTTTTCCGATGTTCAGATCGAAGAAGTTTCCGACGTTCAGGTCGATGCAACTTGTGGCATTCAGGCCAGTTTTCCGGTATCCAGACCGAAGTGGCATTCAGGCCAGTTTTCCGGTATCCAGACCGAAGTGGCATTCAGGCCAGTTTTCCGGTATCCAGACCGAAGTGGCATTCAGGCCAGTATTCCGATGTTCAGATCGAAGAAGTTTCCGACGGTCAGGTCGATGCGACTTGTGGCATTCAGGCCAGTATTCCGATATTCAGATCGAAGTGGCATTCAGGCCAGTGTTCCGATATTCAGATCGAAGTGGCATTCAGGCCAGTTTTCCCGATATTCAGATCGAAGTGGCATTCAGGCCAAGTCTTTCCGATGTTCAGATCGAAGAAGTTTCCGACGTTCAGGTCGATGCGACTTGTGGCATTCAGGCCAATTTTCCGATGTTCAGATCGAAGTCCTTTCCAGTATTCAGACTGATGAGCGGCATTCAGGCCATGGTTATTTCTGTGTTACCATTTATTTTGGTATCCAGTTTAACATTCTTTTTCGATATTCAGACTGACTCTCACCGTACCAGACGGGTTCTTCTTTCAAGGCCACCTCTTTGCCGATTCTAATAGGCATTGTCACTTCACTTCACTTTAGTGCAAATTTTTGGGCTTTTATTGTATTCAATCCCTTGATACCTCGAAAGTACGAAAGCAGCTGCCATCTTCTTTCCGGGTCTCTAGTTGATTGAATAGGGGCAGCTGTAATACCCCAAAATTTACCCTTCATTTTTCCTGGAAAAAAAAACGAAAAAAAAAAATGAAAAAGAAAAACGAAATAAAAAAAAAGTTAAAAATAAATAAATAAATAAAATTAATTAAATAAATAAATAAAATATAACAATTTTTTTTGGACTTGGGTCTCCCTCATTTGAGCCCACTACCCACGAAAATCAGTCTATAAATATTGAAGTTTCAATAGAGGAAAAGACACTTGGAGTTACACTGGGAGATTCACTGGAGAAAGATTTTGAGAGAAGGAAACATAGGAACTACTCTGCAGCGACCTTCAGGCAGCCCTGAGAAGTTCACTCCGCCTCACACAAACCCTAGTATTACTTTGCAGATCCGGCCGTACCATTCAATCTTAATCAATCTCTCCAATCAGGGATACCATCCAGAGGTTTATCCTGATTAATCGTATTGACTGATTTTCTTTGATGGTCTAGCTGGAGAGATCTCAGGGTTGCTAATCCTTTAATTGCTGTAACTTCGGATCTTTATCCGTGTGGTAATTTTTTCCCTTTTTCGTACTTTATCGCTTTCTTAGCTGGAAGACCTCGATAGGAGGCAATGTTTGAGCCCCTTGGTGGCATTTTACTCTAAGATACATGTTTTGTGTGGTGTGATTGTTCCCCCGTGGGACACGAGGCTTCGGATAGTCTCCCGTCTGCTTGCCAATTAAGGTAGCACTGTTCCTTCGCCTAGGACTTCCTTTTTGCATGCGCGTTCCTACAACGCATCCCAAACCCTAAAACCCAAAGCAACACGTTTACTCCTTCTACTACAGGCGAGTAAGTCTCCAAAGGTCGAGCATCTGGTAGATTGCGTAGTGACGTCGTTCGTCCAAAACCCAATCCACAACCCCGTAGTTAGCCGAACTACGGCTTGCTCTGATTCTCATTCCAGATGAGATATGTAGGCATAAGACGCTATGTCTTAGCGAGCACACATCCCCCAACCCATAGGTCAGCCGAGCTACGAAGACTCTGATTCTCATATTCAGATGAGATACGTATGCAGTGGATGCGACATCCGCGCGAGTCATTTCTCTTAACCTTTTTAGTAAATAAACACATTAGGTAAACCCACACCCTTTAGACAAAAACCACAAAAGTGGATCCCGTAGAGTACTATGGATGCGTAGGGGTGCTAATACCTTCCCTTCGCATAACCGACTCTCGAACCCAAGATTTGGTTACGAGACCCTGTCTTGTCCTTTCCTTTTTCAGGTTTACTTCGAGCGTTTCCTTTCCCTCCTTTGGGATGAATAACGCACGGTGGCGACTCTTCTGTCTTTTTCTTTCGCCGGTTGTTTTTTTCGCGCACTGTATTTTTCAGGTTGCGACAGATATACTTGGACATTATTTTTAGTGCAGAAAAGTGATGCATTCAAAGCATTCAAGAAGTATGCAAAACAAATTCAAAATGAGAAATCATTAACAATTGCCTCCATAAGAAGCGATCATGGTGGAGAATCCCAGAATACCTCTTATGAAGACTTTTATGAAGATCAAGGAATATTTCACAACTTCTCGGCTCCAAGGACTCCACAACAAAATGGAGTAGTTGAAAGAAAGAATAGGTCATTGGTGGAACTTGCAAGAACAATGCTTAGCGACTCAAATCTTCCTAAGTATTTTTGGGCGGATGCGGTTAGCACATCATGTTTTTTAAGTAGTAAAGTTAACATAAGACCCATCCTAAAGAAGACTCCATATGAACTCTTCAAAGGAAGGAAACCCAATATTGCTTTCTTTCACATCTTTGGATGCAAGTGCTTTGTCCTAAACAATGACAAAGACAACCTTGGTAAGTTCGACGAAAAATCGGATGAAGGTATTTTTCTTGGTTATTATCTTACAAGTAAGGCATATAGAATTTACAATAAAAGAAATTTAAATATAGAAGAATCCATGCCTGTTAAGTTTGACGAATCTAACCCCTCGAAAGAGGAAATTGTTGTTTGTCATGATGATGATGATTTTGTAGAAATTCCTAAAGAAGATACTTCAAACAAGAATCAAGAAGCACCGATTCAACAAGAGCCAAATGAAAATGATCTACCTAAGGAATGGAGGACTCATAAAGATCATTCTATTGACAAAGTAATTGGTGACATTAGTCAAGGTGTTGCTACAAGATTGAATCTCAAGGATGCATGCTTAAACATGGCATTCGTTTCACAAATAGAACCTCTAAAATTGATGAAGCTCTAGAAGATGATCAATGGATTGTTGCTATGCAAGAAGAATTAAACCAATTTGAGAGAAATCATGTTTGGGAACTTGTTCCTAGCCTAAGTGGTAAGCACATCATTGGAACAAGATGGGTGTTTAAGAACAAACTTGATGAGAATGGAATAATTGTTCAAAACGAAGCAAGATTGGTCGCTCAAGGGTATAATCAAGAAGAAGGAATCGACTTTGAAGAAAATTTCGCTCCGGTTGCAAGGTTAGAAGTTATTCGTTTATTACTTGCTTACGCATGTTCAATTAATTTTCAGCTATTTCAAATGGACGTCAAAAGCGCCTTCTTAAACGGCTACATCAACGAAGAAGTCTATGTCATACAAACCCCTGGGCTTTGAAGACTTAAAGCATCCTTCACATGTATACAAATTGAAGAAAGCGCTCTATGGATTAAAACAAGCACCAAGAGCGTGGTATGATCGTCTAAGTAATTTTCTATGTGAAAAAGGTTTTGAAAAAGGAAAAGTAGACAAGAATTTATTTATCAAGAAGATAAAAGGGAACACCTTACTTGTTCAAGTCTACGTAGACGGCATAATCTTTGGTTCAACCAACAAAGAACTATGTGAAGAATTTGCGTTGATAATGCAAGGTGAATTTGAAATGTCTATGATGGGAAAGATGAACTACTTCCTTGGATTGCAAATCAAGCAACTAAAAGACTGAATCTTTACCAACCAATCAAAATATTGCAAAGAGCTGCTAAAGAGATTTGAAATGGATGGTTGTAAAGCAATGTCAACACCAATGGGCTCTGGAACCTATGTTGATCAAGACGAATCGGGTATGTCAACTGATATCACGAAGTATCGAGGTATGATTGGTTCTTTATTATATTTGACGGCAAGCCGTCCTGACATAATGTTTAGCGTGTGTTTATGTGCTCACTTCCAAGCAAATCCAAAGGAGTCACATCTCACGGCGGTCAAAAGAATCATGAAGTATCTCAAGGGAACAACCAACGTTGGATTATGGTATCCTAAAGGTAGTGTTTGTAAGTTAATTGGTTTTTCTGACGCGGATTATGCAGGTTGTAAAACAGATAGAAAAAGCACTAGTGGAACGTGTCACATCCTTGGTAATGCTCGAGTCTCATGGTCCTGTAAGAAACAAGTGTGTGCTGCTCTTAGTACGGCTGAAGCAGAATACGTAGCAGCGGGCAGTTGCTGTGCACATAATCTTTGGCTAAAGCAACAATTAAGTGACTATGGAATCGATCTTGGATGCATACTGATTGGGAAAATAGCAAGTGTACTATTTTTCCTTTTATAGTAATAACGGGGAAATTCCCCGAATGTCGATCTCAAGGACTGCACGTTAGTATTGAGTTTAAATTATCATTTAATTAAACAAAAAGTATTAATTTGGTTTTTGAGTGTAAAAAGAAAATAATAAAGAAATATTAAAATAAGGGTTTATAAAGAAAAAGGAACAATGCCAGGGAAGGTGTATGATTTATCCCTGTAACAACTCTGAGTTACTATTGCATCAATAAATATCAATTACTACCAGTTCTCAAGGGTATTTTTATCCCAAGTCCTTGGTGAGAAAACCTTTAATCAATCTATCCTAATTCCTATGTCCATAGCCAATTAGGGTGAAGTTAAGTTGTATAATATCAAGAATACTCTGGTTCATACAGGGTATCCCTAGTCCTAGGTGATATCTACTGCAGAGTAACCTGATGAAAACCTTATCACTGGCGGTCCAGCCTAAGTGATAAGCATAGATCAATCTCAATTGGTCCGAAAGAAAAAGAAATAAACACATCAACAGGTTACTATAAACAAAATATTATAAATGCAAATGTTAACTCAAATTCATTACAATTCTAAATCAGGGACACCCACTAGCATTGGGGGGGTTTAGCTACTCATATTGTTTAAAACAAATTCAAGATAAAAATTACACATTACAAGTAATTGGATGACTTTGATCTTCAATCGCTCCCGCTCATGAATCTCTTCAGCTCTCCAAATGCCTTGATCTCTGTAATACTTGATTGCTTCACAATACTGTGGTTTTCTGTATTCCAAGATGATTTTTCCTTTGGTAGAAGACCTCTTTTTATAGTGAAAGTTCCCAACAGCAGTTAGACAAGTCCAAAGATGTCTCCACAAAGCCCGACAATAAAAAGTCTGAGAAAATTGGAAATATTGGGCTTGGGTTGACACGGCCCGTGTCAGCTGACACGGGTGGCCGTGTCAACCTACTGTTGCTCCTGAGACGCCCATGGCAAGCCTAACACGGGGGCCTTCTACCTGACACGGCCCGTGTCAGCTGACACGGGTGGCCGTGTCAGGCTACTGTTTTCCTTCTTCTGCTTCCCTTGCCCTGACATGGCCCGTGTCAGGTGACACGGGTGGCCGTGTCAGGCCTCCTGTACCGGGGTTCTCTGATCTTTTACGTGTCGGTCTCTCGCACTGTCGTGTTCTGAGTTCTTTGGTTCTTCTACCTGGATCTGTCGGACAAAAACACAGTTATCCCACGCATAAAAACAAGATAAACAAAGTAAAACATAACAAAGATTAAAAATGCTTAAATAAAATAACGGAAGTAAAACTAATCGAATTGTACCTTAAATGCTTGCACAGTGTATCAAATGTCTTTGTTTTGCGTCGGATCAGTAATGAAAACTTACTATAAATGGTGACTGATCATAACCCCAAACTTAGCTCATTGCTTGTCCCAAGTAATGTTTCATTATCACTCCCCAGAATTCTTTATGCTTTCCACCACTGCTGAGATCATTCGCGAACGTCTTCGCTTTTCCTTCCACAAGTCCTACCCATCCTCGTAAGTCATCATTCATACTTCCACTTTAAAGCACCGTTTCACCTGTCAGCTTATTTCACATTCTCACCAATTCTCTCGGGGTTAACTATTTACACTCATAATTCAAAGTATGCAATATCACTCACAAGTTTGAATAGTCTCTCTTTTCTCATCACCTACACACAACACACACACTTTTTGAGGTCTTTCGGGTTGTAACTTGGCTTGGGTTAGGGTGTGGATTCAAAAAAGAAAAACAAGGGGCTTTTGGTTCAGAGTCGATGTTACATCCTGTGTTTGTTTCTTTTATTTCCTCGGTTTTCTTTTCTTGAATTTTTACCGACTGCTCTTTTTCGTGCTTCTTTCTTTTGAATCATCGAGTATTTGATTTTTATTTTTCTTTCTTTTTCTCGATTCATCAATTTTTCTTTTTCTTTTGTTTTTGCACTTTCTAGGTGTCGCAACCTGAAAAATACAGTGCGCAAAAAAAACAACTGGCGAAAGAAAAAGACAGAAGAGTCGCCACTGTGCGTTATTCATCCCAAAGGAGGGAAAGGAAACGCTCGAAGTAAACCTGAAAAAAGGAAAGGACAAGACGGGGTCTCGCAACCAAATCTTGGGTTCGGGAGTCGGTTATGCGAAGGGAAGGTATTAGCACCCCTACGCATCCGTAGTACTCTACGGGATCCACTTTTGTATTTTTTGTTTAAAGGGTGTGGGTTTATCTTGTGCTGTTTGCCCCAAAAAAAAGGGTTAAATGAAAATGACTCGCGCGGATGTCGCATCCACTGCATACGTATCTCATCTGAATATGAGAATCAGAGTCTTCGTAGCTCGGCTGACCTATGGGTTGGGGGATGTGTGCTCGCTAAGACATCGCGTCTTATGCCTACGTATCTCATCTGGCCTGAGAATCAGAGCAAAACGTAGTTCGGCTAACTACGGGGTTATGGATTGGGTTTTGGACGAACGACATCACTACGCAATCTACCGGATGCTCGACCTTTGGAGACTTACTCGCCTGTAGTAGAAGGAGTTAACGTGTTGCTTTGGGTTTTAGGAGAAGAAAAATCAATGAAGGGTTAGGGTTTGGGATGCTCAAGGGCAAAAAGGCAGTCCTTGACGAAGGAACCGCGCTACCTGCAGGGATATGAATACAAAACACAAAACATGTATCTCAAAGTAAAATGCCACCAAGGGGCTCAAACGTTGCCTCCTATCGAGGTCTTCCAGCTAGGAAAGCAGTAAAATGCGGAAAAAATGTAAAAGTACCACGCGGATAAAGATCCGAAGTAACAGCAATTAGAGGAATGGGAAACCCTGAGATCCTTCCAAGCTAACATCATCAAAGAAAGTGGGTCAGTACAGGTAATCAGAATGAACCTTCAGGGGTTATCCCACAAATAAAGTGGGAAACCACGCAAGTTATCCATGCAAAAGTCATGTGAGCCCTCACAAAAATTCAACAAAAGGGTTAGTGAAACATCATAAGCATTTTTTTCATGAATAACAGTATGGTTTCAGAAACCTCAAACCCTGTGGCATACACTCAAAAATTAAACGGTTAAACATTCAAGGCATTGTTTATACATTCATATACATATTAAACCCATGGGCAAAGGTAATGGGAATAATGGCAAACCTGATTGGAGGGCTTGATTGAAATTGAGTTGCACCCGTGAGGTTTACAAAACAATCTTCAGGGTTTATGTGAGGCAGAGGTGATTCTGTGTAGTTGAGTTCCCTTCGGGGTTTGGAGGCTGCTCTGAACTCCGTTAGGTCTTCTCTCACTATCTTTTTCCTCAGGGTTTTGTTCCAAGGAAACCTCAGAGTATTTTGCTTCTCTTCTTTCTTCTCCTCTTCTGTGTGGCTTTTGTTTCAATGAAACTCTAGTATTTATAGGCTAATATTGGTAGCTCAGTGGGCTTTTGAGAAAGGTCCAAGTCCAAAAAATTTTATTATATTTTATTTATTTAATTATTTATTTAATTAATTAATTAATTAATTAATTAATTAATTAATTTTTTTTTTTTGTAAAAAAATTATTTATTTATTTTTTTCGTTTTTTTTTTTTTCGTTTTTTTTTTGTTCTAATTCTGATTGACATGATGAAATGCAATATGAAATGCTAAATGAATGCATGAATGAGGAGGGCAAATTTTGGGGTGTTACAGCTGCCCCTATTAAATCATCAGCTAACCCGAGTAGGATGAAAGCGAACAGCTTATCAGACAAACGGGGTGAGTTGTGATTGAATACCAAAGATAGACCGAAAATTTGCGCTCCGAGAACACCACAAAAACGCGGAAATACACCGCGCTGTTTATTTTCCTTCCGATCCTCTGGCTTAATCTGGAGTTTCGATCCTCTGGCTGAACCTATACTCAATTTAGTCTTCTGGTTGGATATTAATTTTGATCCTCGGGCTGGATACGATTTTGATCTTCTGGCTAGATCTTCTTCGATCTTCTGGCTAGATCTCCTCCGTTTCGATTCTCTGGCTGAATCTATTTCCTTTGATTCTCTGACTGAATCTACTTCGATCTTCTGGCTAGATCTGAATTGTTTCGATTCTCTGGCTGAATCTATTTCCGGTCTTCGGGCTAGACCTGACTTCGATCTTCTGGCTAGATCTTCTTCGATCTTCTGGCTAGATCTCATTTGTTTCGATTCTCTGGCTGAATCTACTTTGATCTTCTGGCTAGATCTGGATTATTTTGATGATAAATTCCCGTCATTAGGATCCCGCATCTGAGGCATGCGCTGGTTGACCTTCTTTTGAAATCTACACCCAACCTTCATATTAGATATGCAGCTTCGAGCATATTCCACTTTTGGGCTTCGTACATATTCTTCGGGCTAGAACATGTTGTAACGACTCCTCAATTAGACTTGCTGGGGAAATAAAGCTTGTAGGTGACTTCACTGGGGAATCTTCAAATTGAGCCTCAGGCTGACTCTTGGGAAAACGATTCTCAGGCTGAATCTTCAAAAATGACCCTCATGCTGGATCACGGGAAAACGATTCTCAAGCTGAATCTTCAAAAAGTGACCCTCATGCTGGATCACGGGAAAACGATTCTCAGGCTGAATCTTCAAATTGACCCTCAGGCTGGATCACTCACGCTTGATCCTCTGGCTGGATCTCATGACCTTGGTTGTAAAGTAATTCTTCAGTCTGCTTGGAAGAACCTGTTTATCAGCTTATGTGTATGCTTGATATGATATGCATGCAAATGCAAATGTTATGCATGGTGTAAAAAGAAATCTGCTTGGGGAAGCAAACTCCGGTAGGGAACAGATCGCTGTATCAATCCTTGAATGTTCTGTGGGGAATGATCCGTCTGCCGGGACCAATGAGCCACCAAAAATAAATTGGTTGCTTGAAAAGTTGACCTTGCGGGGGGAGTAGCAACTATGGAAACTTTTCTCGGCGAGGCTCTGTGAGGAGAGTCTGTGGGGAAAACACTTCCTGGGGAAATGTCGTAGGAAACGGCCTTTGCTGGGGATATGAACTTGCTAATCGTCCTCAAGCTGGGGATTAGAACAAATCTATTAGAAATAATCTGCTGGGGATGAGATGAACACTGGGAACACCACCCTCTTGTCCGTTGGGCATGCAACCACTCCGCTGTTGCTAGGAAGATACAGTCTGACACTGTCAACTCTACTGGGGATATATAGTCTGGATACTGTCAACTCTACTGGGGATAGACAGTCTGGATACTGTCAACTCTACTGGGGATAGACAGTCTGGATACTGTCAACTCTGTTGGGGAACATGCTCTGCTGTGGAGAGACTTTGTCAACCGCTTGGGGATGAGGATTCATGACTTGGCATCCGGTTCCTGTGACCTGCAACCAAAAATACACGTATGCCTCGGGGGAATTACTCGGTTTGAATTCACCGTTCGGGATTAAGCACATTCAAAGCAATTTTAAATGTTTTCCTGTGCAAATCATCTGCAAAAGCCACCATTATGTTCATATGCAATATGTTTTATCAAAAATTCGGACATTTTTGCAAACAAACTGATAAATGAAAAATAAAGAGGCTCTTTAACTGAATTATTCGACTCTTACTGGGGAGAAAATTTGTGCCAGGAATAGGCGAGGGTATCAGGAAGCTGATCCCTGAAAAGAGGTGATCACTATAAAAAGAGAACTATCCTAATGGCAAATGTGGAAACGGGGTCCCACTGAGTTTCGACTCTGCTATGGCTCGTATGTCCTCAAGACGCTCTGCTCATCTTGCTTTCTGAAGTGGATGATTAGTCGATCTTTAACCTTCGAAGATTGCCGGATTGAATGAAACAGTGATATAACACTGATGAACTTAGATCACAGTCATTCGCTTATTCCCTAACTTTTGCCTGGATCGCCCCCTTTTCGGGTTTTCATTCCATCGGGATACCCATTTTTGCCTGAGCCGCCCTTTTGGGTTTTCGACTAACTGGGTGTACTCTTTTTTTTTATATCCCTAATTTTTTCCCGAACCTCTTTATTCTCTTTTTTTTTTGGTTCGTCGGGATGCCCTTTTTTTTTGCCCGGACTATTCTTTTTATCGTCCAGCGGGTCTATTTTATGCGAAATATTTTTTTTAACTGCGTCTGAGTTGACAGGGGACGGGAATCCTTCGCCCTCCATGGTTGTTAGCGTCAAAGCTCCGCCATAGAAAATCCTTTTAACCACGTACGGACCCTCATAGTTCGGTGTCCATTTGCCCCTGTGATCTGTGTTGGGAGGAAGAAATCTTTTGAGTACCAATTCACCGACTCGATACTCCCGAGAGCGCACTTTCTGACCAAATGCTTTCTTCATTCGTAGTTCCAGCATAGCACCATTTCCCGTTGGTTTGATTGATGACCAAAGCTGAATCCCCGTATACATCCAGGGTTTTAATCTGTATTTTGACAGCTTCCTCAAGTCTTAGGATACAAGCTTCGTATTCGGCTTCATTGTTGGTGCAGGGAAAAGTTATTCTGGCACCAAATGGCATATGAACCCCCTTCCGGTGTGATCAATACTACACCAACTCCGCGACCATTGACGTGGACCGCCCCATCAAACATCATAACCCATTTGGATTCAGGGTCAGGCCCCTCCTCCGGGAGTGGTTCCTCTCAATCTTTCGATTTGAGAAACATGATGTCCTCATCAGGAAAGTCAAACCTCATAGGTTGGTAATCATCAATCGGTTGCTCTGCAAGATAGTCTGACAAGACACTTCCCTTGATGGCTTTTTGTGAAGTGTATTGGACGTCGTACTCTGTCGGTATCATTTGTCACCTAGTAACCTTTCCGGTAAGTGATGGCTTTTCAAAAATATACTTGACTGGATCCATTTTTGATATCAATAGAGTCGTGTGAGTCAACATATACTGTCTTAGTCGGCGAGCAGCCCATGCCAAAGCGCGACAAGTTTTCTCGAGCAATGAGTATCTTTGTTCACAGTCGGTAAACTTTTGCTAAGGTAGTATATTGCATGCTCTTTTCGACCTGACTCGTCATGCTGACCGAGCACACAACCCATTGACCTTTCTAACACAGTCAAGTACATGATCAACGGTTTTTTTCTCTCGGCCTGTAGACTGGCCCCGATCTTGATCTCTTTCTTGTCATCTTCGGTACCAACGTTGATGGTCTCAACCACCTCCTGACAAGGTGTAATAGCTCGGTCCTCCTGTTTCAACAATCTGGCTAACCCTTCAGGCAATTCACAATCTTCCTCAGCCCCTTCTTCGGCTTGATAGATAGGATTGTCGAAGTCATACTTGGCCATAGCAGTGTCGTTAGCAGTGAGATCCGGGTGGTCGGCTCTGCATGATGGAGGATCATGCTTTACCTTAGAATGAGAGATTTTTTTTTTGGAAAGAGAGAAAAAACGAAAAAAAGAAACATTGCCATTTTTTTTGTAAAAGTAAAAAAAACTGAAAGAAAGAGAACACAAAATTGTTTGCAAAAGCCGTCCTTTATTGATGATAAAAATAATTGCGAAACGTAACTAAATGGATGGCCCTACAAATGAGTCATTACACCTTGGGCAAAGTGTAAGACTTTATTATGCATGTAATAAAAGGAAAACAATAAAAATCACTCTTTCAGCAGAGTAACCCGGACGGTTTTTCGGACGACCAATTGTCGAGCTTTTCTCCTGGGACACACGGGCGAATCCAGCTATCTAAGTCACAGTCGCTATCAGCCTTGTCTTCATCTGCAGCATTGACGATGTGGGGAGAAACCAAACCCCCGCTGGAGAGAGTACCGGTTTCATTCTTCTGAGATCCCGGAGCATACCCCAATCCAAACTTGTCTTCTTTGATGACTGGCTCCACAAATTTGCCCCAGCCTTGGGCATTACCAGCTTTAACCACTTCGACAGCTTGCTTGTATGAAGAGATAGAAGTCCCGACCTTCTCAAACTCAGGTGAAAAGACAGCTTCGGGCGCGACCTCATTGATGTTTGTAGTTTCGAAGCCCTGACACAGCATCTCATGCATCTCACCATCCATCTCCACATACTTAAATGTAGAAAGGTGGCTAACAAAAATATCCTCTTCACCACAGACAGTGACGATCTGACCTTCTAGTTCATATTTGAGCTTCTGGTGGAGGGTAGAAGTAACAGCACCGGCAACATGAATCCAAGGCCGACCTAGCAGACAGCTGTAGGCAGGCTGGATATCCATCACATAAAAGGTGCTCTTGAACACCTGCGGTCCAATCTTAACTGGCAACTCAACTTCGCCAAAGACAGCTCTCTTAGAGCCATCAAAAGCCCTCACAACTAAGTTACTTGGCCTCAGGATGATGCCATCGCAATCCAACTTCATTAAGGCTTTCTTTGGAAGAACATTCAGAGAAGAGCCTGTATCAACCAAAACATGGGAAAGCACCACCCCTTTGCACTCCATTGTGATATGCAAGGCTTTGTTGTGATTCCTGCCCTCAGGTGTCAGGTCATTATCGGTGAAACCTAGCCCCCGGCTAGCGTTTACATTGGAAACTACCGACTCCAGCTGGTTAACAGTTATCTCCGGTGGAACATAGGCCATATTCAGTACTTTCAACAAGGCTGCTCTGTGCGCCTCAGAGCACAACAATAGTGAGAGAATGGAGATCTTTGAGGGTGTCTGATTTAGCTGGTCGACTACCTTGTAGTCACTTTTCTTGATAATCCTCATAAACTCATCCACTTCCTTCTCGAATGCGGTCTTAGGAGGATCTTCCTCAGTAATAACCTCTTCGGTGGATACCTGTTTCCCTTTAGCCTTGGCAGCTGCCTCGGCTTCAGTATTCGCGCGTAATGTTGATGGTGCAAATAGGCGTCCACTGCGAGTGAAGCCACCAACCCCTTCAACATTGTCTACAGCGGAGCTACCGATGTCAATGTCTTCTTCGTTAACTTTCTGCCCCTGGCAGTAGATATCAGCCCCATAGTGCCACGGGATAGCATTGTCTTTCTCATACGAAACAGGTCCTGGTACCGTGATGGTGATCGGACCAACCAAAGTCGGTTGAGGGCTGTCAGAGTAAATTGCGACTGGTGCTGAACTTTTGATGTTCACCGCTGCAGGTTCTGTACTTTCTTGGAAATATATTGTTGTCGGAGCGAGTCTCTCGGGAACATATATTTCTTCAGGAGTGAAATAAAACGTCACTGTCGACACATCATTCTTCACTGGACGGGCCTGATCGAACTGAAGACAACCTTCATCTATCAGCTGCTGAATACCCCTTCTCAAACTATCACATCTGTTTTCGGCAGCTTGACAATTTCTGCATTCTTCCCCACAGCCCAGGAAAATCTGTCCTTTCAGAAGTCGGTCTTTAACCACCGATAGCGAAGTCTTCACCTTAGTCACATCAGAAACCAAATTCAAAGTTTCCCCACTATCAACAACATTAATCCTCTGCCCGCCGTGAGCCGGCGTCGGGTTCTAGATAACATTAGGCACCAGAGCAAAATTGATAGCCTGGGCATCTCTCAAATCTTGTACCTTTAATTGGAGAGCCTTGCAATTATCTGTAGTATGGCCAGGTGCGTTGGAGTGAAAAGCACATCTGGCGTTGACATCATAACCTCTAGGCAAATTATTGGGATCGATTGGTGGGGCCAGAGTTCTCAGCGTAACCAGATTCATGTCAATCAACCTGGGAAGTAATACTGAATAAGGCATTGGGATTGGCTCGATGACCCGATCCGTCTGCCTTGGACGTTGTTGATAGTGTCTCTGCTGACCCGGATTACCTCCTTGTTGTTGATTGTTGTACCTGGGTTGTTGTTGCGGATGATATTGCGGTTGAGGAACAGGTGTTGGAATGGTGACTGCGGCCACTTGATCTTGGTAATAATTAGGGCGTCCTTTACTCCTGCCTCTGCCGGCATACACTACGCTTGTCTCGCCTTCTTTTCTTCGCTGACCGTTACCAGCAAACGGTCTCTTGGGACCTGATGAGTTGGAAGCACTATTGTCTTGAATTCGGCCCATCTTCAACAGACTCTCGATTCTTTCTCCAGCAATTACTATCTCTGCAAAGCTGATTGACGGGCAAGCAGCCAATCTCTCAATATAATTGCCTTGAAGAGTGTTCATGAACATGTCCGCCATCTCCCTTTCAGACATAGGGGGTTGGACGGACGCAGCAATCTGTCTCCAACGCTGAGCATACTCTCTAAAGGTTTCCTTGGCAGTCTGAGACATACCTTGCAACAAGGTCCGATTTGGAGCCATGTCCAAGTTGTATTGATATTGCTTGATAAAAGCCTCTGCCAAGTCTTTCCAGCTCTTGATGGTAGTACGAGACAAATGAGAATACCATTCACGAGAAGCTCCAGTTAGACTGTCTTCAAAATAGTACATCCACAACTTTTCATCTTCCGTGTGAGCTCCCAACCTTCCCAAATAAGATTGGAGATGAGTGCGTGGGCAAGAAGCCCCGTTGTATTTCTCAAAAGTAGGGGGTTTGAACTTGTGAGGAATCCTTACTCCCTGAACCAGACCAAGATTTGTGACATCAAAGCCTAAGGAATTTTGAGACTCCAAAGATTTGAGCTTCTCAGCAAGCTCATCCATACGGCGAGTGGTCTCGAGGGCCTCGTCATGCAAAGAAAATTGATCACACTGATAATCTTCAGTAACGGGGTGCCCGTTAATCCGAATTCCTTGATTCACATTGTACCTTCCGCCAATACCATTTCCAACATTCCCTGTGTTGCCAACATTACCCGGGTTTCCATCAGCATTTGCGTTACCCGCGTTACCAGTGTTCACAGGGTTATCAGCGTTCCCAGGGTTACCAGGGTTCCCAGGGTTACCAGGGTTCCCCTCAGCACTTGGTATCTCCAAATCTGGATTGGGCCTCGGTTGCTCAACCAATTCCCTCAGCTTTTCTTGGCCTGCTGCCATACCAGTCATCAATGTCATGAACTGATCCATCCTTTCACGCATATCAGCCAGCTCTTTCTGTACTTGGTTCATCGCTAGTCGTGGACGGTTTTCCTTTGTCGGGTATCTGTGAACTTGCTTGGGACCAATAACTGCCTGATACAGGGAACAAACATTAGACACTGCGGTGACACCTGCAAAACAGACAAGGGTTAATATGCAGGGTATGCGATGCACTGCTTGTTCAGTTTTAAGGCACCCCCGTTTTGAAAGGGAATACCCTGCAAATGAATAAGCATGAGATGTTGGATGCAAATATGCAGATGATGTTATGCAATGCAAAGGCATGTCAATCAGAATTGATGGACCCGCTTGAACATCTGTCAGGTTGCACTGTCTGGAGAGAAATTAAGAGCACACCAAACAAAGGTCATGGGATGGATCATGTTATCCTTAATATCAACCACCCATTTTGGTGGATTATGGTTTACACCTTATCAACACCCGAGTTTCATTGATATTAAGGATACCTGATCGGATTAACCATGAATCAAGGGTTTGTTGCAAGTTACGAGCATGGAGTTTAGGTTAAGAACCACCCAAAAGGAGTGTACTAAGGTTTAAACCTGCCAAACATGTTCTACAAAAGGTTCCCATAGTCATAATCCCATCTTTCGGATATTATCAGAGGAACGACTACTCGTATTCCAACAATATTCTCAAGAGAGACTCTTATGAGTGTAGTATCGCGTAACAATCGTATCAAATCTCACACTTGAACGACTTTCGCACTATGTCCTACGAATAGGCCAAGATGGGTTTGGTAAACTAAGGTCCTCGGCTTCTTAGGTCTATATTGGAACAAGTAATGTCTAACCACAACTTACTTGTGTGACATCATTGATCTCAACATGACCTCCACCAAGTGAATGGGCTTGCAAGTCGACTCGCTAAGGAATAACTCCACACAAGTCGACAGGACTATGCCATTCTCCTATCCTAAGTGCACTCGAGTTCGGGTATAGAACTCATCTCACAAAGATCACCAAGCAGCCATAGCCAGCCAACAGATACAACAATGATATGTACACAATGCAATAAGGTAAAGCAGGCAAATAAATAACTGTACAAAAGCATGAACACCCAATAAACAAGAAATCACATAAGCTAGGAGGGACTCGCTTAGGGCAGATGGACCAGCAAGAGGTCAACTTCTTATCGTTTTCCCCAACAGAGTCGCCAGCTGTCGCAACCTGAAAAATACAGTGCGCAAAAAAAAACAACTGGCGAAAGAAAAAGACAGAAGAGTCGCCACCGTGCGTTATTCATCCCAAAGGAGGGAAAGGAAACGCTCGAAGTAAACCTGAAAAAAGGAAAGGACAAGACGGGGTCTCGCAACCAAATCTTGGGTTCGGGAGTCGGTTATGCGAAGGGAAGGTATTAGCACCCCTACGCATCCGTAGTACTCTACGGGATCCACTTTTGTATTTTTTGTTTATAGGGTGTGGGTTTATCTTGTGCTGTTTGCCCAAAAAAAAGGGTTAAATGAAAATGACTCGCGCGGATGTCGCATCCACTGCATACGTATCTCATCTGAATATGAGAATCAGAGTCTTCGTAGCTCGGCTGACCTATGGGTTGGGGGATGTGTGCTCGCTAAGACATCGCGTCTTATGCCTACGTATCTCATCTGGCCTGAGAATCAGAGCAAAACGTAGTTCGGCTAACTACGGGGTTATGGATTGGGTTTTGGACGAACGACGTCACTACGCAATCTACCGGATGCTCGACCTTTGGAGACTTACTCGCCTGTAGTAGAAGGAGTTAACGTGTTGCTTTGGGTTTTAGGAGAAGAAAAATCAATGAAGGGTTAGAGTTTGGGATGCTCAAGGGCAAAAAGGCAGTCCTTGACGAAGGAACCGCGCTACCTGCAGGGATATGAATACAAAACACAAAACATGTATCTCAAAGTAAAATGCCACCAAGGGGCTCAAACGTTGCCTCCTATCGAGGTCTTCCAGCTAGGAATGCAGTAAAATGCGGAAAAAATGTAAAAGTACCACGCGGATAAAGATCTGAAGTAACAACAATTAGAGGAATGGGAAACCCTGAGATCCTTCCAAGCTAACATCATCAAAGAAAGTGGGTCAGTACAGGTAATCGGAATGAACCTTCAGGGGTTATCCCACAAATAAAGTGGGAAACCACGCAAGTTATCCCTGCAAAAGTCATGTGAGCCCTCACAAAAATTCAACAAAAGGGTTAGTGAAACATCATAAGCATTTTTTTCATGAATAACAGTATGGTTTCAGAAACCTCAAACCCTGTGGCATACACTCAAAAATTAAACGGTTAAACATTCAAGGCATTGTTTATACATTCATATACATATTAAACCCATGGGCAAAGGTAATGGGAATAATGGCAAACCTGATTGGAGAGCTTGATTGAAATTGAGTTGCACCCGTGAGGTTTACAAAACAATCTTCAGGGTTTATGTGAGGCAGAGGTGATTCTGTGTAGTTGAGTTCCCTTCGGGGTTTGGAGGCTGCTCTGAACTCCGTTAGGTCTTCTCTCACTATCTTTTTCCTCAGGGTTTTGTTCCAAGGAAACCTCAGAGTATTTTGCTTCTCTTCTTTCTTCTCCTCTTCTGTGTGGCTTTTGTTTCAATGAAACTCTAGTATTTATAGGCTAATATTGGTAGCTCAGTGCGCTTTTGAGAAAGGTCCAAGTCCAAAATTTTTTATTATATTTTATTTATTTAATTATTTATTTAATTAATTAATTAAAATTTTTTATTATTATTATTTTTTTTTCGTTTTTTTTTTTTTTTTTTTTTTTTTGTTCTAATTCTGATTGACATGATGAAATGCAATATGAAATGCTAAATGAATGCATGAATGAGGAGGGCAAATTTTGGGGTGTTACACTAGGGCTTTGAGAGCTTTTGGGGTTTTTACCCCAAACTTAGCTTTTCAACACAACTGGAATATATTCTCATGACTCTGAACAGGGTGAGGAAGTGTTTTTGGCCAATGGTTACATTCATGGTGTTTTAAACAAAAAAATGGATATAGGCTCAAAGGGGGTTAACGAAGGATATAATAATGCAGGATGGCTAGAACGACTCGGGGTTAATTACAAACAACGTGCCTTAGTGTGTATATCATGTAGTGTCAGTCCCAGAGAGTCTACGCAAATTTAGAGTGATAAAGACAAACCTGAATGACTCTCATGATGATTAGCTTGGTTTGGTTTGGTTTAGTTCTGACTCACTTGGTTTGGTTTAGCTTTGACAGGATCCACAGTGCTCCTTAATTTGGTGCAATTGTTGTTTTACTTCGGAGTGTGCAGGATACTCGTGTCGGTTAAGCTGTATACGTTGTGTCCGATCTTTAATTTCAGTATTGTCACTTTCTGGGGAGATCCTTCACAACAAGCTATGGTGAGTGGTGTGATCTTTCATCCACTCTCAATTGTGATCACTACTTTTTCAAACTGTCAACACAGACTTGACACACACACTTGCAGCATAATGTACATTCAACAGAAAAATTCAATCTAGAATACAAAAGTAAAAATAACACAAAACAAATTACAAATAAAAGACATAAAATCTCCCCCACACCGGAACTCAACATTGTCCACAATGTTTGTGAACAAGCGCGGAGGATGGACCTCACAGGATCCTACTGAGGAGGAGGGTGCGGGAAATGCAACATCAACTATCGTATCATGCTGCTCATCTCATCCAATATCGCGCCCTGACGGGCTTGCTCGATGCGTTGCCTTTGTTGTTCAGTCCTCAAGTCACCTATCTCGGTCTGTACCCAGCTCCATTGGTCAGTTTACCAAGATGAGGAACCCGCCGTCTGCTGGGTGGGTTCCTGATGCTTTGGGGCAAACTGCTCGGGAGGTGCTTGAGGATCTTCCTCTTTTATTTCCGTTCCTTCTGCCTGATCATATACAAATTGCTCACCTGCATAAAAATGGTCAGTGTCGTGGCCCTCATTCGCATCGGGATCGTCGCTCACATACAGCCAATTCGCATAATCAGTAATAACCACTATGTCCGAATCAGGCAGAGCGATGATAAACCGTTTATGAATGAGGACGGAATAATAGGTAGGGGTAACCACAATCATACCTTGGGAAATCAGAGCAGACATGTCAATTTTTGTATTACCTGCAATTGGCGTGTCCTCGAGTAAAACAGTCTGATACCCGAAATGCAATGCAATTTGGGTGATCATACCTCCCACGGAAATGCCTCCGGAGTTCGCTTGGGCGACTCTCCCCGCGTAGTCTACTGCAAAGGCAGCTACATTGATGGTCTTGGTTTGAGCCATCGAGTACATGAATAATAACTCTCTCTGAGTAGCTACTCTAGTGTTGTCGCCTCTATCGAACAATGTGTAGGCTAAACCTTTTTGGGCGTACTTGAAACAGGGATTCTGGATGCCCGAGGCTTTCGCACCTTTGGAGGAGTAATTCGTTCTCCCAGTTATGGCGATCCAGAAATCCTTATGAGAAAACCCGTATGGGACCGCTCCGGGTCCGTTCAGCGGGAGTCGGAGTATGACAGCTAACTCCTCAATAGATAATTCTTGATAATTGTTAAACAATCGGAAGCGTAAGGTGCCGAAATAATACCTGGTTGTGTTAACCCACCGCTTTTCCAGCTGGAACTGCAAGGTGCTGAGGAACTCGAGAGTAATGCATTCGTAGGTCGGCGCCTCCAAACTCATAAACTCGAGCATGCCCAAAACATGGAACATTCGGTCTACCTCAATTTTCAGCCCTAGAGCGGTTAGAGTCTTCTCACACATATATCTGGTCGGCGTGAGCTTGCGCTTCCGGTGAATTTGGTAACGTCGCTCTTGCTCCGGGTTGTCAAACACAATATTGTGGGGATTAGGATTCCGGCTCGGGCGCTTCCGGGACTTCGCCATCTCTGTACGTTGTTGCTTTCCGGTAAGGATTCTGTTCGAGGACATTTTGGACCTGCAAAAATAGCAAAATTCCGAACTTTTGAGTTAGAAAAATCTAAAATCGTGGTGGCGACCGGGACGGCGAGGTGAGAAATATTTGTGAAGGGTGTTTGGGCTATAGGTGAGTGGAACTTGGTTGCATGTAAGGTTTTGTGTGGTGAGGTGAGTGAGTTCTAATGGAGTTTGTGAGAGATTTAGAGAAGAAGATGAAAAAGTATGAGAGAGAATGATGATAATTGTGGTAAAAATCTGATAATGATGAGTGATAAGAGAAAAAATGTGGTTAAGAGTGGTTTAAGTGGGTGGGCCCCACGAAAACTTAAAATTTTCAAAAAAAATTCAAAAAATCTGCACGCCTGACACGTTCGTGTCAGCTGACACGGGTGGCCGTGTCAGCTGACACGGGTGGCCGTGTCAGGCTACTGTTTTACCATTTCCTCCAACTTCTTTTATAGTGATCTTGACACGGCCGGCCTTGTCAGGCCACTGTTTTACCAAACCACAAATCAATTTTTCTTCAGCGCTCCTGACACGGCCCGTGTCAGGCCACTGTTTTCCAACCTCCTTCAAGCATTTTCCCTCTCCTGACACGACCCATGTCAGGTGACACGGGTGGTCGTGTCAGGCTGTTCTTTTGGTCGTTGTTTGGTTTTCTTGTCAGGTCAACCGCTGGTTCCTCTGGCTCCTCCTTGTGGGACTCTTGTACACCTACAGACACACATAAATGCTTAGAAATAAAAAGTGTGGTTTGCCTCCCACGAAGCGCTGTGTTTAACGTCGCATGGCTCGACGGTTCATTTCCCTTATCTTGGGGGGTGTTTCAGGTTCAAAACCTTGTTGCACCTCTTGTCTACAACTCAGACGTTGTCTCTTTTATCAGTGTGGACTCCTTTGTGCCACGATTCCTTTTTAACCTTCCTTTCGGTGTTAGGAATCTTTCCATTTAGGGTGGCTATTGGCAGTGGTGAGATTTTGATAGTATTCAATGTCCTGATTAAGCCCACTTGATACTAAGATTTTGTATCTTCCTCCATCTCCTGGTCTTCAATAGCATTCAATGTTATTTCCTTGTTGTGAACTTTCAAGGTTAACGTGCACTTATCCATGTCGAGCTTGCATCGACTCGTCGTCATGAAAGGTCGACCCAGAATGATGGGTGCCTCATTATCTTCAGGTATGTCTAGGATTACAAAATCGACTGGAAAAGTCAAGTCCGCTATTGTTACCAACACATCTTCAGCTATACCATATGCATCTTTTCTAGAGTGATCCGCAAACTTCAGATTGGTCTTTATATCACTGATATTTTTAATACCCATCCTGTGATAGATCGATAACAGCATCAGATTCACACTAGCTCCAGAATCTATTAGTACCTTTTTGAAGGTTCTTTCTTTGATTGTGCATGGTACTGCGACAACTCCTGGATCCTTTTGTTTATTAGGAATGTTCTGCTCCAGTGAGTTTGCATTATATTGTTCCTTACCGGATACCTGTTCTTCAGGGGTTGGTTTCTTTTCAGCCATTACCTCTTCCATGAATCTCTTGTACATGGGCATCCTTTCAAGTGCTTCAAACAAGGCCATATGACCCTCAATCCTTTTAAACATTGTCATGAATTTCTCCAAGTCTGACTCACTAGGTTCCTTCTTTGTCATTCTCTGAGGGTAGGGCAACTTAATCACCAGTTTAGTTCCTTTTGTAGTTTCTTCTTTAGTTGGCTCGCTCGGTGATATAATTTTTTTCTTTTTAGCAACCTTTTTCTCTATCGTCGTGACATTATTAACATTCTCCTGACCTCTCGGATTTTGAACTGGTTCACTTGGTAGGGACCCTGGTGTTCGAGAACTTTCCAGTTGCTGTGCTATCTGCCCCAGCTGAACTTCGAGATTCTTTAGGGAGGCGGTGGTGTTTTTCTGATTGTTTCTAGTCTCTTCTTCAAATTGCCTATTTTGAGCTGCCAGGTTTTCAATGAAAATCTCCTAGTCTGCCTTTTTAAGTGTCTGTTGTTGTTGTTGCTGCTACTGATACTGAGTCTGATATTGCCCTGTACCCTGTTGCGGAATAATCTCTCTTTGATCTTTCCAGGAGAAGTTTGGATGATTCTTCCAACCTGGGTTGTAAGTGTTAAAGTAGGGATTACTCTGCTTCAAGAATTTGATCTCTTCAATTTGTTGGGGAGTCGCAAAGTAATAGACAGTGTGATAAGGTCCATTACAGATTTCACAAGTGCTCTCTTGAGCTGGTTGAACCTGCGCTATCTGTTGAGTACCTATATTCATAGCTTTCAGCTTTTTGTCTACTTCGGTAGCAACAGTGTCTTCCAGACGGATTTTATTTGTCTCTAATTTTAGATCAATCACCCCATCTGGCTGCCTAGTACATCTGTCATATATCTCTATATGCTCATTAGCAGCTATTGCTTCAATAATCCTCTTGATACAAGTGGTTGTTGAGAAATTTGTTGAGCCACCGACTGTTGTATCAATCAACTATTTTGTCTTTATTTTCAGCCCATTAACGAACATCTGCATTTGTTCTGTCTGATCCATATTATGAGTGGGACACGCGACTAAGATCCTTTTGAATCTTTTGTAAGTGTCTCCCAATGATTCACCATCCTTCTGTTTGAAATTCAGAATTTCATACCTTTTTCTCAGGAATACTGATGCTGGAAAAAACTCATTTAAGAATGCAGTTTCCATCTCCTCCGAGGAAGTGATACTACCGGTCGGGAGAGAATAGAACCATTCTTCCGTGTCTTCAGCTAAAGTGAACGGGAACATTCTTAATTTTTTTGCTTCATCAGTGTGACCATCAATTTTCAAGGTGGTGCTCATGGTCAGAAATCTCTACAGGTGTTTGTTGGCATTATCATTAACCTTTCCGATGAAAGGTTTTCTTTCCAATTGATTGATTGTGCTAGGATGCAGTTGAAAATTTGTCACATTCACCGGTTGGTTAACAGTGGTCAGTCGACCACCCGGTGCGTTTGCACCTCCATAGTCACCAAGGAGTCTTTCCGGAGGTGGAATTGGAGGAACTTCAGCCATTGGTTCCTTGACTTCTGGTTGATCCGAGGTACTTTCTTATGTAGAATCCACTCTTTGTTCTCTGCGTCTTCTATGAAGGGTTCTCTCGATCTCTGCGTCAAAAAGAATTTCAGCTGAGGGTTTTCCTCGCATACACTGGTTAGTAAAATATAAATGACAGAAAAATAATTTTATTGCCTAGCAATAAAATTTTAATTGAAATAAAAGTAAACTCTATATTTTTGGCAGTCCCCGACAACGGCGCCAAAAACTTGATTGGCAAAAAAGCAAGTGTACTATTTTGCCTTTTATAGTAATAATGGGGGAAATTCCCCGAATATCGATCTCAAGGACTGCACGTTAGTATTAAGTTTAAATTATCATTCAATTAAACAAAAAGTATTAATTTGGTTTTTGAGTGTAAAAAGAAAATAATAAAGAAATGTGAAAATAAGGGTTTATAAAGAAAAAGGAACAATGCCAGGGAAGGTGTATGATTTATCCCTGTAACAACTCTGAGTTACTATTGCATCAATAAATATCAATCACTACCAGTTCTCAAGGGTATTTTTCTCCCAAGTCCTTGGTGAGAAAACCTTTAATCAATCTATCCTAGTTCCTATGTCCATAGCCAATTAGGGTGAAGTTAAGCTGTATAATATCAAGAATGCTCTGGTTCATATAGGGTATACCTAGTCCTAGGTGATATCTACTGCAGAGTAACCTGATGAAAACCTTATCACTGGCGGTCCAGCCTAAGTGATAACCATAGATCAATCTCAATTGGTCCGAAAGAGAAAGCAATAAACACATCAACAGGTTACCGTAAACAAAATATTATAAATGCAAATGTTAACTCAAATTCATTACAATTCTAAATCAGGGACACCCCCTAGCATTGGGGGGTTTAGCTACTCATATTGTTTAAAACAAATTCAAGATAAAAATTACACATTACAAGTAATTGGATGACTTTGATCTTCAATCGCTCTCACTCATGAATCTCTTCAGCTCTCCAAATGCCTTGATCTCTGTAATACTTGATTATTTCACAATACTGTGGTTTGCTGTATTCCAAGATGATTTTTTCTTTGGTAGAAGACCTCTTTTTATAGTGAAAGTTCCCAACAGCAGTTGGACAGGTCCAAAGATGTCTCCACAAAGCCCAACGAATAAAAAGCCCGAGAAAATTGGAAATATTGGGATTGTGCTGGCAAGGCCCGTGTCAGCCTACTATTGCTCCTGACACGCCCATGGCAAGCCTAACACGGGGGGCTTCTGCCTGACACGGCCCGTGTCAGGCTACTGTTTTCCTTCTTCTGCTTCCATTGCCCTGACACGGCCCGTGTCAGGTGACACGGGTGGCCGTGTCAGGCCTCCTGTACCGGGGTTTTCTGATCTTTTGCGTGCCGGTCTCTCGCACTGTCGTGTTCTGAGTTCTCCGGTTCTTCTACTTGGATCTGTCGGACAAAAACACAGCTATCCCACGCATAAAATCAAGATAAACAAAGTAAAACATAACAAAGATTAAAAATGCTTAAATAAAATAACAGAAGTAAAACTAATCGAATTGTACCTTAAATGCTTGCACAGTGTATCAAATGTCTTTGTTTTGCATCGAATCAGTAATGAAAACTTACTATAAATGGTGACTGATCACATACCACTCTGATGCGACAACACAAGTGCGATTAACATCACAAAGAATCCGGTCATGCACTCAAGGACCAAACACATAGACATTCGACACCACTTCCTTCGTGATCATGTGCTTAAAGGCGATGTCGAAGTTACCTTTGTCGATACTCACAATCAACTGGCGGATATTTTCACAAAACCACTAGCAAAAGAACCATTCTATAAGATTCGAAGAGAACTTAGCATTTTGGATGAAGGTGACATATAACTATCTCACAATTATTCACTATACATGAGGCCAAGGTACACAAGTTCTTAAGCTTTCTTATTGTGGTGAAATTTCTCTTTGAAAATTTGTATATGAGCTTTTTGCATCTGTGTAACCGATTACTCCTTAATGGGTAATCGAATACCCTTCATATTTTTGCCCTCTTTACAAATTTTCATTCTGTGTAACCGATTACTCCATAATGGGTAATCGATTACCCTGTATATTTTTGCCTTACTCACGAATTTTCATTCTGTGTAACCGATTACTCCTTATTGGATAATCAGTTACCCTGTATGTTTTTGCCTGAATCACAAATTTTCATTCTGTGTAACCGATTACTCCCTACCGGATAATCGGTTACCCTGCACATTTTTAGTTTTCTCACGCGTTTTCATTCTGTGTAACCGATTACCCTCTTTTGAGTAATCGATTACAACTGTTCTTTCCAGAATTTTTTTTATTTTTAAAATACACGTGAGTTATTGCATTGTTTGTGTTAAGTGCTTATTTCTTGTCTTTTCAATTTAAAGTTAATCACTTCAAACATTGGTACTCTCTCTCCAAACTTCACATTCATCTCACTCTTCCAAAACCCTCCATCTTCCTTTCCAAAACCCTAACTATATTCATTATCAAATCTCTTAGAAAACTCTTCCTTTCCTTGAACCGTCAACCTATCCCTGATGAAGAAGATGCCGAGGAAAATGATGAAGAAGGTGAAGAGGATGAAGGAGACGACATGTCAGAAAGTGATTAAGTTTGGTCATTTTTTGTTTTTCACTAGCTTATGTTTTTTAGTACAATTCTAGTTTTATTTTCAGACTATATTAAAACTGTTAATTTATGTTATGTTTGCATTATCTTGTGTGTTATGTGGTACTTAGTATATATTGTTTGCATGCTTGTTACTTATTTTTCTTTTTCACCCTTTTTGTTAATGACAAAGGGGGAGAAGAAATTGCTACTATGTTATTTCCTTGTTGTTTGTTTCTCTCTAACAAATATGCAGATTTCAAAAGACTCCTTAATTCATAAATTAAGGGGGGGACATCGTTTAAGGGGGAGCTTTTGCTAGAGAAACACGATTGGAACAAACTTTCATTATTTTGGGTTCTCATCATCAAAAAGGGGGAGATTGTGAAGACATGACTTCTCAGATGTTTTGATGACGACAAACTTCACTACAAATCTAAAGACTGATTAACAAAAAGATTGATCAAGATTCAAGCCCGTGAATGAAGTTTCCAACCTATGATCAAGTCTTGATGAAACGCATGAAGAATCGTCTTTCAAATGGATAAGGTAACACTTGAACTCTAGATAGTTATACAAGTGTTCAAATCATGTTTCATTCATGCCATAATCATTGAAAGTATTTTTATGCATAAAACATTTCACTCTTTTAACTATTTTTCAAAGTTGTGACAGAGTAACCGATTATCCACTTTATGATAACCGATTACTCTGTGTTATTTTCAAATATTTTTTGAACGTTGGAACCAAGTAATCGATTATCCTCTTTGGGGTAACCGATTACTCTGAGAAAATTTCAAATATTTTTAAACATTGAATGCAAGTAACCGATTACCCAATTTAAGGTAATCGATTACCACTGATCCAGAGGCAAAAATATATGCATCTCTTCATGGAAACTTTTCTATTTTCTTTACCATGAACCATGGGAACCTTTGGATGATTGCACTCATTTGAGGAGGTGTTTTAGACATTATATAAACATCATTTTTCAGATTTCAAAACCACCTCCTTGCAAAATTTCAAATCATTTACACACATTCTCTCAAACTTTCTAAGTGTTCATCCAAATTTTCTTAAGAGTGAAACCTTGCATAAACTTTCATTTTCAGCATCATAGTTTTATTTCATACAAAGAACACTTGTATAATTATTGTGAGAATTGAGTATTACAAATGAGAAGATCAATTGATTAATTGATATACTTCAAATTCCAACTACTTTCATCTTCTATAAACATTCAGAATTATATTCTTTGATTACAACTTATTTTTAGGATTGTTAAGAATAAGTTTGTAAGGTGTTATCCTTGTTATCCGGTGTGTGGATACAAGAGGTCCATTTGTGAGAAATTGAGTCTCGATTGGACTTTAAACATTGTAAATCCAAGAGGATTGTTCTTGGTGTGTTAGAATTAGATAGAAAGACCTTAAGGTGTCTTGCCTAGGAATCTAACATTATAGTGAAATTCTCTTTTGTGTTAAAAGGGGAGTGGAGTACTTTCAATCTGTGAGGGGAGCCACTATACATCATGGTGTTCTTTACTTTCCGCACTTTACCATTTTTCATCGCATAAGCAACTCAAGAAAGTAAAAGTCATAAACCGTCAAAAATCCGGAAAATACTCTAAGTGCCTCATTCACCCCCCCCTAAGGCACTTCTTAAACTTATAGTCAATACAAATATAATATAGATATGGCTCCAGACAAAGATCAACTCCGGGCCATGCCTTAGAAAGACAAAAAGAGTTTCAAGGAATATGCTCAAAGGTGGCGTGAAATTGCTGCACAAATTTTCCCTCCACTTGAAGAGAAAGAGATGACTAAAATCTTTTGGAAAACTCTGAGTTCATTCTACTATGACCGCATGATCGCCATTGCACCCAGTGATTTCACCGAGATGGTAAACATGGGAATGCGACTTGAGGAAGTAGTCAGAGAGGGACGTTTAACTAAGGAAGCCGACGCTTCTAGTCATGTTAAGAAATTCGCTAATAATTTCTCCAAAAAGAAAGAATTAGATGTTAGTGTTGTTTCATATGACAGACAAAGAAGAAAGTATCAACATGTTGCAACCATTTCACCAATCATTAGTCAATCAATGGTAGCGCCAATTTATCAGCCGCAGTTCTCGCATCAACATCAACAACATTATCCTCAACAACATCAGCAACAACAACATGTTCAACAACCACCAAATCAACAACATCAACAACCTCCACAACAGACTCGCTCTCAATTCAGCAATCAAAACTTTATTAAAAAAAGGCCACAATTTGATCTTATCCCAATGTCCTATGCATAACTGTTTCCTGCACTGCTAGCTAAACATCATGTTCAGACAAGGTCTCCACCACCTGTGCCAAAGGACCTTCCTTATTGGGACAAGGCAGATCAATTTTGTGCTTACCATCAAGGGGCACAAGGACATAGCATTGAAAACTGTTTTGGTCTAAAGTCAGATGTATAAAGGCTCATCAAGAGTGGTATCCTTTCATTTAAGGACGTAAACCACAATGTTCAAGTTAATCCTCTACCACAACATGGTTCAACCTCAGTTAACATGGTATATGGTTGCCCGGGAAGTTTCCGGATCTATGATGTACGATTATTGGGAGAGAACTTAGTAAAGAAACACGCCATATATATCAAGAATGGTTTTGTGCCTCCACATAACTATGCCTCTTGTAGGGTTTGTTTTAGGAACTCTCAAGGATGCCTAACTATTGTAACGGATCTCCAAGATCAAATGGACCAAGGTTACATTGAAGCCTACCATGACAGAGATTATAATCAAGTCAATATGGTCAATAGTGACAACAAAGTGAATGTCATAGTTCCTCAATTCAACGACTTTGAGCCTATACAGATTACTTATGATAGTCGGAAGACTTCTGTGACTCCTCTGGTCATTAACTTACCAGGCCCAGTTCCCTACCAATCTGATAAAGTTGTTCCTTACAAGTACAATGCTACAATGACTGAGAATGGAAAGGATGTTCCTCTACCCTCCATTGTTAACGTCGCTGATGTAAGCAGAGTCACAAGGAGTGGGCGTATATTTGCAAAAAGGGCCTAGGATGTCGCAGCAGGAAAGAAGGCTCATGTTAAGGTACCTTTTGAACCAGTTGGCCAATCTGATAACATGAATCCGAAAAGTGATGATGATGAGGTGTTGAATCTCATCAGGAAAAGTGAATACAATATGGTGGAATAATTACTGCATACACCTTCTAAGATATCTGTGTTATCTTTGTTGATGAACTCTGAGGCTCACCGTGAAGCTTTGCAGAAAGTCTTAGAACAAGCTTATGTAGACCATGATGTGACGGTCGGACAATTTGATGGTATCGTCGTTAACATCACGGCCTGTAACAACTTGAGTTTTAGTAATGAAGAGCTTCCCGAAGAAGGAAGAAATCATAACATGGCACTAAATATCTCAATCAACTGTATGAATGACTCTTTGTCAAGTGTGTTAGTGGATACAGGCTCGTCTCTCAATGTCATGCCAAAGTCGACACTTTCCAGACTTTCTTTTCAAGGTGCTCCTACGAGGAGTAGCGGGATTATTGTCAAAGCTTTTGATGGTTCCAGAAAAGCAGTCATTGGGGAAGTTAACCTACCTATGACCATCGGACCTCATACTTTTTAGATAACATTCCAGGTGATGGAAATAGAAGTTGCGTTTAGCTGTTTATTGGGTCGGCCTTGGATCCATGAAGTTGGGGCAGTCACTTCCACTCTGCATCAGAAACTTAAATTTTTGAAGAACAGGAAGCTAGTGACAGTCTGTGGGGAGAAAACACTAGTTGTGAGTCACTTATCATCTTTCTCTTATCTTGAACTTGAAGAGGCTGTTGGAACTCAATTTCGAGCCCTTTCTTTGATTGACAAAGATGTCAAAAGAGGGGTATCCATCTCTTCATTCAAGGATGCACAACGACTAGTAAATGATGGTATAACCAATGGTTGGGGAACAATTTTGGATCTCCCAAAAAACAAACACCGAGAGGGTTTAGGCTTTTCTCCTACTTCCAAGAAGATTGCAGAAGGAAGTAGATTTGTTTGTTCAATCAAAGAAACTTTCCATATTTGAGGGTTCATCAATCCCACTTTGCCAGAAGTTAGTGTCGTCATTGAGGATGATGATTCAGCATGGGAACCCTATTGCGACGATCTTGAATATGATCTTGAGGAAGAAGATGCATATGTGCCTTTCTACTTTCCTCATCATAGAGAACTTGAATACATCCCAGGGTCAGAAGACGAAGCAGCTGAAGTCAATGCCATTGTGGAAGACAATCCTAAAGATGTTCCGACCGGCTTCATAGCTCACAGAGTAATTCGCCAAAACTGGACCTCTGTTGATGTTCCTGTTGTTGTTCACATTTCAAAGTTATATTTTGTTGTCTGTTTTTTTTTTCAAAAAAAAATCCTTTCGTTATGCCTAAGGCGAAAGTAACAATGTTTAGGCTTATGTGTCAAGA
Source organism: Lathyrus oleraceus (assembly GCF_024323335.1). Classification (NCBI taxonomy): domain Eukaryota; kingdom Viridiplantae; phylum Streptophyta; class Magnoliopsida; order Fabales; family Fabaceae; genus Lathyrus; species Lathyrus oleraceus. Next base: position 179,336,276 of record NC_066582.1, read on the forward strand.
ATTAAATCAATGAAAATGTTATTTTATTTCCATATTGTTGTTTTTATTGTTTTGCTATTTTTTCTGGAAAAATGGTAATATAAAAATAAATAAATAAATAACAAATAAACACTTCCAGATAGCTGCACATGACTTCACACTTTTATTTGTTTCTAAAACAAGCATAAAATCACATGTGCAGATTAATTCTTGACATATCCATTAAAACCAATGACCCTATGCCCTCTTGCAACTTTGAATTCCCTGTGTACGAAGCGGAAGAAGAAGAAGAGGAAAACATTCCAGATGAAATCTCTAGACTGCTCGAAAATGAAGAAAAGACCATTCAGCCATTCAAAGAGCCAATGGAAGTAATCGACTTGAGGTCTGAAGAGGATAGAAAAGAAGTTAAAGTTGGAGTGTTGCTCGCGCCAGAGGTCAAAGAGAGGATGATAGAGCTGCTCCGAGAATATACTGATGTTTTTGCTTGGTCATACCAAGACATGCTAGGGTTGGACACCAATATTGTGGAGCATCGTTCACCGTTGAGGCCAGAGTATCCACCGATCAAGCAAAAGTTAAGAAGAACTCGGTCGGACATGGCGATCAAAATCAAAGAGGAAGTGCAAAAGCAGATTGATGTAGGTTTCCTTGTCACATCAGAATATCCATAGTGGTTGGCCAACATTGTGCCAGTTCCCAAGAAGGACGGAAAGGTCCGCATGTGCGTTGACTATAGAGATCTAAATAAAGCCAATCATAAGGATGACTTTCCTCTGCCACACATTGGCACGTCGGTCGACAGCACCGCCAAGTTCAAGGTTTTCTCTTTCATGGATGGATTTTCCGGCTACAATCAAATAAAAATGGCGCCCGAAGATATGGAAAAAACAACTTTTATTACACCTTGGGGCACATTTTGCTACAAAGTAATGCCTTTCGGCTTGAAGAATGCTGGTGCCACCTATCAACGAGCTATGACTACTCTTTTTCATGACATGATGCATAAAGAGATTGAAGTCTATGTAGATGATATGATAGCAAAATCAAAGACTGAGAAACTATTTCAGCGTTTGAGAAAATACAAACTCCGCTTGAACCCAAAGAAATGCACCTCTGGGGTTCGTTCAAGAAAGCTTTTAGGCTTCATCGTCAGTCAAAAGGGTATTGAAGTTGATCCCAACAAGGTTAAAGCCATTCAGGAAATGCCAGCACCTCAAACAGAAAAGCAGGTGAGGGGATTCCTTGGACGTTTGAACTACATTTCGAGGTTCATATCTCATATGACTGCTACTTGTGCTCCCATTTTTAAGCTCCTCCGAAAGGATCAGGGTTGTGTTTGGACGGATGATTGTCAAAAAGCCTTCGACAGTATCAAAGAGTATTTGCTAGAACCTCCTATCTTGTCCCATCCAGTTGAGGGAAAACCATTGATTATGTATCTGACTGTACTAGAAGAATCTATGGGCTGTGTCTTGGGTCAACAGGATGAAACAGGAAGAAAAGAGTATGCCATCTATTATTTGAGCAAGAAATTCACTGAATGCGAGTCCCGATATTCCATGCTAGAGAAAACTTATTGTGCTCTGGCTTGGGCTGCCAAGCGTCTCCGTCAATATATGATGAATCACACAACTTGGTTGATATCCAAGACGGATCCGATTAAGTATATCTTTGAAAAACCTGCATTGACCGGAAGAATTGCTCGTTGCCAGATGCTCTTGTCCAAATATGCATTGAGTATCACACCCTGAAAGCTATCAAAGGAAGTGTCTTGGCCGATCATTTAACTCATCAGCCAATCGACGATTATGAGTCTATAAATTTTGAATTTCCAGATGAAGATGTGATGTACTTAAAAGCCAAAGATTGCAATGAACCACTTCCAAATGAAGGGTCAGAGCCAGATTCTCAATGGGGTTTAATATTTGATGGAGCGGTTAATGCTTATGGTAATGGTATTGGGGTAATAATCATCACTCCTCATGGCTCACATATCCCTTTTACTGCAAGATTAACATTCAAGTTCACGAACAACATGGCGGATTACGAAGCATGCATCATGGGTATAGAAGAAGCCATTGATCTTAGAATAAAAAATCTCGATGTTTATGGAGACTCAGCTCTAGTTGTCAATCAAATTAAAGGAAAATGGGAAACTCGTCAACCCGGCCTAATCCCATACAAAGACTATGCAAAGAGGTTATCTACTTTCTTCAACAATATTGAATTTCATCACATCCCTCGTGAGGAAAATCAGATGGCATATGCCTTGGCAACTTTGGTTTCCATGATCATTGTGAATCGTTGGAATGATGTGCCTAAGATCGATGTTATGCGTCTTGATAGACCTGCTCATGTATTTGCAATGGAAGAAGTCTCTAATGACAAGCCATGGTACCACGACATCAAATGTTATCTCCAAAGTCAAGAATACCCATCCGGGGCATCAAACAAAGATCAGAAGACCTTGAGAAGACTGGCTAATAACTTCTTTCTGAATGAAGACGTACTATACAAGAGAAACTTTGACATGGTTCTGCTCAGATGCGTGGATAGACATGAAGCAGACATGTTGATGCAAGAAGTTCATGAAGGTTCCTTTGGTAATCACTCCAACGGACATGCAATGGATAAAAAATGTTAATAGTGGGTTACTATTGGCTAACAATGGAAGCTGACTATTGCAAGTATGTGAAGAAGTGTCACAAATGCCAGATTTATGCTGACAAGATACATGTACCTCCGACTCTGCTCAACGTTCTCTCTTCTCCATGGCCTATCTCTATGTGGGGCATCAATATGATTGGTATGATTGAGCCCAAAGCTTCCAACGGACATCGTTTCATTCTGGTGGCTATTGATTATTTCACAAAGTGGGTTGAAGCGGCCTCATACGCAAATGTGACCAAGCAGGCGGTAGTTAGATTTATCAAGAATCAACTTATTTGTTGTTATGGTGTGCCAAGTAGAATCATCACTGATAATGGTTCAAACCTGAACAATAAAATGATGAAGGAAATGTGTGAAGAGTTCAAGATTGAACATCATAATTCCTCTCCCTACAGACCTAAGATGAACGGTGTTGTTGAAGATGCCAACAAGAACATCAAGAAGATCATTCAGAAAATGGTAGTGACTTATAAGGACTGGCATGAGATGCTCCCTTTTGCTTTGCATGGATATCGTACGTCTGTCCGCACTTCAACAGGGGCAACCCCCTTTTCTCTTGTCTATGGCATGGAAGAAGTGCTCCCAATAGAAGTAGAGATCTCGTCAATGCATGTCTTGATGGAAGCTAAGTTATCCGAAGCTGATTGGTGTCAAAGCAGGTATGACCAACTGAATTTGATTGAAGAAAAGAGGATGACAGCTTTATGCCATGGTCAGTTTTATCAGCAGAGAATGAAGAAAGCATTCGACAAGAAGGTCCGACCTCGTGTATTCAGAGAAGGTGACCTTGTGCTTAAAAAGATTCAATCTTTCATATCTAATTCTAGGGGCAAGTGAACTCCTAATTATGATGGCCCATATGTTGTCAAGAAAGCCTTCTCTGGGGGAGCCTTGATTCTTATAAATATGGATGGTGAGGAGCTCCCACGTCCTGTGAATACTGACGCAATCAAGAAATACTTCGCCTAGAAAAATAAAAGAATAGCTCGCCAAGTCGAAAACCCAAAAAGGCAGCTTAGGCAAAAATGAGCGTCTCGGTGGACTGAAAACCCAAAAGGGCGGTCCAGACAAAAATTAGAGACATAAACAGAAAATGGTTATCCTGGTAGATTGAAAACTTGAAAAGGCAATCTAGGCAAAACAAAGGATTATGGCAAGTAACTGCATCAGATCAGATTGGATCACTTGAAGCAATGCCTGCCTGTCAAAGCTCTCAACTGGCTTTTATCAGAAGCCCAAATACATCTGGAATTCAAATTTGTTAGGGAGAATAGTTTCATTGTATTTAATGTATCCTTTTCCCATATTACCATTTTTCTAACTTTGTAAATATCCATGGGATCACGCCATTTGTGGATCACTATTCTATCAATAAAATTCGAGACTTATCCATTTATTGGCAACCCTTATTTTGTTTTTGCTCCAGAAAAATATCATTTTTATTTTGATAAAAATTCTTGAAACGAATATTTGAAAAAATAAAATTCAAAATAAAATTTTGTTTTGATTTGTGAATGCAAAAAAGAACGTTCATAGTTAAATCCCCAAGCGGCGAGTTGGATGTTGGAACTCAATGTTCCCCAGCAAAGTGTTAAGCCTGGATTTTCTATCAAGCTTTAAAATAAACAATCAAGATTTTTTCAAGCGATCTTCATTATCCCCGAAAGAATCATTTTGAAGGTTTTCCTGACCAATCTAGACACGCCATTGGTAGAGTCTACATTTTTTTCTCCTGAGTGAAGTCTTCTTCTCCAGAGAAATTTGAACCCAGCAGCAAGATCTTTGCTCCATCAAAGGTTCATATTTCATCCCCAGACGAAGCATCTTCCTCTCCCTAGAGAGAATTGGACCTCGTGATGAGACTTTTTCCTTTGATGACCTTTGACTCATCTCAAGTGATGTTTTCCACCTTAACGAGATTAGCCAAGCTCATGTTGAGCTATGAAACATATTATCTCCCCAACGTGTCTGTTTTGTCTATTTTTGTCAACATAAACATAACGTGCATACATGCATATATATCATGAATAACCAAATTCACATCCATTTTGCATTCCTTGATGACACTTACCTTAATTTCTTGGAATATGTTTATCCTTGGGTGTTATATTTCCTTCCCCATAGGAGTCGTCAACCTTAAGCAGAGAGTTTACATCCTTTCTAATTCCCCACTGAGTTCATTCCTCGTGGAAGATGGTTGCTTTAGTTGTCCTTTTCCACCTTTGGATAGGATAAAAATCCCAATTGAGATTCATTCCCCATTGGTAGAGTATTTCTTGATTTTTTTTCCTCTCAAGTTGTTCCCGGAGTGATCCAAATATTTGCAATTTAATGGTGAATCTCTCTAGGTTGTCAAACCTAGACCGAGAGTGCATTTATTTTGCACTGTCTCCCCAGGAGAAACATTTTTCATTATCTCCAGTGAAGACATATCCTTTTGACTAGTGTGAACACAAGTGGTTATCTATTTTGAGAAGCTTGTCTATCTCGAAGGAATTATCAATATAGAAGTTTTCTTCCATCAGATGGTTTTCTCTCCGGAGAAGTTTGATGAAGACTTCCAACAGGTAGTTGTCTCTTTATTTGAGAAGCCTGTTTCATGATCTCTGATCCCCAATAAGTAGCTATCTTTTCTCGAGAAGCTTATTGACTCCCATTTTGGATAACAAATGGTAGCCTCTTTTTGAGAAGTTTGTTTATCCCTAATGAAGTTATCAACATATCAAACATTATTTCCAACAAATGGCCATCTCCCAAGAAAATTTCTCCAGAGAAGTTTGTTGAAGACTACTACAAGTACCTTTCTTTTATCACATGACTTTATATCCCCAATGAGGTATTCCTTTACAAGGACTTATATCACCAGTGAGGTGTTAGTCACAACCAATGGTACTTTCCCCAGTAAATCACGCTGGAAGTCTGTTGAAGATCCTTACTGCGATTTTCTCTTTATTTGAGAATTCCAGTTTTTTTATAAGATTTACTAACCTACATCCTTCGAAGATACCCGGTGAAGTTACTTCTATTTCCCCAATAAGTGGTCACCTTTTTAGGAGCTTGTTCATTAATCCTTTCCGAGAGAAAGACTTGGTTAAAGAAGAAACCAAGGCTCGTTCGCTGGTTTATGACCCGAATCACGGAAAAGTTTATTTTGCCTTTTCTAAGTGGAATACTTAAGTAAAGAAGAAGTTGACTCATGTTTTGATCATGTAAGCATATTTTGACTCGTTATTTGAACATGCGGTCATCTCTACCTTTGAGAAACCTATTGCGAAGATATTTCCTTAGTGAAGCGTACTTTTATTTTGACTCGTTATTTGAACAGGCGGTCATCTCTACCTTTGAGAAACCTGTTGTGAAAGCTAGAACGTTATTTGAACAGATTGTCATCTCTACCTTTGAGAAACCTGTTGCGAAGATGTTTCTTCAGTTGAAGTCATGATCATTTGGAATGATATATTCCCCAGGGAGCCCGAATCCATTGGAATTTGCAAACTGAAGTTGTAATCTTTTCATCGGTGGAATTTCCTTTTGTTTGTCCCCAGAGTGGTGTTCCTTTACCCCTATGTGTTTTATCAACTAATATTACTCCCATGTGACATTGTTCCTCATAGAATTCCTGAGTCTTGCATGCATATCATACCATAAGCATTTGGTGGCCTCTTAGGGCCAAAAACTGTGTATGTTTGTATTTAAATCTCTTCAATCACGTCAAGATGAAAATTCCAATATTCATATCTCCAGATTGAAGAAACTTAAATAGGGGCATCTGTCATACCCTAATTTTCAACCCTAAGATTCCACCATCATTTGTATCATTTTCATGACATCTAGCATCTTTGCACTACTAACCTATTGAAAATACAAAAAGATTTTCTACTTTGTTTGTCTTAAGCTAGGGTTTTGCACCAAAAGCTTTCAAAAATTGATCAATCAAGACTTGACATGAGTTTTAACATTTCAAACTCCTCATCCTTCCCAAGTAATCAAGTTACTTCCATCAATAAGAATCAATTTCAAGATCATTCCATCTCAAATTTATCAAGGCCAAAGTTCATTAGATACCCTCAGTTAGGGTTTTGACCCAAAGTCAACTGGTTGACTTTTTTGCCAAGGTATGATCCCAAAGCTTGAAGTATGGTTCAAATACTTCAAATACATCATAAGTGATTCATTCACGTCATCCAATATTCCTAAGAGATCGCATTCATTAAAGATTGCAAGAATTGGATTCATCTGATACAAAGTCAACTAAGGCAAAGTCAAAGTTTGACTTTTGACATTTTTGGTCAACCATGGACTTCTCAACTCAAGGATCATTAAAATATGGTTTATGGATGCATTTGATCAAGAGTAAACAAGAAATTTAAGGTTACTTGCAAAAAGGGCAAGATTTGGTTTTGTAAATGTTTCTAAGTTATGAAAAAATACATGTTCAAGTACCCATCTTTCCAAGGCCATAACTTGTGATCCAGGCCACCATTTTCTTTGCTTCAATAATCATATTAAAGGTCTTGCTTCATAACTCAACTTTTTCCTTGATGATTGATTCCCAAAAAATGCAAGGATTTCAAGCTATGAAGTCATGAAGTTGGTACCATAAAATTAAAACACTTAGAAAAAATTTCAACCAAATCTTCCTTCAAAAAGTGGCTTACTTGATCATCACTTTTCAGAATGATACACATTGATTCAAGGAAAACTCCCAACACGAAAGTTGTAGAGCATGGTCTTAGATTTCCAAAAAGTCCAAGAGCATAAAATTATCATATTTGAGCTAGGAGTTTCGAAGAGTTGAAGTTGGCTCTCCAAATCTGAATTTTGGGTCATTTTCATGACAAATTCATCATGTAACCTTGAGACAAAGCTACAAGATCTCACTTTATAGGCTATCTTGCTTCTAAATCTCACCTTAATCAGAAGATTACACAAACCTTTGATGAATTACACAAGGGATTGAGCCATTGACCAAGTCTTGATGCCATATTTGGAAGGTTTTGCAAAAAGCTTCATATCCATTTTGATAAAGGCCAACTTTTCCAACCACTCTTGCATTGAGCTTCTAACTTATTTCTTATGATCACACTTAACCTCTAAACCAGAAGCAACATCCTAAAAGTACATCTAAACTCCTCCTTTCACTCCACCTTTTCATCATGATCCATTATGATTTTTTGTGCAAAATGAAACCAAGTCACCAAACTAGCATTCCAATTGAACCAAGATTGATTTACGCAAGTTACATGAACCATATGGAGCCTCTATAAATAGAGAGACAATCCTCATAACTCAACACACCATAATTGGCACAAAAACTCCATTGTAGCAAATTCTCCAAACCTCAAACTTCCCAATTCCATTGTGCTTGTGTTTTCTCCAAACCAACATATCAAACAACTTCTAAACATCCATTAGATGTTGTCCAAACACTTGAACAAATTTTGTAACATCCCTACCATCATCTTCCAAATCAAATTTTCATAAATTGCAACTTAATTTGGAAAGGAAGAACCAAGCACTCTCAGCTCAAGCCAGGCATTCAAACACATTCCTAGAGGTGTAAGGAAGTTGTTCAGATAATAAAATCACATCTGGAACACCCCTACTCCAAAGGACGACTTTCATTTTTGAGGTATGTATTCATTTCGGAAATTTATGATTTAAGGCACCACTTTTCATCATTCTTATTACCATTACACTTGCCAAGATGTCAGGAACAAAGCCCTTATGATCATTGGTCTTAATCAGTGATGTTTGGAATTTAATTTTAAATTCAATTTTTAGGGTTCATATGCATTTTGTTTGATTTCTGGATATTTATGAAAAATAAATGAAATTGGTGAGTATCATTAGATTCCTTGCGAAATTCTAAGCAATTTTGGTCTTTACAATTTTTGATTTTGTTAAGAATTGAGAGAGTTAGAGTTTTAACAATATGTGAAAATGGTGGAAACTATGGAGTACGGGATGAATGAGGAAGATGAAGTTTGGAGTCATTTTTTTTTAAATTTTAAAAGTCACTTTAATATATATTTTAATTTATGTAACTAAATACATGAATTAGCATTGCACCCCAGTGGTAAAACACTGGTTTGTTAAATTACTGGGTGTGGGTTCAAATTTGGGCAGTGTAATGGTATTTTTGTTTTCACTTGTTAAATGTTCATTTTTTCTTCATAACTTCAAATATCCATAACTTCATGATCCCTTAACATTTTTGACCTATTCTTTTTGCCATGTGTTCATGAGAATGTATATTTTATGATGACACCAAAAAAATCCCAAAAATATTATTTATTTCACCACTTTTGATTGGATGGAAAACATGTGTGTTAAGTGTTTTTAAGGCTCCTAATTGATTCTTTCGGCTTATGTCTTATTTGTTCTTGATGTTGAAAGTTTGTATGATTAAAGAACACTCTTTTAAATGTTGATTGTTATCCTTAAAATGTTTGAACTTGATTATTTTCATACAATGTATCAATTGATTCACCTTGAAAACATGTTTGAATGAATAGTTAGGAGGTGATTAGGTTTCCACTTAAGTTTGGTCTTATCATGAACTTTGATTCAAGTCTAATGTTTATTTTGTGAAGACTTATAATATGATGCATGTTTGACCTAAATTTATTCATGTTGTGTTTACCATGTACCATTGAATGCTTTTACCATGTTAAGCTTGATATTGATTCTTTTCTATTTGGAAGAGGTATGTGGCATACTTGTTGATTGTATATCCAAGTGAGAGCCCTTATTTCAATTTGATGCAAAGATATATCTTCCACATGTTTGTGGTAGTTTAAATGTGAGTTTTCTCCTTAAGATGACAATTTGTCTCTTTCTCATAAAATCAACCCCGACAAATCCCTTCTCACTTTTGAACCCGAACTACGAGGTTTTGATCCTTCACGGGTACATAGGCATAAGACTCAATGTCTTTCCAAATCATCAAACAATAAAAAATGTTTTTTTCTCATCTCCCCAATCAAATAGCAAACAATTTTAAACCAAACACATATATCCAAAAGGTTCTTGTAGAGTACTACAGATGATTAGGGTGCTAATACCTTCCCTTTTCATAACACACCCCCGTACCTTTAGAATCTCCCCCCATTTTGCTTAGCTTAAGTTTAATCTTCTAGCTTTCCATATACATATTGGGTTTATTTTTGAATATTTTCCCCTTCCCTTGGATAAATAAAAGTTCGGTGGTGATATTTTGATTCATGAGTCAAGTCTAACCAATAGCTTGGTCTCCGATTCTTCACCGCGACAATAATGAGAGCGCTTTAGGATTAATTAGACTTTATTCATATTCAAAAGTTACTTTTAAATTAGAAATGAGACCGCGAGAGCCAAGCATTCTGGTTTAGGTGTATTGTCAGAGTTAATAAAAATGAGAGTGTGAGACTAAGTCCTTTTTATAAATAATTTCTATTGAAGAATATTTTGACCAATAAGATTACACCAACTATCTATCGAATCCCCAAAATTTGATGCATTACATATCAATATTCCTTTATCATATATCTTTATTAATATTCTATTTACGTTATAGTTATTTCTCTTTATCCCTCCAATCTTAGAACGATCATATGCCTTAGATTTACATAGCAACATTAGATAATGATGTGTTCTATTATTAGTCCTTGTGGGTTCGATAATCTTTAAAACTACGCGATAGGACTGTGCACTTGCAGTCACGATTCCCATAGACTTACTTGAAGGAGAAGAGCGATCCAAAACGCAGCAGAATCTAAAATTTCTCCTTTAGTGATCCTTACGAATGGGCATGATCAGTGATAGAATCGTTACCTCTTGTGGCGATTGTAACCTTTTGATGCAGACCTACGGAGCGATCACGAACGTTGAACGATGACAACGCCTTTACTCAGTCCACACGAACAGAATCCTTCAATCTCAGTGCTAGCTGCTACGAATGAAGGCCTTGAGTGAGAGAGAGAGAAATGAAATTGGAACTTCTCAAATGCTTTTACACAAGGGTTCTCTTTATAGAACCACTTGTGTGTGCTGCAAACTAAAAATCCCACTTAAGTGTATGTGGCACATATCTTATAATATGCCAAAATCACTTAAGCATGTGGTACCTTACCATATTTCGTATTCTACTTAAGTACACCGTACCTTACGATGTTTTATAATTCACTTAAGTGCACCGTAGATTACGGTATTCCTTAGTTACTTTATCTCTCATCAATCCGTCCTTTTGTGTGTGACCCTGTAGGTTTTTGCGGCATTGGTAATTATTTTAAATCACGTATTTAACATAATAAACAGTGAGCGGTATCTAGCAACACATCACTGCTACCCAAGACACAAAAATGTCATGTGATCTGAAAAATCCTTTTGTGATAATACTTATGTGTACAATTACCCTTTTGCCCTTATCTCTATATTGAACATAAGGCATAGACCGTGTCATCCTTGTCCAGTTCAATATTGGGCCCATAGACATTTATCCTGTTATGCAGGATGGGAAAATTTCATCTAGGTCACTCATGTCCCTTAGCATGCTTCGTGGAGTACCCATCAACTGTCTTTATGGTAATCCAGTTACGGACAATGTTTGATCAACAATAAGGCAGTTGACTCTACATCTAGGGTCCATAGTGGTTTCAGGTCGAAGGGTGGTATACACCATTATCACCATGAGAATAACTTATGACACTTTGCATAACATTCTATATAGTATTCTCATAGCGGGTCAATCCAGTATAAATATTACCCTTAATATTCACACCTATGTTTAAGACTTGATAACTCCTTATCCATGATCCATGAGATGTGATCATCAGTCTATATACATAATAGTCTTAATGCTTTAATGTTATCCCACTTCACAATAAAGCTCGACCATGGATACTTTAAGAATAGTGTCCTTATGTTTAATGTGATCTCATGATTAAGTCATACTTGATACATTAAACGGACTATCTATTCTAGGGACTTTATTAGATAAACATAGTAAAGAAAAAGCCTTTTATTATTAATAAATAATTAGATACAAGTACCAAAAGTATTGGCCTATAGGGCTTAAACCAACAATCTCCCACTAGCACTAGAGCCAATCAGGCATACCCCTAATGCCCATAGATCTAGTATGGCCATCATGCTTCTGCTGCGCAAGAGGCTTTGTCAGTGGGTCAACAATATTGTCAAGTGTAGGTACTCTGCATATTTTCACATCTCCTCTATCTATTATCTCTCAATTGAGGTGATAACGCCTAAGTATGTGTTTGGATCGTAGGTGAGATCTAGGTTCCTTAGCTTGTGTAATAACACCATTGTTATCACAATAGAGACCAATGGGATCCACAATGCTAGGAACTATGCCAAGTTCACTAATGAACTTTTTGATCCAAACAACTTCCTTTGCTGCACTTGAGGCAGCAATATACTCGGCCTCGGTTGTAGAATCATTAATTGTGTCTTGCTTTGAACTTTTCCAACTCACAGCGCCACCGTTTAAGCAAAACACATGACCAGATTGCGATCTAAAGTCATCCTTATCTGTCTGGAAGCTAGCATCGGTGTATCTAATTACAACCAGCTCTTCCTGACCTCCATATAACAAGAATGAGTCCTTAGTCCTTCTCAAATACTTAAGGATATTCTTGACAGCTACCCAATGAGTATCACCAGGATCAGATTGGTACCTACTTGTTGCACTCAAAGCATACGAGACATATGGTCGAGTACATAACATGGCATACATGATAGATCCTATTGCAGATGCATATGGAATCTTATTCATGCGATCCCTTTCTTCCTTAGTTGAAGGGGATTGTGTTTTTGATAGACACGGGCCACGTTGCATAGGTATGGATCCTTTCTTGGAGTCATGCATATTAAAGCGTCTCAACACCTTGTCTATGTACGTACTCTAACTTAGGCCAAGCCGTTTTTGTGATCTATCTCTATAGATTCTGATTCCTAATATATAGGCTGCTTCACCTAGGTCCTTCATAGAAAAGCATTTCCCTAACCAAGACTTTACTTGTTGCAGGGTAGGGACATCGTTTCCAATGAGTAATATGTCATCTACATATAATACCAGGAAAATGATCATGCTCCCACTAACCTTCTTGTAGATAGAAGGCTCATCTTCGTTCTTGATGAATCCATATTGTTTTATTGTTTCATCAAAACGAAGATTCCAGCTTCTGGAAGCTTGCTTCAATCCATAGATTGATCTTTGTAACTTACATATCTTTTGGGCTTTTTCTGGTATGTTAAATCCTTTAGGTTGTGTCATGTACACATCCTCAAGAAGATTCTCATTAAGGAAAGCAGTTTTGACATCCATCTGTCATATTTCATAATCATGATATGCAGCTATAGCAAGTAAAATCCGAATAGATTTAAGCATTGTAACTGGTGAAAAGGTTTCATCATAGCCAACCCCATGAATTTGTTTATATCCTTTTGCAACCAGTCTTGCCTTATAGGTATGTACCTTACCATCCATGTCAGTCTTCTTTTTGAAGACCCGCTTGCATCCTATAGGGTTAACTCCTATATGAGGCTCTACCAAGGTCCAAACTTGGTTTGTGTACATGGAATCCATTTCAGATTTCATGGCTTCTAGCCACTTCTCAGACTCGGGACCAGTTATGGCCTCTTGGTAGGTCACAGGCTCATCTTGATCCATGAGTAATACATCACCTTGATCAGTTATGAGATATCCATATCTCTCAGGTTGGTGACGTATCCTGCTTGACCTACGCTGGTCTTGTTCTACTTGAGCAGGTTGTAACACCCTTCTAAAATACCCCAATAAATAATTAAAACAACCAAACATAAATCAGAGTATATATGCAATTTAAGGGTGTCACACTTGACACTTCACACCATGTTCCAATTTAAATCGTCATGCTCATTTATTCATCAAAATAAACAATTGCATAATTCGCAGCGGATAGAAATTAACAACAACATGCAAAACATGTAACACATTACATGTAAAACTGCTCAACAACCACAATGAAAACAAGGTAAAACATCCCGTCCCGATGTTACATCTACCAGAGCATGACTCACTAAGGAACTACACTAGACTCCAAGGACTAGCTTCTACTCAATCACTACACGTTACCTGAAACATAGTTGTAAGGGTGAGTTCCTCAATCGATATAATAAGCATTATAAAATATCATGTAATGCTAAGTAAATGAACACATCTCATCACCCTAATCATATCACACATTCAGTAACGGCAACATCAACTCATACTCATAATCATGCTCAACATAAACATCAAAACACACGCATAATATTGGAACACATCCATTCATATTATACACAATACATACATTATGCAATGAGACTCCATGCATGCGGTACCGACTATTCGTGAACATATAGTTCAACCTCACCGATCAAATCCAGATACGGCTACCAAGCTCACTAGTCCCACTCATTTGAGACCTAGTGACTCACATCACTAATTCCTCACCATGGGAATTAGCTACCACCCCAAGGGCTATGCTATGCACGCTAAATCACCTAGAATGCAAACATCAACAACAATCCACAATAACTCACTCACTAATTCCTCACCATGGGAATTAGCTACCACCATAAAGGCCACAATATGCAAGCTAACTCACTTAGTCATGCAACATCAACAATCATCCACAATGGACATATTGCTCACACTCTAAGCCATAAACAGTCCATTCACAATTGCATACATAATAGATACATCCACAGCATTATGCATACAATCATACATCATCCACATATTTATCACATAATCATATCATGCCACATAATCAATCACAGTATTAGCACGCTCTACTAATACCCCTACCGCTCAAAACAACGGGAAATGATCCCTATTATATCATACGCCAATATAGGCCAAACATCAAACATGCACACCACATTTAAATATAAATTTTTTCACTTTTCACACAGTGTTAACCGGTTAACGCTCTGGGTTAACCGGTTAACGCTCTGGGTTAACCGGTTAACGCAACACAGAACACGCTTCCTGGCAATTCACAACAGTGTTAACCGGTTAACACCCTGGGTTAACCGGTTAACGCAAACAGAACAGCAAATTTTCATAAATCACAACAGTTTTAACCGGTTAACACCCTGGGTTAACCGGTTAACGCAAGACAGAAAGTTGTTCCTGCGCTAACACGAAGCAGAATGCAGAATTCTCCGCATTTTCCGCCGTTGGAGGACTTCCGGACCTCCGATTCCAATTCCGTAAAAAGCTACACTTTCGGAAAATCAAGACTCATCCAATTACAGATTCAATTACAGCTTTAACATAACTTATTCATCTCAATTTTTCAGCATTCAACATCCCAATTAGGGTCAAATCAATGGCTTATCACTACCCATTACATGTTAACCCATAATACCCATTAAACGACGATAAACCCCCCTTACCTGAGTAAATCCGGCAAATCTTCTTTGACCTTCAACAATCGTGAAATCTCCTCTTGAGCCCTAGCCTCTTCTTCTCCCTTTCTCAACTTCTTCTCTTTTCTCCCAATTCTCACTTTCTGTCGCTTCTCTGGTTTTCACGTGAAAAACCCTTTTTACCAAATGGGACTCTTATATATATTCCAACTTATTATTCCAATAATAATAATTCCAAATAATATTCCAATAATAATCTAATTATTTAATTAAATTAATAAATATACTATTAACTTAATTTAAATAATTATCATATTTTATCGGGGTGTTACAACTCTCCCCCACTAAAAGAGTTTTCGTCCTCGAAAACATACCTCAAGCGAATAACTCAGGATAAGATTCCTTCATCTGACTCTCAAGTTCCCAAGTCACATTGCCACCTGCTGGTCCTCCCCAAGCTACCTTTACCAAAGCAATCTCTTTACCCCGCAACTGCTTCAACTCTCGATCCTCGATCCTCATAGGTGATGTTTTAATAGTCAGGTTATCTCTCACCTGTACATCATCTACTTGGACCACATGCGACGGATCAGGAATGTACCTCCTCAATTGAGACACATGAAAAACCTCATGCAAATTCGCAAGTGACGGCGGTAAAGCGACACGATAGGCTACCTCCCCTATCCTCTCCAAAATCTGATAAGGACCAATAAATCGAGGTGTCAACTTCTTCGACTTCAAAGCTCGACCAACCCCAGTTATCGGAGTAACACGAAGAAACACATGATCTCCCTCTTGAAACTCAAGTGACTTCCTCCTCTTGTCATGATAACTCTTCTGACGACTCTGAGCAATCCTCATCTTCTCCTGAATCATCTTAATCTTTTTCGTAGTTTGTTGAACAATCTCTGGTCCAACCACAGCACTCTCACCGGACTCATACCAACATAAAGGTGTCCGACATCTCCTACCATACAAAGCTTCAAACGGTGCCATACCAATGCTCGAATGAAAACTATTGTTGTAGGTAAACTCAATCAAAGGTAAATAACAATCCCAAGCACCTCCCTTTTCCAAAACACAAGCCCTCAAAAGATCCTCCAGTGACTGAATCGTCCTCTCAGTCTGACCATCAGTCTGCGGATGATATGCAGAACTCAATCTCAGCTTAGTTCCCAAAGCCCTCTGCAAACCTTCCCAGAACTTCGATGTAAATCTAGGATCTCTGTCCGAAACAATACTCGACGGAATACCACGCAAACTTACAATTTTCTCAATATACAACTCAGTTAATCTCTCTAACGGATAATCCATTCTGATCGGAATGAAATGAGCCGATTTTGTCAATCTGTCAACAATCACCCAAATAGCTTCAAAATTCTTAATTGTCCTCGGTAAACCAGAAACAAAATCCATACTGATACTATCCCACTTCCACTCTAGAATAGCCAACGGTTGCATTAGCCCAGACGGCTTCTGATGCTCAATCTTTGACTTCTGACAAGTCAAACAAGAATAAACAAAACTCGCAATTTCTCTTTTCATTCCCGGCCACCAAAATAACTTTTTCAAATCCTGATACATCTTCGTAGCCCCAGGATGAATACTCAGGCCACTACGATGTCCTTCTTCAAGAATACTCTTCTTAAGTTCGGTAACATCCGGAATACACACCCGATTACCAAATTTCAAAACACCATTCTCATCAACTCTGAATTCACCACCTTGACCTTGATTCACTAGAGTCAACTTATCAACCAAAAGCATATCGGATTTCTGACCCTCTCTAATCGCATCCAGAATACCACTCGTTAACTTCAACATTCCCAATTTAACACTAGTGTGAGTACTCTCACACACCAAACTCAAGTCTCTAAACTGCTCAATTAAATCCAATTCCTTAATCATTAACATAGACATATGCAATGATTTCCGACTCAATGCATCAGCCACTACGTTTGCTTTACCCGGATGGTAATTCAAACCAAAGTCATAATCCTTCAGAAACTCTAACCATCTCCTCTGTCTCATATTCAGCTCTTTCTGATCAAACAAATACTTTAAACTTTAATGGTCACTGAAAACCTCAAATCTTGACCCGTACAAGTAATGCCTCCATAACTTCAGAACAAATACCACAGCTGCCAACTCTAAATCGTGTGTCGGATAGTTCCTCTCATGAACCTTCAGTTGTCTCGAAGCATAAGCTACAACCTGCTTATTCTGCATCAAAACACCACCCAAACCCAACAATGAAGCATCACAGTAAACCTCAAATGGTTCCGACGGACTTGGTAATATCAGAATAGGAGCAGTAGTTAACCTTCTCTTTAACTCTTGGAAACCTTCTTCACATTGTGAATCCCAAACAAACGCTTGCCCCTTTCTAGTCAACATCGTCAACGGTAACGCCAACTTAGAAAATCCCTCAATGAATTTCCTATAATAACCTGCAAGTCCAAGAAAACTCCTTATCTCAGAAACTGACTTCGGAGCTTCCCACTTAGATACCGCTTCTATCTTAGAAGGATCAACAGCAACACCACCTCTTGAAACCACATGACCAAGAAAACTAACCTCTTCTAACCAAAATTCACACTTAGACAGTTTAGCAAATAACTTCTTTTCTCGTAGAACTCCTAAAACCACTCTCAAATGTTCAGCATGCTCTTCTTCAGATTTCGAATACACCAAAATATCGTCAATAAACACCACGACAAACTTGTCTAGGTACGGATGGAAAATCCTATTCATATACTCCATAAATACCCCAGGCGCATTAGTCACACCAAAAGGCATTACAGAATACTCATAATGTCCATACCTTGTTCTGAAAGCAGTCTTCTGAATATCCTCAGTTTTCACACGTATCTGATGGTAACCCGATCTCAAATCTATTTTGCTGAACACACTCGCACCAACCAACTGATCCATCAAATCATCAATCCTCGGCAAAGGATACCGATTCTTGATCGTCACTTTATTCAGTTGTCTGTAGTCCACACACAACCTCATAGTACCTTCTTTCTTCTTAACCAATAACACTGGTGCACCCCACGGTGACACACACGGACGAATAAATTTCTTATCCAACAGATCTTCCAGCTGACTCTTCAATTCAGTTAACTCAACAGCAGACATACGGTACGGAGCCATCGATATCGGCCTAGTACCAGGTACCAAATCAATCGAGAACTCAACTTCACGCTCTGGCGGTAATTCATTCACTTCTTCAGGAAACACATCAGGAAAATCACACACCACGGCTAGATCGCAAATCACCAGTTTATCTTTAGCTTCCAAAGTCGCTAACAGCGTAAACAACTCTGCCCCATCTGCTACTGCCTCATTCACCTGCCTTGTTGATAGAAACAAACTCTTTCCTTCCTCAATCTCAGGAAAGATCACAGTCTTATCAAAACAGTTGATATAAACTCGGTTAAACACCAACCAGTTCATACCCAAGATAACATCAATCTGCACTAGTGGAAGACACACGAGGTCCATCCCGAAGTCTCTACCAAAGATACTCAAAGGGAAATTTAAACAAACTGAAGTAGTAGTCACTGAACCCTTCGCAGGAGTATCAATCACCATACCCCCATGCATCTCAGATATCTCTAATTTAAGTTTCACAGCACAATCCAAAGATATAAAGGAATGAGTCGCACCTGTGTCAATAATAGCTACAAGAGGAAAGCCATTAATATAACACGTACCTCGGATCAAACGATCATCTGCAGAAGTCTCAGAACCCGATAAAGCGAAGACCTTGCCTCCCGACTGGTTCTCTTTCTTCGGCTTAGGACACTGTGGGCTAATATGACCCACCTCTCCATAGTTGAAACAAGTCATAGTCTTCGACCGGCACTCTGCGGCCAAGTGACCACCCTTGCCACACTTGAAACACTTCTTCTCAGCACTGGTACACTCATGGAAACGATGTCCAGCCTGACCACATCTGTAACACTTAGCAGGGGCACTGGAGTCTCCCCCACTAGGTCTCCTCATCCCACTCTGTCTCTGGAAACCTTTGCCAGCTGCATACGGTTTCCCACGATCATTCTGATTCTTGCCTTTCCTATCAACCCTCTGCTGATAGCTCTCCGCTCTGGCCTTGGTATCCTGTTCAAAAATCCTGCAACAGTCAACCAAATCAGAAAACACTCTAATCCGCTGATACCCAATAGCCTGCTTGATCTCGGGACGTAACCCGTTCTCAAACTTCACACATTTTGAAAATTCCCCAGTAGCCTCATCATAGGGAGTGTAATACTTCGACAGCTCAGTGAACTTAGCAGCATACTCGGTAACAGACCGATTGCCCTGCTTCAATTCTAAGAACTCTATCTCTTTCTTTCCTCTGACATCCTCTGGAAAGTACTTCCTCAGGAATCTCTCTCTGAACACCTCCCAAGTGATCTCAGCATTCCCAGCAGCTTCCAACTCAGTGCGGGCAGCAACCCACCAATCATCTGCTTCCTCTGACAGCATATGCGTACCGAACCTGACCTTCTGGTTATCGGCACACTCAGTCACTCGGAAGATCCTCTCGATCTCCTTCAACCACTTTTGAGCACCATCTGGATCGTATGCTCCCTTGAACATTGGAGGATTGTTCTTCTGGAACTCACTCAGTTGACGAGCAGCTCCCATTCCCACAACATTCGGATTCCCTCCAAGTACTCCAGCTAGCATACCCAGAGCCTCAGCAATCGCAGCATCATCTCTACCTCTTCCAGCCATCTCTATTCTGAAAACCCAATAAGCTAAAACAATAAGTACTGATAGGGTTACACAACACCTATCACGTACAGGGAAACAGAATGATTACGACTCGACTCGACCGACTATGCTCTGATACCACTAATGTAACACCCTTCTAAAATACCCCAATAAATATTAAAACAACCAAACATAAATCAGAGTATATATGCAATTTAAGGGTGTCACACTTGACACTTCACACCATGTTCCAATTTAAATCGTCATGCTCATTTATTCATCAAAATAAACAATTGCATAATTCGCAGCAGATAGAAATTAACAACAACATGCAAAACATGTAACACATTACATGTAAAACTGCTCAACAACCACAATGAAAACAAGGTAAAACATCCCGTCCCGATGTTACATCTACCAGAGCATGACTCACTAAGGAACTACACTAAACTCCAAGGACTAGCTTCTACTCAATCACTGCACGTTACCTGAAACATAGTTGTAAGGGTGAGTTCCTCAATCGATATAATAAGCATTATAAAATATCATGTAATGCTAAGTAAATGAACACATCTCATCACCCTAATCATATCACACATTCAGTAACGGCAACATCAACTCATACTCATAATCATGCTCAACATAAACATCAAAACACACGCATAATATTGGAACACATCCATTCATATTATACACAATACATACATTATGCAATGAGACTCCATGCATGCGGTACCGACTATTCGTGAACATATAGTTCAACCTCATCGATCAAATCCAGATACGGCTACCAAGCTCACTAGTCCCACTCATTTGAGACCTAGTGACTCACATCACTAATTCCTCACCATGGGAATTAGCTACCACCCCAAGGGCTATGCTATGCACGCTAAATCACCTAGCATGCAAACATCAACAACAATCCACAATAACTCACTCACTAATTCCTCACCATGGGAATTAGCTACCACCATAAAGGCCATAATATGCAAGCTAACTCACTTAGTCATGCAACATCAACAATCATCCACAATGGACATATTGCTCACACTCTAAGCCATAAACAGTCCATTCACAATTGCATACATAATAGATACATCCACAGCATTATGCATACAATCATACATCATCCACATATTTATCACATAATCATATCATGCCACATAATCAATCACAGTATTAGCACGCTCTACTAATACCCCTACCGCTCAAAACAACGGGAAATGATCCCTATTATATCATACGCCAATATAGGCCAAACATCAAACATGCACACCACATTTAAATATAAATTTTTTCACTTTTCACACAGTATTAACCGGTTAACGCCCTGGGTTAACCGGTTAACGCAACACAGAACACGCTTCCTGGCAATTCACAACAGTGTTAACCGGTTAACACCCTGGGTTAACCGGTTAACGCAAACAAAATAGCAAATTTTCATAAATCACAACAGTGTTAACCAGTTAACACCCTGGGTTAACCGGTTAACGCAAGACAGAAAGCTGTTCCTGCGCTAACACGAAGCAGAATGCAGAATTCTCCGCATTTTCCGCCGTTGGAGGACTTCCGGACCTCCGATTCCAATTCCGTAAAAAGCTACACTTTCGAAAAATCAAGACTCATCCAATTACAGCTTTAACATAACTTATTCATCTCAATTTTTCAGCATTCAACATCCCAATTAGGGTCAAATCAATGGCTTATCACTACCCATTACATGTTAACCCATAATACCCATTAAACGACGATAAACCCCCCTTACCTGAGTAAATCCGGCAAATATTCTTTGACCTTCAACAATCGTGAAATCTCCTCTTGAGCCCTAGCCTCTTCTTCTCCCTTTCTCAGCTTCTTCTCTTTTCTCATAATTCTCACTTTCTGTCGCTTCTCTGGTTTTCACGTGAAAAACCCTTTTTACCAAATGGGACTCTTATATATATTCCAACTTATTATTCCAATAATAATAATTCCAAATAATATTCCAATAATAATCTAATTATTTAATTAAATTAATAAATATACTATTAACTTAATTTAAATAATTATCATATTTTATCGGGGTGTTACACAGGTTGCTCTTCCACAACTACTTGTATTTCCTGCTCTAATTCCTCCATAGGTGTATCGATGCTTTGTGATTCTTGAATTTCTTCAAGCTTTACTTTCCTCCCACTGATTCCTTTGGAAATAAAATTCTTTTCTAGGAAAACTCTAGTTCGAGCGACAAACATTTTGCCCTCAGAAGGATTGTAGAAGTAATACCCTCTTGTTTCTTTAGGATACCCCACAAATAAGCATTTGTCAGATTTGAGCTCAAGCTTAGTTGAAATTTGTCGTTTCACAAAAACTTCGCAACCCCAAATCTTCATGTAAGACATATATGGTTTCTTACCACTCCATATCTCATATGGTGTCTTCTCAACCTTTTTGGATGGAACACGCTTAAGTGTGTAAGTTGTTGTCAATAGTGCATGTCCCCAAAAGGAGTTTGGAAGATCAGCGTGACTCATCATGGATCGGATCATGTCTAACAGGGTTCGATTTCTTCTCTCAGATACACCATTCCATTGGGGTGTTCCAAGAGGAGTAAGTTGGGATAAGATTTCACACTCTTTCAGATGGTCATCAAACTCTAGGCTTAAATACTCACCACCTCGATCTGATCTAAGAGTTTTAATATTCTTACCTAGTTGGGTTTGTACTTCATTCTTGAATTCCTTGAACTTTTCAAAGGACTTTGATTTGTGTTTCATGAAATACACATAACCATATCTACTGAAATCATCAGTAAATGTGATGAAGTACTGAAAACCTCCTCTGGCTGGTATGTTCTGTGGTCCACATACATCGGTATGTATGAGGGCCAAAAGATCATTAGCTCTTTCACCTTTTCCTATGAATTGAGACTTTGTCATCTTTCCAATTAAACAAGATCTGTATATCTCATTATGATTCATAATCAAAAGAGTCGAAGAGTCCATCTTTATGGAGTTTGGAAATGCGTTTCTCATTTATGTGGCCTAATCGACAATGCCAAAGGTAAGTTGGATTTAACTCATTAGGTTTCATCCTTTTAGTATTAATGTTATAAATAGGCATTTCAAGATCAAGGACATATAGTCCATTGTTCATTTGTGCAGTAGCATAGAATATATCATTCAAATAAATTGAGCAACAATTGTTCTTTATTATAAATGAAAAACCAAACTTGTCCAAACAAGAAACGGAAATAATATTCCTGCTAATTGCAGGTACATAATAATAGTTCTCTAACTAAATTATTAAACCACTAGGTAAAGTCAATACATAAGTTCCTACGGCTAAAGCAGCAACCTTTGCTCCATTGCCAACTCGTAGGTCAACTTCACCTTTTGCCAAATCTCTATTCCTTTTTAGCCCTTGCACATTGGTACAAATGTGAGAACTGCATCCAGTATCTAATACCCATGATGCAGAAGTAGATAAATTAATTTCAATAATAAAAATACCTGAAGTTGAAGTCTCTACTCCATTCTTCTTATCTTCCAGGTACTTTGGGCAATTTCTCTTCCAGTGTTCGGTCTTACCGCAATGGAAGCAGGTGCCTTCCTTTTCTATGCCTCCACTAGGCTTCAAAGCAGCAACAGTGGGTTTGGGTTTGGCAACTTCCTTGCCTTTCCCTTTATCACCCTACTTGGTGGGTCTTTTGTTCTGTCTCTTTCCATTTCCGATCATCATAAAGGACTTCCCTTTTGACTTCAGATTCTGCTCAACAGTTCTTAACATAGCTAGCAGTTCAGGAAGAGATTTGTCCATATCATTCATATTGAAATTTAGGACAAATTGACTGAATCTATCTGGCAACGATTGCAAGATCAAATCAGTCGCAAGTTCCTTTCCGAGGGGAAAACCCAACCTCTCGAGGTTCTCCATATACCCAATCATCTTGAGCACATGGGGACCTACAGGGGCTCCCTCAGTTAACTTGCCTTGAAAAAGGGCTTTTAAAACTTCAAACCTTTCATTCCTTGATTGCTCTTGATAGAGCATCTTCAGGTGTTCGATTATATCGAACGCTGCCATGTTCTCATGTTGCTTTTGCAACTCTGAGTTCATGGTAGCTAGCATGAGACAAGCAGTTTCATTGGCATCATCGACATGCTTCTTATTAGCATCTCTTTCTGCCTTAGGTGCAGAACTAGGAGGTTCCTCATCAGAATCAGGTTTCTCCAAGACATACAGCTTTCTATCATGTTTGAGGACAATCCTCAGATTTCGGTGTCAATCCATAAAATTTGTCCCAGACAATTTTTCCTTGTCAAGGATTGATCGCAAAATGTTGTTAGAGGTGTTTGTTGTCATGGTATTCTACATGAAAATAATGAAAATATAAGTATCAATAACATATTTAATTAGGCCTTTAATTAAATATGCTCCCACTATTTTACTCAAAACAAATGACCCTCACCATTTGATTCAGAAAATCCCGTTGAAAGATTTTCTAGTGGGTCGAGATCCACATTTCACTTTCTTTTAAGTCCGCGTAGGTGGATTACACAAAACTAGGTTATTTAGGTAGGAACTCTTTCCAATTGTATCTAATACAACTCTCGAATATTTTAGTTGGGTGAATAACTCCTTATTCCAATCCATCACATGGATCATTTCCAACTCTTGCTTCTAAACATATATAATCTTATTATAATTTGTTTGGTTAAGTTTGACCCATTGTTTTAGCAATTGGATATTACAATTATCCCATTGCACCTTACTAATATAGAACATGCACCTCGCGTAGGCGAAACCTACATTATCCGATACTAGTTTTGATGAGTGCTAAAACTTGGAAAGCATAAACTTAATATTTAATTTGAGAGAATTTGCAATTATTCTGATCTCACCGGCTTATTTATCATATAAATCATCTCTCACATGCATCAACATACATTCACATGCATCAACATACATAATGAAACAGTTATGGCCCCTAGCGCAATTGTTCTCCCAAGCCAATGAGAGAACCTAAGCTAACCTAATAACGATCTAAGCTTCTCCAAGCAAGATCTTCAAGGTTGTCCTCCTTTGATATTGAATTCTTCTCTTTCTTCATAACATTATACTACATAAAAGAAACTCGTTTTACATACGAGGGAGTGAGATGAGAAAAGAAGTTACATTAAGAGATTAAAAGAGAGGCACGACACACATGTCGTATTTTAAAAACCCAAAACAAAATAAAGGAAAACTAAGGCCATAACCGATCACCACAAGATAATAATAATAAACACATTATTATTATTAATTTTAATTCTTTTAATTAATTAAAACCAAATTAAATTTCGGCGACCAATCACACCATGCAGAGTTAGCTGAGGGTCCGCTGTCCGGTCAACGGGAACGGGGGTTCCGCTGCCCAGTTAGCAGACGGTGGTTCAAGGGGGCAGCGCCCCTTGCAGGGTTGAAGGGGCAGCGCCCCTTGCCGAAATTTTTAATGAATAATTCATTTGAAATCATCGTCGTTTTTCGCATCAACACTTGATACTTTAAGGCATAACTCTTGCGCAGTCACAACCCTAATCGCATAACTCTTTGACAACACAACCCTTGTGCCGTCATTAACCCTAATGCACCAATTTCAGACCGTCAAACACATCTCAATTGTTGATTCAGTATGATTGATTAACACATCATTGCTTCACAATACTAATGTCGGATCAAGAAGCAAACGACCATTGATCGCTCAAAGGAAAACAACCATTAAGTGTTTGAATGAATGAAACAGAAACTATATATCATATGTACCGTATTTTGCATAAGGATTACTTATATCATATATATAACTTGATCGATCTTAATTGCATAACCTATGGACGATCAATGTATCGCTGCTTCACCATACTAATGTCGGATTCCGAAGCATAGTCAACATCAATCATCCAAATCGTACACACATGATGCCAAATTTAATTACTCGTTTATTCTTTTATTCATTCTGTCTTTTAATCGTATTAATATAGAAAATACAAAAAATAAACACCTATCAGATGCATGGTTTCGTAAGTGGCTCTGATACCACTGAAGGAGAAGAGCGATCCAAAACACAGCGGAATTTAAAATTTCTCCTTCAGTGATCCTTACGAATGGGCATGATCAGTGATGGAATCGTTACCTCTTGTGGCGATTGTAACCTTTTGATACAGATCTACGGAGCGATCACGAACGTTGAACGATGACAACGCCTCTACTCAGTCCACGCGAACGGATTCCTTCAATCTCAGTGCTAGCTGCTACGAATGAAGGCCTTGAGTGAGAGAGAGAGAAACAAAATTGCAACTGCTCAAATGCTTCTACACAAGGGTTCTATTTATAGAACCACTTGTGTGGGCTGCAAGCTAAAAAGCCCACTCAAGTGTATGTGGCCCATATCTTATAATATGCCAAAATCACTTAAGCGCGTGGTACCTTACCATATTTCGTATTCTACTTAAGTACACCGTACCTTACGATGTTTTATAATTCACTTAAGTGCACCGTACATTACGTTATTCCTTAGTTACTCTATCTCTCATCAATCCGTCCTTTTGTGTGTGACACTGTAGGTTTTTGCGGCATTGGCAATTTTATTAAATCACGTATTTAACATAATAAACAGTGAGCGGTATCTAGCAACACATCACTGCTACCCAAGACACAAAAATGTCATGTGATCTGAAAAATCCTTTTGTGATAATACTTATGTGTACAATTACCCTTTTGCCCTTATCTCTATATTGAACATAAGGCATAGACCGTGTCATCCTTGTCCAGTTCAATATTGGCCCCATAAACATTTATCCTATCACGCAGGATGGGAAAATTCCATCTAGGGCACTCATTTCCTTTAGCATGCTTCGTGGAGTACACATCAACTGTCTTTATGGTCATCCAGTTACGGAAAATGTTTGATCAACAATAAGGCACTCGAGTCTACATCTAGGGTCCATAGTGGTTTTAGGTCGAAGAGTGGTATACACCATTATCACCATGAGAATAACTTATGACGCTTTGCATAACATTCTATATAGTATTCTCATAGAGGGTCAATCCAGTATAAATATTACTCTTAATATCCATACCTATGTTTAAGACTTGATAACTCCTTATCCATGATCCATGAGATGTGATCATCAGTCTATATACATAATAGTCTTAATGGTTTAACGTTATCCCACTTCACAATGAAGCTCAACTATGGATACTTTAAGAATAGTGTCCTTATGTTTAATGTGATCTCATGATTAAGTCATACTTGATACATCAAACGGACTATCTATTCTATGGACTTTATTAGACAAACATAATAAAGAAAAAGCCTTTTATTATTAATAAATAATTCGACACAAGTAACAAAAGTATTGGCCTCTAGGGCTTACACCAATATTACTAAGTCGCGATCAAGTTTTTAGCGCCGTTGCCGGGAACTAACTTAGTCGATATCGTAACTCCAGTGTTCCCCAGTATAGACTAATGCACTCTTTTCTCTATTACTATGTATCACCCAAATTTTCTCTACGAATATCACTCCCAGTATTTTGAGGAATCAAGATTCCTATAAATCTGACCTAGAAATATTAATGGAGGATTTCATTGCGACGCAAACTCACTCTAGGATAGAATCTATGATGGAACACTTTGTGGCTATTCAAACTATTCAGAATGAAGAATTTATACAACAAAGTCTCTATACCAATGAAACCCTTAGGCAAATGAACACTATGGTTGAGTCCCTCGTCACTCACAAGTCACAACGAGGCATTGGAGACTCAAATCTCCCTACTTGCGCAGACACCTCTAGGACCATTCTCTAAGAAACATGCGAATGTTGTAACAATCATCAGTGAAAAATCTACCAAGAATCCTAAGGAGAGTGATAATGAGGAGGGTTTAGGTGAGAAAAGAGTAGAGATTGAGAAAGAACCACCGACACCAACCAAGAGGGAGGTTGTCTAAGAGGTAGAGAAGGAAGCACGATGTGTTATTCCTCCTCCCTATAAATCACCAATTCCTTTCCTACGAAGGTCTGTGGAAGTTAAGGTAGACCCCAAATCCGAAAGATATGAAGAGCTATCGTAAAATATCCACATCAATGCACCTTTATTTGAGACCCTGAACAAGAAGAGAAAATTAGAAGATCATGAAACTAGGGAACTCATTAGTATTAAAAGGGGCAAACCAGACTTTGAGGTGGTGGATGCAAAAATTGAACCAAAACCTGAAAAGCTAGCTCTCAGGATAGAGCCAGAACCACCACCACGAGTTCAGAAGGATAAAATACCTCGCAGAAGAAAAAGAAGAAAAGGTGACGGATATGAGAGATGGATTGATAAGTGCCCATGGAAATCGAGGATAATTAAAAGTTTGACCGAGGATTCATCCTCGAAATAACCACCATGAGTACTTACACTCCTGAGTCATCACGCTATCGACGTAAAACATAGAAAATATTTCCTGTTTTATTAATGTCATTTTTTTATCTAGCCATTTTTTATTTCTTTCTTCCCTTTCATAAATTCAATCGGTATTTTTATTTATTAACCATTACTAACTTAATGTCGTTATCTACTTAAATTTATCTAGCTACTGACCATCACAATGCAACAAGTAGATTACATGGACATAGTCTTCAGAGGCAGAGGCCAAAAGAGACGTTTTGAGGCTCTAGGTCAGAGAGAAATGGCACTAACCTTATACCCAGATGGACGCACTATGACCAAATTAGGTATAAGAGACAGTGTTATGTTCATAATTAACCAACTAGGCTGGGACACCTTTGCTATCAAAATAAAATTTAGTTCCTACAGTAGGTTGACTTTAGAATTCCTAAGCTCCCTAGTTTACCTGCCAAACCATGATATGGGATTTAACAAAGGCCTCGTCACCTTTAGGTTGTTCGATAATGACTATTGCTGCACCCATAGAGAAATAGCTGAACTCCTAGGATTCCCTAATGGTCATGTTACCTTTACCATTACCCGGGAAGACAGGCTTGTAGACCTTGAATTAGATCATTTTTTGGGGTAGCATCATAGGAAAAGACCATCTTGAGTCGGACCTTATGCATTCCAAGAACATCCATAACCCTTCCATTCGTTACTTTCATAAGATCCTAGCTCACACCTTATTTGGAAAGGAATAGAACAGAACCTTCGTGTCCAAAGACAAACTCTTTATAATGTATTGTGCATCACAGGCCCGACCTGTTAACGCCGCTACATTCATGATAGCTAATTTGCATCGTATAGCACAGGAAGACTATGGACCAATCTTAGTAGGAGGCTTAGTGACCATGATAGCAAATGCCATCGGACTGAAACACCCACTCGTCAGGGTTTTACGACCTATGAACATCCGATTATGTGTCAACACTGGTATCATTAGGAAACTAGGCCTAAATGTGTTTGAATTTCTAATTAACCGCCAAGTAGTACACCTATTTACCCTGCCAAACCATAAGACGAGTGTACATGATAAAAACAACTGACTCTATGATTTGAATGGACCACCAGATGCACCACCTTCTCCTCCAGAGACACCCTAAATCTACGACCACTATGATACCTTTCTCTCTAACGCTGAATCACACATCCCAACTATACCTGACGCACCTCCTACCGATCATGTTGTTGTCCTTGACGCTGTCCAAATAGACATCGCCAATCTGAGAGGCGAGCTGAGCACTTTACGTGTGGACTTCCACAGCTTTATGGATGTAGTGACTGAGAACCTGGATCACATCTACCAACACTTCTACTCGTTCACTCCTCCTACCAGCAGTCGCCGTAATGGCTAATTTATTTGAATATTACCGATTTAATGATCTTATTTTATTTTATGTTTTAAATTTTATTATTGTTTTACACATTTGGAATTTTTATTTACTTCATTTCTTTTTTATTCCAGTAGACAAATTATATCATCTTTTCCTATCTACTATTTTTCAATTTTGCGTTTTATGTCATTTTACCATATATTGTTTCTCATTCTACCTGTATATTATGTTGGTTTTCTTCTACCTGATTATACAACCACTGTTTATTTAATTCCATTCAAATGAAAATTCAAATGGAAATTTGTGGTCAAAACCATAAAGAGGTCAACACATGGGAACAAACCACACTGCATGTGGCGCCTGCCACACACAGGCTATGGCGCCCATGTGAAGACTGTGGCGCCCACCACAAGTCCCTAGGGGCGCCCGCCACAAGTTTAAAAAGTGGCACCAGCCACTACATTACCATATTACCGTTCACTTGCATTCTGCTGCACTAATGACACATGATCCCTTTTCAATGTCATGTCCCTTCCATGCTAGACACTCCATAAAAGCTCTTCAACCACTCTCAATTCCCTTTGACCACGGTATTGAAGACCGTAAATGAAATTTATTTCATTCATCAATTCCCAATCACAACCATCCCTATATAAACCACCAACATAATCTCACAAAACCACACCTCTCATAAGCATAATTCTCCTCTCTCTTGCTATATTCTCACTACATTACACAAGAAGTGTGAAATTTATCATGGCACAAATGAAGCAATACGAAATAGTGTTCAGAAACAGCGAGCCAAGTGAATTACAGGAAGAGACTTACACGGCTCTAAGCACGAGAAAGATCGAATCAACAAGGTATGCCGATGAACCCTGCTTATTTGCCTTAGGAATTTTAGATAGTATTAACTATATGCTAGAAACTTTAAATTTAAATTATTTCCTATCTCTTAAGGATCCTGTCTATCCTCAATTAACACTAGAATTTTTAAGTTCGTTAATTTTTAGTCCCACACCCAACACAAACTGCTCCAGTGGGACTGTCCAGTTTCGTTTATTCAACGTCGAATATGCCCTTACATTTTCCCAACTAGCGGACCTGCTACATTTCCCCCATGGGGATGGCGTAGTAAGTAAGGTCTCAGATACTGAGGGTTGGCAACGCGCCTAATAACCAGTACAATAACCCATAGTTTTGAGGAAAATAGAGCCACTCTAATTCACAACCCAACTATTCGATATTTCCTCCAAATGTTGGCGTCCACCATTTTTGGCCGAGCAAACTCTAACAAGGTGAACGAAAAAGAACTCTTTTATTTGTTCGCCACTTTTCTGCCACAAAAGGTGAATACCGTCCCTTTTATGTTAGCCCACATGCAGGCCATTGTCAATGCAAAGAGAGGGTCGATTATTTTTGGAGGTTTAGTAACCTCCATAGCCAGAGTCCTAGGACTCGAAGAAAAATTCTCCCGGCTAACCCCACTCCCGCATCACGCCATTGACATTGACATGGAGAGGAGCATGAAATTGGTAAAACGAAGGAGATACTATAAGTTTAATCTAATAATTGCAAATAATGTGTTACAAGATTTTATCCTCCCAAATCCAACTCGCACAGATATGCGTAACCAGGAAAATTTTCATTATATTAATGATCTAATCCCTGTACACATTCTTGAGAATGTAGCTGCTGGCGGGGACACCGACGAGGATTATATTTCGGAGCAAGCTGCTCCCGCTACTGACCCACACACCACACACGTGCCATCTGAAAATGTTGCAGGTATATCCTCCAGCCAAAGACCCAGAAGAAGAAATGTGGCACCATCCACTCTTGATGATATCTATGCTGAACTGCTACGGTGTAGCAAATTAGACGCTCAGCACGACCTACAAATCCAAAACATGGAAGCTCAGCAAATAGAAATGTTGCAAATACTTCTCCAGATGCAGCATGATTAGCACGACTATGCTTTCAGAACCGAACAAAACATGTCTTGATTGATAGATGAAATGGCAACATCGATAGTGCGTGTGGAAGATCTACAAGACTATACGCCACCTCACCAGCCAGGAAATGGTGGACGTGCATGTACACGTGGCAGAAGGCGCCAGTAGCAGGCTACCCAGGTTCTACCTTTCTTTCCTATCTTATGTCGTTGCATTGGGGACAGTGCAAGGTTTAAGTATGGGGGAGGAAGCTTTACCGCTTTTATTTATCGCTTTCTAGGTAGGTTTAAATTATTGTTATTTCCTTTTGGTATTTTATTTTTGTTAAGTGTTAGTCGAGTCAAATATCAATGTGCTGTCGAGTCTTTATGCATGGTTTCCGTTATTTACTGATTCTCCCATTTTCTTAAGCCATACAATTGTTTTTGCAAAAATATAGACTTAGAGATACAATACATCTTTTGAAAATTCTAACCTATATATAAAACTGAGGTTGAATTGTAGAGATTTGGAAAAACTTTAAAAGATCGGTATCATTTTAACACCTTAAATCTCCCAAGTATAAGATCGATTTGAGTACTTGTCATGCCATAGCCTTAAATTTCATCCTTTAATATTCCTTAAGTAGTTTATCTAGCAGTCAACACCATCCTAAGCACACACTACACGATAAGTCGATGAAAAAAAGTGTATGATCTCAAGCTTAAAAGAGAAAAAGATTGACGAAATGTATGAAAAATGTTGTTCCTTGTAAGTTAGGTGACCCTCACCCGGTCATTTAGCCCAATTATATAACCATCTTTAACTGTTATTTAAGCCAAAGTGCGAAAAAGAAAGAAAGAAATAATGATGAGATCATAGTCACTAACATATTATCTTGCTATGAATGTGAAAGGATAACGGGTTTAATGTGATTACGCCATAATGAAAAAGGATAAAAAGAAGGTTTAGTAAGGTAGGCTTAGGCATGATGACATGATTCAGATTGGTTTGTATAGGAGGGAGACTTATGGTTGCACTATTGTGACTATGTGTTCCAACGATACTCTTAATGTGGAAGTTAGTACATGTTGATGCAATTTTTTACCAAAGTAAAGTTTATAGACTAGAATGAGTATCTGAATGCAATTGTGTCTTTTACGAGTCTTGATATTATATGCTGCAAAGATTTTACAAAACCTTTTTATTCATGTACGCGGTATTTGCTTGAGGACAAGCAAAGGTTTAAGTATGGGGGAGTTTGATAACGTGAAAACGTGTCGTATATTTGACTTAATATGCATTGTTTTTTACTTGATTTTCCATAATATTACACCGTATTTTATGTTTATTTCAGGTATTTATTGAATAAGAGATTTCTAGCCAAGAAAAAGGGAAAATAGCAAAAAGGAAAGAAAATGGAGAAAAATGAAGAAATGTGTGGCGCCCGCCACATTTGAAGAAGGTGGCGTCCACCACATGGCCTTAGGAAGTGGTGGCGCCCACCATACACAATGTGGCATCCGTCACAAAGCTTGGACGTGTGTGGCGGCCATTCCACAAAAGGTGGCGCCCGCCACGAAGACCACACTAGGGTTGTGGCAGCCGCCACCAACCTTGTCTTTCTTCCTTGTTTCTCTCCATAATTTTCTCCACAATCCTCTCCACGTTTGACTCTTATTTTTTCAACCAACTACTCCCCACTAGGAGAAAGGAAATGCTACTTTTAAGGAGAGTGGGGAGTATATATAGAAAAGTTAGTTTTTACTAATGGGGGGTCGGTTCTCTTTTCAATTGTACGCTTAATTTTAGTCAAATTTTATTTTATTTTAGTTTCCTAGGCAGTTTTTCTTACTCTATAAAAGTGATAGTTTCTCCACATTGGGGATTATTGCAAATTTATTTTACGCATTTGAATTCAATTGTAACGGTTACTCATTGCCAAAGCCTGTCGACATTATTTTATTTGAAGAATCAAGATTCAGTTCAAGTTCTCAATTCATAATCCAGGTTTTATTTTGATTGCTATTTTATTTATTTATGTCTTATTACATGTTTGATTTTCCAAATACCATGTCTGTTACCGGATCCATGTCCGGCTAAAACCTTAGGTATCGGTATGTAAAGAAGTCGAAACGACGGGATTCATAAATAATTGGTGTTAGTTTTTATAAAACTTATTTTTCCGGTTTTTAGTTTCTTATTTTAATAAAACTATTTTTTGTACGATAGTACAAAACAAACTAAGGTTACGATCAACAAGAACGAGAGTTTGAGATTTTAACCAGATAGCTGAAACTAGACATTAATCCTAAACACAACGAGAGCACTTTAGGATTAATTAGATTTTATTCATATTCAAAAATTACTTTTAAATTCAAAATGAGACCGCGAGAGCCAAGCATTCTGATTTAGGTGTATTGTCAGAGTCAATAAAAACGAGAGTGTGAGACTAAGTCCTTTTTATAAATAATTTCTACTGAAGAATATTTTGACCAATAAGATTACACCAACTATCTATCGAATCCCCAAAGTTTGATGCATTACATACCGATATCCCTTTATCATATATCTTTATTAATATTCTATTTACGTTATAGTTATTTCTCTTCATCCCTCCAATCTTAGAATGATCATCAGCCTTAGATTTACATGGCAACATTATATAACGATACGTTCGATTATTAGTCCTTGTGGGTTCGATAATCTTTAAAACTACGCGATAGGACTGTGCACTTGCAGTCACGATTCCCATAGAATTACTAAGTCGCGATCACTAATATGCACATTAAAACTCAGAGGATACCGTCCAATATACATAAACTCTAAAGTACCATAGTTTTGACATCAAACAAAACAATTCTAATAGGAAGCGCACTCACAAGGATGACATGATAAGACCTACAACAAAAAAGCTCACACAAGAAGGAATTTATAAGTTATATGCAAAAAGAGTGAGAATGATATACCTTTTATAACGTGTTTTCAGAGGGTTTGAGTGTGTAGTCTAAGGAAGTTTAATATGAAGATTATGCTGCTCAAAAATTAAATCTAAAATCTCCTTTCTTGAGTCTCTTAATCGATTAGATTATGGCTCTAATCGATTAGATTTTCCAACATCTCGGGATTTCGTGAGATCTTCATAAATGTTGAGATTTGGTTTTCTTGAGGCACACATTATGCTTGGATCTGATATGAAATTATTTGTTTAGAGCTTTTCTAATCAATTAGCTTACGTGTTTTTTCCTTCTTGGTGCAACTTGGGCCTTATGTTGATTTTTCTTGTTGTAGTACCACTTATTGTCATTGTTTGCACCCTTTACATATAAAACACTTAAAATACTCGTTTTTATAGGTTAGAAACATTTGAATTTTTATGAATAAAATATAAGAAATGTCATTTTAAGATTTTAATCAAATTTCCTCATTATACCAACCTAAAAATAATTTTACTTCTTTTAAGAAATCTTGATAAATAATTACCAAGAGGGAAAACACCAAATGGTGTATCCTTTTCTATACATCGTTGGATGTGACGGTTGGTAAAGCCACAAAATAAATAGGTCCATACATATTTATTCAAACTGATCACTACGGGTCATATACTTTGAGACTTCTCTAAAAGAAAATGCTTTGGTTACGACTGTTAGCATTTGCCATCATTTTTCATCTTTAAGATCAAAGACTTTATCAAATGTATACTTTGAAGGTATAATCTTTCTTTGCAATACTTTCAATTATGAATGTCAATAATTCCGAGCAACAAAGCCTACCTGCAAAACAAAAGTTTCACCTTTGATCCCCATTTCTTTTTGGGTCTAGGTAAATCCTTTAAAAATATATTCTCTTATTGTATTTAAATATATATGTGATGTTTCTTTATAGTTTCTCTTCTTAACATTTATATTATTTATTTTTAAAGAGAATCTTTGACTAGATAAAAAATAGGTGAAACATCATTTTACCTTGGGTGAACTTTTCTAAGGTTTCTTGTAGGTCAGCTACATCTTTTATTTTATCGCTTACATTATCTAAGATAAGTTTTTTTGAAGTAGTTGATAACCTTCTTAAAGTATATTTATGGATTCCTTAAAACCTAGGGTGCGCTCTCTCCATATTTTTCAACTAAGTGATTACTCATTTTAAGCAACTGTCTGTAGGAAGGTTTGATACCTAGAAAAATGTATTCCTTGTAGGCTGCATTTAATCATATTTAATTATATTTGTTGAAAGATGATTCTTTTATATTTCTCCCTGAGGTTTGTTCTTTCTCCTCCTCTTCTTTTTGAACATGCTAAATCAACTTCTTCATATTCTTTTGGTCGTTCTTTGAACAAAAGGATCCTTCGTTTGATGTTAAATCTTCCAAAGACCATTCATCTACTGAGTATGCTCTTTCTAATGATTGTGTAGGAGTTTCATGATAGGAGTAAGATGAGGATGGTGCATCTTC
Organism: Lathyrus oleraceus; assembly: GCF_024323335.1. Classification (NCBI taxonomy): domain Eukaryota; kingdom Viridiplantae; phylum Streptophyta; class Magnoliopsida; order Fabales; family Fabaceae; genus Lathyrus; species Lathyrus oleraceus. The sequence continues at coordinate 179,372,229 of NC_066582.1, forward strand.
AGTTTAGATTCCCTCATCTTTGAGTAGTTGAACTGGTTCATTTATCTTCTCTACAGTTTCCTTCATTCTTGAGTTTTCCTGAAATTCATGAAAGCTCCTATCTATTGATTTAAGAGTTGGATTAAACTTATAATTCTTAATTTTAAGTTTTTTGTTAGTAACACAATTTCCAACAAACTTTTCAATACGTGTATATTTAGAGAAGCGTCCATGATTGTCTTCTTTGCCCCGTGTGTTCATTTTCTCTTGTTTACTACTTGGAGAAACTTCATATACCGTTTCAAGAGTATCCCACATTTCTTTGGCAGTTTTACAAAGACGAACATAATGAAGAATAATGTTATTTAAAAGCATAAATCTTTTGGTTTTGAAAAATATTTCATATTTTCTCTTTTCCTCTTTGATTCAAAGAAAATTGGGTTTATCTACTATTTCACCATCTACTTGATGAGTAGGGATAAACGGACCTTTTGACAATAGTTTTTCTTAACTCATAGTTTATGTTTTGAAGACAAATTCTAAACCTAGCCTGCAAAAAAATATTGCCATTTTTCAAAAAGTGGTGGTGTTTAAATAATCTCTTGTTGGAAGTCATATTCCTCTTGAGACGATTAATCCTTAAACAGGAGTTAGGCTCTGATGCCACTTATTAGACTTGAGACTTCACACACAAGAGGGGAGGGTGAATTGTGTGATTTGGAAAACATGGTTTTAAAAAAAATTGGAAAATAAAATCAGAGGTTAAAACTATTTAAAAAACTAAATAGTGGAAAATAAATTGCAGAAAATAAGTTGCGGAAATAAAATGAGTTAAGGGAAAAGAGAAACACCAAAAGTTATAGAGGTTCGATCAAAACAAAAGGACTTACTCCTTTCCCCAAGAATTGATCTTGAAATTTTTTATTAAACATTGAAAGCTTTTAGTAGGAAAGACTCATGAACCCCCTTATATAAGTAAATGGTGATTGATCTTCAATCACAACATACAAGATGATGGATGTGTGTGTTTACGTATTTTCCTCATATTCAGCTTGAGAGTGAATGAGCCTATCTTCTTTCCCAAAAGGTGGATTGAAGCAGTTAGTATTCTCTCCACAAATTCAACCATGGAGCGGTTAATCTTCATGTTTCGTAACCTTTGAGCTAAATACATTGGTTTTAACTAGGCTACCTAAAAACCCGTGAGATTTTAACACCTGGTTGATCTCGAATATGTGAAGCTTTTAAGTATCAGGATGAGCTTCAACCTATATTTCTTCTAACACTGGGTTGACAAATAACCTAGGAGATTTTAACATAGGCTAATCTCCAACCTAAATTAGGACTATAATACATAATCCTAAACAAAGCCTTTTACGGGTTTAGCTTTAACCCAAACAAATCCCTAATTTGACAGTATTCAACCAAGGTATACACAAAAGGTTCCCTTGGTGAATTTTATAATTCTACCCATTCCAGAATTACAAAATGATCACACTCATAAAAATTACTTTCCTCACAAAACCATCTAGGCTAAAACATAGTGACAGAAAGTTAAATAAATGTTTAGAGAGAGAGTGGGACAGTTGAAAGTGTCAAAACACGATCCTGGATGCTTTGAAACAAAATGAAACCTCTATTTATAGGCCTGAGGTTGGATCATAAAGGAATTTGAAATAAATTCATTTTTCCTTTATCTAATCGATTAGAAAATATTGCTAATCATTAGACTGTTAAAAAATAATCGATTGTAAGTTCCAGAAAAGAAATAAAATATATCTAGTCGTTTCACATCATTAAGGCTTTGTGTTAATTTCTTGGGGAATAAGTTTGAGATGATCTAATAGATTAGACAAAGTACCTAATCGATTAGATAAGCTAAAATTTTCCCTCTAGCTATTTTAACAGCTCCCAAGTCATCTAGCACAACTTCAAGACATTTTTGAAGATGTTTTCTTTTGATAAAATAGTTTGAAAAATGTCTTAGTATGTGTGTTCTTAGCCGTATACTTTTACAATAAAGTATGTTTTAGTGTGTGTGTTCTTAGCCGTATACTTCAAGTCTTTGTCAGGTATTACTCTCTATTTGACACATGCTTGAGTGGCTTGAGATGAGACTTTAGTTGTATTCTTTGTTTGCCATCATCGGATCGTCAATTTTATCAAACTCTAAATATAGGTTTTCATCTTATCCATTTCATCATTTATGCTTGACTTATCATACTACTTTAGTTTTCGTCATCAAAAGGTAATGTCCTTGCTGAAAGCATATCACCTTCAAAACACGGTTCCACACCAGGTACCCTCCCAACCTCAAAATTTTAACTTTAAAGTTTTATGTACTTTGATCAAGATGAGTGATAGTCCCATTCACATGGATATAGATTCTAAGAATGAGGATTCTTTTCTTGTGGGAACGAGAGTATCTCCTAGTTCAACCATTTCCCCTTCGTCTAAGACCTCCTAGTTCCATAGGTTATATCCATTACTGATGATTCCTATTCGAAAAGGATTTTAGTGGGTTCTTAGGATGAAGGAACTACCTCAAGAGATTCCTCTTTCGATTCCATCTTGTTTGATGATGACGCTGAAGAGGATCATGCATATACTTTTATGCCCATTTATTCTCATGTGGCAGAAGTTTCGAAGTGTCTTGGTTTGTCAGCTTCTGAAATATTGGCCTCCAGATTAAGAAGAGAACGTGTTAGGGATTTCATTCGGGTTTACCGAAAAACCTATAACCAAGATCCCATAGATGCTGACATTAAGGCCCATATGGAGCATAGGGGTCGACCATACGTAGTTTTTTGGCTTAGGTCAGCTGAGCATTTTAAAGTTGATGATTTTCCCGTAAAAAAAGGTGACATCGGTGGATTCGTTTGACATAATTAAGTATAACTAGGTGGTCATATAAGTTGTTGGACCCTGTCTAGTTTAAATACATAGACGACCTTAGGCGGGCCGACATCATGGTCGACGATCCATTAGATTGGTTAGTCCTTCGTGTGGACTTAGAAAAAAGGATATGCAACTTCTTTGATGGGTGCTCAATTCCATTTTATGGGTGTATATTCACCAAAATAGGTTTGCGACTTCCACTGCTGTTGAGGCTACAATAGGTACCCTCAAGGTTATTCAACTTACAATTGCGGTGACTAGTTTGTCTATGAAAGATCCACCACAACCTCTCATGCCCCGATGAAGAGGTTCCGAGACTAGGATCCACATTCTCTTTTAGAGGAGGACTCATCTAAACGAGTTTGTCTGTACGAGAATGTTTCTTTAGGGTTTAAAATTCTGGTATCAAATATGAGATGTCGAAGGTAATGTCACGACACTAATATCTGAACAATACAAACAAGATTAAAGATAAAGAACAATAATGCAAGAGACACAAGCAATTGTTAACCCAGTTCGGTGCAAACTCACCTATATCTGTGGGCTACCAAGCCAGGAAGGAAATTCACTAAACAGAATTAGTTCAAAGACTCTCAGTAAACAACTTCAAGTTACAATCTTTTCACCTAATCTCTACCCGTGTGACGTCTGCCTAAGAACTCTTAGATATGAGATCCTACTCACTCCCCCTCAATCACAGCAGTGATATAAAACAAGAATTACAATGAAAAGAAGACACTCTTCAAAGACACATACTTGATCTTGCTTAAAAGCTTCAATCAAGTAAACACACACTCATGCTTAAAAGCTTAGAGTGGACAAATTACAACTCAAAAGTCAGTCCAATTCAATCATCTATGGATGAATGAATGGCTCACAATACACATGACTACACAAGACTCAAACCATTATTCTCTCTCAATATTTTGTTCGTTATTTCTTGTGTGTAAAACCAGGTTTTCCATGTCCTTTATATAGAAGCAATTGGCTGGGCTTGGACATCAGAAAACCCTAAAACTATTTTCCATTCAAATCTTCTTATGACAACTGATTATATCTCTTTGGAAAATAAGTCAATCTAGTTGTAATTACTGATTGATAGCGCGTTCAATCATCTCATCAATCATACATAGATTAACATTAAAAACACAATCACATAATACATAACATTCAGACTGAATGTTTTGTATACATATGTCATGACATCGGGTCTGACATCACAGTAAAATCCTGCATAATCACATTTTAAACATCCTGCAGGTACAAGTTATCTTATGTCAAGACACCACTTGTGACAACTTGTGAACATTCTAGGTTTTACCAAAATTGCTGCCAACACATAGAACCAACAAACTCCCCCTTTGGAAAATTTTGGCTAAAACATACATCAGTCCATTTGTTCACAAGAGTATAAAAATATATCAGCAGTTAAGCAGCAGCAGAAGTAATAAACCACACACTTACTAGCTATAATAGCAACTAGTAAACATACATTAAACACATATGTGCTTCTTCTCCCCCTAAGTCTGTTCAACACAGACATCAACACCTGTAACATCCATCACCTCATTTGACATCTCCTTCAACATCACCCGTACAACACAGAACATCATTATGTTCATCATTTTGTTCAACATCAGTTGTCATCTATTTATAGCCTAGCTACTTCAGCACATATTAACTGCAGCTCTCCACATATTAACTGCAGCTCTCCACATACTTCTCCCCCTTTTTAGTCAAAATAGACCAAAGAGACCAATGAGACAAAATAAATATCTATTAGTCCAACAGAGAATGTCACATAGAATGTTAAAACATATAGAATGTTAAAACATATTGTCAGGTGTTACAGAACCATAATTATACACAGCTATATAAGCTGAGATAAACAGAATCCAGAGAAATCACAAAGAACCCAAGAAATTACTTCAAGGCATCAAAACAAGACGACCAAAAAAAACATCAAACATCCAAAACAACACTGCATCATAACAGGGGAACAATCTTCACCACAGCTCAGTTAGAGGAGCTAGTATCTTCATCAGCTTCAGATCCAGAACTGCCACTTGATTTGTCTTGAGATTCAGACCTCTCACTTGAGGTGTGGGCATCTGTTTCATTGTCTTGACCAACATTATCCATATCTCCTTGGTCCAAGCTATTAATCAGACCCTCTAGAGCTTCTTTCCTAGCTTTAGCCACCCTTATCCCATTCTCCAATTCCTTACAGGTCTCTTTCAGTTCAGCAATCAGGCCACCTTGAGAGGTTGGCTTCTTCACAACAGATGTCATGACAACGTCATTGACATGAATGCCTTCAAATAATTTGTAATGAACTGACAATGGAGGTTTTCTTCTGCTAGGCATATCACTTGTGCTCAAAATTCCAGGTTGCTGGCTTAGGATTATCTCACAAATTATTGAGGGAAAAATTATGGGCAACTTCACTGCATTTGTGGAAGCATGTTTGACAATTTGTTCAAACATGAATCTTCCATAATCAAAATTAAGCTTGGTTCCAATAGCAAATATGAGCCTTCCAAGAGCATTTGAGATTGTAGATATGTGATTTGTTGGTACCCAGTTTGCTGACTCTATCTTATGCAAGATAGCATATTTCACTATTAATTTTCCAGAAGAGAGATGCTTCTTGCTTGGCCACTCCTTGACTTGTCCAACAGTAATTTTCCTACAGACCTCATTGTTTGTGGCCTCTAGTTCAACAACACCTTCTATTCCTCTTCCTAGGAACTTATTAATCACAGTTGGGGAGAACTTCACACACTTTCCTCTAACAAACACCTTACAAAACTCTTTGTTGTTCTTGTTAGTAATGTTCTCAAGGATGTTCACCACAAACTCTTTAACAAGACCTTCAAAACAATGAGATAACCCACTAACTATTTTCATCAATCCAGCAGACTTGATAAGGTCCATAACCTCCTTAACCTCCACAACATCCTTTCCCAGTTCTCTTTCCACAACCACTCTCCTTTGGATTACAAATTTCCACTTGGCTGCACCATCTTCAAGATGGAAGGAAATGTTATCCAGGTGCACAACAACAACCTTTGCAGAAGATTTTCTCACATTTGACCTTTTGACAGGAGAGATGTTTGGGACATCATCTTCAACATCTTCCTCTGAATCAGAACTTTCTCTTACCTTTCTCTTCTTTACCTCCACTTTACTCCAGGACTTTGAAGGGCCTACAACAGTAGCCTTCTTACCAGTTTTGGTTGTCATCATCTCAGCCATAGACCTCCCCTTTCTGGTCTTCATTCTCTTTACAACACTTAGCTTCAAGTGATGAAGCAAGTTGTCATCTTCATCATCTGAGCTTTCTTCTTCCAAGTCAATCACCTTCTTACCAGAGTCATGCTTCTGAGACTGAGAAGCATATACAGATTTCTTACAAGGCAAGGTTTGCCCTAAAGAACACAGTCCTTCTGCAACAATATCTTTCTCAGACCTAGATGAATCATCATCTTTCTCATTTTGAGGTCCAACCTCAGAAGAGGGGTCCCTTCTAGATAGAGGAGTAGAAACTCCCTTTACAGAGTGTCCTTCATTAAGGATCCTCGTGACAAGATTTCTAATGACACGATCAGTATAATGCATGTCATCCTTAGAGATAGGGTTATCAGAACTGTTACCTTGAGTATGTCCTGCAGTGGAGGAAGGACCAGGAGCGTCGCCTGGGATGACTGATAGGGGAATCACTTCCAAGATGTCCTCATTAAGAAAATCCATGGAGGGTGTTCTTGCTTTGTGCGTAGGTTTGGTGTTTTTAGAACTAGAAGGTGAAGGATGTTGTGACATCTTGTTGAGCTTGTGAAAGAATTTTTGTTGCCCTAGCAGAGATGGTCGATGAGGTTTGAGGAAGATGGAAGTGGTTGAGTTGAGGTTGCGTGTGAAAATGCTATAGATGGTAGTTCCAATTCTAGGTAATGATTTACCATAAATGGGGCACTTTCTTTTAAGTGGGCAGACAATATTTTTATTACCTTTTCCACTCCAAATTAATTGCTATAAATTCTCATGGATACAAATCCCTAATTTCCCTCTTAAACATTCAAATTGATTAGCATCCAAAGCCTTTGTAAATATGTCAGCTAATTGCATTTCAATAGTAACATGCTCCAGGGCTATGATTTTCTCTTCCACCAGTTCTCTAATAAAGTGATGACGAATATCAATGTGTTTTGTCCTGCTGTGCTGAATAGGATTCTTAGAAATATTTATAGCACTCAGGTTGTCACAGTACAATGTCATGACATCTTGCGTGACATTGTATTCAGTCAGCATTTGTTTCATCCAAACCAGTTGAGAACAACTACTTCCAGTTGCTATGTATTCAACTTCAGCAGTGGAAAGGGACACACAATTTTGTTTCTTACTAAACCATGATACTAAGTTATTTCCCAAGAAGAAACATCCTTCTGATGTGCTTTTCCTATCATCAGCACTTCCAGCCCAGTCAGCATCATAGTATCCAGTCAGCATAGATCCAGAACCATGAGTATACAACATCCCATAGTCACTGGTGCCATTGACATATTTCAGTATCCTCTTCGCTTGGTTTATGTGACTGACTTTTGGTTCAGCTTGATATCTAGCACAAACACCTACAGCAAAAGCAATGTCAGGTCTGCTTGCTGTGAGATATAGTAGACTTCTTATCATGCTTCTGTATAGACTTTGATCTACACTAACATCATTTTCATCTTTGGAGACTTCCAGATGTGTAGGAGTAGGTGTCCTTTTATGAATTGCTTTCTCCATGCCAAACTTCTTGACAATGTTTTTGGCATATTTGCTTTGAGATAGAAAAATAGAATCTTCCATCTGCTTGACTTGTAGCCCAAGAAAATAGGTCAGCTCTCCAACAAGGCTCATCTCAAATTCAGATTGCATTTGTTTAACAAAATGTTCGACCATCTGATCTGACATCCCACCAAACACAATATCATCCACATATATTTGAGCCACCATGACTTTTCCTCCTTCATTCTTAACAAATAGGGTCTTGTCAATACCTCCCTTCATGTATCCATTGTTAGTGAGGAACACTGTGAGTCTATCATACCAAGCCCTAGGAGCTTGTTTCAAACCATAGAGGGCTTTCCTCAACTTGTACACATGCTTTGGAAGATTTGGATATGTGAATCCTTTAGGTTGTTCAACATATACTTCCTCATTTAAGTAGCCATTCAAGAAGGCACTTTTTACATCCATTTGGAACAGTTTGAACTTTAGAATACATGCCACTCCAAGCAATAGTCTAATGGACTCAAGGCGAGCTACAGGGGCAAATGTTTCATCAAAGTCAACTCCTTCAACTTGAGTGTATCCCTGTGCTACTAATCTTGCTTTATTTTTAGTAACCACCCCTTGTTCATCAGATTTATTCTTGTACACCCACTTTGTTCCAATGAAATTTATTCCTTCAGGTCTTGGAACCAGTTCCCATACTTCATTTCTCTTGAATTGGCCTAACTCTTCCTGCATGGCATTGATCCAAAACTCATCAGTCAAGGCTTCCTTGACATTCCTAGGCTCAATCTTGGACACAAAACAACCATGTGAGATCACTTCCCTTGATCTAGTTGTGACCCCTTTATTTGGGTCTCCTATAATGAGATCTTTGGGATGATCCTTCTGAATTCTGATGGAGGGTCCCTTGTTGATTTTGTCAGCTTCAGGTTCAACTTGAGGAGGTTCACTCTCATTATTTTTGTCTGGGAAGTCAGCTAGGGCATCATTTAGAGATGTCTCAACATCGTCTGTGACATCCGTCTGTTGATCATCAACCACAACATTGATAGATTCCATCATTACTTTTGTTCTGGAATTAAAGACTCTATATGCTCTGCTGTTTGTTGAATAGCCCAGAAATATTCCTTCATCACTCTTGGGATCCATATTCCTTCTTTGTTCACGATCAGTCAAGATATAACATTTACTACCAAACACATGGAAGTATTTGACTGTAGGTCTTCTCCCTTTCCAGACTTCATATAAGGTAGTAGAAGTTCCTTTCTTCAAAGTTACTCTATTGTGAACATAACAGGCTGTGTTCATAGCTTCAACCCAGAAGTGGTAGGGCAATTTCTTAGCATGAATCATTGCTCTGGTTGATTCTTGGAGAGTTCTATTTTGATGAGGAGTAATGGGAGATGAGAATTCATGACTAATTCCTTCTGATGCACAGAATTCAGCAAAATTGTTGTTCTCAAATTCCTTCCCATGATCACTTCTGATTTTGATAACATGACTTTCTTTTTCTCTTTGAAGTCTTAGACAAAGATCTTTGAAGACTTCAAATACATCATATTTTTCTCTTATGAAATTGACCCAGGTGTATCTGGAGAAGTCATCCACCACTACATAAGCATACTTCTTCCCACCAAGACTTTCCACCTGCATGGGTCCCATCAAATCCATATGGAGAAGTTCCAACACTCTAGAAGTGGTCTCATGTCTGAGCTTCTGATGGGACATCTTTGTCATTTTTCCAATCTAACATTCCCCACAAACTCTTCCTTCATCAATCTTCAAGTTGGGAATTCCTCTAACAGCTTCAACAGATATAACCCTCTTCATTCCTTTAAGATGCAGATGGCCCAATCTTTGATGCCATATCTTCACTTCTTCTTCTTTGGCTAGAGTACACATTGATGAATAACCATTTTCTTGAGAACTCCACATATAGATGTTGTCCTTAGACCTGACTCCTTTCATGACCACTTCATTTTCTTTATTAGTAATCAGACATTCAGTTTTTGTGAAGTTTACAGTTAGACCTTGGTCACATAGTTGACTGATGCTTATTAGGTTTGCAGTCAGTCCCTTAACAAGTAGGACATTGTCAAGGTTAGGGACTCCAGGACAGTTAAGCTTCCCAATCCCCTTGATTTCACCCTTTGCTCCATCACCAAAGGTTACATAGTTGGCGGCATGAGGATGAAGGCCAGTTAGCAGGTTTTTGTTTCCAGTCATGTGTCTGGAGCACCCACTGTCAAAATACCAGTCTTCTTTGGATGAAACTCTGAAGGAAGTGTGAGCTATCAGGTTTGTAACACCAGTCCTAGGAACCCATTGTTTTCTGTTGACAGGTATGTGATGTTTGGGTCTAGGTTGATGAGGAGAAGGACTAGGATAGCCATACAACTTATAGCATAATGGTTTTATGTGGGCAAATTTTCCACAGTAATGACATCTTCATCTTTGATGTTTCCCTTTCTGCTGTCTTCCTTTATGATGTTGTGACATATGATGTGACAACTTTGGTTTGCTACCAGTGTAACTACACTCAGGTTTGGATTTTGATTTGCTACCAATGTGACTGCACTCGGGTTTGGATTCATTGAATCCAATGCCAGATTTGTCTCTTGTCATTTGTCCAGTCTGGAGAATTTTGTCTAAGGTGTCAGATCCATTGTTTAGCATCCTGACATACTTTGTCATCTCATCTAGTTTGGAATTCAAGAACACTACTTCAGTTTTTAACTTAGAGATGGTTTCCAAGTGTTCTACCTTCTCATTCTCCAGTTGTGTTATCACTTTCTTCTGACTTTCAACTTGTTGACACACTTCTTCACTTCTGTGACACAACTTTCTGTAGGTAGTGGCTAACTCATCAAAGGTTACTTCATCATCACTTGAGTCTTCATCAGAATCCCATCTTCCAGTCAAGGCAGTCACAAGATTTGCAAACTCTTCTATTTCACTTTCATTAGACCAAGTAGAAGCAAGGCTCTTCTATTTCTTGAGGTAGGTTCCACATTCAACTTTAATGTGTCCATACCCATCACATTCATGACACTGAACTCCTTTTCCTTCTTTGTACTTTTCATCAGATCTTGTTCTTCTTCCAGCATTATTGGACTTACTGATGTCAGATGAGATGTTCTTGACATTAGACTTAGACCTTACATCCATCTTTTTTAGAAGTTTGTTGAACTGTCTTCCCAGTAATGCTACATCATTTGCCAGATCTTCATCAATATCTTGACCATTTTCTTCCTCTTTCTCTTCAATGTTTGACATGAAGGCTATGCTTTTTACTTTCTTTTTAGATCCATCACACATTCCCATCTTAAATGTTTGGATAGATCCAATTAGCTCATAAACTCTCATATTGGAAATGTCTTGAGATTCTTCTATGGCTGTCACTTTCATGGCAAATCTCTTAGGAAGTGACCTGAGTATTTTCCTCACTAGTTTTTCATTTGACATTTTCTCACCCAGGGCTCCTGAGGCATTTTCAATTTCAAGGATATTCATATGAAATTCATGAATATTTTCATTTTCTTTCATCCTTAAATTTTCAAACTTGGTAGTGAGCAACTGCAGTCAAGACATTTTCACTCTAGAGGTGCCTTCATGAGTGGTTTTGAGAAGGTTCCAAGCATCTTTAGCCACCTCACAATTGTTTACCAATCTGAAGATGTTCTTATCTACTCTATTGAATATAGAATTCAATGCTTTAGAGTTCCCAAGGGCTAGATCATCCTCCTCCTTGGTCCATTGTTCCTCAGCCTTCTTGTCAGTTGTAGCTTCTCCTTCCTTAGTAACAACTGGATATTCCCAGCCTGTTAAAACAGCCTTCCAAGCCTTGTTATCCAAAGATTTTAGGAAGGCTACCATTCGAGGTTTCCAATAATCATAGTTGGATCCATCCAAAATAGGTGGTCTGTGAACAGATCCTCCGTCTCTATCCATAGTACCAGAAAGTAACGTCCCTAGATCTCACCCAAAACCAGAGCATAATGCCTGCTCTGATACCAATTGAATCATCTATGGATGAATGAATGGCTCATAATACACACGACCACACAAGACTCAAACCCTTATTCTCTCTCAATATTTCGTTCGTTATTTCTTGTGTGTAAAACCAGGTTTTCCATGTCCTTTAATAGAAGCAATTGACTGGGCTTGGACATCATAAAACCCTAAAACTATTTTCTATTCAAATCTTCTCATGACAGCTGATTATATCTCTTTGGAAAATAAGTCAATCTAGTTGTAATTACTGATTGATAGCGCGTTCAATCATCTCATCAATCATACATAGATTAACATTTAAAACGCAATCACATAATACATAACATTCAGACTGAATGTTTTGTATACAGATGTCATGACATCGGGTCTGACATCACAGTAAAATCCTGCATAATCACATTTTACACATCCTACAGGTACAAGTTATCTTATGTCAAGACACCACTTGTGACAACTTATGAACATTCTAGGTTTTACCAAAATTGCTGCCAACACATAGAACCGACAGGGTTGATTACTTATTTCCTCGGAATACCTAACATTCTTCCTTCTTGGATTCCTTGCACTATCGAGGAGGCTACTGTTGTTGTGTCTGTAGAGGACATGTCCTACGTTTAGAATCTTCTTGAAGTGGAGAATATGGAGCTTATTTCTAAGTGCACCTATCACACCTACCAGGAAACCTCTCTATTCTCGTTATCTACTACCAGCCAAAGTGACGAATTGGCTATGGATAATCCTTCCAAGGAAAGGGATACCTGGAAGGGGAAATGCGAAGACATGGAGAAAAAGTGTTTTACTTTCCAAAAGGATATGGTTGACCTCCAAGAGAAGAATAAACTAGTTGAGGCTTTGCAAGAGAAGTCGAAGGCCCACGACTCTCCTTCCACCCTGGCTTCCCGAATCCTTGAGCTGGAATCTTCCCTCGAGGCAGAGAAGAAATTGAACCAAGAGACATCTGATGTTGTTGTTGAGGCACATCGCCGCACTAAGGAGGTTCAGAAAACTCTTCAGCAGGAAAATGAGTTCTGATTGCAATTGTCTAGTCCACCTCGTCGATTACAAGTTTCCTCAGTTCAGATTGATAAATGGGTTATCATTGTGTCATGACTTGCTTTTTATTCCTGCAATTTAAAATTTGTTTGCATCGTGGGAGTTATTATTTAAAATTTGTTCGCCTCGTGGGCGTTGCTGGTGTCCAATGTATGCGTCAAACTCTATAGTCTCAACCAAAGTTTCATCATTACTAGCTCCAATTGAGAAGAGTTATTATGGTTCTTCAGCTTCACTAGGAACAATCCTCAGCCAAAGGTAAGGTTCTTGTCCCTGCCTAGAGGGTAGACTTGATTTGGGGTGGATGTCTCCGGGCTCCACCGCCTACGCTCTTGGAGTGGCTAGTTCCTAATAAATGGAGTGCCAACTACTTTCAGAAGAGTGATCGCTAAGTGCGAAATCTTCCTTAGAAGAGAGACTTATGCCATCTTGCATGGGATTATAAGACCCTTTGTGGTCGTAGTGTCTTATAGTTAGCATTGAAATTATGCACACAAAAAAACTTTACTGAATACTTAACTCGTTGAGAAATTCATAAGGGCATTATGCTCTCCTCCTCTTTCACTTGTTCACCGACTATGTGTCATACCCCAATTTTGTCCGGCCATATTTAAATTTTCATAAATTCGATTTAATTTTCAGTTTACATCATATGTACCGCATAACATGCATTTCATCATGAATAATACCTAAAGTATCAGTCAGGATAAATTTATTGAAAACACAGACAAATTGGTTAATTCGTTTCTTAAGAACATGCAAAATCAGCGGGTAAAAATTTCGAAATTAAACTTGCAAACATCAGTTGTATTAATCTACGGTTCGCGTAGTTTAACCTGGTATACTCGTTATATTTTCCAGCGACTGTTTCGATTGCATTTTGACCCGCCCGAGCTTTCTAACCCGTGTGAATTTGAAGAAACGCTGTATTTTTTCAATAAGTATATTTTGCGCTGATCATTTTAGTACATCCGATTTAATTTTTTGAACACTTTTTTTGCCCGATATTTTTAGTTGCATTCAGTCATTTTTATTTTCAAAATAATCAATAAAGCTAAATAAAAGTAAATAAGCAATTATTTTGAGGTTATCTTATTTGATTTTGAATTTATTTCTAAACTCTTTTTTATTTAAACATAGTAATAGAAATAATAATAAAATAGATTGGTCCAAGGAATTATTGACAGCTAGCACATTGGATCCCTTCTAAAATTGCCAGTTGGTACCAACGGATATCTCCAACGGTAATGATATCCAGCTTGCACTCTCTCTTAACACTACACACCACCACTCATTTATGATCCACTAATACCTCTCACATCCTCACAGACCCACTCACGAATCTCTCTCCCTACTACACACTCACGAAAAGAGAACAGAGAAAAAGAAAAGCTGTTTAGCTTTTCCTCTCCACCACACTTTCTTCATCACCTTCGCCGGTAAACACTCCGCACACCACCGTCAAAACCTCCATTTCCACCGCATCACCACACAAACCTCACTACTTCCGACTACCGCGACCCTTCTCCTTCCTCCGCCGAAAATCTCACGGCCACGTCACAACCACAACAACGCTCACCGACGCGCCTCTCTACGATCCTCACTTTCCTCACGTCGCAGATCTAACAAACAACACCGACAAAACCGCCACGCCATCATTGACATCAACGAATTCAACAACAATGCAAGATTCTGCAACATTTTGACTAGCTCAACTCACCCTTGGAATAGCTCAGATTCGTTTATACGCAAGACAATCATCCTACCGTGAAATCAAGGTTCAAGTGGTGTTTTGGTTATTCCTCAGTTTTTTTCTTTTGGTATTGTTTGACTTGTTGTGTGCCTTAGCTTAAGATGCATCTATCTTCATTGTTTCAAACTTGTGGGCTGCAGTTTGATTGTCGAGAACTTCGACTTTGATTTTGTCTATTTTTGTTTCATATATTGTTGATTATTGCTGCTATTAATCGATGTGTGGCTTAATTGTTGGTATTGATGCATGTGGTTTGATTATTAGTTGTGTTTCCTTTGCGATGTGCTTGTGTTGGATCCTCTGGTTGTAATTCAGAGGTCAATACCAAATTGTTGAACGCTGTATTTTATCTTTTTATGGTGTTAACTTTCTTCCTCACTTGTTTAAAACTCTCAACATTGCTACTTAGAATAGTCCCTCTCACTTTTAAGCTTGACTTAGTTATGATGACATAGGTTTAAAATGTCAAATATTATTATGTATTGCCATTGGATTTTATTTCTTTTGGAAGCTTGACTTAGTTATGATAACAAAGTTTTAAAATGTCAAATATTATTATGTATTGCCATTGGATTTTATTTCTTTTGGAGGTTCATACTATTGTGTTGGCTTGTAATGTGGTGAGTATATTTAAGAAATCTGCTGCTGTTGTTTGCTTTGGTTTAATCGCCCCATTTTAATGATAGTCCAAAGGAAAAGAGAAATGGTGTTTTATTAAAATCTTTTGGTACACCTTTGAAAATTCAAGGCCATTTGCTATTCTTTACCAGGCGCTACTGTGTCTTTTTTATTTTATTTTTTTTATTCATTTATGTGTTACTAATATTAATATATTTATAGGTTTAAAGAATTTTAATTTGGGTCATTTGATTGTTGAGAAAACAGGTTCACTCTTGCTTATTTTATACACCCTTTGTTTTACTAACTGTATCTCTTAGGTGTTGAAATAAATGTGGAAATATGTAAATATAATATTGGGGTTTTGTTTAATTTTCATTGTGATAAACTCGGATAAAGTCCCCGGATCCGGCAATTTTATGCCAGTATACTGCCACATTTCAATAAATTAAGGGAACATTTCGCCGCGTTTGGATTTTCGCGAATAACATTAAACGTTGTTATCTCGCATAAACCGGTTTGAGCGCATTACCACCAATTCAATTCAACTTTTTTTTAAACCGGCATTGTCACCTACTTCTTTCTCTTTTAATTATAATTAATTAATTAATTAAATTTTGTTTAATTAGTTAATTACGATTAATTAATTTTAATTAACTTGATTATTTGATTCAATTAAATAATTTTGATAATTAATCTTAGTTAACTTTAATTAATCATTTTAATCAAGCTTTAATCAATTAATTTTGTTAATTAAAAATTGACCGACTTATTTCATCATCATTTTCCACTATTGTTTCATAATCATTTCCAAAACCATTTCAATTTCATCAATTCCAAACCACTAAAAATCACACAGTACTTGATTCCAAGTCGAGTCCATTTTCAAACACTCTTGTAAGCCGATCGCTTTTAAAGCATCGCCATCAACCTCACATAGCTTATTCTTGGGCTTTCTTACAATGATACCTATTCGGTTATTAATTAATCGATTAGATAATTGATTCACTAAAATACAATTTATTCACAAACACCAATTTAAAACCTCGATCCAACATCGAGTATTTTTATTAAAATTAAATTAAAATACCTAATCACTATCAACTACTATTTCACTTAGAAATGAAAAAGGAGATGGTTTTGAGTCTTCAACTCCTCTCCTCGATTATTTGAATACGAGTTCTCTTACTCGGCTAGTCGAATAATCGTCATTTCTAATCTACTTAAGCACCAACAAATCAAATTCTTTTATATTAAGAAACAAAAAGGGAGATAACTTTGAGTTTTCAATTTTCTCTCCTCGACTATTTGAATACAAGTTCTCTTACTTGGTTAGTCAAATAATTGTCGTTCCTCTACAAATTTCCAAACTCCGATTAAATCAAAATATTTTCCTAATAAGCTAAATGAAAAGGGAGATGACTTTGAGTTTTCAACTTCTCTCCCCAATTGTTTGAATACGAGTTCTCTTACTCGGTCAGTCGAATAATTGTCATTTTTCCACAAACCTATAAATTAAATAAACTATACGAAAAGGGAGATGGTCTTGAGTCTTCGATTCCTATCCTCAAATCCTTGGATATGAGTTGTCTTACTCAGTCATTCAATTACTTGTCGTTTATTCTAAAAATACCAACCATATACAACCTTATTTTCATAAATATTCAGATGAAACAGAAAGTGGTCTAGAGTCTTCTATTCTCTTTCCCGATTATTAGGATACGAGTTCTCTTACTCGATTATCCGAGTATTCGTCATCCATTCAAAACACCCTAATTATTATCAAATCCTTTCTAATTAAGGATGAAAAAGAAAGTGGTCTAGAGTCTTCTATTCCCTTTCCCGACTGTTAGGATACGAGTTGTCTTATTCGACTATCCAAGTAATCATCATCCAACCAAAAACATCTCAACCAATCAAAACACCCAACATATTAATCCAACTTGTCACTTCCGTGTGACCAAAAACTCTTTTCAGAAAGAACACTATTTAATCCTTTCTGATGCGCACAACAAACTAATGCTTAAGCCTCCGCCGAGAGTAGACAAGCCAACGTTTAGCCTTTAGGATGCGATCTAAATAGTTGTTCATTAAAAAACACCAACCAACCGTAGTTCCCCGAACTACGAATGCTCTGATTTCCTTATTATACCATAAGGATACGTAGGCAGGAGATTGCTGTATCTTTGCGAGCACACTAATAAAAAACCTCCCCTTTCTCCTTTTTGAGGTTCTCATCCATTTTTATTTTTAATAACCTAAAGATAACAAACAAACATAAATTAACACTCGAAACACACTATTGAACTAAAAGGTTCCCGTTGAGTACAACGGACGCAAGGGGTGCTAATACCTTCCTCTTGCGTAATCCACTCCCGAACCCGAATATGGTTGCGAAGACCATTATTCCATTTCCTAAAGGTTTTATCGATATTTTCCTATCCCTTCATTGGGATAAATAAAGTTCGGTGGCGACTCTGCTCAAACATAATTTTTTCCACGACCATCGCGAGGAATCGTATTTTTCGAGATGCGACACTATGCATATCTTCGAGTGATGCAATCTTCCTTTTGTTTATCTAGTGAATACGCCCGTCCACCACGGATTTTGTCTGTGTGCCTTTAATCGACATACGATATTGGATAGTCGGTGTCTTCGTAAATGTCGTTTGTTAACGATCGTAGATGCTCGTTCGTCTCTAGCAGTGGCTCAGGGTTATCTCTTCTGAATGATTGGTTGAATAATATATTTTCCTCCCTCAACTTTGAGGTGAAAGTCGCTCTTCATAATCCTCCAAAGTTCAATTGGTAGTGTGCTTGTAGGGGACGTAGGAGTTTACCCCATGGGATCTGATAGGATTTTGCTGACTCTGAGAGTGTTGTTTAATGGAGATGAGGTTTCTTAAGGTCCTCTCCACTAAGTCATTTCCTAGTTCATGCGGACTAAGATTGGTTACCTTCTATGCAATATTGTATCCTTACGAATTTGCGAAGTCGGGCATCAAGATAGATAAAAATGTCGATCAGAGGTGTCTTAAATTGTGTTTTTCTTTGATGTTATTAGTATTCTGAGGTGCTTTCCTCCCATGTATTCTTTCTTGCCAAGGATGTGATCTTTATTGTTCTACTAGGGTGAGCCATCGAGTTAATGAAGGTTAAAGGATCTATGTTATCGTTTGCGCCCGGCTCTGATCGACAGATGTCGGGTAGTTCGATCACGTTGGCTCGAAAGTTATTCCGAGAAGTACATTGACTACAAGCTATCTTGTAAACGCTTTCATCATTATAGGAGATTGTCAAAGCCATTGGTAGTTCCGTATTCGACTTTCCTAACGCTTCCTCGCCTCTTGAATATCCTAGTACACTCTGATCTCCGTTCCTTTACTCAGTGTCCATTGCCAGCTAGAAGAGGTGTTATAAGGACAATAACCATTGGTTATGACAATGTTGTGGATATCAATGGTGATGATAAAATATGGTAGAGTAAAATCAGAATACTTAACACTTCACGTCGCAATGAAGTATCGTGTGATTCGTGACGACAATTGCTTCAATCATTGGTAATTATGCATTCAAGATTTTGTTTACCTTGTCGCGATCTAGTAATCATGGTGCTTTATGATCTCCACTTATCATTCGAAGATTCTTCGTCATATGAGGGAGGTATTCCGATAACGAAGCTACATCAAAAGTTGTTACAAAACAAATGTGCCTACAAAGTTGTTCCGATAAGAATCTCGTTGATGACAAATAATTGGAAGGTTATTGGAGGATCGTCATGGTGATATTAGATGTAACGGTCTCCATCTCTCGACGATTTTGGCACGGATATGAGTTTAGATCTAAAATGATTCACTCGTGGTATTTTTGCGGGAATTAGGAGTCGATTCCAACAGACGACGTCATTGCTTTGTTCTGAAACTAGAATTAGGTGTAAGTTCCTGGTGTGGAATCTTGAACCAGTGGTGTTGATCTGCGATACGGATGCATGACGGTGGATCTGCAAAATTAGCACTCAACACCTAAGATAATTGCAGTTAGAAGTGGATATCAAAAAATATACATTATATTTCTACTTGGCATTTATTTATATATATATATATATATATATATATATATATATATATATATATATATATATATATATATATATATATATATATATATATATATATATATATATATATATATATTATTGATTTTCTATTTCTGTTTTTCTCTTTTTCGTTGGTTATATGTTATGTGGGTTGATTGTAGTTCTTATGTCTTAAAATTTATTTTATTTTTAAGGTTAAGTTTTTATTATGCCCGTTTGTTTTGACTTTTTTTAAAAATAATTTTTATAGTGTTACATATTTTAGTCTAAAAAAAATTTATAAAAAAACTTTTCATAAAAACTTCAAATGAAAATTTGGTTTGAATAGTTATTCTTAAAATGTTATTTTAGTTATTTCATCATTTTATCGAAACTTTTTTTGGATATCAAAATTTTAAAAAATCACTTAATTTTGAAGCTATTTCAAATAGCTTTTTATAAAAATCATTTTTGAGATACAATTTTTTAAAATATTGTGATTTTGACTATGTTTTGATTTTCAATAATGTATATTTATGTTATTGAATGAACAATTCAATCTTTTAATTTATAAAAAATAAATTTAAAAAAACTTATAATATTTTAAAAAACATTTTTGTAGAATCCATTTTCAAAAATATAAAAAAAAAATCTATTTTTTTAAAGGCAAAACAAACTGGTCCATTATCTTTTGTAAAATCTCTGGCGATTATTTCTTGTACCTAAACGGATTTTATTATACTTTGGAGGCTAAGAATTGTTGTTTTCTGATTTTTATATTGTATTCTCTTTGTCTTTAAAATATGTTTGTTTGCTGATGACCTTAGCAAAATATCAAGAGATTAAAAGATTCCGCAAGTTAACTTATTAAACAAGGAAGGTAGAAGCATGATCCGTTCATTGGGGCAAGCAAACATTGTACAAAGGTTGAGTTAAAAGGAATAACAATTCGTTCTTTCAACGTTGATGAAAATAAAAAGGCAAAAACAAACTTATTCATAGCTAAGTGCCAATGAGTAAAGTGTTACAATAACTCAATGAATAGTCAAATTTCTTTTTGGCCCATACTCATTGTACACCAACTTAAAAGCATTGGGGACACAATCACAAAGTTTGGGATAGCGTTGTATACAAAAGGTCTTAAATGAAGGAATTAAGAAGTGACATAGACACCACTAAATTCACCACTACTAAAACTATCATTTTATTGCCCTTTTTAAATCCTTTTAGAAAAAGGGTTTTCCTTTATTGGTATTAGTAATTACTATGGAGCTGGTTGGTTTTAACATTTACTAGACTTAATTTGTTCTTAAATTTAAAGACTTAGTTGGATGTGGTTAGGTTGGGAATTATCATATGGTTTGCTCTCTTTCAAAATATAAACACCCCCACACCCCAAAAAAAAATAGAACCCTTTTGAAAAACGTTTGTTCACTTTTTATTAGGCATATTAAATTTTATATCCTACATTAATTATTTTTTAATTAATTATTGGATCAACTTGTCTTGTTTTCTTATGGATAAGATTAATCTGCATCGTTAGACATAGATTAATATGTTTATTACAAGATAAGTTGTTCAATTCTTCCGCTAAATTCTTTTCTTGTTGTTCAATATTCTACTATTGTAAAATAAATAGGTGTGTTCAAAATCGGAGTGTAGTTAAAAGTAGAGATTAGAAAGTGTACCTTACATTGCGGATTTCTATTAGATTGTTTCGATTTTATTAAAAGTGGAGATCAGAAAGTGTCTTTTTTATATAGGTTGAGGTGTTCAAAATCGAAACAATCTAATAGAAATCCGCAAACTAAAACAAACTAAATCGAAACCACAAAAAAATGGTATTTGGTTCGGATGTGTTTTGGCTACCTTTTAACAAAACCGCACGGTTCGACTCGATTTGTGATTTGTATATTGCAAATCGAATCAAACCGTATTATGTTACAACCTGAATTTTACTTAACTCACATTCAACCCAAACTTAAATCTATTATGCTTTAGCCTTACAATTACGAATGATTTTCTCTTCCTCACACTTAGTGTTTCAGTTTCAATCTTCTTAAATCTCTCATAGAAGTATGACATCTTCTTTGCCTTATACATCTAGTCTTTTCTTTAATCTCTATTCTCTTATATTCTCTTTTTCACCTTCTCATTTTTATGCAACTATTCTCTCTTCCAATTTCATTTTCACCGCACATTTTCTTCTCTAATCTTTCATCTCTTATGTTCTTTCTTTTTCATCTTCACTAATATCTCATCTCCTTTTTTTTCATTATAATGTTTATGATATTGTTTTAGCGAAAAAAGAATATGCATTGACAATGTAAAATATTTTTAAACTGTCAACTAATTAGGGACTTGTATCTCGCCAAGTCACACTTTTATTTTTAAAATACCTACATTACATGACTGAATGTTATAATGCTATTGGATGATGGTGTAAAGTTTATTTACACCGACATATCATTATCTTTATTCTCATTGTTTTATGCTATTGTTTTATGTTTATTATTGCATTTTTGTCTAATCTAATGTATATATTAAATGTGAAGTTGTTGTCCAAATATGATGAGTTTCGTTGTTATTTTGTAGTGTATGAATGACTAAATATAAAGTTATATTATCATTTATATGTTTATATACAAGCCAATAAAATATTTATAAAAAATCGAATCAACTGAAGCAAACCAAACCGCATTGGTTTGGTTTGATTTTATTTCTAAAAGCCAACCAAACCAAACCAAACCGCGTATTTTTCTCTTGCAGTTTAGATGACTTTTAGCGTTAAAACCGTCCAAAAACTGCACCGCAAACACCCTTAGATATATGAGTGTTTTCCTTGATAATAGACGAATCTTCTTTGATAATAAAAGTGTCTTCCTTGATAATAAATGAATCTTCCTTGATAAGAAAGGCTTAAAGATTTTGAATTGCTTCCCTTTTCAATATACTTGGTTGAAGTGTTCAGCTTTGCACCCACCATTTTTGTTATTTGATCCACCTCTGCCTTATTTTTAGGTATCAATTCATGGAAAACACTACTACAAAAACTCCATTTTACCTTGGTTGGAAAAGGAATTTTACCTCGATTTTATATGCGAGGTAACGAAGGGCATCATGAAAACTTGTCACTTTATCCATCGAGGGGTATGTTGTAATGGTCATTGGTTCGATCTCCAACAACAATTTTTTTTATTTTTAAAACAATAAAGTGTGCACCACATACCTCTCAATTTTTGTTAATATCTGAGGAAAAAAGATAGTATTTGCGTCTATTTTGAGGGAAAAGATGATAGAATATGAGTTTTGATGAAGATGAAAACCGCCTAGAGTTTTTTTTAAAAGAGAATGAAGATAAAAAGGGATTTTTGGTAGGTAAATTGGAAATTAGAGTATAGCTCCGTGAAGTATTCATGCAAAAGAACTTACACGCCGAGTTTTGGAAAAAACCGAGGGAATAAATTAATTAAAAATAAAAAATAAATAGAAAAGCGCCATATTTTGGGAAATTCACGCAAATGATATTACCACTCGGTTGGGCAAAGTAATCGATGGATAATACAAATTTAAAAATAAAAATAAAATTAATAGAAAAATAAAGGCATTTGAAAATGTTAATTTTGTAATTCAAAATAATTAAATAAAAAATTGAAAAGCGAAAGACGCAAACAGAAAAATGGTAACGCTTGGTCCCTAAGGCAATTGAAAAATAAAATAAAAATAGAAAATACAATAATTTGGATTCAAAGCGAAGTCCTGGTAGATATATTCCCTCGGTTTTCACCGAGGGAATAGGTTGTATATATTTTCAAAAAATTAATCATGACGCTCCCAAGACATATACCTCAGTTATTGGTTGATAGAGGTGAAAGTTTTGTCATATAATGTATTATTTGTAGTAGTGAGAGTTGATGACATGATCAATGGCTTTACAATGAACACAATATTTTAACAGTTTCTCATACACTATCTCCACATAAAAAGTAAAATTTTCTCGTTCCACCCTGATTTCATCAAATAAACTTTGAGAAAGATCAATCTCCACCAAAATCCTTGCATAATGATCAAATGAATAATTTTTTATAGCTTCATCTAGCATGAGTGATACACCCACCCTTCTGCAATCTCAAACAAAGTGTGTTGTCTCCGATACTCTTGAGGGAGATCATATATATGCAATCATGATTGTACATAGTTTTCTCTTTGAGTATGAGGATTAAAATATGATTCCTATTTTAATAATTTAAGAAAACCTAGTTTTAGATTGTAAGTTCCCAGAGCCATCCTCTTTTCTTATCATTCTCATTATTAAAGCTAATTTTGAAAAAACCCTTATAAAGCGGGACAAGTTTCTAGATTGCAAAACTTTTCCAAATCATTCCCACTTTAATTAATAAATATTTGGATTTCATTGGCTTGTTTCCTTTTCCCATCATCAATCGTTAGTGAAGATGATTCTTTCCATCATCGATACTCTTCCCGTGTTATTTTAATGCTGATTTAATCCCCTTCTAGAGTAGATTTCAGAAGTTGACTGACACTCACTTCATCATCACTTTTGTTGATTATCTATACATATGATTTAGACTAGACACGACGATTTGAGTAGCTATGTATGTGATGCATCGCCATGCACTGATTGGTGACTTAGTCTCCATGTAAACCCTAATAGAGCATTAGAAAACTCTACAAAATGCATCAATATAAAAATTAAGTAATACTTGTTTAAAAAACTTAAATGGGTGTTATGGATATTGACATTCTTAGTCGATTTCAGATTCGTTCCAACTCCAAATTGCTCAAGTTTCTGGTTTATTTTGCAAATGCATAACACTAGGTAGAAATAAAATTAATTGTTCATATTTAAAAATATCAAATTAAAAATCCAACATTTTTCCTCTTCTTAGACTCTGCGATTTGTTATCGTTTTGTTGAAGGGTAATCAAGTATTTTTAGTATTTGGCCTACGTAGCATTATTATTTGTGTATATATAGTACTGTAGTTGTCAATAGTTGTATCCACTGAGTGTTATAGTGTTGTGTGTTCGCAATCATTTTTCTGTAACCGTTTTAGTAGAGTAATGGAAGTTTGTTATTCTCTCTTCTCTCTCTCTTCTTCCATCTTCATCTTGTGCACCGACTATTGGTATCTAGAGCTCTGATTCAGATCCACAGGGAAACACAAGTGAACGGTAAGGCGTTGTGTGATTGATTTCGTTTCTGAGTTCGTGTTGAACTTTTAATTGAAATCATAACAAAATCACATTTATTGATTCTGCGGGATTGGGAAACACTAGTGTTTGGTGAGATATGATTTTTGCACAAGATTGAAGATGAACGTAAATGGTAATCTGAGTACCAAGATTCCAGTGTTCAATGGCAAGAAATGGAATCGGTGGATGATTCAGATGCACATGTTGTTTGACGCTCAAGATGCTCTTGATCTCGTCAACAACAGTTACGTTCAGGTTGCACTTTTATAAAATGCAACGGATGCATAGAGAAATGCTCAGCGTGGTCTGAGGAAAAAGTATCAGAAGGAGTTGCTCTACATCCATCAGTGTATGGATGTGAACGTGTTTGAGAAAATTGTTGATTTGACAACACGAAGGTTGCGTGGGAAACACTAGTAGGTTCTACGGCGGTGATGCATCAGTGAAAAAGGTAAAGCTTCAGTCTCTACATAAGCATCATGAGAATCTCAGCATGAAGAACAAGGAGTAGGTACCTTACTACATCTCCAAAGTGATTCTGATCATAAATGAGATGAAGTCGTGTGGAGAAACTTTCTCTGAAGAAAGTATCATTGAGAAGGTACTTAGGTTTCTTACTCCTCAGTTTGATTACATTGTGGTAGCAATTGAACATTCTAAGGATCTTCACACCATGAGAATTGAAGAGTTGTAAAGCAGTCCAGAGGCACAAGAGTTATGTCTGACTGAGAAAAACTTTGAAATGGAGGTAGAGTAACAAGCTTTGAAAGAAGCTTTTGGTAAGAAATATCATAATCAGTCTTGGTCAGAAGCCAGGAAGAGACCTGATGGTGTTCAGAAGTCAGAAACCTTAACTTCTGGAAGGCAAAAGAATGCTCATAAGGGGAAGGAGAAGTATGACAAGAACAAGGTTTAGTGTTATTATTGTAAAAAGTTTGGCCACTTCATTGTTGATTTTTGGTCAAACAAGGAAAGAAAGTCAGAATAACTAAACGTAGCCAGAAGAGATTCTGATGATGAATTTGTGCTATTGATGACTTCTGAACCTGATGATGCATTTTGGGCAGACTGGTGGTATATGGACATTGGTTTCTCAAATCATCTTACTCAAAATAAGAAATGGATGGTTGACTTTGACTCTAGTAAGAGGACAAATATCAGATGTGTTAATGATAAATACCTCAATGTTGAAAGTATGGGAAAAAGTTTGGCCATTTCACTGTTGATTATTGGTCAAACAAGGAAAGGAAGTCAGAATAACCAAACGTAGCCAGAAGAGATTCTGATGATGAATTTGTGCTATTGATAGCTTTTGAATCTGATGATACATTTTTGGCAGACTGGTGGTATATGGACATTGGCTGCTCAAATCATCTTACTCAAAATAAGAAATGATTGGTTGACTTTGACTCTAGTAAGAGGATAAAGATCAGATGTGCTGATGATAAATACTTCAATGCTGAAAGTATGGGAAATGTAAGAGTAGTTCTGAACAATGGTAAAACAACATTGATTTAGAATGTGTGGTATGAAAAACAATATGATGGGTGTAGGTCAATTAATTGAGAAAGGCTTTTCAGTTACCATGAAGGACAATCTTTTGAAGTTGTATGACTGTAATCAGAAGCTGACTATGAAGTCAGAACAGGGTAGGAATAGAACATTCAAAGTGAATGTTAAAACTACAAACTCTAAATGCCTTAGTGCAACAAGCATTGTGAAGGAAAGTGAGTTGTGGCACAAAATATTTGGTTATCTGAACTTCAGAAGCTTAGGGCATCTGATTCAAAGAAGTTGGTACATGGAATTCTTGCAATTAAGAAGCCAGAGAAGTCATGCAATATGTGCATGATAGGGAAGCAACCAAGACTTCCATTTGCATATGAAATGCCTCTAAGAGCAAATAATGCTCTGGGTGTGGTGCATTCTGATGTGTGTGAACCATTTCCAGTACCTTCACTTGGAGGGAATAAATTCTTTGTGTCATTTATTGATGAGTTCACAAGAATGACACGGGCATCCCTTATAAAGTTCAAACACGAGATGTTTGCTGAATTTAAGAAATTCAGAATCAAGGCTGAGAATCAGAGAGGTGAGAAGTTGAAAATTCTCAGAATTGATGATGGAGGTGAGTATAACTCTACAAAAAAGTGAGGAAAATGGAATTGAGCATGAGGTGACTGCTTCATACACTCCTTAACATAATGGTCTTTCTAAAAGAAGAAATTGAACTTTATTTGATATGAAAAGGAGCATGCTGAAGGAGAAGAAGCTATCTCACACCTTAAGGGGAGAAGTTGTTGTCACTGCAACATATGTGCAACAGGTATCCACCCAATAAGAAAAGTGTGAGCCATTTGAAGGTGTTTGGTTCTATTTTTTACAAACATGTTCCAGATGCTAAGAGAAGGAATTTGGATGACAGAAGCAAAGTTATGTTATTTGTAGGGTACCACAATATATGTGCTTATAAGTTATAATGTGAAAGAATCAGAAGCGTGAGATTGGAGTAAATCTCAATCCAACTCTGGTGTGAGTTAACCTCTGAAGATACTTCAGAATTTGAAGGTTCTAAAGATGAATAAGAATCAGGAAAATGAGTCTGAAGATGACTCTGACTCTGAAGACGAGTTTTACTCTAAAGGTGAATTTGATTCTGATATAGATTTTGATGGTTATTCAGACTCTGGTGGAGATCCAGACTCTGGGAATATTCCAGACTCTGAAGGTGGTCATGCCTCTGAAGGTGGTACTTCTGGAGTTCCATCATCTGATATTGTTCCAGCATTCGAAGAAGATTCAGAACAAGTTCAAAGGTCAGAAAGAATCAGAAAAATTTCAAGAAGGTTTGCAGAGTTTAAAATGTTGCAAGATACTGAAGTAAACTCTGAAGGATAACTTATTTAGTGTGCCATGTTAGTAGACTCTGAAGAAAACTATCAACACCATATGGGGTTTTCAAAATTTAAATTTTATTCAATTTTAGAAATTTTAAGTTTCTGAAATTAAAGATTATTTGGTTGTAATTAACGGCAGGTTAATACAAAACGTTGACAGCAAATCTATGGTGTTGATTTATTTATTTTATAATTAAAATTAAAATCAGTAAAGTAATTAATGAGATTTGAATTATGTTAGATTCTTATTTGATCATTGAGAAAAACTAATATAGTACTAATATATTTAAAAAGTGTCCTATGGGCGCTAGTTTTAGTTAAGATACGGTCACAATCCTAACCGTTGGTTTGGTGCACCATAAATCATCCATCTCAACTTTCAAAGTGTGAACTTTCTTGGAGTTACTTTTTTGGTTATCTTCCCTGAACAGCCATGGCCCTCAACCTTCTCCTTTCTAGTAGCTCTTAGCTTCTTTTAATACTAAATGGAAAGAAAATATGTACTACTAAAGAAAAACAAATTACAAGTGCTTTAAGAGCCTTTTGATTACCTTTAATTAATCCCAGCAAAGAATAGCAGGGTTGTTCTTAATTAAAAAGAGTTAAAGCAGCTTTTACTATTAATAGCTCCATAAAGTAAAAGTTAATTTTTGTACCATATAAAGTAGGTATCATACCTTTTGAATCTTGAATTTGATTATTAGTATTTAATAGGGTAATGGCATACTTTCTTACCTGTTTGTTGATTTAAACTAGAGTTAGTAAAGTTGCTACCAAATATTTAAATTGCAGGAGCCAATTGCTGGACACAAATATAAAATGATAATATGTGAATGATAATATAATTATCTCAGGTATATAAAATGATAATATAATTATCTCAGGTGTCTACTAGGCTTATTGCGGAAATTGTATGTTTGAGACTTTAAAGATGGAGAAGTTTTCTCGCGAGAACGAGCGTGAGAAATAAAGTCCTATTAGATACTTCGGAAAGATAGAATGGGTTTAGGTCTGACTCGTGAATGTAGTCATTTTCTTTAAAAGTATTTTAAGCACTCTCTTTGTTGTTTTAGAGTCGGAAAACAAGAATACTCAGGATAATTCAGCCTCTTAATCGAGTCTGCACATGACTGGTGAAAAACTCGAATGCAAAGAAGTATGTCTGGAATATGGAAGAGGATGTGTGATTTTGAGTGAATCATTTTTGAATTCAGAATCGTGTATTGATAGGCCATGCATGTGTTGTTTCATAAGTTTGCAACTCTTGATGAAACAACACCTTTTCACCATATTTTGCAATGTTTCACCTATGATAATATAATGCATCATTTCATGAAGTGTTGTATATTTTGAATTCGAAATTTAAACTGTAAGCAACGGCCAAAATCCTGGAGCAGCCGGCCGCCGGAGGGCCGCCTCATTAACGTCACGAATAACCCGATTGCTCTGATGCGTCGTGCATAAGTGCCCAAGTGCCGCCTACAAGCCGCCACTAGTGCCTCTACGTCCACGCCCACGCCCTCGGACCCGGTCCCGGAGCCAGAGCCGATTTCGCATGTGACATGTGACATAATGCTTCGGACCACCACATATGTCCACGTGGCACCTCATCCTCTTTGCCTCCTTTGATGAGTTTAATATTCAAGGTCTTTATGAATGTTTTTAATGTTAGCTCCACTTTCTATGTGAGACTATTTGGAATGCATTTATTGTCATTAACTCAATTGCCCATTTTTGCCATATTGGAACATGCCCATGACAATTATTGTTCATAATTTCCATCAATCCCCATCTTGTTATAATAATGACAAAACTAATTCTAGAAAATGAGATATAAAGAGTGTTAATATAGTTAGGTATCTTTCGATTTAAAACTTAACCTTAGTGACGATAACGCAGAGTTTAATCAGAATATTAGGTAACAATGCTTTTAAACCATTAATCCATATGATTAGACTGACGTTACCTTACACACACTTTTTAAAGGTTATTCCTCTACATATCTTGGTTAACACTTATTTATGGTCATATGCTATCCTGTTTCATGAATTTTTCATGAGAGAAACTCAAGCTCTCACTTTGAGACGGCATCATCTCAAAATTCACATAGGTGAAGTTCATGTTGTATCCTTTTCCATGAGATACTTTTCCTCGGTTATGAACTTCATTAAGAAGTTTTGAAAACCTCAACCCTCTATTTAAAATAGTCAACATTATTACCCAATGTCTAACTTACATCCAAATCAACGACTTGTTGTTACCCATTGAATCTTGAAGTTAATGTTATGTTAACATAAGATTGGATTGTTGTCGTTGTTGGAACTCTTATTCAAGGAGTTTCACCCCCATGCCTCTCGAGGTTGTTTTTACTAAGTCTCTGGTCAGTGACTTAGTAAATGGATCGACCAAATTATAGCTTGTTCGTATATAGCTGAGTGAAATGATTCTATCCTTAATCATTTTTCTCACAAACGAATGTCTAAGTCATATATGCCTAGACTTTCCATTGTACACTTCATTGAATGCTCTTGCTAAAGTGGCTTGGCTATCACAGTGTATCATCACCTTTCAAATATTGTCTTTAGACAATGGAACTTCCAACAGAAGATCCCTCAACCATTCTGCTTCTTGATCAGCGGAAGCGAGAGCCACGAACTCTGATTCCATGGTCGAAAGAGTAATGCATGTTTGTTTCTTACTCTTCCAAGAAATTGCTCCTCCAGCTAGTGTATTTTCCACCCAATTGTAGATTTATGATCTCCAACTCACATTTGTATATCCTTCTAGTATGGCAAGAAACCTACCATAATGAAGGCCAAAGTTTTTGGTTTTCAGTAGATATCCTAAAATCCTCGTGATTGCCTTCCAGTGTTCATTACTTGGATTACTGGTAAATCTAATCATTTTACTAACTGCAAATGGTATATCGGGTATGGTACATTGCATTAAGTACATAAGACACCATATTACACTTGCATATTCCAATTGAGATATTACTCTTCCATTGTTCTTTTGATGTTTGATGGCATGATCAAATGGAGTGGTTACTTCCTTAAATTTTAGGTGTTTGAATTTATCAAGCATTTTCTCAATATAGTGTGTTTGACTAAGTTCATAACCCCCACTATTTCTCTTAACTTTGATCCCTAGAATTGTGTCAACAAGTCCAAAATCTTTCATTTTAAAAGTGGAAGTTAGAAACTTTTTTGTTTCTAGAATTCCATTCAAATCGTTGCCAATTATTAGCATGTCATCAACATAGAGGCGAAGAAATATTATAGTGGTTTTGCACACTTTTATGTATAAACACTTATCACAAGAATTAGGAATAAATCCATTTGAAAGTGTCATAGAATCAAATTTTTGATGCCATTGTTTTGGTGCTTGTTTTAAGCCATATAAGGATTTGACAAGCTTACACACCTTTAGGTCATTTCTAGGAAGCACGTAGCCTTCTGGTTGTTCCATGTAGATTTTCTCATTAAGATCTCCATTTAGGAATGTTGTTTTAACATCCATCTGATGAACTATAAGATTATTTAAAGAGGCTAAGGCAAATAACCATCTAATTGTGGTTGTCCTTGCTACTGGTGCATATATGTCAAAGTAATATATACCATCCTTTTGTCTAAATCCTTTTGCCACTAGTTTGGCCTTATAAGTGTTTAAGGTACCATCACTATGATATTTCTTTTTAAACACCCACTTGCATCCAATGGGCCTTGATCCCTATGGTAAGTCAACAAGTTCCCAAGTGTGGTTTGAAACAATTGAGTCCATTTCATCTTGGATAACGTCCTTCCAAAAAGAGGGGTCCCTTGAAGTTATTGCTTCCTTGTAAGTTTTAGGATCATCCCTGATTGAAGAATGACCAAAATACTTTGCACGAAATTCTTACAATTTCCTTCAACTAGATAAAAGGAGATAGATTGAGGATCAACTTCGTCTGGTCCTAGATTCTTTGTTTTTCGGACTCTTTTGCTTATCCTAGGCTCGGGTTGTGATTCAATGATTCGAGAAGTGCCTTCAGGTTGTATTTCTACAATCCGAGAGGAATCTTTTTCACAAGATTCTTTAGTTACGGCCGACTCTGATTCTTTATCGTTGGTGATAAGATTTTCAAAGAATTCTACATCCCTAAATTCTATAATTACATTAGTCTCTAAATTTAAGAGTCTATATGCTTTACTATTTTGTGCATATCCTACAAAAGCACATTTTATCCCTCGAGGGCCCAACTTGGTTCTTTTAGGATCCATATTTTTGTAGTAAGCCTCACACCCCCACACTTTAAAGTAACCGATAATTGGTGTTATGCCTTTCCATGCCTCATATGGAGAATGCCGGTTTTCTTTAAAGGAATTTTATTAATTATATGGAAAGCGGATAATAGGACCTCACCCCACAAATTAAGGGTTAATTCAGAATGCATCAACATGGCATTCATCATCTCTTGATATGTTCGATTTTTTCTTGCAGTCATTCCATTTTGTTGTGGTGTGCGAGGTGCCGAGCATTCATGTATTATGTCGTGTTCTTCATGAAATGCATCGAATTCAGTAGAAAAGTATTCACCGCCCCTATCACTCCTAAGTACTTTGATACTTCTACTTAATTGATGTTCCACTTCTTCTTTATAAATCTTAAAGGTATTAAAAACATCATTTTTATGCTTTAAGAGATATACATGTGTGTATCTAGAAGAATCATCGATGAATGTGATAAAATATCTATTTCCTCCACGGATTAATATGCCATTAAATTCACACAAATCTGAGTGTATAAGATCAAGTAGATTTGTATTTCTTTCAACACTTTTGAAAGGTTTCTTAATCATCTTTGATTTAACACATAATTCACATTTTTTGAAATCATTTATATTACATGAAATCAATCCAGATTTAATTAGTCTCTTCATAAAACTAATACCAGAATGTGCTAATCTATTATGCCATAAAGAAACAGATTCAAGCATGTAAATGAAACTAGAAATTTCATTAATAATATTTTTGGTAGTACACAGTTTGATAATTCCCTCAACGGAATATCCTTTTCCAACAAATACGCCATTACGAGTCAATATAAGTTTTCCCGATTCATAAACAGATTTAATGCTCGGTTTTCCCAATAAATTCCCACTAACAAGATTCCTATTCATGTTAGGGATATGAAACACATTGATAAGAGTTACTTTCTTTCCTGAAGTGAAGTTGAGTTCGACCGATTCGGTTCCAACAACTTTATACCGTACTTCATTTCCCATCTGCACTTCTTGTCCATCATTTGTCTCATAATAGGTTTTGAAAGCAGCATTGTCTTAAGAAACATGCACCGTAGCACATGTATCATACCACCAACCTTGAACTTTGCCTTTGATTGCCATAATTTTGCTCACTGTAGAAATTATGTCATCATTTGCATGAACTGCATTGATCTCATTTTTTGACTTATTGTGCCTGTAATCTCTAGCATAGTGTCCAGGTTTTCCACAAATAAAACATCCGCTTTTCGGACCCTTATGACCGCTAAAATTCTTGAACTTGTTATGTCCCTTTTTTGGTCCAAGATGACTCTTCATGCCATCATGTTTCTTCTTTCCTTTAGTGGTCACGACATTGGCTTTAGAAAGACCCACAAATTTTGATTTCTCCCTCTCCTTCGATTCCTCCTCGATTCGAAGATGTTTCTGGATTTTCTCCAAAGAGAAGTTCTCAGAACTGTGCAACAATTTCTTTTTGTAGCCTTTCCACGAAGGTGGCAATTTTGCAATGATTGCACCGACTTGAAAGGTCTCAGGGATGTCTACTTTCACCGTTTTTATTTTATTCATGAGGACTTGCAACTCATGCACTTGGGAAAGAAGGAGCTTGCAGCCAATAAATTTAAAATCAAAATATTTAGAAATTAAAAAATTCTTCTTACCTTCCTCTTTGGCCTTGAATTTGAATTCGAGTGCTTTCCAGATTTTTGTTGCAGACGAATTATCCGTATAGAGGTCGTAGAGACGATCAAACAACGTATTCAGAATATGTCCACGACATAGCAGTTCGTCCTCCTTACGTTTCTTGCGCTCCTTCTTGACTTCTTTAGAGTCATTTTATGTTGGTTCAGAAATGGGTGTTAAGTGAGGATCTAAGACATAGTGAACCTTCAAGTCAGTCAGTAGGAATGTCAACTTATCTTGCCATCTGATATAGTTCGTTCCATCAAAGCGATCCAACTTGATAAGATCCTGATTCATAAATTTGATGCTTGAAATGTGGTTGTGAATGATATTTCAAATAATATTTCAAATAAACATTAGTTTAATAGACTTTTACAAATCTATAGTGATGGGAGAATCCAATATGCCAAACTTCAACAAAAATGTTATTAATGACATTCAAATTTTAGGACTTTAATTTCTAAGTGATTACCTCTAAATAAAAAAGAAAAAGTTGCATATTTTAAGTTGCAACAACATATCAAGAAAAATAATGCACATGAAAAATATAAGATACTATTATGAAAGAAGCTAACTTCGAAATAGAACTACTCTGTCCTTTGAAGGCAAAAAGTGTTGCCTAGAATTTAGATAGGTGCCCCCTTACAAAAATCTAAAATGGCAAATCCATTGCATTTGTTTATATTTTCAAAAATAAATAGTAAAAGGACAAAATCAAGGGTCCGGTTGTCTTTTGTCCACCGTCAATATAAAGACACAAACTTTTCAGCACATAATTATAATTTATAACACTACTATATAATTATTTTAATCAATTTTCATTACTATTACAAATCATACAATTCATCGTTAACTATAACAAAAAAACAAATTGTGCCACGTTAATTAGATTTGTACTAAGAATTCATTGCCTCCTTTGCAGACTCATGGGGCCATATCTTCTCCCGGCAATCAAATTCAATGTGAGTTCATCCTAATATGTTTGTTCACACATGAATTAATGGCCATAATTTAATTTAGATAATAACTTTTTTTTGCTTCTTTTGTCATTAATTAATCCAATAATTACGATATGAAGAGATGGCAGTATTCAATATTGGGTCCCTCTTCAATAATGTTGTAATAAATTTTTCAATCAGAAATTATCAGTAGAAAGAAAAAGAAACAGTGTTTGTTTCTGTTTCTAAAAATCTTGTTTGGATTCATGGTTTTTGGTTTCACATGTTTCTAATTCATGGTGTATCCAATTAGTGAAGGGGTAGATAGATTAGTGTAGAAAATTTTAGTGGAAGAAAACAAATGACAGAGGCAAACATGAGTCATGGGAATTGTCTATAACAAGATAGTATTGTCTATTTATTTATGTACAATAAAGTTGGTGATATTTTATGTATACGTAACAGGCTTTTGAGAGTAACGTAAATATAAAATAAATAAAAGTCCAAGACATAATTATATTGACAGGGTTATAATTGGAGAGCTCGTGAAGTCAATAAGTAAAGAGTTTGTGAATGTTACAACTCCACATGTGTGTCAAGTAGTAGTAGAAAAAGATGCTACACTATTATTATTAGGAGAATATAACTTTACATCTAGGTGTTTGATTAAGAAGAATTTTAAAATAGATTGATATGTAAAGACTAAGAATCTCATATTAGATAAAAATAATAGATGATCAACAACACTATATAAATGAATGAGAGAAGTCAAATTAATTTTGGGGTTATGTTGATTCTTTAATTTGATTAAGTTATGTTAACTTGATTTTTTAAAATGTTGTTAGTCAAAAGTCATGAACAAAGATATTGTGACTAAAAATATACATTCTTTTAAAAAATAAAATAAAATAAAATAATTTTAAAAAATATTTATTTATTTTAGTTTTCTTCACCAATTTCATTTTCAAATACTCAACAAACTATTTCATTTATAAATAAACAATAATAAATATTCGTCCATCTTAGTGAAAATTATTTTATGAGGATAAAAAACTCACACTATTTCAAAGTTTTATTTATCATACAACATATTTCAGAATTATTTTGCAAGGATTATTTTTATTATGATTAAATTATCAAAATACAAAATAAAAAGAGACATGAGAAACCTATTAAAATCTCGCACTTTAGCTAGACAACACCTTTTACTTTTTCTATTAGAAGATTAATATTAATCTTATAGTTAAATTGAAAAAAAAGTATTTAAAAATTTATATATTCAATACTATAAAATATAAGATTAATTTAATCTAATAGCATAATGAAAAAAAAAAACATCAATTATTTCTACATTACGTATTCTTCTAAAATATATTTTCAATCACAGTAAACTATGGGATTCACTCCATGGAGTAGAGTGTTTTCACTCAACAAATTTTTAGTCAAATTTAAATCTATTAGGGGATTCTTCCCACAAATATACATTTTATTATTATAAACATACACTTGTATTAAAACATTGTTATCAAGTACAAAAGGTCAATCATTTTTAGTTTAATCATTGCCTTTGATATTTTTTTAAGTCACAAATAAAATATAAAATATTATCTCCTCTATTTCAAAATAAATGTCATATTTAAAAAAAATTATTAATTTTAATATATGTGACACTTTAGTTTCCAATACAATTTTAATTTAATTTTGTATAAAAAATTACAATTAAAATTTTGATCTTCCAATTATATTTTTTAAATAATATTCTTAATTTACATTTAACTCACCTTGCATTAATAACTAAAATATACTAATAATTAATAAAGACAATTTAGTAAAATTCTTGTTATTTTTTTTTCTCTTATTAAATTTAATATGATATTTATTTACGATCTTATTCATAATTTTTTTAAAAAAAATTTTAGTCTTAAATATAAAGAATTATTGATCTCAACCATGTGATATGAATCGTTTGATCATAGATTAAAGATCTAGACTTACAAAGGGAAGAAGAAGCCCATGTAATTAATATTTGTCTCATAATTTATATTTTCCATTCATGCAGAAACTTGTTATTTAATACATTCAGTACTCAGAAACACAGAATACAACAACTTAATAAGTTTGTGAGACCAGGTATTAAAACCTCAACCATAAATTTTATAGGTGAACAGAGAGAGAGTATTTGTAACAGATTTGTGTTTTTGTGACCTGTTATGTCCTTCTTCTACACCCTTTTTATATCAACCTTTCATATATAGTACTAGTCTTTTTTTTCACTAACTTCATCAACAATATTATTCCATCCACATGCAACTCTGTCCTCAAGCATTAAATCCCCGTTTTCTCTTTCCCTCTTCTTTCTTCAAACCATGTTCAATAACCACACTCTCAAATTTCTTCTAAAACCATGAACTTCACCACAAAAACAACCTTTTCTCTTTCTCTTTTTCTCACACTCTTAACACTTACCATTAACCAATGTTTCTCTCTTACTAAAGACGGCGTTTTGTTGCTTTCTTTCAAAGAATCCATTCTCAACGACCCTTTATTCGTGCTTTCCAATTGGAACTATACTGACCAAACACCGTGTTCATGGAACGGTGTTTCTTGTTCCATTGTAACAACCGAAAACACAAAAAATGATACACTGTATCGTGTTACTGCTTTATCATTACCAAATTCTCAGCTTTTAGGTTTGATTCCCTCCGATCTTGGTTCCATTCAACATCTTCAAATTATTGATCTTTCTAACAATTCTCTTAACGGGTCTCTTCCATCTTCGTTTTTTCAAGCAAATTCTGAGCTTAGGTTCCTGAATTTCTCAAACAATTTGTTAACCGGGGAAATTCCAGAGTCTATAACAGAGCTTAAAAACCTTCAGTTTCTTAATTTTTCCGACAATGCTTTCACGGGAAAACTACCAAACAATCTCTCAAACATGCAGAACTTAACTGTTGCTTCGTTTAAGAACAATTACTTAACCGGTTTTCTTCCTAAGGATTTGAGAACTTTACAGATTTTGGATCTGTCTTCGAATTTGCTGAACGGGTCTTTGAGTGCTGATTTCGGCGGTGATTCCATTCGTTACTTGAACGTTTCTTACAACAAATTTTCCGGCGAAATTCCGCCGGAGTTTGCTGAGAAAATTCCGAGAAACGCTACGGTTGATCTCTCGTTTAATAACCTAACCGGCGAGATACCGGAATCCCAGGTATTTTTGAATCAGGAAACAAAATCGTTTTCTGGTAACAGTGATCTATGTGGTGAACTAACGAAAAATCCATGTTCTATTCCTTCTTCTCCTTCTTCCGAACCTAAAGCTTCTTCTCCTGCAATTGCGGCAATGCCGAAGAATTTTGACGATGATTCTCCTCCAACAGAGAATTCCGAGAAGAAACAGAGTGGTTTGAGAAAAGGAACTATCATAGGAATTGTGGTTGGAGATTTCGTCGGAATTGGAATTTTAGCTATGGTTTTCATTTACGTGTACAAGTTGAAAAGAAAAAAAGACGAAGAGAAAGAACTAAAGAACGAAGCAACTACTACAAGAAGCGAAACTTCATCGTCAAATTCAGAAACGAGAGGTTTCACGAGGTGGTCGTGTTTGAGAAAAAGAACAGAAGACGAAGAGTCCTCGGAGACTCCGAGTTCTTCAGACAGTGACGTGGAAGCAGCATCAAAAAATGTTGAAGGTGGTGAAAATCAAAAGCAAGGAGAGAACAAAACCGGGTCGGGTTCGAATACGGGTACCCTGGTTACAGTTGATGGTGAAAGAGAGCTTGAAGTTGAAACGTTACTAAAAGCTTCTGCGTATATTTTAGGAGCTACTGGTTCAAGTATAATGTATAAGGCCGTGCTTGAAGATGGAACGTCGTTAGCGGTTCGGAGAATCGGCGAAAGCGGTGTTGAACGGTTCAAGGATTTCGAGAATCAGGTTCGGGTCATAGCGAAACTGGTTCACCCGAATCTGGTTCGGGTTCGTGGCTTTTACTGGGGACACGATGAGAAACTCATTATCTATGACTATGTTCCCAATGGTTGTCTCGCCAATGTTCGTTACAGTAAGTATCTCCTTTTACTCCGGTTAATAACTTGTACTGTCTTTGTTCATGTTAGCATCTAGAATTGTGAATGTGGAAACAAAGGTTCTCAAAACCCTCACGTAAAAAAATTTGCGATTTCAATCGATATAGAAATTATAAATTTGATTATGGTATTAATTACAATTTATTCTTTTAAGATAAAAACAATGAATAATTAATCGGTATCGTTTAATCGCGGTTGTTTAGTTTGAAACTAATTATGAAATGTATGAGTCATGAAGTTGATGGTGAGGTAGGTGCAACTGAACTATTGACTTTAATGATCCACAGTCAACCTTGTCAAGAGTTTATTACTATGTGTCGTCTCATAGCTTTCTGATAACGATACTCGTGACCATAATTGGAAACATTTATATGCATATTGTTTCTTGTTTTTATCACTCTTAAAAAACAGGACCATTTTACTTATGTGAACACAACTTGTTTCTTCATAATTTAGCACAAAGTTGTTGTTTTTATTTTTCATTCACCGACTTCTTTTTTTGATGATACTAGTAAAATTTTGTGTGTGTCAGGAAAAGTGGGGTCTTCACCTAGCCACTTACCGTGGGAACAACGGCTCAAGATAGCAAAAGGAGTTGCACGTGGGCTAACGTATCTCCACGAGAAGAAGCACGTGCATGGGAATTTGAAGCCAACGAATATTCTATTGGGCAATGACATGGAGCCCAAAATTGGAGACTTTGGGCTTGAGAGAATAGTAACAGGTGACACAAGTTATAAAGCTGGAGGTTCAGCACGTATTTTCGGGAGTAAGAGATCAACAACCTCACGTGATAGTTTTCAAGATGTTACACTTGGGCCTAGCCCAAGCCCAAGCCCAAGCTCAATAGGTGGTGTATCTCCTTATCATGCACCTGAGTCGCTTAGGAATTTGAAGCCTCATCCGAAGTGGGATGTGTACTCCTTTGGGGTCATGTTTCTTGAGCTTTTAACGGGTAAGATTGTGGTTTTGGATGATATGGGCCAAGGGCCCGCGGTTATCGTTGAGGATAAGAATCGGGCTTTGCGGATGGTTGACGTGGCGATTCGGGCTGATATGGAAGGGAAGGAGGAGGCTTTGTTGGGTTATTTTAAGTTAGGGTATAG
This sequence comes from Lathyrus oleraceus, assembly GCF_024323335.1. NCBI lineage: Eukaryota > Viridiplantae > Streptophyta > Magnoliopsida > Fabales > Fabaceae > Lathyrus > Lathyrus oleraceus. The sequence continues at coordinate 179,411,579 of NC_066582.1, forward strand.
TTGTGTGACTAATGTTCCTCAAAAAAGACCACAAATGAAAGAGGTGTTACAAGTTCTTGAAAAAATACCATCTACATTGTCGTATTGGTCATGATTTTTTACTAAGTTTTGTAGAAAAGAATAAATATGTATGTAGTTATTATGATAAGCTAATAGTTTTTGGGTTTGGGTTCAATCTTGTGTGTGTTGTAATTGTTGGAGGTTCATTGATTATATCTCTGTCAATTCATTTACTAATTTAATTTTCAAAAAATAGATTCTATCTTGATTTCTTTTAATTTACTTTTTTATTTTATTATAAAAATAAAATTTATGTGATGAATACAAGCTCTTTGGATATTTATCTCATGTATTGTTTTAGTGATAATTTTATAATTCTTATAAATAAACCCGATGATCTTATCAATATGAGTTTGAGTTAGATTCTTTGGAGTTATTAGTTAATAGATTTATTTGTTTAAATTTGTGATTTAGTGTTTGATTAACTTAATGAGAATTTGAAATGTAAAGTAATAGGATAATAAATTTAAATAGAAGAAAAGGAAGAAAAGTAAAAGAAATAATTATTACTACCTCGGTTCTTTTGTACGTAAGAGATAATTTATTTTTTAAATTTATTAAATAAGTAATATATTTGATTGATTTATAAATTAGATAAATTAATTATTTAATAAATTTAAAAAATGAATTCTTATATAAAAGGAAGGAGATAATAGGAGATAATATTAATCATAAACAAAAAACATGAATAGAGAAACTAACAAATAATTACCGTATTATGTCACACGTCTCTTTACCGTATTATGTCACACGTCTCTTTGTAGTAGAGAAACTAACAATTAATCATATATATATACTTATTGATTAGCCTGAATTAATCTCTAACTGTTCCATACATATACGCAGAGTAGCCTGAAGAGATCAATATATTAAATTATCTATACTTATGATTGGCTATTGCATATAAAGTTAAAATACACCTATAATATGTACCGCATACGCCATAGGCCATATGGCATACGGCAACCATATATGTTAAACTTTGTTGTTAAATAATAATTAAAAAAAATATAAAGTGTTTATTATTTAATAATAAATATTGATACTATGATTTGTATAAATTAAATATTTGATATTGATTATGTTTCGGAATCAAATATTTCTAATACAAAGTTAGTGTATTTAGTACAATTAACTCTACTACAATTTTGTTTAAATTTTAACTATGGTTTGTAAACTTATACAAAATTTAATGTTTTGAGTGAGTCATTTAAAATAAAATGTCACCAAAGTGACCTTTTTTTGAGAGATTGTTATTAAAAAATGTTAAATGTTTTTCTTTTGTGTGTGTGTTTATTCATACGAATATCAATTGATCTAAAAGATAATTGATGGTTGGCCGATTTTCATACGCGCCTCTGATGGTAAACATGTGGTAATTATAAGATCTTACATATGAATAATAAATCAATCCAAATAAGGATTTATTATTCGACATGTTTTTATTATCAATGTTTGATCGTTACAACAAGAGTATCACTAGCAATTAATATTAGTGTCCAAAGACTCAATATTGATAGTGCACTAGGTATCCTGAGATGAGTTGTGTCTTTATTTGAAAAAATTGATAATTCAGTTTTCTTTTATGTGAGTATATTTAATGTTTAATTTTTGTTCTTGTTTTAGCTACAATTGCTTTAATATCTGCTAATCTGAATTCAGATTTAGTCCTTAATGGGACAAATTTCAAGGAATGGAATGAGAACATGAAAATTGTTCTTGACTACATGGATCTTGACCTTACATTAAGGATGAAGCAACCACCTTCTCCTACGGAATCTAGTACCTCTAAACAAAGAAAAAATTATGAGAAGTGAGACCGCTCCAATCGCATGAGTCATGGTTTGGTATGTTCTGAGGTCAATTTAGCTTTAATACCTGGAAATACTAGGTGGTTATACTCTAGAGCAACTATTAACATCAGTGTTTCAATAAAGGGTTGCCTGAACTACCGAAAGACAAATAATATTGAAAGTTACATCTATGTGGGAGATGACAAGTCGTTGGAGGTGGAAGCTATATGGTATTTTAGATTATTGGTGTGTATCCGATTTTATTTTGATTTGAAAGACACTTTTGTGGTCCCGTCATTTAGATGTAATTTAATTTCAATTTATTATTTGGACAAATCAGGTTATTTGTGTTCATTTGGGAATAATATATTTAAGTTGTCTTTAAATTTAAATATTGTTGGAACTGATTCACTTATGAGTCATGATAATCTATGATTACTTGACACAATAGCTACCTATGGCGAATCCTTAAATGTGGAATCGTGTGGTACTAAACGTACAATTGGTAATAATAATTCAAGGGAATTGTGGCAATGGGGTATGGGTCACATCTCTAAAAATAGAGTTGATCAACTAGTGTCTGGTGGAATTTTAGATTTCACTGACCTAACGAACTTTGATGTTTGTATTGAATGCGTTAAAGGAAAACAAATCAAAACAAGGAAATTTGGTGCATATCGAGCTACAAATGTCTTAGAATTAATACATACAGACATACGTGGACCATTTCCGACACCTTCTTAGAATGTTGAATAATATTTTATATCATTTATAGACGACTACTCTAGATATGCGTACATATTTCTTATACATGAAAACTCTCAATCATTGGATGTGTTCAAATCGTTTAAGGCTGAAGTTGAGAATCAACTCAACAAACGAATTAAGAAAGTAAAATCTGACAATGGCAGTGAATATTACAGAAGATATGACGGTTCAGGTGAACAATGTTCAGGGCCTTTTGCCAAATACCCGGAGGAATGTGGAATCGTCTCACAGTACACAATACCAGGATCTCCTAGCATGAATGGTGTTGGTGAAAGACTAAAACAGACTCTTAGGGATATGGTAAGGAGTATGATTTGTCATTCTACCTTGTCAGAGTCACTCTGGGGAGAGACATTAAAGACTGCAAATTATATTTTAAATATAGTACCAACAAAAGCAACTACCAAAACACCTTATGATTTTGCCCAGTCTTAAACATTTTCATGCGTGGGGATGTATAGCTGAGGCAAGGCCTTATAGGCCAAATGAAAAGAAATTGAACTTCTGAACAGTGGGAAACTACTTTATTGGCTTTTATGAAAATTCTATAGGCTATAAATTTTACGATCCCAATTAAATTCAATTTTTGAGACGGGAAATACCACATTTTTTGAGGATATTGAGTTTGGGGGGAAGAATAAGGTTAAAGACTTTGTATTAGAGAAAGAATCTGTAACAATTCCAGAACCGATTCATATAGTTGCTTTTGATCAAGCAAGTACAGAACCTCCATAAGACATTGTTGAAATTCCTCCAACTCAAGATGATTTGGTATTTCATGAAGAATAAACTCAAGATCCTCAAGAACAAGTGCTACAAGAACCAATACCTTTGTGAAGATCCACTAGAGAAAGGAGAAATGCTATTTTAGATGATTTTGTAGTTTTTCTCCAAGAACACGAGGAATATAATGGTACGATGGAAGATGACACAATCAACTTCCATCAAGCCATGCAGGATTCCAACTCTGAAAATTGGATTGAAGCAATGAAAGAGGAGTATAAGTCCATGCAAGATAATAAAGTTTGGGAACTTATCCCATTTCCAGAAGGAGTGAAACCCATTATTTACAAATGGATTTTTAAGACCAAACGAGATTCTAACAGTAATGTGGAGAGGTATAAAACTTGTCTTATGGCTAAGGGTTATACTAAATAGGAAGGGACTGAATTTAAAGAGACTTTCTCTCCGGTTTCATCAAAAGACTCTTTTAGAATCATGGCTCTTGTTGTACATTATGATTTGGAACTCTTTCAAATGGATATCAAGACAATTTTCCTCAATGACAACGTTGATGAAATGATCTATATGGTGTAACCAGAAAACTTTGTGTCAGGATACTCAAAGAATATGGTTTGCAAATTGACAAAATCTATTTATGGACTAAAGCAGGCGTCTCGAGGTGAATGTTGTTGAAGATTGTGTGTATCACAAATTCAGTGGGAGCAAGTATATTTTCCTAGTCATGTATGTAGATGACATACTGCTTGCCGCAAATGATATAGGCATGATGAACTAAACTAAGAAATCTCTATCAAGAAATTTTGAAATGAAAGATCTTAGTGATTCCTCCTTTATATTAGGAACTCAGATACATCGAGATCAATCTCGTTGTATTCTAGGATTGTCACAAAGGAGTTATATCAAAAAGGTACTTAAAAGGTTTGGCATGTAGAAATGTAAACCAGGGGATACTCCAATCTCTAAGGGAGACAAATTTAGTCTTAATCAATTCCAAAAAGGAAACTTAGAAATTCAAGAAATGCAAAAGATTTGTTATGCGTCAGCAACAGGGAGTTTGATGTATGCCCAAGTATGTACACATCCGGATATCATGTTCATAGTTGGAATGTTAGGAAGATATTTTAGAAATCTAAGAATGGATCATTGGAAAGCATCCAAAAAGGTTATGAGGTATTTAAAGAGAACAAAAGACTATAGTTCGCATATAAGAGGCCAGACCAGTTAGATGTCATTGGATACTCTGACTCAGATTTTGTTGGATGCCAAGATAATAAAATATCTACTTAAGGCTATATATATGTTGGTTGGTGGTGTTGTTTCTTGGTGCAGTGCCAAGAAAACTCTTACGGCTTCATCCACCATGGCAACAGAGTTTATAGCATATTATGCAACACCCAACCATGAGATTTGGCTGAGGAATCTTGTCATTGGGATAAAAGTTGTGGAAGGAATTAAAAGACCACTCAAGTTATACTATGACAAAAAATCAGTCGTCATGTATTCTAAAAATAATAGGAGCTCGGTCAAGTTAAACATATTGATATCAAGTTCCTAGTTGTTAAGGAAAGGGTATAAAGTGGGCACATTTCCATAGAACACATGGGAACAAACTCCATGATAGCAGATTCTCTTACAAAAGGTCTTCCACCCAAGGTCTTTCATGAGCACAATGCTCGCATGGGTGTTTTACCATTATAAGAGTCTTTGGTTTCGTGGAATTTAGTCGATTATGAATTTTATGTTTTGTGTTTGGTATGCATACTATGATTTTGGATATTTTCCAATTAATAAAGTTTGATATTTAGCACTTTACATTTTTTACAATGAAGTTAATTGATGACCTCACTAAAGTAAAGTAGGATCAGTTAAAAATCGACATATACAAATCAACTTCATGCGATTTTCATGTTGTATATTTCATGATGGATTTATGTCATTTAGTTGTGTCACTATTGGTGATCATTAAAGGGTTTAATTATTATTGATATAATGAAAATCTCTTTGATTATGTATATTAGCATGACTAATGGAAGAGATACTTTAGATATGCTTAAAGAATATAATGATAAATTTTGAGCTCATAAAGTCTAACACATGTGTAAAGTTACATATGTGATCAATGAGAGATTGTTAAACTTTTTGGATCACAAATGTAATATTGCATGTATTATGGCCATTATTTAATTATCCAAAACTGTAGTCGTCTAATTAATATTAAGTACATGTCTAAAAGCATAAATGTCATGAAATATGAGATTATTATGTAGATACTATATGTCAATATATAATTTGATGAGGGGGCAAATTAGAATATTGAAAACTAAAAAATAACCCTAAGGTTATTTATTGGGATTATGGTCCTCATTTGTAGAGTGAACATGAAAATACGGCTCATTAATTGTTTTTTCTCTTCATCCCCATCAGAGGAGATTCAAGGATCCATAAGAAACTCTGCAATTGGAAGATCATACATCTGGTAACCTTTAACTATTTCCAATGACAAACTCATGTACATTTCTGCTTTCATTCTTATAATTGTATTCGATTACCTAACTCATAGGAATTTGTTTAGAGTTCTGTTATTGATTTCTATATCGATAGAAATTATAAGGTTATGAATAGATCCAACTGACATAACAAATCAACAAGCAACACATTTTTTGTGTGGGATAATGTGCTTGGAGTTTTTTTTCATCTTTGCATTTGAAGACATGTACACTTCGATTCTTGTTTTTGGATAGGAAGCCATTAACTTAAAAAAAATCTTTCTGTTATTTACTTCAATTTTGAAGGTTAATTTTTATATATAACACACAACTTTTTTTAGTAACTACACAATTTCTCAAACTGGTCCATTTGCTAAGTTTCTTCAAGAACATGGGATTGTTGCCCAATACACCATGCCCGGTTCTTCGAACCAAAATGGTGTTGCAGAAAGAAGAAACCGAACATTGTTGAACATGGTGCGGAGTATGCTTAGCAACTCTAATCTTCCTAAATCATTATGGAATGAAGCATTAAAGAGGGTTGTGTATATTCTAAACCGGGTTCCATCCAAGGTTGTCCCAAAGACACCATTTGAGTTATTTAAAGGATGGAAGCCGAGTTTACGAAATATGCGCGTTTGGGGATGTCCGTCTGAGGTGAGGATTTATAACCCAGAAGGAAAGAAACTAGATCCGAGGACCATTAGTGGGTATTTCATTGGATATGCCAAAAGGTCTAAAGGTTATAGATTTTATTGTCCATCTCATACAACTAGGATTGTGGAGTCAAGAAATGCAATGTTTCTTGAAAATCGTTTGACTAATGGGAGCGATCAAATCAAAAATTCAATTTCTGTGCATGATCATATAGAGTATGAACCTTCCACTTCAAGTAATAGATTGGTTGCTATTTACAACATCCCTCAAGTTCAAACGGATCTTGATCAACCAATCATCGAGACTCCACAAGCTACTGATGATCCAGTAAATCAAGTTGGTCATCAAGATGATGAACAATTAGTTGAACAACAAGATCCACAAGAAAATGTTGATCAAACATTAAGAAGATCTACTAGGACAAGAAAATCAGCTATTCCTAATGATTACATTGTGTATCTACAAGAATCTGACTATAATGTTGGAGCTGAGAATGATCCTGAGAGCTTTAGACAAGCAATGAGTTACAAAGAATCAAATTTGTGGTATGATGCCATGAATGATGAAATGAATTCCATGAAAAACAACGACGTATGGGATCTTGTAGAGTTACCTAATGGGGAAAAGTCCATTGGTTGTAAATGGGTCTTTAAAACCAATAAAGATTCATTAGGAAACATTGAGAGATACAAGGCCAGACTCGTTGCTAAGGGATTTACTCAAAAGGAGGGAATCAATTACACTGATACTTTTTCTCCTGTATCTAAGAAAGATTCTCTTCGTGTCATCTTGGCATTAGTTGCACATTTTGACCTTGAGTTGCATCAAATGGATGTGAAAACAACCTTTCTTAATGTTGATTTAGAGGAGGAGGTTTATATGAAACAACCTGAAGGTTTCTCTTCTAATAGTGGTGAGCATTTGGTTTGCAAGCTTAAGAGATCCATATATAGGTTAAAACAAGCCTCTCGTCAATGGTATATTAAATTCCATGAAACAATATCCTTATTTGGGTTTATTGAAAACCCCATGGATCAATGTATATACCAGAAGGTCAGTGGGAGTAAAATTTGTTTTCTCATTTTGTATGTGGATGACATACTACTTGCAACCAATGATAAAGGTTTTCTACATGAGGTGAAACAATTCCTCTCTAAAAACTTTGATATTAAGGATATCGGTGAGGCATCTTATGTCATTGGCATTAAGATCCACAGAGATAGACTTCGAGGAGTTTTGGGTCTATCACAAGAAACCTACATAAATAAAGTTTTAGAGAGATTTAGAATGAAAGATTGTTCACCAAGTGTTGCACCCATTGTCAAGGGCGATAAATTTAATTTGAATCAACGCCCTAAGAATGATTTTGAGCGGGAACAAATGAAGAACATTCCATATGCTTTTGTTGTTGGAAGTCTTATGTATGCTCAAGTATGCACAAGGCTCGACATTGCATTTGCTGTTGGAATCTTAGGAAGATATCAGAGTAATCCTGGTATGGATCACTGGAAAGCTGCAAATAAGGTGTTGAGATATATTAAAGGAACAAAAGATTACATGCTAATGTATAGGCAGACGGACAATCTTGATGTGATCGGCTATTCAGACTCCGACTTTGCTGGTTGTGTTGATTCTCGCAAATCAACATCAGGATATATTTTTATGATGGCTGATGGAGCTATTTCATGGAGAAGTACTAAGAAAACCTTGATTGCTACTTCTACTAAGGAAGCCGAGTTTGTCTCCTGTTTTGAGGCTACTTCTCATGGTGTATGCCTTAAGAGTTTTATTTCTGGGCTTAGAATCATGGATTCTATTTCTAAACCTCTAAAGATTTTTTGCGATAATTCAGCAGCTGTCTTTATGGCTAAGAACAATAAAAGTGGAAGTCGAAGCAAGCACATCGACATAAAGTATTTAACCATTAGAGAAAGAGCTAAAGATAAAATAGTAGTTATTAATCACATTAGTATTGATTTAATGATCGTTGATCCTTTGACTAAGGGCATGCCACCAATAAAATTTAAGGATCATGTAGAGAACATGGGGCCTGGGTCCTCCTTATGATTGTATACATACAGTTTATTAATAAAACTCTTATATTGTGATGTTTTCTCATTTTCATGCGCACATCAGTTTGAGAAAATATGTTACATCTGGACCAAGAGTAAACATTGGTTTATTCATCAAGTTAGTTACCATATTACAGATATATACTTGAAAATAGACATGTTGTAATACATAGATGAGACTACTCGCTTTAAGAGGGACTATCTCTATGATTCACATATTTATTTCTTGAGTAAGTTTTCTATGACTCATTTATGCCAATAATCAGTTCTATGGACTAAGTGGGAGAATGTAACGGTTTCTTATTTTTATTATAATAATTATTAATAATAAAAAACCAATTTTAATGTGGTCCATAGTTTTGGGATTTTTGTTCTGAAAAGGGTATGATTTATTTTGGTTTTAATGTAAATTGATATGACCATTTAATTGGGTGGTAATGAGTTTTAATCTCTTTAAATTCTTGATGGTAGAATCAAGCCTATAAATAGTCTTTGGTCCCCAAAGCTTTTTATCATCAGAAAAGAAATACACCATCTATATTGAGAGAGCAAGAGCTTGGAAGAATCAAAGACAGTGCACTCACAACACTACAACAATGGCTGGAGGTAAAACCTCTAATTCTATTTCCGCATTTTGTTTTATTGATCTTGTTGTTCTTTTGTTAACAGGAACATATGATCAATATATATACTAATCTAACATTACGTTGAACTCACGTTCTAACAAAAACTATAAATTATTTTATAGGTAGCTAATCAATAAAAAGAATTACACATAAATACCAATATATCGTGTTTCATAATAATACTCGGAATGATAACATTAATTTAAAACACAAGAGTGTTCAAATTCAATTACTCATCCCTAAAAAAAGGGAAATTAGTCACTCATTATTCTAACCCAAAATAAAACAATAATGAAACACATAAATAGACGAATCGAGAAGTTCCATGGCAGTGGAACGTTGGACAATGATTCCCCAATGCATCCTTGTGCTTTCCTTGCTCAAAGTTCTCCAAATTTCTCCACTTGTGGTAAAAAAAATTGGATTCTCAAACCCTTTTTGTACTTATATTTAAATAGGAGTTGATAGTGGGATTTTAGGGTTGAGAATATTATAAAATATCCCGATTCCACAATTATACATTATAACAACGTCAAAATTTTACTCGCTATTTGCCGTCATTTTATAATCCTAGTCAGACTTTTACTTTTTCATTAAATTTGTAGCGTTTACTACTACAAATAATATATTTCATAACAAAGCTTTCACCTCACCCAAAAAAAAGTCGAGGTATAATTTCATGATACGACATGTTTTATTTTTTATTAAAAAATTATCATCTATTCCCTCAGTTTTTTAATATAACCGAGGTGAAAACAAATTCATGACATGCCTCGAATTCCAACAAATACAATTTTGTTTTTATTTCTTTCGAACTGGTACATTTCTTATTATTTTATTCTTCATTTGTAAATTAAATTATTTATTCCTTCAGTTACTCTAATAACTGAAGGGGTTAGATAAGTTTTACCCTAAACTCAACTCATCTCTAGCCGCTCCAAACTCGTACACCATTGCTTTGGGATAGATTGCAAGATAGAATAAATCTTCAAGATTCTGTATTATATGTTGTTATTCTAACATCAACCTTGAAAAAAACATTTTTTTCTGCTCTTGCAATCTATCTCATATTATGATGTTTTTGTTGTTGTTATTGTTATTGTTGTTGTTGTTGTTATTGTTATTTTTGTTGTTATTGTTGTTGTTGTTGTTGTTTACACATCTTGCAAGGCCATTGTTATATTTTGGAATAACCTTTCCATGTTTTCAGTAAAAGAAAACACTTCATGATTTATTTATTTCTCCGGTTGACAATATTGAGAAATTTATTCTTAAACAGAATGTAAATTGCAAGCAATGTTGTTGTTTCGCAAAACAAGATCATAAAATTTTTGTTTTGAATATTGCAGCACAAAAAGAAAGTGGTGAATGGTAAAAAAATTGAAAAAGGAAATAATACATGTTACTTTTAATTTTTTTTACCATTCACTATTTTTTTTTGCAAGTAATATGTTACCTCGGTTCCTTTATAATACCTTGGGGAAATTCTATATTTTATTTTATTTTTTAATTAAAAAATAAATAACATTTCCCCTCGGTTTTATAAAAGAACCGATGGGTATAATTACTCAATCAACCTACAATGAATCAATGTCCTATATTCATAAATTAACAACGCTCAAGATATTTCCAACACATCAATCCACAAGAAACCCTCTACATTCAATAAGAACACGAACACCACTATTGGGTGAGAATATGGAAGTAGAAAATCGGTCTAGAGGGGGCTGAATAGACCAAAATTGAAATCAACCGCTTTTCAAAAAAGCATCAAAGATTTTTCAAAAGATGAGCGCAGAAGGTTTAATATGAAAATATGAAAATTTTACTTTTCGAAACTTGACCACATTAACACTAAAATCGATTCACAAATATCAAAGATGAATATGATGATACACAAGGTATTCAATTAATTCAGTTGTATAATTCACGAGGTGTGTTTATACAATAATTCAATATTGTGAATTCAAACCTCAATTGTTTCTCAGAATTTAATCACTAATTGAGCTCGATAAGGTATCCAATTCTAACAAAACCTAAGCTTATGTAATAAATTTCTACCAATTGAATGAATGATAAACTACGTTAGAATTGAAATACCTAAGCATGCAAATACTACAAAAATTAAATGAGAGAGAGAGAGAGATTTATAGTACTTCGGCGTTCGCCATCGCTTTTCTTACGTGCATTCATCAATGGTTTCCCATTGACACCTGTATTGTTCCTTTTTATTTGACAAATATTTGCAAGAGTTCATACAATCACAAATCCACAATAATGATGAGAATAGTAAAATCTTATATCTGGACCTTGTCTTGTATACATCATAATGCCAAACTCTTCTGCGTAATCTTTACTTAATTAACGCTTCTTGAATCTTCCAATACCACAGATCCGCTCCAAGCCTTCGTGTATAGAAATCAACCCCTTGATCCTACTAATTCCTTGAGTGATGAATTACCCAAATATTTGAGGACAATTCCGCCTTGTCCGTAGCCTTTCACACGTCACTACCAAGGCAATCTGGAGAGAAGAACCTACTTCTCTTTAATGGAATTTGTGAGCACCATTGACAATCACCTCAAACTTGCAAACTACCTGAAAATCTCAACCAAATATTTAAGAAATATTAGTTCAAGAGCGCGCCTCCTTCAATCAATTATGAATCTCTTGTTAACAAGATTTGAATTAAATTGATGTTTAAGATGTAAGAATTTTGTTGCAAGAACTTGAACTTTCAAAACAGAGGGTTTTGATTTTTCTCACATAATCGCACAAAAATGAATATCAGCTTGTTGATTCGTTACATGAGAGATGATGACAAAAGGTTTTTATATATGATTGAGATTAAACATAAAATATCATTGAAAAGTTAGTTAGATTCAAATCAAGAGAATTTCATGATTTGAATCAAATGAACAAGTGAAATGGAATAAAAGAAATTTTTTTTTACCCATTTTTCAGTTGATTCGAATCAAGAGGAAAGTATGATTCGAATCAAAGACCTCGTGATTTGAATCATTTGTTAATTCTATTTGGAATCAAACAAGCTGAGTCAACTGAAAAAATATGGAAAAATTGTATGATTTGAATCAGGTGTGAAGTTTGATTCGAATCAATGATGGGACAGGTGATCTAGAGTTTGATGATTCAAATCATGTGTAAAATTTGACTCCAATCAAATTGTTTGAAATATTTATGGGTTGCCTCTGTTCAAAATGATTCGAATCAAGATTTGTGCTTGATTCAATTCAAACACGAAAAATCCCAAATTTTCAAAAGGCTTTGAGATTTTTCTTTTCACCTAACTTGAATTAATAACATATATGGCTCTTACTCCATTGACTCATGCAATTAATTAAAAGCATCATGATCAAGTTCAAACCTAACCAATGGTTATGCATGCTAAAAATAAATTATTCACTACTATGGAAAACACAGATAATGAAAGTTGAAAAACACATATAATGACGGTTTCACGTTCATTGCTAGGTAGCGTGTGATTGTATGTATGGTGGTTTCCATAACGGGCGAGTGACTGTGTTTATAAGTTAGGTAACACGCTACCTATCACAACGGTTATATCAAACAATCGTTGTGATATATATATTTAGGTCATGGGTTTGAAACCCAACAACAATAATTTATTTGAAATATAATTAACATTTAACCTCGGTTATAAAAAAAAATAACCGTTGTTAAAAGTACCCTAAGTTTATTATAAATATGTAGATTGCTTGTTTTTCCTTACACCTCACTAAACATATAAAACCATTAAAATTAATGTAGAAAATAATAATTTGAAAAATTAAATTATTCTTGAAAAACAACTTAAAAGAACCACTATTTTTTAAATTGCATTCATACCGTAATTCATCTCTTGCTTCTTAACACGTAGTATTTGATTCAATGCTCAGAGTCATTCAAAACAACAATTCATTCCTAATTTATTTTGCAAAGCATCAATATTATGACTAATTCAAAATCATCATCACCGCTATCATCATCATCATCATCATCATCATTATTTTAATCAATGATGAACATTATTATGATAACAGTGATGAAGATGATTCAACTTCTCAATAAATTTGATGTTTTTCAATATAAGTTAATAGAGAAGGAACCATTGCTTTGAATAATCTTGGGCAATAAACCAAGTTCTACGTGTTAAAGAGCGACATAGATGAATTACGAGATGCATGCAATTAAAAAAACTGTTGGTGTAAGCCCTAGAGGCCAATACTTTTTGGTACTTGTATCGAATTATTTATTAATAATAAAAGGCATTTTCTTTATTATGGTTGATTAATAAAGTCCCTGGAGTAGATAGTCCATTTGATGTATTAAGTGTGACTTAATCATGAGAACACATTAAACATAAGGACACTATTCCTAAAGTATCCGTAGTCGAGCTTTAGTATGAAGTGGGATAACATTAAAGCATTAAGACTATTATGTTTGTAGACTGATGATCACATCTCATGGATCATGGATAAAGAGTTATCAAGTCTTAAACATAGGTATGAATATTAAGAGTAATATTTATACCGGATTGACCCGCTATGAGAATACTATATAGAAAGTTATGCAAAGTGTCATAAGTTATTCTCATGGTGATAATGGTGTATACCACTCTTCGACCTGAAACCACTATGGATCTTAGATGTGGAGTCGAGTGCTTTATTGCTGATCCAACGTTGTCCGTAACTGGATAACCATAAAGACAGTTGATGGGTACTCCACAAAGCATGCTGAGGGACATGAGTGTCCTAGATGGAATTTGCCCATCCTGCGTAACAGGATAAATGTCTATGGGCCCAATATTGAACTGGACAAGGATGACACGGTCTATACCTTGTGTTCAATATAGACATAAGGGCAAAAGGGTAATTATACACATAATTGTTATCACAGATGGTTTTGTCAGATCACATGACATTTTCGTGTCTTGGGTAGCAGTGATGTGTTGCTAGATACCGCTCACTGTTTATTATATTAAATGCGTGATTTAATATAATTGCCAACGTCACGAAAACCTACAGGGTCACACACAAAGGACGGATTGATGAGAGATAGAGTAACTAAGGAATACCGTAAGGTACGGTGCCCTTAAGTAGATTATAGAACATCGTAAGGTACGGTGTACTTGAGTAGAATACGAAATATGGTAAGGTACCATGGACTTAAGTGATTTTGGGCATATTATAAGATATGGGCCAAAATACACTTAAGTGGGCTTTTAGCTTGAAGCCCACATAAGTGGTTCTATAAATAGAACCCTTGTGCAGAAGCACAAAGTGCGGTTGCATTCTTTTCGTTTTCACTCTCTCTCTCTCTTTCACTCAAAGCCTTCATTCGTACCAGCTAGCACTGAGATTGAAGGAACCCGTTCGTGTGGACTGAGTAGAGACGTTGTCATCGTTCAACGTTCGTGATTGCTTCGTGGATTTGCATCAAAGGTTTTGATCGTCACAAGAGATCTGCACCAAAGGTTTCAACCGTCACAAGAGGTAAATATTCTATCACTGATCATGACCATTCGTAAGGATCTCTAAAGGAGAAATTTTTTATTTCCGCTGCGTTTTGGACCGCAATTCTCCTTCAAAAACATGTTGGATCTAAGTTGCATTTCAAATATAACTTAATTTTCAAATTATTATTTTCTAAATCACTTTAAATGAATGTATGTTCAATGAAGGGCCAGTGAAACAAACAATCTACATACATTATAATAAACTCAACAACAACGTACATCAACAATAACAATATTGATCAACAACAACAACAAAATCAACATTTATCAACAAAATGGCAACAACATACCTTTTTATTGAAAAGATTCGTGGAATGATCTGAAGTTGATCTACTTTGTGTTGCCATGAAAAAAAAACACATGGTGGATGAAGCTTACAAAATAGCTTCATACTTCTTATATTGTTTTTCCATAGAAAACCAAATCATTTATGAACCACACCCCATAGTACGAGTTCTCTTGAACCAAATTCTGAAATATAAACAACTTTCAAAATGTTAACCTATTTTGAAAATATAAACTAGCATTAACATAACCGAAAACATGACCCACAAAGGAAGTAAATCATGCCACAACAAAAAGCGATATGTTAACATAAACTAGTAGTATATTGCAACATAACAAGCAACAACAACTACAACATTTAAAAACTTGTTAACAACAACAACCAACAACAAATCATGTGAAACATAATAAGGTTTTCAATCTTCATGACTAGTTAAATTCATGTACTTCTCAAGGTATTCATAGTTCTCAAGATCTTCATATGATTCAGAATCAGTTGCATCCAGATTCGTTAGGTCATTCATAATAGCCTCTACCTTCTTCATCTTTTCAGGGTTAAGATTCTTGAAAAGATTCTTCTTATAGCATGTTCCACCAGACGGTTCAACAACAATAATGTGATCGCTAACAGATTCAACTTCCTTGGCTTTGTTCAACCATAACTCCACCATATCAATAACCTCCTTTGTAACTTGAATATCATGGATAAGTTTCTTGCTTCCACTTTTCATGTTGAGAGAAGCATCTGAAACCGGAGAGAAGGATCTGAAATCGGAACAAGAAGAGAAACCCTTTCTCAAAATAACATACAACAACATAAAAAAAAACATAAACTCTCGAACAAGAAGAAAATCATGTGAAACATAACAACAACATAAACGAAAAAGAAAGAACAAGGAAGAAGAAAAATACCTTTACGTATGAAGCGAGAGATAATGACAAAGAAGAAGAGAGAAAATGTGTGCTAGGGTTTTGTTGTGAGAGATACAGAGATACTGTCAAGAAGTGAGAGCTAATTCACTTATATTATATATGGGTAAACAATTTCACCGTAGTCGTATTCAAAAATCGTGATTAAATGTAATGACTTTCATAACGGTTCACATTAACAACCATGGTGTTAGGTATTTATATTTTAATTTATATATTATAATTATAAGGACAACACTCATTGTAACAAAAAAGTAAAAAAGTTTTGAAGTTGAGATTCGAACTCTATCACTCTATAAGTGTATAATCACAGTTTATTAGTTTAACTGTAGTGCAATATTTTTTTTCGTAAATATAAATAAACAAAGCACGTCTAAAAATGAGGTATTACCATGGTTAATAGACATATAGTTGTAGTTTAGTGTGACAAAATATCGATTTTGTAGCAGTAATTTCAAAACTTGATCCAGAGAGGTGCAATCATGAAGGAGACTCAAATAATTGAAAGTAAATGAAAATGAAAGCGATAACACAAAAAACAAAATAAACGTATTGGTGGTACTCCCCCTGAATGTATTAGGGACATGCAACTACAACCACTACTATATATCTTGGACGATATCTTGTGAAACTCAAACATTGATAATGAAAGCATTTTGCCATGAAAACAATGAAATTTAAAGAAGATTGGAAGATTTTTGA
The DNA here is from genome assembly GCF_024323335.1 of Lathyrus oleraceus. Taxonomy (NCBI): domain Eukaryota; kingdom Viridiplantae; phylum Streptophyta; class Magnoliopsida; order Fabales; family Fabaceae; genus Lathyrus; species Lathyrus oleraceus. Next base: position 179,428,238 of record NC_066582.1, read on the forward strand.
GATGGATTGCAAGTGAAGAAAAAATTTTGTTCCAAGGTTGGCGTTCTTACATAATATCTTATTTTTTAAAATGGAATTTTATGTTATGTACCTAACCTTTTTTATGTTATATCAAAAATTGGATGCGTTCATAACCAATCAATTTAAAAAGCAATGAGTACGCAACAAAATCGGGATTTGTTCTTCCCCAAGAATAACAGTGACGATGATGAATCAGATTTGTCAAAAAATTATACTTGTAGATTGAAACCAAAATAATGTAACATAAGAAACTTTGTATTTTAATAAAAAAAGGATATTTATAAACAACATAATTTTAATATTCTTTATAAACAATGTAATTTGTATTTAAAAAATATATTTTTCCCTCGATTTTTGACAGAAATCGAGAGGTTTGTGAAACTTGTTTTGAAAATATAAAAAATGATGTTGTTGGGTATCGAACCAATGACCATTCCAACTATCCCCTCGGTTAATCAGAAATCGAGGGATAAATTGACAAGTTTTCATATCGCTCTTCATTACCTCGCTTGTGTAACCAAGATAAGATCCCCTTCATGCTCAATGTAAAATGTGTTTTTATAGTAGTGGTTGGATGTTATGTTTTATTTGCTGTCAATTTCACCTCAATCGGGCTTATGAAGCACTAGATATGACCAAAATATTGAACATTCATCACGATATAAAAGGGGTTAAAAACAAAATTGTGAATCTTTGTTAAAATGTGTCGCATTCCATTTCCTGTGCGCCACACTTCGGTTCATTTGTGGTTTTTTCCCCGTTTCATGAGATTTTTTCTATTGTCCAGTTTCTTTTCCTATTTTTTTTATTCTTGTGTTCAAGTTTTCTCCATCCTTTGTCGCTTTAACTTTTATAATGATAATATTATATAACTTTTCTAATTAGGATAAATTCATTGTGAATCGATATTTCTCACACTTCTTTAGAATCTTTATTAAAATCTTACAAAACCATGAATAATTAAAAGTAAAAGTACTATAACTAATATAAAGTATTCTTAAAAGTAATTAAGACTGATCGTCATCGAAACCCAAATTTGAAAATTTCCATGTCCTCAAGTAACTAACTTGAAAATTGAGATTTTTTTAAAAATAAACTAAAAGTTTTTGAAAATATAGCAATTTTTACATGCTTGTTGATAATGTCTATGTTTGACACCACCTACCAAAATATTTCCATAATCATGCTCAAATAAAATTTCCTTCCTCAAGCCTAAAGATAGATAAATTACAATGCCTTTTTGCTCTTATCTACTCAACTTTTCTCTATTTCTTGTCAACTCACTTAAATGCATAACAGTTGTCACTCAATCAACATGCACAAGTTATTTTACCATGGGTTTAAATTATTTTCTAAATAATCTATCAAATTAATATTATTGCACATTTTTTTTTATTGTAACGTGACTTGGGTATGATAAATTTTGAAGTAGGCTAAATGATTTTGGAGTTAAGCACTAAATACTCATATTCATCCAATTTTCCATTCCTTTTCTTTTTACAATGCTTCAACTTCAAGGCATGGTTGTGAATTTTTAAAGATTTTTCTTTTTCATTTTTTAGGTATCCATTTGTTTCATTTCTTTTTCTTTCTCATTTCTTTCGATGGGTATAAATTTTCAAAATATTTTTCTAAGTCTAATTAATTTAGAATTTGACTTCATACCACCACTAAACATAAAATGTTGATATTCCATGAGCAATTCCAAACTTAAATTTTTAATTCTTTTTGACATTCTTCTCATGACTACCTAACTCTACAGTAATCACAAAAGAAATATGGGATTTTTAACAAAATGAAAAGAATAAGACTCAACAGAGTTAACAATTAACTATTGATGTATCCTTTTCTATTTTCACTTGAGTTTTGGAATGAATTTTTTTATTTGAGGTGTTGGTGGTATTTGCACTACTTTTGATGTTATTTGTGGAACTTTTTCTGGCGACAATCTTTGAATATAGATTTCTAACACATGATTTGAGTATGTCTATTTGATAGTGATCCTCTTAGTCTTTCTCATGCTTCTTGATTGAGTATGTTTGTCATTTCCTCATCAAGTTTAATGACATTGCATATACTAGTAAATAAGAACCATCGACTAAGAATATGAGAGATATCTCTTCATATTCAGGCATATCCAAAATTATGAAGTCCACTAGAAAGACAAAATTTTCTATTTTAACTAGCACATTTTTCGATATCCCATATGGACGCTTTATGGAGTGATATACAAGCTATAAAGTCACTATGGTTTTGTGTACAGTTATAATGCCAAGTTTTTTATAAATTGATAACACCATCAAGCTCATATTAGTTATCAAATCAATTAGAGTCTTCTTGAAAGTTTTGTCTCCTATAGTGCATAGAATTGTGATACATTTCTTGATTAAGAATAATGGCTCTTCTCCCAAGGTTCTCATTTTGGAGATTATATATTTCATAAATTTTGCGTACATGGGAATTTGATCAAGTGCTTTAGAAAATAGAATGCTGATTTGAACCTTTCTTAATATCTCAAGAAATTTTTCATGTCTTTTTTCAATCTCATAGGATAAGCAAGTCTTATCTCAGGTTTCGGAAAATTTTCTTCTAATGTTCAGCAAAATCATTTTCCTCTTGCATCTTCACATATTTAGTTGCTATCTCGTGTTCCAAAATTTCAAAATCAACATCTATTAATTTGGTTTTTGCTTAAGATTGCTTTGTTTCTCTTAGTGATTCATCTACCTTTTTGGCTTCTGATCTTTACATTTCTAATTTTGATATTATCTACGGGATTTGTGATTTAGGGACTTAGAAGACTCTCGTGTGTTTGCTCTGAAACCTATATTTATTTTTTCATCACTTCTCTTATTAATCTTTACGGATAAGGCAGTCTGATTTGTGTTTTGGAAAATTTTCCTTTTGAATTTTGGTGGTAATAACATATACACACTTATGATTTCTAGGATTAATGATGGTGTTTCTTGGGAGACTTTATTTAACATGTTGTGAGAGCTATTGAGATATCGAGCTACCTGTATTTCCAATTTATTTAATAGTTGATAAGGTTTTTTTTACAACCATTGCTGGCTTCTTTCTGAAATTGAGCACTTTGAGAAGCCATTTTTATAACTTTTTTCCAATTTGAATTTTTCGATGGAGCTGATAAATAATTTTTTTTGATAGTTGTGTTGTTCATATATATATATATATATATATATATATATATATATATATATATATATATATATATATATATATATATATATCCCCGGTGATATTTCCTTTGAGCAATTACTTATTGTTATTTCTAGGAGATGCTGGGTTTATTTTTCCACCTTGGATCGTAGAGGCTTGAATATGGATTACCTTATTGAAGGTAACTTTGATTGTTGAGGAAGTTAAATGATTCCATTTGTATGTCGGGATGCATATGGACTTTATAATGAATGGAGAAGTGATGTCTTCCACATATTTCACAATCTATGTTGTTATTCTGTTGTATTTGAAAAACTTGGGATTTTCCCGGTTTTAGTGTTGCAATTCTTCTTTCAACTTTGGCTGATACTTGTTCCTCAAATCTAGACTGCGAATGTAACTTCCGTTAGATGTGTTTTATATGATGTCAAAACTAGGATACTTTAGCATTAATGTATATTAGATGATATCCTTTGATTCTTTATGTGCATCATTGCATTAGGAAGTATATAAGCATTTGGAAATAACTTGGAAAATGTCTTATGCATCAAACATGCATAAAAAATTAGGTTTTTATGAAAAATGTCAGTATAGGTCAACACATACGTCTACATGTCGACCTATAGATGAATTTTCTTGACTATAGATCGACACATGCATTCCATAGGCTGACACCCATGCTGCAGTATTAAAGCATGTAGCCTTTGTTTCATGTGCCGACTCTTTAGATCAACACGTATGAAGCGTATGACAATCATAGGTCGACACATGACCTTAGATAGGTCAACCTATGCATCAAATAGGTCGACACATAACTTTCACAGGTCGACCTATGTAACAATTTTTTTCTTCAAAAATTCATATTTTCTCTATGTTCTTTGCATTCCTTTTTTCCTTCAATCACTCATGCATATAAATACTACATGCATGCATCTTTCTCTAGTAAGGTTTCTAGAGTGAGTAAAACCTACATGAATCCAGGATTTCAAAGCATTCTCAACATCTTCAACTCCATCTATGCATACGCACAATCAAACTACACATAATCATTTTTTTTATTAGGTGTCATCTAGATTAAGGTTGATAACGTCCAATTAGGTTCGTTGTATCGAGAATATTGGGTTGAGAACTTTGAGGGATTCAAATCAAAAAACGAGTTGGATTTTTCCTTTAAGATATCTTAGGGTTTGAAGGTTTTTGACAAGAATGTGCAATTCATATCCTTTCGAGTGAAAGCCATGGGAGAAGGGGTGTTTTGCAAGGGAGTAGCGTGAGACGGTGGATCATGTGGAAAATCTTGTTGGTGTAAACCCTAGAGGCCAATACTTTTGGTAATTGTATCGAATTATTTATTAATAATAAAAGGCTTTTTCTTTATTATGTTTGTTTAATAAAGTCCCTAGAATAGCTAGTCCGTTTAATGTATCAAGTATGACTTAATCATGAGATCACATTAAACATAAGGACATTATTCTTAAAGTATCCGTAGTCGAGCTTTATTGTGAAGTGGGATAACATTAAAGCATGAAGACTATTATGTTTATAGACTGATGATCACATCTCATGGATCATGGATAAGGAGTTATCAAGTCTTAAACATAGGTATGAATATTAAGAGTAATATTTATACTGGATTGACCCACTATGAGAATACTATCTAGAATGTTATGCAAAGTGTCATAAGTTATTCTCATGGTGATAATGGTGTATACCACCCTTCGACCTGAAACCACTATGGACCCTAGATGTAGAGTCGAGTGCCTTATTGCTGATCAAACGTTGTCCGTAATAGGATGACCATAAAGACAGTTGATGGGTACTCCAAGAAGCATGCTAAGGGGCATGAGTGACCTAGATGGAATTTTCCCATCCTGCGTAACAGGATAAATGTCTATGGGCCCAATATTGAACTGGACAAAGATGACACGGTTTATGCCTTGTGTTCAATATAGACATAAGGGCAAAAGGGTAATTGTGCACATTAGTATTATCACAGAAGGATTTGTCAGATCACATGAAATTTTTGTGTCTTGGGTAGCAGTGATGTGTTGCTAGATACCACTCACTGTTTATCATGTTAAATACGTGATTTAATATAATTGCCAATGCCGCGAAAACCTACAGGGTCACACACAAATGACGAATTGATGAGAGATAGAGTAACTAAGGAACACTGTAAGGTACAATGCACTTAAGTGAATTGTAAAACATCGTAAGGTACAGTGTACTTAAGTAGAATACGAAATATGGTAAGGTACCACGCGCTTAAGTGAATTTGGCATATTATAAGATATGAGCCACATACACTTAAGTGGGCTTTTTAGCTTGAAGCCCACACAAGTGGTTCTATAAATAGAACCCTTGTGTAGAAGCATTTAGCAGTTTCAATTTCGTCTCTCTCTCTCTCTCTCTCTCTCTCTCTCTCTCTCTCTCTCACTCACTCAAAGCCTTCATTCGTAGCAGCTAGCATTGAGATTAAAGGAATCCGTTCGTGTGGACTGAGTAGAGGCGTTGTCATCGTTCAACGTTCGTGATCGCTCTGTAGATATGCACCAAAGGTTACAATCGCCACAAGAGGTAACAATTCTATCACTGATCATGCCCATTCGTAAGGATCATTAAAGGAGAAATTTTAAATTCCGTTGCGTTTTGGATCGCCCTTCTCCTTCAGTGGTATCAGAGCCACTTACGAAACCATGCATCTGATAGCTGTTTATTTTCTATATTTTTTGTATTAATGCGATTAAAAGACATAATGAATCAAAGAATAAACGAGTAATTAATTTGAGATCGATCAAGTTATATATATGATATAAGTAATCCTGATGCAAAATACGGTATATATGATATACTGTTTCTGTTTCGTTCATTCAAACACTTAATGATTGTTTTCCTTTGAGCGATCAATGGTCGTTTGCTTCTTGATCCGACATTAGTATGGTGAAGCAATGACGTATTAATCAATCATACTGAATCAACAATCGAGATGTGTTTGACGGTCTGAAATTGGTGCATTAGGGTTAATGACGGCATAAGGGTTGTGTTGTCAAAGAGTTATGCATTAGGGTTAATGACGGCACAAGGGTTGTGTTGTCAAAGACTTATGCGATTAGGGTTGTAACTGCGCAAGAGTTGTGCTTTAAAGTATCAAGTGTTGATGCGAAAAACGACGTCGATTTCAAATGAATTGTTCATTAAAATTTTCGGCCAGAGGCGCGGGCAGCGGACCCCTGGCTAACTCTGCGTAGTGTGATCGGTCGCCAAAATTTAATTTGGTTTTAATTAATTAAAAGAATTAAAATTAATAATAATAATGTGTTTATTATTATTGTCTTGTGGTGATCGGTTATGGCCTTAGTTTTCCTTTATTTTGTTTTGGGTTTTAAAATACGACCTGCGTGTCGTGCCTCTCTTTTAATCTCTTAATGTAACTTCTTTTCTCATGTCACTCCCTCGTATGTAAAACGAGTTTCTTTTATGTAATGTAATGTTATGAAGAAAGAGAAGAATTCAATACCAAAGGAGGACAACCTTGAAGATCTTGCTTGGAGAAGCTTAGATCGTTATTAGGTTAGCTTAGGTTCTCTCATTGGCTTGGGAGAACAATTGCGCTAGGGGCCATAACTGTTTCATTATGTATGTATGTTGATGCATGTGAATGTATGTTGATGCATGTGAGAGACGATTTATATGATAAATAAGCCGGTGAGATCAGTATAATTGCAAATTCCCTTAAATTAAATATTAAGTTTATGCTTTCCAAGTTTTAACACTCATCAAGACTAGTATCGGATAATGTAGGTTTAACCTACGCGAGGTACATGTTCTATATTAGTAAGGTGCGATGGGATAATTGTAATATCCAATTGCTAAAACAATGGGTCAAACTTAACTAAACAAATTATAATAAGATTATATATGTTTAGAAGCAAGAGTTGGAAATGATCCATGTGATGGATTGGAATAAGGAGTTATTCACCCAACTAAAATATTCGAGAGTTGTATTAGATACAATTGGAAGGAGTTCCTACCTAAATAACCTAGTTTTGTGTAATCTGCCGACACAGACTTAAAACAAAGTGAAATATGGATCTCGACCCACTAGAAAATCTTCCAACGTGATTTTCCGAATCAAATGGTGAGGGTCATTTGTTTTGAGTAAAATAGTGGGAGCATATTTAATTAAAGGCCTAATTAAATATGTTATTGATACTTATATTTTCATTATTTTCATGTAGATTACCATGACAACAAACACCTCTAACAACATTTTGCGATCAATCCTTAACAAGGAAAAATTGTCTGGGACAAATTTTCTGGATTGGCTCCGAAATCTGAGGATTATCCTCAAACATGATAGAAAGTTGTATGTCTTGGAGAAACCTGTTCCTGAAGAGGAACCTCCTAGTTCTGCACCTAAGGTAGAAAGAGATGCTTATAACAAGCATGTCGATGATGCCAATGAAACTGCTTGTCCCATGCTAGCTACCATGAACTCAGAGTTGCAAAAGCAACATGAGAACATGGCAGTGTTCGATATGATCGAACACCTGAAGATGCTCTATCAAGAGCAAGCAAGGCATGAAAGGTTTGAGGTTTCAAAATCCCTTTTTCAAGGAAAGTTAGCTGAGGGAGCCCCTGTAGGTCCCCATGTGCTCAAGATGATTGGGTATGTGGAAAACCTTGAAAGGCTGGGTTTTCCCCTTGGAAAGGAACTTGTGACTGATTTGATCTTGCAATCGTTGCCAGATAGATTCAGTCAATTTGTCCTAAATTTAAATATGAATGATATGGACAAATATCTTCCTGAACTACTAGCCATGTTAGGAACTGCTTAGCAGAATCTGAAGTCAAAAGGAAAGTCCATTCTTATGATCGGAAATGGAAAGAGACAGAACAAAAGGCCCACCAAGCCGGGTGATAAAGGGAAAGGCAAGGAAGTTGCCAAACCCAAACCCACTGTTGCTGCTTTGAAGCCTAGTGGAGGCATAGCAAAAGAAGGCACCTTCTTCCATTGCGGTAAGACCGGACACTGGAAGAGAAACTGCCAAAAGTACCTGGAAGATAAGAAGAATGGAGTAGAGACTTCAACTTCAGGTATTTTTGTTATTGAAATTAATTTATCTACTTCTGCATCATGGGTATTAGATACTGGATGCGGTTCTCACATTTGTACCAATGTGCATGGACTAAAAAGGAGTAGAGATTTGGCAAAAGGTGAAGTTGACCTACGAGTTGGCAATGGAGCAAAGGTTGCTGCTTTAGCCGTAGGAACTTATGTATTGACTTTACCTAGTGGATAAATAATTCAGTTAGAGAACTGTTATTATGTACCTGCAATTAGCAGAAATATTATTTCCGTTTCTTGTTTGGACAAGTTTGGTTTTTCATTTATAATAAAGAACAATTGTTGCTCAATTTATTTGAATGATATATTCTATGCTACTGCACAAATGAACAATGGACTATATGTCCTTGATCTTGAAATGCCTATTTATAACATTAATACTAAAAGGATGAAACCTAATGAGTTAAATCCAACTTACCTTTGGCATTGTCGATTAGGCCACATAAATGAGAAACGCATTTCCAAACTCCATAAAGATGGACTCTTGGACTCTTTTGATTATGAATCATATGAGACATGTAGATCTTGTTTAATTGGAAAGATGACAAAGTCTCCATTCACAGGAAAAGGTGAAAGAGCTAATGATCTTTTTGCCCTCATACATACTGATGTATGTGGACCACTGAACATACCAGCCATTGGAGGTTTTCAATACTTCATCACATTTACTGATGATTTCGGTAGCTATGGTTATGTGTATTTAATGAAACACAAATCAGAGTCCTTTGAAAAGTTCAAGGAATTCAAGAATGAAGTACAAAACCAACTAGGAAAGAATATTAAAACTCTTCGATCAGATCGAAGTGGTGAGTATTTAAGCCTAGAGTTTGATGACCATCTGAAAGAGTGTGGGATCCTATCCCAACTTACTCCTCCTGGAACACCCTAATGGAATAGTGTATCTGAGAGAAGAAATCAAACCCTGTTAGACATGGTCCGATCCATGATGAGTCACGCCGATCTTCCAAACTCCTTTTGGGGACATGCACTATTGACAGCAGCTTACACACTTAACCGTGTTCCATCCAAAAAGGTTGAGAAGACACCATATGAGATATGGAGTGGTAAGAAACCACATATGTCTTACATGAAGATTTGGGGTTGCGAAGTTTATGTGAAACGACAAATTTCAACTAAGCTTGAGCCCAAATCTGACAAATGCTTATTTGTGGGGTATCCTAAAGAAACAAGAGGGTATTACTTCTACAATCCTTCTGAGGGCAAAGTGTTTGTCGCTCGAACTGGAGTTTTCCTAGAAAAGGATTTTATTTCCAAAGGAATCAGTGGGAGGAAAGTAGAGCTTGAAGAAATTCAAGAATCACACAGCATCGACACACCTATGGAGGAATTAGAGCAGGAAACACAAGTAGTTGTGGAAGAGCAACCTGCTCAAGTAGAACAAGACCAGCGTAGGTCAAGCAGGATACGACACATACCTGAGAGATATGGATATCTCATAACTGATCAAGGTGATGTATTACTCATGGATCAAGATGAGCCTGTGACCTACCAAGAGGCCATAACTGGTCCCGAGTCTGAGAAGTGGCTAGAAGCCATGAAATTTGAAATGGATTCCATGTACACAAACCAAGTTTGGACCTTGGTAGAGCCTCCTGTAGGAGTTAACCCTATAGGTTGCAAGTGGGTCTTCAAAAAGAAGACTGACATGGATGGTAAGGTACATACCTATAAGGCAAGACTGGTTGCAAAAGGATATAAACAAATTCATGGGGTTGACTATGATGAAACCTTTTCACCAGTTGCAATACTTAAATCTGTTCGGATTTTACTTGCTATCGCTGCATATCATGATTATGAAATATGGCAGATGGATGTCAAAACTTCTTTCCTTAATGGGAATCTTCTTGAGGATGTGTACATGACACAGCCTGAAGGATTTGACATACCAGAAGAATCCCAAAAGATATGTAAGTTACAAAGATCAATCTATGGATTGAAGCAAGCTTCCAGAAGCTGGAATCTTTGTTTTGATGAAACGGTAAAACAATATGGATTCATCAAGAACGAAGATGAGCCTTGTGTCTACAAGAAGGTTAGTGGGAGCATGATCGTTTTCCTGGTATTATATGTAGAGGACATATTACTCATTGGAAATGATGTCCCTACCCTGCAACAAGTAAAGTCTTGGTTGGGGAAATGCTTTTCTATGAAGGACCTAGGTGAAGCAACCTATATATTAGGAATTAGAATCTATAAAGATAGATCACAAAAACTGCTTGGCCTAAGTCAGAGTACGTACATAGACAAAGTGCTGAGACGCTTTAATATGCATGATTCCAAGAAAGGATTCATACCTATGCAACATGGCATGTGTCTATCAAGAACACAATCCCCTTCAACTAAGGAAGAAAGGGATCGCATGAATAAGATTCCATATGCATCTGCAATAGGATCTATCATGTATGCCATGTTATGTACTCGACCAGATGTCTCGTATGCTTTAAGTGCAACGAGTAGGTACCAATCTGATCCTGGTGATACTCATTGGGTAGCTGTCAAGAATATCCTTAAGTATTTGAGAAGGAATAAGGACTCATTCTTGATATATGGAGGTCAGGAAGAGTTGGTTGTAATTGGATACACCGATGTTAGCTTCCAGACAGATAAGGATGACTTTACATCGCAATCTGGTTATGTGTTTTGCTTAAACGGTGGCGCTGTGAGCTGGAAAAGTTCAAAGCAAGATACAGTTGCTGATTCTACAATCGAGGCCGAGTATATTGCTGCCTCAAGTGTAGCAAAGGAAGTTGTTTGGATCAAAAAGTTCATTACTGAACTTGGCATAGTTCCTAGCATTGTGGATCCCATTGGTCTCTATTGTGATAACAATGGTGCTATCGCACAAGCTAAGGAGCCTAGATCTCACAAACGATTCAAACACATACTTAGGCGTTATCACCTCATTCGAGAGATAATAGATAGAGGAGATGTGAAAATATGCAGAGTACCTACACTTGACAATATTGCTGACCCACTTACAAAGCCTCTTGCGCAGCAGAAGCATGATGGCCATACTAGATCTATGGGCATTAGGGGAATGCTTGATTGACTCTAGTGCTAGTGGGAGATTGTTGGTGTATGCCCTAGAGGCCAATACTTTTGGTACTTGTATCGAATTATTTATTAATAATAAAAGACTTTTTCTTTATTATGTTTGTTTAATAAAGTCCCTAGAATAGTTAGTCCGTTTAATGTATCAAGTATGACTTAATCATGAGATCACATTAAACATAAGGACACTATTCTTAAAGTATCCGCAGTCGAGCTTTATTGTGAAGTGGGATAACATTAAAGCATGAAGACTATTATGTTTATAGACTGATGATCACATCTCATGGATCATGGATAAGGAGTTATCAAGTCTTAAACATAGGTATGAATATTAAGAGTAATATTTATACTGGATTGACCCACTATGAGAATACTATATAGAATGTTATGCAAAGTGTCATAAGTTATTCTCATGGTGATAATGGTGTATACCACCCTTCGACCTGAAACCACTATGGACCCTAGATGTAGAGTCGAGTGCCTTATTGTTGATCAAACGTTGTCCGTAATTGGATGACCATAAAGACAGTTGATGGGTACTCCACGAAGCATGCTAAGGGGCATGAGTGACCTAAATGGAATTTGCCCATCCTGCGTAACAGGATAAATGTCTATGGGCCCAATATTGAATTGGACAAGGATGACACGGTCTATGCCTTGTGTTCAATATAGACATAAGAGCAAAAGGGTAATTGTGCAAATTAGTATTATCACAAAAGGATTTGTCAGATCACATGACATTTTCGTGTCTTGGGTAGCAGTGATGTGTTGCTAGATACCGCTCACTATTTATTATGTTAAATACGTGATTTAATATAATTGTCAATGCCACGAAAACCTACAGGGTCACACACAAAGGACGGATTGATGAGAGATAGAGTAACTAAGGAACATCGTAAGGTACGGTGCACTTAAGTGAATTGTAGAACATCGTAAGGTACGGTGTACTTAAGTAGAATACGAAATATGGTAAGGTACCACGCGCTTAAGTGAATTTGGCATATTATAAGATATGGGCCACATACACTTAAGTGGGCTTTTTAGCTTGAAGCCCACACAAGTGGTTCTATAAATAAAACCCTTGTGTAGAAGCATTTAGCAGTTGCAATTTCGTTTTTCTCTCTCTCTCTCTCTCTCTCTCTCTCTCTCTCTCTCACACACACACACACACACACACACACACTCAAAGCCTTAATTCGTAGCAGCTAGCACTGAGATTGAAGGAATCCGTTCGTGTGGACTGAGTAGAGGCGTTGTCATCGTTCAACGTTAGTGATCGCTCTGTAGATCTGCACCAAAGGTTACAAACGCCACAAGAGGTAACGATTCTATCACTGATCATGCCCATTCGTAAGGATCATTAAAGGAGAAATTTTAAATTTTGCTGCGTTTTGGATCGCCCTTCTCCTTCAAATCTTGGGTTTCAACAAGTGTGCGTTTGGGATTAATTCAACTGGGTGAAAGCCTTGGGACAAGGAGTGTCTTGCAAGGAAGTAGCAAGAACATGTGAATTTAAGCGACATTGTTGGTTGCTTGATCAATCTTTGATCAAGGGTTTTGGAGGTGGTAGAGTCAACATCAAACTTAGGGTTTGTAGAGTTCGATTTCTTCATCTCTTGTATACACATATTTTGCAAAGTAAGATTTATTATAATATCTCAATTCAAATTCGAATTGAGGGAAGACGTACACATAACGAGGTCAATTGGGGAACTGCCTAAACAAATCCTTGCGTACTCTCTCTCTCTCTCTCTCTCTCTTATTTTGTGGTTTGCAAATTGTCGATTGCATCGATAATTTGATCAATATTGTTTGTATCATATTTTTGAATGCGTTTTGAAACTTATGTTGTTGTGTAGATCATAAACCATTTGGTTGTGATTGGATTTTTAAGAACAACAAACACTACATAAAATTCCAAACATTATTGATCGGATACTAAGTGTTCGATAAATTGCTTGAATTAATTTTTTTTTGTGTTTTGTTAATTGGAGATAGACTTTTCCTATTGTATTGTATTCGATTAATTATGTTTAATTGTTAACATTTTGTTCAATATTATGAACTTGATCTTATCTAGATATAAACATTTTGTTCGTCTTTATTGTTATCCTTACTTTAATTATTATTTTGATTGACATTTTTTTGGTGAAGGTTAAGTTTTAGATTATAAGTTACAAGACGTGCCAATTTATTGGCAGTAAATTTTATCACTCCAACAAATGAACTTGATAATCCATCTAAAACTCAATTTAAATCCTTTAGAATGTGCTTGGACCAAGAATTTTAACGCTGAAAAGTAAATTTTGAATAAATTTAAAATGGTTTGGATAAAAACTATTGTTTATATGGAGTTTCAAAATTTACGTCCTTATTTTTTAAATTTGAAATTTCACCTATAATTTTTAAAATTTACAAAAATGACACAAATTTTTAATAATAAATAATTTTAATACTTTATTCAAACAAAATAAATTAATTTTAATTGAATTATTTGAATTGATTATAATTTTAAATTACTTAAAAAATTTCAATTAATTTGTCCACAGACACTCTTAGTGTATAAGCTAATCAATATAAGATATATAGTTTTTTCAATTAACATACAAACATATATAACTTTTTAATAATATAAAATTTAAGATTTTTTTTCAAATTCATCTTCATATTAAAATTTTGACAATATCCAACAATGAACATCTTTATAAATGGGAAATAATTTCTGTATTTGTAAAATAACTAATGAATAAATGCCATATTACATGTGATGTCAATGTCTACTAGATCTTGAATGATTAATTCATTGATATTTTTGGTGTTCCTCAAACTTTCTAACAAACAGTATCAAAACCATGACTATATTTAGTTGAGAAGTGGAAGTAGAATCCTATGGATTAAAGTTTATGATGCGAATGGTTCACACTTGTGGAAGAGTTTAAAGGTGAGTGGTAAAAATGCTAGATTTATGCTCCCTTATCCTAAGATTTTGGGTGGATATGAGTGAATAACGTTTAACATATTGACAACGGATGTTCTTCGTAATTCCCAACAAACCCAATTTTTAATAACCAACTTATTTTGATTTTTTTTACATTGTATTTAAATCATTTTATTGTTGGTGCACAAGATGAAGATGAAGAAGATGAAGATGGAAGAAGGAGAGAAGAGAGAATAATAAACTTCCACCACTATGCTAAAACGGTTATAGCAAAATGGTTGCACACACACTGAACTCACACTGCTTTGTTGTGTACAGACTGTTACATTACTTAAAGGTTAAGCACACTACTACTTATATACACAAAAAATAATTTCATGTAAGCGAACTACTAAAATACTAAATTACTCTTCAACACCATCCCTTAATTTTGGATTTAACTAATCAAAACTAATAACACCAATTCCATCCCTCAAGTGGAGAAATTGATCAGTCTGGTCGCTTTCGTCAGAACATCTACCATCTGCTTCTGGATGCTACAATGCATAACTTCTAGCACTCTATTCTGAACCTGACTTCTCAAAAAATGATACTTAGTCTCAATATGCTTGCTTCTCTCATGCAGCAATGAGTTCTTGGCAAGATTGATTGCAGACTTGTTATCAATCATCAACTTCAGAGTCTTTTTTACCTTGATCTTCAGATCCTGCTGTAAATTCAGAAGTCAAACAGCTTGACATGCAGCCACAACACCTGCAATATATCCAGCTTCACAAGTTAATAAAGCAACAACTGGTTGCTTCTTGGAACACCAAGAAATAGGAATTCCCAAATGCTTAAATAAATATCCATAAGTACTTCTTTTGTCAACTCTGTTTCCACACCAATCACAGTATGAGTAACACATCAGCTCTGAATTAGTCTTCTCTCCAAAAAGGAATAAAATTCCATACTTCAGAGTCTCCTTTATATACCTCAGAATTCTGACATCAGCTTGGTAATGAGACCACTTCGGTTTACTCATGAACCTACTAACCACTCCAACTGCATAGCAAATGTCAAGTATGGTATTACACAAACACCTCAAAGAGTCAACCAACTGTTTGAAAGTTATGGCATCAACATTATCATCTTTAGAATCGGAATCCAATTTTTGATGTGTTTCTGACGGTGTGGCAACAACCTTACAATTTAGCAACTCAAATCTCTTCAGAAACTCAAGTTCATATTTCAGCTGATAAAAAATGATACCCTTCTCAGAATACATAAACTTCATCCCTAGGAAGTATGTCATCTTTCCTAGATCAGTTATGTCAAACTCATTCATCAACACCTTCTTGAACTTAGATATCTCATGCTCACAACTCTCACTTAGCAATATATCATCAACATACAGACACATCAGAATCATATTGCCTTCAAAAGTATGTTGAACATAAACGTTTTATGTAACTTGTATGCCATTGCTTCTTGATTCTTTTTCTCAAATTCAGGAGGTTGTGACACATATACCTCTTCTTGTAATTGACCTTCCAGAAATGCATATTTCACATCTAAATGCATCAGAGACCAATTCCTATTAGCAACTATCACAATCACCAGTCTGATTGTCTCGTGTATCGCTACAAGAGCAAACACCTCAAAGTAGTTTAACCCAGGTTTCTTTAGAAAATCTCTTGCCACTAAGCTTGCTTTGTGTTTGCTAATTGATCCATCTGGCTTCAGTTTCTCCTTGAAAACCCATCTGATGCTGGTGGCTTTCTTGTCCTTTGGAAGCTTAGTCAACTCCCAAATATTGTTTCTTTCTATAGTCTCAAGTTCTTATTTCATGGCCTTCAGCCACACTTTCTTATTGAGCTCTTCTTCAACACTAAATGGTTTGTAGTCTACTAATATGGAACACTGAATGACTTCTCCTTCAGAGTCTACTTTAGTATCTTGTAGCATGTCAAACTCTGTAAATCTTCTTGGTATTTGTCTGATTCTTTGTGGCCTCTGAACTTGTTCAGAATCTTCTTCGGAAGTTGGAACAATATCAGATGCTGGAACCCAAGAAGAACCTCCTTCAGAGGCATGACCACCTTTACAGTCTGGATATTCCCAGAGTCTGGATCTCCACCAGAGTCTGAATCACCATCTGAATCCGGATCAAACTCAGATTCACCTTCAGAGTTAGACTTGCCTTTAGAATCAGACTCATCTTTAGAATCATTTTCTAATTATGACTCATCTTTAGGACCTTCATATTCTAAGTATCTCCATAGGTTAACTCTACACCAGAGTTGGATTGAGCTTTACTCAAATCCCACGCTTCTGATTCTTTCACAATGACATCTCTACTAAATTCAACCTTGTTAATGACATGACAATAGAGTTTATAAGCACTTGTACTGTGGTACCCTACAAGTAACATAACTTTGCTTTTGTCATCCAACTTGCTTGTATTAGCATCTGGAACATGTTTGTAACAAACATAACCAAACACCTTCAGATGGCTCACACTTTTCTTATCTTCAGTCCACTTATCTAAAGGAAATATTTCCTTCAGCTTCTTGGTTGCACACTTGTTGAGCACATATACTGAGGTGGCAACAGCTTCTCCCTGTAAGGTATGAGGTAACTTTTTCTCCTTCGGCATGCTCCTTGGCATATCAAGCAAAGTTCAGTTTCTTATTTTAGCAAGACCATTGTGTTGAGGAGTGTATGGAGCATTCACCTCATGCTCAGTTCTATTCTCCTCACAGAACTTTATAAACTCTGTAGAGTTATACTCACCTCTACCATCAGTTCTGAGAATTTTCATCTTATGACCACACTGATTCTTAGCCTTGATTCTGAATTTCTTAAATTCATCAAACACCTCGTGTTTGAACTTTATAAGGGATACCCACGTCATTCTTGTGAACTCATCAACAAATTTCACAAATTATTTATTCCCTCTAAGTGAAGGTATAGGAAATAGTCCACACACATCATAATGCACTGTAGCACCTCAAATTTGCACCTATCATTGTACATACATTTTCATTATTAGGTCATTAACATTTAACATAGTCCACTGCATAGCATTGCATTGTCCTTTGCCCCAAGTGCAAGCCAGTCAGAAGAATTAGGTCAAACTGGTCAGGAGATCAGTCAGTCAAGCAAGCAAGTGCAATTTCCATTGAGCCAAGGCCCTAGGGTTGATCCAACATGTTCACATGACCTAAGGGTCCTTTGGAAGTGTTTTGGTCAAGGATTGGATGTTCAGAAGTCATCAGTCAATGCACAGTCAGTCAGAAACCCTAAAAAGTCAAACTTGGTCAACTGTGACTGATTTTATGGTTTTGATGGTTGGATTTGGTTTGAGAGAGCTCATTCATGTCCAAATAGGCCTCATATATCATGTCAAAGACCATTATTGAAGAATTGGAAGCCAAATCAGAAATTTCCAAAAATAGAAACTGGACCTGTAACTGAAACTTGCCAAAAATGGAAACTTCTTGATCCCAAACTTACATCATGATACAAGCTTCAAATGAATTTTTTCCCAACATGAAAGTTGAAGATCTTGTTCTCCCATTTCCAAAAAGTCCAAGAACACTCAATTCCCATGTATGGTTGGCAAGTTATGATCAATTCATTCTCCAAAATTTTTGAACTTCAAAAGGCCATATCTCTCAAACCATTTGGCCAATTTGGGTGGGGTTTTTTGCAACAAGTCACATTTGATCCCCTCTTTCCAAATATGCAACCATCATGCATCAAAACATTACCAATCAAAATGGCATTTTTGGACTTGCATGAATTAATTTCAAGTGAGGTTGAAAAATGAGTTTCAAAATTAACCACTTCCAACCAATTCTACCAATCAAATATGTTCAGAAATCATATTTTGGACATGTTCAAAGCCCATTTTCGTGCAGTACATACACCCATTACCAACTTGCTTGAAAATTGGCAAAAGGACACTTTTCACCAACTCCATTCCACTTTTTCATGAACCTTGATTAAGTACCATTGAACAGAGTATATATTCATCATTTTCTCTCTGAAGGAAACCCTAGCAGCCACCATTAGAAACAGAAAAACTCTCTCTCTCAAAAATCTCATTTTCTTCATTTTTGAACTTTTGCTGAAAAACTCAAAGAGAACTCGAGCTGACCTTGGTTGTTACATCATATACCATCATTTTGGAGTTCATTGCAAGCTTGATTCCATGACTGTAAAGCCATTTCAACTCTGTTTTCATTAAAGTTCATCCATGGCAGATCTGGTTTGAAGACATTCCAAAGGCTGTTGAGCTACAAGTCACTCTCCATTCATCATTTCAAACCACAAGGAGCATCTGTTTTGCCCTTTTGCAACCAAACAACCACAATCCAACTCAGCTCTTCAAATCTGGTATGGTTTTCGAATCTCTCATTTTCCAAAACCATGTTATGCATTATGTAGATCTTGCAATGCTGATTGTTTTGAGCTTTACATCATCGAAAATGGTTGCATATTAAGAAAGTTATGTTGTCTTAAAGTTTCATGTGTGAATATGTTTCTTGCTCTTTGCTTCTTTGTTAGCATGTTTTACTGAGAATGAATGATATATTCTTGTCGTGCTTGGCTTGATGATTCTATTGGTATGTTCAATGTCCATTTCTGGAAAAAAAATTTGGCACGAATTGTTGATGAAGATGAAGGTATACTGTTCATAAAACCCTAATGTGTGTTTACTGCCCAGAATTTCATGTTGTACGTGTTTTGGTTGCTTGGCCTTTCTGTTTGCATGCTACGTACTGTTTCATCGCCCATGCCGAATCACAGTGTGACACGCAGGATAATAACACGCACCGTTTCACTTAATTGTCCCCAGAATTACCAATATGCCACGGCCGGTTTCATATTCATTTAAATCATTTTTTTTATTTTAATTTTTATTCCATTTTGATGCATAACTTACAAAAATCATAACTCATTCATTTGTTGTCCAAATTTCATGGGAATTTTTGCATTGTGCTCTGCTTGATCTCTACTTTTTTATCATGATTTTTGCTGATTGTTTGGATGAGTGAATTTTAAATGGTGTTAGGATTTGTAACATGTATCCATTTTTTGTACCCTTTGCCAAAACCTTTGTGAAATGATGATGCATTATCCAATGGCCCTGAAATTTTTTGTGCTTAAACTACACACATTCATGGTGATTTTGGTGTAGAGTTTGTGAATTTATCTTATCTGGTTTGTGAGTTATGAATTTTTGAATTAGGGTGTGACAATTTGTGTCACACCATTGATATGCAACTTCATGATTTTCTATACCATGCTTCCTGACCTCCAATTGATCTGAATTTTTGCATGAACCTACTCTTGTATGTCTAGTTTACATGTGAATTTTCTTGGAATTATTTGTGGCATTTCCAAATTGTTTGAGATTTTATCCCCTGTTTGACCAAAATGTTGACTTGTGTGATACATGTTGCCATTTCATTTGTGAAATTCTCATACTTTATTGGATGAACTTGAAATTTTACATGTGATTAGTAGACATCTTAAGCTTTGTCATGGGGTTGATCCCATTCATTTCTCATTTGTTATCCCTGATTTATGAATTTTTGAAGTTGATATATGTTTGGTTGACCTCTTTGAGCATGTTCAAAATTGTTTTGCCTTTCTGATTTTCATTGACTGCCCTCTACTTGTCCAAATGAGATGAAATTTGACATGCATACCATGCTATGGGTTGTGATTGACCATGATTTATTTGGTGATTTTTTGGAAATGTTTAAGATTGCTTTTGAGCTAAGTCTTGCTGTTGACTTCTATGAGCTTCTGTTTGCAATACCTTGACCTAACTTGTTCATGAAATGATGATGATGATTGATATGAATGTGAAATCAATTGGTATTGTTTCTTGATTGTTTGAACATGATTTTGGATGCTTGCTACTTGCTGTTTTAATGTTTTCATTCCCTTTTGACCCTAGGCTTGCCCTAGTGGTCCTGCTACTCACATTTGAGTTCATGTTTTCAGGTTGACCAACAATTATCCAATGAGACCAGTACGAATTGGTTGTGTTTGCTTGTTTATCATGACTAACCTATTTGTTTTGTAGGTTGCTTGGCTCACATGCTTTGAGCTTTGTGCATTGCACACTTAGCTTGTTTGTGTTGACTGGTTGATATCTGTTTCCTTTTGCTTTAATTTTGAAGTTGTGTACTAATGTTGTTTGACTATTTCAGGTGCTTTTAGTTGCTCAGTTCCTTGTGAACTTTTTGCTTTGCTTTGCTTGTATAAGCAATTTGCATTGAGGTATATTTCTAATCTTCATGTAGTCTGGAAGACCTGGCCTGTTACTTGGCCAGGCAACTGTCTGAAGTCCTCCTTAAGAGGCAATGTTTGTGACTGTTTACATTTGTCCTTGTATAGAGTCAAAGACCTCCTAAGTGAAGAGGCAATTGGCAGAACCCAAGGGATAAGCAACCTATCCCCTGCTATTCTGTGTGTCATCCGCTTTGCTCACACCACTGTGTTGATGCATTGCAGATACAAACCCAAGATCTTGTACAATTGTACAGTTGAGTCAGTATCAAATGTGTAGAAGGGTTCCTACCTTCTGAACCCACACATTCTTGTCTTAAAGCTCTCCCAGGCCAGGGATAAGAGCTGTGAAGTCTTATCTTCACTCACCTTTCATCTGCTTCACCTTAGCCCTTCAATGGCAAGGTTAAGAGCTAACACTACCCAGTTCCAGTGGTTTGTTTGTTGAGGTTGATATGACCCCTCAACTAAAACCTAACCTTGTTTGAGCCCATTGCTTGCATATAGTGTGTGTTACTTGTGCTTGTGTGTTTGCTTTAGCTTGCTTCCTGTGCAAGTTAGGTTTAGTTTGACTTGCTTCCTGTGCAAGTTAGGTTTAGTTTGACTTGCTTCCTGTGCAAGTTGGGTGTGGCTTGCTTCATGTGCAAGTCATGATTAGGATAGGCTTGCTTCCTGTGCAAGTTAGCTAGAAACCTTAACTTAGGGATGATTTTGCATGATAACATCTAGGCTCGAGTCGTAGTCTCCCTAGTTGTGTCTCCCTCTGTTATCTGGTTAGGCTAGTCCTTTATCCCTCTGTAGGGGAACTACGTCGCCCTGATCCTCATACCAGATGAGGTACGTAGGCAGGAGATGAGCAGATCTCTCTGGGCGCCTGTGTCTTTGTTTTGTCTTGTGGTGTGCTTGGAAGCTGATGTAAGTCCATCGAGTGGCATTAGGGTTCCAGTGTGCGTGTGTTTGGTTCGGATGCTGATGTAAGTCCAGTGATTGGCAGTCAGGCTCCATGTTTGCCTTCTTGAGTGCGTTTTGGTTCGGATGCTGATGTAAGTCCAGTGATTGGCAGTCAGGCTCCACGTTTGCCTTTGCCTGTGTTTGTTTGTGTGCGTGTCAGCCGAGCTACGAATGCTCTGATTCTTCTCTCGTCCGAGAAGATACGTATGCATAGGATGCGACATCCTAGCGAGCATGTTTCGTTTCCCCAGTCCGAACTACTTCGACTCTGATGTTTATGCTTGATAGGCTAAGTAGGCCCAGGATACGATGTCCTGCCGAGTCAGTCTTGTCTGTTTTCTTGTGTCTCTTTCAGCCAGTTGTGTGTGAGTTTGAGCAGTGTTTAGCAACCATTTTCCTTTCTATTGTGCGTGGATCCCGTCGAGTACGACGGATGCGTAGGGGTGCTAATACCTTCCCTTCGCATAACCGACTCCCGATCCCATTCTCCCTGGTCGCGAGACCATGTCTTTTCCCAGGTTTACTCTGAGCGTTTCCTTTCCCTCTTTTGGGATAAATAACGCACGGTGGCGGCTCTGTTGTTCTTGTTTTCCCGCCGGTTTTTCGCGTAATGCGACATGCACCACACCCAGAGCATGCTTTGCTCTTGGAGGAATTTCAGATGCAAATGGTAGTCTTGGTTGCTTCCCTCTCATGCACATGTTGTATAACTTCTCTGGCTTCTTAAATTGCAGGAATTCCATGTACCGGTTTCTTTGAACTCATATGCCCTAAGCTTCTAAAGTTCGGATGACCAAATCTTTTATGTTACAACTCACTTTCCTTCACAACACTTGTTGCACTAAGGCATTCAAAGTCTGCAGTTTTAACATTCACTTTGAATGTTCTATTCCTCCCCTGTTCTGGCTTCATAATCAGCTTCTGATTACAGTCATACAACTTCAAAAGATTGTCATTCTTGGTAACTGAAAAACCTTTCTCCATTAATTCACCTACACTCATCAGATTACTTTTCATGTCAGGAACATACCACACATTCTAAATCAATGTTGGTTTACCATTATTCAGAACTACTCTTACATTTCTCATACCTTTAGCATTGCGGTATTTATTATCAACACATCTGATCTTTGTCCTCTTACCAGAGTCAAAGTCAACCAAAATTTTCTTATTTCAAGTAAGATGATTTGAGCATCCAGTGTCCATATACCACCAGCCTGCCAAATACACATCATCAGATTCAGAAGCCATCAATAGCATAGATTCATCATCAGAATCTCTTATGGCTATGTTTGCTTCTTCTGATTTCCTTTCCTTGTTTGACCAACAATCAACAACGAAGTGGTCAAACTTCTTACAACAATATCACTGGACTTTTCTCATGTCATACTTATCCTTCTCCTTCTGAGCACTCTTTTGCCTTCCAAAAGTTGAGGTTTATGACTTCCGAACACCATCATATCTCTTCCTGGATCCTGACCAAGACTACTTCTAATATTTCTTACCAGAAGCTGCTTTCAGAGCCTACTGCTCTCTACCTCCATTTCAGAGTTTCTCTCAGTCAGACGCAACTCTTATGCCTATAGACTGCTTTGCAGCTCTTCAATTTTCATGGTGCTAAGATCCTTAGAATGTTCAATTGCTACCACAATGTAATCAAAGTGAGGAGTAAGAGACCTAAGTACCTTCTCAATGATGCTTTCTTTAGAGAGAGTTTCTCTACACGACTTCATCTCATTTGTGATCAGAGTCACTCTGGAGATGTAGTCAGGTACATTCTCATTGTTCTTGATGCTAAGATTCTCATACTACTTACATAGAGACTAAATCTTTACCTTCTTCACTGATGCATCATCGCCGTAGCACCGTACGAGTGTGTCCCACATAACATTTTCCGTCGTCGAATCAACGATTTTCTCAAACATGTTCACATCTACACACTGATGTAGAATAACACCTTCTTATCCTTCTTCCTAAAATCACGTTGAGAATTCCTCTGCGCATCTGTTGCATTTTCTGAAAGTGAAACAGGAACGTAACTGTCGTTGACGAGATCAAGAACATCATGAGCGCCAAACAACACATGCATCTGAATCATCCACAGATTCCAATTCTTGCCATCGAACATTGAAAACTTAGTACTCAAATTACTGTTTCCGTTCATCTTCAACCTTGTGCAAATCACTCAGATCTAACCAAACACTAATGTTTCCCAATCCCGCAGAATCAAGAAATGTGATTCTATCACGATTATGATCAAAAGTTCAACACGAACTCAAGAAACAAAATCATTCACACAACGCCTCACCGTTCACTCGTGTTTCCCTGTGGATCTGAACCGTAGCTCTAGATACCAATTGTTGGTGCACAAGATGAAGAAGACGAAGATGGAAGAATACGAGAAGAGAGAATAACAAACTTCCACTACTATACTAAAACGGTTACAACAAAATGGTTGCACACACACTGCACTCACACTACTCTGTTGTGTACAGACTATTACACTAATTAATGGTTAAACACACTACTACTTATATACACAAATAATAATACTTTTACGAACTACTAAAACATGGAATTACCATTTAACATTTATTACATTTTTTTTTCTTATCATCATACACCTGAAACCAAAATTTATTTAAATAATTTGAAGATATCATAGTTTATGAATATTATCTACTCAAAATGCTAGCCATAGCTTATGAAATGATATCATGTAAATGATAAATCATTCAACTACTGAAATTATGATGTTTTGGAGCTAAGTATAAGATGTTGAATAGGGTCATCAAAGCCATGATTGAATAAGTTAAGACTAGACGATCAATGTATGTATCAAACCAAAAAGTAGTTATTATAACATATCATGCAAAAATTTATATAATATTAATACCAAATAATTGATGCACTATACTCAATTTATACGAAACCAAACCAGTTATGCATTATAGTCAATACAGCAAAACTAATCGGAACATATAATACTATAATATTAATATAGTGCCATATAGACAGAGCAGATAATAATGCAATACTAATTACGATAAAATAAATTTATGATTCTCTTAAATTTTAATTCTTTTTTAATCCTTTAAAATACATATTTTTTAAATAATCCTCTTAAATTTTTTTATCCATATCTTTTATTTTTAATATTAAAATCATCGTTAAAACTGTCGTTAATTTAATTTCTAATTAATAATTCGTCGTTAAAATTATTACTAATTTTATTATTAAATTATAAAAATCATCATTAAATTGTAGGAGAGATTAAAAATATGAATAAAAGTTATAGAAGAATCATCTAAAAATATATATATTGAATGACTAAAAACAAAATTTAAAATAATTAAGAGAACTACAAATATATTTAATCCTAATAATTAATACCATAATATTATCACATTCAACTAAAAATTATAGAATATCTGAGTAGGGTTGGTATGATTTTAGGTATATCTTCTAGAAACTGAGAAATTAATGTCTTTATGATAATGGCTTCATTGTATATGATTCATTATATATATATATATATATATATATATATATATATATATATATATATATATATATATATATATATATATATATATATATATATATATATATATATATATATATATATATATATATATATATATATATATATATATATATATATATATATATATATATATATATATATATATATATATATATATATATATATATATATATATATATATATATATATATATATATATATATATATATATATATATATATATATATATATGAGAAAATTGAATTTGTTTTCAAAATAACTATTATTTTTAAATTAAATACTAAAATAATTATATTTTTATATTATTTATCAAACTAACCACTTTTCAAATAAAAAAATTACACGATAAAAGCAGGCGTCACTGCTTGTGACGCATGCGTGCTTTTTTGCATTAATGCATCAACCCTAGTGACGCATGCATACACATGATGCAATAAGAGCAGGCGCCACTGTCAGTGGCGCATGTTTTTTTTTTTTAAAAAATATTTATTAAGGGGAGGCGCCATGAGGAGTGGCGCAAAGGCTATTGAGCATGCGCCAGGCGGAGCATGCATGTAATATTTGTGAAAAGAAATAGACATTGGCGTCGGGAGGAGTGACGCATGCATGCAATATTAGTCTTTTGCATGCATGCACCATAAGTAGTGGTGCCTTAGTGCAAAAAAATATGCATGCGTCACAGACATTTGCGCCTGCTCTTGTTGTATAATTTTTTTTATTTAAAAGTTGTTAGTTTGGTAAATAATTTGAAAATGTGATTATTTAGGTATTTAATTTGAAAATAGTAGTTATTTTTTAAAACAAATCAAGAAAATATATATTGAAATAGGTACAATTATTCGGACCATAAATTAAATTGTCTTAATAACTATATTCATTGATTTAGGATACACAATATTATATGCAGGAATTTTTGGACGGTAAACGATTCACTATTTTTACTGTTAAGAAATAAAAAATGTCAAAGACAAATGGTTAAAAGTATGTTGATTGTCGAAATATGTTTTTCTTATGTTTGATCATTTTATTTGAATCTGTTTTGAAGACTCTATTCTCCACAATAAAACCATTTGTCCTCAGTGTAACACATTGATTTAATTATTTATTTATTTGATTTAATTAATTAATTAATTAAATAATTATTTTATGTGAATTATGACGTGTTTGGCAGGTGTCGGCAATCGTGGTGAATTATGCTTATTTAATTAGTTTTTGTGGTATTTAATTAATTAAATTAATAGAAATTGGGAGAATACTAAGAGTTGTGTAAGAAGTGAAAATAATAGAAAATGAGGTGGTGAGTAATGAGGAGTTTATGTTTAGTTCGGCCAAAATTACAATGATGAGGAAACTAATTAGATTACTATATAATTAGAAAGTTATATATAAAATAGGTTTTTAGAACATTTGCCAGGGAACATGAAAAAGAAGAGAATGGAGAAGAAGAGTCTTGGAGAGATAGGGCTTGGAAGAGAGAACATTAGAGATTACTTGAGAGATTGCTTTTGTTGGATTTACAGGGTAGGAGGATTATTCATCTAAGGGTGTCTTAATCATGAAAGGAATGTTTTGTGTTGGAATTGAGGAGTTCTTGTGTATGATCATGTATCTGAATTTTTGTTGTTAAAGGATGGAATAAAATGTTAATTTGAGGAGAATCAACATGATAATATGTGTAGTAAATATGTATGTATCAATTCTGGATTGTTTGAATGTTTTGGGGGAGGAATTGGGAGTTGTAGGGCTGCTGTAGAAGCCAAAATACTAGTTTTTATAGGTTTGGACGATCTCACCAAGCGAGTCGTCGTACAACAACCTGTTGTGCTCGCCTAGTGAACTGTGGTACTCGCCTGACGAGGATGACAATATATGGGTATTATTTTTATGTTGATTTACCGGTTTGTTTTCTGATTCCAACGACTGTTGGTTGCTACTTGGTCATGTTCATTAAGATAAATTGACATATTCGAGTGATGTGTGAATGTATGCTCAATGTGTGAATGTATGTTTAAAATTGTATGTATAATTGTGTGGATTATTGTACATTCTTGTTGATGATTGATGAAATGAGTGGTTCGGAGTGAGAACTACTTGTAATGTGTTAATGCATGATGGGATACAGTCAGAGTGGTGTTGTAGTCATCACTATGTTGTTGTTGTGTGATTATTTGCAGTTAGAGTGGGGTTGTATTCATCGATTGTGGTTGTCATTGCATTGTGATATTCCAAGCACCATATATTGTCGTTGTTATGAAAGAGGCGAGTCACGAGTTTAGAGTAAGGACTAGTACATTTGTACCAAGCTTAGAGTGGGAGCTTAGAGCTCAAAGTGTGGGCTTGGTGTAAGACCCTAAACCCCGAAACACAAAATAATACGAATATAACACAAATACACACATAGGGTATCACTCAAACACAACATAAATCTGCTATGTAACACGGATTACATAAACATGCAATAATTCAAACACCTGCCATCACATGCTTGCCTTAACATAGACTCATCGCAGCAGAATAATCAAATTGAAATAATTCAACAATCAAATATGTATTGTAACATCAACGCGGTTATGGAAAATGCCTTCAACATAAACAATATGAAAATAATAGTAATTAGCAAAACAGAAACGTTCGTCCGCCCAATGTTACAAATTAGAGCAACAAAATCTAAAATTATGCATAAAAACGAAAAGAAAGAAGAACAGCCTCAACGTTATCCTTCAGCTTCTAAGCAACTAAACATTTACCTCCTCGTTTGTATCCCAATAAGGAGCACAAAACTACACAAACAACAAAGGGGTGAGAATACGCTCATAATATATAATGGTGTAAAAGTATGCAAGGGTAGCCTAAACAAACATCAACAATTTAATCACATACAATCACCAAAGTATTCCCAATCACCAACATCATCATATTCATACAATATATGTGCAAATAATGAATACAAATGTACTCAATACCACAACTCAACAATGCATGCGATACCATTATGGACAACACATGTCCATCTCACTCCTGAATCCCCATCGTAGGACCAGAGCACACCAATCGTTACCATCACCATAGGTAACACTTCACTAGTTCCCATATGGAACCAGCTACTCGCTCCTAAATCCACACCATCGAACCAGAGCACACCAAAATTCATTACCATCACTTTTGGTAATGCTTCACTAATTCCTCATTAGAATTAACTACTCACTACTGAATCCATACCACCAGACCAAAGCACACCAAAACTAGACCGAATTTCGTACATCATGATGCATGATTCACCATAACATGCAATATCACTGTTGAAAAGTATATCTTCGGCAAATATTTTTATATCGTATCCACAGAGATTGGTTGATATTACCGCCGTTCTATAATCCAAATGTTGTAAGTTTAGAAAGTAACAAGGTTGTTTTGGTTGGAAAGTTATCTTGTGAGTAAATGTCACTAAAAACAGTAAAATGGTGTAATACCCCAAAATTTACCCTTCATTTTTCCCGAAAAAAAAAAAAAAAAACGAAAAAAATAAAATAATTTAATTAATTAATTAATTAAATAAATAAAATAAATAAATAAAATATAACAAATTATTTTGGACTTGGGTCTCCCTCATTTGAGCCCATTACCCACGAAAATCAGTCTATAAATACTGAAGTTTCAGTAGAGGAAAACACACTTGGAGTTACACTTGGAGTTACACTGGGAGATTCACTTGAGAAAAAGGGAGAGAAGCAAAATACTCTGAGGTTTCCTTGGAACAAAACCCTGAGGAAAAAGATAGTGAGAGAAGACCTGACAGAGAACTCAGAGCAGCCTCCAAACCCTGAAGGGAACTCAACTTGTAAACCTCACGGGTGCAACTCAATTTCAATCAAGCTCTCCAATCAGGTTTGCCCTATATCCATCATCTTTATGCCTTTTATTTGAATGCTCTAAATGTATGAGGTATTATGGGTGAATTTGATACTTTTTTGTGAGCCTTTTGTGAATTTTGATGGAATTATTCATGTGGTTACATTTTGATTTAGGGGCAACTCTGGGTTACCCTATTTTGTTTATTCTAACCTGTCTTGTGTTTCCATGGCATTGTTTTCTCTTGATTTCATCCTACTACTCTAACCCTTTGTCGAGTTTTGTGAGGGCTCACATGGCTTTCGCAGAGACACTCGCGTGGTTTCCCACTTTATTTGTGGGATACCCCCTGGAGTTTTATTCTGATTATTCGTGTTGACTGATTTCCTTTGACGGTCCAGCTGGAGACATTTCAGGGTTTCTTGCCCCTTTAACTGCTATAGCTTCGGATCTTTATCCGTGTGGTAATTTTTTCCCTTTCTCATACTTTATCGCTTTCTTAGCTGGAAGACCTCGATATGAGGCAATGTTTGAGCCCCTTGGTGGCATTTTACTTTGAGATACATGTTTTGTGTTTTGTATTCATATCCCTGCAGGTAGCGCGGTTCCTTCGTCAAGGACTGCCTTTTTGCCCTCGAGCATCCCAAACCCTAAAACCCAAAGCAACACGTTTACTCCTTCTACTACAGGCGAGTAAGTCTCCAAAGGTCGAGCATCCGGTAGATTGCATAGTAACGTTGTTCGTCCAAAACCCAATCCATAACCCCGTAGTTAGCCGAACTACGGCTTGCTCTGATTCTCATTCCAGATGAGATACGTAGGCATAAGACGCGATGTCTTAGCGAGCACACTAACCCAACCCATAGGTCAGCCGAGCTACGAAGACTTTGATTCTCATATTCAGATGAGATACGTATGCAGTGGATGCGACATCCGCGCGAGTCATTTCTCTTAACCTTTTTAGTAAATAAACACGTTAGGTAAACCCACACCCTTTAGACAAAAACTATAAAAGTGGATCCCGTAGAGTACTATGGATGCGTAGGGGTGCTAATACCTTCCCTTCGCATAACCGACTCCCGAACCCAAGATTTGGTTGCGAGACCCCGTCTTGTCCTTTCCTTTTTTCAGGTTTACTTCGAGCGTTTCCTTTCCCTCCTTTGGGATGAATAACGCACGGTGGCGACTCTTCTGTCATTCTCTTTCGCCGGTTGTTTTTTCGCACACTGTATTTTTCAGGTTGCGACAGCTGGCGACTCTGCTGGGGAACCTAAGAAGTTGACCTCTTGCTGGTCCATCTTCCCTAAGCGAGTCCCTCCTAGCTTTTGTAGTTTGTTTGTTTATTGGGTGTTCATGCTTTTGTACAGTTATTTATTTACCTGCTTTACCTTATTTCATTGTGTACATATCATTGCTGTATCTGTTGGTTGGCTTTGGCTGCTTGGTGATTTTTTGTGAGATGAGTTCTATACCCGAACTCGAGTGCACTTAAGATAGGAGAATGGCATAGTCCTGTCAACTTGTGTGGAGTATTCCTTAGCGAGTTGACTTGCAAGCCCATTCACTTGGTGGAGGTCATGTTGAGATCAATAATGTCACATAAGTAAGTTGTGGTTAGACATTACTTGTTCCAATATAGACCTAAGAAGCCAAGGACCTTAGTTTACCTAACCCATCTTGGCCTATTCGTAGGACGTAGTGCGAAAGTCGTTCAAATGTAAGATTTGATACGATTGTTACGCGATACTACACTCATAAGAGTCTCTCTTGAGAATATTGTTGGAATACGAGTAGTCGTTCCTCTGATAATATCCGAAAGATGGGATTATGACTATGGGAACCTTTTGTAGAACATGTTTGGCAGGTTTAAACCTTAGTACACTCCTTTTGGGTGGTTCTTAACCTAAACTCCATGCTCGTGACTTGCGACAAACCCTTGATTCATGGTTGATCCGATCAGGTATCCTTAATATCAATGAAACTCGGGTGTTGATAAGGTGTAAACCATAATCCACCAAAATGGGTGGTTGATATTAAGGATAACATGATCCATCCCATGACCTTTGTTGGTGTGCTCTTAATTTCTCTCCAGACAGTGCAACCTGACAGATGTTCAAGCAGATACAGCAATCCTGATTGACATGCCACTGCATTGCATTCACATCATCACATCATTTTGCATTCATAATCATTCACACATGTTTATCCATTTCTGTGGGGTTTATATCTTCTACTTGATTCTAGTCAGAATTTTCTTGGTTCTCATCAACGGCTTAGTCTTTTCTTACACTGTTTATCAAATGTGAGACTGGAATCAAGGGGGTAGAATACTTTTGGAATTGATAAACATGTCATTGCATTTGCATATCCATTAGCATGTCATGCATAACAGGTACCGCCGTGGTGTTCTCATTTTGTTTGGCCAGATCTCTACAACTTCAACACTTCAGACTCATCAGGGGCCGATTACTTTCTCCAGTGCTGGCATCATTCAGTATGGTCAAGTCTCTGCGGTCAACAATGAAGATGGGGATAGTGACTGCGACATTGACAACTGGGTGCGTCCGAGGATCCCGGGTGAAGTCATCAACAATTGGTCTTCTGAAGAGATTATCCAAGTCACTCTTCTTGAAGAGTAATTTTCTTTGTTTATTCATGCATATCCAAGTCTTACATTCCGCCCAGGGCGTAATGACTCATTGTATGGCCCATCTATGTGACACTTGCATTTTTATCATAAATAAAGGACGTATTTTTGCATTCAAATATTTCGTTCCCTGTCTTTCTATTTTTGCAGTTTTTCAAAATAAAAAATGGCAATGTTTTGTTTAGTTTTCACTTCTTGTTCACACTCATAAGCACATACCATCACTCATGCAGATGCACAACACCGGATCCTATTGATAACGGTTCTGCTATGGCTCGCTTTGACTTTGAAAATCCAATCTTTCAAGCTGAAGAAGAGGGTGATGAAGACTGTGAACTCCCTGAAGAGCTTACCAGGTTATTAAAACAAGAGGAAGGGTCATTCAACCGCATCAAGAGTCTGTTGAAGTGATTAATCTCGGCACCGAGGACGCCAAGAGAGAAATCAAGATAGGGGCTGCTTTGAGAGATGATGTGAAGAAAGGGCTGATTGAATTGCTGCAAGAATACGTTGACATCTTCGCCTGGTCTTATCAGGACATGCCTGGGCTGGACACAGACATCGTGGTACACCGCTTGCCTCTCAAAGAAGGTTGTCCTCCGGTCAAGCAGAAACTCAGAAGAACAAGACCAGAGATGGCTGTCAAGATAAAGGAAGAAGTGCAAAAGCAGTTGGATGCAGGATTTCTAGCAGTCACCAATTATCCGCCATGGATTGCAAACATCGTCCCAGTACCTAAGAAGGATGGAAAGGTACGGATGTGTGTCGACTACCGGGATCTGAACAGAGCTAGTCCTAAAGATGATTTCCCATTACCTCACATCGACGTTTTGGTGGATAATACAGCTCAGTTCTCGGTATTCTCCTTCATGGATGGCTTTTCTGGCTATAACCAAATCAAGATGGCACCAAAGGACATGGAAAAGACAACTTTCATAACCCCATGGGGCACCTTCTGCTACAAGGTGATGCCGTTTGGTCTGAAAAATGCCGGAGCAACATATCAACGAGCTATGGTAACTCTGTTCCATGATATGATTCATCATGAAATCGAGGTTTATGTGGATGATATGATTGCCAAATCTCAGACAGAAGAAGAACATTTGTTGAATTTGCAGAAACTGTTTGAGCGTTTGAGGAAATTCAAACTGAGACTTAATCCGAACAAGTGCACTTTCGGGGTGAGATCGGGAAAATTGATGGGTTTTATCGTTAGCGGAAAAGGGATTGAGGTGGATCCCGACAAAGTAAAAGCGATACAGGAAATGCCTGAGCCAAGAACAGAGAAGCAAGTCCGTAGTTTCTTAGGGAGGTTGAACTACATTGCAAGGTTCATCTCTCACCTAACAACCACGTGTGAGCCAATTTTCAAATTGCTGAGGAAAGATCAGGCTATCAGGTGGAATGAAGATTGTCAAAGGGCTTTCGAGAAGATAAAAGAGTATCTACAGAAACCTCCAATCCTTATACCTCCAGTTCCTGGGAGACCTCTGATAATGTACCTGTCAGTGACCGAGAACTCGATGGGGTGTGTATTGGGACAGCATGACGAGTCTGGTCGAAAAGAGCATGCCATATACTACCTTAGCAAAAAGTTTACCGACTGTGAAATCAAATATTCGCAGCTTGAGAAAACTTGCTGTGCTTTGGCCTGGGCTGCTCGCCGACTGAGGCAGTATATGTTGAACCATACTACCTTGTTGATTTCTAAGATGGATCCAGTGAAATACATATTCGAGAAGCCAGCTCTCACCGGAAGGGTCGCTCGTTGGCAAATGATTTTAACAGAGTATGATATTCAGTACACGTCACAGAAGGCCATCAAAGGGAGTATCCTGTCAGACTATCTTGCTCAGCAGCCGATTGATGATTATGAGCCGATGAAGTTTGATTTTCCAGATGAAGACATCATGTTCCTCAAGATGAAAGACTATGAGGAGCCAGTTGTTGAGAAGGGACCTGATCCAAACGAAAAGTGGACTTTGTTGTTTGATGGGGCTGTCAATGCTAGAGGTAGTGGAATTGGCGCTGTCATTACTACTCCGAAGGGTGCCCACATGCCTTTCACCGCTCGTTTGACTTTTGAGTGCACAAATAATGAAGCTGAGTACGAGGCCTGTATCTTGGGTATTGAGCAAGCCATTGATCTGAGAATCAAGACTCTGGACATCTTCGGAGATTCAGCTCTGGTGATTAATCAAGTGAATGGTGATTGGAATACTCTCCAACCCACTCTGGTCCCCTACAGAGATTACACGAGAAGACTTTTGACTTTCTTCACAACGGTAAAATTGTATCATATACCTCGTGATGAGAACCAGATGGCAGACGCACTTGCTACTCTATCCTCCATGATCAAGGTAATTCGTTGGAACCATGCTCCCAGGATCGATGTGATGCGCCTTGACAGAGCCGCGTATGTGTTTGCTGCTGAGCTGGTAGTCGATGACAAGCCCTGGTATCACGATATCAAGTGCTTTATGAAGAATCAAGAGTACCCTGCAGGGGCATCCAACAATGACAGAAAGACTTTGAGAAGATTGGCAGGCAGTTTCTTCTTGAACAAAGACGATGTGTTGTATAAGAGGAACTTCGACATGGTTTTGCTCAGATGTGTGGACAGACACGAGGCGGACATGTTAATGCAGGAAGTTCATGAAGGTTCCTTCGGTACTCATGCCGGCGGACATGCAATGGCTAAGAAATTGTTGAGAGCGGGTTATTATTGGATGACCATGGAATCAGATTGTTTCAAGTATGCTCGGAAGTGTCATAAATTCCAGATTTATGCTGATAAGGTGCATGTACCGCCGAAATCCTCTGAATGTGATGTCTTCGTCGTGGCCGTTTGCCATGTGGGGCATTGACATGATTGGAAAGATTGAGCCGACTGCTTCCAATGGGCATCGCTTCATCCTTGTTGCCATCGACTATTTCACCAAGTGGGTCGAGGCAGCGTCGTTCGCAAATGTCACCAGACATGTGGTTGCCCGTTTCATCAAGAAAGAAATCATTTGTCGCTATGGGATTCCCGAAAGAATCATTACTGATAATGGTTCTAATCTCAACAACAAAATGATGAAGGAGTTGTGTCAGAACTTCAACATTCAGCATCACAATTCTTCCCCTTACTGCCCTAAGATGAACGGCGCTGTTGAGGCGGCAAATAAGAACATAAAGAAGATTGTGCAGAAGATGGTCGTCACGTACAGAGATTGGCATGAGATGCTACCTTTCGCCTTGCATGGGTACCGCACTTCAGTACGTACATCGACCGAGGCAACCCCTTACTCCCTTGTGTATGGTATGGAAGCAGTCCTACCTGTTGAAGTGGAAATTCCTTCTCTAAGAGTCCTGTTGGATGTCAAGTTAGACGAAGCTGAATGGATTCGGACAAGGTTCAATGAGTTGAGTCTTATCAAAGAGAAGCGAATGGCAGCCATTTGTCATGGGCAGTTGTATCAGAGTCGGATGAAGAGAGCTTTTGATCAGAAGGTGCGTCCTCATTGTTTCCAAGTCGGAGATTTAGTTTTGAAAAGGATCCTTCCTCCTCAGACAGATCGCAGGGGCAAGTGGACTCCTAACTATGATGGACCGTATATTGTCACCAAGGTTTTTGATGGTGGGGCTTTAATGCTTGCAACTATGGATGGTGAAAACTTCACTTCCCCTGTGAACTCAGACGCAGTTAAAAAATACTTTGCATAAAATAGACCCGCTGGACAGTAAAAAAGAGTAGTCCAGGCAAAAATGGGCGTCCCGGCGAACCAAGAAAATGAAAGGTTTCGGGCAAAAATTAGGGATTAAAAGTGAAAAGATCGTACACCCGGTAAGTTGAAAACCTGAAAAGGCAACTTAGGCAAAAATGGGTATCCCGGTGGATTGAAAATCCGAAAAGGGCGATCCAGGCAAAAGTTAGGGATTAAGCGAATGACTGCGTTCTGAGTAGTTCTAAATCTCATCTCGTGCCAATGACTAGAAATTTTTGAAGGATAGGAAACAGTCCAATCACTCTTTCAGAAGGCTGATTATCTGGAGGATCTTGAAGACGAGCAAGTCATAGCAGAATTGGAACCCAATAGAAATCCATTTCACATTGCCATTAGATTAATTTCTGTTTTTATCTATTGTGCGATTACCTCTTTCCAGGGATTGCTTCTTAATGTAAATGCCTATTCAGAGGCCATTCAATCAATAAAATCATGTTATTCAGTATATCTCTGTTTTCATTTTCATTTTACTGTTTTGTTTGCAAAAATGACGTTCGAATTTTTGATAAACATTGCATCATGACACATAAGGGCTTTACAGGTACAGGCTTAATAAACATTTAAAATTGCTGTAAATTTTAAGTGATTTGGATCGTCTATTCAGAACAGATACCCTCGGGGCATTTCCTTAAAATCTCCTGCAGATGGTCGTGAATATCTTCCCCAGTGAAGTCGCCAACAGACGAATTCAGTGTCTTGACCCTGCAGAGCTGATCAGAGTGTTGGATTCTTCAATCCCCAACAATTTCTCACCACCGTACTTCCCCAAGCGGTTGTTTCAAGACATACACTCCCCAGTAGAGTTGACAGTGTCAGACTATATATCCCCAGCGGAGTTGACAGTGCCAGACTGTATCTTCCCAGCAGAAGTGGCTGCTCCTTAGAGTTCGATGCCAGATCGATAATCCCAATGCCAGATCCATGGTTTCTTTCCTTGAAGTAGAACCTCGGTACCGTATCAGTGTTTGCTCCCCCTGCTGAGTCATCTCTCGCAAATCGTGGTTGACAGAACCATTGTAGCTTTCCTCAGCAGCAGGCTTCCAATGCCATTCTTTCCCCGATCAGAGTCTCGGTATGGCCAGAACACCGCATGGCTAGTCATCTCCCCACAGAGTTCTTTGCGTTGTGCATCTCCAACAGCCTTGCCAGGGTCTAGAAGATGGTGATCATTTCTCCAGCAGATCCCTCGCCTCAGCTTGGCATTCTACCCAGCATTTCGCATCCCTGCATGTAGAATCATATTGCATTGCATCCTTCCAAATCGCGTAGCATTTCCATTTTCATGGAGCATTACGCCATTGAAAAATTCAAACATACGCATGTAAGCATAAAACATTCTCGGTATCCCAAGTGATAAGCTAGAAGTTGTTTCCAGTACTCAGACTGAAGATTGTTCATGACTTACCTTTGTTATCCCCAGCAAGTGTCATTGGCCCATGCGCCGCCTCTATTATCATTCCCTATTTCTACCAATGCTGACAGGCATGAAGTTTTCCGGTATCCAGACCGAAGTGGCATTCAGGCCAGTTTTCCGGTATCCAGACCGAAGTGGCATTCAGGCAAGTGTTCCGATGTTCAGATCGAAGAAGTTTCCGACGTTCAGGTCGATGCAACTTGTGGCATTCAGGCCAGTTTTCCCGGTATCCAGACCGAAGTGGCATTCAGGCCAGTTTTCCGGTATCCAGACCGAAGTGGCATTCAGGCCAGTGTTCCGATGTTCAGATCGAAGAAGTTTCCGACGTTCAGGTCGATGCAACTTGTGGCATTCAGGCCAGTTTTCCCGGTATCCAGACCGAAGTGGCATTCAGGCCAGTTGTCCGGTATTCAGATCGAAGTGGCATTCAGGCCAATCTTCCGATATTCAGATCGAAGTGGCATTCAGGCCAATTTTCCGATGTTCAGATCGAAGAAGGTTCCGACGTTCAGGTCGATGCGACTTGTGGCATTCAGGCCCATTTTCCGATGTTCAGATCGAAATCCTTTCCAGTATTCAGACTGATGAGCGGCATTCAAGCCATGGTTATTTCTGTGTTACCATTTATTTTGGTATCCAGTTTAACATTCTTTTTCGATATTCAGACTGACTCTCACCGTACCAGACGAATTCTTCTTTCAAGACCACCTCTTTGCTGATTCTGACAGACATTGTTACTTCACTTCACTTCAGTGCAAATTTTTGGGCTTTTATTGTATTCAATCCCTTGATACCTCGAAAGTACGAAAGCAGCTGCCATCTTCTTTCCGGGTCTCCAGTTGATTGAATAGGGGCAACTGTAATACCCCAAAATTTACCCTTCATTTTTCCCGAAAAAAAAAAACGAAAAAAAAAACGAAAAAAAAAAACGAAAAAAAAAAATAATAATTAATTAATTAATTAATTAATTAATTAATTAAATAAATAAATAAATAAATAAAAATATAACAAATTATTTTGGACTTGGGTCTCCCTCATTTGAGCCCATTACCCACGAAAATCAGTCTATAAATACTGAAGTTTCAGTAGAGGAAAACACACTTGGAGTTACACTTGGAGTTACACTGGGAGATTCACTTGAGAAAAAGGGAGAGAAGCAAAATACTCTGAGGTTTCCTTGGAACAAAACCCTGAGGAAAAAGATAGTGAGAGAAGACCTGACAGAGAACTCAGAGCAGCCTCCAAACCCTGAAGGGAACTCAACTTGTAAACCTCGCGGGTGCAACTCAATTTCAATCAAGCTCTCCAATCAGGTTTGCCCTATATCCATCATCTTTATGCCTTTTATTTGAATGCTCTAAATGTATGAGGTATTATGGGTGAATTTGATACTTTTTGTGAGCCTTTTGTGAATTTTGATGGAATTATTCATGTGGTTACATTTTGATTTAGGGGCAACTCTGGGTTACCCTATTTTGTTTATTCTAACCTGTCTTGTGTTTCCATGGCATTGTTTTCTCTTGATTTCATCCTATTACTCTAACCCTTTGTCGAGTTTTGTGAGGGCTCACATGGCTTTCGCAGAGACACTCGCGTGGTTTCCCACTTTATTTGTGGGATACCCCCTGGAGTTTTATTCTGATTATTCGTGTTGACTGATTTCCTTTGACGGTCCAGCTGGAGACATTTCAGGGTTTCTTGCCCCTTTAACTGCTATAGCTTCGGATCTTTATCCGTGTGGTAATTTTTTCCCTTTCTCATACTTTATCGCTTTCTTAGCTGGAAGACCTCGATAGGAGGCAATGTTTGAGCCCCTTGGTGGCATTTTACTTTGAGATACATGTTTTGTGTTTTGTATTCATATCCCTGCAGGTAGCGCGGTTCCTTCGTCAAGGACTGCCTTTTTGCCCTCGAGCATCCCAAACCCTAAAACCCAAAGCAACACGTTTACTCCTTATACTACAGGCGAGTAAGTCTCCAAAGGTCGAGCATCCGGTAGATTGCATAGTAACGTTGTTCGTCCAAAACCCAATCCATAACCCCGTAGTTAGCCGAACTACGGCTTGCTCTGATTCTCATTCCAGATGAGATACGTAGGCATAAGACGCGATGTCTTAGCGAGCACACTAACCCAACCCATAGGTCAGCCGAGCTACGAAGACTCTGATTCTCATATTCAGATGAGATACGTATGCAGTGGATGCGACATCCGCGCGAGTCATTTCTCTTAACCTTTTTAGTAAATAAACACGTTAGGTAAACCCACACCCTTTAGACAAAAACTACAAAAGTGGATTCCGTAGAGTACTATGGATGCGTAGGGGTGCTAATACCTTCCCTTCGCATAACCGACTCCCGAACCCAAGATTTGGTTGCGAGACCCCGTCTTGTCCTTTCCTTTTTTCAGGTTTACTTCGAGCGTTTCCTTTCCCTCCTTTGGGATGAATAACGCACGGTGGCGACTCTTCTGTCATTCTCTTTCGCCGGTTGTTTTTTCGCACACTGTATTTTTCAGGTTGCGACAGCTGGCGACTCTGCTGGGGAACCTAAGAAGTTGACCTCTTGCTGGTCCATCTTCCCTAAGCGAGTCCCTCCTAGCTTTTGTAGTTTGTTTGTTTATTGGGTGTTCATGCTTTTGTACAGTTATTTATTTACCTGCTTTACCTTATTTCATTGTGTACATATCATTGCTGTATCTGTTGGTTGGCTTTGGCTGCTTGGTGATTTTTTGTGAGATGAGTTCTATACCCGAACTCGAGTGCACTTAAGATAGGAGAATGGCATAGTCCTGTCAACTTGTGTGGAGTATTCCTTAGCGAGTTGACTTGCAAGCCCATTCACTTGGTGGAGGTCATGTTGAGATCAATAATGTCACATAAGTAAGTTGTGGTTAGACATTACTTGTTCCAATATAGACCTAAGAAGCCAAGGACCTTAGTTTACCTAACCCATCTTGGCCTATTCGTAGGACGTAGTGCGAAAGTCGTTCAAATGTAAGATTTGATACGATTGTTACGCGATACTACACTCATAAGAGTCTCTCTTGAGAATATTGTTGGAATACGAGTAGTCGTTCCTCTGATAATATCCGAAAGATGGGATTATGACTATGGGAACCTTTTGTAGAATATGTTTGGCAGGTTTAAACCTTAGTACACTCCTTTTGGGTGGTTCTTAACCTAAACTCCATGCTCGTGACTTGCGACAAACCCTTGATTCATGGTTGATCCGATCAGGTATCCTTAATATCAATGAAACTCGGGTGTTGATAAGGTGTAAACCATAATCCACCAAAATGGGTGGTTGATATTAAGGATAACATGATCCATCCCATGACCTTTGTTGGTGTGCTCTTAATTTCTCTCCAGACAGTGCAACCTGACAGATGTTCAAGCAGATACAGCAATCCTGATTGACATGCCACTGCATTGCATTCACATCATCACATCATTTTGCATTCATAATCATTCACACATGTTTATCCATTTCTGTGGGGTTTATATCTTCTACTTGATTCTAGTCAGAATTTTCTTGGTTCTCATCAACGGCTTAGTCTTTTCTTACACTGTTTATCAAATGTGAGACTGGAATCAAGGGGGTAGAATACTTTTGGAATTGATAAACATGTCATTGCATTTGCATATCCATTAGCATGTCATGCATAACAGGTACCGCCGTGGTGTTCTCATTTTGTTTGGCCAGATCTCTACAACTTCAACACTTCAGACTCATCAGGGGCCGATTACTTTCTCCAGTGCTGGCATCATTCAGTATGGTCAAGTCTCTGCGGTCAACAATGAAGATGGGGATAGTGACTGCGACATTGACAACTGGGTGCGTCCGAGGATCCCGGGTGAAGTCATCAACAATTGGTCTTCTGAAGAGATTATCCAAGTCACTCTTCTTGAAGAGTAATTTTCTTTGTTTATTCATGCATATCCAAGTCTTACATTCCGCCCAGGGCGTAATGACTCATTGTATGGCCCATCTATGTGACACTTGCATTTTTATCATAAATAAAGGACGTATTTTTGCATTCAAATATTTCGTTCCCTGTCTTTCTATTTTTGCAGTTTTTCAAAATAAAAAATGGCAATGTTTTGTTTAGTTTTCACTTCTTGTTCACACTCATAAGCACATACCATCACTCATGCAGATGCACAACACCGGATCCTATTGATAACGGTTCTGCTATGGCTCGCTTTGACTTTGAAAATCCAATCTTTCAAGCTGAAGAAGAGGGTGATGAAGACTGTGAACTCCCTGAAGAGCTTACCAGGTTATTAAAACAAGAGGAAGGGGTCATTCAACCGCATCAAGAGTCTGTTGAAGTGATTAATCTCGGCACCGAGGACGCCAAGAGAGAAATCAAGATAGGGGCTGCTTTGAGAGATGATGTGAAGAAAGGGCTGATTGAATTGCTGCAAGAATACGTTGACATCTTCGCCTGGTCTTATCAGGACATGCCTGGGCTGGACACAGACATCGTGGTACACCGCTTGCCTCTCAAAGAAGGTTGTCCTCCGGTCAAGCAGAAACTCAGAAGAACAAGACCAGAGATGGCTGTCAAGATAAAGGAAGAAGTGCAAAAGCAGTTGGATGCAGGATTTCTAGCAGTCACCAATTATCCGCCATGGGTTGCAAACATCGTCCCAGTACCTAAGAAGGATGGAAAGGTACGGATGTGTGTCGACTACCGGGATCTGAACAGAGCTAGTCCTAAAGATGATTTCCCATTACCTCACATCGATGTTTTGGTGGATAATACAGCTCAATTCTCGGTATTCTCCTTCATGGATGGCTTTTCTGGCTATAACCAAATCAAGATGGCACCAAAGGACATGGAAAAGACAACTTTCATAACTCCATGGGGCACCTTCTGCTACAAGGTGATGCCGTTTGGTCTGAAAAATGCCGGAGCAACATATCAACGAGCTATGGTAACTCTGTTCCATGATATGATTCATCATGAAATCGAGGTTTATGTGGATGATATGATTGCCAAATCTCAGACAGAAGAAGAACATTTGTTGAATTTGCAGAAACTGTTTGAGCGTTTGAGGAAATTCAAACTGAGACTTAATCCGAACAAGTGCACTTTCGGGGTGAGATCGGGAAAATTGTTGGGTTTTATCGTTAGCGGAAAAGGGATTGAGGTGGATCCCGACAAAGTAAAAGCGATACAGGAAATGCCTGAGCCAAGAACAGAGAAGCAAGTCCGTAGTTTCTTAGGGAGGTTGAACTACATTGCAAGGTTCATCTCTCACCTAACAACCACGTGTGAGCCAATTTTCAAATTGCTGAGGAAAGATCAGGCTATCAGGTGGAATGAAGATTGTCAAAGGGCTTTCGAGAAGATAAAAGAGTATCTACAGAAACCTCAAATCCTTATACCTCCAGTTCCTGGGAGACCTCTGATAATGTACCTGTCAGTGACCGAGAACTCGATGGGGTGTGTATTGGGACAGCATGACGAGTCTGGTCGAAAAGAGCATGCCATATACTACCTTAGCAAAAAGTTTACCGACTGTGAAATCAAATATTCGCAGCTTGAGAAAACTTGCTGTGCTTTGGCCTGGGCTGCTCGCCGACTGAGGCAGTATATGTTGAACCATACTACCTTGTTGATTTCTAAGATGGATCCAGTGAAATACATATTCGAGAAGCCAGCTCTCACCGGAAGGGTCGCTCGTTGGCAAATGATTTTAACAGAGTATGATATTCAGTACACGTCACAGAAGGCCATCAAAGGGAGTATCCTGTCAGACTATCTTGCTCAGCAGCCGATTGATGATTATGAGCCGATGAAGTTTGATTTTCCAGATGAAGACATCATGTTCCTCAACATGAAAGACTATGGGACCTGATCCAAACGAAAAGTGGACTTTGTTGTTTGATGGGGCTGTTAATGCTAGAGGTAGTGGAATTGGCGCTGTCATTACTACTCCGAAGGGTGCCCACATGCCTTTCACCGCTCGTTTGACTTTTGAGTGCACAAATAATGAAGCTGAGTACGAGGCCTGTATCTTGGGTATTGAGCAAGCCATTGATCTGAGAATCAAGACTCTGGACATCTTCGGAGATTCAGCTCTGGTGATTAATCAAGTGAATGGTGATTGGAATACTCTCCAACCCACTCTGGTCCCCTACAGAGATTACACGAGAAGACTTTTGACTTTCTTCACAACGGTAAAATTGTATCATATACCTCGTGATGAGAACCAGATGGCAGACGCACTTGCTACTCTATCCTCCATGATCAAGGTAATTCGTTGGAACCATGCTCCCAGGATCGATGTGATGCGCCTTGACAGGGCCGCGTATGTGTTTGCTGCTGAGCTGGTAGTCGATGACAATTCCTGGTATCACGATATCAAGTGCTTTATGAAGAATCAAGAGTACCCTGCAGGGGCATCCAACAATGACAGAAAGACTTTGAGAAGATTGGCAGGCAGTTTCTTCTTGAACAAAGACGATGTGTTGTATAAGAGGAACTTCGACATGGTTTTGCTCAGATGTGTGGACAGACACGAGGCGGACATGTTAATGTAGGAAGTTCATGAAGGTTCCTTCGGTACTCATGCCGGCGGACATGCAATGGCTAAGAAATTGTTGAGAGCGGGTTATTATTGGATGACCATGGAATCAGATTGTTTCAAGTATGCTCGGAAGTGTCATAAATTCCAGATTTATGCTGATAAGGTGCATGTACCGCCGAATCCTCTGAATGTGATGTCTTCGTCGTGGCCGTTTGCCATGTGGGGCATTGACATGATTGGAAAGATTGAGCCGACTGCTTCCAATGTGATGTTCAGATCGAAATCCTTTCCAGTATTCAGACTGATGAGCGGCATTCAAGCCATGGTTATTTCTGTGTTACCATTTATTTTGGTATCCAGTTTAACATTCTTTTTCGATATTTAGACTGACTCTCACCGTACCAGACGAATTCTTCTTTCAAGACCACCTCTTTGCTGATTCTGACAGACATTGTTACTTCACTTCACTTCAGTTCAAATTTTTGGGCTTTTATTGTATTCAATCCCTTGATACCTCGAAAGTACGAAAGCAGCTGCCATCTTCTTTCCGGGTCTCCAGTTGATTGAATAGGGGCAGCTGTAATACCCCAAAATTTACCCTTCATTTTTCCCGAAAAAAAAAAAAATAAAAAATAAAATAAAAATAAAAAAATAATTTAATTAATTAATTAATTAAATAAAATAAATAAATAAAATATAACAAATTATTTTGGACTTGGGTCTCCCTCATTTGAGCCCATTACCCACGAAAATCAGTCTATAAATACTGAAGTTTCAGTAGAGGAAAACACACTTGGAGTTACACTTGGAGTTACACTGGGAGATTCACTTGAGAAAAAGGGAGAGAAGCAAAATACTCTGAGGTTTCCTTGGAACAAAACCCTGAGGAAAAAGATAGTGAGAGAAGACCTGACAGAGAACTCAGAGCAGCCTCCAAACCCTGAAGGGAACTCAACTTGTAAACCTCACGGGTGCAACTCAATTTCAATCAAGCTCTCCAATCAGGTTTGCCCTATATCCATCATCTTTATGCCTTTTATTTGAATGCTCTAAATGTATGAGGTATTATGGGTGAATTTGATACTTTTTGTGAGCCTTTTGTGAATTTTGATGGAATTATTCATGTGGTTACATTTTGAT
Organism: Lathyrus oleraceus; assembly: GCF_024323335.1. Taxonomy (NCBI): domain Eukaryota; kingdom Viridiplantae; phylum Streptophyta; class Magnoliopsida; order Fabales; family Fabaceae; genus Lathyrus; species Lathyrus oleraceus. The sequence goes on from NC_066582.1 coordinate 179,472,725, forward strand.
TTAGGGGCAACTCTGGGTTACCCTATTTTGTTTATTCTAACCTGTCTTGTGTTTCCATGGCATTGTTTTCTCTTGATTTCATCCTACTACTCTAACCCTTTGTCGAGTTTTGTGAGGGCTCACATGGCTTTCGCAGAGACACTCGCGTGGTTTCCCACTTTATTTGTGGGATACCCCCTGGAGTTTTATTCTGATTATTCGTGTTGACTGATTTCCTTTGACGGTCCAGCTGGAGACATTTCATGGTTTCTTGCCCCTTTAACTGCTATAGCTTCGGATCTTTATCCGTGTGGTAATTTTTTCCCTTTCTCATACTTTATCGCTTTCTTAGCTGGAAGACCTCGATAGGAGGCAATGTTTGAGCCCCTTGGTGGCATTTTACTTTGAGATACATGTTTTGTGTTTTGTATTCATATCCCTGCAGGTAGCGCGGTTCCTTCGTCAAGGACTGCCTTTTTGCCCTCGAGCATCCCAAACCCTAAAACCCAAAACAACACGTTTACTCCTTATACTACAGGCGAGTAAGTCTCCAAAGGTCGAGCATCCGGTAGATTGCATAGTAACGTTGTTCGTCCAAAACCCAATCCATAACCCCGTAGTTAGCCGAACTACGGCTTGCTCTGATTCTCATTCCAGATGAGATACGTAGGCATAAGACGCGATGTCTTAGCGAGCACACTAACCCAACCCATAGGTCAGCCGAGCTACGAAGACTCTGATTCTCATATTCAGATGAGATACGTATGCAGTGGATGCGACATCCGCGCGAGTCATTTCTCTTAACCTTTTTAGTAAATAAACACGTTAGGTAAACCCACACCCTTTAGACAAAAACTACAAAAGTGGATCCCGTAGAGTACTATGGATGCGTAGGGGTGCTAATACCTTCCCTTCGCATAACCGACTCCCGAACCCAAGATTTGGTTGCGAGACCCCGTCTTGTCCTTTCCTTTTTTCAGGTTTACTTCGAGCGTTTCCTTTCCCTCCTTTGGGATGAATAACGCAAGGTGGCGACTCTTCTGTCATTCTCTTTCGCCGGTTGTTTTTTCGCACACTGTATTTTTCAGGTTGCGACAAATGGTTTTAATCTAATATAAAAGCTTGGCAAGATTGGAGTTCACTATTTCATATGTTTATGCTTCCTTATGATAACTATATAGATTTAAGATTATTGATGATGTTCAAGTATCCTCTCAAAGTCATTTACGTCTAAATGATATTGTGATAATCACTATATTGATCCTTAGACGATCTCTCCACCTAACTATCAATATAGCAATCTTTAATGTTCAATACCAAAGAAGAGTAATGAATAAATCTATCTCTACAACTTATTCACTACTTGAAAATCTGTTTTATGTCAAGACTCAAATAATCTCTCTCGACAACTACTCAAATCTAGTTTTCAACTTAGGGCAAAAATAATATTCAATACATCAACAATCTTTATCATATATACAAATCAAATGGAATACATAAACATATGAGAATAGCTACTACCTCCAATCTTGACAAAGGGAGTTTAGCTCCTCATCATCATTGTTACAAAGCAGAAAGTTAAAGAAGAAAAACTCTGTTTTTCTCTCTTACAAAACCTCTCAATGTCAATGTGTGTATGATTGTGTATGAATGAATGCCCTAGAATAATGTATTTTTCTTTACAAAAAGGGTTGACATTTCCCTAATTGGTCATTCTCATCCAAAGCAGAAAAGCTATTCCAAGGCAGACACCAAAATGGCAACAACCTTTTTCTGCAAGACAGCACTTTTGATCCTCAGTCAGCTTGCTTGATTCGCAGCCTTCGCGACACGAAGGCAGTTCGTGGCGCGAACTATTGCTTATCCAGCTTCCCTTTTTGGGAAGCTTCATCCAAAATATGGTGTTGCATTCTAAAGCCTTCTCATCCAAAAATTCTACACAATTAACAAAAATGTGAAATAACTATTCAAAACAAAATAAATTAAACCTAATTGCATTTATACAGAATAGTGAGAACGAAAGTGTGTAATTACATCAAAACTTGGTAAAAGGGACCAATAAAATGATATAAAAAGTAGTATTAATTGGTCCCTAACAACTCTCCCCAACTTAGCATTTTGTTTGTCCCTAAACAAAAGTTTCCACCCTTACAACCAAAGCAATGACATAAAAGATTGAAACAAGAATTTACCAAGGACATTCAAATGGTTCAAAAGTGTTTGGCAATTTTCTCAATCCAGCTATCTCAATTCTAAACAAAACATTAATAAGGAAAATGGTTGAGTGCAAAATTCATTCCAATGGATTCAAAGCCATATAAGTCAAAATTGAATCAAACTTACACACACATCATAATAATGATGAATAACATGAAGGGTTACTTTCACTCATCTAAGCAATTAAGTCAACAACAACTCAAATCATGCGGTTATCACAACAAGTACCAAATCATGTGAAAAATGAGAATCAAGAGGTCTTTCAAAGGTTGTAATGTGGCTTAGGTTACAAGAAAGGATATGATTTAAGAGAATTCAACCAAATTGATTATCCTAAGGGAGCATTCCCAAATATTCAACTCTACACAATTTCCCTTTCTTTGATCCCTATCTTTTTCTTTTTCTTTTTCTTTTCAAATCCACACAACCATGAGCATTTTCTTTGCTTTTCTTTTTCTAATCTTTTTTCTATGCTCTATGGTTTCAAGGGTGATTTCTTTTTCTTGTTTCTTTTCATTTTTTTTACCCTTTCATAAAAACTCACTTTTCCAAATTTCTAATCAACTTTTCACTTTACTCTCCCCAACTTTAGAATCCAAAACCAAATTTATTCAATAATGCTCCCTACTTAGACATAAGCAAAAGGCAAAATTTTTGCAAACAACTCGGTTTGAGGTTTCAACTGATACGAAAGAAATTAGGCTTCATTTATTCCACAATTTTCAATTGATTTTACAATGATCAATCAAATGAATCCTAAAATAAGCTCAAACGGGTTTAACTAAGGATTATTCCTCACAAGGTTAGTTGATTCAAACTTTTTGGTCAAGTGGTTTTTCTCACAAACAATGCCTCTATCATTTTCAAATTTTTTTACACAAAAATGGATTGATGCATGATTTAGCATGATAAGAATGAATTAAAATAATGCTCGGTTTCCCGCTTTTTAGTGTACAATGGAAAGCCTCCTCACAATTGGTTAAGTCCTATTTTGATTCAAAACTGACATATACTTCAATGAATTTATGACATGGAATTTGCACACACCATCAAACTACTCATGTTAAGTCTAGAAAGCGATAAAGTGTACCTTGAAATGCCGACACTAATTCTTATCATCACCACTCGAAGTGTCTTATGCTTCTTTCTTTGCGATCATTTCTCGGTTGCTTAAAGATTGACTTAAGAATAAGAACAATTAACAAAAGTGTTGGTAAACCAAAATTTGATTAAAAACACATTTAAATCTCAAACAGCATTCATGCAATTGTCAAAACACTCACAAAAAATAAGGTGCCAAAATAAAGTTATGGTGAACTAGAGCCACCCAAAAGTACATCACAAATTTCTAAAAACAAAAACAGAAATAGTACAAAGAAACTCAGAAATACAACAACTTCTCAATTCTCCAAATTCTCAATCCTCCTCCTCTTTGTCACCACCTACATTTCCAAGAACATCCTCCATCTCCTCATTTGGGTCTGCACTACCTCCTGCACCCCCCATAAAATTTGGCCTGCCCTCAGGCCAATTAGCATAAGCTGCATAGTCCGCTTGCGAAGGAAAAGTGCGGGCCTCTGGCGCCAGAAACATGTTCTGGAACTGCTGCTGCATGGCATCGAAGAGAAATGATTGAGACCTCCTGGAGGCCTCAAAGCTCTCGCAACAGTAGTTGGCAAACGCCATCTGATCAAAGCCTGGGGTAGTGTGAGGTTGAGGTTGAGGTCGGGGTCTGGCTCGGGCTCTGGATGAAGAAGTTCCAGGTGCATCAGTCTTATCATTCTGGTTTTGTAGAAACCTGTTCAGATATGCGTCATTGATCACACTGGTGATCGAGAAGTGTACTTCCTCTGGGATGGGAACATTTGCCTGACGATACAGTCCCATGATAAGTCCTGGATATGCGAGTACACCTGCTTTGCCACCGAAATTGGTTCCGCTTAAAACCATCTTTCTCATTTCGCCTGCGATGATGGATGCGACATCCACAGACTTCCCGACCATAATGCAGTACAATAGACACCCTACGTCCAGAGGAATTATGGTGGTGTGGCTTCTTGGCCGAATATTAGTTAACAGTAGCACAAGAAAAGCCCTAGCTCCCAAATTAAAATTTTCTCTTTTCCATAATTTCGGATGTCCTTGATCATTTAGTTCGAAGGATTTTCCGCTGAGGCATAGGGTAGCATTTACCGCTTCAAGATTCCACCTGTTAGCTGCCTCCATGGTATGGTACTCACAACACTCACCCTCTCCAAGAGTTAGGGGATTACCCAGATATGAATTAATGTCATCCCTTCCAAAGGAAACGATCTTGCCCCTTACCCTAGATCGATAGATGAAAGCCGTCCCCTCCTCTCGATGCATAGCGTTCGCATAAAATTCCCGAACGATATAATAATTGATTGCTGCTTCTGGTTCGCAAAGTTTCATCCACCTTCGTTGTTCAAAAGCCGCAACCACACTATGATACGTCCCAGTTGGAGCTAGACGGATAAACCTCTCAGGCAAGATGGTTCTCTTAATTAGGCTTTCGAATCGTGCCTCGTGTTCATCACTAATGAACCTTCTGATTGAACGGGCTTGAGGAGGTGCCGTGGTTTTAGTTCTTTTTGACATCTGCAATCAACACCAGAGCAACCACGGAACAAACATGGAAAAAATTAGCAAATAATCAACACAAAAACATGGCTCTGGAATTCCCAGTTCGCGGCACGAAGGCCAGTTCCACTACGCCAAAAACTGGAATAGACAGTGCCCCTTAGAGGGCGCTTTATTACAAAACCGCACTCTAAAGTGAAGAGAAAAAATAAGGAGCATACTATTGGAATAGACAGCGCACTTTAGAGGGCGCTTTTGTAACAAAGCGCACTCTAAAGTGAAGCGAAAAAATAATGAGGAAATGGAGGGACACCAATAGAGGACGCTTTATTGAAAGCGCCCTCTAAGGGTAACCTTAGAGGGCGCTTTTTAAAAAGCGCTCTCTATGTCCATGTACATTTCTAGTTTATAAGGCGCTTTTGGAAAGCCTTAGAGAGCGCTTTTAGAAGCGCCCTCTTAGGCCCCCTTTAGAGGGCGCTTTTGTAACAAAGCGCCCTCTAAAGTGAAGCCAAAAAAAAATAATGAGGAAATGGAGGGACAACAATAGAGGGCGCTTTAGTGAAAGCGCCCTCTAAGGTTACCCTTAGAGGGCGCTTTTAAAAAGCGCTCTCTAAGTCCATGTACATTTCCAGTTTAGAAGGCGCTTTTGGAAAGCCTTAGAGAGCGCTTTCAGAAGCGCCCTCTAAGGTCCCCTTTAGTAAACATTAAAATTATAACATATACTGCATGTCTCTTTATTTTCCCTCTCTATAAGCTATTTCGTTTACGTAACTGGGTTTTCTCTCTACTGCGATTACTCTCGTCCTCCGTTCGTTCTCCCTCCCTCACCGTCATCGTCGCCGTCGCCTTTTTCTGCTGCTGCGTTCACGTTCACTGAGTTATCTGCGTCCACCGTCACTGTTCACTTTCTTCTCCATCGTTACCGTCACCTTGAAGGTATTTCTCTTCTCCATCGTTACCGTTCACTTTCTTCATGTGTTTGATTAGGGCATTTTCTAAACTTAGTTTTACATTTTGTGCATTATGTTGATTAATGTTGTTTAGGGCAAACTGAGTTTTTTATTTCTGATTGAAAACTGATATCATTTGAAGTGTGTTTGAGCTTGTGCTTGGAAGTTTGATGATCATGGATGCAAGTTTGTTCATGTTCCAAACACCATAAGTTTGCATTGGTCTTTTGCATGCAGTAGGTGTGTGTGAGTTTGTATTCAATAATGATAAAAAAAATAGTTTAGATTGTTGTAACATGAGAGAAATGGAAGGTATATGAATGTGTTCACGTATTGAATCATTGTCTTACTTGGGTCTTATTGAATCATTTCTATATTACAGATAAAATGGCTAACCAAGACGATACCCATGACGCGAATGGATCACGTAACAATGTTGAAAAAGAAATCAAACGAGGATTGACTGTTATGAAGTCAATCATTTGTGCAAGAGACAAGGGTGTAAAATTTGAAGTACATTGGAGTGCTGAAGACCAACTAATTGAGCCTAACGGTTCAATGTTGGCAAGTTACATTGGTTTCCTTGTTCGACAACATATTCCGATTACATGTGATAATTGGAGAAGTCCGGACTTGAAGGTTGGCAAAGAAAAAATATGGTCGGAGATACAGGTACTTACCATATATTGTTATATGTTTTTTTTGTTGACTATTTGTTGACCATATATTGTTATAATATTACTTTATAATAACACACTCCATGTGTATGTTTTTTAGAGATCCTTTCACATCGATGAAAGACGGCAAAAATATTGTATTCAATTGGCCGGAAAAAGACTCCGAGGATTTCGATCCTTTTTGTCCAACAAATTTCTCAAGGATGAGGAAGGAAAATTTGTTGAAGCAGAATACTGCTGCTGTACACGGTGAACACAGAAACACTCTGTTTTTTGTTGCATCAACTTTGCAGCCCTGTATTGTAGGCAGAATTTAGGACTTCTCAAAGTTGATTTCTTGTTGCTTTGTCGTTCATAAAATACACCACTAAATTCTCTGCGTTTAATTTTTAATTTTTTTTCATCAGGCTTGTGTCTCAATAGAGGATGAGTATCTACCTAAAGTTACTTTTGTAGTGGTCCAAAAGAGACATCACACCCGTCTCTTTCCTGTCAACCCAAAGAGACCGATAGAAGTGGAAATATTATGCCAGGTTTTTTCAATATATTTCTCAACGCAGCTGGTATATATTATCATTTGAATTTATCACTTTTTGCTGATTTTGTTGTTCTAAATTGTCAAAGGAACCGTGGTAGACACCAGCATTTGTCACCCTAGGGAATTTGATTTTTACCTTAACAGCGATGCAGGAATTCAGGTAATATTAGCTATGTCATTTAACTTTATGCCATTGTTTACTATTTGTTGCTCAATCGCCTTTTGACAGTTCTGTGTTATTTGCATTTGGACGTGTTCTTTTTGCAGGGAACTAGTCGACCAACGCATTATCATGTGCTGTATGATGAAAATAAATTCACTGCAGACCAGCTACAGAGTTTGACCAATAACTTGTGCTACACGTAATGATATGATTTGCTTTTTTAATCTTAATTAATGTTTTCTAAACTTGTACTGTTTTCATTTAATTTTAGAAGCCTTCTGATACTATTTTTTTCCATTCAGTTATGCGAGGTGTACTCGATCTGTCTCAATAGGTTTGTTACTCGATTCCCTTTGCTTGTTTTTGTTTTAGGCTATACAAAACTTTAGTTTAACAAAAATGTTATCTTGTATGCAGTTCCTCCTGCCTATTATGCACACTTGCTAGCTTTCCGCGCTAGATACTACATAAGTGAAGTTGAAAATTCTGATTCTGGTTCTGCAAGTGGAAATAGGAGTGCCACCAACTTTGTGTCGACTCTGCCATCTATCTTGGAAAACGTCAAAGAAGTAATGTTTTACTGTTGATCTTGATTTGTCGTACAAGCTTCGAGGATAGATTTGGGAGTTAGGATATTCACCATGCCTTTTTTGGATATACTACTTATGCTGCCATCTGTTTTTTTGGTTGAGCCTTATTTTGTATGGATGTGCGATAGAACTACTAGACAGCTTTTGGATATACAGAACATGTTTGCCACCATGGGTGGATGGGCGTTATTTTGTTTAGTATTGGTTAGAACTACTAGACAGCTTTTGGATACAGTGGTCACTGGGTGTTGGTTGCTATGGATCTTTCGAGACTAATAGTGTATTATCTCGATTCGTTATCGGGTGATTGGAGTAAATATCCGAGTATGAAGAAGACGGTTGACGCGTAAGTGAAATTCCCCTAAATATTCGTGTGTATTTGTATATTTAATTATGTCTGTCAGATTGATCTCAATATACGTTTTTATTTTGTTAGGGCAATAATAAAATTTAGATCGAAAAAGAATTATCGTAATAGGAAGGACATTACCTGGGTCAGAGTTCAGGTATATATTAAGTATCTTATTTTTGCTTATAATAGTGTTTGTTTTTTTGCTTATAATAGTGTTTGTAAGAAATTAACTATATATATATATTGTTTGTTTTTCTGTGTAGTGTCCTCAGCAAAATAATTCGGTCGATTGCGGATTTTTTGTATTGAGATTTATGAGAGATATCATTGCGTTGAATCGTATAGACATCCCAAAAATGGTATGGAATAATAACTTAGGGTTTATTTTAATATTATCGGATATTTCATCTAATTTGTTACTAAATCATGAATATGTTTTATTCTCTTAATTGTAGTACTTTGAGGAATACAAATCTTACTCAAGAGCTCATTTGGATGAAATGAAGGATGAATTGTGTCAATTCATTGTTGATCAAAGAATCATATAGCTAGGTTGTATATTGTTGTACATATATGTATGGAATGTTGTTGTTGTATGCTGTTGTTGTATATATGTTGTATATTGTTGTTGTACTTTTACTAAATCATGAATATGTTGTTGTATATTGTTGATCAAAGAATCATATATTAATGTTGTATATATGGAGGATTAATGTTGTATATAAATGGATTCATGTTGTATATATCAATGGATTAATGGTGTATAACATTGGATTAAAGGATGAAATCAATATGAATTTTACACTTTTGCAGCATGCGAACAGGTTACCAATTAAATATCCACTGTTTTTCAAACAAATTTTTTTAAAATAACTAACACTTTAGAGGGCGCTTTGTCCAGAAAGCGCCCTCTAAACACTTTACATTGACAACTTTAGAGGGCGCTTTTTCCTGAAAGCGCCCTCTAAACACTTTACATTGACAACTTTAGAGGGCGCTTTTTCCTGAAAGCGCCCTCTAAACACTTTACATTGACAACTTTAGAGGGCGCTTTTTCCAGAAAGCGCCCTCTAAGGTGTCCCTTTATGGACCACTCCAGAGGGCGTTTTTTTCTGAAAGCGCACTATAATGTGGCCACTTTAGACAGCGCTTTCTCCAGGAAAACAAAGCGCTGTCTTTACCTATGCCAGCGCCACTTTAGAGGGCGCTTAAAAGCGCTTTTATAGGCCAAAATAAGCGCCCTCTTTTCCCTTATTTGGCGTAGTGTTCGCGGCGCGAACTCTACGAACCAGGAAATCTCCCAGAGCTTCCTAGGGTTCCAACAATGGGAAGCAATCAACTCCCAATCAGTCAAGGTTTTCACATCTACCCTAGTCCTAATCTAAATCAAACATGCATAGTGATTTCAAAAGGTAATCTACAAAAAAAATTGATTTCTAACCAACCCTAAATATAAAACCCAAAAGGGATTGGAAAAGAGGAATTGAGGAGTACATATCTTTTGAAATACTACTTCTTGCTAGCAATTGATGATTAGGAGTATGGGAAATGAAGATTTTAGTATTTGGTGGGTTTTTGAGAGTGGAGATGAAAGCGCGACAAAGTTGGAGTTTTGAAAAAGTGTTGGAATGAGAAAAGAAAATGACCTAACAGAATTTAAGTAATTCTGTCACGCAAGGTTCGCGGGGCGAACATTATTCGCGGCGCGACCTGAGACTCTTTATTCAGTTCGCGGCGCGAACTGGGGTCGCGGGGCAAACTGTGAAAAACAGAACCCCAAAATTCTTCATTCTGTTTAACGTCGTTAAGAGCTCGACGGTTCAACGGTCTTCACGATCCGGCTTTGTTGAGCAACTTCCTCAAGGGCTTTGTTGTCTTCAAGAGGTTCTTGATGAACCTTCGATAAAATCTGATACCACCCGTCTTCGGAACTACTTGCACAACACTCACCCATTCACCATCGGAGATAGAACAAATCATCCCGACCTCCAATAGTTTGACAACCTCCTTCTTTTTCAGCACTTGAATCAATTTGTCTTCCTCTTTTGTGGACAATGTATTACTAACGACCACCGGTTTAGTACAGTCATCACCCAAGAACAAATACTTCCAATTTGGCTCTAGTTTTGGCTCTTCCACTTCCTTTGTCATATCCAAGCCTTCATTTACCTCTTCATGATAAACAAGTTCTCCACGAGACTCTAATTCATGCAACATTGCTTCCATCTCTTTCCCTTCATTGTTGGTCGAAACTTTGTAGACTCCGATAAGAGATTTCTCTGATGGATTAGAAACATGAACCTGGTCTGCGATCTCAACTAGTCCCTCCTTGGTGGCATCAATTCGGAAGGAGTCATGCTTAACATTAAAATGCTTTTTGGCTTCAAAAAGATTTAAGGCTACCTCTTCATCTTGCACCCTCACTTTCATTAGTCCATCATCAATATCAATCATCATTCGGGCCGTTTTCATGAATGGTCTTCCAAGAATTATAGGAACCTCACGATCTTCATCCATGTCTACTATCACAAAATCTACCGGAAACAAGAATTTGTCCACCTTCACTAACATGTCTTGAGCAACTCCATATGGTGAAGTGGTAGACTTGTCAGCTAGTTGTAAAGTCATCCTTGTAGATTTGATCTCAACATTTCCCAATCTTTTGACAATGGATAGGGGAATTAAATTGATGCTAGATCCCAAGTCAATTAAGCCATTACCAATATAGGTATCTCCAATGGTTACCGGTAAAACGACTCGGCCCGGATCAGATTCCTTTCTTGGGAGATTCTTTTGAATGATGGCACTATAACGTGCATCGAGCAAGATTGTCTCATCTTCCACATGTCTTCTTTTCTTTGTGAGAATATCCTTCATGAACTTTGCATAACGTGGCATTTGCTCTAATGCGTCGGCAAATGGAATATTGATTTGAAGTTGTTTGAAAATGTCCATAAACCGTGCATAGTGTCTAGCATTATCCTTCTTTGACGGTGCATGCGGATATGGTAGATGTTGAACTGGAATGACATTCACTCCTTTGTCTCCTTTTTTTTTCTTGGTTCTATTCCCTTATTCATTTCCGCTTCACACTGTTGTTCCTCCATCAATTGCTGGTTCTGCTATTTTCGCGGCGCGAAGGAAGATCGCGGCGCGAACTGAGCAGTTTCTGCCACTTTCTCCTTCCCACAAGCCACATCCTCATTTTCCAGCATAACATCCATATCATTTTCTAATGTGTTTTCCTCACTTTTTCCACTTGTCAACTCTCTAGCGCTTCTTGTAAAAATTGCTTTACAATGCTCCTTTGGATTAGTTTGAGTGTTAGCGGAGAAAGAGGATCCTGCAGTTTGTTCCGACAGTTGTTTCGCAAGTTGACCTACTTGGTTCTCCAAATTCTTGATTACTGCCTCGGTGCTCTTCTGATTTTCCATGGAGGCTTGCATGAATTGTTGGAGAGTGTCTTCTAACTTTGAATTTCCTCCTTGCGATTGTTGTCCTTGAGAATTTGGGTGTTGATAAGGACTTTGCTGCTGAAAATTTTGGTTGTTGAACCTTGATGGTTGATAACCTTGATTGTTCCTTTGATAGCCTTGATTTTGATTGTTCACATAACTCACTTCTTCTAGTGGAGGACAAAAACCAGTAGATGATCTCCTTGACATAATTCGCAACATGCTACTTGATGTCGAACTTGAGAACCTTGAATTTCCTTCATTTGTTGCGGAAGCTTGGCCATTTGTTGAGTAAGCAACTCCACTTGTTGAGAAAGTAACTTGTTTTGAGCAAGGATGGCATCATTGGTATTTAACTCAAGAACTCCCGGTTTCCGTTGTGAAGGACTACGATCATGTTGACTTTGACGATCATTGAGTGCCATCCGGTCAATAATGACTTTAGCTTCTTCAGCATTCTTTGACATAAGAGAACCACCCGCGGTAGCATCCAAAAGTGTTCTATGAGTTGATTGAAGCCCATTTAGAAAAATATGGATTTGAGTGAGCTCATCAAAACCATGACCCTTGCATTTTCTCAACATTGATTTGAACCTTTCCCAAGCCTCATTTAAAGACTCGTTGCTTCCTTGAGTGAATACCGCAATAGCCGTTTTGGCTTCCATGAATCGGGATTGAGGGAAATATCTTTCTAAGAACTTTTCTTCTAACAAATTCCAATCCGTCATCACTCTTGCTGTTTGATCAAGGTACCACTCTTTTGCCTTTCCCATTAAGGAGTGTGAGAACATCCTCTTGAATAATGTTTCTTCACCTTCTTCGTCTATTCCCGTAGAACCCGCAATCTCATAGAATTTGATGAGATGGGTATACGGATCTTCATGGTCCATTCCGGTGAATGGATTTGCATAGAGAAGTTGGAGGATTCCGGTCTTCATCTCCGTATTTCTTCCTCCACGGGCAAATTGGGCATTTCTTCTTGGACTATTAGCGGACATTTCGGTACGATTGTCATCCGCCATGTTTCCGTCACAAGCCTCTACAACCACTTCTTCGATCGGAACAAGTGCGGAAGTAGATGCTTCTTCTCTCCGGTTCCTCTCTTCGGCTAGTTTCCTTCTTCTTCGTGTTTTGCTATTGAGCTTCCGAAGTGTTCTTTCAATTTCGGGATCGAATTGAAATTGCTCCTCGGTGTCTTTTCCTCGCATGCACTAGAATCTACAAAACTAACACACCAAGTGAAACAAAAGAGGGATAGTAATAAATGTAACACAACTTAAAACAAAGAATTATTGCAATGCTTGTAATATCGACACCAATCCCCGGCAACGGCGCCAATTTGTTGAAAAGTATATCTTCGGCAAATATTTTTATATCGTATCCATAGAGATTGGTTGATATTACCGCCGTTCTATAATCCAAATGTTGTAAGTTTAGAAAGTAACAAGGTTGTCTTGGTTGGAAAGTTATCTTGTGAGTAAATGTCACTAAAAACAGTAAAATGGTTTTAATCTAATATAAAAGCTTGGCAAGATTGGAGTTCACTATTTCATATGTTTATGCTTCCTTATGATAACTATATAGATTTAAGATTATTGATGATGTTCAAGTATCCTCTCAAAGTCATTTACGTCTAAATGATATTGTGATAATCACTATATTGATCCTTAGACGATCTCTCCACCTAACTATCAATATAGCAATCTTTAATGTTTAATACCAAAGAAGAGTAATGAATAAATCTATCTCTACAACTTATTCACTACTTGAAAATTTGTTTTATGTCAAGACTCAAATAATCTCTCTCGACAACTACTCAAATCTGGTTTTCAACTTAGGGCAAAAACAGTATTCAATACATCAACAATCTTTATCATATATATAAATCAAATGGAATACATAAACATATGAGAATAGCTACTACCTCCAATCTTGACAAAGGGAGTTTAGCTCCTCATCATCATTGTTACAAAGCAGAAAGTTAAAGAAGAAAAACTCTGTTTTTCTCTCTTACAAAACCTCTCAATGTCAATGTGTGTATGATTGTGTATGAATGAATGCCCTAGAATAATGTATTTTTCTTTACAAAAAGGGTTGCCATTTCCCTAATTGGTCATTCTCATCCAAAGCAGAAAAGCTATTCCAAGGCAGACACCAAAATGGCAACAACCTTTTTCAGCAAGACAGCACTTTTGACCCTCAGTCAGCTTGCTGGATTCGCAGCCTTCACGGCGCGAAGGCAGTTCGCGGCGCGAACTGTTGCTTATCCAGCTTCCTTGTTTGGCAAGCTTCATCTAAAATGTGGTGTTGCATTCTAAAGCCTTCTCATCCAAAAATTCTACACAATTAACAAAAATGTGAAATAACTATTCAAAAATAAATAAATTAAACCTAATTGCATTTATACAGAATAGTGAGAACGAAAGTGTGTAATTACATCAAAACTTGGTAAAAGGGACCAATAAAATGATATAAAAAGTAGTATTAATTGGTCCCTAACAATCACCAAAACGTTTACCATGCAAATATCACCAAGTAATCACCATAATAAACAACAACATTATTCTCCACATCAAAACAAGTGGAATGAATACATCACAACATGATAACAACATCATTCACCTCCAAATAATGGTCATACAACAACACAAAAAATAGGAATGACACATCAATTCAACTCCACTGAGGAAGTTATGCTCATTCTGGACGCATGATGGGTAACCTGTCACCAAGGTGACGCCTGTCACCTTCCATGTCATCTTACATGTCACCTATGTGACGACTGTCACAATCAAACCTAGACGGAAACCCTCGCGGTCTACCCGTCAGGCAGCTGACGCCCGTCAGCGCATCCAAAACGATGACGACCAAGGCGTCATTTGGGTGACGCCCGTCACCCTGAATTAGAAGCAGAAACTGTGTTTTCTGTAATGGAGTTTAAATCAGAACTCCGATTTCACATCCCCTGATTCCGAATTGCACATGAACATCAACGGAAACAATATGTAGCATTCAATTATCAATTACCCATCAATTAACATACACTTTCACTCATTTAATCATTTATTTAACATGGTTTGTTCATCATTTTCACAATAATATATGAACACAACTTCATAGCAATTTCATCAACAAGAACACATAATTTTCAGAATATAACAATGCACAAAATTCATCTATTACATCACACATACCATACAATTATGGAATTCAAAACATATTCATCAAACATTCATCAAAAGCAAAAAATAAGAAAAATCTAATGGGATTAATAATTTGCCTCTACCAAATGCAAGTTACACCCTATTATGAGTAATTCCCCCTTGCCTTAGATTGCTTGAGAAAATTAGAAATTTCTCCAAGTTCTATTATCCCCTTCAAGCTCTAACCTTGCCTCTTTCTCCCAATTTTGTCATTCACATACTAATTCTCAAACCCTTACTAAATTCTTATTATAGCCCTAATCTCCCTAATTAGTGACTTCCCATCTTACCCTCACTTATTTTTTTATTCACGAAAATACCCCTCTTGACTCTAATATTATATTAATAATAGTACTAATAATATTTTCCCTTATTCTCTACTATTTTCCACCTTTCTATTTTATTCTAATAAATTAACTAAAATCACTCTCTTTTAATTATTTTAATTACAATTCTCATTATTCTAATATATTTAATTGACTAGAACTACAACTACCAACCTAAAGCACTAAATACTACTATTAACCATTTAAATACCACCAAATACACATAGAAATCGATTTAAATAATTAAATATATGTAATTTTCATGAAAATAAATAAATTAGAAAAACGGGGTGTTACAACTCTCCCCCACTTAAATAATTTTTGCCCTCGAAAATCACCTAAAAGAAATAGAGTCAAATACGACTCTCTCATCTGGATCTCAATCTCCCAATTTATGGTCCCCCCGACTGGTCCTCCCAACACTACCTTCACTAAGACAATATCCTTACCACACAACTGATTCACTTCATGATTGTCATACCCCAATTTTGTCCGGGCATATTTAAATTTTCATAGAATTGATTTCATTTTTATTTTTTGCATCATATGCACAACATGACATACATTCCATCATGAATAATACCTAAAATGTCAGTCAGGATAAATTTATTGAAAATACAGACAAATTGGTTAATTCGTTTCTCAAGAATGTCCAAAATCAGCAGTGGCTGCTTCGGTTGCATGTTGACCCGTCTGAGCCTTTTAACTGATGCAAACTTATTTCAAAATTTGAGGAAACGCTGTATTTTTTCAATAAGTATGTCTTGTGCTGACAATTTTAGTGTGACTAATTTAATTTTCCGAGCAAATTTATACTCGGTTTCTATTTCTAATTGATCAATATTTTTTGATTAGTTATTTAATTAAAGTAATTAAAATCGAATAATAATTAGAATTTTCTTTTATGATTTTATTTTCTTAAATAAATAATAAGTGTAAAATAAATAAATAAATATATATATTTTTGCATTGGATTCTTCAACAAAATCACATATTTCCCTCCTCACACTCACCCTCACTCTGCGTGGCAACATAAAAAACAAAAAGAAAAGGAAATACTCACAAAATCTCTCACAAAATCTCTCAGAATCTCTCATCACACGTCACTCTCATAAAATCCGCCCCACTCACATATTTCCCACCTCACGCCTCTCTCTCACTCACAAATCACTCTCAATAACAATTCTCACTATTCACTAATCTCTCTCTCAGAAAATCCTCTTTCTCTTTCTCCAGATTTTCTCTCCTCACAACCACCTCCGCCTCACAAAGACTCCACCACCTTCTTCATCACCACCTCAAAATGAACCACCACCACCACAAAGTCAAATCCTCCATCGCGTCACCCTTTTACTCGTCCTTCACCGTCACTTCCATCAAAACCCCCACCATTTAACCTCCTTCACACCGTCACAGCCAAAACACAACCACCACTCACCACCGCTAACTACACAACCCCTCATAAACCTCCGCCGTTCTTTCTCCTTCACCCTTCGTCAACAAGCTTCCGCTGTTCCGACAAAACCCTAACATTAACCTCGCTCCCACTTCGCCTCCGCAAACCATCCTCACCTTTCCTCCATCACCAACAACACCTTCCAACACCGTTTCAATCTCCACTATTCTTTAAACACCGCGATCGCTTCGCTGCTACACAAACAACAACAAACCCACAAAAATGCTCGTGACACCACCGCCATATCCAGATCGGACCGAGCTCGCACTTCCATTTCTACTATATTTTTATCAGTTGTAAAATTGGGAATTTCGTGTTGTGTATTCCGTTTGGGTGTCGTCTGTTTTACGCAGGTTGAATTGGATTTCCATACACGATTCGGACTCGCAAGATGATTCAGCTAAATGTTGTGGTTACCGGCAACCACACCGACGAGATTCGCGATTCAGATTAGCGCTGAAGCGGATGGGAGCACAAATCCAAAATTCCAAGCACAATTTGGGGTCATCGGTTCCTGAGAAAGCACGAGTCGACGCCGTAGATATGGTTGGATTTTCTTTTTAATTTCATATCTTGATTCGGTTTAAAGTTGGGTTTACTTTGCTGCATTTTGATATGATCATGTTGAATATATTTTGTGTTCATTTGGTCGCGTACTGTTTACCATTTTGATGTTCTGATTTCTTTCCTGGCTATGAAAGTATGTCCACTGTTGGGATGTTTATCCATGTTTCCATGTGATTGCAGTGTGTGCTTTCTATATTATGAATATAGGCTGGATTTTAAACTCAGAATCAATTTTATTCATGTTAGATTTGTGTATGTTTGAATGAAGATGAGAAATATGAGTGAGCACATGATTGGGTGACGTTATAATTTCCAAAGGAAAAATGGTTTCAGGACATTAGCATGGATGCTTGAATTTCTAAATGCCTTAACTGATAACCAAATAAAACAAGATTTAATCATCATTATTGTGTGTTAATTTGGTTTTATGTAAGAAGAAAGAAAGCAAAAATGAAAAAGCATGATGATTCCTGGGCATTCAACGTTATATTTCCTTCCCTGCTTCTAATCCATCGTCAAGTCATATGGCTTATTGAAGCTGAAAAGTCCAAGCAATGGCTTTTGTTTCTAATTTAATTCTATATCGTTTTTTTTATATGAGCTTTATACTTGGGTTATTTAGTAACATGTGAATATATTCTGGTATTGTCATTCCATTTAACCCAATTAAAACAAGGGATTCGACAATCCCATGTCGATATACCCTCAAAAGTTTCAATACATCAAAAGAATATTTTCGTCGAGTTATGAGTTCGCGAATAACATTAATTGTTGCTATCTCACACAAACCGGTTTGAGCACACCGATTCCATTGAATAAATAGACATTGTTATATGTTTCCCTCTTTTGATTTAATTGATTAAAATTTGTAATTAGTCTAATTATGATTAATCAATTTTAATTAACTTAATTATTTGATTTAATTAAATAATTTTGATAATTAATTTTAATTAATTCAATTAATCGACTTAGTCAAGTTTTAATAAATTAATTTTGTTAAAAAGAAATTGATTAATTTCTCCCATTATCACAACTTCACATTATTTCAAACCCAAAAAACTATTTCATGTCATTAATCATTTCATAGTCACTTTCAATTTTATTTCGATTCACCATCAATTCAAACCAATTTCAAAAAGCACAAACCATAATTCTCGATCCAAATATCGAGCCCACTTTCAAATACCCTTGTAAGTCGATTGCTCTTAGCATCTCCATCAACCTCACATAGCTTACTCTTGGGCTTTCTTACAATGAGACCTATTTGGTTATTGATTAATCGAGTAAATGAATAATACACTAAATAAAATTCATTTCATCCATAAACACGAATTCAAACATTTTTCCAAACCATTCAATTTCAAAAGAATTTTCTCTCTTAACATAAATTTTGGGATGAAAAAGATATAGGAGGCGTTCGCCTCACTATTTCTCAATTACTCGAATAATTGGCGTACGCCATATTGCGTGAGTTCTTGTCACCCGATTAAATCTTAAATAACACTTCAAATCATAATATTTCAAATCATTTCTACAAATTCCAAATCTTTTTAATTCCATATTTCAGATGAAAAGAGGATGGGAGGCGTTCGCCTCACTATCTTTCGATTATTCGAATAATTGGTGTATGCCACATTGCTCGAATTTTCGTCATCAAATTAAAACCACAATCGAATAAACTCAAATCACCTATTATATCAAACACAGTTTCAAGATCAACTTTATAACTTAAACTTCAATAGAGAATGGGAGGCGTACGCCTCACCATTCCTTGATTATTTGAATAATTGGCGTACGCCACATTGCTCAAATCATTATTCGATCCAAACCTACCAATTCAAATATAAACTATTTTCGCAAATCACATACAAACATCTAAACATATCTTTTAAATTAAACTTCGGATGATAAAAGAGGGGAGGCGTACGCCTCACCATCTCTCGATTATTTGAATAATTGGCGTATGCCACATTGCTCAAATTATCGACTTCCGACTAAAACACTTTAAATAAACTTGGATAAGGGAATAGGTGGCGCACGCCTCATTATTCTTTGAATAAGCAAGTAGGAGACGTATGCCTCACTACCGTGCATAAATCCACAAACAAACTTTCAAAAATAATTCAAACGAAAAGGGAGTAGAAGGCGTCCACCTTATTATTCCTCGAAAGAATTGGACGATTGGTGTACACCACATTGCTCAATCTTTCGTCGTTCTTCAAAACGTCTCAAACAAATTCAACCTAACTTCTCGCCCTCGAGCGATCGAAACCAAAAGCATCAAACACATCAAATCAACTTGTCACCCCCGCGTGACCAAAACCCTTTTCAAAAGAACACTGTCAATCCTTTCTAATGCGCACAACAAACCAGTGCTAGAGCCTCCACCGAGAGTAGACAAGCCAGCGTTTAGCCGTTAGAACACCGACCTACACAGTCGTTCATCAAAACAAAACACACCAAATATTCGTTGTAGCCCAAACTACGAATGCTCTGATTTCCTTATTGCACCATAAGGATACGTAGGCATGAGATTGCTGTATCTTCGCGAGCACACTAATAAAAAACCTCCAATTTCCCCCTCCTGAGGTCTTCATCCATATCTATCATCAATTCTAATCACTCGAAGCAAGCGAATAACATTCAATTAACAGTCAAATAGCAAAATCAAACTAAAAGGTTCCCGTTGAGTACAACGGACGTGAGGGGTGCTAATACCTTCCCCTTGCGTAATCGACTCCCGAACCCGAATATTGTTGCGACGACCATTATTCTTATTTCTAAAGGTTTTCTCGTTATTTTCCTATTCCTTCATTGGAATAAATAAAGTTCGGTGGCGACTCTGTTTCGAACAACATTTTTTCCGCGTTCCATCGCGAGGGATCGCATTTTTTCGAGGTGCGACAGACTGGCGACTCTGCTGGGGACCCTGCTCCAAGCAAGAGAGAGTCTAGCCTAACTTAGTCTGATTTTTGCTATGACTATTGGAAGATATTCTTTTCTTCCATGTTTATTTCTCTGTATTTTATTCTGATTTATTGTGTTGTATATAATTTGCCTTGATACTTTGATATGGGACTTGGTGTATGCTGTGAGATAAGCTCCATACCCGAGCTTCGAGAAAAAACTTAGAACCCGGAGTTGTGTAGTATTGAACCGAGGGGTGTACACCTCATTGGGACAATACAAAGACTCCACCTAGAGTAGATCTGTTTGGAGTTTCCATCCCAATATGGCTAGCCCATTATTGTGTGGAGGTTCTAAATACGATCCGTGACTCTAGGGACCTCTCCTCAAACCCAGGTTTTGTTTTCATGATTGGCGATTATGTAGTATTGAACCGAAGGGTCTACACCCTGTTCGAACAATACGAGAATCCCACTTAGATTAGAACATTTCAGAACTCCCATCATGATGTGGCTAGCCCACCATTGCAAGGAAGATTTGAACTTGATCCGTGAGTCTAAGTTCCTTCTCTGAAAGCATAAATTTAGAACCTACCTTTGGGGAATTTCTAATCAGAGAAACTTGTGCTTCTTCCTGTTATCCCGATGTACCCGACATGTGAATAATCTTGGGTATTTATATTCCTTTATGGAAAACATGGTAAAATTTCATGCATTTGCATACCATAAACATGCATTGCATATCATCTTCCAGAAACAAGAACTTACACCATACTCTACCCTTTGTCCAGTAACGCTGACTACTCGACACCGGTACGAGACACGCCACAACTACAAGATGACACTCGAACAGCTTGAAGCAAACCAGGTTTCGATAAGAACAGACATTGACTCCGTGCAGGCAAGGATGGATCGTTTGCTTGAGACCATGTTACTCTTGCCCCAAAAGGAAAAAGATGCTGAGACTAGCGCCGAAGCCAGGAAAGTTGTTGCTCAGTTTGGATCGCCATCACTTAGCATCCATGGAGTAACTGAACTTGACGGTAACCCCGCCCAGCCTAGAGAAGGACCCATTCCTATTCCTGTTCCCATGGTCAACATGAACCCCCATGAGCATTCTGCTACATCTGCTCAACATGGATCAATGATGGGTGATGAAGATCCATACGACGCCTTCTTCATGCCACAACCCGCCAAACCTACTGTTGGAGGTCTCCCAAACCCAGCGGTTGATAGACTCCATGCTCTGGAAGAGAAATTCAAGTCCTTGGAGGTTCACACTACTCCCGGTTTGGACGCCGTTGATATGTGCCTGGTGCCAGGTTTGTTGATTCCACAAAAATTCAAAGTCCTAGACTTTGAAAAGTACAAAGGGATCAGCTTCTCGAGAACTCACCTCAGAGCCTACTGTCGCAAAATGGATGCCCACATCAGTAATGATCAACTCCTGATTCATTACTTCCAAGATAGTCTCAGTGGGGCATCCTTGGAGTGGTACATGCAACTGGAGAGAGGTCAGGTCAAATCATGGAGAGACCTTGTTGAAGCCTTCCTTAGGCATTATCAATACAACACTGATCTAGCATCCAATCACACCCAGCTGCAAGACATGACTCAACGCAACAATGAGTCATTCAAGGAATACGCACAACGGTGGAGAGAGCTTGCAGCTCGTGTCCAACCTCCTCTCCTTGACAAAGAGCTAATTGACATGTTTATGGGAACTCTGCATACCCGATACATGGAGAAAATGGTAGGATCCAGTTTCCCAACTTTTGCTGAGGTCGTCTCCGTGGGAGAAAGAATCGAGAGCCAAATCAAGAAGGGGAAGCTACCTTGTGCTGCTAATGCTTCAGGAGGGATGAAGAAGCCTTATCCTAATCTCCCGAAGAAGCCAGAAGGTCAAACCAATGCTATAATGGGAGGAGGAGGATATAGGGCACATCCGAATGTTCCTATGCCTTATCATCAGGTTGTCGCTGTCATCCCAACGCCATATCAGCCACCCTATCAGCAACCATATCAAAAACAGTATCAACAGCCTTATCAACAGCCGGCTTACCAGCAGCCACATCAGAATCAACAACAACGTGCTCCACAATGTCAACCTAACCAACAGAGGGCAAGGAGGCTAGAAAGACATTTCGATCCTTTTCCAGTATCATATAGCAAGATCCTCCCCTACCTGCTAAAGGATGGATCGGTTATTCTGAAGGAGATAACACCTGCAACTCCACCATATCCTCTAGGCTAAGATGCCAATGCTCACTGTGAGTATCACATGGGTGCTATAGGGCACACAATAGAGAACTGTAAGGCCTTCAAGCACAAGGTCCAGGACCTGATTGACAGTAAGGCAGTTACATTCACGCCAGTTAGGCCAAACGTTGCAACAAATCCCATGCCAACGCATGCAAAGTCGAGTGAAGCTCGAAAGTAAAGCCTCTCACCAGCCTGAACAAGCAGAACAATTCCGATGAAGAATCAAGAGATGAAGTTTGTTGCTTTGAATGAAAGCGATCATTATGCCAGTTTTACCTTTTCGCACTCTTGTAATTTGTTCTTGTTTGTTTAAGTACTGTATGCTTTAAACATTGTTATTTGTATTTGGTCCTATTAATGGGATGATTATGCATGCTTTGAATCAATCTTTCATATTCACTCATCTATCACATTTGTAAATCACAAACACATACTTTTTCACTTCACCTCCTTTATCACACTATTGTTAGTAAATGTTGGAAGGAGGATGACGAAAACGAAATACTCATAATTGCTGATCGTATGTTTTAGGATAAAATCCTGCTAATGATGTACAGGCATTGTTTCAAATCCCCAAACACTGGAGATATAAGGAGTTAATCCTTAGTCAACCACTTCGAGCCTAGAAGTAGGAGTTCCTTTCGGATCTGCAAAACCCTTACGTTTAACCTGGGGCAGGGTAGTGTTCAGTTAATTTGACTACGCGTTCAAACTACAAGGTGAAATATCCCGTACAAGGACCAATCACATGATATTCTTCGCACACTTCCTGAAGTGTCGAAGGAACCATACAAATCCAAATTTTATGTCAGTTGTTCTTCAATGACCAATGACTTGGCAGTCACAATTTCAAAAAAAAAAAATCAAAAAAGTCCGCTAAGTCCAACACCCTGAAAGGAGACTTAGGCAAAAACTGGGGCAATCCCGATGGATTAAAGCTTCAAACAAAGCGGTCCGTGCAAAAGTTAGGGATCAAAACAAAATCGAAAGACATAATGAAAGTCTCCAACAAAACAAAACAAGATTCAGTGACCACCATACCAAAATCAAAGGGTCACCGACATCCAAAAAGCAAAATAAGATGGCTGCCGCTCCAAGAGACCTTGAATCACCATCTTTATCCTTACACCTGCAAAAGACGAATGTGTGTGAATTAACTATACGTAGGATTGGAGATCGTAATGAAGAAGGGGTGGGTTAAAATAAACTTTGAGCCTTATATCCTTTTGTTTCAATAACCATGAACCAAGCCACGTTACAACCTTCAAAAGACCTAATTGAAGTAAGGTTTATTCTGAAAGCATACTATAGCAAGGTTGAGTAAACTGACTCCTAAAGATTTACCTACTTTTATTCTCACTATATCACTCACACGCTAGCTAAATCAAGCACCGCGATTGGACACGTGATCCACTCGCCACACACTACCACGACACTCCCAAGTGAATGATTGTTTTTCAAAACCTGCATAACTGTTGCATTAAAATCACCATTTCTTGAATAACAATTCTTAATTGTCAGTCAGTGCTTGACATCGAGAAAAATCCTACAAGGGGCACTTGATCGTTGGTGCTGACACGAATCAAGACCATCCTATGAATCAGGGGCATGGCATATTTTGATCATGTTGACATAAGAAGCAGTCAGTATAAGACAAATCTCCAAGCATCGGTTGATCAGGGAGGAAAAACACTTCAATACTCAGTACATCTAGGGCAAGTCCCTCGAAGGCCAATCAGGGGCAAGACAAGTTGCAAGGGGCAAAATTCCCTTCATATCTTCAAGTCAGTCAAGCAGATTGCGCCAACCACTGGAAACTGCTTGAATTCACAACAAAAACGTCAAAAGTTCATACCAGTACAACATCATACCTTGACAAGAATCCTTAGGGCGCGTCAAAAGCATAATCATCATGCGTTGATCACGTCGCTATGCTCAGTTACGGGCTGGACAAACACATCAGAAGAAGAAATCGAGATCTTCTCAAAGACAAATACACAATATATCAGCAAGAGATCAAACTTGGGGCACCACGAGTATCCACATCCGTTGTGTGTTCATCACATCATCAACTACCGAGTGTCGGGAAGTCAGGTCCTTTCACCAATCAATAATCCAGGTCACAACGACAATTACAAAAAAAAACCCAAAGTCCACTTGTTGGCACCTTCACAAAAACAAATACAACCAGCACTGGTTTCCAGGAAACATATTGCCTTTGAGAAGGGGGGCCAATCCCAAACAAACCAATCATTCTTTGCATTCAAACATGCGACACATACATTACATTCATCACCTCATACATAACGCATACATTACATTTATGCATATAGCACAAATCAAAATCCAAGGTTTAGTCGTAGGCATCCATGCCAACCCTCAGTTGAGTCATTGTCACTTTTTCTAAGTGAGTTCATACCCTACTATCAGGCGTTTCCCATTGAGTTACATCCTTTAACCTTTTGTTGATAAGATGTCATCCCCAGCTAAGTCAAACATTGTTTCTTTAAACACTTACCTTATTTCACATTGAGCATCCCTCAATGAGTCGTTTCATGTAACCTTTTGTTGATAGAAACTACATCCCTAGAGAATATTGGTTCTCCAACCTTTTGTTGTCGATACCCCCAAACAAGTCTTACCCGGTAATGTTCTAATACTACCCAACGAGTCGGGTTTACTGAACTTTGTCAGTAGCCTTGTTTTTCCAATATTTTTCTCACTATCATCCTTTGGTGAAAGCCCATGGAGGAATAATATTGATCATCGTCCTGTTTACGGTAACTGTTATCCTTTTGGTAATGGTAGATCCTTGACATTTTTGATCTTACCGTCATCCTTTTGGTGTCGAAGATCCTTGAAGTTTTGGTTCAAACTTCATCCTTTTGGGTGAATGGAGACCTCTCATTATTAAAGCTTATTGTCATCCTTTTGGTGGTAACAAGTTTTGTCGTTCGATCTTACCGTCATCCTTTTGGTGTCGGCGATCCTTGGAAGTTTTGGCCTAACCTTCATCCTTTTGGTGAATGGTGACCTCTACAATTATTACAGCTTACCGTTATCCTTTTGGTGTCGGCGATCCTTGTGGAGATAAGGATCCTTGTCATTTTGGTTCAATCATCATCCTTTTGGTGATGACGTCCAGTTCAATCTAAATATCATCCTTTTGGTGATAGAGGTTATGGAGTCTGGTTTAAGCTATCATCCTTTTGGTGATGGTGACATTTGGAAAGTCCAACCCCACTGTCATCCTTTTGGTGTCAGCAAAATTTGAAGTTATTATAACTTATTATCATCCTTTTGGTGGTAACAAGTTTCGAAGTTATGATCTCACCTTCATCCTTTTGGTGAT
This sequence comes from Lathyrus oleraceus, assembly GCF_024323335.1. Taxonomy (NCBI): domain Eukaryota; kingdom Viridiplantae; phylum Streptophyta; class Magnoliopsida; order Fabales; family Fabaceae; genus Lathyrus; species Lathyrus oleraceus. Next base: position 179,498,319 of record NC_066582.1, read on the forward strand.
GGTGATTGTTGATTCATTATCATCCTTTTGGTGATAACGAGTTTTGTGGTTTGGAGTACCTTCATCCTTTTGGTGATGGTGATTGCCGGCTTATTATCATCCTTTTGGTGATAACAAGTTTTGTCTTGATCTTACCTTCATCCTTTTGGTGATGGTGATCAATTGCGTTGTGTGCTTATTATCATCCTTTTGGTGGTAATAAGTTTTGCCGTTTGACCTTACCTTCATCCTTTTGGTGATGGTGATTGTCGACTTATTATCGTCCTTTTGGCGATAACAAGTTTTGTCTTTTAATTATACCTTCATCCTTTTGGTGATGGTGATTGTTGATTCATTATCATCCTTTTGGTGATAACGAGTTCTGTTGTGTTGTAGTGCCTTCATCCTTTTGGTGATGGTGACTATCGACTTATTATCATCCTTTTGGTGATAACAAGTTTTGTCGTTGATCTTACTTTCATCCTTTTGGTGATGGTGATCAATTGAGTTGTGTGCTTATTATCATCCTTTAGGTGGTAACAAGTTTTGTCTTTTTATTATACCTTCATCCTTTTGGTGATGGTGATTGTTGACTTATTATCATCCTTTTGGTGATAACAAGTTTTTGTCTTGATCTTACCTTCATCCTTTTGGTGATGGTGATCAATTGCGTTGTGTGCTTATTATCATCCTTTTGGTGATAACAAGTTTTTGTCTTGATCTTACCTTCATCCTTTTGGTGATGGTGATCAATTGTGTTGTGTGCTTATTATCACCCTTTTGGTGGTAACAAGTTTTGGTGTTTGGTAATACCTTCATCCTTTTGGTGATGGTGATTGTCGACTTATTGTCATCCTTTTGGTGGTAACGAGTTTGGTTGTTTAATCCTACCTTCATCCTTTTGGTGACGGTGACCATTTAAGTTATAGATTCATTATCATCCTTTTGGTGATAACGGGTTTTTGTTTTGATCTTACCCTCATGCTTTTGGTGATGGCGATCATTGAATTTGTTTCGACTTATTATCATCCTTTTGGTGATAACAAGTTTTGTTGCTTAACCTTACCTTCATCCTTTTGGTGACGGTGATCATTTAAATTGTTGTAACTTATTATCATCCTTTTGGTGATAACGAGTTATGTTGTTTGTAGTATCTTCATCCTTTTAGTGATGATGACTGCCGCCTTATTATCATCCTTTTGGTGATAACAAGGTTTTGTTTTGATCTTACTATCATCCTTTTGGTGATGGGGATCCTTTGAGTTGTGTGACTTATTATCATCCTTTTGGTGATAACAAGTTTGTTGTATGATTATACCTTCATCCTTTTGGTGATGGTGATCATTGAAGTTACTTGACTTATTATCATCCTTTTGGTGATAACAAGTTTTGTTGTTGGATCTTACCCTCATCCTTTTGGTGACAGAGATCTTTGAAATTGATGAGTTAACTATCATCCTTTTGGTGATAGCCTTGATATTATACGTTCGGTAATGGAAAGCATTATCAGAATAACCATCATCCTTTTGGTGATGGAAGTCTTTGGATTGTGTCTAACTTTCATCCTTTAGGTGATAGCGAGATTTGTTGTTGATCTTACCATCATCCTTTTGATGATGGCGATCTTTGTTATAGCCACTGTAACCATCATCCTTTTGGTGATGACTACTTTTGGAAGCTTGGTTTATCCATCATCCTGTTGGTGATAAACAATCCTGAAAATCATGGTGAGTTCCTATCATCCTTTTGGTGATAGCAAGTAATTTTACTGTCATCCTTTTGGTGCTAGAGAACCCGTCCGGTTTCCGCTCTCACATCAGAAACGACCTCTGCAAGATCGAGTGTCGACTCGAGGGTTGACATTGATTTGGCATCCTAACCCTATTACCTTGGTGCTGTTAGAACCCATTGCATTTTCTTTCTACATTTCTCCATTGCATTTCAAAGGAGAAAATTTGGGTCTTTTCGTATTTAATTACCTTCCACCACGAATGTATGAAGACTGTTGTCATTCTTACCTTCTAGTTCAAGTTAATTAAATAGGGGCAACTGTCATACCCCAATTTTGTCCGGGCATATTTAAATTTTCATAGAATTGATTTCATTTTTATTTTTTGCATCATATGCATAACATGACATACATTCCATCATGAATAATACCTAAAATGTAAGTCAGGATAAATTTATTGAAAATACAGACAAATTGGTTAATTCGTTTCTCAAGAATGTGCAAAATCAGCAGCGGCTGCTTCGGTTGCATGTTGACCCGTCTGAGCCTTTTAACTGATGCAAACTTATTTCAAAATTTGAGGAAACGCTGTATTTTTTCAATAAGTATGTCTTGTACTGACAATTTTAGTGTGACCAATTTAATTTTCCGAGCAAATTTATACTCGGTTTCTATTTCTAATTGGTCAATATTTTTTGATTAGTTATTTAATTAAAGTAATTAAAATCGAATATTAATTAGAATTTTCTTTTATGATTTTATTTTCTTCAATAAATAATAAGTGTAAAATATATATATATATATATATATATATATATATATATATATATATATATATATATATTTGCATTGGATTCTTCAACAAACTCACATATTTCCCTCCTCACACTCACCCTCACTCTGCGTGGCAACATAAAAAACAAAAAGAAAAGGAAATCCTCACAAAATCTCTCAGAATCTCTCATCACACGTCACTCTCATAAAATCCGCCCCACTCACATATTTCCCACCTCACGCCTCTCTCTCCACTCACAAATCACTCTCAATAACAATTCTCATTATTCACTCATCTCTCTCTCAGAAAATCCTCTTTCTCTTTCTCCAGATTTTCTCTCCTCACAACCACCTCCGCCTCACAAAGGCTCCGCCACCTTCTCCATCACCACCTCAAAACGAACCACCACCACCACCACAAAGTCAAATCCTCCATCGCGCCACCCTTTCACTCATCCTTCACCGTCACTTCCATCAAAACCCCCACCCTTCAACCTCCTTCACACCGTCACAACCAAAACACAACCACCACTCACCACCGCTAACTACACAACCCCTCATAAACCTTCGCCGTTCTTTCTCCTTCACCCTTCGTCAACAAGCTTTCGCCGTTCCCACGAAACCCTATCATTAACCTCGCTCCCACTTCGCCTCCGCAAACCACCGTCGCCTTTCCTCCATCACCAACAACACCTTCCAACACCGTTTCAATCTCCATTATTCTTTAAACACCGCGATCGCTTCGCTGCTACACAAACAACAACAACAAACCCACAAAAATGCTCATGACACCACCGCCATATCTAGATCGGACCGAGCTCGCACTTCCATTTCTACTATATTTTTATCAGTTGTAAAATTGCGAATTCGTGCTGTGTATTCCATTTGGGTGTCGTCTGTTTTACGCAGGTTGAATTGGATTTCCATACAGGATTCGGAGTCGCAAGATGATTCAGTTAAATGTTGTGGTTACCGACAACCACACCGACGAGATTCGCGATTCAGATTAGCGCTGAAGCGGATGGGAGCATAAATCCAAAATTCCAAGCACAATTTGGGGTCATCGGTTCTTGAGAAAGCACGAGTCGACGCCGTAGATACGGTTGGATTTTCTTTTTAATTTCATATCTTGATTCGGTTTAAAGTTGGGTTTACTTTGCTGCATTTTGATATGACCATGTTGAATATATTTTGTGTTCATTTGGTCGTGTACTGTTTACCGTTTTGATGTTCTGATTTCTTTCCTGGCTATGAAAGTATGTCCACTGTTGGGATGTTTATGCCTGTTTCCATGTGATTGCAGTGTGTGCTTTCTATATTATGAATATAGGCTGGATTTTAAACTCAGAATCAATTTTATTCATGTTAGGTTTGTGTATGTTTGAATGAAGATGAGAAATATGAGTGAGCACATGATTGGGTGACGTTATAATTTCCAAAGGAAAAATGGTTTCAGGACATGAGCATGGATGCTTGAATTTCTAAATGCCTTAACTGATAACCAAATAAAACAAGATTTAATCATCATTATTGTGTGTTAATTTGGTTTTATGTAAGAAGAAAGAAAGCAAAAATGAAAAAGCATGATGATTCCTGGGCATTCAACGTTATATTTCCTTCCCTACTTCTAATCCATCGTCAGGTCATATGGCTTATTGAAGCTGAAAAGTCCAAGCAATGGCTTTTGTTTCTAATTTAATTCTATATGGTTTTTTTTATATGAGCTTTATACTTGGGTTATTTAGTAACTTAATTATTTGATTTAATTAAATAATTTTGATAATTAATTTTAATTAATTCAATTAACCGATTTAGTCAAGTTTTAATAAATTAATTTTGTTAAAAAGAAATTGATTAATTTCTCCCATTATCACAACTTCACATTATTTCAAACCCAAAAAACTATTTCATGTCATTAATCATTTCATAGTCACTTTCAATTTTATTTCGATTCACCATCAATTCAAACCAATTTCAAAAAGCACAAACCATAATTCTCGATCCAAATATCGAGCCCACTTTCAAATACCCTTGTAAGTCGATTGCTCTTAGCATCGCCATCAACCTCACATAGCTTACTCTTGGGCTTTCTTACAATGAGACCTATTTGGTTATTGATTAATCGAGTAGATGAATAATACACTAAATAAAATTCATTTCATCCATAAACACGAATTCAAACATTTTTCCGAACCATTCAATTTCAAAAGAATTTTCTCTCTTAACATAAATTTTGGGATGAAAAAGATATAGGAGGCGTTCGCCTCACTATTTCTCAATTACTCGAATAATTGGCGTACGCCATATTGTGCGAGTTCTTGTCACCCGATTAAATCTTAAATAACACTTCAAATCATAATATTTCAAATCATTTCTACAAATTCCAAATCCTTTTAATTCCATATTTCAGATGAAAAGAGGATGGGAGGCGTTCGCCTCACTATCTTTCGATTATTCGAATAATTGGCGTACGCCACATTGCTCGAATTTTCGTCATCAAATTAAAACCACAATCGAATAAACTCAAATCACCTATTATATCAAACACAATTTCAAGATCAACTTTATAACTTAAACTTCAATAGAGAATGGGAGGCGTACGCCTCACCATTCCTTGATTATTTGAATAATTGGCGTACGCCACATTGCTCAAATCATTATTCGATCCAAACCTACCAATTCAAATACAAACTATTTTCGCAAATCACATACAAAGATCTAAATATATCTTTTAAATTAAACTTCGGATGATAAAAGAGGGGAGGCATACGCCTCACCATCTCTCGATTATTTGAATAATTGGCGTACGCCATATTGCTCAAATTATCGACTTCCGACTAAAACACTTTAAATAAACTTGGATAAGGGAATAGGTGGCGCACGCCTCATTATTCTTTGAATAAGCAAGTAGGAGACGTACGCCTCACTACCGTGTATATTCAACATCCACAAACAAACTTTCAAAATAATTCAAACGAAAAGGGAGTAGAAGGCGCCCGCCTTATTATTCCTCGAAAGAATTGGACGATTGGTGTACACCACATTGCTCAATCTTTCGTCGTTCTTCAAAACATCTCAAACAAATTCAATCTAACTTCTCGCCCTCGAGCGATCGAAACAAAAAACATCAAACACATCAAATCAACTTGTCACCCCCGCGTGACCAAATCCCTTTTCAAAAGAACATTGTCAATCCTTTCTAATGCGCACAACAAACCAGTGCTAGAGCCTCCACCGAGAGTAGACAAGCCAGCGTTTAGCCGTTAGAACGCCGACCTACACAGTCGTTTATCAAAACAAAACACACCAAATATTCGTAGTAGCCCAAACTACGAATGCTCTGGTTTCCTTATTGCACCATAAGGATACGTAGGCAGGAGATTGCTGTATCTTCACGAGCACACTAATAAAAAACCTCCCATTTCCCCCTCCTGAGGTCTTCATCCATATCTATCATCAATTCTAATCACTCGAAGCAAGCGAATAACATTCAATTAACAGTCAAATAGCAAAATCAGACTAAAAGGTTTCCGTTGAGTACAACAGACGTGAGGGGTGCTAATACCTTCCCCTTGCGTAATCGACTCCCGAACCCGAATATGGTTGTGACAACCATTATTCTTATTTCTAAAGGTTTTCTCGATATTTTCCTATTCCTTCATTGGAATAAATAAAGTTCGGTGGCGACTCTATTTCGAACAACATTTTTTCCGCGTCCTATCGCGAGGGATCGCATTTTTTCGAGGTGCGACAATGATCCTCTATCATTATGGGCGATTCCTCAATAGTTAGATTCTCTCTCACCTGCACATCGTCCACTTGGATCACATGAGACTGATCTGGAATGTACCTCCTCAAGTGAGACACATGAAACACATCATAAAGATTAGCAAGAGGTGGTGGCAAAGTGACCCGATAGGCCACCTCTCCTATCCTCTACAAAATCTGATATGGACCAACAAAACATGGCGTTAGCTTTCAAGACTTCTAAGCTCGACCAACACCAGTTACCAGAGTAACTCGCAAAAACACATGGTCTCCCTCTTGGAACTCAAGTGCTTTCATCCTTTTACATTGGTAACTCTTCTAACGAATCTGCAAAGTTTTTATCTTCTCTTGGATCATCTTGATCTTCTCAGAAGTTTGTTGCACAATCTTACGCCCAAGCACACCGCTTTCACCTGATTCATACCAACATAAAGGTATCCTACTGTTAGGGACCAATTAGTACTACTTTTTATACCATTTTATTGGTCCCTTTTACCAAGTTTTGATGTAATTACACACTTTTATTCTCACTATTTTGTATAAATGCAATTAGGTTTAATTTATTTTGTTTTGAATAGTTATTTCACATTTTTTTTTAGTTTTGTAGAATTTTGGGATAAGAAGGCCTTGGATTGCAACACTACATCTGGGAGGAAGCTTGCCAAACAAGGAAGCTGGAGAAGCAACAGTTCGCGCCGCGAAGGCTGCGAATCCAGCAAGCTTACTGAGGGCCAAAAGTGCTGTTTTGCAGGAAAAGTCTATTGCCATTTTGATGTCTGCCTGGGAATTTCTTTTCTGCTTTAGATGACAATGACCAATTAGGGAAATGTCAACCTTTTTTGTTAGAAACAAATACATTATTCTAGGGCATTGGAACATGACATTATTATCATTCACACATTGATATTGAGAGCTTTTTGTAAGAGAGAAAAAGAGAGTTTTTCTTCTTTAACTTTCTGCTTTGAACAATGATGATGAGGAGCTAAACTCCCTTTTGTCAAGATTGGAGGTAGTAGCTATTCTCATTTGTTTATGTATTCACGTTGATTTATATATATGATAAAGATTGTTGATGTATTGAATACTGTTTTTGCTCTAAGTTGAAAACCAGATTTGAGTAGTTGTCGAGAGAGATTACTTGAGTTTAGACATAAAACAGATTTTCAAGTAGTGAATAAGTTGTAGAGATAGATTTATTCATTACTCTTCTTTGGTATTAAACATTAAAGATTTCTATATTGATAGTTAGGTGGAGAGATCGTCTAAGGATCAATATAGTGATTATCACGATATCATTTAGACATAAATGACTTTGAGAGGATACTTGAACATCATCAATAATCTTGAATCTATTTATTTATCATAAGGAATCATAAACATTTGAAATAGTGAACTCCAATCTTGCCAAGCTTTTATATTTGATTAAAACCATTTTTAACTGTTTTAGTGACAATTACTCACAAGATATTTTTCCAAACAAAACAACCCTGTTACTTTCTAAACTTATAACATTCGGATTATAGAACGGCGGTAATATCAACCAATCTCTGTGGATACGATACAAAAATATTTGCCGAAGATATACTTTTCAACAAATTGGCGCCGTTGCCGGGGATTGGTGTCGATATTACAAGCATTGCAATAATTCATTGTTTTAAGTTTTGTTACTTTTATTGTTATCCCTCTTTTGTTTCACTTGGTTTGTTAGTTTTGTAGATTCTAGTGCATGCGAGGAAAAGCAACCGAGGAGCAACTTCAATTCGATCCTGAAATTGAAAGAACACTTCGGAAGCTCAATAGCAAAACACGAAGAAGAAGGAAACTAGCCGAAGAGAGGAACCGGAGAGAAGAAGCATCTACTTCCGCACTTGTTCCAATCGAAGAAGTGGTTGTAGAGGCTTGTGACGGAAACATGGCAGATGACAATCGTACCGAAATGTCCGCTAATAGTCCAAGAAGAAATGCTCAATTTGCCCGTGGAGGAAGAAATACGGAGATGAAGACCGGAATCCTCCAACTTCTCTATGCAAATCCATTCACCGGAATGGATCATGAAGATCCGTATACCCATCTCATCAAATTCTATGAGATTGCGGGTTCTACGGGAATAGACGAAGCGGGTGAAGAAACATTATTCAAGAGGATGTTCCCACACTCCTTAGTGGGAAAGGCAAAAGAGTGGTACCTTGATCAAGAATCAAGAGTGATGACGGATTGGAATTTGTTAGAAGAAAAGTTCTTAGAAAGATATTTCCCTCAATCCCGATTCATGGAAGCCAAAACGGCTATTGCAGTATTCACTCAAGGAAGCAACGAGTCTTTAAATGAGGCTTGGGAAAGATTCAAGTCAATGTTGAGAAAATGCAAGGGTCATGGTTTTGATGAGCTCACTCAAATCCATATTTTTCTAAATGGGCTCCAATCAACTCACAGAACACTTTTGGATGCTACCGCGGGTGGCTCTCTTATGTCAAAGAATGCGGAAGAAGCTAAAGTCATTATTGACCGGATGGCACTCAATGATCGTCAAAGTCAACATGACCGTAGTCCTTCACAACGTAAACCGGGAGTTCTTGAGTTAAATACCAATGACGCCATTCTTGCTCAAAATAAGCTACTCTCTCAACAAGTGGAGTTGCTTACTCAACAAATGGCCAAGCTTCCACAACAAATGAAGGAAATTCAAGGTTCTCAAGTTCGACATCAAGTAGCATGTTGCGAATTATGTCAAGGAGATCATCCTACTGGTTTCTGCCCTCCACTAGAAGAATTGAGTTATGTGAACAATCAAAATCAAGGCTATCAAAGGAACAATCAAGGTTATCAACCATCAAGGTTCAACAACCAGAATTTTCAGCAACAAAGTCCTTATCAACACCCAAATTCTCAAGGACAACAATCGCAAGGAGGAAATTCAACGCTAGAAGACACTCTCCAACAATTCATGCGAACCTCCATGGCAAATCAGAAGAGCACCGAGGCAGCAATCAAGAATTTGGAGAATCAAGTAGGTCAGCTTGCAAAACAATTTTCGGAACAAACTGCAGGATCTTCTTTCTCCGCTAATACTCAAACTAATTCAAAGGAGCATTGTAAAGCAATCTTTACTAGAAGCGGTAGAGAGTTGACAAGTGAAAAAAGTGAGGAAATTACAGTTGAGAATGATATGGATGCTGTGCTGGAAAATGAGTATGTGGCTTGTGGAAAGAAGAAAGTGGCAGAAACTGCTCAGTTCGCGCCGCGATCTCCCTTCGCGCCGCGAAAACAGCAGAACCAGCAATTGATGGAAGAGCAGCAGTGTGAAGCGGAAATGAATAAGGAAATCGAACCAAGGAAGAAAAAGAAAGGAGAGAAAGGAGTGAAGGTCAGTCCAGTTCAACATTTACCATATCCGCACGCACCATCAAAGAAGGATAATGCTAGACACTATGCACGGTTTATGGACATATTCAAACAACTTCAAATCAATATTCCATTTGCCGATGCATTAGAGCAAATGTCGCGGTATGCAAAGTTCATGAAGGATATTCTCACAAAGAAAATAAGACATGTGGAAGACGAAACCATATTGCTTGATGCACGGTGTAGTGCCATCATCCAAAAGACTCTCCCAAGGAAAGAATCCGATCCGGGCCGAGTCGTTTTACCGGTAACTATTGGAGACACCTACATGGGTAATGGCTTGATTGACTTGGGATCTAGCATCAATTTAATTCCCCTATCCATTGTCAAAAGATTGGGAAATGTTGAGATCAAATCTACAAGGATGACTTTACAACTAGCTGATAAGTCTACCACTTCACCATATGGAGTTGCTCAAGACATGTTAGTGAAGGTGGACAAATTCTTGTTTCTGGTAGATTTTGTGATAGTAGACATGGATGAGGATCGTGATGTTCCTATAATTCTTGGAAGACCATTCATGAAAACGGCCCGAATGATGATTGATATTGATGATGGACTAATGAAAGTGAGGGTGCAAGATGAAGAGGTAGCCTTCAATCTTTTTGAAGCCAAAAAGCATTTCAATGGTAAGTGTGACTCCTTCCGAATCGATGCCACCAAAGAGGGACTAGTTGATATCGCAGACCAGGTTCATCTTTCTAATCCATCAGAGAAATCTCTTATCGGAGTCTACAAAGTTTTGACCAAAAACGAAGGCTTGGATATGACAAAGGAAGTGGAAGAGCCAAAACTAGAGCCAAATTTGAAGTATTCGTTCCTTGGTGATGACTGCACTAAACCGGTGGTCGTTAGTAATACATTGTCCACAAAAGAGGAGAATCGATTGATGCGATTGCTAAAAAAGAAGGAAGTTGTCAACTTAGTAGAGGTCGGGATGATTTGTTCTATTTCCGATGGTGAATGGGTGAGTGTTGTGCGAGTAGTTCCGAAAACGGGTGGTATCAGATTTTATCGAAGGTTCATCAAGAACCTCTTAAAGACAACAAAGCCCTTGAGGAAGTTGCTCAACAAAGCCGGATCGTGAAGACCGTTGAACCGTCGAGCTCTAAACGACGTTAAACAAAGCGCTTGTTGGGAGGCAACCCAACGTTGTAAGTCTGCATTTTATTTTATTTTCTGCTGTGTGAGTTTCTGCTGTGTTAAATTTTGAAAAAATTGGGTTCTGTTTTTTACCGTTCGCCCCGCGAACTGAATTCACAGCTTCAGTTCGCGCCGCGAACAAGGTTCGCCCCGCGAACAGTGAATGGCAGAACCAATTTTTTTGAATTTTCGTTCAGTTCGCTCCGCGAACTGAAAAAAAAAACTTTTGTTTTATGTCATTTTCGTTTCATTCCTATTTTCACGAACTTAGGAGATTCTTTCAACAACCTCGCTACTCCACGTCCAAACCTCCAAATTTCAAAACTTCCCCTCTCCATTCCCTTCCTAAGAGGATTTTGTTGATTATGCTAAGTGGCCTGAGGGCAAGCCAATTTTTTTTTGGGGGTGCAGGAGGTGGTGTAATCCATGGCGATGAGTTAAAGGAGGATTGAGAATGTGGAGATTTGAGAGTTGTTGTATTTTTGAGTTTCTTTTTACTAATTCTGTTTTTGTTTTTGGGAATTTGTAATGTACTTTTGGGTGGCTCTAGTTCACCATAACTTTATTTTGGCACTTTATTTTTGTTAGTATTTTGACAATTGCAAGAATGCTAGTTGAGATTTAAGTGTGTTTTTAATCAAATTTTGGTTTACCAACATTTTTGTTTAATTGTTCTTATTCTTAAGTCAAGCTTTAAGCAACCGAGAAATGATCACAAAGAAAGAAGCATAGGAACTTCGAGTGGTGATGATAAGAATTAGTGTCGGCATTTCAAGGTACACTTTATCGCTTTCTAGACTTAACATGAAGTAGTTTGATGGTGTGTGCAAATTCCATTTCATAAATTCATTGAAGTATATGTCAGTTTTGAATCAAATTAGGACTTAACCAATTGTGAGGAGGCTTTCCATTGTACACTAAAAAGCGGGAAACCGAGCATTATTTTAACTCATTCTTATCATGCTAAATCATGCATCAATCTATTTTTGTGAAAATTTTTAAAAATGATAGAGGCATTGTTTGTGAGAAAAACCATTTGACCAAAAAGTTTGAATCAACTAACCTTGTGAGAAATAATCCCTAGTTAAACCCCTTTGAGCTTATTTTAGGATTCATTTGATTGATCATTGTAAAATCAATTGAAAATTGTGGAATAAATGAATCCTAATTTCTTTCGTATCAGTCGAAACCTCAAACCGAGCTGTTTGCAAAATTTTTCCTTTTGCTTATGTCTAAGTAGGGAGCATTATTGAATAAATGTGGTTTTGGAATCTAAAGTTGGGGAGAGTAAAGTGAAAAGTTGATTAGAAACTTGGAAAAGTGAGTTTCTATGTAAGGGTAAAAATATGAAAAGAAACAAGAAAAAGAAATCACCCTTCAAACCATAGAGCATTAAAAAAAAAATTAGAAAAAGAAAAGCAAAGGAAATGCTCATGGTTGTGTGGATTTGAAAAGAAAAAGAAAAAGAAAAGATAAGGATCAAAGAAAGGGAAATTGTGTAGAGTGAATCTTTGGGAATTCTCCCTTAGGATAGGCAATTTGGTTGAATTCTCTTAATCATATCCTTTCTTGTAACCTAAGCCACATTACAACCCTTGAAAGACCTCTTGATTCTCATTTTTCACATGATTTGGTACTTGTTGTGATAACCGCATGATTTGAGTTGTTGTTGATTTAAATGCTTGGATGAGTGAAAGTAACCCTTCATGTTATTCATCATTATCATGATGTGTGTGTAAGCTTGATTCAATTTTGACATATATGGCTTTGAATTCCTTGGAATGATTTTTGCACTTTACCATTTCCCTTATTCATGCTTTGTCTAGAATTGAGATAGGTGAATTGAGAAGATGCCAAACACTTTTGAACCATTTGAATGTCCTTGATAAATTCTTGTTTAAAACTTTTGTGTCATGACTTTGGTTGTAAGGGTGAAAACTTTTGTTTAGGGACAAACAAAATGCTAAGTTGGGGAGAGTTGTTAGGGACCAATTAGTACTACTTTTTATACCATTTTATTGGTCCCTTTTACCAAGTTTTGATGTAATTACACACTTTTATTCTCACTATTTTGTATAAATGCAATTAGGTTTAATTTATTTTGTTTTGAATAGTTATTTCACATTTTTTTAGTTTTGTAGAATTTTGGGATAAGAAGGCCTTGGATTGCAACACTACATCTGGGAGGAAGCTTGCCAAACAAGGAAGTTGGAGAAGCAACAGTTCGCGCCGCAAACTGCTTTCGCGCCGCGAAGGCTGCGAATCCAGCAAGCTTACTGAGGGCCAAAAGTGCTGTTTTGCAGGAAAAGTGTATTGCCATTTTGATGTCTGCCTGGGAATTTCTTTTCTGCTTTAGATGACAATGACCAATTAGGGAAATGTCAACCTTTTTTGTTAGAAACTAATACATTATTCTAGGGCATTGGAACATGACATTATTATCATTCACACATTGATATTGAGAGCTTTTTGTAAGAGAGAAAAAGAGAGTTTTTCTTCTTTAACTTTCTGCTTTGAACAATGATGATGAGGAGCTAAACTCCCTTTTGTCAAGATTGGAGGTAGTAGCTATTCTCATCTGTTTATGTATTCACGTTGATTTATATATATGATAAAGATTGTTGATGTATTGAATACTGTTTTTGCTCTAAGTTGAAAACCAGATTTGAGTAGTTGTCGAGAGAGATTACTTGAGTTTAGACATAAAACAGATTTTCAAGTAGTGAATAAGTTGTAGAGATAGATTTATTCATTACTCTTCTTTGGTATTAAACATTAAAGATTGCTATATTGATAGTTAGGTGGAGAGATCGTCTAAGGATCAATATAGTGATTATCACGATATCATTTAGACATAAATGACTTTGAGAGGATACTTGAACATCATCAATAATCTTGAATCTATTTATTTATCATAAGAAATCATAAACATTTGAAATAGTGAACTCCAATCTTGCCAAGCTTTTATATTTGATTAAAACCATTTTTAATTGTTTTAGTGACATTTACTCACAAGATATTTTTCCAAACAAAACAACCCTGTTACTTTCTAAACTCATAACATTCGGATTATAGAACGGAGGTAATATCAACCAATCTCTATGGATACGATACAAAAATATTTGCCGAAGATATACTTTTCAACACCTACACCTCCTATCATACAACGCCTCAAACGGTGTCATTCCAATACTTGAATGGAAACTGTTATTGTAAGTTAACTCAATAAAAGACAAGTATCTATCCCAGACACCTTATTCTAGCATGCAAGCCCTTAACAGATCTTCCAAGGATTGAATATTCCTCTATGTATGACCATCTGTCTGCGGATGATAAGCAGAACTCAACTTTAGCTTAGTACCCAATGCTCCCTGCAAATTATGCTAAAACCTCGAGTAAATATCAGATCTCTATCTGACACAATTCTCGATGGAATACTGTGCATGCTAACCATCTTCTCAATATACAACTCAACCAACTTTTCTAAAGAATAAAAGTTCTTAATCATAATGAAATGAGCTGATTTAGTCAGTCTATCAACAACAACCAAAATGGAATCGTACCCCTTCGTCATCTTCGGAAAACTCGTCACAAAATCCATGGAAATGATTTCCTATTTCTACTCAGGGATACTCAACGGTTGCATCAGATCCAACGACTTCTGATGTCCAATCTTCGACTTCTAACAAGTTAAACAAGCATAAAAAAATTCAGTTATTTCCCTCTTTATTACTGGTCACCGAAACATTTTCTTCAAGTCTTGATACATATTAGTGGCATTGAGATGAATACTTAAACCACTCCTATGACCTTCCTTAATAGTACTTGTCTTAAGCTCATGTACGTCTGATACACAAATCTTGTCTCTGAACCTTATCACACCATTATGTGGTTTAACCACACATCTTTATGAATTACATCTGAGGCAGTAACACATGTGACTATTATAGGTGCAATATAATTGATTTGAGGTGGGGGATGAAACCTCATGGTAAACCATAAAGAGACCGATTAACATTTGGCCTTTGGATATGATGGATTCCTACAAGCACTACAAAAAAAATATTTTACCACGGTTTGGAGAAAGATTCCTCTATGGATGATGGCATGTGCTAAATAAGGATGTGATAATATGTGCTCTCTTTACTACCACGAGCTGGTAGTCATAGTAAAAATGGATTAGCGTGTAACGTATAACTACAGTTGTAAAAACCAATTGTAGTAAAAGGTGGAGGTCAGGGATTCGATACCTAACATCATCATTTTGGGAGATTTCTCAATATTTCACCACGATTGATCCTTCCAACTATAGTGAAAGACATAACACACAATATTTCACCATAACTGTTCCTTCCAACCATAGTGATATGTTCACTTGAATTTATCATAACATTTATCGAATGCTTATTTCACTAACTGCTCACTAAACATATAACCTTTCAATCTGATTTAAAAATTAATAATATGACAAATCAAGTTAAATTAGAAGAACAAGTTGCATTAATCAATGTATTACGAACTTTATACAACCCGTTATCCATATCTTGCTCTTTAACGGTTATAATTTGTTTCAATACTTTTAATTCTTCAACCAACACTTTCTTCTATCTGTAAGACCCCAATTTTTGCCCTAAGATCCCTCATGGCCTCATGGCTCATATCATGTCATATCATTGCCTCAAGGATCATTTGTACATCTTTGCTTCCCTCCTAGTGGGTGGGTACCTTGTGAGTGTGGTTCTTGATTGCCAAGCATGTATTGCATTTGTATATCATTGCTTTTCATTCGTTCACTAACCAAAAGTACAAAAATATTGTCATCTAACCTTGTTTCTTGCAGATGAAGCAAACTAGGTCAAACAGTCAAAATCAGCCATTGAGCTGGATGGTGACCATTCTTCAAGAATTTGGGCACCATGATCATTCATAAAGAGTTCATATAACTTGTGATATCATTTGGAATCAAGATCTCAATTGAAAGAGGCTTGAAATTCATCAGAACATGGCCCAGTCATCCAAAACCCTAGAAAAGTCAACAAAAGTCAACTGTGGTCAACTATGCGTTTAATCAGGAATTTGAAGGTGTGAGATGGTTGGAAATGTCTCATTCATGTCCATACAAGTCTCATTTGACATTTCAAAGATCATCATTGAAGGATTTGAAGTCAGACAAAAAGTTTCCCAAAATGGAAATGACCTGTAATTCTCACCTGCCCAAAATGGAAAGTTATGCTCCTCAAAATTACATCATGAACAAAGCTTCAAAGCAAAATTTGTCCAACATGAAAGTTTAAGATCTTGTTCTTGCCTTTCCAAAAAGTCCAAGAACACTCATTTCTCATTTGTGGTTGGCAAGTTATGATCAAATCATTTTCAGAAAATGCCCGAATTCAAAGTGGCATAACTTTCACATGGAATGGCCAAATTGGATGGTTCTTCTTTGAGCAAACCACATTTGACATGTACTTTCATAATCCATCATCACATTTTGCCAAAAACCTTCACATAAAAAGGTCATTTTTCAAGTGAACCAATTAAAATGCAAGGGCAAAATGGTCCAAAACTCAAAGTACAAAGAATTTTGGCATGGGACCAATTCCAATAGCTTCTAAATGAGATTTATGGTTTGTCCAAAGTGAAAAAACACTGTTACATTGCTTCTAACCATCCAAGGGCAAAAAGGCCAAAATGCTTAAATGTGCACATTTGCTAATGATCAAAATTGGTGTTAATCACGATTATGAGCTGGATTAACATGAAGTATATAAGCTTAATTCTAACAGAAACTCAAGTCCATAATCACTTTTTCAGATTCATCACAAAAAAACTCCAAAATTCTCTCACTTTCTCCACTTTTCACATTCACTTTTTTCCAATTTTCTCAAGAATCTTTGATCCTCTATGCGATTTCTTTGTGGATTCTTCATGTGCAGGTGATATTGAACTTCTGTTGAAGCATTTGGAGGTGTAAATCGAGCAAAAACTCCAGCTGCTACAAGCTTGCTCTCACATGGCAGGTACGATTTTCCACTGATCCGTGCATCGTTGAGCTGCGAAATCATCATCATTCATCTTCATAATCATCAATCACGATCTGTTTTCAACAATCGAGGCCAGAAACGCGAAGATTCCGCGGCTGCACTCCAAGAAGGTGAAATCTCGAAACCTTTAATTCTTGAAATCAATGCATGACTTAGATAGATCGCTGAACATAGATCATTCTGCAATTTGAATCGCGCGATTCCGTTAAGTATAGAGCTAGATATGTTGATCTGAATATTTGTGTGTGAAACTTCTTTCGATTAGATCTTTTTGAACGTTAATCGTTAGACGTTTTCGTGGCCATATCCATGATCTACACTGAGAGACGGTGAGAACGGTATATTTCTTGCGTATTTTCGTTGAGATTAGTTCGTAACCGTAGCTGGAAGGTGATGAACACGAACACGTAAGAACACGGTGAAGAAGCTGGAAATTCTGGAAATTTCTTCGTTCAATCCGCTTCTGTGCATGGCAATTTCGAAAACTTGTTTCCCTCCTAATTCCGGCCAATCAACACGTGACACGCAATAAATGAAGCACATGTCGTTTTGGACCGGCTGCATGTATTTACAGTTCTGCCATCGCTGAATTAATTCATATAAAACAATTAAATAATTATTCAATAAATATTACAAATCTTGAAAAATTCACATAAAATCCAATATTAGTCCAAATTAGATGGGAGTTTTTTTGTTGGATCCCATTTTTTCTCTAGAATTTTTTAGGCATAGTAGTGTAAGTTGTGCCTGGTAGAATTTTAGAATGGCTTATTGATTTTTGACATGTGTGCAATATTTGTATGTTTTACCATTTTAATCACCAAATAATCATGCTAGCTCCAAATTTATTGAAATTTCATATGATCATTCTTGACTCATTCCTGGAGATTTTGGTATATCATTTGTAATTCTTGGATCTCTGGTTTGTTAGATATGATTTGTTCTTTTTGAGTGTGACAATATGTGTCACACTACACTATGCTGAGTTCATGAATTATTTTTCCATGCTTCCCCCAGGCCTATGGCCTTGATTTTTTGCATGAGATACAATGTATATATTAGGTTTCACCCTGATTTTTTGTAGATTTAATTGATCCATTTTCTAATTGATTTGGATTTTTGATTGCTGTTTAGCAATTTTGGATTGTTTCTTGAGTAGCAAACTTACATGTATTGTTAAATACTCATCCCTTATCCTATGAATATGAAATTTGGTGGAGTGCTTCCTAACATGTTTAGCTGTAATTTGGCTTTGGTCCCATTCATTTCTAATTTGATCTTACTGTTTTACCATTGATTGAAGTTGGTGTACATTTTGGTGACCTAATTTGGTTGTGTTTTTGCATGCCTTAACATGTTGATTTAATTCATATACTTCCACTTGTCCAAATGGCGTGAAAATTGATATGTAACTCATTGAACATGTTCTGTTTAGGATATAATTTTTGTGGAATTTATTGAGCTGTTTTGATATTTGTTTGGATGTAATCATTCTGGTTGTTCATATGTGATTCAACTTTGCTCACTTTGTATTAAATTGTGCATAAAATGAAATTAGTGCATAGTTTGGATATGAGACCAATTGTGATCTCTTCTTATTTGAATTATCTTGACATTGATTATGTTTCACTTGCTGTTTTACATTTTTTTCCCTCTTTTGGACCCTAGGCTTGTCCTAGTGGTCTTGTTACTCATGTTTGAGTTTGACTTTGACTTTTCAGGTTAAGAAGCAAAGTGCTTAAAGGAATTAATGCAAGTTGAATTGTTTCATTTGACTATTGTGAACTAACTTGTTTGTGTTGTAGGGTGCTTGGTTCACTTGGACTTGGTGCTATGCACATTATTGTTTGATTGTACATTGTTTGTTGATCATTATGTTGTTGTTTTGTTTATGTTGGGATGCTGATTATATTTGATTGATTTCAGGTACCCTTTAGTCGCTCAGTTCTTTTAAGAACTTGCATTGCTTTGCTTGTATAGCATTTGCATTGAGGTAGACTCTCTTGTCTCCATGTAGTCTGGAAGACCTGGCTTGTTATTTAGCCAGGCAACTGTCTGAAGTCCTCCTTAAGAGGCGATGTTTGTGATTGTTTATGTTTGTCCTAAGCAGGAAAAGTCCTCATGTGAGGCAATTGGTGGATATAAGAGATATGTAGCCTATCTCCCACTATTCTGTGTGTCTTCTCCTTGCTCCCATTTCATGGTTGTAGCATTGAGATCCAAACCCAAGATCTATCGAGTCTAATTTGTGGAGAGAGTTCCTACTTTCTGAACTCCCACACCTTCTGATATTCAATGCTCTCTCTGACCAGAGATAAGAGTGATGAGGCACACCCCTCATATCCTTTCATCTGCTTCACCTTAGCCCCTCAATGGCAAGGTTAAGAGCAACTTGAACCCTATTACAGTTGGCTTTAATGCCTCACCCTTTTGCTTGAGCCTCATTGAATGGTTATAGTGTGTGCTACTTGAATTTATGTGATTGATTACTTGATTCATTTATACATGATTACTTGATTTGCCACTGTGCATTTACTATCATTGATTGCCATTGTGCATTTATCATCATTGTTTGCCATTAGTGCATGATCATTTCATTTGTCCTTGTGACATTGTTGTTTTCCCATTGAGGACAATTGTAAGTCCATATTGATTGGCTTTTGTTCCTATGACATGGAAGGGATAGAGTGTAAGACCACTTCATTGGTCACTCATATCCTCTTTGCTCTTTGATTGAGCTTGTTGTTGTATGTGAGGATTCATTGTAAGCCCATGTAATTTGGCATTTGTTTTCCTATGATCATTGTGGAGGTCAACCTAAGCCCAGATAGATTGGCAATTGACTTCCCTGTTTTGTTTTTGTTTTGCTTTATGAGATTGGAGTAAGACCATTTATTGGCATCCGGTATCATTGCTTTATTTTAGGAGATTGGTGTAAATCCATTTATTGGTATCCGGTATCCGCTTTTGTGTGAGATTGGTATAAGTCCATTGAGTGGCATCCGGTATCGCCTTGTCTTTTATTTTACTAACTTGTTTTGTCCCTTTATTCCAAAGGACACGCTTGAATCATCTCCTATATGATTTCAAGAGGTGAACCTCTAGGAAGTTTTACACTCCATCATCCATCCTTTTGTTGTTTCAAATCCTTTTCACATTGTTGACTTTTCAAACTTGTATATGCATGTTGTGCAAACATCTCACCTCTTCTCAAATTAGAAACTTGGACCCTAAGTCCATGATTTTTCAAATTCTTTTCATAACACTTCTTTGAATCAATCTAATCATACCTTGACCATATTTTGCGAATAATCATAATCAATTAACTTCACCCATTTAATCGTTTTGGCTTTGTCCATTGTTAATATGTTTTCATACATTAGCCTTAGGTTTTAATTACCATAGTGGTTGATGTAAACCTTACCTTATCCTTAGTGAGTTGATTGTAAGTTTTCCATACTTATTATAGGGTTAACCCCTCACTAGTATGTTGAAGCCGTCCTCGCATGGTGGATTGTTGATGTTGGTTGAGTTTTCTCCCATTGGTAATAAAAAGCCTTAGTGCTATTGTGTTTTAAAATTGAACTCACTAATTTTTGGAAATTTTTTAGCCGAACTACGGCGTTTTGATCCTTACCTTTGATGGAAGGTACGTAGGCAACGGGTTCATCCGTTCGAACACAAAAATAACTAACTTGTACATTCTTTTCTCATCTTCCCATTCGTGTTTGCACAATATGTCAAAACAAATAAACATTTTTTATACAACAAGTGTGAAAAGGGCTCCCTAGGAGTACCTAGGACGTGATGGGTGCCTAACACCTTCCCATTGCGTAATTTACCCCTTACCCAGACTCTCTAATCTTTGTCATTAGTTTTCTACGTGTAAAACTTCTTAGGTTTTTGTTCGCTTTTTAACCAATCCTTAGGATAAATAAAAGTACGGTGGCGACTCGATTCATTGTATACTTTGCTTATGGTTTAATCAATAAATCATATAGCGACGAATACACCGCTACACTATCTACAAAATATTAATTACTCTGCAGACAGAACTACTAGAGAAGGGAGTGTGATAACACGAAAATACATCGTATATTTGCTTTGATTTACATTCAAAAACCAACCATTTTCATTTATATTCCGATTATTCCGCAAGTGTTCGAGTTATTTTTGCAGTTATTTCAATTCACATGCTTAAATGAGTAAAGTATAGAAAAGGAAGGAAAAGAAGAAGAAACAGAAGAGAAAACAACAGAAAAGAAGAAAATACAAATCCTGTGCATGTGACGACCGTCACAAACCCTGTCACGACCGTCACGCCCTGGGTGTCACGAACGTGACAGGCCCACCACGACCGTCACAAGGCCAAAAGCAGCGTAGTGAATTGTTCAACAGAAGTGATCCACACGCCTCATTTTTCGCTCCTCAACCCACTTTCCCGTGAATCTCTCACTCAACCAAGTCACCCTTATTTCTCTCAACTATGAAGACCAAATGGATACTATAAAAGGATGGAAGTCGGAAACCTACGGGAACGCTTGATTTTCCTCCCTGAAGCCAGCTTTCAAGATTTTTCTCTGCATTTATTTTCCACAGCAATTTGTTTTCTATTATTTTTCTTTAGCAACATTGTTTTCTTTCACCGCAATTTGTTTACCGTTCCATTCAGAGTTTCCGTTTTCCCTTTCCCTTTCCGTTTTTCATTTAGCCAAAGTTGTAGTTTCCTACAATGGGGAACTACTGCAATTAATTTAATTTAGTTTAAGAAATTATTTCGAAGAAGCAGAATCCTACCGATCTATGGAGGACTGCTCAAGTACTTCAAGATTCGGCATATTCGATTAATCCAAGTTCCAGGTTTTTATTCAATTATTATTGTTATTGCTTTATTATTTAATCATGTTTGCTTTATCGTTAATCTTTTTATGTTCGTCTATTTTTTAATTAATTAACATGTCCGGCTAAACTACCGGTATCGGTATGTAAACAATTTAATTAGACGAGATTTAATAATAATCGGTGTAAACTTCTTTTCTCAAACAATCTTTTTGGTTGTGGTTTTTAATTTAAATTTAATTAAATTTGTCACGAGAGTGAGAAGCTATTTAATACGGTTTTGCGACGAGAGTGGGAAATTAACTAAGGTGAGAACCGACAATCGTGAGAGCGTGAGGGTCGAACTAGATAGTAAAAACTAGGCATTGATTTTAAAAACACCGAGAGCACTTTAAAAGCAATTAGAACTTATTTGTTTTCAAAAAGTATTTTTAACTTCAAATGAGACAGCGAGAGAGTACATTCTGACTTAAAAGTATAGTCCGAGTCAACAATTACGAGAGTGTGAGATAAAGTCTTTTAAATGAGTATTTTCTACTGAAAGATATTTGGTATTTAAAATATACACCGGTGATTTATCGAATCCCTGACGATTAATGTGTTGCATACTGATATCCCTGTATTAATATTTTCTTAAAAACTTAACTTCCTTTAGATTTAATTTTTGTTCAACCAAACCTCTAAAAATCATCTCCTTAGCTAAACATAGTAACATCGATAGCATTAGTTTGACCATCGATCCCTGTGGGTTCAATATCTTTTAAAACTAAAACGACTAGACTGTGCACTTGCAGTCAAGTACCCGATAGACTATATTTTATATACAGTCACGAGACGTATCAGAGTGATGGAAGAAGAACTAGAAGCATTGAATCAAATTCTAACTGTCAAATAGCGGGATACAAGTAATTGATTATAGAAAGCTCATAAAACTTTGATCAATGTAAGTTGTTTTCTAATATAACTTAATTTTTCATATTATTATTTTCTAATTCAATTCAAAAAGTTATATATTTAGTGAAAGGTTGGTAAAAGATTCAAACCACATACAATATAATAAACTCATCTTCTATGACATGTTGAGTGAAGAAAATGAAAGTTGCAATGTACAAGGAATAACATTAATAATAACATAAACAATAACATACCTATACAAACATGTCATACAATAACATACATATACAAAGCATCATACAATAACACAAGCAACAAAATTTATCAACAAAATACAACAACTTACCTTATCAAAATAATAATATACCTCAACAAAAACATCAACATACTTCAATTAAAATATCTAAAATAACACAAACAACAACATTTAGCAACAAAAACATAAACTTACCTTAACAAAACAACAACATACCTAAAAAAACATCAACATAACTAATAAAAAAACATCTAGAATAACACACGCAACAAAATTTATCAACAAAACAACAACTTACCTTAAGAAAACAACAACATACCTCAACAATAACTAAAACCTTTTACTTATCTAAACAAAATCAACAATATAAAATCTATTATCTCATCTTAACAACAAGAAAATAATAAACCCTATGTTGGACCAAAACAAATGTTTCACGTATATTTTGAACCAAAAATTAAAAAAAAAGACAAATATTTTGAACAACATCATAACTCATAAACTGTTTCACGTACGTACCTTTCTTTAAAAATACTCATAGAAAATGAACACAAAGATATGAGCTAACTATTTCTCTCGTGACATATTTTCTTTATTCATACTAGTTGGAGAAGTTGTGTTAGATTTTAGATTTTTGTAGAGATATGATGGATTTTTGAGAGATTGGGATAAGGCGAGAGACATTAGGGTTTCACTTTGAGTGCAGTCTGCTGTGAAGTGAATTAAGTTAGCTTATATATGTAAAATAATTCACAATGGCTGATAAAGCGAACTGTGATGAATTCTCATGATATTTATCTACGGTTGTTAATCTGGGTAATGGTGAAAAGTGTTTAATTTTTATTTTAAAAAAAATTAAGGGAACACCTTTTTTAATGAAAAAACTTAATTTAAGGTGTTGAAATTCAAAGTGTTTCACTCTTCACATATCACATAGATTGTTTGGTTGGTCTGTGGTTAAATATAATTTAAACATAAAAAAATAAAATGCATCTAATGAATATGTATTACTTCGATTGGTTATGTGACTGTGTTAAAAAAATATTATAAAATATGCTATTTGTAGTAGTGAAAGATAATTTAAATTTCACTAATAACAATATTAAAAATCAAATTTATATTAGGAATTTGACCTTGCTTGAGCATTATCATCTTCAAGTTTCTCTTCGTTTAAATTATTATCGTTTTTTTATTAGTTTGACAAACGTTTCTTTTTAGTAGAATGATTCATAATAAAAAAAATTATAAGTTAAAAAAAACTTGACACAAACCATCTAAAACAAAATTTTATTGGACGTGTCAATTTATTAACGGTAAATTAATTACTTTCAACAAATGAACATGATGATCACTCTATGTGAAGTTCCTCCTTATAAGAGAAATTATTATAATTTAATAATGGAAATCAGTTCATTGAATGGTCCAATGTTAATAATGAAGTGTTTTAAGTAATAAAAAACAAATAACAAATTAAAATTGCAAAATATGAGAATATATCTCATCCTTTTATTTTTGTCAGATCTCACAATCATTAAATCAATTGTAATTATGTGTTAATTCATCTTGGTTACAAAATATAAACATTCAAATATTTATATTTTAAAAATATTCTTAAAATTATGACTTCCTTAAAAATTTGATACATTGTGTTAAGAGCTTCAATATTTTATTAGAATTGGTATAATATCATGGAATGAAGTTAAATTAGTGAAAACATTTATAAATAGTACGTCATAAGCTAGACTAATTCAAGATAGATTGTTCAAAACTATTTAAAGCCTAGTAATTTAATTTTTTAATTTACTTTATATTTAGTCATAATAATTTAATTTAAAATAATACGAAACTTGCTAACATTTTAAAATATCATCAAAAAATTAAAATTTAACAATATATCTTTCTATAAATAAAAAACAATAGATCAAATCACGTATAATAATATGTTATATTTTATCATAAAAGTTAGATAATAATTAAAAAAAATCTTTTAAAAATAATTGATAGGGTAATTAAGGACGGATGAGCTAGATTTTCGATATGGATATTAATGATAAGCAAGACACAAAAGCATGTCATAGTGAGGTGAAGTCGAACGTGGTCGATTGAGACCATAAGATTAAATTGATGACTTTGGTTATCGACGGGTAACTTAACAATTCTCAGTCGAACGCTAGTCAATGACCAAGGGAACATGTTAAATTTGTACTTAGTGAAATTTTCAATATTTTAGTTAATTATTTTGATCAGTCGAATGAATCCGACGTGGATAAGACCAGGTGGTTATTCAGAGGCAGGTGGAAGTTCGTCGAAGATAACGACTGCATGGGGATGGGACGTGGCACAATGTGTCTAGTCGACCGTCGTGGGTAGTTATTTTTAGGCTAGTATATAAGGAGACTTTTGCTTATGTTATAGAGGTATGTAATTATACTAAAAATCCTGCAAACTCAAAGTAATTGCGTATTAAGAAATAAGTGAGGAAATATGTACGTATGCGTTCCACTTTTATGAATTCAGAGCATTTTACATTTAAGTTATTATTGCATTTAAGTTATTCTCTATCATTTTATCTTTAAATCTTTGCATTTCAATTTCAGACACTTTATTTGCAAAGCTTTTACATTTCGATTTCAACTAAGTTTGGATCATTATCTTTCAAACGTTGCTTTTCGATTTCGACAACAACATGTTCATAAACTACAATTTACAAAAATATATTCCATGATATTTTCGAGTTTGATCCTTTAAGTATTAATAGAAGCTTGTTTTATTTACCAAATTCACCAGTAAACAAATTGGCACACCCACCGTGGGGCACTTTTTGTGTGAAGTTTTAAGTTTCGTTTGCAAACTGTCATTTTGTTAAGTTCTTCATTTCATTGACTTCTCATTTTGTGAGTGTGCATGATATTGAGGAGTGGTAGGATAACTACGAGAGAAATTAGGACCCATGAGAAAATACATTAGAAGAATGGCTATTTCCATAAACAACAATGGAGAACAATCCTCTGATAGCACTAAGACGGGCACAATCGTTGCGCATCGTCTGAGCCAATCCATTCGATTGCTAGGACGACCACCATATCATCGATAACGGTTACACCAACAACTGTGCAAGAAGGGAAAGTTTTTTCCCTTTAATAACTCATAGTCACCCAGTGACTCCTAGACCAATTATGGCGATAAAATATAAGCCTTTCGCCATAGGTTTTACAATGCCAATGTCGGGGCGTGACCAACCTTATGGAATGCCAACATCAGTGATGGCAAGCCTACATACTAATCATGCAACTTTTGCAGATAATGCTATGAATACCTATTCGCCAATGTTAGCGTCTGTGTTGGTTCTTGTGTTGGCAACAATTTTGGTAAAACCTAGAGTGTTCACAAGTTGTCACATGTGTTGTCTTGACATAAGATAACATGTACCTGCATAATGTTTAAAATGTGATTATGCAGGATTTTACTGAGATGTCAGTCCCGATGTCATGACATCTGTATACAGAATATTCAGTCTGAATGTTATGTATTATGTGATTGCGTTTTTAATGCTAATCTATGTATGATTGATGAGATGATTGAACGCGCTATCAATCAGTAATTACAACTAGATTGACTTATTTTCCAAAGAGATATAATCAACTGTCATGAGAAGATATGAATGGAAAATAGTTTTAGGGTTTTATGATGTCCAAGCCCAACCAATTGCTTCTATATAAAGGACATGGAAAACCTGGTTTTATACATAAGAAATAACGAACGAAATATTTAGAGAGAATAAGGGTTTGAGTCTTGTGTGGTCGTGTGAATTGTAAGCCATTCAATTCATCCATCGATGATTGAATTAGTCTGATTTTGAGTTATAATTTGTCCACTCTAAAATTTGAAGCATGAGTGTGTGTTTACTTGATTGAAGCTTTTAAGTAAGATCAAGTATGTGTCTTTCAAGAGTGTCTTCTTTTCATTGTAATTCTTGTTTTATATCACTGCTGTGATTGAGGGGGAGTGAGTAGGATCTCATATCTAAGAGTTCTTAGGTAGAAGTCACATGGGTAGAGATTAGGTAAAAAGACTGTAACTTGAAGTTGTTTACTGAGAGTCTTTGAACTGATTTTATTTAGTGGATTTCCTTCCTGGCTTGGTAGCCCCCAGACGTAGGTGAGTTTGCACCGAACTGGGTTAAAAATTGCTTGTGTCTCTTGTATTACTGTTCTTTATCTTTGATCCTGTTTGTATTGTTTAGATATTAGTGTCGTGACATTACCTTCGACATCTCATATCTGATACCAGAATTTCAATTGGTATCAGAGCAGTCATCTTGCTCTGGTTCTAGGTGAGATCTAGGGACGTTACTTTCTGGTACTATGGAGAGAGATGGAGGATCTGTTCACAGACCACCTATTCTGGATGGATCCAACTATGACTACTGGAAACCTCAAATGGTAGCCTTCCTAAAATCTTTGGATAATAGGGCTTGGAAGGCTGTTTTAACAGGCTGGGAACATCCAATTATTACTAAGGATGGAGAAGCTATAACTGATAAGAAGGCTGAGGAACAATGGACCAAGGAGGAGGATGATTTAGCCCTTGGGAACTCTAAAGCATTGAATGCTATATTCAATGGAGTAGATAAGAATATATTCAGATTGGTAAATAATTGTGAGGTGGCTAAAGATGCTTGGAACATTCTCAAAACCACTCATGAAGGCACCTCTAGAGTGAAGATGTCTAGACTGCAACTGCTCACTACCAAGTTTGAAAATTTAAGGATGAAAGAAGATGAAAATATTCATGAATTTCATATGAATATCCTTGAAATTGCTAATGCCTCAGGAGCCCTGGGTGAGAAGATGTCAGATGAAAAACTAGTAAGGAAAATACTCAGGTCACTTCCCAAGAGATTTGCCATGAAAGTGACAGCCATAGAAGAGTCTTAAGACATTTCTAATATGAGAGTTGATGAGCTAACTGGATCCCTCCAAACATTTGAGATGAGAATGTGTGATGGATCTGAAAAGAAAGTCAAAAGCATAGCCTTCATGTCAAACACTGAGGAGAAAGAGGAGGAAAGTGGTCAAGATATTGATGAAGATCTGGAAAATGATGTAGCATTGCTGGGAAGACAGTTCAATAGACTTCTGAAAAAGATGGATGTAAGGTCTAAGGCTAATGTCAAGAACATCGCATCTGACATTAGTAAATCCAACAATGCTGGAAGAAGAACAAGATCAGATGAAAAACCCAAAGAAGATAAAGGAGTTCATTGCCATGAATGTGATGGGTATGGACACATTAGAACTGAATGTGGAACCTACCTCAAGAAACAGAAGAAGAGTCTTGCTGCCACTTGGTCTGATGAAAGTGAAACAGAAGAGTCTGCAAATCTTGTGACTTCCTTGAGTGGAAGATGGGGTTCTGATGAAGACTCAAGTGATGATGAAGTGACCTTTGATGAGTTAGCCACTACCTACAGAAAGTTGTGTCACAGAAGTGAAGAAGTGTGTCAACAAGTTGAAAGTCAGAAGAAAGTGATAGCACAACTGGAGAATGAGAAGGCAGAACATTTGGAAACCATATCTAAGTTAAAAACTGAAGCAGTATTCTTGAATTCTAAACTGGATGAGATGGCAAAGTATGTCAGAATGCTAAACAATGAAACTGACACACTGGTAGCAAACCTAAACCTAAGTGCAGTCACACTGGTAGCAAACCAGAGATGTCACATCATATGTCACAACATCATAAAGGAAGACAGTAGAAAGGGAAACATCAAAGATGGAGATGTCATTACTGTGGAAAATTTGGCCACATAAAACCATTCTGCTATAAGTTGTATGGATATCCTAGTCCTTCTCATCATCAACCTAGACATAAACATCACATACCTATCAACAGAAAACAATGGGTTCCTAGGACTGGTGTTACAAGCCTGATAGCTCACACTTCTTTTAGAGTTTCAGCCAAAGAAGACTGGTATTTTGACAGTGGGTGTTCCAGACACATGACTGGTAACAAAAACTTGCTAACTGGCCTTCATCCTCATGCCACCAGCTATGTAACCTTTAGTGGTGGAGAAAAGGGTGAAATCAAGGGAATTGGTAAGCTTAACTGCCCTGGAGTTCCTAATCTTGACAATGTCCTACTTGTTAAGGGACTGACTGCAAACCTAATAAGCATCAGTCAACTATGTGACCAAGGTTTAACTGTAAACTTCACAAAAACTGAATATCTGATTACTAATAAAGAAAATGAAGTGATCATGAAAGGAGTTAGGTCTAAGGACAACTGTTATATGTGGAGTTCTCAAGAAACTGGGTATTCTTCAATGTGTACTCTAGCCAAAGAAGAAGAAGTAAAGATATGGCATCAAAGATTGGGCCATTTGCAACTTAAAGGAATGAAGAGAATTATATCTGTTGAAGCAGTTAGAGGAATTCCCAACTTGAAGATTGACGAAGGAAGAGTTTGTGGGGAATGTCATATTGGAAAACAGACAAGGATGTCACACCAGAAGCTCAGACATGACACCACTTCCAAAGTGTTGGAACTCCTCCATATGGATTTGATGGGACCCATGCAGGTGGAGAGTTTTGGTGGGAAGAAATATGCTTATGTAGTGGTAGATGACTTCTCTAGATACACCTGGGTTAATTTTATAAGAGAAAAATCTGATGTATTTGAAATCTTCAAAGATCTTTGTCTAAGACTTCAAAGAGAAAAAGAAAGTCAAGTTATCAAAATCATAAGTGATCATGGGAAGGAATTTGAGAACAGGAAATTTGTTGAATTCTGTGCATCAGAAGGAATTAGTCCTGAGTTCTCATCTCCCATCACTCCCTAGCAAAATGATGTGGTAGAAAGGAAAAATAGAACTCTTCAAGAATCAGCCAGAGCTATGATTCATGCCAAGAAATTTCCCTACCACTTCTGGGCTGAAGCTATGAACACAGCCTGCTATGTTCACAACAGAGTAACCTTGAAGAAAGGGACTCCTACTACCTTATATGAAGTTTGGAAAGGGAGAAGACCTATTGTCAAATACTTCCATGTGTTTGGTAGTAAATGTTATATCTTGACTGATCGTGAACAAAGAAGGAAGATGGATCCCAAAAGTGATGAAGGAATATTTCTGGGCTACTCAATAAACAGCAAAGCATATAGAGTATTTAATTCCAGAACAAAAGTAATGATGGAATCTATCAATGTTGTGGTTGATGATCACTAGACTGATGTCACAGACGATGTTGAGACATCTCTAAATGATCCCCCATCTGATTTCTCAAACAAAAATGATGAGAGTGAACCTCCTCAAGCTGAACCTGAAGCTGACAAAATCAACAAGGGACCCTCCATCAGAGTTCAGAAGGATCATCCCAAAGATCTCATTATAGGAGACCCTAATAAAGCGGTCACAACTAGATCAAGAGAAGTGATCTCGCATGGTTGTTTTGTGTCCAAGATTAAGCCTAGGAATGTCAAGGAAGCCTTGGCTGATGAGTTTTGGATCAATGCCATGCAGGAAGAGTTAGTCCAATTCAAGAGGAATGAAGTATGGGAACTGGTTCCAAGACCTGAAGGAATAAATGTCATAGGAACAAAGTGGGTGTATAAGAATAAATCTGATGAACAAGGGGTGGTTACTAAAAATAAAGCAATATTGGTAGCACAAGGATATACTCAAGTTGAAGGAGTTGATTTTGATGAAACATTTGCCCCTGTAGCTCGCCTCGAGTCCATTAGACTATTGCTTGGAGTGGCATGTATTCTGAAGTTCAAAATGTTCCAAATGGATGTAAAAAGTGCCTTCTTGAATGGATATTTAAATAAGGAAGTATATGTTGAACAACCTAAAGGATTCACAGATCCAAATCTTCCAAAGCATGTGTACAAGTTGAGAAAAGCCCTCTATGGTTTGAAACAAGCTCCTAGGGCTTGGTTTGAGAGACTCACAGTGTTCCTCACTAACAATGGATACAGGAAGGGAGGTATTGACAAGACCATATTTGTTAAGAATGAAGGAGGAAAACTCATGGTGGCTCAAATATATGTGGATGATATTGTGTTTGGTGGGATGTTTAATCAGATGGTCGAACATTTTGTTAAACAAATGCAATCTGAATTTGAGATGAGCCTTGTTGGAGAGCTGACCTATTTTCTTGGGCTACAAGTCAAGCAGATGGAAGATTCTATCTTTCTATCTCAAAGTAAATATGCCAAAAACATTGTTAAGAAGTTTGGCAAGGAGAATGCAAGTCATAAAAGAACACCTGCTCCTACATATCAGAAAGTCTCCAAAGATGAAAATGGTGTTAGTGTAGATCAAAGTCTATACAGAAGCATAATAGGAAGTCTGCTATATCTCACAACAAGCAGACCTGACATTGCATTTGCTGTAGGTGTTTGTGCTAGATATCAAGCTGAACCAAAAGTCAGTCACATAAACCAAGTGAAGAGGATACTGAAATATGTCAATGGCACCAGTGACTATGGGATGTTGTATACTCATGGTTCTGGATCTATGCTGACTGGATACTGTGATGCTGACTGGGCTGGAAGTGCTGATGATAGGAAAAGCACATCAGGAGGATGTTTCTTCTTGGGGAACAACTTGATATCATGGTTTAGCAAGAAACAAAATTGTGTATCCCTATCCACTGCTAAAGCTGAATACATATCAGCTTGGAGTAGTTGTTCTCAACTGGTTTGGATGAAACAAATGTTGACTGAATACAATGTCACACAAGATGTCATGACATTGTACTGTGACAACCTGAGTGCTATAAATATTTCTAAGAATCCTATTCAGCACAGCAGGACAAAGCATATTGATATTCGTCATCACTTTATTAGAGAACTAGTGGAAGAGAAAATCATAGCCCTGGAGCATGTTACTACTGAAATGCAATTAGCTGACATATTTACAAAGGCTTTGGATGCTAATCAATTTGAATGTTTAATAGGGAAATTAGGGATTTGTATCCATGAGAATTTATAGCAATTAATTTGGAATGGAAAAGGTAATAAAAATATTGTTTGCCCACTTAAAAGAAAGTGCCCCATTTATGGTAAATCATTACCTAGTATTGGAACTACCATTTATAGCATTTCTACACGCAACCTCAACTCAACCACTTCCATCTTCATCAAACTGTATCGACCATCTCTGCTAGGGAAACAAAAATTCTTTCACAAGCTCAACAAGATGTCACAACATCCTTCATCTTCTAGTTCAAAACATGCGCACAAAGCAAGAACACCATCCATGGATTTTCTTCATGAAGACATTTTGGAAGTTATTCCCCTTTTAGTCATCCCAGGCAACGCACCTGGTCCATCCTCCACTGCTGGACATAGTCAAGGTAACAGTTCTGATAACCCTACCTCTAAAGATGACATGCATCATACTAATCGTGTCATTAGAAATTTGGTCACAAGGATCCTAAATGAAGGACACTCAGTCAAGGGAGTTTCAACTCCTCTATCTAGAAGGGACCCCTCACATGAGGTGGAACCTCACAATGAGAAAGATGATGATTCATCTAGGTCATAGAAAGATATTGCTGCAGAAGGACTATGTTCTTTAGGGTAAACCTTGCCTAGTAAGAAATCTATAGATGCTTCTCAGAAGCATGACTCTGGTAAGAAGGTGATTGACTTGGAAGAAGAAAACTCAGATGATGAAGATGCCACCTTGCTTCACCACTTGAGCCAAGTGTTTCAAAGAGAATGAAGACCAGGAAGGGCAGGTCTGTATTTGAGATGATGACAGCCAGAACTAGTAAGAAGGCTACTGTTGTAGGTCCTTCAAAGTCATGGAGTAAAGTGGAGGTAAAGAAGAGAAAGGTAAGAGAAAGTTTTGATTCAAAGGATGATGTTGAAGACGATGTCCCCGACATCTCTCCTATCAAAAGGTCCACTGTTAGAAAATCTTCTGCTAAGGTTGCTGTTGTGCATTTGGATAACATTTCCTTTCATCTGGAAGATGGTGCAGCCAAGTGGAAATTTGTAATACAGAGGAGAGTAACTGTGGAAAGGGAACTGGGAAAGGATGCTGTGGAAGTTAAGGAGGTTATGTATTTGATCAAGTCTATTGGTTTAATGAAAATAGTTAGTGGGTTAACCCATTGTTTTGAAGGTCTTGTTAAAGAGTTTGTGGTGAACATCCCTGAGGATGCTGACAAGAACAACAAAGAGTTTTGTAAGGTGTTTGTTAGAGGAAGGTGTGTAGGGTTCTCTCATACTGTGATCAATAAGTTCCTAGGAAGAGGAACAAAAGGTGTTGTTGAATTAGAGGCCACAGACAATGAGGTATGTAGGAAAATCACTGCTGGACAGGTCAAGGAGTGGCCAAGCAAAGAGCATCTCTCTGCTGGCAAATTAACTGTAAAATATGCTATCTTGCATAAGATAGGGTCAGCCAATTGGGTACCAACAAACCACATCTCAACAATCTCTAATGCTCTTGGAAGGATCATATTTGCTATTGGAGCCAAGCTTAACTTTGATTATGGAAGGTTCATGTTTGAACACATTGTCAAACATGCTTCAACAAATATAGTGAAGCTGCCCATTGCTTTTCCCTCAATAATTTATGGGATAATCCTAAGCCAGCAACCTGGAATACTGAACACAAGTGATATCCCTAGTAGAAGAAAACCTCCATTGTCAGTTCATTACAAGTTATTTGAAGGCAGTCATGTCAATGACATTGTCATGACATCTGTTATGAAGAAGCCAGCCTCTCAAGGTGGCCTGATTGCTGAACTGAAAGAGACCTGTAAGGAATTGGAGACTGGGATTAGGGTGGCTAAAGCTAGGAAAGAAGCTCTTGAAGTTTTGATTAATAGCTTGGAGCAAGGAGACATGGATAATGTTGGTCAAGCCAAGGACACAAATGCCCACACCTCAAGTGAGAGGTCTGAATCTCAGGATAAATCAAGTGGCAGTTCTGGATCTGAAGCTGATGAAGATGCTAGCTCCTCAGACTGAGTTATGGTGAAGATGGTTCCCCTGTTATGATTATGTGTTGTTTGATGTTTGATGTTTTTTTTGGCAGTCCTGTTTGATGCCATTATGTAATTTTTTTTGGGTTCAATTTGTAAGTTCTATGGATTTCTTTTTATCTCAACACATATAGCTGTGTATAATTTGGTTCTGTAACACCCGACAATATGTTTTAACATTTTATATGTTATAACATGCTATGTGACATTCTCTGTTGGACTAATTGACATTTATTTTGTCTAATTGGTCTCTTTGGTCTATTTTGACTAAAAAGGGGGAGAAGTTACTATGTGGAGAGCTGCAGTTAATATGTAGAGGAGAGTTGCAGTAATATGTGCTATGAAGTAGCTAGGCTATAAACAGGTGATAGCTGATGTTGAACAGAATGATGTTCTGTGTTGTACAGGTGATGTTGAAGGAGATGTCAGATGGAGTGATGGATGTTACAGGTGTTGTTGAAGGAGATGTCTGTGTTGAACAGACTTAGGGGGAGAAGAAGCACTTATGTGTTTAATGTGTGTTTACTAGTTGCTATAATAGCTAGTAAATGTGTGATTTATTACTTCTGCTGGTGCTTAACTGCTGATATGTTTTTTACTCTTGTGAACAAATGGACTGATATATGTTTTAGCCAAAATTTGCTAAAGGGGGAGTTTGTTGGTTCTTGTGTTGGCAGCAATTTTGGTAAAACCTAGAGTGTTCACAAGTTGTCACATGTGTTATCTTGACCTAAGATAACATGTACCTGAAGAATGTTTAAAATGTGATTATGCAGGATTTTACTGAGATGTCAGACCCGGTGTCATGACATCTATATACAGAACATTCAGTCTGAATGTTATGTATTATGTGATTGCGTTTTTAATGTTAATCTATGTATGATTGATGAGATGATTGAACGCGCTATCAATCAGTGATTACAACTAGATTGACTTATTTTTCAAAGAGATATAATCAACTATCATGAGAAGATATGAATGGAAAATAGTTTTAGGATTTTATGATGTCCAAGCCCAGCCAATTGCTTCTATATAAAGGACATGGAAAACCTGGTTTTATACACAAGAAATAATGAACGAAATATTGAGAGAGAATAAGGGTTTGAGTCTTGTGTGGTCGTGTGAATTGTAAGCCATTCAATTCATCCATCGATGATTCAATTGGTCTGATTTTTGAGTTGTAATTTGTCCACTCTAAGCTTTGAAGCATGAGTGTGTGTTTACTTGATTGAAGCTTTTAAGTAAGATCAAGCATGTGTCTTTGAAGAGTGCCTTCTTTTCATTGTAATTCTTGTTTTATATCACTGTTGTGATTGAGGGGGAGTGAGTAGGATCTCATATCTAAGAGTTCTTAGGTAGAAGTCACATGGGTAGAGATTAGGTGAAAAGACTGTAACTTGAAGTTGTTTACTGAGAGTCTTTGAATTGATTCTATTTAGTGGATTTCCTTCCTGGCTTGGTAGCCCTCAGACGTAGGTGAGTTTGCACCGAACTGGGTTAACAATTGCTTGTGTCTCTTGCATTACTGTTCTTTATCTTTTATCCTGTTTGTATTGTTCAGATATTAGTGTCGTGACATTACCTTCAACATCTCATATCTAATACCAGAATTTCAGTCTGGGTCGGCCATGAGTAACCATGGTCAAACCATTCCATTCCATATGGGAATGGGATTTGGTTCCCAGGCAATGCCAAAGTTTACGTCAAATTCTGTAATGGCAATGCGACAACCGATGGATGAGAGTAACCACAATATAATAAATACTCTTACCCAACAAATGGGTACTATATTTAACCCATTGAATCAAAATACGAATCAGAGTTACCAATAGTTGGAAACTCAAATGAATCGAATTGTTGATTTTTTTAGCGCTCCACCATTGCAAGTTCGACCTGTGGTGCAACCCTAAGTCATTAGCCAAGTTTGAAATGAAGGGGTAGCCTTAGAGGAAAACACGGTAAATTAGGGGTAACAATTTATGCCCCAGGTAGTTGAATAAGAGATACCTAGGGAATTTGAGCATCAACTTGTCATAATTGTTAATCGAAACCAAGATGCGGATCAAGTCGTTCACCAAGTTCGACAAGGAAATCAGTTGGGAGAAAACCACCTTGCAACCATTGTCGAACGAATAATGGCTCAAAATGGTGTGAACATAGGCCTACAAAGGAAAAATTATATGTCTCCTCTATCAGAATATGTGTTACAAACTAAATTGCCAAGGGGATGGATAGTCCCTAAGTTCACCAAATTTACTGGTGATACAAATGAGTCCACCGTCGAGCATATCTCCCGATATTTGACCGAGGCGGGAGACATAGCGAATAATGAGAACTTAAGGATGAGATAATTTCCTAGTTCTCTCAATAAAAATGTCTTTACATGGTTTACATTGCTCCCTGACCATTCCATCACTTGTTGGACTTGATTAGAAAGGTTGTTCCATGAGGAGTTTTACATGGGGCAATAAAAAATTAGTTTGAAAGAGTTATCGAGTGTGAAGCAAAAGTTCGATGAATCAATCAATGATTACCTAAATCAATTATGATTATTAAAAATGCGATGTTTTACTCAAGTTCCTGAGCACGAGTTAGTGGAAATGGTTGTTGGAGGGTTAGATTATTCTATTAGGAAGAAATTAGATACACAATATCTGAGAGATATGACTCAGTTGGCCGACAGAGTTTGGCAAGTCGAAACACTAAAGGCTGAGAAAGCCATAGTAAACAAAGGTAAGAAGGAACATATGGCCTTTGTCGACATGGAAGACAACGACTTGACGTCAGATGTTGAATATAACCATGTCGAAGAAATTGAGGCCTATGTAGCTGAATTAAAGCCAGATCCCCTATATGTGTGTAAGTTGCTTACGCCTGAAAATGGGAAGAATCCTCTCAAACCTAAGAAAAATGATAAGTTCCCTAAGAAAAGTTACAACTTCGACGTGACGAAATGTGATAAGATTTTTGACTTATTGGTCGCAAATGATCAAGTATTAGTGCCACCAGGCGTGAAGTACCACCATTGGAACAAAGAAAGAAACAAGGATTTTGTAAATATCATAATTTTCTAGGGCATAAGACCTCACAATGCTTTCTTTTCAGGGATCTTGTTCAGAATGCGTTGAACGAAGGAAGACTGAAGTTTTCCAAAAGTAAGGCTCCAATGAAAATTGACTCTGACCCGTTACAAGTTGGTGACACCAGTTACGTAGAGCTTGTAACCATAAACATGGTCGAAATTACTGAGGATTTCGACATGGTTGAGTTCTAAAGTGAGAATCAGATTGAGGCTGTTTACCGTAAGGCTGGAGAGGGGTTGCTGGAATTTCTCCACAGGTGCAAATCTAAAGATTCAGAAGTGATGTTGTGCCCTTGATGCAATGTTCTGTTCGATAAAATGGTTGCAAAGAAGGTAAAAAATGCCCAGTAGGCAAAGAAGAATGAGAATTGGAGGAAGAATAGGCCTCAATTTTATTTTGACAAAATGGGGGTTCCTCAGAAGAAGGAACAGTTCCCTGCCCAACAAAAGAGTAAGCTCGTTACTTATGTACCAACATCCAATGCTCCCCAAGGGAGATGGTTGAAACTTGCTGACAAATGACAACAATCTGGGAATCAAAAGTGAGGGAATTTTGAAATGGGTCGAGGTTCACCGATGATTTATCGAGAGAATTTTCAGATGTCGGAGAGGCGTTCATATGGTTCCAATAATTATAAAGGAAAAAACCCAATGTCAAGAACCCAATGAAGGAGATTCCAACGCAAGAAAAAAGGTGAGAAGGAAGATTTAGAATCAAGTAATAATCAGACATATCAAAGTCAAGTGAAAAATAAGATAAAGAAACCCCTGTGAAGATAATTGTTCTCTCCTAAAATAAGTTAGTCAAAAGGAAAGGAGAAAGAAGAGGTAC
Organism: Lathyrus oleraceus; assembly: GCF_024323335.1. NCBI lineage: Eukaryota > Viridiplantae > Streptophyta > Magnoliopsida > Fabales > Fabaceae > Lathyrus > Lathyrus oleraceus. Next base: position 179,536,061 of record NC_066582.1, read on the forward strand.
CATCGAAGGATGACAAGTTAGTGACTGACAATTTCGACTCTAGGTCGGAAGATGATTTTGACGTGTTGTGCAACATGGTTTATGTACTCCCTAATGAGTACAATTGTGTAACAGAAGTGGATGAACCTGAAGATTGTGAGGAAGAAGGTCTGGCTAAGCAAAAACCACTATGCTATTTCGGGATGGACAACAGGTGTATCGAAGAACATAATACGTTTTTCGAATGGCCTCATGAGGGGATGAAAAGTCATTTGAAACTCCTATTTATAAGAGCAAAAATACAGAATACGACAGTGAACAAAATTCTGGTACATGGAGGAAAAAATAGGAAAGTTCGACACACACTTAAGGCCTTATAACATGGTGCTTTCAAATTATGAAGCGAAGACAAGACAGACTAGGGAGGTTGTCGTACCCCAAATTTTGCCCATATTTCATATGCTTTCTAGTGTCACTTTATTTTGAATAAGTGAAATGACACAATTGATAAGAGAACTTGTCTAAGGAGTTGTAAGTATGAGAGGTCATGAGCTTGAATCCCACATTTCTCACTTTTAGTGCATTTTTTCTCTTTTATTTATTTATTTCCCTATTTTAAACTTTTTGCATTATTTTCAAATCACAAAAAATCATAAAAATATCATTTTATTATTAATTTTCATATTTCTTATTAATACATTTTTTAAAATATTATTTTTTTCCATTAAATTCACGATTTTATGCATAAAATAGTCATAAAATCACAAAATAAAAAAAATTGGAAATATTTTGTTCTTTTTTTAGGATAGTGATTTAATTTGATTTTCATTAAAAACACAATAAAACTATTTAGAAGAGGGATTTTGTTCTTTTTTCATTTTAGGATAGTTTATGTTAATTTTAGAAAAAATCAGCATGATTAATCAAAATGGGAATAAATCAAAAATCAATTAAATTTGATTCATAGGTTTTTTATTATTTTGATTAGTTGTAATCAGATTTAATGCATTTTTAGAGTTAAACATAACTCCTAGACAATATAAATAAGATAGACATTTTCTATTTTCAGGGCATTTTCCCTTTTTCATTTGTTTTTACATTTTCTACAAAAGAATCATAGATTTCATTTTTTTAACCATATTTTATTAATTTTCATATTTCTTATTTAGGCATATTTAAATATTATTTTTTTCACTTTTTTCCATCTTATTCATAAAAATATCCAAAAAATCATAAAATAAAAAAATATTCGAAAATATTTTGTTCATATTTTAAGTATTGTATTTTAGGATACTTATTTATTGAATTTAGGAAATGATTAATCTGATTGATTAAAAAAGATCATAAATTAAAATCTTTTTCTTATTATTATTAGTTTATTTTTATTATTATTATTATAAATTTTTATTTAAATTTATAAAGCCATGAATCCATTCATATTCATTAGCTTGACCCTTAAGAAATAGATAATATCAGGTCAAATGAAATCATTCTAAAAATGGACAAATTTCATTCAATTCTTGACCTAATTTTTATCTATAAATAGTGTAGCGGTAAATTTATGACCATTAAGCTATGAATAAACTTAACGTCAATAAAACCAGAGTCGCCACCGCGCTTTTATTGTTTCCAAAGGAAAAAGCAAAAATACGAACAAAACTCAAAGATAAGAAGTTTTCAAATCAAAACTAATAAAATGTCAGAGATTACAGGTAAGGGGGTAGGTTACACAGAGAGAAGGTGTTAGCACCCAAAGTGTCATAGGTACTCCTAGGGAGCCCTTTTTTATGTGTGTATGTGTTTTTTGGTATAAAAGATGTTTGTAATAAAGAGAGTGTGAGGATGAGAAAAGAATTCATTGATTATATTTTTGTGTTTGATAAGACCTTCGGACTTGTGCCTACGTACCAACATAAAAATGAGGGATCGAAATCTCGTAGTTCGTGGTATCAATTTCAAAATGAGTGAATTACTTTTAACCAAAGTTTAAGTTTAAAAGAGATACAAAGGACCCAAAAGTTTGAATTAGTGTTAGTTCTTTTTGTCTTTTGAAATTTTAAGTCAATATGATTAGATTTATTTACACGTTTGATTTAAGAAAAGAGTTTAAAAATGCAATGGCATAAGGCCAAAGTTTCTAATTTTGCAATAAAATCTAAATTTAGAAATCACAAGCAAAGAAGGTTTTTAAAAAGAGTGAGAGATTTGAAATTTAAGAAGTGGGAGGATATGAAGAGACTAATCCTAAGCAAAAATTTAAAAGTTAAGAGTTGAAAAGATCTGACCAATGGGATGCATTCCTATAGACAAGAATATCATATAGAAACCCATTTTTCCCTTTGGACTTTATGATCAAGCAATATCGATACACAAATAGCAAGATGAAGAACAAGGCATCAAATAAAGATTGCCACATCCAAGCTAGAAACTTCATAATCTTCTTCATAATCTTCCCCATGTATCAGATGACATACTCCTTGAATGACTCAGAATAAGGCATTAGACACAGGTTCAAAGTAATATTTGCACCAATACCATGTAGCAGATGAACGGAAGTGGATCCCAATACTTGCATCAGATGAAAGCTCGCTTTATAAAGACTTGGTTTCAGAAATGTTGGCATTGGCCAAGTCCTTTTGTATAGGGAATGCTGCCTAATTCTAAGTCCAAGTCTCAGATTAAATCCGACAGTCCACACAAATATTTTTTTAGGGTTTTTGTTGTTTATTAGGTACTTTAAGCTCCTAAGACCACAAACACAAACAAAATACAAAACAAGTATACACAATCACAATATAATCACAATATATGGCTCAAGTGAGCAAAGTGAAAAATAACATTAAAATAAACAAGTTAAATGATATGTATAATGACAAATGATAAAAGACTTGAATTTAAAGTGCGTAAAAGTAAATGTCTTAAAATTAAAACTTAGACAAATGTTAGTTGGTTAGATGTTAGTGAAATTTGGTTTTTCAACTTTTTTAAGTCATTCTTTGGAGAACACTCAATCCTCTATTCACAAGCATGGATCCTTGAACCAAGACATCTTCCAAAGGAAGGAAAAAAGGCCAAGTTTCCACACAATACCATGAAAGGGGGGAGACTTTCAATCTCACTTACTAGAATACTATGCCTTTTGTGTCAAAATTTAGCGCTATGTTAAGCAATCGTAATTGTACTTATGTAGAAGTCACAACTATCTGAGGTCGGACAATAATTTTTTTGGTGTTAATGCATGTTAGAGATATGGTATAATGAACCATACTCCTAAAACATACCACGCACAAAAAGAAAATGATCAAAGGGTGGACCTAATCTCATCCATACTTGTATTGGTTCATGAACCAATTAGCCTTAGGATATTGAGATGTCATTGGCCAATGAGAGGAGTGAGATAAAAAGGGATTGAAGATGAAAAGGGAGGGGAAAGGAGACAAACACAAATTGGTCATGGGAAGAATTCATCAAATTAAAATCATTCATTCATTTTGGGAGATGAAATGTACATTTCATCAATCCGCTAAATCCAATGGTTTTAATCCAACAAAAGTCAAATCAACCTTGACCAAGACCCAAACACATAGTCAAACTCCACAAGTCAATAAAAATGGCTCAACACAAATTATTTCAATTAAACAAATTAAAAATCAACAAAAAATGCATTAAATTAAATTATGTTTTATCAAAAACCTAAAACCTCTTCAAAACACCAAATAAATGGCCAGGAGATTTATCATAGGTCAAACAATGTCAAAGGACCTTGGAGAAAAAAATTCACTATTTTTGAAAAGTCATAAGTATTTTTAAACAATTAAAAATATGCACAAAAATAATTAGATCATGAAAATATCAATATTGATCCAAAAAATAATTTTAATTCATAAAATGAAAGAGAAAAATATTTGAATTTTTTTGGTGAAAGTCCCATATTTTTTGGATCAATAATGAAATTAATATGAATTAATGAAAATAAAGCAGTAAAATGAAAATTCAGAAATTAAAAAATATGTGGACCATCTGATCTCCCTCATTAATTGAGGTGGCAGATCAGATGGTCCAAAGCGCGCGTTCCATGTGGTCTTGATTCAAATGAGCAATACACGTGGTAATCACAACCAACGCCCCAGATTAAAACATTTTGAATGGATCTGTGGTTGAGAAGCTTGTCAACACATCAACGAAGCCAGAGCTCCGGTGGACCTCACCAGACTGGTCCACCTTCAACAATCACCAAAATGAAAAAAAGCAAGACATTGATTTAAAGAAAAAATGCTCAGGAGCTCGAATATGACCTCAATTTTGTCTAACTCCAAGTATATGAGAAGATACAGGGAGTTAAACTTTGAGGATCAAGAACTGAGTTGCTTCGATTTGACCTCGAAGCAACTCAATCTTGTTGCCTACATTGGTAGGACTTTAGACAACCAAAAATCAACAAGAATAATGGAGAAATAAGAGAGAATGGAATAGTGGAAGTTTTTGAAAATTCACCTTCGAGTTGATCCAATTTGACTTGATCTTGATCTGGATTTGATTGCTTTCTCCTCCTCTTGCTTGTAGAAACCAAATGAACTGAAAATGGAAGTGAATTTCTGGAGTTTGAACTTCCAAATAGATGGTGAAGTTCAAGCTCGATTTCAAAAGAAATCTCAGAATATTCTATGGTAGTGAGGGTTTGTAGTGGTCTAACAAAGCTTGGGCAAAGTATTGATGATGAATTTGAAGCCTTAAGCTTGTTTAAATAGGCAATGTGTTTGATATTTACACCACTCGAAAATTGGACAAAAATAGTAATTTACTTGCATAGGTTCATGGGCAATCATTTGAGCCTCAAGAGTGATGCAATCCAACTCCAAATTGTGTACAAAGTTTGCTAAAACCATCATGTGCAAGCATGAAAATGGAAATGATCATGTGAAGTTCAAACTTGCCCAAACACTTCCCGTAATGAAACCAAGTGCAAGTCCTTCAATTTTCGTCCAAATGAGACGATCATGGATGTTTTGGAAAGGTGAGATCAAGGGGAACAACTTTAATATTGAAAACATTTTCATTTGAAGCTTGGATCATGATGAATTTTGACGTGGGAGTTTGGGAAATCAAACATATTTGAAAAGTTTCTAAGTCCCAAGTCGAATGTTCATTTCTTCCGCCTTGAATAACTTTTTCTATGGACTTCAAATGAGAAAAGTTCCTTCATCAAAGTTGTATCTAATTCAAATATATTCAATTTGGTTACCAATTTGACCTCATTTGGATTTGGCATTCAGGAGTTATGCATTTTAGAAGTTGAGGAAAATCACTTGTTCAATGGTATTGGTCCAAAATGACCTATAATGTTTCCTCTTGGCATATGAATTTGCAAGTTGAATTTGCACTTCCTCCAAACATAAACGTTTAAGTATACATTTTTAATTTTATCATGCAATTTGAATGGCTTTCATATCATGAAAATTGAGCAAGTTATGATCTTGGGAAGTTGACCTCCAAATTAGGGTTTAGACAAAATGACCTATAATCTTTCACCATAAAAAATGACTTTCCAAGCAAAAATAGATCTATACCTTAATGTGAAAGTTGTTTGGAATGTCATATAGAGTAACTTTTATCTTGGAATCATTTTCATATGACAAAATTTATAGGAGATAGGGGCTAGGGAACCCCAGTTTTGACTAGTTAACTTCCTCTGGTCAATCACCATGAACCAACTTACTAGCTTGACATTATCTTGACTTTTGGGACTCATGGAGGATCATATATGTATAATATGATGTAACGTGAATTATCCCTTGAAATATTTTTTCAATTGTTGAAGAAGTCACATAAGATACCCAGATGAATTAGGGTTTCCAAGGCAAACTAACTCCAAACTCTTGATGATTTCTTGATCAAAATAACATGTGAAGATCATGGTGATCCATATATGACACTTAGAGTCAAAGTAAACCAATTCTTGATTGAACTCCTTGAATTGAGGGTCTTAAACCCTATATATGAGCTTGATAGAGCATAGGTGAACATGCACACTACCTACAAAAGAGTTAAAATATACAATGACATATTTTTGGCATTTTGGTTAGTAATAATGAAAAATAAAGTATAATACAATCAAATGTGCTTGGTGATCTCTCCCAAAGCAAACCCAATGAATGAGGGGTAAAGAAAATGCCAAGGTGTGATCCCAATGCTAATGCATATGATGAGAATAGCATGAGGGATCTTAGGGTCAAAATTGGGGTCTTACAACTTCCCTTATTTAAGGACGTTCTAGCTGAGGAGATGAAGGTTAAAATCTTCGTATCAACTCAACAGAATAGGCTTAAATAACAACATAGAGACAAATTTTGGTCCCTTAGAGACCTCATGATGCATATGATATGAATGCTAAAATAATATCTGTGGGGAAAATTTGCCACAAGAGAAAAGAATCCGGAGAGACTGAAAGTCCATACGAGTATAATGCATTCCACAAGGGAAACTCACTGGGGAGACAGAGACTTTGGGGGATAAAAGTTATGAGTAGGCCAGGCTACGACGTAAAACTGCTAGGGGACATGAGGGATTCCATGAAAATAAATCAATGGAAAGACTCAGCCGGGGAAAAAGGAAAAAAATTGCAAGGGAAATGGGTAAATTAGGACAAAACTGAAATACTCGATCCAAACAGGGGACGACGATTACACTGAGGAAATATGCACTCAAACTCAACTAAGGAAGAGATGATCTTCAACACAGGAGTAATAGAAATGTATTATCCACTACCGGTTTCTGGATAAGGTAATAACAAATCTGATAGGGAGGACATCCGTTACCGGTTAGGGTAAACATATCAATGATGACTCGCTGAGGGAAAACATGAGGTGTATTCATTACCAGTTACTGGGTAAGAATGACCTATCGGGGAAAAGCCAAAATAGGATTTACGACTACCAGTTACTGGGCAGAAGACCAATGGGAGAGAATATTCGTCACTGGTTAAAGTGAACATATCAAGGATAGACTCAAAGGGAAGAATATTCGTCATTGGTTAAGATGAACATATCAAGGATAGACTGCCAGAAAAAGTAGGAATTACATCTATCAAATACTGGATAGAATACCGAAAAGAGAATATTCGTCACTGGTTAGGATGAACATATCAAGGATAGACTCCGCAAAAGGGGAAGCAGGATTTACAACTACCGGCTACTGGGCAGAAGACCGCAAAGAGAAGGAAACTCGTCATCGGTTAGGATGAACATATCAAGGATTAACCCTCTAGGGAAAGAAACAGGGATTACAACTACCTTTTTACTGGGTAGAATACCAAAAAGAGAATATCCGTCATCGGTTAAGATGAACATATCAAGGATAGACTCAAAGCAGGGGAAGAAAATATTCGTCATCAGTTAGTATGAACATATCAAGGATAGACTTCCCGGGGAAACGTGAAAACGAATCCGCTGGGGAAAAATAAGTTACTTCTGTCGGGTATTGGGCAAAAGTGAAATACTTGCAAATTGAGAAGAATATTACCAGTTACTGGGTAATAGACTCTCGGGGGACCAAAAGCATCTGTCTAGGTAAGATCTAGAAAGAAACGGTCAATCAAAGACTCAACCCAATGAGAATATATCTCAGTGGGAGTGGTCTCATCCAAATAACCAACTGGGGAGGAAACTGAAATAATGATCATCCACGAGGAAATAACTCAATGGAGAATGAGAAAGGTTAAATTCTTTCTACTTAAGGGGATGACACTCTACAATTGAAAGAGGACAAACACACCAAATCTGCGTGGGGGGGGGGGGAGGGGGAATGATACCACCATAGCAGAGGATCAGAGAAATAATGAATCATATAGTGCAAATAATGTAATAATGAAAATCTGTGGATGTTTATGTATATGTATATGTATTTATGATGATTATGCTAACAAAACAATCACAAAGGATACGACTGTTGCTGGTTTGAATCATCAATACAATACTCGACCAATCTCAACAGGGAGAAACCAACTAGAGAAACAAAGGTAAAGGATGAACGCGAATCATCTATCTTAAAGGCTCAACCCTGGTTGGGGAAAAGGGAGAGATCTGCCGAAAATCTGCACTATCAATTCTGCAGGGAATTTTAGGTCAAAACCATATCAAATAGGGAGACAACCTTACAGAGGACCATACAACTTCTCTAGAATCCGTGCTGAATGAAATTCGTTAGAGGGAAACAATAATCTGCTGATACAGTGCGCCTACAACTCGACGGAGGCATTAACAAACTCAATTGGGGAAATCAACAAAACTCGGCTGGAGATGCAGAAATGCTGCTGGGAATGAAACAGAGACCATGCCAACTGCTTGGGGAAAACTAACAATGCTTTGCATTTTAGGGCTCACCTGTTCTTGGCCCGCTGTTGATATTCCTTAAATGAAATCGATTGCTTTTAAAAAGTAATTGCTCTTATTATTTAAGAAAACATGATTTTAATTTAAAAATTAATTTCAAAATGATCATCACAAAAATTAAAATCTATTTGGCTAAAAGATAAATAAGAGTAGAAACAATTGGATAAAAAGCCCAACTTTATTTAATGGAATGATAGGACTCCATAGATCTTTACAAAAATTGAAAAATGGTAATTAACATGGAAAATGGCTACATTGAATACAATGATCACTAATCCTTCTACCGACTTCAATATCCACTGTGCTCTTGGATTCGGTTGAAGATGAATCAGAAACAAAGGTTGTGCTCAAGAATGTCTTCAAGACTGAAGATCAGCAAGATACAATTGCTTGCCATAATCCATAATTTTTGCATAAATTGACCCAAGGTGGGGTACTCAATTTCTCAGGATAGATTTTCTGTTTTATGTCTCTAACTTTTTCCTGGATCGCCCTTTCGGGTTTTCGATCCACCGAGACGCTCATTTTTGCCTAAGCCGCCCTTTTGTGTTTTAAATTACGAGATGTTCTTTTCTTTTTAGGTGAAGTATTTCTTGATTGCATCGGCGTTCACAAGACGCATGAACTCTTCACCATCCATAGTTGTAAGATTTAAAGCACCGCCTGAAAATGCTCTCTTAACAACATATGGGCCTTCATAATTAGGAGTCCATTTGCCCCTAGAATCTGGTTTGAAAGATAAAATCTTCTTGAGCACAAGGTCACCTTCTCTGAACACACGAGGTCTGACCTTCTTATCAAATGCTTTCTTCATTCTCTGTTGATATAACTGACCATGACACATGGCAGTCAACCTTTTCTCTTCAATTAAATTCAGCTGGTCATACCATGTCTGACACCATTCAGCCTCAGCCAACTTGGCTTCCATTAGCACACGCAACGTTGGGATCTCAACCTCTACTGGGAGCACAACTTCCATGCCATAAACAAGCGAGAAAGGGGTTGCCCCTGTTGAAGTGCGGATGGATGCACGATACCCATGCAAAGAAAATGGGAGAATCTCATGTCAATCCTTGTATGTTACGACCATCTTCGAAATGATATTCTTAATATTCTTGTTTGCAGCTTCAACGACTCCATTCATCTTAGGTCTGTAGGGAGAAGAATTATGATGTGCAATCGTAAAGTCTTTGCAAAGAGCTTCCACTATATTATTGTTCAAGTTAGATCCATTACCCGTAATGATCTTACTTGGCACACCATACCGACATATAATCTGATTCTTGATAAACCTCACAATAACTTGCTTGGTTACATTCGCATATGATGCCACTTCAACCCACTTTGTGAAGTAGTCAATAGCCACCAAAATGAAACGATGTCCATTCGATGCTTTGGGATTAATCATGCCAATCATATCAATTCCCCACATGGAGAAGGGCCATGGGGAGGAAATGACGTTCAACAGTGTCGGAGGAACATGAATTTTATCTGCATAAATTTGACACTTGTGGCATCTCTTCACAAACTTGCAACAGTCAAATTCCATTGTCATCTAATAGTAACCTGCTCTCAACATCTTCTTATCCATAGCATGTCCATTAGAATGAGTACCAAAGGAACCTTCATGGACTTCAGTCATCAACAAGTCTGCTTCGTGTCTATCCACGCATCTGAGCAGAACCATATCTAAGTTTCTCTTGTAAATCACATCACCATTCAGGTAGAAGTTGCCAGCTAATCTCCTCAAAGTCTTCTTATCTTTCAAAGATGCCCCAGGCGGGTAAATCTGACTTTGAAGGAAACACTTGATATCAAAATACCATGGCTTCTCATCTTTGACTTCTTCAACAGCAAACGCATGAGCTGGCCTATCAAGATGCATCACAGTCAAATTAGGAACTTCATTCCAAAACTTTACCACAATCATTGAAGCCAAAGTTGCAAGAGCATCTGCCATCCAGTTTCATCTCGAGGGATATGATGAAATTCAACCTTTGTAAAGAAAGTTGAAATCCTCCTCGCATAGTCTTTATATGGTATCAAACCGGGTTGATTTGTCTCTTATTCACATTTGATCTCATTCACAACCAAAGATGAATCTCCATAGACGTCCAAAAACTTGATTCTAAGATCAACGGCCTCTTCAAGCCCCATAATGCAAGCTTCATACTCAGCCATATTGTTCGTACACTTGAAAGTCAATCTAGCTGTAAACGGAAAATGAGTGCCTTGAGGAGTAATAATCACTGCCCCAATGCCATTATCGTACTGATTAACAGCTCCATCAAATACCATGCCCCAATGGGAACCAAGTTCTGGCCCTTCTTCAAGCAATGGTTCATCATAATCTTTCATTTTCGGGTACAAGATCTCTTCATCAGGAAAATCATACTGCACTGACTAATAATCTTCAATAGGTTGGTGAGCCAAATGGTCAGCCAAAACATTATCCTTGATTACTTTTTGAGATTAGTATTCAATATCATATTCTGATAACAACATCTGGCAACGGGCAATCCTCCCAGTTAAAGCAAGCTTCTAAAAAATATACTTGATTGGATCCATTTTGGACATCAACCAAGTGGTATGATTCAACATATACTGGTGCAGATGCTTAGCAGCCCAAGCCAATGCGCAACAAGTCTTCTCAAGCATAGAATACCGAGTCTCACAGTCGGTGAATTTCTTACTGAGGTAGTAAATATCATATTCTTTCTTTCCAGTTTCATCTTGCTGACCCAAAACACAACCCATACTTTCATCAAGCACAGTCAAATACATGATCAACGGTCTTCCTTCAACAGGCGGAGACAGAATCGGAGGCTCAAGCAGATACTCTTTTATACTATCAAAAGATTTCTGGCAATCTTCGATCCAATCACAAAACTGATCTTTCCGAAGAAGCTTGAATATAGGCGCACATGTGGCATTCATGTGTGAAATGAATTTGAAGATATAATTCAAGCGGCTAAGAAAATCTCTGACTTGCTTCTCAGTTTTGGGCGCAAGCATTTCTCGTATTGCTTTGACCTTGGAAGGATTAACTTCAATACCCTTCTCGCTGACAATAAAGCCCAACAACTTACCAGAACACACACCAAATGTACATTTATTGGGATTCAAGCGGAGTCTATACTTCCTCAAACGCTAGAATAACTTCAACAAATGCTCAACATGCTCTTCTTCATCACTGGATTTAGCAATCATATCATCAACATAGACTCCGATCTCTTTGTGAATCATATCATGAAAAAGAGTGGTCATAACTCTCTGGTAAGTTGCACCAACATTCTTTAGACTGAAAGGCATCACTCTATAACAGAATGCTCCCTAGGGTTTTAATGAATGTGGTCTTCTCCATATCTGCGGGTGCCATTTTAATCTGATTATAACCGAAAAATCCATCCATAAATGAACTTTGAACTTAGTTGTATTGTCTACCAACATGTAAATATGTGGCACAGGAAAATCATCTTTCGGACTAGCTTTGTTCAAATCTCTATAATCAACACACATACGGACTTTTCCATCTTTCTTTGGAACAGACACAATATTGGCCACCCATTGCGGATACTCAGCAGTAACAAGGAAACCAGAATCAATCTGCTTTTGCACTTCTTCTTTGATCTTTACTGCCGTATCAGGATGAGTGCTCCTCAACTTCTGCTTGACTAGCGAGCATTCTAGCTTCAACGACAATCTATGCTCCACAATTTCAGAATCCAAACCATTCATGTCTTTATAAGACCAAGAAAACACATCTGAATACTCTCGAAGAAGATCAATCAACCCCTTCTTAGCCTATGGACACAGTTGAGACCCAATCTTGACTTCCTTGACATCATCTTTGGAACCCAAGTTGACTAACTCGATCTGCTCTTTGAATGGCTGAATGGCTTTTTCCTTGTGCTCAAGTAAACGAGACAATTCATCAGACACCTCTTCATCAATTTCTTCCTCGGCCTCAAACACAGGGAATTCAAAGTTTGGAGAAGGAGTAGGATCATTGTATTCAATGGCTTTAGAAACCAACCTGCATAATGATTTGATATTTTCATTTTAGAGAAGTGAGTTGTGACCAAATATTATGAAGATGGACAATTATTATTTATTTAATCATGTTTTATGTGATTACCATTTTTTCAGAAAAGCAAAAAGTAAAAATAAAGACATCATAGATGTGGATGAATAGAATTGCATTTTATTGATGATCAATTTGAAATACGCCCAACAATGTTCACTTCTCCCTTAGGCATAGGAGAAGGATTTTCAAAAAATAATAAAAGCAATTACTTAAAGCGATGAATAATAACAGGAACATCGACAACGACCCAATTATTGCAAGCTTTTCCATGCGTCACAAAATTGGTGCAGTCTTCATCTTCGTCATCCTCGATCACGGCAGCTGAGTGTTGTTCATTACCGTGAATGAACCCTCCGCTACGGAAACTAGGTTGCACATCTTCAACTTTGATTACAGACGACCCTTGTCGGAAACCAAACCGGCTCGGTTATTGTTCTCGGCGACCTCTACCATCCTACCCCACTGATCAGAACTACCATCTTCAACAATCTTCTGAGCATCTTTAAAAGAGGACATAGGTGCCCCAACTTTCTTCTCTTCAGAAATAGATAGAGCTTGGAACGGAGTTCCAATCTCATCCACAACTACCACATATGAGAAAGACGACAGGTGACTCACCAACAGTGCTTTCTCTCCACCCATAATGACAAGCTTACCATTCTTCACAAATTTCAATTTCTGATGCAGAGTGGATGTCACAGCTCCAGCCTCATGGATCCATGGCCTTCCTAACAAGCAACTATAGGCCGAGTGGATGTTCATTACCTGAAATGTAATTTGGAAATCACTCGGACCTATCTTCACTGGAATGTCAACCTCACCAATAACAGTCTTACGAGAACCATCAAAAGCTTTGACGATCACACCACTATATCTCATCGGAGCTCCTTGATACGTTAATTTGGACAGAGTTGACTTAGGGAGTACATTCAACGAAGAACCAGTATCAACAAACATTTAACAATGCATCCTCCTTACAATTCATCGATATATGCAGCGCTAGGTTGTGATTTCTGCCTTCCTCGGGAAGTTCTTCATCACAAAAGCTCAAGTTGTTGCAGGAAGTGATGTTAGCCACAATACGATCGAATTAATCCACAGTTACATCATGCTCTACATAAGCTTGCTCCAATACTTTTTGCAATACTTCTCCGTGGCTTCAGACTTCATGAGCAGAGACAACACTGAAATTTTGAACGAAATTTGGAGCAGCTGCTCCACCATATTAAATTCACTCTTCATAATTAATTGTAGTACCTCATCATCATCACTAGGCTTCAAATTGCTGGATTCACCAGACTGACACTTTGGAGCACTAACTAGATTTGCTATAGGTACCTCAACCTTCTTACCAATATCTTCTACATCTTTTGGGAAAACGAGACCAAAAACACGACCACTATAGGTCACCTTCGTAACATCAGCAATGTTCACAACAGAATTAGTTGTAGGCAACAGAACCTCTTGACCATTCTCCAACATAGTAGCATTATACTGATACGGAACAACTTTATCGGATGCATATGGGACTGGGCGCGCTAACCGTATTACCAACGATGATACCGATTTTAAGACCCTAATTTTGACCTTAAGATCCCTCATGCAATTTCATCATAAGCATTAGCATTGAGATCATGCCTTGGCATCCTCCATACCCCTCTTTCATTGGGTTTGTCTTGGGAGAGATCACCAAGCACTATGTGATTGTATCATACTTGTATATTATCATTTTACTAATCAAAATACAAAAATATGTCTTTTGCATTTGCCTAACTCTTTTGCAGGTAGGGCATGATCACCATTGATATATCAAGTTCATATCTAGGGTTTGAGACCCTCAAGACAAAGAGCACAACCATGAATTGATCCAAGAATGGTTATGAGCATCATATATGAGTCCTAATGACCTCTACATGTTATATTGATCAAGCATTCTTCAAGAGTTTGAGGGTGATTTGCCTTGGAAACCCTAGTTTGACTAGGTATCTTGAGTAACTTCTCCAACAAGCTATCTCACCAATTGATCAAATTTCTCAAGGGACACTTCAAAATTCATCATCTTATGCATATATGATCTACCATATTCCAAGAAAATCAAAAGAATTGAAGGTTATCAAGTTGGTTGATGGTAGTTGGCCAGATGAATTCATCTAATCAAAACTGGGGCTCCCTAGACCCTATCTCCTACAATTTTCACCATATGAAAATGATTCCAAGAGAAAATTTACTCTAAATGACATTACAAACAACTTTCTTGTTTAGACCTAGAGCTAGTTTTGTTTGAAAAATCATTTTCTATGTTGAAACATTATAGGTCATTTTGTCTAAACCCTAATTTGAAAGTCAACTTCCCTAGGCCATAACTTGCTCAATTTTTATGAGATCAAAGATTTCCAAGTTGCAAAATCAAATCCAAGATGTATACTTCAACTTTGCTATTTGGAGTGAGAGCTAATTCAACTTTTATGAGCATGTGATATGAGGGTACATTATAGGTAACTTTTGACCTATACCATTGAGCAAGTGATTTTTCCAAACTTCAAAAATGCACAACTCTATCATTTAAGATCCAAATGACATGAAATTGGTGACCATTTTGAATTTATTTGAAAGAGATACAAGTTTTAAGAAGACACTTTTCTCATTTGAAGCTCGCCTAAAAAGTTGAGCAATATGGATATTGAGATATATGGCTTGACACTTAGAATTTTTTTTGATATGTTGAAATTTCCAAACTTCCACCTCAAAATTATTCATGTTCCAAGCTCCAAATGGAAAAGTATTGAAAATGAAAGTTGTTCCTCTTGATCTAACCTTTCCAAAAAGTCCAATTTCATCCATTTTGGACAAGATTTTCTAGGGTTGCGCATGGCTTGAACATTACATCATCATTTAGCAAAGATCCAACTTCAAGCTTCCCCATACATTTGCCTTGCTTTCCAAGTTGATTTCAGACTTACTCACACTCAATTATGGACCAAATGGAATGATCTCATGGGCCTCTACACGCCCATGCACACATGCATCACTCATTGCCAATTCTGGAAACTCATTTGGAAGGTGCAAATATCACATGATTCAGCTATAAATAGAGCTCCATATGCTCAGAATTGAGGACCCCTTCGGCCCAGCTTTGATCCCAACCCTTCCATTTGAGAGGATAATCCTGAGAATTTCCTTTGGAAATTGAGTTGGAATCTCACTGTTTTGAGATTCAAAACTTCAGGGATCCAAGACCTTTTGTGCATTCTAAGCTACTTCTGCAAGCATCCTGAGCAAGATCAAGCATGAGCCAAAGCAAGAACAAGTGAATCCAGACCTGCATTGAAGGTATTTTCCAGAAAATTTCATCTCTTCGATTCTCTCTCAATTCCACTCAATTCTCTTGGATCTTTGGTTGTCTGAAGTCCTACCAATGTAGGCAAGAAGATTGAGTTGCTTATAGGTCAAATCGAAGAAATTCAGTTGACACACCTCAAAATTCTACTCCTCATATCTTTCTATATATGTGGAGTTAGTTAAAATTGAGGTTAGATTCGTGCTCTACGCCATTTTTTCTTTCAGATTATTTCCTCCTTTTTCATTTATGATGTGGTGATGAATGGACCAATCCGGCCAAGGTCGCCTGAGAAGACGACCAACGCTTTGCTCCGACAATGATGTGGCACGGTCCAGAGCCATTAGATGGATTCAAAATGTTTTAATCATGAGCATACATATTGATTACCAAGCGTGTGGATGTTTGACTCATGCACATCATGGAACGCGCGCGCTCAACCACTTGATCTGCCACCTCAATTAATGAGGCAGATCAAGTGGT
Organism: Lathyrus oleraceus; assembly: GCF_024323335.1. Classification (NCBI taxonomy): domain Eukaryota; kingdom Viridiplantae; phylum Streptophyta; class Magnoliopsida; order Fabales; family Fabaceae; genus Lathyrus; species Lathyrus oleraceus. The sequence goes on from NC_066582.1 coordinate 179,552,334, forward strand.
ACACGTTTTTTTGATTTTTTGTTTTTAATTTTTATTCCTTTGATTTTCATTAATTCATATTAATTTTAATATTGATCCAAAAAATATGAGAGTTTCACCAAAAAGTTTCAAATAATTTCCTCTTTTATATTCTGAATTAAAATTATATTTTGGATCCTTATTAGTATTTTTCATGATTTAACTGATTTTGCATTTGTTTTTAATTGATTAAAAATACTTTTAAGTCTTTAAAAATTCTGAAATTTTTTCTCCAAGGTCCTTTGACCTTGTTTGACCTATGATAAATCTCATGGCCATTTCTTTGGTGTTTTGATTAGGTTTTAGGAACTTGACAAACCATATTTAATTTAAATGCCTTATTTTAGTATTTTTAATTGGAATAAATGCCAAATAACTTTGTTGACCAATTGTGATGACTTGTTTGAGTTTGACTCTTGTTGTTGGGCCTTGGTCAAGGTTGATTTGACTTTGTCAAGTTAATATCATTGGATTTAGGGGATTGATGGAATGTACATTCCATCTCCCAAAATGAATGGATGATATTAATTTGGTAAAAGTCCTTCTTTGACCAATTTGAGTTTTGATCCATTCCCCTCCCTCTTCATCTCATTCCCCTTCTTTATGCATTCATCTCATTTGGCTTATGATATCTCAAAGTCCTAAAGCTAGTTGATTGAAAAATTAACATGAGTATGGATGAGATTAGGTCACCTCTTTTGCATATTCTTTTTATGTGTGGTATGTTTCATGAGCATAGTCCATTATACTATGTCTCTAACATGCATTAACACCAAAATTCTATTGCCTGGCCTCAAATAGTTGTGACTTCTACATAAGTCCAATTACGATTGCTTAACATAACGCTAAATTTGTGACATAAAAGGCATAACATTCTAGTTAGTGAGATTGTAAGTCTCCCCTCTTTCATGGTATTGTGTGGAAACTTGGCCTTTTTTCCTTCCTTTGGAAGATGTCTTGGCTCAAGGATCCATGCTTGTGATAAGTGGGTTGAGTGTTCTCCAAAGAATGTCTTAAAATGAAAAGCAAATTCAAAACAATACTAACTTCTAACCCATTAACATTTAACTTCTAATTTCAAGTCATTTACTTTAATGTCATTTAATTCTATCCTTTATTCATTTTGCCATTGTTCATATCATTCTAATTGTTCATGTTAATGCAATTTTCACTTTGTCCACTTGGACCATATTGTGTGATATATCTTGTTTGTATATACTTTGCTTGTTTATGTGGTCTTTGACCATTAATGTACATAATAACAACAAAAACCCTAAAAAAACTTTTTGTGTGGACTCTTGGCTTGATCTTGGACAAATAGACTTAGAACTTAGGCAACATTCCTATGCTAAAGGACTTGGTCAATGCCAACTTTCTGTGAAACCAAGTGCTTGCAATTTGAAACTTCATCTGATACATCATTCAAGATCCCTCTGAGTTCATCTGCAACATGATCATTGTGAAGCTGTTATTTTGAACCTGTGACTTGTGGAATTCATCTATTCCATGGGCTAATTTGAAGAAGATCATGGAGTGGCTAAAGCTTGGATGTGGCTACCTTTATTTGATGTAGTGAATCAATAACTGATCATTATCAGTTTGCATTGACATTTTCCTGGAATGCATGACGAGATGGCTAAGTGGACAGGTATTTCCCTTATACTTTTCAAAGTTAGGGACTTTGAACTTCACCGGGATTTTAACGTTGGGAACCAAGCAAAGTTCAATAGCACTTTTACCAAACAGATCATTTCCCCTCAAGGTCTTCAAATCCTTTCGCAGCTCAAGGAATTGGTCTTTCATCTCATCCATCTTATCATACACAGGGCCCTCAGATGTCTCGGAATGATAGATGATATCCTCAACACGAGGCAGAGTGTGAACAACTGGAGTTGGAACATACATGACCGGGCTAGATGCCGACATGGAAGCAAAAGTAGGCGTAAACCCTTCAGGCACAAACTTCGGTGGCATTCCCCACGGGAATCCGGCAGGCATAGTTGGAGAATACTGAGTGGTAGGCACAATTGAAGTAGCAACCTCTGATATGACAGTCCTTTGAGGAAGAGTAGTTACAGGCGTTGGAGAAGACTGACTCTGAGCAGCTAGAACAGACTCCGTCATGGCATTCAAGTGAGCAATTTCTTCCTTCAACTCCCGGTTATGTTGTTCCAAATGTTCCATGATTCTCGGTTGATTGGCGTGAGTGTTGTATCGGTGAGTCAGCTTGGCTAAAGCACATAAGAATAACCAATGAGACATCTGGCGGAAGAAAAACCTGATATGCAAATGATGCATGAAATGCAATTTTTTGATTGTTTTTATTTTCAAGGAACATACTATTTTATTTGCAAATATATAATAACAATTATAACAATTTGATTGACCATAAAAAATCTCTTTTATTCATATAATTTGGAAGGATTACACTGAGTACAATTTCAGAAACCAAAATACAAATACAAGAGAAAAGGAAACTAATCATCCTAAGGATCCCCTAACAATAGTGTCAGATGCTCTAGCTGCAGGCGCGTACTTCCTTCGGATGCGTCGAATCTCAGACTCAAAAGAAGTCTTCATCTGAGCCTTCTCGAGAACGAGCTGGTCAACAATCTTGTTCCAAGCACCGGAAGGCTGAGGTATACTATAGGAAGATGGACCCTCTGGCTCTCTCTGTCTCTTCACTGCTCGGTCTTCAAGAAGTTCGATAAGTGCATCTTTGTCCTTAGACTCAAGCTGCAACTCCTCATGCTTTATGCTCAAAGCATGGAACCTCTCTTCCCACATATCCTTCTCTTGCTTCATCTTGGCGAGTGCGTCTTCCAAATCCTCTACATCTTGGTCAGGGAGAGTTAATGCCTCAACCACAACCACAGACATAGGTCTCTCACAAGCATAAAACATCTTCAACTCCAAAGCTCTCTTCTTCACCCAAGTAGTGTAAGCTTCCAAAGCTACACAGTTGCACGGACCAAGCTCAGATCTTCCTTTCCTATGCACATTATGCCAAGTATGCACAAACTTCTGCTTCAAATGTTGGGGATCTTTACCCTCTTGATAGAAAAGACCTTCTAACTGAGTGTTGTTAGGCTTGTCTCTCAAGGGGAACCCAAGTTGACGACGAGCTAAAGCAGGGTTGTAGTTAATTCCTCCTTGTGTACCAATGAGAGGTACATTAGAGAATTCACCATAACTATCAATAATATACAAACTACTCAATGAATAGTCGTACCAAACTATATCATCATTAGTGAGAGACATAAGTCTTTGAGACCACTGTAGACATTGCTTGTTTTCCACAAAAGCAGGCGTCTGAGGCAAGTGCGAAATAAACCACTTGTACAGAAGAGGAACACATCACACAATAGTCCCATCACCTTTAGAATTCCTTAAGTGCAAAGAGAAGTACATATCACCCAACAGAGTAGGCACAGGATTCCCAATCAAGAAGATTCTAATGGTGTTAACATCAACAAAACCGTTAATGTTAGGAAACAAAGCCAACCCATAGATGAGCAATACAAAGATGGCTTCAAAAGCATCCACACTACCATCTTGAGTAAAGGCAGTAGCTTTCCCAATAAGGAACTCAAAAGTCAACCCAAACATTCCTTCTTTCTTCACCCAATTAGCCTCAATTTCATACTTCTTCAGATGTAGAGCTTCGGTTATACTATGAGATCTAGGAATCTCCTCCAATCCATTAAAAGGCAAGGTATTCCCAAGAGATGAGCATACTCCTCTAACGTAGGCACGAGATGATAATCGGGAAAAGTGAAGCAACGGTAGAGAGGATCATAAAACTGAACCAATACACTTAAGAGCCCTTCAACTACATCAGTAGATAACACAGATAAAAGCTTCCCATGACGTTGCTTGAAGTCCAAGGGATCTAATACAAAAGATGATAGCTTCCTTAGCTCTTTCAAGTCGGGACATCTGAAACTGTACTTCTTAGTGTTCCTTCGTCCACAATCCGTGGTCTAAAAATATTTGCAAATAAAACCTCAGTTCCTTGAAGTTACTTTTCATGTGATGAATGTTATGATGCGCATGAATGCAACAATCACAAATAAGGGATCACACTAAATGCAAACAAAGGTCAAGGGATGAATCAAGTCATTGTTAAGATCAATCATCCATTTTGGTGGGTTATGGTTTTCACCTTATCAACACCCAAGTTCCATTGATAGTGACAAGACTTGATTGGATCAACCAAGAATCAAGGGTTTGTTGTGAGTCACGAGCATGGAGTTGGGTTAAGAACCATCCTAAAGGAGTGTACTAAGGCTAAAAACCTATAAATCATGTTCTAAAAAGTTCCCAAAGTCTTAATTTCATTTATCGGATACTATAGGTTAGGATGATTGGCTCATTAACCCATAGTATTCTCAAGAGAAACTCGTCTGAGTGTAGTATCGCGTAGCAACTGTTATCAAGTCTACACCTGAACAGTCTCCGTATTACGTCCTAAATAGGCCAATTTGGGTTAAATGTTCTACGATTCTCAGCTTCTCGGACCCAAAATCGGAGAAAGTAATGCCTAACCACAAATAACTTGTGTGACATCAATAGCTCCAAATAAATCTCCAATGAGTAGATGGATCTCAAGCCAACTTGTTAAGGACTACTCCATACAAGTCGAACATGACCATACCATCCTCCTATCTTAATTGCACTCAAGTTCGGGTTAGAACTTATCTCACCACTCAGAGATCACCAAGCACAACAAGCAGATTATATCATACAAACAAATATACAAACATCAAATACACAAATATATACACATAAAAAAGTAGGCTAAACCCTCTGAGGACTACTCCCGAGCAGAGTCGCCACTTAATTTCTGTAGCGGTAAGTTCATTACCATTAAGTTATGGATAAACTTAACATCAATAAAACCAGAATCACCATCGCGCTTTAATTGTTTCCAAAGGAAAAGGGAAAAGTACGAACAAAACCCAAAGATAAGAAGTTTTCAAATCAAAACTAATAAAATGCCAGAGATTACAAGTAAGGGGGGTTGGTTACACAGAGGGAAGGTGTTAGCACCCAAAGTGTCCTAGGTACTCCTAGGGAGCCCTTTTTTATGTGTGTATGTGTTTTTTGGTATAAAAGATCTTTGCAATAAAGAGAGTCTGGGGATGAGAAAAAAATTCATTGATTATATTTTTGTGTTTGACAAAACCTTCGGACTTATGCCTACGTACCAACATAAAAATGAGGGATCAAAACCTTGTAGTTTGCCGTATCAATTTCAAAATGAGTGAATTGCTTTTAACAAAAGTTTAAGTTTAAAAGAGGCACAAAGGGCCCAAAATTTTGAATGAATGTTAGTTCTTTTTGTCTTTTGAAATTTTAAGTCAATATGATTAAATTTATTTACAAGTTTGATTTAAGAAAAGAGTTTAATAATGCAATGGCATAAGGCCAAAGTTTCTAATTTTGTAATAAAGTCTAAGTTTAGAAATCACAAGCAAAGAAGGTTTTTAAAAAGAGAGAGAGATTTGAAATTTAAGAAGTGGGAGGAGATGAAGAGACTAATCCTAAACAAAAATTTAAAAGTTAAGAGTTGAAAAGATCTGACCAATGGGATGCAATCCAATAGACAAGAATGTCATATAGAAAGCCACTTTTCCCTTTGGACTTTAGGATCAAGCAATATCGATACACAAATAGCAAGAAGAATAACAAGGCATCAAACAAAGATAGCCACATCCAAGCTAGCAACTTCGTAATCTTCCCCATGTATCAGATAACATACTCCTAGAATGACTCAAAATAAGGCATTAGACATAGGTCCAAAGTAACATTTGCACCAAGACCATGTCGCAGATGAACTGAAGTGGATCCCAATACTTGCATCAGATGAAAGCTCACTTCATAATGACTTGGTTTCAGAAATGTTGACATTGGCCAAGTCCTTTTGTATAGGGAATGTTGCCTAATTCTAAGTCCAAGTCTCAGATCAAATTCAACAGTCCACACAAATATTTTTTAGGGTTTTTGTTGTTTATTATGTACTTTAAGGTCCTAAGACCACAAACACAAACAAAATACAAAACAAGTATACACAATCACAATATATGGCTCAAGTGAGCAAAGTGAAAAATGGCATTAAAATAAACAAGTTAAATGATATGTATAATGACAAATGATAAAAGACTTCAATTTAAAGTTCTTAAAAGTAAATGGCTTGAAATTAAAAGTTAGTCAAATGTTAGTTGATTAGATGTTAGTGAAGTTTGGCTTTTCAACTTTTTTAAGTCATTCTTTGGAGAACACTCAACCCTCTATTCACAAGCATGGATCCTTGAACCAAGACATCTTCCAAAGGAAGGAAAAAAGGCCAAGTTTCCACATAATACCATGAAAGGGGGGAGACTTACAATTTCACTTACTAGAATGTTATGCCTTTTATGTCAAAATTTAGCGCAATGTTAAGCAATCGTAATTGGACTTATGTAGAAGTCACAACTATCTGAGGCAGAGCAATAAATTTTTTGGTGTTAATGCATGTTAGAGATATGGTATAATGAACCATACTCCTAAAACATACCACACACAAAAAGAAAATGATCAAAGGGTGGACCTAATCTCATCCATACTTGTATTGGTTCATGAACCAATTAGCCATAGGATATTGAGATGTCATTGGCCAATGAGAGGAGTGAGATAGAAAGAGATTGAAGATGGAGAGGGAGGGGAAAGGAGACAAACACAAATTGGTCATGGGAAGAATTTCATCAAATTAAAATCATTCATTCATTTTGGGAGATGAAATGTACATTTCATCAATCCCCTAAATCCAATGATTTTAATCCAACAAAAGTCAAATCAACCTTGACCAAGGCCCAAACACAATAGCCAAATTCCACAAGTCAATAAAAATGGCTCAACACAAATTATTTCAATTAAACAAATTAAAAATCAATAAAAAATGCATTAAATTAAATTATGTTTTATCAAAAACCTAAAACCTATTCAAAACACCAAATAAATGGCCAGGAGATTTATCATAGGTCAAACAAGGTCAAAGGACCTTGGAGAAAAAATTTCACTATTTTTGAAAAGTCAGAAGTATTTTTAAACAATTAAAAATATGCACAAAAATAATTAAATCATGAAAAATATCAATATTGATCCAAAAAATAATTTTAATTCATAAAATGAAAGAGAAAAATATTTGAATTTTTTTGGTGAAAGTCCCATATTTTTTGGATTGATAATGAAATTAATATGAATAATGAAAATAAAGCAATAAAAATAAAAATTCAAAAATTCAAAAATTCAAAAATACGTGGACCATCTGATCTCCCTCATTAATTGAGGTGGCAGATCAGATGGTCCAAAGCGCACGTTCCATGTGACCTCGAGTCAAATGAGCAACACACGTGGTAATCACAACCAACGCCTCAGATTAAAACATTTTGAATGGATCATGGGGTTGAGAAGCTTGCCAACACATCGTCGAAGCCAGAGCTCCGGTCTTCTTCTCCGGTGGACCTCACCGGACTGGTCCACCTTCAACCCTCACCAAAATGAAAAAAATAAGACATGGATTTAAATAAAAAATGCTCAGGAGCTCGAATCTGGTCTCAATTTTGTCTAACTCCAAGTATATGAGAAGATACAGGGAGTTGAATTTTGAGGATCAAGAACTGAGTTGCTTCGATTTGACCTCAAAGCAACTCAATCTTGTTGCCTACATTGGTAGGACTTCAGACAACCAAAAATTAACAAGAATGGTGGAGAAATAAGAGAGAATCGAAGAGTGGAAGTTTCTGAAAATTCACCTTCGAGTTGATCCAATTTGACTTGATCTTGATCTTGATCTGATTGCTTTCTCCTCCTCTTGCTTGTAGAAACCAAATGAACTGAAAATGGCAGTGAACTTCTGGAGTTTGAACTTCCAAACAGATGGTGAAGTTCAAGCTCGATTTCAAAAGAAATCTCAGAAAATTTTATGCCAGTGAGGGTTTGCAGAGGTATAGCAAAGTTTGGGCAAGGTGTTGATGATGAATCTGAAGCCTTAAGCTTGTTTAAATAGGTAATGTGTTTGATATTTACACCACTTGAAAATTGGACAAAAATAGTAATTCACTTGCATGGGTGCATGGGCAATCATTTAGGCCTCAAGAGTGATGTAATCCAACTTCAAATCGTGTACAAAGTCTGCTGAAACCATCATGTGCAAGCATGCAAATGGAAATGATCATGTGAAGTTCAAATTTGCCAACACACTTTCCATAATGAAACCAGGCGCAAGTCCTTCAATTTTAGTCCAAATAAGATGATCTTGGATGTTTTGAAAAGTTGAGATCAAGGGGAACAACTTTCAAGTTGAACACTTTTTTATTTGATGCTTGGATCATGATGAAATTTGAGGTGGAAGTTTGGGAAATCAAACATATTTGAAAATTTTCTAAGTCCCAAGTCAAATGTTCACTTCTTCCATATTGAATAACTTTTTTTATGGACTTCAAATGAGAAAAATTCCTTCATAAAAGTTGTAGCACTTTAAAACCTATTAAATTTGGTTACAAATTTGACCTTATTTGGATTTGGAATAAAGGAGTTATGCATTTTAGAAGTTGAGGAAAATCACTTGTTCAATGGTATTGGTCCAAAATGACCTATAATATTTCCTCTTGGCATATGCATTTGCAAGTTGAATTTTCACTTCCTCCAAACATAAAAGTCGAATTAGACATTTTAAATTTGATCATTAAATTTGAATGGATTTTATTTCATAAAAATTGAGCAAGTTATGGTCTTGGGAAGTTGACCTCCAAATTAGGGTTTAGACAAAATGACCTATAATCTTTCACCATTAAAATGACTTTCCAAGAAAAACTAGCTCTAGACCTTAACATGAAAGTTGTTTGGAATGTCATTTAGAGTAATATTTCTCTTGGAATAATTTTCATATCACAAAAATTGTAGGAGATAGGATCTAGGGAACCCCAGTTTTGACTAGTTGACTTCCTCTGGTCAATCACCATGAACCAACTTGATAGCTTGACATTATCTTGACTTTTGGGACTCATGGAGGATCATATATGTATAAGATGGTATAATGTGAAGTATCCCTTGAAATATTTTATCAATTATTGAAGAAACTTGTTGAAGAAGTCACATAAGATACCCAGATGAATTAGGGTTTCCAAGGCAAACTAACTTCAAACTCTTGATGATTTCTTGATCAAAATAACATGTGAAGATCATGGAGATCCATATATGACACTTAGAGTCAAAGTAAACCAATTCTTGATTGAACTTCTTGCATTGAGGGTCTTAAACCCTAAATATGAGCTTGATAGAGCATAGGTGAACATGCACACTACCTACAAAAGAGTTAAACTATACAATGACATATTTTTGGCATTTTGGTAAGTAAATAATAAAAAATTAAGTATAATACAGTCAAATGTGCTTGGTGATCTCTCCTAAAGCAAACCCAATAAATGAGGGGTAAAGAGAATGTCAAGGTGTGATCCCAATGCTAATGCACATGATGAGAATATCATGAGGGATCTTAGCGTCAAAATTGAGGTCTTACAAGTAGCACATAGTTTTTCATACACAGTTTACAAAATCCACTATCCCAAAGTTTTTCATATTTTTTCATACACAACAACAAAACCCTAAACCTTCAACATCCATCCAAGCAAAAAATGAAGAAAGAATCTCGCCCCAAAGGAGAACGAGAAGAGGAGGTAAAAGGAATTCTAGACATAAGGGAAAAGTATGAGAAAATAGTCTGCACTTTGCTGAAAACCAGGGAAATCCTCTTTCGTGTAGGTTGGTCTCCCATTCATTTTACACTTTTGCCATATAATTTGGTTGTTGTTGTGCCTTATTGACTTTAAGTCTATTTATATGGTGTTTGTGTACTTTTGAATGTGTTTTAGTACTACGTAATAATCTATTTATAAAAAAAAACACATAATCATATTCTAAACACATTTAAATTAAAATCATATATCAACCTTTATAATGAAACAATTCGTAAAAATCAATTCCATTTTTTGAAGCAATCTTTAAAAAACAAATTTTCTTTTTAAAGCATTTTTTAACAAAACTTTTTTTAACTAATATCATGAAACAAATATCATAAACCTTTTTTTAAACTAATATCGTAAATAATTTTTTTTAACAAACATTATAAACATTTTTTTTTTAAAAACTAATATTATAAATAACATTTTTAAGAAACATCATAAACATATTTTTTTAAAACTAATATCATAAATAACTTTTTCTACAAACATCATAAGCCTTTTTTTAAACTATTATTTTAAATCATTTTTTTAACTAGTTTTAATTTAAATCAATACCTCTGTAAACAAAATCTTTCAAAATATAAAAAATTACAATTTTAGAAAGTGTTATTATTAGATTTTCTCTCTTTATCAAAGTTAATTTAGAATATTTTGTTACCATAAAAAATAGTTTGTTTCTTTCAACTTTTTTCAATATTGTTTGACTGCAAAAATACTAAAAAGGATTAGGTTTAATTAACTCATTAATTTATTCTAATATTTCTAGTTCTTTTCTCATTCTTTTATTTTCTTAGCTATAGTTTTTATTTTGATTATTAAAAAAAAAAATTAGTGAATATTAATTAATTAGGATTAATTAAGTTGGATCTTTGGGATAATTGATTAATTTCTAGGGTAGTTTTAGGGTTTTGATTTATCCAATTAGGGAAAAGGGATAAGATAATGTGTTTTATATAATTGACATTTTAATGTTTTTTTCTTGTTAAAACAACTATATATATTATTAGTAGTTTATTTTATTAAATTAAATTAATTATTATGTTTTCGCAAATTAACTAATGGATTAAAATCAATTTCACACGCTTAAACTTTAAGTCCTCTGTCCTTGTGCATTGAGACATTTTTCAAATCAAACACTTCTCCGTCCCCGATGCGGTGAGAACTTTCAAGATCTAAAAACAACAACAACAAAAATTCTAGACAAACTACGGTAATTTGATCCTTCAATAAACTTGAGGGTACGTAGGCATAGAGCTGTAACACTCTAGCGAGTATAATAACATAAAAAAATTTCTTTGTCCTTTCTTAATTAAACATTTTTACTCTTATTAATAAAATAATTCTTCGCAAATAAATAAATTAAGGAATAATAGATAGTAAGAAAATATTCCCTTAGGTAAACAATAACCCTAGATTTAGAGGAGGATCCCATTGTGCACAATGGAGGTGAGGGGTTTGTAATACATTTCCCTTGCTTAACCGACTCCCGAAGCTTAGTCTCTCAGTCTTATCCATTAGGTTTTATCATTATTTATCAGTTCCTTGGGAATAAATAAAGGATGATGGCGAATTTCTAATTTTTCAGTCGCGGCAACTGGCGACTCTGCTAGAGACTCCTACTTCCCCAAAGAGAGTCCACCATAGCCTCTAGTTCTAGGGTTTTGCTTGTTTCTTTGTTTTCTTTTTATTTATTTCTTGCTTTTTATTTGTTTTTTTTGTTTTTATTTATTCGCTTCCTATTTTATTATTTTTATTATTACATATGACATTTGGTTGGGACTTACATGTGGGAAGCTAAAACCCAGGCTTGAGAAAAATAAATAATTTAGTAAGGGGTTGTCCCATTTTGGCCACTGTGGATTCTTATCCCATTGGATCTTTAATGAAGATTCCGCCTAGAGTAGATCAATTCAAAGAGTTTGTCAAGAGTTGGATAGCACTTCTTCATGATGAAACCTTGAATTTGATTCCACTCATGGTGACCTTATGTTATCAACCTGCAAGTATCGTTACTAAGATCTCGCCTAGATGAGACTTATCCCGAAGGATTACCAAAGGAATACTTGCTCATTCCCATGGTAAAATAAGGGTATAGCCCATGACTCTAGTGCTATCATCCAAGATTGAATTGATGACTTTGGTTTGTTGAAGGGTAACTTAACAATTCTCAGTCGAACACTAGCCAATGACCAAGGGAACGTGTGAAATATCCAATATATGGTTTGGTTATTTCGATTATTCGAATGAATCAGTTGTGGATAAGATTAGGTGGTTATTCAGAGGCACGTGGAAGTTTGTCGAAGATAACGGCTGCATGGGGATGAGACGTAGCGCATGTCTAGTCGACCGTTGTGGGTAGTTATTTTTAGGTTAGTATATAAGGAGACTTTTTCTTATGTTATAGAGGTCCGCAATTGTACTAAAAATCATGCAAACTTAAAGTATCTGCGTATTGAAAAACGAGTGAGGAAATATGTACATATCCGTTTCATTTTTATGAATTCAGAGCATTTTACATTCAAGTTATTATTGCATTCAAGTTATTTTATATCATTTTACCTTTAAATCTTTGCATTTCGATTTCAGTCACTTTATATGCAAAGCTTTTACATTTTGATTTCACTTAAGTTCGGATCATTATCTTTCAAATATTGCTCTTCGATTTCGACAACAACATGTTCCAAGATATTTTCGAGTTTGATCCTTTAACTATTAATAGAAACTTGTTTTGTTTACCAAATTCACCAATAAACAGGTACATATGATTTTAATCAATGCAGAGAAATCATATTCGATCCCTAACTATTTATAATTTGTAAAAGAAATGAGATTTCTATATTTTGTAGGTCCTGTGCAATGGGTCAGATTGCACAAACTCAAAACCAATTATATATATATATATATATATATATATATATATATATATATATATATATATATATATATATATATATATATATATATATATATATATATATATATATATATATATATATATATATATATATATATATATATATATATATATATATATATAGATAGATAATATTATAATTAAATATTTTAATTAAACTTTGATAATATTTTATAACATAATATTCATATTAATTACTTATGGAGGCTCGTGCAAATACAAGTGTATTTTCTTAATTGTATATAAAATAAATACAAGTGTATTTTATTAATTATACTTAAATGATTGAATAGTGTGATTACTTACTATATTCAATTACTTAAATATAATTTATTTTAAAAAATCACTTGGGGTATCCTAGTTCTTATTTTTGAAAAAAAAATCGGTTGAAATGTGAAAAGACAAGGTCTCCATGTATTAGTCACGGTTAAATGAAAATAATTTTTGGTCTAAATTTGTGAATATTTCAATAGTTTTAAATAATTTTCAAATAAGTATAAAAAAATTAATTCATCAAAACAATCAATTTTAAATATTTATATATTAAAAAAGTTAAAATAAATATTAAACAAATTTTCAAAATCAATAATAACAGAAAAATAATTAATGCATGATTAATTAATGTTCCTGAACATTAATGGGAAGTAAGAGGGGTGGAGCCATGAGCTAACTCATTAATAAATTAAAATTATTGAAACCTAAATTGCAGATCATTTTTAAAAATATTAGAACGTTATCAGATATTACAATTAATTATTATATTGCCACTAATGAAAAAAGTGTTTTTTTTTTGTGTTTTTCAACTTTCCTTATTTGAAAAATAAAACTGAAAATTGAAAATCAGAACATGTTTTGATAATTTTGATTTTTTAGATTTTAAAATAGTCAATTTCAAGAGTGTTTTAAAAAATAGTTTTAAGAAACAAATTCATCAAATAAGTATTTTATTTTTAAATTTTTAAAAACTATAAAACAGTTTTTGAGAACACTTTCAAAGAGGCTCAAACTCTCTTATTGCATGAGCACCATGAGGCCTTTAGCCACTCTAACCATTTCGAAAACTTCTTTTGCTAACTACTTTTTAACTGTTTGGGGTAATTTCTTTTTGCACTTGTAAGTGCCTTCAACTACCTTACCTCAGGATAAATGTAGTGTATCTGAATTTTGTTAGGGTAGTAACCTTTATTAACTTTTGAATGAAAGTCTATTTTCATTTACTTTGAAGGAGTTCTATTTCTTTAAATTTTACTCTATTGAACATGACACCGCAATTGCAGTTTGAAGTAGCAATTTTAGATTTCTTTAAGATTGGTGTTGTTGTTTAGCATGTTGGTTGAAACATTATTAAATGGGAATACCGTTGAGGACATAAGTGTCAGCTTCACTGTCTGGCCAAAATGGGGACTAAAGGACAAGTTACAACTTGTAACTTCTAAACCTTAATTAACCCTAAGTATAAGCGATGTTATGTAGCTGTTGGGTATATTTGACTATACATGTCTAACCATTTTATATGGGCTACGTGTTTTGCGAAATTAATTACTAGTAGATACAAGTAGACAACAATGATTTGATATGTTGCCAATTCGTATTTTAATTCGACCATTATATGGAGATTACTTTTAATAGTAAATACAAAAAGATCTAATATGTCTATTATATATTGTAACCATAGAGATTGAGTGGAATTCCTAAAGCCAGACAAAGGATGTTGATTGGTGAATGATGTCGGTATTTTGCATGTGGATACAATAGCCTGTGTGTGTATGGTTGTCAAAGCTATCATTGAATAAGTTTAAACTATGATGTATCACCAAGATGTGGAATGTGGTCATCAAAGCAATGATTGAATAAGTTAGAACAATAATGTATCAAAGCAATACAATACTCCTTAAATTATTAGTGTAACAGAGAAATTCTTTGATACCTTGAATTTTATATATATAATTGATATAAATTTTTTGAAAATAATATATGAAAAAGAATAAATGACAATGATTTGACCATGAATAAGTACAACAAATCTCAATAATACCATACTATTCACTTAAAATAATATATCATGCAAAGACTTAATGTAATATCAAATAGTTAATGTATCAGTGTCATCAACTCATTATTAGATTTATCTAATATATTGATAGCGCAATTAATTGTTATTTTGATTTATGAAAAAGGTGTTAATTATATTTTTTGAAAGATCTATAAGGCTTATTTATTGATTAAATAATTTTTTTAATTAACACATAAGTATCTAAAAGTTAATGGGTAGAAATGTGAACATTAATCTTTGATCCTAATAACATCCCTTATTTTCAACTAAAGTCTTGAATAAATAAGTGTTAATGTTCTAATTTCATATAATTTATCGATAGATATTTCTGGTTGTATTTGATATCAAAACTTATATTATATGAGTTAGGAGTCAATTTATCGCTAATATATAATTAAGAATTAAAAATTCTAATTATTTTGATCTAATCTTGAACAACTATCTTAATCAATTTGCAATCGATGTTTTCAGCCGGGCCGACCTTGAGCATGAGCAAGACGACCCTTAGTCCAAAGCCTCTAAATTAAGGGTCCTCATTTTATTTTAAAATAAGAAAAATATACACTTAATATTATATTAAATAAATTATAAAATAAAAAATAAGAAATTAATTTGTTAATGGCCCAACGGAAGCAGAATAAATTTGAAACATGATAGTAAAGGTTGTGGGTGCGGTTCTCTTGAATTTACTTTTTCTAATCGATCCTCTTGATTTTATTTTTTCTAATTACGGTTGCATCTATTTTTTCTATGTTGGATCCATATTTTCTAATTACTGTTACGTAGTTTTTTTTTTATTATTATGATAAATGTTAATGATTTAAACTATTTAAAAATGAATAGAAAATATAAAAATTAAATGAATTTGAAGACTTAATTTTTTGTTATCATTTTTTAATTATTGATTTTTTATATTATATAATTTTTAATTTTAATTTTATTTATTAATTGTTTAATGATATTTTGGAGACACTAAAATATACGACTTAATTGATAAATTTACTTAAAAAATAATTTTTCGAGAAAAACTCTTTTTAAATAATTAGAAAATTTATGTTGTATAATTTTTTTATGGTTTAAACAATACTTTGAATTATATTTATTAAAATTATATTTATTTTTAATTTAGATATTTTTAAATTAGAATATGATTTTCAGATTGATTGAGTCGGTCCTGGATAGTTACACATGTGATTACGTTTAATTTATTTATTTTTTGAAATTATCTTTGATGTGTCGGTATCGTATATGATGTTGAAGGCGCACGTACCGATGAAACTCTTGTTAATTGTGTATACATAGAAGAATGTATTTATGCGAGTGTATAAAGGATTCTTGTATTCTCTTTCAAGAATACTTAGCAATTACTTACTTTTACCTATTTTGAGTCAAAGTTATGAATATTTAGCAGTATAATCTAACCAACCTGTGTTGCCACTAATACATTATATATTTCAATGATATTTAGTCATCTATTATGTTCTTCATATTATTTTGAATGTTTTTAAACTTTATTCCATTGACTCTAATATTTCACATGTTATCAAAAAATGTTATAAAGTATGGTAACTTTTACTTGTGACTAATTATATCGACGTCGATCCTAATACTGTTTTAATTATTTATTTAGACTTATGAAAATTTGTCCTGACATTTAGATAAGAGAAAGAAGTAGTTATAATTAATATGGATGCGGGTGAATACAAGAATTTGGTAGAGAAGTGAATGAAGTAAAATCTTTTCGGTTGATAAATATAAAAATGTTTTTAAGTTATAATATAAAAATGTTTTTAATGCATACTTAATGCATATGTACGGTGATTGTATGCAAAATAATGTATGTCTGTTACTGAATTAAGATTGTTGCCCGTAATATCATTGTAGTAATTTTTGAATTACATTGATTTACCTTTAGATTCAAATGCGTAATAATCTGCTTTCACCTTGTGAATCCATTTGAGAAATAATTTTGTTGCTGGCCAAATAATTTGAGATATTGTTACTAATATTCAAAGTTATATGCTTTATACTGTGAATTATGATTTTATTTGCATCACAATTGTGATGTGGTTCTACGACAATCAATTAGGTATGGGCAGACAATCAGTTCGGTATGGGCAGGTTAGACTGGTAAATGATTTTATTTATTTATTTAATAATAATAATAATAATAATAATAATAATAATAATAATAATAATAATAATAATATATGTTGTGAAAATATTACTCTATGTTCCTTTTTAATTGTTTTTTTTAATTACCAATAAACTTTTAAAGTAATGATTATCTTTTTATCTATAATATCCTTGATTATTTGTTAATTCATTTAATTTTTTCTCTCTTTTTAATAAATAATAAAAGATAATTTTGACAAATCAACAATTAATATTACCTTGAATTTTGAAAACCACAAATAAAAAAACAAAACTTTTACTCAAAAGCGATAGTTGAAAAGGAACGGAGGAAGTATTATAAACTATTCATGAATTTTAGAATTGATATATTTAAATTATAATCCTTATATAATATTGTAGCATTTCTTTGTGTGGAGTAAAAGATTGAATTTGATTTTTTCGTCTCACTTGGATTCAATTATTAGACGTATTTTTTATACCATTATTTTAATTATTATTAATATTAATATGCATTAAAATTATATTGTTTTAATTTGTTCCTTTTTGACTAATTTTATTTAAAAAGTAAATTGAAGTTTTGTGAATTTAAATGTATAAAGAAAAAAATGTATAGTAAAGAAACTCATTCATGATAGATCCGATCAATGTAGCAGACTAGTTGCCGTTGTTGCTTACCGCAGATTAGTTAAGCTAATTTGAGGGTTTTCTTGTTTTGACTATTTATTTATTGAGTCAATATTGTTCTGTTGGTCAATATAAGTAAAAATGTGAAAATAGTGAAAATGTTCATTATTAGTGAATAATGTATTCCAATGCAACTAACGATAATATGTGTTTAATATGATATTATTTGTCTTTAATATGTCTTGATTGATTAATGTATTCGTAGTTTTGATCACTTAATAATATTGAATTTTCGCACGATGTAATATTTCAATTAAAATTGAAATTGAGTTAATTATAATAGTGTATATGTAAAAAATCAATCAATTATAATAGTATGATTTAGTGATACAATATTTTGAGATACCGGATAATATTTCTTCTTATTAAAGTTGACATTGTTTGAGGACAAAATTGATTGAGAATGCTATATTGTTTTAGTTCATGACTAACTCATGATTCTTTTTGGGTATGAGGAATTTGATTCATATGCAAGAATTTTTATAAATTATTGTGTGTGATTACTATCGAAGAGAGATAACTCACTTTAATTTATAAATCTCTTTGTAGTTTGAGGAATGGTTTTAGTTATTACTATGATTTTTTCCCAAATGAGGACAATTGTACGTAGAGATTGTGGTTAATTAAGGATATATCTATTGGAGATGCTTTGGTCTAAGAGTTTTATCCGCCCAAATGAGATAAATTTTTAAATCAAATGTATGATCACTGAGTAACTTATTCTTGAAATATATGGATGGAGTTGTTGAATGTGCTTTGGTTTAAAGAATTTATCTACCCAAAGGAGATAGATTTTCGAATCCAATGTATGCTCATTGAGTAACTCATCTGAGGTTTTGACCGTGGTTGTGACCTGAGTTTGTGCATTCCATCCAAAGGGGATTACATGATAATGGTGGCCTCTTCGTGATAGCTTACGTTCATTAAAGCTATATCTTGACTTTATTATTGGTTCTAATGCATTTCTATTTTGTCTCAACAGTGACCTTCTCTATGAACAATTGTTCTTCTTCTATTGAGGTCCTGAATTTGTCAAATTATAAGAAACGAAAGCAAGACTTAGAGTTTTCATTAAGAATTGTTAATCTTGACATGAAATTGCGTGAAACCGAACCTGTGATCAATGATCAGAGTACACCTGAAGAGAAAGAAAAATTAGCCAAGTGGAAGAGGGTAACCGACTTAGCTTATGTGCTATTAAGAGGGTCATTTATGAACATCTGAACAATAGATTGCTTGTGAAAGAGACTGCTAAAGAACATCTCACTGCTATTTGGGAGAGGTTTCAAGTATTTGATAATGCTTAATCTGGATATTTAATGGAACAACTCACGGGCATGAAATATGATAACAATGGAGGTGTTAGGGAGTTCATTCTTAGGATAGTTCATGTCCAAACCAAACTAAAAACCCATAACATTGACCTGAATGAGAATTTCATCTCATACCTTCAACTGCCTACCTGCTGAATTCACTTAAATCAAAACCGCATATAAATGCAATTGGTGAAAAGTGGACCATCAATAACCTTAGTACCAATTGTGTAGCTGAAGAAGAAAAACTCAAGAAGGAAAGAAGGATTTAGCCCTCTAACTGTTCATGCAAAACCTTATTCTGGTAAGAATTCATGGAAGAATAAGAAAAACACTCATGGTGCTTCTCTTAGACATCCTGAGTCTAGGGAACCAGATAATGGTCAACACCATAACATAAGAGGTCCTAAGTTGGTTGCTTTTAAAAAATCTTTTTGGTGCTTTTGGTGTAAGAAAAAAGGGCATAAGAAAACTAATTGTCATGCTTTTAAAGCTTTGTCAAACAAAAAGAAATAATTTGGAAGGGTTTAAGAACAAGAGGGAACTTAATTTGAGGGAAAGCAAGCTCAAGATAGGAAATGATTTTGAAGTCATTGTGGAGCTAGTGGGAGATGTTAGCTTAGTTTTAGGAACTGGTTTTGAATTTGTTTTGAAAGATACATTAATACTGATTTCATGCTTGCTGATCTCCTAACCAAGGGACTTAGGCCATTGTGTTCAAAAACCATGTTGAAGACATGTGCATTGTGTGTTCTTTTGATGTATTTGATTAGTGGAATTTAATTGTCTATGTCATTTTTTTATCATGTTGCATTTTATTTTGGACACTTTAAGTGTTGGATTGTCAAATATTTTTTATTTTGAGCAATTGATAATGCAAGGAATATTATTATTATTTGTCATTGTTTATTTATATATCAACTGAGACTCGGTTTCATTGGGACCATAGTGCATGTGATCGACACTAGTTTTGAGTTCGAGGCATGGTTATAATTTTGAGCTCGACGTCTCAGGACCACTGTGTCGGTGGTCGACGCCATATTGGAGCTGCGGCATTATGGTTTGTAAAACCATGCAATTTCTTTGGATTTAAGGCTTTCGAGAGAAATTGTTATGGATTGGCAAAGAAAATAGCAGTTTGGGTGTTGGATCACATTGACATGTTATTTTCTTGTCACACTCTACATTGTTGACTAGTTGATAAATTTCGTAGTATTTGTAATCATGGAAGGTTATATGTCAACGAAGGATATAATAATCTTCATGATTCGATATTGCTTGACTTTTGTTGGACATAATCATATTCAGATATTGCACCTGGAGTCATGCCTTTTCTTGAAATGCAGCTACATTTTAAGAAATTAGTCATTAACCCGAGATTCGTTTTCAAATGTGTTTTTTAAAAATTAAAATAACAGAATTGATGTTGCATATGGGGGAGAATGTTAGATTTATCTAATATTTTTTGGGCTACAATCAGTTGTATTTTGGTTTGTGAAAAATAGGTTAGTCGTGATTCTTATGGGGGTGCATAAGTAAACTCTTTTATTGGTTAAGTGATCTTTTTAATTAAAGCTCGAGTATCTGAAATTTGATTGGTGTGGGCAAATGTGTGGCCTTAACCCTTGGCCCATAACAGGTAGGTACTAGGGTTATATATATTATGTGGTTAGGCCCCCCTGTAATCATGAAATCATAAACAAAACTAACAACTCCATAATTTTCTCCATTGAGAGATGTGAATGCGAGTGTTAGATACAAAATAAGATCAAGTTACTCATCTTTTCAGAAATTCCGAATCAAGGTGATGAGAATGCCAATCCTTATTCCCAAAACATGTCTTCAATAAGTAAATGTTGATGTTCTAATTTCATATAATTGGTAAATGGATATTTCCGCTTACACTTATAAGATATCAAAAAAGTCAAAAGTTTTTGATATGTAATTGGTTAATCTAGTTTTTGATATGTAATTGGTTAATCTAGAGGATAGAGTTCTAAAGATATTTTAAAGAAGTGCATCAGTTCCCTTCTGATCTACCAAAAAAAATTCAAACAAAAAACTTTTTTCTTCAATTCTTTCACGTTTGTTGAAGAATTAAAAAAGATAATATCATTTTGAGTCATCCAAATATTTCGTACCACTTCATGTCAAAGCATATCAAAATCACCTAGAATTCGCCTACCATCTAAAGAGAGAAAATTCTCAAAAAGAATACTAAGATTCCTAAAAAGAGGTACTTGTCACCCCAACCACTTAAAGATCATATACCAAACACTACTAAGTCATAATTAGCAAAAATTCGTCAACATAATCTAAAACATTACCCTCAATCAAATTACTCTAAAAATAATTCACCTAAAATTTAGTCTAATAAGAAAAAATGAAGGTTTAAATTTAATTTATTATTTGCTATAAACTTATGTTTAAGACAACAGAATTTATAAAAATCTTGTATGGCTTTTAGTCTATTTAAAAATTTATTTCATATTAGTATCTTTAAATAAATAATTCAATAAATTTTTTATTGTACTAACACGCAAATAAATAATTGAAGTTAATTTTCATTTTGATTATTTTAATTAGAAGGAAGTTCTAAGTAAAATAATAATAATTAGAAACTAATCACACATGGAGTATAGAAACTCCAACACTATCTACTAACAACAAAAGCATATTGTCGGTTGAACATCACTCATAATAAATCAAATTTAAACATCTTTCACAACTTATATTTGTCAAGGCATTCGCACACATTGATTTGATTCATAGTAGGAATGTTACACTTGAATCTCTCAATCTAACTCAAGCAATTTCAGAATATGGTTGAGCAATCTATTTTCAATAACACTTATATTGTCTCTCCCTTCTCATTTTTGAATTAATCTACCACAACTTACCATCTCACTAGTTCTTTATCAATACAAGTTGTGAAGGTCACCAACAGATATTATCAATAATATTTATCTCGGAATAAGTCATTCATTCATACTCTCTTTGTTTATTTTTATTTGTTTCATTAACATAAACTTTTTATTGTTATTTATTTATTAATTTAAAAATTCAATATAATACTAATTATAAATATATAATATTTTTAGTTATTTATTGCGGAGGTATAAAAATAATAATAAATGGTTCATAGTAATATAAAAAAATAAAGAATGGTGTTAAAAGTTATAAAATTTATTGATTGTCTTGATGTGTAAAACTTAATAAAAATAAAAACATGTAAAAAGGAGCCAAAGGAAAGTACTGTAGAAAAGCAGCTGAGGTAGAGAGTAACACTTTAGAAAATATGACTTTATTGGATACCATATTTTATTTCTATTTTATAATAGTGCATTTAAATATGTAATAAAAACTAATTAATATACTTAAATTACTAAAATGTTAGCAATTTTATAATTAATAATTTAATTAAAATTATTAGTTTAATATAATAATAGTAGTAATAAAATAATAGTATTCAATTTCCTTAAGTAGGCTAATATGGTATGGTTAATAAAATTGGTATATAGTTTAATCTATTTAGTTAAATAGATTCTTAAAAATATATTAACTTTCTCTATTTAAGAAACCAAACGTGAGTTAGGCTTGATGTTTACTTTTATCTTTAGTCACTACCGTAAAACTGATATAATGATATAACAGGGAAATATTAATATACTAGTTGCAATTATATATATATATATATATATATATATATATATATATATATATATATATATATATATATATATATATATATATATATATATATATATATATATATATATATATATATATATATATATATATATATATATATATTACAATACACAAAGAACATATTCAATATTGTTAGTGTCAATGGATACGGGTGAAGGAGGAAAGAGAGAAAGGAGAAAGAATGAATAGTAATTGTATTGAATTGTTAAACCTGAATTACACTATATAAGTAGATTACTTGTAAATCTAGTAATTAATCATAACAAATTAACTAACTTGTTAATCAAATAACTAATAAACTTAGATTATATCACAACATACCCCTTTATAATCTAAGTTGCTAAACATAATCTAATAGATCTGAACTATTCCTAATATCTTTCTCAAAGTTAAAAACTCGTCGATCTTCAACTCTTTGGTGAAAATGTCGGATAACTGTGTTTTCCTCGAGCAATGTCTTACTTTAATTTCACCTTGATTTACCTTTTTCCTTAGGAAGTGAAATCTAGCTTCAATGTGCTTACTCCTTCCATGCAGAACTTGATTATTTGCAAGATTGATGACTGACATGCTGTCGATCTACAACACAAGAGGTTTCTTTACTTCAACCTCTATCTCTTCCAACACAGATCTGATCCAAATTGTTTGACAAATACCATGAAAAGAAAAAAGGTCAAGTTTCCACACAATACGATGAAGAATGAGAGACTTACAATCTCACTTACTAGAATGTTATGCCTTTAGGGTCAAATTTAGCTCTATTTTAAGCAATCGTAATCGGACTTATGTAGAAGTCACAACTATCTGAGGCCGGGCAATAAAAATTTAGGTGTTAATGCATGTTAGAGATCTGGTATGAAGAACCAAACTCCTAAAAATATACCACACACTAAAAGAAAAGATCAAGAGGGATGAACGTATCTCAGTCATACTTGTATTGGTTCATCTGACACAAGGTCATTGATGAACCAATTAGCCTTAAGACATTAGAGATTTCATTGGTCAAATAAGGGAATGAGAAAGAATATGGATGAAGATGAAGAGGGAGGGGAAGATATAAACACAAATTGACCAAGGGAGGATTTTCATCAAATCAACACCATTCATTCATTTTGGAAGATGAAATGTACATTTCATCAATCCTCTAAATCCAATGGTTTTGATCCAACAAAAGTCAAATCAACCTTGACCAAGGCTCAAACAGAAAGTCAAACATCACAAAGCCATAAAAATAACTCAACACAATTTTTACACATTTAATCAATTAAAAATTCTATTAAAAATGAATTAAAATACATTTTAATTTGGTCAAAACCTAAAATCTCTTCAAAACACCAAATAAATGGCCAAGAGATTTATCCTAGGTCAGACAAGGTCAAAGGACCTTGGACAAAAAATTTCATGATTTTTAAAAAGTCAGAAGTATTTTTAAAAAATTAAAAATATGCACAAAACATTTAATTCATGAAAAATATCAAAATTAATCCAAAAAAATAGTTTTAATTTAGAATATGAAAGAGAAACATATTTAAAGATTTTTGGTGAAAGTCCCATATTTTTTAGATTAAAAATGAAATTAATATGAATTAAACAAAATAAAAGGATTAAACATAAAATCAGAAATTAAAATAAAATAAGAAAAAACAAGGGCCATCAGATCTCCCTAATTAATTAAGGTGGCAGATCTGATGGTCACACGCGCGCGTTCCATGGTGGACACAAGTCAACGTGTTGTTGTTGGTGTAAGCCTAGAGACCAATACTTTTGGTACTTGTATCGAATTATTTATTAATAATAAAAGGCTTTTTCTTTATTACGTTTGTTTAATAAAGTCCCTAGAATAGCTAGTCTGTTTAATGTATCAAGTGTGACTTGATCATGAGATCACATTAAACATAAGGACATTATTCTTAAAGTATCCGTAGTCGAGCTTTATTGTGAAGTGGGATAACACTAAAGCATTAAGACTATTATGTATATAGACTGATGATCACATCTCATGGATCATGGATAAGGAGTAATCAAGTCTTAAACATAGGTATGAATGTTAAGAGTAATATTTATACCGGATTGACCCGCTATGAGAATACTATATAGAAAGTTATGCAAAGTGTCATAAGTTATTCTCATGGTGATAATGGTGTATACCACCCTTCGACCTGAAACCACTATGGACCCTAGATGTAGAGTTGAGTGCTTTATTGCTGATCAAACGTTGTCCGTAACTGGATAACCATAAAGACAGTTGATGGGTACTCCACGAAGCATGCTGAGGGACATGAGTGACCTAGATGGAATTTGTCCATCCTGCATAACAGGATAAATGTCTATGGGCCCAATATTGAACTGGACAAGGATGACACGGTCTATGCCTTGTGTTCAATATAGACATAAGGGCAAAAGGGTAATTCTACACATAAATATTATAACAAAAGGTTTTGTCAGATCACATGACATTTTCGTGTCTTGGGTAGTAGTGATGTGTTGCTAGATACCGCTCACTGTTTATTATGTTAAATGTGTGATTTAATATAATTGCCAACGTCGCGAAAACCTACAGGGTCACACACAAAGGACGGATTGATGAGAGATATAATAACTAAGGAACACCGTAAGATACGGTGCACTTAAGTGAATTATAGAACATCGTAAGGTACGGTGTACTTAAGTAGAATACGAAATATGGTAAGGTACCACACGCTTAAGTGATTTTGGGCATATTATAAGATATGGGCCAAAATACACTTAGGTGGGCTTTTTAGCTTGAAGCCCACACAAGTGGTTCTATAAATAGAACCCTTGTGCATAAGCATTGATTGCGGTTGCATTATTTTTGTTTTCTCTCTCTCTCTCTCTCTCTCTCTCTCTCTCACACACACACACACACACTCAAAGCCTTCATTCGTACCAGCTAGCACTGAGATTGAAGGAATCCGTTCGTGTGGAGTGAGTAGAGACGTTGTCATCGTTCAACGTTCGTGATCGCTCCGTGGATCTGCATCAAAGGTTTTGATCGTCACAAGAGATTTTCACCAAAGGTTTCAATCGTCACAAGAGGTAAATAATCTATCACTGATCATGACCATTCGTAAGGATCTCTAAAGGAGAAAATTTTAATTCCCGCTGCGTTTTGGATCGCAATTCTCCTTCAGTGGTATCAGAGCCACTTACGAAACCATGAATCAGATAGCTGTTTATTTTCTATATTAATATGATTAAAAGATAGAATGAATCAATTAATTAAACGGGTAATTAAATTTGGCATCATGAGTGTACGAGTTGGATGATTGATGTTGACTATGCTTCGGAACCGACATTAGTATGGTGAAGCAGCGATACATCGATCGTCCATAGGTTACGCAATTGAGACCGATCAACTTATGTGTGATATAAGTAATCCTAATGCAAAGTACGGTATATATGATATACTGTTTCTGTTTCGTTCATTCAAACACTTAATGGTTGTTTTCCTTTGAGCGATCAATGGTCATTTGCTTCGGAATCCGACATTAGTATGGTGAAGCAATGACCTATTGATCAATCATACTGAATCAACAATCGAGGTGTGTTTGACGGCTGAAATTGGTGCATTAGGGTTAGTGACGGCGCAAGGGTTGTGCCGTCAAGGAGTTGTGAATTGAGGGCTTGTTGGAACACGTCTGCTGACTGTTTCAAAGCGCTGGTTTTTGGCCGTGTGACGATCGTAACAAGCTGGACGTGACGGTCGTCACATGCTTTGTGACGATCGTCACATTCACAGGTCCAGAATTCTAGGCGTTTCTGTTTTTGGTCACGTGACGTTCGTCATGGGCATGTGACGGTCGTAACAAGCTGGGCGTGACGTTCGTCATGGGCTTTGTGACGGTCGTCACATTCACAGAGTCAGAATTCTCGGGGTTTTCTGTTTTGTGACTGCACAAGAGTTGTGTTAATGCAAAACGACGCCGATTTCAAATGAATTATTCATTAAAATTTTCGGACAGGGGCGCAGACGGGCAGCGGAAACCCCGTTCCCGCTGTCCGGGCAGCGGACCCCCAGCTAACTCTGCGTAGTGTGATCGGTCACCGAAATTTAATTTGGTTTTAATAAATTAAAGGAATTAAAATTAATAATAATAATGTGTTTATCATTATTGCCTTATGGTGATCAGTTATGACTTTAGTCTTCCTTTATTTTGTTTTGGGTTTTTAAATACGACCTGCGTGTCGTGCCTCTCCTTTTAATCTCTTAATGTAACTTCTTTTCTCATCTCAATCCCTCGTATGTAAAACGAGTTTCTTCTGTAATGCAATGTTATCAAGAAAGAGAAGAACTCAATGTCAAAGGAGGACAATGTTATGAAGAAAGAGAAGAATTCAATATCGAAGGAGGACAACCTTGAAGATCTTGCTTGGAGAAGCTTAGAGAAGAATTCAATATCAAAGGAGGACAACCTTGAAGATCTTGCTTGGAGAAGCTTAGATCGTTATTAGGTCAGCTTAGGTTCTCTCATTGGCTTGGGAGAACAATTGCGCTAAGGGCCATAACTGTTTCATTATGTATGTATGTTGATGCATGTGTATGTATGTTGATGCATGTGAATATATGTTGATGCATGTGAGAGACGATTTATATGATAAATAAGCCGTTGAGATCATAATAATTATAATTCCCTCAAATTAAATATTAAGTTTATGCTTTCCAAGTTTTAGCACTCATCAAGACTAGTATCGGATAATGTAGGTTTCGCCTACGCGAGGTGCATGTTCTATATTAGTAAGGTGCAATGGGATAATTGTAATATCCAATTGCTAAGACAATGGGTCAAACTTAACTAAACAAATTATAATAATATTATATATATTTGCTTTCCAAGTTTTAGCACTCATCAAGACTAGTATCGGATAATGTAGGTTTCGCCTACGCGAGGTGCATGTTCTATATTAGTAAGGTGCGATGGGATAATTGTAATATCCAACTGCTAAGACAATGGGTCAAACTTAACTAATTATAATAATATTATATATGTTTAGAAGCAAGAGTTAGGAATGATCCATATGATGGATTGGAATAAGGAGTTATTCACCCAACTGAAATTTTCGAGAGTTGTATGAGATGCAATTGGAAGGAGTTCCTACCTAAATAACTTAGTTTTGTGTAATCCGCCTACGCGGACTTAGAACGAAGTGAAATATGGATCTCGACCCACTAGAAAATCTTCCAACGGGATTTTCCGAATCAAATGATGAGGGTCATTTGTTTTGAGTAAAATAGTGGGAGCATATTTAATTAAAGGCCTAATTAAATATGTCAATGATACTTATATTTTCATTAATCCTTATGTAGATTACCATGATAACAAACACCTCTAACAACATTTTGCGATCAATCCTTGACAAGGAAAGATTGTCTGCGACAAATTTTTTGGATTGGCGCCGAAACCTGAGGATTATCCTCAAACATAATAGAAAGCTGTATGTCTTGGAGAAACCTGTTCCTGAAGGGGAACCTCCTAGTTCTGCACCTAAGGCAGAAAGAGATGCTTATAAGAAGCATGTCGATGATGCCAATAAACTGCTTGTCTCATGCTAGCTACCATGAACTCAGAATTGCAAAAGCAACATGAGAACATGTCAGCATTCGATATGATCGAACACCTGAAGATGCTCTATCAAGAGCAAGCAAGGCATGAAAGGTTTGAAGTTTCAAAAGCCCTTTTTCAAAGCAAGTTGGCTGAGGGAGCCCTTGTAAGTCCCCATGTGCTCAAGATGATTAGGTATGTGGAAAACCTTGAAAGGTTGGGTTTTCCCCTCGGAAACGAACTTGCGACTGATGTGATCTTGCAATCGCTGACAGATGGATTCAGTCAATTTGTCCTAAATATCAATATGAATGATATGGGCAAATCTCTTCCTGAACGGCTAGCCATGTTAAGAACTGCTGAGCAGAATCTGAAGTCAAAAGGGAAGTCCATTCTGATGATCGGGAATGGAAAGAGACATAACAAAAGACCCACCAAGCAGGGTGATAAAGGGAAAGGCAAGGAAGTTGCCAAACCCAGACCCATTGTTGCTGCTTTGAAGCCTAGTGGAGGCATAGCAAAGGCAGGCACCTGCTTCCATTGCGGTAAGACCGGACACTGGAAGAGAAACTGCCCAAAGTACCTGGAAGATACGAAGAATGGAGTAGAGACTTCAACTTCAGGTATTTTTGTTATTAAAATAAATTTATCTACTTCTGCATCATGGGTATTAGATACTAGATGCGGTTCTCACATTTGTACAAATGTGCAGGGGCTGAAAAGGAGTAGAGATTTGGCAAAAGGTGAAGTTAACCTACGAGTTGGCAATGGAACAAAGGTTGCTGCTTTAGCTGTAGGAACTTATGTATTGACTTTACCTAGTGTTTAATAACTCAGTTAGAGAACTGTTATTATGTACCTGCAATTAGCAGGAATATTATTTCCATTTCTTGTTTGGACAAGTTTGGTTTTTCATTTATAATAAAGAACAATTGTTGCTCAATTTATTTGAATGATATATTCTATGCTACTGCACAAATGAGCAATGGACTATATGTCCTTGATCTCGAAATGCCTATTAATAACATTAATACTAAAAGGGTGAAACCCAACGAGTTAAAACCAACTAGGTAAGAATATTAAAAACTCTTCGATCAGATCGAGGTGGTGAGTATTTAAGCCTAGAGTTCGATGACTATCTGAAAGAGTGTGGGATCCTATCCCAACTTACTCCTCCTGGAACACTCCAATGGAATGGTGTATCTGAGAGAAGAAATCGGACCCTGTTGGACATGGTCCGATCCATGATGAGTCACGCCGATCTTCCAAACTCCTTTTGAGGACATGCACTATTGACAACAGCTTACACACTTAACCGTGTTCCATCCAAAAGGTTGAAAAGAAACCATATGAGATATGGAGTGGTAAGAAACCACATATGTCTTACATGAAGATTTGGGGTAGCAAAGTTTATGTGAAACGACAAGCTTGAGCCCAAATCTGACAAATGCTTATTTGTGGGGTATCCTAAAGAAACAAGAGGGTATTACTTCTACAATCCTTCTGAGGGCAAAATGTTTGTCGCTCGAACTGGAATTTTCCTAGAAAAGGATTTTATTTCCAAAGGAATTAGTGGGAGGAAAGTAAAGCTTGAAGAAATTCAAGAACCACAAAGAATTGATACACCTATGGAGGAATTAGAGCAGGAAAGACAAATGGTTGTGGATGAACAACCTGCTCAAGTAGAACAAGACCAGCGTAGGTCAGGCAGGATACGTCACCTACCTGAGAGATATGGATATCTCATAACTGATCAAGGTGCTGTATTACTCATGGATCAAGAACGAAGATGAGCCTTGTGTCTACAAGAAGGTTAGTGGGAGCATGATCGTTTTCCTGGTATTATATGTAGATGACATATTACTCATTGGAAACGATGTCCCTACCTTGCAACAAGTAAAGTCTTGGTTAGGGAAATGCTTTTTTATGAAGGACCTAGGAGAAGCAGCCTATATATTAGGAATCAGAATCTATAGAGATAGATCACAAAACTGCTTGGCCTAAGTCAGAGTACATACATAGACAAAGTGTTGAGACGCTTTAATATGCATGATTCCAATGGTTATGTGTTTTTGCTTAAACGGTGGCGCTGTGAGCTGGAAAAGTTCAAAGCAAGATACAGTTGCTGATTCTACAACCGAAGCCAAGTATATTGCTGCCTCAAGTGCAGCAAAGGAAGCTGTTTGGATCAAAAAGTTTATTAGTGAACTTGGCACAATTCCTAACATTGTGGATCCCATTGGTCTCTACTGTGATAACAATGGTGCTATCGCACAAGCCAAGGAGCCTAGATCTCACCAACGATCCAAACACATACTTAGGCGTTATCACCTCATTCGAGAGATAATAGATAGAGGAGATGTGAATATATGCAGAGTACCAACACTTGACAATATTGCTGACCCACTGACAAAGCCTCTTGCGCAGCAGAAGCATGATGGCCATACTAGATCAATGGGCATTAGGGGTATGCCTGATTGGCTCTAGTGCTAGTGGGAGATTATTGGTGTAAGCCCTAGAGGCCAATACTTTTGGTACTTGTATCGAATTATTTATTAATAATAAAAGGCTTTTTCTTTATTACGTTTGTTTAATAAAGTCCCTAGAATAGCTAGTCCGTTTAATGTATCAAGTGTGACTTGATCATGAGATCACATTAAACATAAGGACACTATTCTTAAAGTATTCGTAGTCGAGCTTTATTGTGAAGTGGGATAACACTAAAGCATTAAGACTATTATGTATATAGACTGATGATCACATCTCATGGATCATGGATAAGGAGTTATCAAGTCTTAAACATAGGTATGAATATTAAGAGTAATATTTATACCGGATTGACCCACTATGAGAATACTATATAGAAAGTTATGCAAAGTGTCATAAGTTATTCTCATGGTGATAATGGTGTATACCACCCTTCGACCTGAAACCACTATGGACCCTAGATGTAGAGTTGAGTGCTTTATTGCTGATCAAACGTTGTCCGTAACTGGATAACCATAAAGACAATTGATGGGTACTCCACGAAGCATGCTGAGGGACATGAGTGACCTAGATGGAATTTGCCCATCCTGCATAACAGGATAAATGTCTATGGGCCCAATATTGAACTGGACAAGGATGACACGGTCTATGCCTTGTGTTCAATATAGACATAAGGGCAAAAGGGTAATTCTACACATAAGTATTATCACAAAAGGTTTTGTCAGATCACATGACGTTTTCGTGTCTTGGGTAGCAGTGATGTGTTGCTAGATACCGCTCACTGTTTTTTATGTTAAATGTGTGATTTAATATAATTGCCAACGTCGCGAAAACCTACAGGGTCACACACAAAGGACAGATTGATGAGAGATAGAATAACTAAGGAACACCGTAAGATACGGTGCACTTAAGTGAATTATAGAACATCGTAAGGTAAAGTAGAATACGAAATATGGTAAGGTACGACACACTTAAGTGATTTTGGGCATGTTATAAGATATGGGCCAAAATACACCTAAGTGGGCTTTTTAGCTTGAATCCCACACAAGTGGTTATATAAATAGAACCCTTGTGTAGAAGCATTGATTGCGGTTGCATTATTTTCGTTTTCTCTCTCTCTCTCTCACTCAAAGCCTTCATTCGTATCAGCTAGCACTGAGATTGAAGAAATCTGTTCGTGTGGACTGAGTAGAGACGTTGTCATCGTTCAACGTTCGTGATCGCTCCGTGGATCTGCATCAAAGGTTTTGATCGTCACAAGAGATCTGCACCAAAGGTTTCAATCGTCACAAGAGGTAAATATTCTATCACTGATCATGACCATTCGTAAGGATCTCTAAAGGAGAAAATTTTAATTTTAACTGCGTTTTGGATCGTAATTCTCCTTCAGTTGTACGCGTGGTAATTCAAACCAAGGGTCCAGATTAAAAAATTCAAACATGATCGATGGCCAGGAAGCGTGACAACACACCACCGAAGTTAGGGTTCCGGTCATCTTCTCCGGTGACCTCCACCGGACTGGTCCAACTTCATCTCAATGGAAAATGAAAAACAAGGATACTAATTCAAAGAGAAAATGCTCAGGATCATGAATTTGTCCTCAATTTTCTCCAATTCCAAGTATATATAAAGATACAAGGATTTGAATTTAGAGGATCATGAGCTGAGTTGCTTCGATTTAACCTCAAAGCAACTCCATCTTGTTGCCTACATTGGTAGGACTTCAGCCAGCCAAAATCACAAAAAATGGTGAAGAATTGAGAGAGAATCGAAGAGATGAAGTTTCTGAAAATTCACCTTCGAGGGAGCTTGAAACTTGCTTGATCTTGCTTCCAATTGGCCTTGGCTTGACTTTAGAAGCTTGCAGAAGTTGAATTGGATCAAGGAAATGCTTGGACTCTTGGAGTTTCAATCTCAAAACAGAAGGAGATTTGAAACTCGATTTTCAAATGAAAACCTTCAAGGTTGTCCTCTAATGGTGAGGGTTTGGATTACAAGTTCAAAGGTTGGGCAAGGTGTCCTTAACTCTGAGCAATGTGAGTCTCATTTATAGGCAAAGCAATTGGTTTCACACCCTTCATTCAAAATTCCAAAAATAGCAATTCACCCTTGCATGGATGCATGGGCGTGTGATAAGCCCATGAAATGATGTAATCAGGTCCGAAATTCCTCATCTGCAATGCTGAAAGTGTGCCATGTGATCATGCAATGGTAATTGGAATGTGATTGTGAAATTTATCCAAATGAAGCTTTGTGAAGAACACATGCTCAAGTCCTCCAATTCGAGGCCAAATCAGATGATCTTTGACTTTTTAGAAAGGTGAGATCAAGGGGAACAACTTTCATGTATAACACCTTTCCATTTGAAGCTTGGATCATGATGAATTTTGAGGTGGAAGTTTGGGAAATCAAACATATTTGAACATTTTCTAAGTACCAAGTCAAATGTTCACTTCTTCCACCTTGAATAACTTTTTCTATGGGCTTCAAATGGAAAAAGCTCCTTCATAAAATTTGTAGCTATTTCAAACCTCTTAAATTTGGTCACAAATTTGACCTAATTTGGATTTGGAATGAAGGAGTTATGCATTTTAGAAGTTGAGGAAAATCACTTGTTCAATGGTAATGGTCCAAAATGACCTATAATCTTTCCTCTTGGCACATGCCCTTGAAAGTTTAATTTGAATGATTCCAAGAATAAAAGTTGGACAGGACATCTTGAATTTGATCATTAAACTTTAATGGCTCTCATCTAATAAAAATTGAGCAAGTTATGGTCCTTGGAAGTTGACCTCCTAACTAGGGTTCAAACAAAATGACTTATAATCTTTCACCATAGAAAATGACTTTCAAAGCATAACTAGTACTTGACCACAACATTAAAGTTGTTTGGAATGTTATAAAGAGTAACTTTTATCTTGGAATAATTTTCATATGACAAAAAATGTAGGATATATGGTTTAGGGAACCCCAGTTTTGACCAGTTGACTTTCTTTGGTCAACCACCATGAACCATCTTGCAAACTTGAAATTCTATTGATCTATTGGACTCATGGAGGATCATATATGTATAATAAGATGTAATATGAAGTATACCTTGAAATATTTGATCAAATGATGAATAAACTTGCTGAGAAAGTCACACAAGATACCCAGGTGAATTAGGGCTTCCAAGGCAAACAAGCTTCAAACTCTTGGTGATTTCTTGATCAAAATGATAAATGGAGATCATGGGGATCCATATATGATGTTTATAATCAATGTGAACCATATATTTATTAGTATCCTTGCATTAAGGGTCTCAAACCCTAGATGTGAGCTTGATGAGGCATAAGTCAACACACACACTACCTACAAAAGAAGTAAACTACACATTGACATATTTTTGGTATTTTGGTTAGTAAATAATAAAAAATAAAGTATGATACAATCAAATGTGCTTGGTAATATCTCCCAATGCAAACTCAATGAATGAAGGGTAAGGAGGATGCCAAGGTGTGATCCCAAAGCCAATGCATATGATGAGATATCATGAGGGATCTTAGGGTCAAAATTGGGGTCTTACACATATACTTAAAAGTAGTCGAGTCCTTCTCACTGAATAAATCCTAGAGCTACTAGTCTTGCCTTATGTCTTGCAATCTACCCATCATGATTGTATTTTAGCTTGAACACCCATTTCACATCGATAGCTTTTGCGTGTGTTGGCAATTCGACTAGTTCACATTTATTATTTCTTTCGATCGCTTGTAACTCTTCGACCATAGCCACCTTCATGTTTTTATTCTTTAAGGTCTCACTATAGTTTATTGGTTCAACAATTGCAAGTAAATATAAATTAACCAAATCTCCATCTGGTGTGACTTCATTATCACCAACCACTTTACAGTCTTGAAGTCTTGCAGGGAGAACTCTGATTCTTTGAGGTCTTTGGCTTGTGGTAGCCACACCCTCTCTATTTTCTTCTTCGACTTCAACTATGAGGGGAATGTTATTAACTGGAATTTCTTTGTGCTCACTACTTTCTTCATTAAACCCATAGCTTGTCAATGGCTTGTTAGTTGTATCACCTGAATTCAAATCCCAAGAAAAGTTCTCATCAATCACAAGGTCTCGACTCATCACAATATTACCATTCATTCGATTGAATAACCTGTATGCTTCAATCTTCTAATATCGTACCAGAATCATATGTCATATCTTATCATCAAGTTTCCTTCTCCTAGCATCGGAAACATGCTTGAAGCAAATAGAACCAAACACCTTCAGATGATTCACTAATGGTCGTTTGTCACTCCATACTTTTTCAGGAACCTTGTACTTTAGTTTCTTAGTAGGGAACATGTTCATATATAAAAACAACAATAGTAACTACTTCACCCCATAAAAATTTTGGTAAGTTATTTTGTTTTAACATGCATCTTGCCATATCCAATATGACCTGATTTCTTATTTCTGCTATTCTATTATGTTGATGCGTGTAAGGAGCAGTTACCTCATGATCAATACCATGTTATGCACAAAAATATTCAAATATCTTAGATGTGTATTCGCCTCCTCCATATGTTCGTAGAACTTTGTTCTTCTTTTCACTCTAGTTTTCAACAAGCATTTTGAATCTCTTAAAGATTGAAAATACTTCATCTTTGCGACTAATCACATAGATCCAAAACTTTCGATACTCATCGACAAATGAGACAAAATACACGTTTCCACCAATGGTATGATCTTCAAATGGGCCACATACATCTAAATGTACTATTTAACTTCTAGTATGCATGAAGATCTCATTGGCATAGTGATGACAATCCGTCATTGCATAAATTTAGTGAAAGAAACGAATCAAAACAAGTGAAAGACCAAAGAATGA
The DNA here is from genome assembly GCF_024323335.1 of Lathyrus oleraceus. Classification (NCBI taxonomy): domain Eukaryota; kingdom Viridiplantae; phylum Streptophyta; class Magnoliopsida; order Fabales; family Fabaceae; genus Lathyrus; species Lathyrus oleraceus. The sequence continues at coordinate 179,587,866 of NC_066582.1, forward strand.
GGAAAAAATAGCTAAGTGTGAAGATTGTGGACTTAGTGAAAATTTGTGTGAAAATGGAGCAAAAGAGTGCAGCTTCGAGTAAAATCACATGCACCATCGAGAAGCATCGCGCACGTGATAAGGCCATGAAAGCTGCATCGCGTGATGTAAGTCATAACGCGTGCGATGGTCCCTTTTCCTGGGATTTTTTTTGACACATATGATATATTTTGAGCTCTTTTTAAGGGAATTTTTTGCACTTTGATAAGGATTACGAAATTTGGAGAGCAAAACACGATTTAGAGAGCATCAAAGGAGATTTTAGGGCATTTGAAGCCATTGGAGGCCATTACTTAAAGGGAATTCATATTCTATTTTCATATATCAATTGTGGTATTGTAATCTGAATCATGAGTAGCTAAGATCTTCTAGGTTAGGTTGTGTTATGATGAACCTTTTTCAATATTATTGGGTAATATGTTGATTTGACTTTGTATGAACCTTTTGATCTATAATGCCATTCAATTGCTTATTTTTTATAATGTTTTTATGTGAGATGCTCTTTTAAGTTGATTTTGGGTACATAGGAAATATTGACCCTTAGCCTATGTGTTGGACCTAAGGCAATTGTTGTACTTACGTTGTTTGAATAGGAATAAGAGACCCAAAGTAGTGGCATAGGGGATTAACTGTGCATCGCCTAACCCTGCTTACGCTGGAAGACTAGGGATAGAAAGCTTTAAGTAGTGGTTAGTGAGTTATTTCGTAAGGGATCGGTTATAACCGTTTTGTTAATTCACTGTGGGGTTATAGTGATAAAATCATTCATCAAGGCATCAAACATCAACAATAGAGAATTAGGGGATTCTAAACACAACCTAACCTCTTTCGTAGTTCTGTTTAAACACTTATTTACTTTTCGCATTGCAACATTTTATCTTGTTAGAAGCAGTCCATGTGGGTTCGATCTTTTTTATTACTACGACATTATCGGTACACTTGCCGAGAATTCATCAAATTTTTCTGCGTTGTTATCGGGGACTATTGATATCTCAACAAGGATACTTTTGTGCAACGTTTTATTTTTAGTCTTTTTTATTTTTGTTTTATTTTCTTAATAATCATAGTGCTACTGAGGTATTTTCTGCTTGTGTATTTGTAGCTCAGGATCGACATTGACACCGTTTAATCCAGAAATTGAAAGGACTACACGTGCTATCAGGAGAGTAGTTAGGGAAGCAAATATTACTCAAGGGATCTTAGTTGAAGATCAAAATCTGATTTCTTATGACTTTGTAGAGGAAGTCACAATGGAAGCTATACCATCCCAAAATATGGGGGATTACTGTAAATGCACCGATGAAGGACATGTTTCGAGAGGGTTTGTACTGACAAACCCTGCTAACTTTGATATTAAGAATTTTTTTCTTTCAGGTTTACGTGACAATCCGTTCAAACAAAATGCGATTAGAGACCCGTGGGAGCATCTTGCATGCTTCTATGAAACAAATTCAATGTGAAAACCAACAGATACCACTGAAGACCTGGTTAAATTGAGGTTATTTGGGTTCTCATTAATTGGAAGGGCTAAGGATTGGTTACTTTTCCTTCCAAATGAAACAATTAAGACTTGGATGGAATTGAAGGACAAATTCCTATAAAGATTCTTCACTACTACTCAGTTTACCAAGCGTCGAGCATGAATTGTAAATTTTGAGCAGCAGGAAACTGAGTCGCTTTATGACTCATAGGAAAGATTCAAACTTTTGTTATGCAGATGCTCTAATCACAATATGAGTGATATGGAGTAGATGCAAAGTTTCATTAAAGGTCTCAAGGGTCAAACACGTATGATGTTGGATGGTTCTGCGGGAGGCACTATTCGATCAATGACTGAACCACAAGTGAAATACCTTATTAAGAAGATATGTATGAATGAGTATCATTCAAAAAACGAAAGGTCGGTCAAGATTGAAACTGGGGGTACGCCTAAAGGCATGTTAGCTGTTGATACCCATACTACACTTTTAACTCACATTAGGTAAAGCTAACGTGAGCCATGTACAAGCACTTAGGTAAAGCTAACACGAGCCAGGTACAAGCACTTAGGAGAACATGCAAACGAAAGGTGCTCATTGGAAGGGTCAAGTGAAGAAGTCCAATTTGCTAATTTTCAGAAGAAAAACCCTTATTCCAACACCTACAATTCGTGTTGGAACGATCACCCAAATTTTCGTTGGAGAAATAACAAAAATGAAAATGTCAACCAAGATATGCAACAACGCCAAAAAGCTCCATTTCAAAGGAAACTGTCACAGTTGGAAGAGACCTTGCAAAATTTAATTAAAGTCACTTACAGTAGGTTTGATAAGGTAAATAAGAACCATGAATCAATGAGTAGGAACCATGATGCTTCTATCAAAAATTGGGAGATACAAATTGTTCAGTTATCTAGACAAATAACTGCTTTGTCAGGCTCAAGTGGAGGATTTACATGTAACATTGTAGAAAATCCTAAGAATGAATCATGCAAGACTATGGAAACAGGTTTTTTTTGGTGTGATTACTAAAAAGGGTGAAGCTGAAATAGTTAAAGAGGATGTGATTGAGAAAAAAGAATGTGGATTTGAAAAAGAGGAGATTGGAAATCAAAATGACAAAGAGGAAATATGATTCACCCTTGATCAACTTATAGATAAAAAATCTCCTTGGAGGAGAACAAAGAAGCAGATCATGAATGATCCAAATCCCGAGTTGCCATATTATATCAAACCACCATATCACATAATTAAAAAGAAATCGGTCCAGGACGATGAGGCATTGATGTTTGCAAAGTTCAAGGAAATGTTAGCTACACTCCAAGTAAGTATTTCGTTCCATGAAATTTTAGAACTAATACCTAAGCTTGCTAAATTTATGAAGGTATTACTAAAGGAGACAAAAGAGAAAGTGATCAAGGAACATGTAAACAAGATCGACGAGGTTGACATGGTAATGCCTTACACATTTCCACCCAAGCTAAAAGACCCATGTAAGTTTACTATTTCTTGTAATATTGGTAGAGTGAAGATCCCACATGCTCTATGTGATTTAGGATCTAGCATAAATGTTATGGCACTAAATAAGGTACCATCCCCCCATTGTGGGTCATATGTTCTCCACTTCTTACCTTTTATATTATTATGAAGATCCCACGTGCTTGGATTGTAACTTGAAGGGTTTCCATTTCTTACCTTTTATATTGTTTGGTACCATCCCCCCATTATGGGTTACATGTTCTCCATTCCCATGTAAGTCTAATAGCTTATGTTAACATGATTTTATTGCTTTCCGTGCAAGCTAACTAAAAAAGATAAAATCAAGCAATAAAAAGAATTTTCAAAAGACAAAAAACACACTTGATCCAATGTCAAGTGTTTTCCAAATAAATCACTTCATAGCAACATGAGTGATTGATCTAACGTCAAGTATCTCATTCCATCATCATATATTCTCTTCTCAATCTATCTCTAGATCTACCTCCATTCTTCACACACATTTTTTCACAATAAACTCCAAACACATGATCCAACGTCAAGTACCTTTTCAAAACAATTTCTCAATAAACTGGAATACAAAAATAGGGTGTACGTACTTGTACACAATATTCAAGTACTTGGGTTGTCGGTCGTACCTAGCTTGTGGCCCAATGCTTGACTTCCTCCTCAAAATATCTAATAATAAAACAAGTTCAATTCGGTGCTCTAAGAGAGAAAAAGAGGGGTTAGGATGTCATTGTCCTCTCAACTCCTGAGTATTCTAATTGTTGTCCGTACTTAGCCGAAGGTTAGATACTTGTCTCCCTCTAAGTACCAATTATTAAGCTTGTCAAATCATTTCTCAAATCAAAACTTCTTTTGGATGAAAAAGAGTGGCTAGGATGCAACTATTCTCTCAACTCAAAAGTATTCATATTATTGGACGTACTTAGCCAATGGTTAGATGCTTGTCTCCGTACTAAAATAAACCCCAACCAATCAAATCATTTTCATCCCCAGGGCATCTTTAAAAACCTTTTCACAAAGGACATGTTACTTCCGTTCTACCATGAACGAAACTTAAGCCTCCATGCATGAGCAAGTAATATTTAACTGCTAGAGTGCGATCCAAGCGCATCCATTTTATCGCAAACAAACAAACACTTAAAGCTCCCTTGCTCAAGCATACAAGAAATTTGATTGTAGAAGGCGAACGTCAACAATGTTCATCAAAACAATCCAACAAATACTCAATTTTATGATCAGAACTATTGAGCTCTGACTTCCTTATTGCATGAATGAGGATGCGTAGGCACAAGGGTTCGAAACCCTGGCGAGCAAACTGATTTAAAACTTATTTCATCTAATTTCCCGATAGCGAATAACATTCAGATAAACAACATCCATACACATTGATACAAGCTAGTGGTTCCCATCAAGTACGATGGATGTGAGGGGTGATAATACATTCCCCTTGCATAACTGACTTCCGAATCCGCTCTTGGTTGCGAAGACCATTCTCTTTGGGGTTTTGTCGCTATTTTCTCTTTCCTTTGAAATAAATAAAATCCTGTGGCGACTCTGTATTTTTTGCGACGCATGTTTTCTAATCCTCCCATGATCTAGAAGTTTCCCCCTTATCGGAAGATGCAGTAAACACGACACGTCGTCGAGTGTGATAGACATCTCACCTAGTGAGAGATGAAATGATGAGGTCTCAGAGTGTCATATCCCCACAAATGCATTAAGCATCCCTTGGTTGACCGTAATATAATCGGTCATGCACAAGTCCTTCATCCCAGATAGGGATAAAGCTGCCAGTAATCTTCCGTTTATGGTTAATAAACTTAAGCGGATTAAGGTCCTGCAGAAAATAAAAATCAATGTCATAAAGTTGTAATTTATTAATAAACATAAATTAAAAAGAATGAATCCAACTAATGCCACCTCTCTGTCCCAGATATGTTTGGTAGTATGGTCTGGGTACAGAGGCGATAGTGACAACTTACAAGGCTCCTCAAAATGCCTCTGACTCATCATCCTCAACAACCTCAACAACCTCACCACTTGGAGGTGGCACTAGCTCAGTAGCATCAGCAGTAGGAGTTGCCTCTGGTACCATCAATAATTCAGGAACCTTTGGCACCTGAATAGATGACATTTGACGGCTGTGGGAGGGTGGCGGGAGTGATGTGTCGGTAGACGAAATTCATCTCATACGGGAAGAAAAATATCAGAAGCATGAGGAGAAATATGAGTCCCAGAAGTATAGGGCTCTGCATGTCCAGAGTGAGCAGGAGCCTCAAAAACCTGACTCTTCTCCTGCTGCACTGATGATGTTGTGCAATCTTCCCGCATTTTAGCCTATTGTGTCTATAAGCCATAACGTTTGTAAGTGAAAGTAAATCACACAATTAGTGCAAGTAAGAAACACTACAAGCAATGAGATAAAAAAAAAGACTGAGAAGATTCCGGAGATGCATCTTCGGTTACTGGAAAGCTTAAACATTGAAAATTTTCGGATATGCATCTCTGGAATTTTCTACAACATAACATGTATGTCAATGACGTCATTGCTTACATGTAAACTCAAGAAATAATGCTTTGATCATCATTTTCATCCAATAAACATGTTTTACACTATGTCAAAACTATCATTCATGCAATTTCTACTCATTTCTTACCTTAATCTTCAATTTCTACTCATTTACAAAAAACACAAAAAAAAAAATAAATTAAAACATAAAAAAACTTACATTTTAAAACTTTGTTTCATTCTTGGGTGATGTTTTTTATATTGATCGAAGATCCTTTGAGCTTGGTTATTTGATTTTGGACTTTGTGATGGAAAAAAATTGAGAGAGTTTGAAGAGATTTTGAGATTTTTCAGAAATAAGGGAGAATGACTCTGACGCGATTTAAACTCCAAAACATTCCGAAGATACATGTCCGAAATAAATTCGAAGATACATCACCAAAATATTTTAACGTTAACTTAAAATTAGATGCTTAAGGAACATATAGGTGCATTAAGAAATTCTCAAATTATAAAACTAATTATATTCTATTCATTTTCGGTTTCAATCACATCTCTGCAACTTGTAAGCCCAAATTATAAAGCTAATCATATTCTATTCATTTTCGGTTTCAATGACAACTTTGCTACTCGTAAGCCCAATATTCCTTGGTTTGATAGGCTCACTGTTACTATCTGTACCCCCCCTATTTTCAGTTTTCATTAATAGTTTTTGTTGGAAGTAATTTAGAGTTGGCATCTTTATTCAAATCAAATACTGTTGAGGACACAAGTGCCAAGCCGCTTCACTGTCTGGGACAGGGGAGTATCCGACAAGGCATACTATAGGTTAATACAAGTAAAATTATTGGAGATTATAATGATCTAATTTCTTGCCAAATTCTATCTAGATTCGACCATTGTGGAGACATTATTATTCTTATAATACAACAACAACGAAATGTCTTATATTTGTATAAGATTGTAACCATACAAAGGAGGCTGAGTGAGTGTGGTCCAAATTTGAAACTTCCAAGATTAGCCTTTAGAGCTTTAAAAGGATGTTGCAAATTGTAATCATCTTGATTTGGATATGCTTTGTAGGTCAAGCTTTGTGACGTTACATTACTGGTATGTTTTCCAATGAGATTGGTTTGCAATCACTTCGCCATGCATGCGTAGTTGTTATTTTCAAGATTTCAATCTAACTAGGATTCTAAAAAAATGGAGGAACACACTTTATGTCCATCCTTATTTCATTTGTTTTTGGGTCAAACCTTGATTTTACTATAGCTTTATTTTATTTTTATGTAATTCTAGTTATTAGTCATTGGCCCAAATACAGATTGTGCACTCTTGGGTCAAGTGTTGGGTTGGGTATCTTGAATTATAAACTTTTTTTATTCATTGGACTAATAAAATGTTGTGTCCATTTTAGTTTCAGTGGTATAATCTAAAGAAATTTTTAAACAGGTGTAGATGTAGACGGGTAGAAACATAGGGGATTTTATCCTATACCTTTTAGTTAGTCATAGTATCTCCATATAACACAGATTTCAAAATTTCTGGTAATATATGTATCGAATTTAAAAAAAAAATTGGTGAAATTTTTAGTTTTATATAATATATTTAGTGTTTGATTTTTATCTGAGGAATTTGTTGCGGAAATACGTTATTTACGGATTTTTCCGAAGATTAGGGAATATTTACATTTTAGGTATTTTTACCAATTTTTAAAAGACTGATATCTAATTTTATGTATTTTTATCGAATTTTTTAAATATTCGGTTAAATATATGGGATTGTCGTACCCCAAAATTTATCCTTCCTTTTTGCTTTTCATCTAACTTTAAACCTAAGACCCATCTAATCTCACTCATGTCTCATTCAGGTGCATCATTCATTCATAATTAACATTCAGTAACGAGTATCATAAATTCAAGGTTCTTGGTTGATAAAACCAGGGATTTGTCTTGAAGATTATGGTATGGCTCATCATGTGGGTAGCAACCCTAATTCTTGATCTTGGGGGACCTTGTTGCTTGGCCTCTATGCATGAACTGGACTTCTAAATCCTAATTCACGGTGTTATGTGATTGATTCAAGGCATGTTTGCATTCATGTTTCACTGATCTCATGGTCGCATGATCCATTTGATCCGAGTCTTATTTCATTCTCATTTCATCCATTATTTTCATGGTTTTATTAAAATGTCAAGATTCATTCATGCTTTGATTTATAGTCCTATTGGTACAAATTCATTGTCCATTTGATCAAGTCATTCCATGACCCACTAATTCAATTTCATTCATTCAAAGAAAGCCAAGCCATTATGCCTCACACATGACCCCATGCATCAAAACAAAGGAAAAAAACTCATTTTGCATGATGGAAATCGATTACCATGTTTGGGAAATCGATTTCCCTGCTCCAGTAGCCAAAAATTTCATTTCTAGATGATGGAAATCGATTACCATGCTTGGTAAATCGTTTTAGCCTGGGAAAATAGCAAAAAAAAAAGCCATTTTTCATGATGGAAATCAATTTCCATGCTTGGTAAATCGTTTTAGCCTGGGAAAATAGCAAAAAAAAAAGCCATTTTTCATGATGGAAATCAATTTCCATGCTTGGTAAATCGATTTACCCTGGAACAGTGGGTCAAATACAACATTTTTCAGCAATAATGCAGTTTCTTTTGCATTCCAAAACAGTTCCAATGCTTGCATCAATGCACATTGAAAGCTCTACATAATTATGCAGCAACTAACCATAATATCCATGCATTAAACCAAGTATTCCCAACACTTCAAATCATCAACTTTAAGCTATTCTAACATCCCCCAACTGTCATAACAGTCCCAAACTAACCACATCAAACTAATTTCAAACCACATCAAACTAACTTCAAACCTCTTCAAACTAATTCCAAACCATTTTAACTAATTCCAAGCCTCATTTAACTCATTTCAAGCCATATCAAAACTAACTCCGAACCTTCATTGGATCCAAACCTGTAACCTATATAAACACAAGGGGGAGCAAAAACTCAGAACTTAATCAGTCTCAAGTTACTCATTGCAAATTCAACTTTTCTGACTTCATCTTCTCCAATTCCTCTCCCTACACCAAATCTCAAACCACCATTGGAGCAAGCTTCACATTGAAGTTTTCTATCAATTGAGCTAAACCTCTTGCACTCAATAATCATCCCTACATTCACATAATCAACATCAACAACAACAATTCAATTCAGAGTGTTTCAGAGTTGATTCTTGAAGAGGAGGAGTTCATAGTAGAAGTAGAAAATTAAAGGTTCAAAGTAGCAAACATCTGGTTTTCTCTTCTTCATCTTCATCACCTCCAAATTTCAACAAGTTCTAAGACATTTCTCCGTCTGTAGGTCGGTGAATCTTCATCTTTGCTTGTTTATTGAATTTTTGATACCACATCATAGATTATGTAGTGGAGAATCAAAACCCCAAGGTTTGATGGTTTGATTCTCCTCCACCTCCATTTAATTTCAGATTTTGTGCTTAGGGTTCTTGACTTTAATGGCTCAATTTCCAGAATTAATTAATTTGTGGTTAGAATGGATGAGGGATTAGGATAGAAGAGGTTGAGAGGAGTCAGAAAGTGGTGCTTTTTCTTGATACCAACTCTGCCGCCTCCGGCGCGGTGGTGCTGAAGCTCCAATGGTGGTTCTGTTTTGACATGAGAATTGAAAGATAATGTGTAGAGAAGAGAGTGAGTTGCTGAATTTTTGCACTTCCCTTTGCAAATTTTGTCTGGCTTAACCATTAAGCCCAATAGTTTGCTTTTTACACCCCTGTTTTGCTTAGCAACATAGTTGCTGAATCCAACTACATTTCTTAGTATTTGGGCTTATTCTGTTGGGCCCAAAGTCCCTAGTGCTGAATTCTGCACTCTATTTAGGGTCTGCACCCCCATTGGTCCAACATTTTGATTACCATTTTGATTACCTTCAATTCCATTTTATTTTGTGTTGATATTTTTGGTAATTGTTTTGTTAGCATTTTAATTAGGTTTAATTAGGCTTTAGATTTTAGTTAGAATTTAGGAATTAATTGGAGTTTTGTATAGTTTTCTAATTAGATTTTAATATAGTTTAGTTAGATTAGGAATTAGAAAATAGTTAGATTTTAGTTCATTTTAGAATTTATCTAATTCTTGAACATTAAGTTAATTTTAGAATTTAGGACTTAATCAATTTGTAGTTTCTAATTAAACTTTAATTGGAATTAAGTTTGTGTTTGTGATTGGATATTTTTGTGAATTGACCATTTTACCCCATAAGGGTTATTTTGTCATTTTGATAATTTAATTGTATGTTTCGTTAGAAACTTTTGACATAGATTTTTAACCAAGTCTTGACTAACTATAACATGATCCCTTAGATTAGTTCGATTAACACTAACCATTAGATTAGGTTCTAACCTAGTTTTTAATCAATCTTAACCCTCCTATTCAAATTGATCAAAAACAATTTTGATCAATTAAATCGTTTGAACTTGTATAGTTCCACAACCTAATTTTAGTGACTAAAAGACCCTTGGCCACTTAATAAGACTTTTATTCTAACTCGTGGAGCTCGAAGCCTCAAGTCAAGATCTTCAATCAAGGCATCCTCAGTCACACCAAGCAGCGGATTATACAAGATAAATCAAATGTCAACACTTTGTAAACACGATCCAAATTGTACGAAACGAGCCTTAAGTAGTAAGAAATGATGAGACGGAGTTTCTCCTATCCTTGTCTAGAGCGACTTTGCGTATGGGGTGTAGGCCCCAAATATTCAAAGCGTTCTCCTTTACTCATAGACTTTAGTACAATACAGATCGATTAAACTACCAAGTCTTCTTCATGCAAGGCAACATCAATACAAGGATCAACAATGAAGATTCTTCACCAATAACTTATCAGTAAAGAGAAGTAGCATGCGCTACGAGCCTTAAGCAATAGGGAATGATGATATGGAGTTTCTCCTATCCTTGTCTAGAGTGACTTTGTGTATGGGGCGTAGGCCCGAAATATTCAAAGCGTTCGCCCTTTTTCATAGACTTTAGTGTGATTCCTATCAATCGACTGTCAAGTCTCTTATTATTCATCCTTCATTTTATTCATTTCAATCAATCATCCAACCATATTCTTTTGCCTCAAATCATCTTACTTTCATCCGTAGTGGGCTGAACTACGAAAACTCTGATTTCCTTATTGCACTATAAGGATACGTAGGCAGGAGAATCCAGATTCTTCACGAGCTACCTTATTTATTAATCTACTCTATCTATCAATCAATACTTTAACACCTCAACAGTGGAGCATCTTTTGCTGTTAGCAATTCGTGATTGTACACCCTATTCTAATCTATTATTTTCCTTGTAAGGTGTTAAACCTTGGCATTATTCTTCGCCTTGAGAGTCGTAGACTCTGGCATCTAACCATTCTTTGCCTTGTGAGGTGTTGAACCTTGGCTATTAGATTTTAATCTTCTCCTTGGGAGTCATAGACTCTAGCATCTAACTTTCTTTGCCTTGTGAGGTGTTAAACCTTGGCTATTCAATTCAATTCTTTGCCCTGTAAGGTTTTAAACCGTGACTCTTCGATTTTAGGTCTTCACCTTGAGAGTCATAGACTCTAGCATTCTCTGTTACCTTATGAGGTGTTAAACCTTGGTTATTCAATTAAATTCTCATCCCTGAAAGTTGTGGACTCTGGCATTTGATTCTCTTCGCCTTGTAAGGTGATAAACCTGGCAATTCAATTCTTTGACATCATCAATGAAAAAACTCTGGTAGTAATACCTCACCTTGAAGGTCATGAACCTTGACACTCTTTTTCAGCCTTGAAGGGTATTAAACTCTGGTAAACCAATCTATTAATCTCCTCTTGCCTCATCAGTCATCTTACATTCAGCCGTAGTAGGTTGAACAACGATTGCTCTGATTTTATCATTGCACAATGAGAATACGTAGGCACGAGGGTTCGAATCCTCCGCGAGCATACTTATTTATTATTCTTTCTTTCGCCTTAGGGAACCATTCATACCTTTCACGATTCATTATCTACCTTTGATCATAAATCGTTCACCTAGCGACATATTATTTCTTTGACACCGAAACACAATTTCTTTGGAATTCCATATATACCCTTTTAAGACGATACAGTGACAGTCTGCATTGTACCTAGAGTTATTTGGATTGTCCCCAAACATTTAATTCCTTCTTTTTTCGGCTCGACCATACAATGATATAGTGCTGTAGGCCTTCACTTGTGGTTCGTGCCACCTTTCCCTCTTGGTACAAATCGCATTTCTCTTATGGATTCCAATACACTTTCACCTTTCGGTTTCAAGCAATACTTCTTCAGTCACTTGTTACCAAATCTTCCGATTCTGTGACTTTGGTCACTTTATTCCTTTCATCTCCATGATCCATTCATATTATACCTTCATTCACTTCATGCGATATACCTTATTCTTTGAGCCAAATACAGTATACCTCTTTGTGCTCCATCTTGCATCCCTTTGTGAATCAAGAGGTGTTTGGCTTGTACCCAAACACTTAATTCCTTCTTTTTCGGTTGTTTCGATACAGTGATATTGTGTTGTAGGCCCTCACTTGTTGGTTCATACCTGTTTACTATTGAGTTCATGTTTCGCCCTTGTTGGAGTTCAAATCATATTATTCTTTGGTTCAGACCATACTTTGATCACAATTCTTTTCATCTCCCACCACTAGTTCTTTGAATTACGAAGCTCTGAATTCCTCATTGCACCATGAAGATACGTACGCATGAGGGCCCCAATCCTCACCGAGCATTTTATCTTTTTCTTTCCTTTCCCTCCATTCTTTTGTGAGTAATCTTTAGATATAACACCTATTCGAGCGAGAGCAATCAAAACGGTTTCTATGGAGTACCATGGATGTTTGGGGTGCTAATACCTTCCCCTTGCATAACCGACTTCCTTACCCAACATATCTCTTTCCCCCGGGTTTTATCGATGTTTTCCCTTTCCTTCTGGAATAAATAAAGTTTGACGGCGACTCTGTTTTATGTTCGAGCGTACGATACGTTCGGGTATATTTCCGCTAGCTTCAAGGGTGTATCAATTTTTTTTAAAAATATGATTAAAAAACAATTTTTTAATAATATTTTAAGTGATTGATTTTTTACCTATGAAATTTACTGTGGAAATACATTATTTGTGGACTTTTCTACATATTTTGAACTATATGAATTTTTACTGGAACTTTTTAAATACTAGTACCTAATTATATGCAGTTTTACCGAATTATTTAAAATATCTAGTAATTTTATATATTCTTATCGGATTTTAAAAACAAATCCGATAAATAATCATCTTTTTATAATATTTTAAGTGTTTGATTTTTACCTGCAAAATTTGTTGCTGAACTGAAATACGTTATATGTAAAAAAAATTGCACGTCTTAGATTATATAAATTTATGCAAATTTTTATCGATTTTTTTAAAAAATCCGATAATTAAACAAAAAAATTCTATCGGATTTTTAGTTATAGCTATCCAGTTTTTTTGTTGTCTTTTTTGGCTTTTTGAAAGATTTTTTTTTAAAAAAACCATAAATTTTGAGAGGAAAAATGAGAAGGGTATTTTTGAAATTATCAAAATATATAGGGGTGCCATGAATAATTAAAAGGGTGCTAGGTAAATTCCTCAAAATTTAGTAATAAATGTATCAAATAGTGAGAAGTATGTAAAAGTTTATAGATGAAAGTCGAACTCTTATTTAAATTCTAAATATATGGGAAAACATATCATTTGAAAACTAAGCAAGTAAAATGAAAGTAAACAAGTTTGTAAAGTATCCTCTCTCAAGCAATAGAAATTAACATTCCCTCAAATAATTTCTCCCCCAATTCCTCACAAAATCTCAATTTCTACTTCTTTTTTTTGGAAAAGTGCTATTAGAGTTAAAGCTTTGATAAAGAATCTTTTCACATACATCGCTACGAATGAAGTAACATTCTTCCAAGTTTCATTTTTCAAAGACGGTACTTATGATAATTGGTGTAGTAAAATAAAGGTTTTTTTGAGAATGTAATGTTTAGGAGGTTGTTGAAATAAGCTATAAGGAATCACAAGATGACAATTCCATGACAATTCCTTAACTCAAGTGCAAAAGGATGTTTTGAAGGATTTAAGAAAGATAGATAAAAGGGCTCTTTCCTCGTCAACCAAACATAAAATGAAATGAGTTTAAGAAAACTTTAAATGTATTGACTGCTAAAGAAGCACGAGAGAAGTTTCAAACGTTTTGCAAAGGTGAAGACATAGTAAAAAAATGTGTCTCTAAAATTTAAGAGGTGGTTTTGAATCCTTGCATATGAAAGAGTCGGTGTTATTTGTAAATATTTTTCAAGAGTTATCGTTGTTTCAAATCAATTAAAAAGAAATGGTGGAAAGCTAGAAGATGTGTGAATTATGGAGAACATGCTTTGCTCATTAGATCCAAAATTTTAGTATATTATTGTGACAATAGAGAAAACAAAAGATTTAGAGACTAAGACAATAGAGAAACCTGAAAGAATCATTGTTATTGTATGAGGAGAAACACAAAAAAAGTATTATTGAAAAAATGTCTAAGATGCACCTAAATGAGAATAAATAAAGTCTAAGAAATGAGAGAATCCAACAACATCGAATTAAAGGTCTAAGACAAGGTCGTAGTCGAGTAAATTTTGGACATGACAATAGGGGACGACATACAAAAGCAACGACAATTATGAGAAAGAGAAACCTTAAAAAAGGGATGTGAAAGAGAATATATAAACACAAATCATAATAAATCTCAAATTCAATACTATAACTATAATAAATTTGGACAATATGCTTCACAACGTAAATCTTTCAAGAATAGAATCGATGGGAAGACAATTTATGTGGAATTAGAGAATGAGAAGTTTGAAATTGTGGTGCTAACACGTGGCAATAATCAAGGAAGGCGTGAAAATTTATGATACCTTGACATTGGTGCAAACAACCATATGTTGAAAAAAATATCATATTTGTGGAACTTGATGGACCAGGAAGAGAAAATGCCTCATTTGGCAATGGTTCCAACATTTTGATGAAAGGAAAAGTTAATATCTTAATCCGTTTATAGATAAAAAAGACATTAATTTATTTCAAATGTTTGCTGAATTCCAAATATGAATAATGATATTTAGATTTTAGGGAAAAAAATTAGAAAAGATTATGATATTCAAAAGAAATATTTAAGTATCTCCACCAAAGCTGGAAAAAAGTAATTTGATCACTAAGGTACCTATGTCGAGAAATAATATGTTATTGTTGGGTATCAAAAACAATGTGGGAAAATATCCCAAAGCGTGTTATAATGATGTATTATGACTTTTGCGTCTTCGATTTAGACACTTAGCCTTAAGTTTGATGTCAAAATAAAATATGGTGAGAGGTCTACCATAAATTAAACATCTAAATTAGTTATGAGAATGATGTTTACTTGTAAAAAAATTCAAGACAAGTTTTTCAAAGGAGTCAAACTCAAGAGCTAAGATATTGCTTGAGCTTATACAAATTGATGTTTGTGGGTTAATTAAGTCAATATCCCTAGGAAAAACATTTATTTCCATCTTTTCATCGATGATTTTTCAATAAAAGGTATGGGTTTGTTTCTTCAAGAAGAAATCAAATTTATTTACTATGCTTAAGCTTAAGAAGTTCAAAGCTATTGTGGGAAAAGAAAATGTTTAGGAAATAAAGTTATGTGGACGGGTCGAGAAGATGAATTCACTTCTAAAGAATTTCAAAAAGATCTATGAAGAGAATGGAATTTTATGCCCACTAATAGTTCAAGATCCCCCCCCCCCCCTACACACACGTAAAGGAGTTGTGAAATAAAAATATTGAACAACTTATGAAGAAGATGTTCATCATTTATCTTAGTTTAGTATTGATAAAGATAAAAACTTATCAAAGAATAAAAAGGTAGGAGTCCATCTAAATCAAACATAAAGATTGTATAAGTCATTGGATGTTTAAGTAAAAGATAATTTGATCATGAAGAAATATATTCAACGTCAATGCATTCTATATAAAGATTTAGGTGTTCAAAAATCTTCATTTCTTCTTCAATGAGCAGAAGTCTCTTTCTAGGTTGATAGAGCATTGAATTCTATTGCAAGCGTACTTCAGTAATTTGTAACTTTTTTTGTTATAGTGAAAAGCTCTTGTTGAGGCAAGGGGGCTAGACTACTCTCAGTTTAGGAGAGGCACCAAGATAATCGTTGTGTGTTGCTAGCATTTTCTTCTGATCACTTTATTTCCGCTGCTATATTCATTTCTGATATCAGACTCTAAACTTTGTTCAGAATCATAACTTAATGTATCAGAAGCAAATTGAGTTTTTGGCATGCACAATTCAACCCCTCATCCCCTTCTTATGTATTTGTGTCACCTTCAGTTGGCATCAGAGTACGATATGTACTAAACACTTAACTATGGTACATAAAAGATCTTGAGAAAAATACCTTTTCCATAATGGTTGATAGTTCTGATGTAACTAGCCATGTTGGAGGTTCTCCTTGTTGTATTAACAATTATCACCAAAGTACATCTGGTCAAAACAACTATACTGCTAGACCACAAACATACAGTGGTGACTCGCATCATTGAATGATGGAAGAGCAAGATATTCACTCACATCATTGGTCTAGATATATGGTGTCACACTCCAAATTTTATCCCTAGATTTCATAATCATTTGCATCCTAGACATCATTCATGCATAGCTAACCTTAAGATCAAGATATGCTTGGTTTTGTTTCATCTATAAATTAGGGTTTCCCTTAAAGAGCTCAAAGGATTGATCAGTTAAAGTTTTGGATTTATCATCAATAAATCAAGTTCTCATACACTCAAGAGATTTATCTCCATCAACAAATAAGTGTATTGTGTCCTAATCACAAGTGCGTCAAGCTTCACTTTCATTTGGCTCATCAATTAGGGTTTCTCAGCAACATTCAATTTCATTTGATAATTTTGATCAAGATATGATTCAACACACTCAAGTACATCCTTAGAGCCTATCCATGATTTTCAATTGGCTCAAGAGTTTGAATTCATTTAAGATCAAGAAACTCAAATTCATCTGATACACAACCAATGCACTTCAAAGTCAAACCTTTGACTTTTAAGATTTATGATCAAATTGAACGTATCAAGTTAAATTTAATTAAGATATGTTTAATTTATGAATTTGATCAAGAAAAATCAAGATAATTGAGGTTACTTGCAAAAAGGGCAATCTTGAAGACATTGAAAATTTCACTAAGTATCCAAATTTCATGTCAAAAGTGGCAAACTTCCCAAAGCAATAACTTCCAATTCAAGAAGCCATTTTCTTTGATTTAAAGCATCAATGAAATCTCTTGCTCCATACTACACATTTGTCCTATAGGGTTGATTCCCTAAAAATTCAAGGATTTTGAGTTATGATGCCATGAAGTTGGTGTCATAAGTTGAAACACTTACAAAATTTTCAAGTCAACTTTGATCCCTAAAAAGTAATAAACTTTGGAGCCAGTTTTAATTATGATCCATTTTGATTCAGCAAAAACTCAAAAAAATGAAAGTTGTAGAGCATGTCTGGGGCTTACAAAAAAGTACAAGTACATTGTTTTTCCATGCATGAGCTATGAGTTTCAAAAATGGGAAGTTAGGGTTCCAAACTTGAATTTCAAGTCATGTTCATGATGAATTCTTGGAGGAAAACCATTTCATCTATGCAAACCCCTTAATTGCAGGTCTTTTGTGTATAAATCTCTCCATAATCAGATGTTTACATAAGTCTTTGGTGCAGTACACAAAGATTTGAGCCTTTATCCATTTCACCATGCAATTTTTGGAACATTTTGCATAAAGCTTGATATTCATTTGCATAAAGCAAGCTTTTGCCAACCACTTTTGCATTGAGCCTCTAAATTGTTTCCTATTATCACACTTAACCCCTAAAGCCAGAAGCAACCTCCTAGACTTCAGAAAAGCATGACCAACTTGCATTTTTTTGCAAAATGAAACCAAACTTCCAAACCAGCATACAAATTTAACTAAGATCAATTTATGCAAGTTACTTGATCCCTTTAGAGCCTCTATAAATAGAGGGCCAAGCCTTAGAACTTAAAACACCAAGCATTGTATCCAAAACTCCATTGTTGTAACTTCTAAACCTCAAACTTCCAAATTTCATTTCTATTGAAAATTCTTTAAACCAACCATCCAAACACCTTCTAAACATCAAATAGAAGTTGTTCAAACCATTAAAACATAATTGTAACACCTCCATTATCATTTTCCAACTCTCACTTTACACACTTGCAAGTTGATTTGGTCAGAAGAATCCAGAGGTTCTCAAACACAAGTGAACATTCAAAAAGCTTCCCAAAGGTCCAAGTAAGCTCACCAGATCATCAGTTCTCATTTGTAACCAATAGAATAGGAATTGGACTTTCTCCAATAGGTAAGTGCACTTACACTTGAAAACTCTTGTGCATGCATCATTCTTGAATATTTATTTAAGTAAAAATGTAGTATGTAGTGTTTTTGTTGTATGTTTTCTATTTTATGCATTATACTATACTCATACATTAAGATTTTATTGTTAGAAAGTTAAAAGTGCAGTTATGGTTTTTCCCTTGGCACATTTTATACATTGATTTTTAGGATGAGATAACGATACCATTAGATTCCTTGCGAAAAATAGAGCAATTTAGATTCTTACAGTTTTTAATTTCATGGAAAATGGAGAGAGTTATGATTGTTGGAAGTTTGATAGGAAAAATGAAAAGAATTGAAACAAGTGTGGTCGTGAGGTTGAAGAAGATGATGACGTGGCGTTGACCTTATTATCTTAGGTCTTGTTTTAAAATATATATTAATGAATGTAAATAAGTTACAGGATGAATCACCAAACCAATGGTTAGAGTGTGGATTTTAAGGCTTTGTGTGTGTGTAAGGTCTGGGGTTCAAATCCCCCTCGCCCCAGACCCATTTTTTTCATTGTATTTTTTTTCCTATTTATTCTTGTTGTTTTTAAGAATCTCAAAGGCTCATAACTTGATGATACCTAACCCTTTTTGAGCCACTATTTTTTCTATGTGTTCATAATTCTGTCTATTTTATTATGGTGAAAAGAAATTCCAGAATTGATTTATTTTTCACAAGCTTATGCTTGTCCAAAGTTGGTATCTTTTTAGGATTGTTTTAGGGTTTCAAATTACTTTCTTTGGTTGATACTTTAATTTTTCTTGATCACCATGACTTGTATGAATGTTGTGCATCATATCTGAACTTTTTTGATGTTGTTAATATGTGCCTCTTGGTTTTTGACCTAATTTCGACTTAATTTAATGTATGTTTACATGTTTATGTGCTTTGAACTTTGTTACTATGCCATGAACTTTTGTGTGTTTATTTTGCCATTGATCCATGATTCACATGTCATTCTTTCATGTCTTGTTGAACCTTTGTGTGCATGTATGCCCTTGTGTTTGTCCTTATTTATGTGTTTGCAAATGCTTTAAACTTGTGATAACATGTCTTTGTATGACTTGTATGCTTACATGTTTAAACCTTTTTTATGATGTTGAACCTTTGATTGTGATCATATTGAACCTTAACATGCATGTCTTGAATACCTTAACTTGTTTTCATGATTAATTTGATGTTATGTCTAAACCATGTCTTACTTCATGCATATACATGTTCATTCATACTTATTATGACAACCATATACATGTTCATGCATTGTTATGTCATCCATCTTTATTTCTTCATGATGATATATACTTGTCTTTCATATTCATGTTAACTTTATACATTTTTTATTGATGATTGTTATATCTTTGTTCATGTTCACATGTTGTACATATGTGTTTACATACCATACTTGATATTGTTATGATCATGCTTCCATATCTTTGTATTGATGTCATGTATGAACATCTTTTTCATTTTCTTATCTTTGTAGATGTCATGCTTGAACATCTTATTTATCATATGTTTACCTTTGTGGATGCCATGCTTGAACATCTTCTTTATTCTTGTTTGTCCTTGTTGATGTCATGCTTGAATATCTTCTTTACCATTTGTTTATCTTTGTTGATGTCATGCTTGAACATCTTCTTTATCATGCTTTCATATCTTTGTTGATGTCATGCTTGAACATCTTCTTTATCATGCTTTCATATCTTTGTTGATGTCATGCTTGAACATCTTCTTCATTTGCTTATCTTTATGGATGTCATGATTGAACATATTTCTTTACCATTTGTTTACCTTTGATGTCATGCTTGAACATCTTCTTTATCATGTGCTTATCTTTGTTGATGTCATGCTTGAACATCTTATTCATTTGCTTATCTTTGTAGATGTCATGCTTGAATATCTTTCTTTATCATTTTTTTTTACCTTTGACGTCATGCTTGAACATATTTCTTTATCATTTGCTCATCTTTGTGGATGTCATGCTTGAACATTTTGATTGTCTTTTGTTTACCTTTTTTCCCAAATCCAAGGGAAATAACTCTTTATTTACTTAATGTCATAGGTAGTTTAGCAATCCATAGTTCCCGTTTGACCTTATTAGAGTCATTTTCACTTTCAACTTAGATTTAAGTAAGTATTTGTAACTCTTGTAAGTGTGTTTGTTATGAACACTTACTTCCCCATTTGGAACCTTGATCTCTATCAAGTGTTCTTTCACCCTTAGTTAGGTGAACTACAGTTGCTCTGATTCCATCCTTATAAGGATACGTAGGCACATGGCCGCGAAGTTTTGGCGAGCAAACTTAATAAAACCTTTAGGTCCTTCCTAATAAAACATTTCCAAACAATAGCAAACAAACAATAACATAACACAAATACTTTCAAAAGGTTCCTATAGGATACTATAGATACTTAGGATGCTAATACTTTCCCTTAGTATAACCAACCCCTGAACCTTAGTTCTCTTCTCATTGTTTTTACATTGCACAATTAGGGCTTTATTCGATCTTTTCCCATTCCCTTGGATAAATTAAAGTTCAGTGGTGAACATTCAATGTTGTGTGACTCAAGTTAATACAATAGCTTGATATTTGATTCTCACTGCGACAGATGGCATTGACTTTCATGTCCATGGTGTTGGAATTGTTTTTGACAGAAAGTCTCTCACTCCTGATCAGAAAAAGATTTATAGAAAACATCATAGAGTGAGAGGCATTTATGTTGATGCTTTACCTCATTCTGAGTATATAAAGATTATTGATAAGTCTACTGCTAATACTATCTTTGAATCTCTATGTGCTACCTATGAAGGTAATCAACAAGTTCAAGAAGCTAAAGTTAATCTTCTGGTTCAACAATATGAGTTGTTTAGAATGAAAAATAATGAGAACATTGAATCTATGTTCTCAAGATTTCAAGTTCTTGTATCTAGACTTCAGGTCTTGAAAAAGAGTTATACCATTATGGATCATATCAACAAGATTCTTAGGAGTCTTCTTGTTAAGTTCTTATTTCTAGACTTCAGGTCTTGAACAAGATCTATACCATTATGGAGCATATCAAGAAGATTCTTAGGAGTCTTCCTGTCAAATACAGACCCAAAGTGACTGCTACTCAAGAGGCTAAAGATTTAAACTTTTTAAGTCTTGAAGGTATTATTATAAATTTCCAAAGCCATCATATGGAACTAAATGGATATGAGCATGAAAAGCAGGTTAAACTGTGGATTTAAAATCTATGTAGGGATCTAATAAATCCTCTCAAAAGCTCAAAGAAGCCACTCGTGATGAAGCTTCTGATGAAAAGTCTGATGATGATGAATCATCATTTATCATCAAAAGATTTAAATACTTGGGCAGGAAGAAGAACATATTCTCTAGTAAGAGAGATGGCTTCAAAGGGTCAAGTTCTAGGAGTAAAGATCAGGATCGTTGTTACCACTGTGAGAAGCTTGGTTATTTAATTGTTGAATGTCCTGATCTTCAAAAAGACAAAAGCAAAAATGAAAGCTTCCAGGAGAACAACTTCATAAGTAGGTTCTAGAAAAGTCTCATGGCAACATGGAAAGAACTGGACAATGAAGGAGAAGACGAAGAAGTAAATCTTACTTTGATGGCCTCAACTTTGTCAGACTTAGAATCTGAAGTTGATTCTAAATCTGAGTCAGAAGACACATAACATGTATTTTTAAATCTCTCCAAATCTGATTTAAGTACTTTGTGTCATGATCTTATGGAAAGATGTTGGAAAAAAGTCATACATATAAAAACATTAAAAAAGCAAGGTGATCTTTTAAAAGATGAGCTAAATATTTCTAAAGAAAAAAATTAAAAATCTTGAAAAAGAACAAATTGATTCAATAAAAAGTATGTCTGACAAACCTCTGGATAAAAATGAATTAGCTCTTCAAGATTTCATTATATCTGGTTATGAAAGAAGCAAACTTGCTTCCATGATTTATCGAGTGAGTAATAGCAAGGGGGGGGGTATTGGTTATCATCAGAAACCTTACAATCCAAGGAATAATGTCTTGATAAAACCATCAGATCCTTCTTCTTCAAGCACTGCTCAAAAGGGGTTTAATGCTTACTTTATGCCTGCTATTGAAAATGGTAGAATTCTGAACCAACCAGAACATGTGATAAATAACTCACAGGTTCTGAAGGATTCAAGATCTCATACTCAAGGGTCAAAATTTCTAAGCAAATTAGAACCTAAAACACTCAAGTCAAAGATCTTGCAGAACTCAAAACCTAAAGTTATTATATCTAAAGTTCCTAGAGGTTCAGAAGTCAAGGTTAAGACTTAGGCTAGACAAACAGTCTGAAAGGAGTCTAAACCTTAATATAAGGATAAGGCATAAAGCAAGAGGAAGCCATATAAAACTAACCTCAGAGGACCCATAAAAGTATGGGTACCAAAGAATGAAATTGGTTTTGCTGCAGATATGCTCAAAGGAAAGAACAAAGAAACAGGTGCCCCAGAACAGTGGTTGCTTACAACATTCAATAAGAAGAAGGCCTACATCCCAAACCCTAACTATGAAGGAGGAATGAGATGTAGAATCTGGAAGAAATCAATAAGATAAGATTACTGGTACTAGGAATACTGAAAGTTTCCCACAAGTGAACTGGTGCTTCAGATTCCTAGTTATAAAAAATGAGTTGTTTAAGAGCCTATCAAGCTCAAGACCATATATTTGAATCAAGATGATCTAAAGCTTTTGGTAGAACAAATTGTTGATTTTGACTCATTTAGTCATAATGGGTATGACCTTTGGAGTTTATTTAGAGTTTAAGAGTGGTCTCTGATCTTTGATATGTTGAATGGTCCTACCTATCCTTATCTTGTGAAAGATTTATGGGTTATGGCATATGCTTTTGATGAACTTGCTGCATGTAAAGAACTTAGACTTCTGGTAGAAAATGACTGTTCCTTGAAGGGGAAGAGCAGAAAAGAAGTAGGTTTGAATAAATTTGAACAAGTGGAAATAAGACTTGTTGTAATGGGTATTGATGTGGTCATTACTCAGAAGACTATTTCTAAACTCTTAAGTTCACCAAACTCTGGTAGATTTGTTGTGGGCACCAAAGACAATAGTCCTGAAGCATATGTTATCAAGTGGTGTTTGTTTGATGATGCTGATAAGCTATGTTATTTTGACTTTGGAAAGGTCAAGAACATGAAGAATGAATCCAGGCTTCTGTTCAATATTTTAATTGGTTGTCTGATCCTCGGAAAGGAAGTAATGATCAGATTTCATGGGATTACAAACACTTAATTTTATACCTGAAGGATGAAGACAAGATAAACGTATCAGATTACATTTTCAACCATTTGTGTGAAGCAATCTAGGATAGCGCAAAACTTTGCAAAAAGAATGTACCTTATGCTAGATTGTTGTCATAATTTTTCTTTTAAGGGTCGTCTAATTGAAGCCCTTAAAAACTTGTCTAACAATGGAGATCTAGAGGAGATTTATGTAAATATTTTATTTGCTTTTGTTCTGTTTAAAATGAAGCTAATGAAGAAAAGTGTTGTTCTTGCTTCAAAGATCCCTCTCTCTGTTAGATGTACCAATTCTAAGGACTATCCTATCATCACCAAGATGGATAACCCTAAATTAATCAAGAACTTCATCATACAGTCCTTCAAGGAAGGTAAAATCATCATACTCAAAGATATTTCTGACAAGAATACTAATGTGTATAAATATTCTAATAAGAGGAAGCAAATATCTTCAGTTGTTCTGAAGGATGTTCAGAAATCATCTAAGAAGAGCAATTGAGAAGGAAGTTGAAGAAGTGATTGTAACCACTGAAATAATGCCCTCAGTGACTAGGAGTGGCAAGTCTCCCAAGAAGGTTTCTTATGTTTCTGTTATTTCAGAAGCACCTTTGAAGAAGAAAAGATTGAGTAAGTTGGCTGAGATTGAAGAAGAAGAAGATAATGATGATGATGAAGTAGGTGTGTCCTTGATCAGGAAGAAGAAAGATGTAGATGACTCTGAGCGCAATTGAGCATACCCTCAAGTGTGCTCAACTTTTAGCATTTGTCATCTTAGATCAATCAGAGAAGCATCAAGAAGCCTCTTTGCTGAGAATCAAGAGGAAGTTGTTGGTGATTTGGAACCTGTTGAGGTTTATCCTTCTGAAGTAATGGTTGGCTTAAAGTTTGTGGAAGCTTATGTCGTTCCTGAAGAAGTTGTCCCAGAAACTGCTGCTTCATATACTTTGAATGCTAGTGAAACAGGTATAAATCTGAACTTAGTCTCTGAAGATGATTTTGATTACATCACCCTTAACCATATTTCTCCAACCCCCTCACTAATTCCCTCACCAAATCAATCTCCAAATCACACATCACTCCCAGTCAATGAACCCACTGGTGTTCAGAACCAGTTAATTAAATTCTCTACTTCTGAACAACCTTCACCCCTAAACATAATGCTTAAACCTCTCATAGATGTTTTGAATAATTTAGGTTAAGACGAGCTTCAAACTCAGCTGCATCATACTCTGACTCAGAGCTAGATGATGTAGCTTTCCCCTTTCATCTGATATCATCATACATGACCCTGTTATTCCCATCCAATTTTTCTCTCGTTTAGTCCAACCCTCTAACCAATCATGTTCTACTTTTGAAGCAGAACATGTAATTCTGATCCAACCAGAAATCACCCTTCCATCAAAAACTAAACCACCATCTCAACCAACACACTACCCTCTCTTCAAAGAGAACTTAGCCATGTTCAGAATCAACCTTTAGATAAAGTTGTATTTGACTTGAGAGTGAGTCTGAACAAATTGTTTAGGATTTATCTTTAGTTCAAGTTGCTTCTAAACCTAGAATTGAGTCTGAACAAATTCCTTTATACCTCCTCCACCTTGAAATCTCTCTAAATCCACCTAATCTTTTAAACCATTCTGAACCTGGACCTCCAATCCACCTAATCTTTCATCTCTTTCACAAACTGTCTAAACAAACATGGGTGTAATAAAAAATATTCTCTTAGATAAAGTACAGAGTATAATGGATGAGAGACCTTTTGCATCTGACCCAGTAGCATACTCTGTTAGATGGGATTCTCTCCAGAATTTTGTTGCATCAGTGATTCAGAATCTAAAGAATGTCACTTTAGAATATGTTGTTTCATCTTGTTCTAGGCAAGATCTTAAATTCAATGTTGTTGGATTCTCTCATTTCTTAGACTTTATTTATTCTCATTTAGTTTCATCTTAGACATTTTTTCAATGATACTCTTTTTGTGTTTCTCCTCATACAATAACAATGATTCTTTGAGGTTTCTCTATTATCTTAGTCTCTAAATATTTTGTTTTCTCTATTGTCATAATAATATACTAAAATTATTGTCACAAGAATGAGCCTATCAAACCAAAGACCATGGATTTGAATCAAGATGATCTAAAGCTTTTGGTAGAACAAATTGTCGACTTTGACTCATTCAGTCAGAATGGGTATGATCTTTGGAGTTTCTTTAGAGTCTAAGAGTGATCTCCTATCTTTGATATGTTGAATGGTCCTACATATCCTTGTCTTGTGAAAGATTTATGGGTTAGGGCATAAGCTTTTGATGAACTTGATGCATGTAAAGAACTTAGACTTTTGGTAGAAAAGGATATTTCCTTGTAGGGAAAGAACATAAAAGGAGTAGGTTCGAAGAATTTTAAAGAAATGGAAATAAGATATGTTGTAATGGGTATTGATGTGGTCATTACTCAGAAAACTATTGCTAAACTCTTAAGTTCACCAAACTCTGGTAGATTTGTTGTGGGCACCAAAGACAATAGCCCTGAAGCATATGCTATCAAGTGGTGTTTGTTTGATGATTCTGATAATCTATGTTCTTTTAACTTTGGAAAGGTCAAGAACATGAAGAAAGAATCCAGGATTCTGTTCAAGATTCTAATTGGTTGTCTGATCCCTAGAGAAGGAAGTAATGATCAGATTTCATGGGATCACAAACACTTCATTTTATACCTGAAGGATGAAGACAAGATAAACGTATCAGCTTACATTTTCAACCATATGTGTGAAGCAATCCAGGATAGTGCAAAGCTTTGCAAGAAGAATGCACCTTATGTTAGATTGTTGTCAGAATTGTTCATTTAAGGGTCGTCTAATTTATGCCCTTAAAAACTTGTCTAACAATGGAGATCTAAAGGAGATTTGTGGAAATATCTTATCTGCTTTTGTTCTGAATAACATGAAGCTAATGAAGAAAAATGTTGTTGTTGCTTCAAAGATTCCTCTCTCTATTAGATGTACCGATTCTGAGGACTATCCTATCATCACTAAGATGGATAACCCTTAAGTAGTAAGAATTTCATCATACAGTCCTTCAAGGAAGGTAAAAGCATCAGACTCAAAGATATTTATGACAAGCCTGTTGATGTGTTTAAATCTTCTAATAAGAGGAAGCAGACATCTTTAGTTGTTCTGAAGGATGTTCAGAAATCATCTAAGAATAGAGAAATTATGAAGGAAGTTAAAGAAGTGATTGATGCCATTGAAATAATTCCCTCCAAGACCTGGAGTGGAAATTCTCCCAAGAAGGTTGCTTATGTTTCTATTATTTTAGAAGCACCTTTGAGGAAGAAGAGACTGAGGAAGTTGGTTGAGATTGAAGAAGAAGAAGAAGACGATGATGAGGGTGATGATGATGGTGATGATGATGATGATGAAGTGGGTGTGTCCTTGATCAGGAATAAGAAATATGCAGATGACTCTGCTCAGAAGAGAGAAATTAAGCATACCCTCAAGTGTGCTCAACTTTTAGCATATGTCATCTTAGATCAGTCAAAGAAGCATCAAGAAGCCTCTGTTGCTAAGAATCAAGAAGTTGTTGTTGGTGATTTAGAACCTGTTGAGGTTCATGCTTCTGAAGTAATGGTTGACTTAAAGGTTGTGTAAGCTTTTGTCATTCCTGAAGAAGTTGTCCCAGAAACTGTTGCTTCATATGATTTGAATGCTGATGAAACAGGTATAAATATGAACCTAGTCTCTGAAGATGATTTTGATTACACCAACCTTAACCACATTTCTTCAACCCCTCACCAAATCAATCTCCAAATCACACATCACTCCCTGTCAATGAACCCACTGGTGTTTAGAACCAGTTAATTGAATTCTCTGCTTCTGAACAACCTTCACCCCTAAACATAATGCTTGAACCTCCCATAGATGTTTTGAATAATTTAGGTTAAAATGAGCTTCAAATTCAGTTGTATCATACTCTGACTTAGAGCTAGATGATGTAGATTTCCCGTTTCATCTGATATCATCAAACATGTCCTTGTTATTCCTATCTAAGTTTTCTCTCCTTTAGTCCAACACTCTAACCAATCATGTTCTACTTTTGAAGCAGAACATGTAATTTCGATCCAACCAGAAAGTGCCCTTCCATCAGAAATTAAACCACCATCTCAACCATCACCCTAGCCTCTACTCAAAGAGAACTTAGCCATGTTCATAATCAACCTTTAGATAAAGTTATATTTGAGCTTGAGAGTGAGTCTGAACAAATTGTTTAGGATCTATCTCTAGCTCAAGTTTCTTCTAAACCTAGAATTGAGTATGAACAGATTCCTATATACCTCATTCACCTTGAAATCTCTCTAAATCCACCTAATCTTTTAAACCATTCATCTGTACTTGGACCCTCCAATCCACCTAATCTTTCATCCCTTTCACAAACTGTCTAAACAAACATGGGTGTAATAAAAAATATTCTCTTAGATAAAGTACAAAGTCTAAACGGTAAGAGACCTTTTGCATCTGACCCAGTAGCATACTCTGCTAGATGGGATTCTCTCCAGAGTTCTGTTGCATCAGTGATACAGAATCTGAAGAATGTCGCTTCAGAATATGTTGCATCATCTTGTTTTAAGGAAGATATTTAATTTGATGTTGTTGGATTCTCTCATTTATTAGACTTTATTTATTCTCATTTAGTTGCATCTTAGACATTTTTTCAATGATACTTTTTTTATGTTTCTCCTCATACAATAACAATGATTCTTTAAGGTTTCTCTATTGTCTTAGTCTCTAAATATTTTGTTTTCTCTATTGTCACAATAATATACTAAAATTATTGTCACAAGAATGAGCCTATCAAGTCCAATACCATGGATTTGAATCAAGATTATCTAAAGCTTTTGGTAGAATAGATTGTTGACTTTGACTCATTCAGTTAGAATGGGTATGATTTTTGGAGTTTCTTTAGAGTTTAAGAGTGGTATCCAATCTTTGATATGTTGAATGGTCCTACCTATCCTTGTCTTATGAAAGATTTATGGGTTAGGGCAGAAGTTTTTGATGAAATTTTTGCATGTGATGGGTAGAAAAGGATGGGAAATAACTTTTTGAAGAAGTTTAAAGATGTGGAAATAAGATCTACTACAATGGGTATTTATATGGTCATTGTCATACCCTAATTTTTAACCCTAATATCCCCATTACATTTACATCATTCCACACAAAGAAGGTCACATATTGGTCTTTCCCCTTTTCCTTCTATGGTTTTTCTTCTTGCAGGGATCACCAAGCACCTCTTTATTGTTTTGTTTTACCTTTGTGTTTACATGGTAGATTGCTTATCTAACCAACTAATAAAAATATCAAAAATATTTCTTGTTTCCCTTAATTTTATTGTGCAAGGTAAGGAATTTTTAACCAAGGGCATCTCAAAGTTTTGTGGCTTACTTCTCAAAGAAAGCCAAAGGTTCATGTGTTTATTTCCATGCCTTCTTCAATAAGCAACTTCAAGCTTTGAGAAATTTAATCAAGAGCCCATAAAGGACACATTTTTTTTGAGTTCATATGATCACCCATGTGCATTTAAATGCAAGGAAATCCAAGTACACAAGCTTGTTCCAAGAGGTTTGACCAAAAAGTCAACATTTTGAAGTCAAAGTTCCAAAGATCACAACTCCTTCAATTCTCAACATTTTTGAATGCTTATTTTTACATATTAATCTTCTAAAACTCCTCTACAACTTATTTTTACATGACAAGAGCCAACTATGCTTGGAGGATCATCAAAAGTTTGGAGACATTATAGGTTATTTGTGGACTTAGTTGAAATTTGACCTATTTTTAAGTGACTTTTCCCCAACTTTCAAGATTCACAACTTCAATTTTCAAAATGTGAGGCTTATTATTTTTGAACAATGTCATTTGTGATGCCCTCTACAAGTTTTCTTCAATGACCAAATTCAAATTATGCATGGAAGGCCATGGAATTCATTGAAACGTTACAAGTCATTTTCAGCCATGAAGCGCTCAAATTTTTCTAAGTTATAGGATCGGTTTTTCATGCCAACTTCAACATGAAATAAATTTGTGCTCAAGCATCCAAATGAAATCTTTCTTATCACATTGTAATCTTGGCCAGGATGTTAACACATTGCAAAAAGAATGGGATCAAAAAGCCTCATGAGTAGGGTGCTCCATTGGGTTGAACATGGTGACTTGTAACTGAAGAAATTACCATTGCCCAAGTTTTGAACTTCACTAATCTTAATTCCAAGCCAAATTAGAATTGTTTTTGGACCTAAACATGTTTAATCAAGTATCCAGAAGTGAATTGACCCTTAAAACACATCATTTTGCTGAGTTTCAAGTCACACTTTTCACACACTCTGATCAAATTCATTTTGCACGAATTCTGCATCATTTCACATGTATTTGGATTCAATCACATTCCCTATAAATATAGTAATCTATTGTATTAATTTCCAAGCTTTGAAGAGCCAAGAAATCCTTACTGCAACTTGAAATTTTCCCAGAAAAATTCAATTATCGTGTTTTTAGTTTCAGCTTATTTCAATCCAATTTCTTGATTCCATTAGCACCTTCGGCATCCTCTGAAACTTTTGCAACAATTCCCAAGCTCTGAGACCTTCTGAAGTGCTCTAACCAGATCGTACTTCATCAACTTCTGATCACCATCTGGACAAGGTAGTTACGAGCATCATTTGAACTCAAACAAGTTACCACAATGTAGTCCTTCACTCTCTGATGCTTTCCCCTAACTTATCTGGTGTTGATTGATCATGTTCATCATTTAATTTTATTTTTTGTGGCTTGCTTGTTTCTGAAATTTCTCTGAAATTCTCTTTGCTTAGTTCACATAAATGAATTTGGAGCATAAGGTTGAATTCAAGATGAGAAGAGGATCACAATGGTGGTGGTCTTGTGTCTTGAATTTACAAAACTATGAAACTCCGGTGAGAGCTCACCGGAGAAGACGACCGGAGCTTTCTCAGGTTGTCTGAGTTTGATCAGACACGTTAGCAGAATGAATGTTTTGATTGGTTGGATTTAAACTGGATCTTGTGTTTGGCTTGCAGTGCGTTCCATCGTGTTCTCTAACATTTTGAGTGTTGGACATGACACGTCAATTAATGAGGCGTGATCCAACGCTCCATGTTTTTTCTGATTTTTATTATTTTTCTTTTATTATTTTTAATTGCTTTTTCTTTAAAAATTCATAGTAATTTCACTTTTCATCCAAAAAAACCCAAAATAATTTCTAAAATTCTCTTTTATTTTTCTTCATCTGATTTTTATTTTTCCATGTTTTATTTCAATGATTTTCTATTTTTCTTGGATTTTATCTTTTCGCCTTTGTTTTAATTGGTTTAAAACTACTTTTCGGTATTTTAAAATTATGAAAATTTTATTATAGACTTCGTATTTTATTTCCAACCTTCCATAATTTTCTTGGCCATTTATTTAGTGTGTTGGAGGACTTTATGGATTTTTTATTTTATTTCCATTTTAAAATTCAATTAAAAATACCTTTAATGCATTTTTATTTCATTTAATTGCATTTTCATTTATGTAACCCTTGTGAACTTATGTTGGCCTTGGATCATGATGGTTTGAACTTCAAGTCTCATCAAACTCAATGGATCTTGGGTGTTGATGGGGTGAAAAACCTAATCCACCAAAATGGATGATTGATTTTGAGGACGACTTGATCAAACTCTTGGTCCAATTTGGGTGATACTTCTCTTGTGTCTCTCTTCTACATCTCCTTTTTCTCCCTTTTGATCAATTGGATGGCTTGTGCCCATTTTGTTCATGATGTATGGATTGGTATTTGATGAACTTTCATCATTTTAAATCTACCTCCTAATTGATAATGGATCATTTAAGATACTTTGAATTGATGCATACGTTTATCCTAAGTGCCATGAAGTGAGGATTGAAGTAACTGACCATCCTCCTAGCCTTTGTGTTTGATCATCCCTTTTTTTTGTGGCATGTCTTTAGGAGACTGATTTACATATCATTTTTATAGTGTGTATTAACACAAACATTATTATTGACCGGCCTCAGATAGTTGTGACTTTTACATAAGTCCAATTATGATTGCTTAACATAGCACTAAATTTGTCCCAAAGAAAACAAAGCCATTTTTATAAGTGAAATTGTAATTCTCATATTCCTCATGGTATTGTGTGTAAATGTTGCTCATTTTCCATTTGTGAGAGCTAGTGGCATACTTATTGATTTTATCCAAGTTGGAGCCCTTCTCATGAATGGTGTATAGGTTCATATTTTCATGCTTTTGAGTGGATAGTTGAGTATTCTCCAAAAAGTGACCAAAACATCTTTTCATATTTTACTAACATCCTTTACTAACACTTTACTTGTATTAACCTTTTACTTCAAAATCATTTACTTTATGCTCTTTTATTTGTACCATTTACTTTATACTTTATGTTTAGCATTTCATATCATATTGTTGGTGATTATGTCATTTATTCTTTGTAAAGAAAAAATTAATAAATAAAAAACCTAAAAAGAAACTTGGTTATCCTGATTCATGGACTTGTCGTTACTATCCTTGGCATCATTGCGGAGTTATGTACTTAGAATTAGGACATTGACCTTTACTTTGGACTTGTGATTTGAGATCTGGGGATTCATCTGATACCTTTGACTTTGGACTTCCTCTAGAGACTTGGTTGAGTTAATTTTGTTTCATCTGATGCATGGATTATTATTTTCTTATTCTGGCTTACTTGAGGGTTAATCCAAAGGAGGGAATTCTTGCTTGAATTATGTCATAAATCTTGTTATTTCTTGGTTAGATCTTTCCTCATTAGCTTTTACTTTATGCTTTAGGATAGTCTCTTCTCCCCCCCCCCCCTTCTTTAATTTTCAAAATCTTCTCTTTTTTTTTAAAACCTTCTTGTTTTTTAACTTGAATCATTTTTCTCAATAAACCTTGACTTTTGTCAAGTGATTTTTATAAACTTTTTCTTAATAAATATTAATCCATCTTAATCATATTCAGACCAATTTCAAAAGACTTTAAAAAAATTCCCAACTCATTTAAATCATTTTTGTGTACTTTGCGCACTTTTCCTTTTTAAAACTTTTCTCAAGGGCATTAGACATGAGTCATTTCCATAGTTGAGATATAATTCTCATATCCCCATAGTATTGATGACAATCCTTTTCCATTTGTGAGAGTTAGACGCATACTTGTTGATCCTTATCCAAGTTAGAGCCCTTCTCATGATGATACAAAGTACTCATACTTGTGGGTGACTAGTTTAGTATTCTCCTTAAAATGACAAAATGTCTTTCCCCCTAAAAATGAATCAAAACAAACTCCTTTTTGTTATTTTTACCATAAACTACGAGGTTTTGATCCTCCATTGCACTTCGTTGGTACGTAGGCATGAGACTTCAAAAGTCTTGGCAAACACAAAAATCATAAAAAAATATTTCTTTTCCCATCTCTCCAATCTTTTTTACAAACAACACTTTTTTTAAACAAAAAGGCATATTTTCAAAGAGGTTCTCATGGAGTACCATGGATGTTTATGGTGCTAATACCTTCCCTTTGCATAACTAACCCCCAGACCCTTTTTCTCTTTTTATTAGTTTTATTTTAAAACTTCTTTGGGTTTTATTCGTACTTTTCCTTTTTCCTTTGGAAACAATAAAAGCGCGGTGGCGACTCTTGCTTTATGAGTTAAGTTTATCAATAACTTAATCTAAAAAAAAATTACCGTTATAGAAAAATGGCCACTCTGTTGGAGAGTAGTTCCTAGTGGGTTGAGCCCATCTTTATTTTTGTGCATATATTATGTTTGTTGTTGTTTGTTATTGTTTGTTATGTCTGGTGCTTGGTGATCTCTATTTGGTGAGGTAAGTCTTATACTCATACTTGGGAGCTCTTATGATAGGAGGGTGGTATAGTCACGTTTGGCTTACGTGGAGTTAATCCTTAATAAGTTGACTTGAGATCCCCTACTCAGTGGAGACCCCTTTGGAATTACTGATGTCACACGAGTAGTCGTAGTTGACATTACTTTTTCCGACCTGGGAGCCCGAGAAGCTGAAGAACTTAGAACCCTTAACCCATCTTGACCTTTTAGGGAATAGTGTGGTGTCTATTCAGGTGTAGACTTGAATTAGTTGTTACGCGATACTACACTCGGACGAGTTTCTCTTGAGAATATTATTGGTTGACGAGTAGTCGTTTAAGCCGGTAATATCCAAAAGATGGAATCATGACTATGGGAACTTTCTAGAACCTTGTTCTACGGGTGATTATACCCTTAATACATACATTGTGGGTTGGTTCCTACCCTTGGCTCCATGCTCGCGACTCCGAACCTTTGGACCTTGTTTGTGTGCTTTGTGTGGTCTTGTTTGTGGTTGTTGCATCATGCACTCATGCCATTCATAAGAATTTTTCTAAGCTTTCAAGGAACATAGAGACTCTTTATTCAAGGATCACAGGTATTTTGATCATGAATATTGGAAGAAGGAATACTCGGAAATACAGTTTCAAATGTCCCGATCTTGTGAAACTAAGGAAGTTAGCATCTTTGGTGGATGATCCTAAGAGTTTCAGAAACTATTTTGGAAGACTTCTATTTATCCTATCTACTGAGCTTGAGGATGGCCTTATTTGTACTTTGGTTTAGTTCTATGATCATGTTTACTAGTGTGCTTCACTTTCCCTGATTATTAGTTGTTGCCTACCATGGAGGAGTATGCTCATCTTTTGGGTGTGCCAATGTCTGATAGAGTTCCTTTTAGTGGAGTGGAAGGAATCCCGGAATCCTAAGTTATTGTTGAAGCCACTCACCTGAGGAAGTCTGGCATAGATGCCAATCTCACTGTCAAAGGAGGTATCAGAGGGTTGACTTCAAAAAATTTGAGTGAGAAATCCTTTTCTTTTGCTAACGTTGGTAGCATGATAGAATTTGAGACTATTCTCGCCTTACTCATCTATGGTTTGGTCATGTTTCCTAACATCAATAGCTTTGTTGATGTTAATACTATGAGGATCTTCTTGATTAGGAAATCGGTTCCAACTTTGATCGGTGACACTTATTTCTACATTCATCATAGGACTTCTAAAGGGGGTGGAACTATTGTCTGTTGTGCGCCTTTACTGTACAAGTGGTTTATTTCACACTTGTCGCAGTCTCTATCTTCATAGAAAACAAGGATTGTTTAAGGTGGTCCCAAAGGCTCATGTCTCTCACCAAGGATTAACCTAATAACACTTTATTAGAAGGTTTATTTTTCCAAGAAGGGAAAGACACTCAAGGGTTTAAAGTTAGGATGGTACGTGCTTGGCACAATGTTCATAGGAAAGGAAAAGGTGAGCTTAGATTGAAAAATTATAAAGCTTTGGAGCCTTACACTAGTTGGGTGAAGAAGAGAGCAAAAGAATTCAAGATGTCATATGCTTATGAAAGACTTATGTCATTGGTAATGGTCAAATCACCCACTATTAAAGGCATATAGGAGTTACAAGAGGCTTTACATAGGATAAAGCAAGAGAGGGATGATTAGGAAGACAAATTTCACACCTCACGCCTTGAGAAAGAAGAATTACAGAAGCAGCTAAAGGGAAAGGACGAATTAATAGAATTGCTTGAGCAATGTGTTGTGAAGAGATCAAGGGACCGAGAGGATTTATTTTCCTCTAATAGCTCATCATCTATCAATCTTCCTACTTCCAGCGTTTGGAAAGGCATTATAGACCAGCTCGTGATAGAGAATGATGCTTTGAAAAGCAACTACAAAAGAGAGATCAAAAGGCTTCGTATGAAGTATCAGCTTGGCGTTGGGTTGACATCGAATATGATTCCATAGATCTAGTTTCTTTTCGTTTATGTTCATTGAAATTATATTTCTGATTGTAATCCTTTACGTTGTTAATAAAATGAGATTTTTAGGACATCAAAATTGTGTTATTCTTATTATGATGTTTGCAATTTATGTCTTAAAGTTCCTTGGAAAATAATAATAGCACTCACATTTTCATATCATGCATCATGTTGCATCTTGGTCTTGCTTTGAGCAAGTTCGCCAAGGGTCTTATTACTTTCTTGGTCTTCATCCAGACAAGTTATCTCACTGGCATAATACTCGAGCAAATCGGTTGAAGAAGATGGACCGCCTAGAGCAAGAGAATCGTGAACTCCATGAAGAGGTGACAACTTTTAGGGACAACTATGAGAGGCTTACTGCTATGATGGAAGCTTTGGTGTCTGCTCAGAATCAGCCACCTCCTCCTCCTCAGACTCCGCTTCAGAGAACCGTGATTTCCGATATTGTCTTTACACCAGTCTCCGTGACTCCCATCAATGCTCCACAACACCGCATGCCTACTGGTTTCCCTTGGGGCATGCCTCCTAATTTTGTGCCTAAAGGGTATCAACCTATTGTTGAAGTTCCTATGGCTCAACTAGTGATGCGAGTACCACCTCTTGTGGTTCATGTTGTTCCTTATGTTGAAGAACCTGTCTTTCATGTTGACTAGAGCGAGACTGTGGGTGTTTATGAAAGAATGGACGAGTCCCAAGATCAATTTCAAGCTATGTAGAAAGATATACAAACTTTGAGGGGGAAAGATCTGTTTGGTAAGAATGCTCATGATTTATGTTTAGTTCCTAATGTGAAGATTCCGCACAAGTTCAAGGTTCCGGATTTCGAAAAGTATAAAGGAAACTCATGTCCTCTGAGTCGTCTAGTGATGTACGCTCTTAATATATCAACTCATATTGATAACCATCAGCTATTGATCCATTACTTTCAAGACAGTTTGACTGGCGCTGCTCTGAAATGGTATACGGGGCTTGACAGTACTCAGATCTGAACATTCAATGACCTAGGTGAAGCTTTTGTTCACCATTGCAAATATAATGTCGACATGGCACTGGACAGGGATAAAATCCATGTTATGTCCCGAAAAGATAAAGAAACTTTCAAGAAATACACGCAGAGATGGCGCGAGATCGCTGCACAGGTTAGTCCTCCGTTGGAAGAAAAGGAAATGACAAAGTTGTTTCTGAAGACGTTGAGTTCGTTCTATTACGATCATATGGTTACAAGTGCACCTAGTGACTTTACTGATATGGTAAATATGGGTTTGAGATTAGAAGGAGTCTGTGAAGGATGATTGAAAGAAAATGGTTCGACCGATATTTCCAGGAAGTATGGGAATGGGATACCCAATAAGAAAGGACATGATGCTAATGATATCTCGCAAGAGAAACATATAAGGCTTCCAAGGAATAGTCAATGTCATCAGCATGTGGCGTCTGTAACTCCAGTGATTAATTCTCCTCTGATTGTTCAAGTAGCACCGAGTTACCAACTGCATTTCCAACAACTCATAAATTAACATAATCAACAGAATCGTGTCCAGAGGCCTGCACAATTTGACCCGATTCCAATGACCTATACAGAGTTGTTTCCTGCTTTATTTCAGAAGAATTTGGTGCAAACAAGAACCCCATCGACTGTTCCGAAAGAGCTTCTATGGTGGTATAAACCTGACCAACATTGTGCATTCCACCAAGGAGCATCTGGCCATGATATTGAGAATTGTTTCGCTTTGAAAGTCGAAGTGAGAAGGTTAATGCAAAGTGGTATCTTGTCATTTGAAGATTCTAGTCCTAATGTACAAGTTAATCTGATACCCAAAC
Source organism: Lathyrus oleraceus (assembly GCF_024323335.1). Classification (NCBI taxonomy): domain Eukaryota; kingdom Viridiplantae; phylum Streptophyta; class Magnoliopsida; order Fabales; family Fabaceae; genus Lathyrus; species Lathyrus oleraceus. Next base: position 179,624,943 of record NC_066582.1, read on the forward strand.
ATGATAATGCAGTTGTGAATATGGTCGAAGGATGTCCAGGAAAGTACCGAGTTTTTGACGTCAATTTAATTAGAAGATCCCTGGTTGAAATGCACGCTAATTTATGTGAATTAAGCTATTATGAGCATGACCATGCTTCTTGTGAAGTTTGTTCTAGAGATCCCCGAGGATGTATTGTTGTGAAAAGAGACTTACAAGAGATGTTGGACCAAAATCTTATTCAGGTTACGAGGGACAAAAATGAAGATGAGCATGACGTGAATGTCATAGTTCCCCGTTTTAATCTCCCAGAACCAGTTGTGATTGCATATGATGCTCAGAAGATTGATGTTTATCTGTTAGTCATTCGTTTGGCGGGTCATACGCCTTACGAATCTGATAAAATTGTGCCTTACAAGTATAGTGCTAATATGGGGGAAGACGATAAAGAGGTGCATATTCCTGCTTTTTTCTCTGTTGTAAACATTTCCGATGTAAGTGGTGTGACCCGAAGCAGTCGAATATTTGTTGTTGCAGCTCCTAAGAGGGATAAAGATGTTGTGATAGAGAAATAAACTTCAGAGAAAACTCTTGTTGTGCAAGTCGTCCAATCCAGCAGTGTGAATCAAAATGTTGATCAAGATGAGGTGTTGAAGTTGATCAAGAAAAGTGATTTCAATGTGGTAGACCATTTGTTGCACTGTATTATCTTTACTGATGAGTTCAAAAGCGCATCAGTAAGCTTTGCAGAGGATCCTAGAGCGGGCCTATATGGACCATGACGTGAGATCGATCAATTTGATGGCATTGTGGCCAATATTACTGCATGTAATCATTTGAGTTTCAATGATGAAGAGTTGCCTGAGTAGGGGAGGAACCACAACTTGACCTTGCATATCTCTATCAATTATCAGGAAGATGCCTTGTCCAATATGCTGGTGGATTCTGGGTCCTCTTTGAATGTTTTGCCTAAATCAATGATGTCTAAACTTGCTTATCAAGGTGCTCCAATAAGATTCAGTGGATTTGTTGTAAAGGCCTTCGATGGCTCAAGGAAGACTGTAATTGGGGAGGTTAATCTCCCAATAAAGATAGGATTGTGCCTATTTCAGATCACTTTTCAAGTGATGCACATTCATCCCGCCTATAGTTGTCTCTTAGGACGTCCGTGGATTCATGAGGTTGGGGAAGCTACATCAACTCTACACCAAAAGCTGAAGTTTCTGAAGAACGGGAAATTAGTGACCTGGGTGGCGAGCAGACCATGTTGGTGAGTCATCTCTCTTCATTTTCGTACATTGATGCCGACCAAGCTAGGGGAACATCATTTCAAGCACTTTTTGTTGATAATATTGCTGCTGGAAAGAATGGGGAATCCATGGCATCCTTGAAAGATGCCTAACATGTGTTGAAGAATAGTCAATCGGCTAAGTAGGGACAAGTTGTTGAGCTTGCAGAGAACAAGAACAGAGTTGGTTTTGGTTTTTCACCTGATGCACCCCAAAGAGATTTGAAGAGAATTAAGGAAGTGTTTCACAGTGTTGGCTTTATTCATTCTAAGGAGCAGTCTGCCGAGGACGATGAAGAGCAAGAAGCGCCAAACTTTGTGACGCATGGATTGATATGCCAAAATTGGATACTTGTTGATCTTCCTTCTGTTATTCACTTATCGAAGTAATATGTTTTTTTGTTACTTTCAAAAATACTTTCACTATGCCCAAGGTGAAAGTGGATCTATAAGGGCTTTGTTTCAAATTTTATTATCATTAATAAAGTGTTATTTCATTTATCCATGTTATGTGTTTTTTTCCTTTTTGCTTTTTCTAGAAAAACGGTAACATAAAAAACAAGATAATAATCACTTTTATATATGCATCATAATGTAAGTTTATTTGTTCATATTCTAAACTCAAGCATAAAATCATTTTGCAGATTAATTGTTAAACCCATTGAAAATAATGACCTTATGCCCTCTCCCAACTTTGAATTCATTGTGTTCGAAATGAAAGAACAGGATGATAAAGAGATTCCTGATGAGATTTCTCGATTGCTTGAGCGCGAAGAGAAGACCATTCAACCTCATAAATAGCCATTGGAAGTGATTACTCTAGGTTCTAGAAGATAACAAGAAAAAAGTCAAGATAGGGGCACTGCTTCGTCCAAATGTTAAGAAGAGGATGGTAGAGCTTCTTAGAGAGTATGTATATGTGTTTGCTTGGTCTTATCAAGATATGCCAGGTCTTGATACTGATATTGTGGAGCATAGATTACCATTGAAGCCATAATGTCCACCAGTTAAGCAGAAGTTGAGAAGAACTCACCATGATATGTTTGTCAAGATTAAAGAGGAGGTGCAAAAGCATATTGATGTTGAGTTCCTTGTTACTGCAGAATACCCTCAATGGGTGGCTAATTTGTACATGTTCCAAAGAAAGATGGTATGGTTCATAGGTGTGTTGATTATAGAGACTTGAACAAAGCTAGTCTGAAAGATGATTTTCCTCTACCACACACTGACATGTTGGTAGATAATACAACTAAGTTCAAATTCTTCTATTTTAAGGATGGGTTCTCTAGTTATAATCATATCAAGATGGCACCCGAGGACATGGGAAAGACAAAATTTATTACACCCTGGGGAACATTCTTCTATAGAGTGATGTTTTTCAGTTTAAAGAATGTTGGTGCAATGTACCAAAGAGCCATGACTACTCTTTTCCATGGCATGATGCACAAAGAGATAGAAGTCTACGTTGATGATATGATTGTTAAGTCAAAGACTGAAGAAGATCATGTTGAGTATTTACTGAAGTTGTTTCAGCGATTGAGAAATTTTAAACTCCGATTAAATCCTAATAAATGTAATTTCGGTGTCTGTTCAAGAAAGCTGTTAGGTTTCATTGTCAGCCAGAAAGGTATTGAAGTAGATCCTGATAAAGTTAGATCTATTCAAGAAATGCCTGAACCAACGACAAAAAAGAAAGTCAGAGGGTTCCTCGGGCGTCTGAATTACATATCCAAATTTATATCTCACATAACTGCCACGTGTGGGCCAATTTTCAAGCTTCTTTGTAATGATCAAGGTTGTGTTTGGACAAAAGACTTCCAGAATGCTTTTGACAACATTAAAGAGTATCTGCTTGAACCTTCTATTTTGTCTCCTCTAGTGGAAGGAAGACCTTTGATTATGTATTTGACCGTATTAGAAGAGTCCATGGGTTGTGTGCTTGGGCAGCAAGATGAAACTGGTAGAAAAAAGCATATCATCTACTATCTGAGTAAGAAGTTTATAGACTGTGAGTCTCGGTATTCTATGCTTTAGAAAACTTATTGTGGTTTAGCTTGGGTTGCCAAACGTTTATGCGAGTATATGATCAATCATACCACTAGGTTGATATCCAAAATGGATCCAGTCAAGTATATTTTTGAAAAGCCTGCTTTGAATGGAAGGATAGCTCGTTGGCATATGCTATTGTCTGAATATAATATCGAGTATCATAATCAGAAAGCAATTAAAGGGAGTATTCTTGCAGATCATTTGGCTCACCAGTCGATCGCTGATTATCAATCCATCAGGTTTGACTTCCCTGATGAAGATGTTATGTACTTAAAAGCTAAAGATTATGATGAACTGTTGCCCGAAGAAGGACCAGAGCCCGGATCCTGGTGGGGTTTAGTGTTTGATGGAGCTATTAATGCTTATGGTAATGGAATTAGGGTGATCATTATTACTCCTAAGGGTTCTCATATCCCTTTCACTGCAAGATTGATGTTTGATTGTATGAATAGTATGGCGTAATATGAATCTTGTATCATGGGTTTTGAAGAGGACATTTATCTGAGAATTAAAATCCTTGATGTGTATGGAGATTCAGCCTTGGTATTTAATCAGATCAAAGGAGAATGGGAGACTCGACATCCTGGCTTAATTCCTTACAAAGATTATGCAAGGAGGTTATTGACCTTCTTCAACAAAGTTGAGTTTCATCATATACCTCGTGAAGAGAATCAAATGGCGGACGCTCTGGCTACTTTGTATTTTATGTACAAAGTAAATCGTTAGAATGACGCGCCCAGTAACACGATTATGCGCCTTGATAGACCTGCTCATGTGTTTGTAGCTAAAGAAGTTACGGATGATAAGCCTTGGTATTATGATATTAAATATTTCCTCCAAAGTCAGGAGTGCCCGCTTGGGGCATCCGACAAAGATAAAAAGAAGTTGAGAAGACTGGATGGCAATTTCTTCCTGAATGAAGATGTGTTGTACAAGAGAAACTTTGACATGGTTTTGCTCAGATGTGTGAATAGACACGAAGCATACATGTTAACGTAAGAAGTTCATGAAGGATCCTTTGCTACACATGCCAATGAACATGAAATGGCTAAAAAGATATTAAGCGTAGGTTATTATTGGCTTACAATGGAATCTGATTGTTGTAAATATGTGAAGAAGTGCCATAAATGTCAGATCTATGCTGATAAGATTCATATGCCTCCGAAACTTCTCAATGTTATTTCATCTCCATGGCCTTTCTCTATGTAGGGAATTAATATGATTGGTATGATTGAACCCAAAACTTCGAGTGGACATCGTTTCATCTTGGTAGCTATTGATTACTTCACCAAGTGGGTTTAAGCAACATCTTTTGCTAATGTGACCAAGCAGGTAGTGGTTCGATTTATCAAAAATCAGATTATTTACCGATATGGTGTTCCAAGCAAGATCATTATTGATAATGGTTCGAACATGAATAATAAGATGATGAAAGAGCTTTGTGACAATTTCAAGATTGAACATCATAATTCTTCTCCTTGCAGACGTAAGATGAATGGGGTTTTTGAAGCTGTGAATAAGAACATTAAGAAGATTATCCAGAAGATGATTGTGACGTATAAGGATTGGCATGAGATGCTTTCGTTTGCTTTGCATGGATATCGTACATTTGTCCGCCCTTCAACAGGGGAAACCCTTTTCTCTCCTATAGAGGTTGAGATCACATTAATGAGAGTCTTGATGGAAGCTAAATTGCCTGCGGCTGAATGGTGTCAAAACAGATATTGTAAGAACAAAGTTGGTTCTACAATATATTTCCAAGATTTTGATGATAACAAAGGATGAAACCCAAAATGGCATCCTAACGAGATTTTTTCTTAGTGTGCAGGACTCTGAACATTTACGCAGGATTCTGACCATACATCAGATACAAACCTATGTCAGATATGAAGTATTAGATGATCAGACGTCACTCAGAAAAGAATACGACCAGAAGGTTCTGATTCTGATCAAAGAGAGACAACAAGAAGTCAGAAGCTCCAACAAGACTACTGGACTTAGACTCTGATACTTAAGAAGTCTATAGCATTGAGAAGCTCTGATGAAATCAGACTTAATCATCCTCTGAAGACTATCTCAGATACATCAAGACTCTGATGCAGATTCACAAGTCCACAACGTGTAACGGAAAAGAATCTCATTATGGAAAGAAAGTATTTAAAGAAAGGATTAAAGAGGCAGACAAATGGTTTTCGAAAGAAACAACAGAAGTAATGACATTAATTATTCTTCAATAACCAAGATTTTGTCATCACCCCAACGGTCCTTCACAACTTCTATATAAAGGACGGATTACTTCTCTAGAGAGATACACCTAAGACACACAGAAATATCATTCACTCTCTCTTTTGTTTTCACGAGCTGCTGCTCTTACGTGAAAAGCTTTTGCTCTCATATTTTCTGTAATACTTGCTTGTTGTTAGAAGCACTTTACATTACAATTTTACTTTTGCTTAAAATATTTCCTCAAGTGACTCTGCGAAGTCTGAATACTTGAGAGGGCTAACAGATTATTCTCTTAGATGATTGGTTGTGTAATCTTTCAAGATTAGTGGATTAAGTCCTTTTTGAAGGCGAAATCACCTTGGCCGGGTAGACTGGAGTAGCTTTGAATTTCAAGCGAACCAGTATAAAATTATGTGTTTTAATTTCTGAAAAATCTTTAATTTCCAAAACAACTCAAACCCCCCTTTCTTGTTTTTCTCAACCTTCAGTTGGTATCAGAGCTTCGACTTTGTTATTGATTTTCTAATCAAACACTTAACAGTGTAGAGAGATCCAGCGTGAGAAAAACTATGGCCAACACCAATGAAAGAGATAGTTACAATGCTAAACCTCCAATCTTTGATGGAGAGAAATTTCATTATTGGAAAGACAGAATTGAAAGTTTCTTTCTGGGCTACAATGTTGACCTCTGCGATATTGTCACAATTGGCTACACACCACCTATGACAGACGCTGGAGTTGCTATTCCCATAAGCAAAATGTCAGATGATCAGAAGAGTGGATTCAAGAACCATCACAAAGCCAGAATGATACTACTCAATGCCATTTCCTACAATGAATATGAAAAGATCACCAACAGGGAAACAACTAAAGAAATACTTGACTCCCTGAGGATGACTCATGAAGGAAATTCTCAAGTCAAAGAAACAAAGGCTCTGGCTCTAATCCAGAAATATGAAGCCTTCAAAATGGAGGATGATGAAGCTGTAGAGGTAATATTTTCTAGATTTCAAACTTTAATTGCAGGACTCAAAGTGCTAGATAAAGGATATACAACTGCGGATCATGTCAAAAAGATCGTCAAAAGCTTGCCAAAGAAATGGAGACCTATGGTTACAGCCTTAAAAATATCAAAAGATCTTAACAATATCAGGCTTGAAGAACTCGCCAGTTCACTCAGAAGTCACGAGATAGAACTGGAGGAAGATAAACCTCAAAAGAAGGTCAAGTATGTAGCACTAAAGTCCAAATCAGAAAGACACAAATCAGATAGAAACAAAGCCTTCCAAGCTGAAGAAGAAGAAGACATTGATGACTCTGAAAAAGAAGACTCTGACGATGAAGAAGAATTATCCCTTTTAACCAGAAGAGTGAAACAACTCTGGAGAAAAAGGAATAATAACTTTAGAAAACCAAGACCCAATGGAGATCGATCAGAATCAACTTCCAGAGGTAAATCTAACAAATATATAACATGTTATGAATGTAAGGAAATGGGTCATTGCAGAAACGAATGTCCCAAGTTGAAGAAAGAAAGCTCTAGAAGAGAAAATTTCAAGAAAAGTTCCTTCAGAACCAAAAAGGGACTGATGGCTACCTGGGATGACAGTGGATCTGATTCCTCAGAATCAGACTCTGATGAATAGGTAAATGTTGTACTCATGGCTACCACCTCCAGGAATACATCAGATGGAGAATCTGAATCTGAAGAGGTATTTTCCGATCTTTCTCGCTCCGACCTCGAATCATGCCTTTCTGAAATTCTAAACTCATATCAGAAACTTAAACAAAAATTTAAAGCTGTAAAAGAGGTTCTTGAAGAAACCCTCGAAGAATGTGGAAAACTTGAGATAACAGTTTCAGATCTAAAAGATGAAAATCGAATTTTGACATTAGAAAGAGATTCCATAAATAAACAATGTTTAAAACTTGAAGAAGCATTATCTAAAGCTCCACAAACTTCAAACACAGTATTTTATGAATATGAAAAATCTTTTCAAAAGTTTCTGAAGAATGGGATAGAGAGAAGCAAAATGGCATCCATGATTTATGGGGTTAGTTAGAACAATAGAAGAGGAATTGGGTATGACCCTAGTGAAGATAAATCTTCCACTAATGGCAAACCTAAATCTCTGTTTTCTTATCACTACACACATACACAAGCATAACATTTTGATAATGCCAGAAAACCCAAAGTTTTAAGAAACTCTGGGAAAACTAATCACAAGGGACCCAAAAGATTCTGGGTACCAAAGGATAAGATTGTTTATGTTGCAGATATCTTATGCAGCAGAGTTAAGACACTAGTCATGGTACCTGGACTCTGGATGCTCGCGACACATGACGGGAAGAAAGTATATGTTCCAAAGTCGGGATCTTAAAGATGATGGCTTCGTAGGTTTCAGAGAAAATCAGAAAGGAAGGATCAGAGGCTCCGGAACTATTGGTAATGGTACTCTTCCCTCTATATCTGATGTTCTCTATGTAGAAGGATTAATGCATAATTTGTTATCAATAAGTCAATTAAGTGATAACGGCTATGATGTAATCTTCAATCAAAAAACATGTAAAATAATTAATTAGAACAATGGAACAGTCCTATTCACTGGCAAGAGGAAAAACAATATTTACAAAATAAATCTTTCAGACTTAAAAGAACAAAATATAAAATGTCTGATGTCTGTTCATGAAGAGCAATGGGTATGGCATAGATGCTTGGGCCACATTAGCATGAGAAAACTATCTCAGCTAAATAAACTCGAGTTAGTCAGAGGTCTACCTAAGTTGAAGTTTCTTCAGATGCTCTATGTGAAGCATTTCAGAAAGGAAAATTTTCTAAATCATCTTTTAAAAAAAAATAGTGTTTCCACCTCTAAGCCTCTGGAACTTCTTCACATTGATCTGTTTGGTCCTATTAAAATAGCATCAGTCAATGGAAAGAAATATGGACTAGTTATTCTTGATGATTTCAGTCGCTGGACATGGGTAAAATTCCTAAAGCACAAGAGTGAGTCTCACTCTGTATTCACTAGCTTCTGTTCCAAAGTGCAAAACGAATTTGACTCTAAAATCATCAGAGTCAGAAGTGCTCATGGTGGAGAATTTGAAAATAAATTTTTTGAGGAACTATTTGATTCTAATGGAATATCCCATGATTTCTCCTGTCCTAGAACTCCACAACATAATGGAGTTGTAGAAAGGAAGAGTAGGACACTCCAAGAGATGGCCAGAACCATGATCAATGAAACAAATGTGGCTAAGCACTTTTGGGCTGAAGCAGTAAATACAACATGTTATATTCATAATAGAATCTTTATAAGACCTATTCTGGAGAAGACTCCCTATGAACTATGTAAGGGAAGAAAACCCAACATTTCTTATTTTCATCCTTTTGGACGCTCTTGCTTTATTCTGAATACTAAAGAACATCTGAACAAGTTTGGTTCAAAAGCACAAAAAGGTATTATGCTAGGATACTCAGAACGCTCTAAAGGCTACAGAGTATACAACACAGAAACCAAAATTATGGAAGAATCAATTCATGTTAGATTTGATGATAAGCTTGACCCTGAAAAGTCAAAGCTAGTTGAGAAACTTCCAGATCTGGAGATTACTCTTGCAGGTTCTGACGAAAAGATCAAAGTATCAAAAGTATCTGATAAACAAAGTCCAGATGGAACTGAAGCCCCAGCGATCCAAAATAAATTAAAAAGTCGCCTCAACATCTCTGAAGATTTGATTATGGGAAACAATGATGAACCTATCCGAACTAGGTCAACATTCAAGGTACCTGAAGAAATTCCTCCAGGACTAGTATCTTTGATTGAGCCTACTTCCTGCGATGAGGCACTTCAAGACGATGACTAGGTTCTAGCCATGCAAGAAGAGCTAGATCAATTCTCAAAGAATGACGTCTGGGATCTTGTTCCTAAGCCCAAAGGCACTCACATTATTGGAACCAGATGGGTGTTCAGAAACAAGCTAAATTAAAAGGGCGAAGTTGTCAGAAACAAAGCTCGACTGGTGGCACAAGGGTATAGTCAACAAGAAGGCATTGACTACAACGAAACCTTTGCCCCAGTCGCCAGGTTAGAATCTATTCGCTTACTTGTTTCATTTGCTGTAAATCATTCAATCAAACTATATTAAATGGATGTCAAGAGTGCATTTCTTAATGGCTATATATCAGAAGAAGTGTATGTCAATCAACCTCTAGGTTTTGAAAACTCAAATTGTCCAGAACATGTTTTTAAACTTAAGAAATCATTATACGGCTTAAAACAAGCTCCTAGAGCTTGGTATGAAAGACTAAGCAATTTTCTTCTGGAACATGACTTTATTAGAGGAAAAGTTGACTCTACACTCTTCTGTAAAAACATTAATAATGACCTCATGATATGCCAGATATATGTTGATGACATTATTTTTGGTTCAGCTAACCCTTCTGTATGTCAAGAATTCTCTGAGCTAATGCAGGCAGAATTTGAAATGAGCTTAATGCAAGAACTAAAGTTCTTTCTAGGAATTCAAATCAATCAAGCTTCAGAAGCCACCAATGTTCATCAAAGTAAATACATTAAAGACATTTTGAACAAATTCAAAATGGCGGAATGCATACCTGCTAAGACACCTATGCACCCAACTTGCATTCTGGAAAAATAAGAAGTTAGCCAGAAGGTTTGTCAGAAGCTCTATCGTGGTATGATAGGCTCTCTTCTCTATCTGACTGTTACACGTCCTGATATTCTGTTTAGTGTATGTCTCTATGCCAGATTCCAATCAGATCCTAGAGAATCTCATTTAACAGTTGTTAAAAGAATACCCATGTATCTGAAAGGAACCCCTAACATGGGCCTGATGTATGAGAAAACATCAGAGTATAGACTTTCTGGTTACTGTGATGCAGATTACGCAGGGGACAGAATGGAACGTAAAAGTACATCTGGGAATTGTCAGCTCTTGGGAAAGAATCTGATATCCTGGGCCAGCAAAAGGCAATCAACCATAGCTCTGTCCACCGCAGAAGCAGAATATATTTCAGTATCACTATGCACTACTCAGATGCTCTGGATGAAGAATCAACTAGAAGATCTTCAAAATTTTGAGAGTAACATTCCTATCTTCTATGACAATACTGCTGCCATCTGTTTAAGTAAAAATCCTATTTTGCACTCCAGAGCTAAGCACATAGAAATAAAACATCATTTCATTAGAGACTATGTTCAGAAAGGGGTAGTAACGTTAAAATTTATTGATATAGACCATCAATGGGCTGACATTTTTACCAAACCCCTTGCTGAATACAGATTCTCTTTTATCTTAAAAAATCTAAACATTCAAAATTATCCTGAATGAAATGTGCCTCTGAGATAGCAAAATAAAACTCTGAAGTAAACAGTTGGATTATGTATTTGACTCTAATGCTACTACCAGTTAGAAGTCATCTGAGTTAGAAATCTCCAGGAACCTACCCTTTGGTATTCCTGAAGGTCAGATAAAGTAACACGTGGAACATCATGCGCCTGACCTTGGAACTTCTAGACAACTGTCTAGCAGTAATCAAGAAACAGACTCTTGATATCTTCTCGAGCAGTGTGCTGATTTTGGGATTAGACATCATTTATGAGCTGTAATCATTGTCCTTTCTAGCGTGCGTACTTGGTTTATGTGTTATCTGTTAAACTCTCACTTATGTGTCGTTTTGCATGCGCCCTAATTTGGGTATATATACTTTTCACATTTCACAATTGCACATTTTTACACTCACGAACTCACCTAACCCCCTCTCTCAGTTCTCTCCTCTCTCAAAGGCCTTTATGCAGTTCTTACTAATGTTCTTCAACATTCATCTCATCTTCAACATTCTTCATGGATTCTCAACAACAATCAGTGTACAACTTCTCTCAACAGATGAACTCAACTGAGCAAGCCCCAAGTTCCAGTCAACAAAACCCTGTAGTCACTGGCGTCGTTTCCACTCCCATCTATAAAGAACCTCACATTCTAGATCGTGAGCCTCACATTCATCTTGAAACTCCGTTTGAGAAACTGGAAGTTTTGTGTGAAACCTTGGTGGACTTTGACAACATGAAAAGAAATGGCATTGACCTCACTGATGAACTGAAGAAGCAAGGGTGGGAAAATTATTTTCAACGCCTCTATGGCCCAGTATACACGAACCTGGTGAAGGAGTTCTGGCGTTTCGCTGACTCTGATGATCACTACATTGTCTCCTACGTCCTAGAAGTCAAGATAGTTATCACAGAGAAATCGATTGTTTCTCTTCTTAACATGCAAAAGACTGGAGGAAGACGCATATACAACATCAACCCTAGGGAAAAATATCTGTCCCAGGAGAGAAACCCTACAATTTTCCAACAGAATCCTGAAGGCAAGCATTCCAAGAACAAGGAACTACATCAGAACCTCAGGGTATAGCTGAAGATTATCTTAGGCATCATCCATCACCATCCAGCCTCTAATTCCTCAGACTACATCAACACAGACCAGAAATGCATCCTCTATTGCACTCACAAGGGTATGAAGATTTGCCTTCCTGCACTTCTATTCAAGTATCTCAGAGACTCCGTGAAAGATACCAGAAACAATATGAAGCCAAGAAACTACATCCCTCTAGGGAGACTGATCTCTGATGTGCTGATTTAAAGCGGCCTAGTGGACCATCTGATTCAGTTCATACTCATGGAAGACGTTATGATAGATACTATCAGACCTCTGAATGCTCAAAATCTGAAGAGCATGGGAATCATCGATCAAGTAATGGTAAAACCAACACTTAACACCTCCTGGGAAGATCTTAAAGATCAGAGGGAGATTCCAAATGGACTCTACCTATTATCCAAGGTCGGCCCTTCAGAGGTAGTCGCGTACTATCTAGAGGATCTGTACAAACAAGGAGTGGATATCACAGAGTTCCAAGTGGATTGGCTGCCCGAGTTTCCACCAGACTTCCAAAAGAGAACACGAGAGCCCTCTGAGAAGACCAAGCAGGCGAAGAGAGCAAAGCTGGGAGAAATATATGGGTCAAGACCCCCAATTCCTCTGGTTGGATCTCCTGGTAAGTCTGTATCTCTCCCTCCCTCTGTAAAAATTAAACTTGTTGCTTCTTCACTTCCTCAATCAAACCCTATATACACAACTGCCGATACTCCTCCCTCAACCACCAGACCCTCTAACCTACCGTCCCAAAAATTCAACCTTGCCATAACTTTACCTGTTTCAGAAGCAGAAATTCTAAATGAAACCACTTCACCATCTTCATCACCATCTCCATAATCCCCACCTTATTATGACCTCTCATCTGACCCTGAACCTTCTGACCCTCACTCCCCAACTCTGGCTCAGATCCAAGACCGTGCTCTGGCCTCTCAAAAGCCATCACACTCTAACCCTGAACCTGAAGTCACTTCCCCACTTCCAGAAAACCCAAACATAACCACCTCTGAACCTCCACCACCAGAACCAATCCACTCTGACTCACAACCATCTGAACCACCACACTCTGATATACTCCAACCCACTACCTCCGCTGACCCAACAACTCCCACACTTAACCTAAGCGCCCCCACCTCACCCTCCCAAGCCTCTGCCAACGAACCAGAAACCACCCTTCTAACCCTTGAAGAAGCAATTACGGTTTTTGCAGAGTCTTCAGTTGAAAAGGTCAAGTCTCTGACCATCAACTTTGGCATCAGTGATGATCCCTCTGCTGTAAGGACTCACTGGAACAAAGTGATAAGTTGGATGACCTCTGAATCCTTCAAGCTAAAAGGCTTCTCTGAACAAGTCCGCGATGACTTCATCAGAGACGCTGAGATCAGACTCCAAGAGCGTCTAGCCAAAGAAGCTGAGGGGCGGGCAAGACATAAAGCTGAAGGGAAAGCAAGACAAGAAGAACTTAAGAGAATCAGATAAGCTGAAGCCAAAGCTCTTGCTGATGCTGCTGTTGCTGAAGCTGAGGCAAAAGCCAAAGCTGACGCTGAAGAAGAAGCGCACTTTGCCGAAGAGTCTGCTGCCAAAGTCAGAAATGATGCACTGACTCAGGGGGAGTCCTCCAACTTTGGATTCGTCCCTCTGGTCCTGAAGACTCTTGAAGAGCTGCAGAAAGAACAACAGGTAGTTCAAGCCAGACTGGATCAACAGGACTCTGTCAATGTAAACATTCAGAACATGTTGTCCCAGCTGCTCCAGAGGATGCCTCCTCCTCCAAACCCTTATGCACCTAGGCTATTTCTGCTTGTTACCTTCTGATTTGCTTGTTGCCTTCTCTACTTTGCTTGTTGCTTTTTGTGTTTCGATGTCTATTTCTTGCCTTCTTGCTTTCTGCTTTCTGGCTTATGTAAATGCTTATCTATTAATATCAATTTTTAGCTAAAATTTGTTTGCTAAGTCTTTTTTATTCTGATAAAAAGGGGGAGAACTAAAACAGCTCTAATGAAAACATATCTAACTCCTTTCAAACACTGCAAAAAATTTATTTAAAAATGACTTAAGATATGCAGGAAAGTAGCTAAAAGCACCAAACCATGGAAGATCCGGTAAGAACTTCTGAACTATCCAATATCTAACTCAGGAGGAGCCCACTGTAATATCTGATCTAAGAGTTTCTTTAAATGTTTCATTTTTAATCTGAACTGTTTTGTCATTATCAAAAAGGGGGAGATTGTAAGAACAAAGTTGGTTCTACAATATATTTCCAAGATTTTGATGATAACAAAGGATGAAACCCAAAATGGCACTCTAATGAGATTTTTTCTTAGTGTGCAGGACTCTGAACATTTACGCGGGATTTTGACCATACATCAGATACAAACTTATGTCAGATATGAAGTATTAGATGATCAGACGTCACTCAGAAAAGAATACGACCAGAAGGTTCTGATTCTGATCACAGAGAGACAGCAAGAAGTTAGAAGCTCCAACAAGACTACTGGATTTAGACTCTGATACTTAAGAAGTCTAGAGCACTGAGAAGCTCTGATGAAGTTATACTTAATCATCCTCTAAAGACTATCTCAGATACATCCAGACTCTAATGCAGATTCACAAGTCCAGAACGCGTAATAGAAAAGAATCTCATTATGGAAAGAAAGTATTTAAAGCAAGGATTAAAGAGGCGGACAAAATGGTTTTAGAAAGAAACAACAGAAGTAATGACATTAATTATTCTTCAATAACCAAGATTTTGTCATCACTCCAACGGTCCTTCACAACTTCTATATAAAGGACGGATTACTTCTCTAGAGAGATACACCTGAGACACACAGAAATATCATTCACTCTCTCTTTTGTTTTCACGAGTTGTTGCTCTTACGTGAAAAGCTTTTGCTCTCATATTTTCTGTAATACTTGCTTGTTGTTAGAAGCACTTTACATTACAATTTTACTTTTGCTTAAACTATTTCCTCAAGTGACTCTGCGCAGTCTGAATACTTGAGAGGGCTAAGAGATTATTCTCTTAGACGATTGGTTGTGTAATCTTTCAAGATTAGTGGATTAAGTCCTTTTTGAAGGCGAAATCACCTTGGCCGGGTGGACTGGAGTAGCTTTGAATTTCAAGCGAACCAGTATAAAATTCTGTGTTTTGATTTCTGAAAAAGCTTTAATTTCCAAAACAATTCAAACCCCCCTTTCTTGTTTTTCTCAACCTTCAGATATGACCAATTGAATTTGATTGAAGAGAAAAGAATGACGGCTTTGTGCCATGGCCAGTTATATCAAAAGAAAATGAAGAAAGCATTTGACAAGAGGGTTAGACCTCGTGTATTCAGAGAAGCTGGCCTTGTGCTCAGGAAGATCTTGTCTTTCAACACTGATTCTAGGGGCAAGTGGACTCCTAATTATAAAGGCTCGTGTGTTGTTAAGAGATATTTCTCAAGTGGTGCAATGATTCTTACAACTATGGATGGTGAGGAGGTCTTTCGTCCTGTGAATGTCGATGCAGTCAAGAAATACTTCACATAGAAAAATAAAAGAACAACTCGCTAAGTTGAAAACCCGAAAGGGAGGCTTAGGCAAAAATGAGTGTCTCAGTGGATTGAAAACCCTAAAAGGGCGGTCCAGGAAAAAATTAGAGACATAAACAAAAAGTAATCATCCCAGTAGATTGACCCCAAAAAGGAAATCTAGGAAAAAGTTAGGGATTATGGCAAGTAACTGCACCAGGCCAGACTTGATCGTTTGAAGCAACAGTTCCTATTAAGGTTTCCTATTCAGTATTCTCGATCGAAGTCTAGAGCATAGTTGAATTCAAAGTTGTTAGAGAGAATAGTGGTCATCGTATTTCAATGTAGCCCTTTCCATGTATTTACAATTTTCCAACTTTGTAATGATCCATGGATTCATGCCATTTATGGACTACCATTCTATTAATAAAATTTGAGCCTTTTACCCATTTTTTCGCTATTCTTATTTTGTTTTAGTTTACGAAATTTCATTTATTTTTTATGATGGTTTTTGAAACAAAAATATCTAAACAAAAACATTTTTGAAAATTTACAAAAAAGATATGTATTCTCCTCGACTTGTGAATACAAAAGAGGAATGTTAATAACAATCTCAATGATGGTAAGATCCTGAAGAATGGTGGAATCCCTAGCAATTCTCTACCAGCATCTACATCTTGTTGAGATTAGCCGAGTATATGGTTGTACTGTGTTATCAGTATCACACCTTTGTGTTTGTTTTATCAACATAATCATATGCATGTGCATAGCATCATGATGTTTATTTGCGCATTTTTGCATTTCTAGATGCTTCCCTGCCGCTCTCTAGAACTTTTCTCCCCACAGAGTGTGTGCATCCTCTCTCTAATAGAGTTTCGACCATAAGCAAAAAAAGTTTATCCTTTCTAATTCCCCATTGAGTCTGATCCTCGTGGAAGATTTTTGTTTCAAATTTCCCCTCTAGTTCATCATCTGGATGGAATCAATCTCCATTTGAGTTCATGTCCTCATTGGATTGAGCTCTCTTTGACAGCTTCTCTCCAGTTCACTCCTGGGTTGAACTTTGGTCCCCTTTAATTGGTTACCATTGTTAAGTTATCACTTGGCTGGTTGTTGGTAATCATTCCTTTTTGAGCTTATTACCTTTTGTTAAGCTATCACTTGGCTGATAGTAGGTAATACTTCTCTTACCTTTGGTTGGTTACCTTTGTTAAGCTATCACTTGGATAATAGTAGGTAATATTCCTTTTACCTTTGGTTGATTACCTTTTTTAATTTATCACTTGGTTGGTAGTTGGTAATCATTCTTTTAGTTTATTACCTTTATTAAGTTATCACTTGATTGATAGTTAGGTAATATTCCTCTCCTATTGTAGTTGGGGTTTTTCCCTTTTGGTGATTTCTTTTCCCCGACAAGTTCTTTCTTTGATGAGTCTTCCCCGTTGGATCTTTAGCTCGTTTATTTTCTAACTGTGTATTGGTTATTCTCGAGTATTTTCTTTTTTCCCTGCAGAACTTTGTTTATCCCTAGCTGGTTCTCCATGTGGAAACTATTATTCCCCACAGAGATCCTGGTTTACATTCATATCATATCATAAGCATTTTGTGGTATCTTAGGGCCAAAAAATTGGGTATTTGATATTTAAGTCTATTTAATCTTGTCGAGACAAAGATTTCAACCTTCGTATCTCCAAATTGAAGAAACTTAAATATGGGCATCTTTCACACCCTAATTTTTAACCCTAATATCCCACATATCATTTGCATCATTGCGTATAAACAAGGTCACATCTTGGTCTTTCCCCTTTTCCTTCTATGGTTTTTCTTCTTGCAGGGATCACCAAGCACCTCTTTATTGTTTTGTTTTACCTTTGTGTTTACATGATAGATTGCTTATCTAACCAACTAATCAAAATATCAAAAATATTTCTTGTTTCCCTTAATTTTATTGTGCAAGGTAAGGAATTTTTAACCAAGGGCATCTCAAAGTTTTGTGGCTTACTTCTCAAAGAAAGCCAAAGGTTCATGTGTTTATTTCCATGCCTTCTTCAATAAGCAACTTCAAGCTTTGAGAAATTTAATTAAGAGCCCATAAAGGACACATTTTTTTTGAGTTCATATGATCACCCATGTGCATTTAAATGCAAGGAAATCCAAGTACACAAGCTTGTTCCAAGAGGTTTGACCAAAAAGTCAACATTTTGAAGTCAAAGTTCCAAAGATCACAACTCCTTCAATTCTCAACATTTTTGAATGCTTATTTTTACATATTAATCTTCTAAAACTCCTCTACAACTTCTTTTTACATGACAAGAGCCAACTATTCTTGGAGGATCATCAAACGTTTGGAGACATTATAGGTCATTTGTGGACTTAGTTGAAATTTGACCTATTTTTAAGTGACTTTTCCCCAACTTTGAAGAGCTAAGAAATCCCTGTTGCAACTAGAAATTTTTCCAGAAAATTCAATTATCGTGTGTTGAGTTTCAGCTTGTTGCAATCCAATTTCTTGATTCCATTAGCACCTTCAGCGTCCTCTGAAACTTTTGTAACAACTCCCAAGCTCTGAGACCTTCTGAAGTGCTCTAACCAGATTGGGGTTCATCAACTTCTGATCACCATCTGGACAAGGTTGTTCTGAGCATCATTTAAACTCAAACAAGTAACCAAAATGTAGTTCTTCACTCTCTAGTGCTTTCCCCTAACTTATCTGGTGTTGATTGATTGTGTTCATAATTTAATTTTATTTTTCGTGGCTTGCTTATTTATGAAACTTCTCTGAAATTCCCTTTTCTCAGTTCACATAAATGAATTTGGAGAATAAGGTTGAATTCGGGCTGTGAAGAGGATCACAATGGTGGTGGTCTCGTGTCTTGAATTTACCAAATGATGAAACTCCGGGGAGAGCTCACCGGAGAAGACATTCAGAGCTTTCTCAGGTTGTCTGAGTTTGATCAAACACGTCGAAAGAATGAATGTTTTGATTGGTTGGATTTAAACTGAATCCTGTGTTTGGCTTGCAGTGTGTTCCATCGTGTTCTCTAACATTTAGAGTGTTGGACCTGCCACGTCAATTAATGAGACGTGATCCAACACTCCATGTTTTTTCTGTTTTTTGTTATTTTTTTATTTCTTTTTCTTTAAAAATTCATAGTAATTTTATTTTTCATCCAAAAAAACCCAAAATAATTTATAAAATTCTCTTTTATTTTTCTTTATCTGATTTTTATTTTTCCATATTTTATTTCACTGGTTTTCTATTTTTCTTGAATGTTCTCTTTTATCCTTGCTTTTAATTGGTTTAAAAATATTTTTTTGTATTTTAAAATTCTGAAAATTTTATTATATACTTCTTATTTTATTTTCAATCTTCCATAATTTTCTTGGTCATTTATATGGTGTTTTGAAGGACTTTATGGATTTTTCATTTTATTTCCATTTTAAAATTCATTTAAAAATACCTTTAATGCATTTTTATTTCATTTAATTGCATTTTCATTTGTGTGACCCTTGTGAATTTCTGTTGGCCTTGGATCATGATGGTTTGGACTTCAAGTCTCATCAAACACAATGGATCTTGGGTGTTAATGGGATGAAAACCCTAATCCACCAAAATGGTTGATTGAATTTGATGATGACTTGATCAAACTTTTGGTCCAATTTGGGTGAGACTTCTCTTGTGTCTCTCTTCTTCATCTCCTTCTGTTCCCTTTTGATCAATTGGATGGCTTGTGTCCATCTTGTTCATGATGTATGAATTGGTACTTGATGAACTTTTATCATTTCAAATCTACCTCCTAATTGATCATAGATCATTTAAGGTACTTTGGATTGATGCATATGTTTATCCTAAGTCGTTATGAAGTGTGGATTGAAGTAATGGACCATCCTCCTAGCCTTTGTGCATGATCATCCCTTTTTCTTTTCTTTTTGTTGCATGTCTTTAAGAGAATGATTTACATATCATTTCTCTAGCATGTATTAACACAAACATTATTATTGACCGACCCACTTGGTATTGTGTGAAAATGTTGCTCCTTTTCCATTTGTAAGAGTTAGTGGCATAATTGTTGATTTCATCCAAGTTGGAGTCCTTCCAATGAATGGTGTATAGATTCATATTTTCATGTTTGTGAGTGGATAGTTGAGTATTTTCCAAAAAGTGACCAAAACAACTTTTCATCTGTTACTAACAGCCTTTACTAACACTTTACTTGTATTAACCTTTTACTTCAAAGTCATTTACTTTATGCTCTTTTATTTATGACATTTACATTATACTTGATGTTTAGCATTTAATATCATATTGTTGGTGATTATGTCATTTGTTCTTTGGACTTTACTTTCATATATTTGTAAAGAAAACATTCATAAAGAAAAAACCTAAAAAGAAACTTGGTTATCCTGATACATGGACTTGTGGTTACTATCCTTGGCATCATTGCGGAGTTATGGACTTAGAATTAGGACCTTGACCTTTGCTTTGGACTTGTGATTTGATATCTTGGGATTCATCTGATACCTTTGACTTTGTACTTCCTCTGGAGACTTGGTTGAGTTAATTTGGTTTCATCTAATGCATGGATTATTATTTGCTTATTCTGGCTTGCTTGAGGCTTTATCCAAAGGAGGGAATTCTTGCTTGACTTATGTCATAAAGCTTTCTATTTCTTGGTTAAATCTTTCCTCCCTAGCTTTTACTTTATGCTTTAGGATAGTCTCTTCTTCTCCTCCCCCTTTCTTTAATTTTCAAAATCTTCTCTCTTTTTTCAAAACCTTCTTGTTTTTTAACTTGAATCATTTTTATCAATAAACCTTGACTTTTGTTAAGTGGTTTTCAAAACCTTTTTCTTAATAAATGCTAATCCATCTTAATCATATTCAGACCAATTTCAAAAGACTTAAAAAAAATGCCTAACTCATTTAAATCATTTTTGTGCACTTTTCCTTTTAAAAAATTTTCTCAAGGGCATTAGACATGATCCATTTCCATAGTTGATATATAATTCTCCTATACCCATAGTATTGATGACAACCATTTTCCATTTGTGAGAGCTAGTGGCATACTTATTGATCCTTATCCAAGTTGGAGCCCTTCTCATGATGATGCAAAGTACTCATACTTGTGGCTGACTAGTTGAGTATTCTCCTTAAAATGAAAAAATGTTTTCCCTCTAAAAATGAATCAAAACAAACTCTTTTTGTTATTTTTACCACGAACTACGAGGTTTTGATCCTCCATTGCACTTTGTTGGTACCTAGGCATGAGACTTCAAAAGTCTTGGCAAACACAAAAATCATAAAAAATATTTATTTTCCCATCTCTCCAATCTTTTTTAAAAACAACATATTTTTTAAACCAAAAGGCACTTTTTCAAAGAGGTTCCGATGGAGTACCATTGATGTTTAGGGTGTTAATACCTTCTCTTTGCATAACTAACCCTCGTACCCTTGTTCTCTTTTTATTAGTTTTGTTTTAAAACTTCTTCGGGTTTTGCTCGTACTTTTCCCCTTTTCCATTGGAAACAATAAAAGTATGATGGCGGCTTGCTTTATGAGTTAAGTTAATCAATAGCTTAATCTCAAAAAATTTACCGCTACAGTCGTTACTCAAAAAACTCTTGCTAAACTCTTAAGTCCACCAAACTCTTGTAACTTGTTGTGGGAACCAAAGGCAATAGTCCTGAAGCATATGCTATCAAGTGATGTTTGTTTGATGATGTTGATAATCTATGTTCTTTTTACTTTGGAAAGGTCAGGAACATGAAGAAAGAATTTAGGCTGATGTTCAAGATTTTAATTGGTTGTCTGATCCCCGAAGAAGGAAGTACTGATCAAATTTTATGGGATCACAAACACTTCATTTTTTACCTTAAGGAAGAAGACAAGATAAATGTATCAGCTTACATTTTGAACCATTTGTGTCAAGCAATCCAAGATAGCGCAAAACTTTGCAAGAAGAATGTACCTTATGTTAGATTATTGTCAGAATTGTTCTTTTAAGGGTCGTCTAATTGATGCCCTTAAAAACATGTATAACAATGGATATCTATAGGAGATTTATGGAAATATCTTATCTATGTGAAGGAAAATTTGGCTTCTGTTACTACTGCTCAACAAGTCATGGTTGTCAAACAGATTGAAATGGATAATTGGATGAAGTCTATGAATGCCAGACAAGACATCATTGGTGGAGATCTAAGAGTGATTTTGGATCTTCTGAAGAAACCTTAGTCTTAGGATCTGAACCATTTTGTTGTTTTATTTGTTAAACTTATTCCTATTATAAAATTTTATCTTTATCGTCTCTATCTGTTTTGCATGTCTTGTTATTTTGCTTATGTGATTTTTTTTCTCTAAGTTATATGTTCCTGGAAAAAAAATTGTTTATGATAATTGTTAGAAATAATTAGTGTTTTCTTTGTGTTATTCTTTGGATGAATTATTTCATATTATTTCTTGGAAGGTTAATGCATTCAAATGAAACAACAAATCAGAAAAGTCATTGCAAATAAATAAAAGGAAAAAAATTCATTAAAAAATCAACTGGGAAGATTACAATAGTTCTTGGATTACATCAGTTTGTCCATATCATAACAATAACCTGTAGTTGGTGTAAAATCTTCCCAGTCATACACATGCTCCTCACTCTCTTCATCATTGTCATAGAAGAACATCCTTTTTGGAACTCTTTTCTTTTTCATCTTCTTATTCTCCTTCTTCTTAGGCCTCTTGCTGAAGGGGTTGTTGCTGAGTAACAGGATTGGTGTCAGTAGTGAGCTTTGTTGGAATAACACTCTTAGATTTTTTTTGATGAAGAGCTCATGTTGCTATGAAGATAAGATTTGTTGGTAGAAGAGATGAAAAGTCTGTCTATGAAGGTATGCTTTTACATAGGAAGTTGAGTGACTTGTATGTTAGAACTTTTGAGAATTTTATGTCTGCAATGATGACTTCTGATGGTTGATATTCTTGAATAAAGAATGACCGTCTTGAAAAATGCAGAAATATTCCAACCATTATAGTCATTTCTCTTTAATGGGAAGAGCAAAGGTTATTTTTACCATGAAATATTATGGTCATATCATACCACTCCCCACTCAACTACTAGAGAAACCCCATTTACCATGGTATATGGGGCATATGAAATGCTTCCTGTTAAGATTGAAACTTGTTAATTACGGCGTTCTCAGTTCAACTAGGAAGTGAACATTGCAGGGCTAAACTACGTTACTGATTTGATCGATGACGCAAGAGACGTCACCCACATTCGGGAGTTCGCTGCAAAGAAAAGAGAGGATATGAGATATAATTCCAAGTTAATGCTAAGAGAAATGCAGAAGGACGACTTGGTGTTGAGACATGTGGTTCTTTGTGTACCGCATGGAAAATTGAAGCCTAATAGGGAAAGACCATATCGCATATTTCAGAAGCTGCCACATGGAGAATATAAGCTGCAAGAATCTGATGAGTGACTCGTCTCTAGGACATGGAACTCCATTCGTTTAATATATAATTACAATTAAGTTAGGAGGCACATGTTGGTGTAAGCCCTAGACGCCAATAATTTTGGTACTTGTATCGAATTATTTATTAATAATAAAAGGCTTTTTCTTTATTATGTTTGTTTAATAAAGTCCCTAGAATAGCTAGTCCGTTTAATGTATCAAGTGTGACTTAATAATGAGATCCCATTAAACATAAGGACATTATTCTTAAAGTATCCGTAGTCGATCTTTGTTGTGAAGTGGGATAACATTAAAGCATTAAGACTATTATGTATATAGACTGATGATCACATATCATGGATCATGGATAAGGAGTTATCAAGTCTTAAACATAAGTATGAATATTGAGAGTAATATTTATACTGGATTAACCTGCTATGAGAATACTTAATAGAATGTTATGCTAAGTGTCATAAGTTATTCTCATGGTGATAATGGTATATACCACCCTTTGACCTAAAACCACTACGTACCCTAGATGTAGAGTTGAGTGCCTTATTGCTGATCAAACATTGTCCGTAACTGGATGACCATAAAGACAGTTGATGGGTACTCCACGAAGCATGATGAGGGACATGAGTGACCTAGATGGAATTTGCCCATCCTGCGTAACAGGATAAATGTCTACGGGCCCAATATTAAACTGGAGAAGGATGACACGGTCTATGCCTTGTGTTTAATATAGACATAAGGGCAAAAGGGTAATTGTACACATAAGTATTATCACAAAAGGATTTGTCAGATCACGTGACATTTTCGTGTCTTGGGTAGCAGTGATGTGTTGCTAGATACCGCTCACTGTCTATTAAGTTAAATACGTGATTTAATATAATTGTCAATGCCGCGAAAACCTACAGGGTCACACACAAAAGAACAAATTAATGAGAGATGGAGTAACTAAGGAACACCGTAAGGTACGGTGCACTTAAGTGAATTGTAGAACATTGTAAGGTACGGTGTACTTACGTAGAATACGAAATATGGTAAGGTACCACGCGCTTAAGTGATTTTGGCATATTATAAGATATGGGCCACATACACTTAAGTGGGCTTTTTAGCTTGCAGCCCACACAAATGATTCTATAAATAGAACCCTTGTGCAAAAGCACTTGTGCAGTTGAAATTTTGTTTCTCTCTCTCTCTCTCTCACTCAAAGCCTTCATTCGTAGCAGCTAGCACTGAGATTGAAGGAATCTGTTCGTGTGGACTGAGTAGAGGCGTTGTCACCATTCAACATTTGTGATCGCTCTGTAGATCTGCATCAAAGGTTTCAATCTCT
The DNA here is from genome assembly GCF_024323335.1 of Lathyrus oleraceus. Classification (NCBI taxonomy): domain Eukaryota; kingdom Viridiplantae; phylum Streptophyta; class Magnoliopsida; order Fabales; family Fabaceae; genus Lathyrus; species Lathyrus oleraceus. The sequence goes on from NC_066582.1 coordinate 179,649,237, forward strand.
ACAAGAGGTAACGATTCTATCACTAATCATGCCCATTCGTAAGGATCACTAAAGGAGAATTTTTTTAAAAAAATTCCGCTGCGTTTTGGATCGCTCTTCTCCTTAAGTGGTATCAGAGCCACTTACGAAACCATGCATCTGATAGATGTTTATTTTCTGTATTTTCTGTATTAATATGACTAAAAGACAGAATGAATCAAAGAATAAACGAGTAATTAAATTTGGCATCATGTGTGTACGATTTGGATGATTGATGTTGACTATGCTTCGGAATCCGACGTTAGTATGGTGAAGCAGTGATACATCGATCGTCCATAGGTTACGTAATTGAGATCGATCAAGTTATATATATGATATAAGTAATCCTGATGCAAAATATGGTATATATGATATATTGTTTCTGTTTCGTTCATTCAAACAATTAATGGTTATTTTCCTTTGAGTGATCAATGGTCATTTGCTTCTTGATCTGACATTAGTATGGTGAAGCAATGACGTGTTGGTCAATCATACTGAATTAACAATCGAGGTGTGTTTGACGGTCTGAAATTGGTGCATTAGGGTTCATGACGGCACAAGGGTTGTGTTGTCAAAGAATTATGCGATTAGGGTTGTGACTGCGGAAGAGTTATGCTTTAAAGTATCAAGTGTTGATGCGAAAAACGACGTCGATTTCAAATGAATTGTTCATTAAAATTTTGCGACGGGGCGCTTCCCCCTTGACCCATGTCCTCTGAACGGTCAGCGGAACCACCGTCCGCTGACTGGGCAACAGAACCCCCGGCTAACTCTACGTAGTGTGATCGGTCGCCGAAATTTAATTTGGTTTTAATTAATTAACAGAATTTAAATTAATGATAATAATGTGTTTATTATTATTGTCTTGTGGTGATCGGTTATGGCCTTAGTTTTCCTTTATTTTGTTTTGGGATTTTAAAATACGACTTGCGTGTCGTGCCTCTCTTTTAATCTCTTAATGTAACTTCTTTTCTCATCTCACTCCCTCGTATGTAAAACGAGTTTCTTTTATGTAATGTAATGTTATGAAGAAAGATAAGAATACAATATCAAAGGAGGACAACCTTGAAGATCTTGTTTGGAGAAGCTTAGATCGTTATTAGGTTAGCTTAGGTTCTCTCATTGGCTTGGGAGAACAATTGTGCTAGGGGCCATAATTGTTTCATTATGTATGTTGATGCATATGAGAGATGATTTATATGATAAATAAGTCGGTGAGATCAGAACAATTGCAAATTCCCTCAAATTAAATATTAAGTTTATGCTTTCCAAGTTTTACCACTCATCAAGACTAGTATCGAATAATGTAGGTTTCGCCTACACGAGGTGCATATTCTATATTAGTAAGGTGCGATGGGATAATTGTAATATCCAATTGCTAAAACAATGGGTCAAACTTAACTAAACAAATTATAATAAGATTATATATGTTTAGAAGCAAGAGTTGGAATGATCCATGTGATAGATTGGAGTAAGGAGTTATTCACCCAACTAAAATATTCGAGAGTTATATTAGATACAATTGGAAGGAGTTCCTACCTAAATATCCTAGTTTTGTGTAATCCGCCTACGCGGACTTAAAACAAAGTGAAATGTGGATCTCAACCCACTAGAAAATATTCCAACGGGATTTTCCGAATCAAATGGTGAGGGTAATTTGTTTTGAGTAAAATAGTGGGAGCATATTTAATTAAAGGCCTAATTAAATATGTTATTGATACTTATATTTTCATTATTTTCATGTAGATTACCATGACAACAAACACCTCTAACAACATTTTACGATCAATCCTTGATAAGGAAAATTGTCTGGGACAAATTTTTTGGATTGGTACCGAAATCTGAGGATTGTCCTCAAACATGATAGAAAGCTGCATGTCATGGAGAAACCTGTTCCTGAAGAGGAACCTCCTAGTTTTGCACCTAAGGCAGAAAGAGATGCTTATAAGAAGTATGTCGATGATGCCAATGAAACTGCTTGCCTCATGCTAGCTACTATGAACTCAGGGTTGCAAAAGCAACATGAGAACATGGCAGCGTTCGATATGATCGAACACCTGAAGATTCTCTCTCAAGAGCAAGCAAGGCATGAAAGGTTTGAAGTTTCAAAATCCCTTTTGTCAAGGCAAGTTAGCTGAGGGAGCCCCTGTAGGTCCCCATGTGCTCAAGATGATTGGGTATGTGGAGAACCTTGAGAGGTTGGGTTTTCCCCTCGGAAAGGAACTTGCGACTGATTTGATCTTGCAATCATTGCCAGATAGATTCTGTCAACTTTTCCTTAATTTCAATATGAATGATATGGACAAATCTCTTCCTGAACTGCTAGCCATGTTAAGAGCTGCTGAGCAGAATCGGAAGTCAAAAGGGAAGTCCACTCTGATGATCGGAAATGGAAAGAGACAGAACAAAAGATCCACTAAGCAGGGTGATAAAGGGAAAGGCAAGGTAGTTTCCAAACCCAAACCCACTGCTCCTGCTTTGAAGCCTAGTGGAGGCATAGCAAAGGAAGGCACCTGATTCCATTACGGTAAGACCGGACACTGGAAGAGAAACTGCCCAAAGTACCTGAAAGATAAGAAGAATGGAGTAGAGACTTCAACTTCAGGTATTTTTTTTATTGAAATTAATTTATCTACTTCTGCATCATGGGTATTAGATACTGGATGCGATTCTCACATTTGTACCAATATGCAGGGGCTAAAAAGGAGTAGAGATTTGGCAAAAGGTGAAGTTGACCTACGAGTTGGCAATAGAGCAAAGGTTGTTGCTTTAGCCGTAGGAACTTATGTATTGACTTTACCTAGTGGTTAATAATTCAGTTAGAGAACTATTATTATGTACCTGCAATTAGCAGGAATATTATTTCTGTTTCTTGTTTAGACAAGTTTGGTTTTTCATTTATAATAAAGAACAATTGTTGCACCATTTATTTGAATGATATATTCTATGCTACTGCATGAATGAACAATGGACTATATGTCATTAATCTTGGAATGCCTATTTATAACATTAATACTAAAAGGATGAAACCTAATGAGTTAAATCCAACTTACCTTTGGCATTGTCGATTAGGCCACATAAATGAGAAACACATTTCCAAACTCCATAAAGATGGACTCTTGGACTCTTTTGATTATGAATCATATGAGACATGCAGATCTTGTTTAATTGGAAAGATGACAAAGTCTCCATTCACAGGAAAAGGTGAAAGATCTAATGATCTTTTGGCCCTCATACATACTGATGTATGTGGACCACTGAACATACCAGCCAGAGGAGGTTTTCAGTACTTCATCACATTTACGGATGATTTCAGTAGATATGGTTATGTGTATTTAATGAAACACAAATCAGAGTCCTTTGAAAAGTTCAAGGAACTCAAGAATGAAGTACAAAACCAACTAGGTAAGAATATTAAAACTCTTCGATCAGATCGAGGTGGTGAATATTTAAGCCTAGAGTTTGATGACCATTTGAAAAAGTGTGGGATCCTATCCCAACTTACTCCTCCTGGAACACCCCAATGGAACGGTGTATCTGAGAGAAGAAATCGAACCTTGTTAGATATGGTCCGATCCATGATGAGTCACGCCGATCTTCCAAACTCCTTTTGGGGACATGCACTATTTACCACAACTTCCACACTTAACCGTGTTCCATCCAAAAAGGTTGAGAAGACACCATATGAGATATGAAGTGGTAAGAAACCACATATGTCTTACATGAATATTTGGGGTTACAAAGTTTATGTGAAACGACAAATTTCAACTAACCTTGAGCCCAAATCTGACAAATGCTTATTTGTGGGGTATCCTAAAGAAACAAGAGGATATTACTTCTACAATCCTTCTGAGGGCAAAGTGTTTGTCGCTCGAACTGGAGTTTTCCTAGAAAAGAATTTTATTTCCAAAGGAATCAATCGGAGGAAAGTAGAGCTTGAAGAAATTCAAGAATCACAAAGCATTGATACATCTATGGAGGAATTATAGCAGGAAACACAAGTAGTTGTGGAAGAGAAACCTGCTCAAGTAGAACAAGACAAGTGTAGGCCAAGCAGGATACGTCACCTACCTGAGAGATATGGATATCTCATAACTGATCAAGGTGATGTATTACTCATGGATCAAGATGATCTTGTGCCCTACCAAGAGGCCATAACTGGTCCCGAGTCTGAGAAGTGGCTAGAAGCCATGAAATCTGAAATGGATTCCATGTACGCAAACCAAGTTTGAACCTTGGTAGAGCCTCATGTAGGAGTTAACCCTATAGGATGCAAGTGGGTCTTCAAAAAGAATACTGACATGGATTGTAAGGTACATACCTATAAGGCAAGACTGGTTGCAAAAGGATATAAACAAATTCATAGGGTTGACTATGATGAAACATTTTCACCAGTTGCAATGCTTAAATCTGTTCGGATTTTACTTACTATCTTTGCATATCATGATTATGAAATATGGAAGATGGATGTCAAAACTGCTTTCCTTAATAGGAATCTTCTTGAGGATGTGTACATGACACAGCCTGAAGGATTTGACATACCAGAAGAAGCCCAAAAGATATGTAAGTTACAAAGATCAATCTATGGATTGAAGCAAGCTTCCAGAAACTGGAATCTAAGTTTTGATGAAACAGTAAAACAATATGGATTCATCAAGAACAAAGATGAGCCTTGTGTCTACAAGAAGGTTAGTGGGAGTATGATCGTTTTCCTGGTATTATATGTAGATGACATATTACTCATTGGAAACGATGTCCCTACCCTGCAACAAGTAAAGTCTTGGTTGGGGAAATGCTTTTCTATGAAGGACATAGGTGAAGCAACCTATATATTAGGAATCATGATCTATAGAGATAGATCACAAAAACTACTTGGCCTAAGTCAGAGTACATATATAGACAAAGTGCTGAGACGCTTTAATATGCATGATTCCAAGTAAGGATTCATACATATGCAACATGGCATGTGTCTATCAAAAACACAATCCCCTTCAACTAAGGAAGAAAGGGATCGCATGAATAAGATTCCATATGAATCTGCAATAGGATCTATCATGTATGCCATGTTATGTACTCGACCAGATGTCTAGTATGCTTTAAGTGCAACGAGTAGGTACCAATCTGATCTCGGTGATGCTCATTGGGTAGCTGTCAAGAATATCCTTAAGTATTTGAGAAGGACTAAGGACTCATTCTTGATATATGGAGGTCAGGAAGAGCGTGATGTAATTGGATACACTGATGCTAGCTTCTAGATAGATAAGGATGACTTTAGATTGTAATCTGGTTATGTGTTTTGCTTAAATGGTGGCGTTGTGAGCTGGAAAAGTTCAAAGCAAGATATAATTGTTGATTCTACAACTGAGGCTGAGTATATTGCTGCCTCAAGTGCAGCAAAGGTAGCTGTTTGGATCAAAAAGTTCATTAGTGAACTTGGCATAGTTCCTAGCATTGTGGATCCCATTGGTCTCTATTGTGATAACAATGGTGCTAACGCACAAGCTAAGGAGCCTAGATCTCACCAACGATCCAAACACATACTTAGGCGTTATCACCTCATTCGAGAGATAATAGATAGAGGAGATGTGAAAATATGCAGAGCACCTACGCTTGACAATATTGCTGACCCGCTGACAAAGCCTCTTGCGCAGTAGAAGCATAATAGCCATCCTAGATCTATGTGCATTAGAGGTATGCCTGATTGGATCTAGTGCTAGTGGGAGATTGTTGGTGTAAGCCCTAGAGGCCAATAATTTTGGTAATTGTATCGAATTATTTATTAATAATAAAAGGCTTTTTCTTTATTATGTTTGTTTAATAAAGTCCCTAGAATAGCTAGTCCGTTTAATGTATCAAGTGTGACTTAATCATGAGATCTCATTAAACAAAAGGACAATATTCTTAAAGTATTCGTAGTCGAGCTTTGTTGTGAAGTGGGATAATATTAAAGCATTAAGACTATCATGTATATAGGCTGATGATCACATCTCATGGATCATGGATAAGGAATTATCAAGTCTTAAACATAAGTATGAATATTGAGAGTAATATTTATACTGGATTGACTCGCTATGAGAATACTATATAGAATGTTATGCTAAGTGTCATAAGTTATTCTCATGGTGATAATGGTGTATACCATCCTTTGACCTGAAACCACTATGTACCCTAGATGTAGAGTCGAGTGCCTTATTATTGATCAAACATTGTCCGTAATTGGATGACCATAAAGACAGTTGATGGGTACTCCACGAATCATGTTGGGGGACATGAGTGACCTAGATGGAATTTTCCCATCCTACGTAATAGGATAAATGTCTATGGGCCCAGTATTAAACTGGACAAGGATGACACGGTCTATGCCTTGTGTTTAATATAGACATAAGGGCAAAAAGGTAATTGTACACATAAGTATTATCACAAAAGGATTTGTAAAATCACATGACATTTTCGTGTCTTGGGTAGCAGTGATGTGTTGCTAGATACCGCTCACTATTTATTATGTTAAATACGTGATTTAATATAATTGTCAATGCCGCGAAAACCTACAGGGTCACACGCAAAAGGACGGATTGATGAGAGATAGAGTAACTAAGGAACACCATAAGGTACGGTGCACTTAAGTGAATTGTAGAACATTGTAAGGTACGGCGTACTTATGTAGAATACGAAATATGGTAAGGTACGACGCACTTAAGTGATTTTGGCATATTATAAGATATGGGTCACATACACTTAAGTGGGCTTTTTAGCTTGCAGCCCACACAAGTGGTTATATAAATAGAACCCTTGTGCAGAAGCATTTGTGCAGTTGCAATTTCGTTTCTCTCTCTCTCCCTCACTCAAAGCCTTCATTCGTAGCAGCTAGCACTGAGATTGAAGAAATCCGTTTGTATGGACTGAGTAGAGGCGTTGTCACCATTCAACGTTCGTGATCGCTCTGTAGGTCTGCATCAGAGGTTTCAATCGCCACAAGAGGTAATGATTCTATCACTGATCATGCCCATTCGTAAGGATCACTAAAGGAGTTTTTTTTTTAAAATTCCGTTGCATTTTGTATCTCTCTTCTCCTTAAGCATATAACCCACCTATGTACATATTTTTGAACGTTTATGTCCAATGAGAATGTTTCTGTTTTTACTATGATGTGCGTTGGACTTCCACATGAAGATCCTTGTCGCCCCTTAAGGAAATACGGATCCGCTGGACTTCCACAAGAAGATAGTTATCGCCTCTTAAGGCAATACGGAGATGTTGGACGTCCATAAGAAAATCTTTGACGCCTCTTAAGGCAATATGAATACGTTGGACTTCCTCCAAAAGATCCTTGTTGTCTTTTAAGGCAATATGAACATCTTGGATTTCCATAGGAAGATCTTTGTCGCCCCTAGGGGTAATATAAATGGAATACACGATGGGGGATATGTTATCCAACACCTCACTTAGGATACATAGAGTCTCGTCAGACAGGCTTAACATATAATCTCTCTTGAAGGACTTAACGTCCCATCAAACAGGCTCATCTAAACGCCTCGCCTGAGGGTCATGAAGTTGTTAGATGATAGGCCTAGATCAAGAGGGGGGTGAATATATCCCAAGTTAAAAATTTATCCGAAAATTTGACTTATAAAAATTTATGGTGCGGAAGCAAGTTTCAAATATTCCCCGAATCAAAAACTGTCTAACCGAACCTACTGTTGAATAGCCCAGATATGCGTAAAGGTGTCAATGTTATGATAATAATCCACAAGTCAATCAACAATAATTAATAACAACTAATTGAATACTCTACAATAGTAAAAGTCTATCTCCAATGATATCCACATACAAAAAACTAAGTCAAACAATTTGTCGAACACTTGGTGTGTGAAAAACAAAGTTTGGAATTGTATATGGTGTTTGTTGTTCAAAGAAATCAAATCAAAACCAAATGGTTAGTGATCAATACAATAAACATAAGATTCAAAATGTAATCAAAATTATGATCCAAATTATGTTGATTCCGTGATCAAAGCAATCGATAATTTACAAATTGATAAATAAAACAGAGAGAGAGAGAGAGAGAGAGAGAGTACACAAGGGTTTTAAATCCCCAATCGACCATGCTAAGGGTACGTTTTCCCTCAATTCGAATTTGAATTGAGAAATTATTATAATAAATCTTACTTTTCAAATGTATGTATACAAGAGATGAGAGATCAAATCCCAAAAACCCTAAGTTTGTTCTTGACTCTAGCACCTCCAAAAACCTTGATCAAAGATTGATCGAGACACCAACAATGCCGCTTCAATTCACTTGTAGTTGTTACTTCCTTTCACGACCTCCTTGTCTCAAGGATCTCACCCGACTGAATTAATCCTAAGCGCGCACTTGTTGAACCTAAGATTTTTCAAAACGATCCACCGTTCCATCCTACTCCCTTGCACAACACACCTAATCCCAAGGCTTTCACTCGATCGGATCCGAATTGCACAATCTTGTCCAAAACCTTCAAACCCTAAAGATTTTGAAGGAAAACCCTACCTCGGTTTTCTCATTTGAATCCCTCAAAGATCTCATCCTAATATTCTCCGTACAACAAACCTAATTAAACATTGTCAATCCTAATCTAGATGGAACCCAATCAAAAAATGATTATGTGTAGTTTGATTATGTGTATGCGTAGATTGAGTTGAAGATGATGAGATAGTTTGAAATCCTGGATTCATGTAGATTTTACTCACTCTAGAAACCTTGCTAGAGAATGATGCATGTATATGGTATTAATATGTATATGACCAATAGAGAGCAAAAGGAATGCAAAATGAATGAAAACAAGAGTGATTTTTTCAACATTTTTTATCAATAGGTCGACTTGTACGAGCCATTTGTCGACCTATTGAAGCAATGTATCGACCTGTCTGAGGTCATGTGTCGACCTATCAAGGAAATGTGCTACGTATAGATCGACTTGTTTAGTTAGCACATAAAACAGAACCTTACAGGCTTTAGTACTACATCGTACATGTCGACATGTTCCGATATTGTGTCTACCTATGCATTTGCATATGAGCTATGTGTCGACCTATTTTATGCATGTGTCGACCTATTTTGTGAAATTTTCACCTATAATCAGTTTTTCATGAATGATACAATATTTTGATGTAGAATGTTTTTCCAAACCATTTCCCTAATGCAAGAATGCTAAAATGCACATCTAGACTCGGATGATACCGTCAAATATACATAAACCTTAATTCCTAGTTTTGACATCATACAAAAACCTATCTAAACGGAAAGATGCACTCACATACTCCTTTTTTTATGATGGAAAAACTTCAGACAATGCGTTCTTGTTTATGGAAAGCTTCCCTTGAACGCGTGCATTATACTTCTCCCCCTTTGACAACGTCAAAAAGAGACCAAGCATACGATTATAAATATCACATATATCCACTATACAAAGGCAATTTGCAAAGATAAGGTATATGCTTAACATATACTAGAACATACAACAATTAATAAACAATACAACAATTACAATAACCATAAGTTTTTAATACAACAACCATTGTCTAAATCCAAACAGTTAAAGAGCCATTGTAAATACATAAACCAACATCAAACAAACCATTATCCAAAAGGGAAAATGCATGACAAATCGAAATATGAAGTAGTAAAATGCAGAAAGACTGAAGACACCAAACCGAACTGGACACCACCAGATCAAACTCACACACATTCAAACACCAAGCTATCTTCTTCCACGTCCTCTTGGTGCACCTTTGTGCCAACCCGGTTCTTCATAATCAATAACCTCACACATTTCTCTGTAGAAATTCTCATAACGATGAGATTCATCCTCGTGTGCAGAAATAAAGTGATTAATTTTGGCCACAATGGCTTCATGATTCGCATTCATATATGTGCGTAAGGACACTAATGCCTCAAATTCGTATGAAGCAAAGGCCTTAAATTTGGCATCTTGAATGGACAAGTATTGTTGCATCAAATTGTATTGCTCTATTTGTGCAGCCTAAAATGCGATTTGCCTTCGACACTCATCAGCATAACGCTCATCTTGTTGCACCTGCATGTTTTGAAGCATAGTAATAATGGTGGCAATGCCAGCAGAATTAGCACCAGAACTTATACCGTGATAATCTCCAACAGGTGCGTCATGCATCATCTTCTTCATGGAGATTTTGGTGATCCCCAAAATGATGTTCATCCTCCATATGGACACCTTCTTCTTCACCTTCATCCTCAAAAGGAGCCGGATCATCAAAGTTATAAATTCTGCTGGCATTCTTACTAGCAAGGAAGTAATATTCCCTACTCTGGACATCCCATAAGTATCCCAAATTTGTAAGAGTCCTTTGAGAAAACTCTTGTGTAGACCTGGAGATTTGTAGGACAGGTTAGGTAGGCCAATATTGAAGAATTTCAAAATCTTTGAAATCATAGAGACATAGCTAAAAGAAGTACCTTCGTTGCACTTATTTATAGCAAACATCCTTGACACAATGTAATAAGGTCAATTAATCTTAACCTTGTTTAGAATAATGTAGATCAGATGAACTTCGGAATAGTCAATTCTTGAGAAACCACCATTCTTTGGACAGAGAACGTGAGAAACAAGCCACAACAAAATTCTTGGAACCATCTTTAGCTGACCAGTAGTAAGAGGTTCAAATATACCTTCAGGATGAGGAGCTCTAAGCATTTCATTCATAACATTATTTCCTCGATAATAGATATGAGTATGAACATCTGTCACCAACGGATCTGGTTCATCTCCCACATCAGGATCAGTAATAGTTATTCGAAATAGTGACTTCCACAAATCATCTGTAAACTCATAAACAAAATTTCTAATAGTGAACTTAAAACATGAACCATATTTGTCATGTAGTCTGGAATAGAACACGCGGAATAGGTCCTCATTATAGTCTTGTGAGAGTTGCAAAAAGTAGTCGATCTTCTGATGGGAGACAAAATCAACAACTTCAGGAAGAGTCAACTTAACAATCTTAGTGGCTTTCCACACATATTGCTCGACAACGAGCCTAACCTTATGTTTCTATTAAAATTCCTTAATACACCTTAGTGATACCAATGAAAAAGGAGTTTCTATAGTTTTAGATGAAGAACTGGCCTTTCCCTTTCCCTTAGCATCAGTCTTAGTTTTAGCTATCTTATGAGCCATTGAAAAAGTTGAGATAAGTTGTGCACACCAAGTATTTGATAGAATGTTTGAATGAATGTGATGGAGAATGAGGAATATAAGAATACCCATACACCCAAACAAGAAAAACAACCAACAAAACATGCAAGGAAGTAAGGATATAGCAAGAACAAGTATGGATTTTGAACTTTTATGACTTAGGGTAACAAAGAGGGTTTTTGAAGAACACAATATGGAAAAATTAGATGAATGGAAGAGATTTAAGGAAAATGTAAATGAGAAAGAGATATATTGGGATAAATAAATGCGATTTAATGGGATTGAGTGATTTTTGTGAGATAAGATAAAGCTTGGAGACTTGAGAACTTTGGGTGCATGAATATGAAATGAAGAGATTTTGACCAACGAGGGAATATAACTCGACCTCTGAGTTAATGTGTCGACCTACTAAGTTTATGTGTCGGCACATGCTGAAGCATTTAAACCAAAATTGAAAAATTAATTCAACATGTCCACCTATCCACGGATGTGTTGACACATTATGACGAATTTTTGACAAATTCAAAGCTTAAATTTATGTGTCGACCTATACGACTATGTGTCGATGCATTATGGACAAAAACTTGACAAATGTCACATTGATGACCAATGAAGTGATTTTTTATGACTCAAATTGACTTATGCATGACTAATGAATAAGAGACATATGCATATGCAATGGTTTGATGGTTTAAAAGTAATTAACATGCAAACACAAGAGCAAGCATGAGATGGTAAAAGATATAGATCACATATGATCATATTTAGTATAAAGTCACTATAAACATATGAAATGAAACACACAATGGATGCATTGAGATTTTTGGAAGTGAAAAAATATTACACATATCATACACATATCACATCATATACCTTTGAAAATAAACAGGTAAAAGCAATACTTACTTATGAAATAATAAAAAGGATTGAAACAAGATTACCTCACCGTATGGAAGATGGAGGATGCACAAGCATTCTACGAGAAACTTTCAAACGAAAGTTGAAATGAACGTAACAAGTGCCACAAACACAAACAAAACCAAAACGCCTTTACCATTTTTGTCTTTGTACAAGTATTTGAGAATGCAATTAATAATATACCCAAGCGAATCATTGACTTCATGATTGTATAAATACTTGGACTTTTAATCATGTTCAATCATGATAGCAATCTTGCTCCTCCTCACATTTTCTCATCTTAGTTTGATCAATCCTTAATTTGATAAACTTTGAGTATGTCTTGTCGAAGATAACATACATCATTAACAACAATACCTTTTTCGATGCATCTTGGATAGAAAACATTAGCAAAAAGAAATACACTTTTACCAATTAAAATAACATTAAACGTTAACCTCTTTAGTAACACAATATATCTTCCTTGCCACCAAGTCAAGAAATGGAGAAGTGTTACAAGTATTATGTCTTGAGCTTCCACGAACGAAATCCCATACTCTCTTCATAGTACCAAGACATTTATCCTGCAAGATCAACTACTAGTGCTAGGTACCCAATCTTCATTTGGTCCTTGATGATTAGTGAAACCTTTGTTGCATTTAGGCAACCATTGATGAGTGCCTTTGGGGACCAAGAGTCTCCTAAAGTTATACTTTACAATGGTATGAACCTTCATGCAACAATAATGACAATAAACATTGTAAGAAGATGCTATTTTGCTAATCGAACTCTTTTTAACATAATTATACCTTCTATAAGGATTATGAGAAGGCATGTCATATTTTGAAGTGTCAATAGCAAAAATGACTTTGGGTTACAAAGCCTTGTTCAACTTGGCTTTAAGATCTCTTGACTCTTTTTGCCAAATATTACAAGTCTCACATCCAAACCATGAGATTTTATTATCATCACACTTATCCTTTAAAATATATATCATAGATTTCCTTAGAAATTTCATATTATTTTCATTTTCCAAAATTTTAGCTTGTAAATAAGAAAAAATTCTTTTATTTGAAGCTAGCTTTTTGAAAGCTTTTATGGCTTGTCTTTGTAGATTTTTTAAGGATTATTTCTATTGAGAATAAGATAAGTCATACGTAGATTTAGGCTTAGAGTGACTTAAATTCTTTTTATTTCCTTTGTTGTCCATGTAACACATCTTTTCCGATTCGTCGCTTGAGTTAGAACTTTCTCCACTTGAAGAACCATTTTCGCTTTCCCAATCAACATAATCCATTCTAGACTTATTGAACCTTTTGTGATGACCTCTCTCATTTACTTTCATGATCATAGGACACTCTGGCCTGATGTGACCTTCTTCACCATAATATAGCATGTATTTCTACCCTTGCTTTTCTTCTTCTCATCTTCCTTTGAGGAATTTGACAACCTTATGGATTTGTTGTGATCATCATTTTCGGGGTACTTATTTGCTTGTTCCCACATATATTTATTGTACCTCTTGATGAACAACCCCATATATTCTTTATCGGAATCTTCGTCATCTTTAGTTTCACAATCACTAAGCTCATTCATTGAGGACTTTAAACTAGAAGTCTTTAGAGCAATGGACTTCTTCTCTTCCACCTTGTTTTTACCTTTCTCTTTCTTCATCTTCTTTTCATACTCTTTTTCATGTTTTTCAAGCAAGTGAGTTCTTGCTCATGTTCTTCTAATTTTCCAAACAAGGTAATGAGATCAAGTGCTTTAATATCATTCTCCTCTTTAAACGCGGTGACCTTGGGTTGTTATTCCCTATTAAGACATCTTAAAACCTTGTTAGTAGCAATAGCATTAGAGATAGGATTACCAAGAGCATTCAATATATTAATAAGATATGTGAATCTATTTTGCATGTCGGCAATGGTTTCACCATGCTTCATACGAAAGAGTTCAAACTCTTGGTTTAATGTAATGATTCTAGCTTTTTGACCTCATTAGTTCCCTCATGGGAAACTTCTAATGTGTTCCACAAAGATTTGGCAGGGCCATAATGAGAAACACGATAATACTCATCAAAACCTAAAGAGGATATGAGAATATTTTGTGCTTTCCAATCATGTGACTACAACCTCTTATCATTATCATTTCAATGACTTTTTGGTTTTGGTATAGTGACACCTTCATCATTGGTCATTGAAATTTCATTTGGAACATTGATGATTGCATCCCATATACCCTTGTCAATAGAGTTGACATGGATATGCATACGAGTTTTCCAATAGCCATAATTTTTGCTGGTAAAAATAGGTGATATATCATACGTCCCTTTAGGTTCGGTAGCCATTATCTAATAAGAAAATCTTAAGTCCGGAAAAAATTGGAGCTTGTGATTCCCCTTGTTAGACGATAGGCCTAAATCTAGAGGGGGATGAATAGATCCCAAGTTAAAAATTTATCCGAAAATTTGACTTAGAAAAATTTATGGCACGGAAGTAAGTCTCACATATTTCCCAGATCAAAAATCGTCTAATCGAACCTATTATTGAGTTGCCCGGATAAGCGTAAAGGTGTCAATGTTATGATAATAATCCAAAAGTAAATCAACAACAATTAAGCAAAACTAATTGAATACTCTACAATAGTAAAAGTCTATCTCCAATGATATCCACACACAAAAAAGTAAGTCAAACAATTTGTCGAACACTTGGTGTACCAAAAACAAAGTTTGGAATTTTATATGGTGTTTGTTGTTCTAAGAAATCCAATCACAACCAAATGGTTAGTGATCAATATAACAAACACAAGATTCAAAATATAATCAAAATTATGATCCAAACTATGTTGATCTAGTGATCAAAGCAATTGACAATTTGTGAATCAAAAAATAAGAGAGAGAGAGAGAGAGAGAGACAGAGAGAGAGGGGGGGAGAGAGAGAGTGCACAAGGTTTTTTTAGACAATTCCCCAATCGACCTTGCTATGGGTACGTCTGCCCTTAATTCGAATCGAGATATTATTATTATAAATCTTACTTTGCAAATGTATGTATACAAGAGATGAGACATCAAATACCACAAACCCTAAGTTTGTTCTTGACTCTAGCACCTCCAAAAACATTAATCAAAGATTGATCAAGACACCAACAATGTCGCTTCAATTAACATGTTGTTGTTACTTCCTTGGACGACCTCCTTGTCTCAAGGCTTTCACCTGGATGAATTAATCCCAAGCGCACACTTGTTGAACCAAATATTTGTCAACATAATCCACCGTTTCACGCTACTCCCTTGCACGACACACCTAGTCCCAAGGCTTTCACTCCATCGGATCTGAATTGCACAATCTTGTCCAAAACCTTTAAACCCTAAAGATCTTGAAGGAAACCCACACCTCGGTTTTTTGATTTGAATCCCTCAAAGATCTCAACCCAATATTTTCGGTATAACAAACCTAATTGAACGTTATCAATCATAATCTAGATGGCACCCAATCAAAAAACGATTATGTGTAGTTTGATTGTGTGTATGCATAGATTGAATTGAAGATGATGAGATGCTTTGAAATCCTAGATTCATGTAGGTTTTACTCACTCTAGAAACCTTGCTAGAGAATGATGCATGTAGATGGTATTTATATGTATGTGACCAATAGAGAGCAAAAGCAATGCAAAAGGAATGAAAATAAGAGTGATTTTTCAACATTTTTGTTCAATAGGTCGACCTGTACGAGCTATGTGTCGACCTACTGAAGCATTGTGTCGACCTGTCCAAGGTCATGTGTCGACCTATCAAGACAATGTGCTTCCTATAGGTCGACCTGTTCAGTTAGCACATAAAATAGAACCTTACAGGCTTTAATACTGTAGCGTACATGTCGATTTGTTCCTACAATGTGTCGACCTATGAATTTACAGATGAGCTATGTGTCGACCTATTTCGCGCATGTGTCGACCTGTAATGTGAAATTTTCACCTAAAACCAGTTTTTCATGAATGACACAATATTTTGATGCACAGTCTTTTTCCAAACCAGTTCCCTAATGCAAGAACGCTAAAATACACATCTAAACTCGGATGATACCGTCCAATATACATAAACTCTAATTCCAAGTTTTGACATCATACAAAAACCTATCTAAACGGAAAGATGCATTCACAAAAGTCTCCCTAAATAGGATCGAGACAAAAGTCTCGCCCGAAGGACGCGACCAAAGTCTGGACCAAGAGTTTTAACTTAAAATTATTGCTTGAAGGGTTGGACCGAAGTCTCACCCGATAGACTCAACGCCTCGCCTGAGGGACTTAGATTCTCGTCAGACAGGCTCAACATATAATCTCGCCTGAAGAACTTAAAATCTCGTGAGATAGGCTCAACATATAATCTCTCCTGAAGGACTCAGAGTCCATTAAACATGATCATCTAAACACCTCACCTGAGGGAGTTGAAGTCTCCTCAGACAAGATTGTGCCTAAAGTCTAGCCCGAGGGACACGACCGAAGTCTAATCCAAGAGATTTAATTTAAAATCTTTGCCTGAGAGTTCAGGCCAAAGTCTCGCTCGAGAGACTCAACGCCACGCCTGAGGGACTTAGATTCTCACCAGACACGCTCAACATATAATCTCGCCCGAGAGACTGGGAAGCAATTAAAGTACTTCTCCCCTTATCAAACTCTTGTGCTTGAGTGACTTTGTAGTGATATATTTGTAAAGACATGTCAAGGACGAAGAAATCATGGACGCCCTTCTATGGTTGACCCCCTTCTACCGCCCGTAGTTGAGGGTGAACACGCCTTTAACGCCCCCTACTCGTCTCGTCAAGGGAAACTTGGGAAAATACACATCTTGATCAATGAGAATTCGGAGTCAACCGATTAAATTACATCTTCCTAGGAAGTAAAGATTCAATGGTCCCTGCCATAACTAAGTGGTTGGTTATCATTCCAGTGAAACCCTGGACGTTAGGCCTACAAGCCTCTATAAATCCTTCACCTCTAGTATATGAGAAAGACAACTCAGATACACACGAAATACCATCCAAAATACAATACTTCTCATCTCATGTGAAACACCGCCGAATAGGATTTCTCACCATTGTGAGCAAACCCTTTCACACAAAAAAAAAACTACTAAAACCTCTTACCACCCCTACCAGCATAAGGGTATCGTGCATTCTATTTTTAAAAAGTTCAATAATATAACAAATAATGTGTTTTAAAAAATTAAACTATTTTTTTCTAATGTACCTATTCTGAATAGTCTCTTGACATCAGTTTTTCTTTTTACTAACTGAAAGTTGTTAAGCATTTTGTTAGTTGTTCCTTCACATAATGGGTTTGATATCTCAAAGTTTTTAATATGGTATAATTATTCTTTAGGCATCTCAATTAATTTTGTTTGTTATTTAATCTATAAATTTAAAATTATGTTGTCAATTTAGTCTGTAAATATTTTTTTATGATTACTTTAATTTATAAAATTATAAACAAAAGAATTATTAATATTGATGTGTAAATGAGTTTGATTTAGTTTGATTCTCTCATAAACATCATAATTACATCGTAATTATTTCAGTTCAGTTAATTAGATTAAGTTTAAGGATCAAATCCACTTTAGTCAATTTTATGGAAGTCTTTCGCAATTTTATCTTTAAAAAAAGAAACATCTTATTAAATTTAAGAATATTATATTACATATTTCCTTCATTTTCTTTTATAAACAAAATATTATAACTTTTCTGTTTAATATAAGCACATTTTACTAAAACTATTATTTATAAGTATTATTTTATCTATATTGTCCTTTATTAATTACTCCTATTAGTATTTGTTGGTCCAATAACATTTTAATTAATTACAATTTTCAATGTTAATAAGTGGAAAAGCCACTTTACGCATAGTAGGTTGGATAAATAAGAAAGATCAAAATTTGGTAAACTTTCTTTAAAGAAGAAAAAGAAAAGTTTGTGGAACACATTAATACAAAATATGGTGTTATAAAGACTACCGACTAATGTAATACTAGTACTAATTATTATTAGGATGATTCATAATTAAAAAAAACTAAAAAAAAAATAATTATTATTATTACTTTTTCAACTACAATTTTCTTTTTATCTATAATACACTTAATTATTTATTAAATTTATTTTATTTTTTCTTTCTATATAATGATTATCTAGGGATAAATTTGATAAAATACAATTAATATTATCTTGAACTTTGTAAATAAAAATTAAAAAAGAATCAAACTTTTAAAAAAAAACACTTAAAAAAGAACGGAGAGAGTAATGTTGTTAATACATAGCTAATTCTAATAGAAGTCAAGTAATTAATTGACTTTTAATTAAATTTATTGATGTGTGGAATGTGTGAATTTTGGTAATAAAAAAGAATGGAAGGTGTATAAATTAAAATTTGCTTAGATTTCTAACCAATGTAAAAAAAAAATTGTGTACAGAAATAAAAATCAAACATAATCTATTTGTCTTAGATGATTCACATTTTTTAAATAAAAATTAATTTATTTTATTTTATTTTAATTTAATTTGAATACCCAAATTACAAATGTAAACGTTTTCTAATAATATTAATATTATAAATATGTGATAAAGTAAGATACAACATACTAATATACATTAAAGTATTACATTTTAAAATAAATTTTTAAAATATATATATATTTATTTACAATGTAAAATAATTATATACCGACATTTAATAAATGTTGTGTATTTTATCAAATAATTGAGATATTTTTTAGAATTAGTTATTTAACAGTATAATTATGGTGTTTTATCAAACTCTTTAAAATATGTAGAATAGTCACACAAAAAAGTTAATTAAAACATTATATTACAACAAAAAAAAATTATGAGCCCCGTTCAACAAATTTTTGAATCGGTCTCTGCCCATAACATCAAACATCTAAAAAACGGTTTGCTGTTGAACAGTATTGATAGTATGTGGCATATAAGACAAAAGGAGCTTTGAAATAAGTAATTTGGATTCCTATGCCGACATCACATTACTTACATAAACACTTACAATACTTTATCAAATAAGTAGCTTTTCAAATGTGGATAAATTATTTTTGAATTATTTCAGACAAGATCTATAAGATAATTTATTAAAACAATTTAAGCATAATTTAACTTAGATGAGATGTTAAAAAAAACTCTTTCCTCTTAATAGAGTTCAATAGTAAATAGAATGTTATGAGTTCAAATTTATATTTCTATATTTCATATTCTTACATAATTATCAAAGAAATTTATATATCTGATATTCTTGCACAGCTATCTACTAAACTGATTTAATTAATAAGTTAAGATTAATTATGTATAATTAGTAGGGTTGTTGACTAATGATATTGAGATAGTTGAGAAACATGGCCCACTCTATCTACAAAACTGTGAGGCCAAAACATGAGCAGAAGCAGGTTTTGTTCTACTATTTGAAAGGGGTGGTTGTGTTTCATAAAATGACAGGCATATTTTTATATGCATTCATTTATCTTGCAATGGTACATATTGGAACGACCAAAAAAAGATAGTGAGAAATTTCCTGCTGTTAATACTTTCTGAATTTCCCTGTTTCAATTTACAGAAACACAAGGACCGGTCCTTTTTGACATTTTGTCTCTAAATGTATACAAAACAAAAAAATTGTAGCTGTTTCTCAACTACTACTCACTTTCCACTCTGCTCTATCACATGTCACCTATTAATATTAATCTTATACTTATTTTTCTCAAATTCAATATTATGCATCCCTCTTATATCAGTTTGGACACTAGTTTTTGTGTAGACAGGTCCTGCCTCTGTTGATGATGGTTTTTGTTCTATTTGGACCTACAATAAAAATGATGGTTAGATATGTTAGAGTGGGGGGAGCGTTCTGAAATGCTTAGTATATAAATCAACGTACAAACACGATTGATTTATAAATTTGGCACTTTCTTCTTGTATCATATATGAGGTCTTTGTTTTTTTTTTAGAGATGGTGGGAGAGAAAGGAAATTTCTATTGTTTGGTGTGTGAGAGAGGGCTATAGAGGTGTTAAAAAGGTGTGGAGTCTACCAAAATCTTTTTGTTATAGTGAATGACAAAAGAATTGTATTCACTCAGAAAAGTAATGATGTATAGATATAGGTTTTTTCTTACACTTGTGTAAAGGGTTAATCAGGTTTGAAAATATATTTATTTCAGTAAAATATTATTGATTAAGTAATTAACAAATAAATAAGTTTATGATAGAGAGATTTTTTACTTTGAAAATAAAATTAGTTAAATTTAAATGCATATGAATAAAATATTATGTATAATTGATTTTAAAATTTATTCTAAATAACTGTGATTTTATTTTGTTTTTGATGATAAAGATGCTAAATATTTTAGTTAAGTTAAATTAAGGAATTAAATTAAACATAAAAAATAATTTATACATTATATTAAATAAAAAATAATACACAATTTTAATATATATATATATATATATATATATATATATATATATATATATATATATATATATATATATATATATAATATATATATATAATATATATATATATATATATATATATATATATATATATATATATATATATATATATATATATGCTGTAAATGAAAAAATAGAAAATAGAAAGGGTTATGAAGAGATATAAAGGAGTAAAATTGTGTATATAAAATATAATTTTGTAATGTGCCGATTTTTACATGAATAAAAACCTTTCATTTAAAGATTTTTGGGGACTCTGTCAGGGATGGATTCTTCGTGTGAGGGGGAATTGTGATCCCCGTCGCGACGGTGCTTTTTCACGGTGGTTTAAAGTCCTAATCTTAGGATTAGGGACCACTCTAAAGGTTTATCGGGCTGGTGTTCTTCCCCGGGGAATTTCCTTTAATGAAGCGTTTGTTTCTCTCGTCTGAAATTTTGGGATTTTCTTTCGATTTTGGGTTCCATAAACCTTCAAGAGGAAGGGTTTGTGAGCGCAAACTCAATCAGGGTAGTCGATCCAGAAGAGAGACACACTCGTAAAGTTATGGGTATAAAGATTCAGGAGCTTATCAAAGATCTTGAGAATGCTCATTCTCAACCGAACCCTAACAAGAAGTTTGATTTGTTGGAAAACCAACAACATCTGCAAATGCATAAAGAAACCAAGGTTTTATAAAAGAACATGGTCACATTGGAGTCTTGCGAAGTTATTAATAACCAGAGTCAGCATGAGGAAGTAATGGCGGAAATAGAAGAGGAAGCGAACAGGATTTGCATCGAGGAACATAAGGTCGGTGGTTATAATTGTCCGGAATTCGAGTTATATGTGATGGAGGAAAAAAGGATAGAGAAAACTTGGGAAAAAGGAACCATTATCAAGATGCTTGGGAGGAAAATAGGTTATAAGACTCTTGAAAATAGACTTCAACAATTATGGGCACAGAGGGGAGATCTAAGAATTATGGATCAACAAACAGCTCTTATAGAAGGCTCGTGACTCATCTACGATCATTATCTCACAATGCATGAATAGAGCCCTAATTTTTGTCCTTCCAATGATGTTGTTGAGTAATTGGTTGTGTGGGTTAGAATCTATGGACTACCCATAGAGTATTATGACAAAAAGGTTCTAACCTTCATTTGTAATCTAATTGGCAATGCTATCAAGGTGGATAAAAACACTCTTACATGGAAACATGGGAAGTATGAGAGACTTTCTATTCAATTTGATTTATCAAAACCCCTAATTGCTATGTTCGCTATCAAAGGAAGACACTACAAAGTGAAGTATGAAGGACTTCATTTATGTCTAAGCTGCAGGAAATATGGGCATTATGTTGAGACTGCCATGACAGCAATCATGAAGAATAAGGAAAGTCAGAGGACCTAGACATAGGAAACAATGGCAATGTTGATTCTACTTCCAACCCAAAGACTCATGAAATCAAAAAGGGATCGTGGATGGTTGTGAAAAAAGCAAGAAGAGGGAACAAAGGTAAAATATAAGCTAACAAAGATGCAATTTTGGGGAAAGGCACGAGGGAGAGCACAAACAACAAAGGATCTCGCTTCTTAGTCCTGATGGAGGAAGATGGTGTTGGGAATACGGATACTAATGAGCAACAAGAAAGGAAGGAAGAAACTTTTTTCACCGACAAGGGACGGCCTTACTCAATCAAGCAAACTGTGGAAGTAGACAAGGAAGCTCAACAGGAAGTTACGAAGAATACACAAGTATCCCAAAAGAAAAAACAAGGCAAAAATAGAGGCAAGAAAGGTGTAAACATGGCAAAGAATTTATAAATACTTTCAAAATGAATTAGCAAGGAAAAAACTAAAGGTGGAACGAGGAACAAAAATAGACAGAACTTGTGAAAACTCATGATAAACACTGAGATGGGGGAGATTCTAAGTGAATGTCAGGTGGATATGCGCAAAATATCTGATAGAGATACCGATAATGAAGTGCAAAGTGGCCTTAGGAATAACCTTGACAAGTTGGGATCTAAAATGCTAAGGGCTCAAAGAGCTACTTATGTCCCATCTCAACTACCTGAACATACGCCTTCCATCCTTGTTGACCCTGGCATAGAACAATCTCATGTAGAAGAATTGCCATCCAAGGCGCAGCGGAATTTAAAAATTTCTCCATTTAGTGATCCTTACGAATGGGCATGATCAGTGATAGAATCGTTACCTCTTGTGGCGATTCAAACCTTTGGTGCAGATCTCTGATAATGATCAAAACCTTTGATACAGATCTACGGGGCGATCACGAACATTGAACGATGACAACGTCTCTACTCAGTCTACACGAACGGATTCCTTCAATCGCAATGCTAGCTGTTATGAATGAAGGCTTTGAGTGAGAGAGAGATACGAAATTCCAACTCTTCAGTTGTGTTTTCTGTCTCAGTGAGTTACAATGCTTCTACCCAAGGGGTTCTATTTATAGAACCACTTGTGTGGGCTTCAAGCCAAAAAGCCCATTTAAGTGCATTTTGGCCCATATCTCATAATATGCCAAAATCACTTAAGTATTTGGTACCTTACCATATTTCGTATTCTACTTAAGTACATCGTACCTTACGATGTTCCTTAATTATTCTATCTCTCATCAATCCGTCCTTTGTGTGTGACCCTATAGGTTTTCACGGCGTTGGCAATTATACTAAATCACGCATTTAACATAATAAACAGTGAGCGGTATCTAGCAACACATCACTGCTACCCAAGTCACGAAAATGTCATGTGATCTGACAAAACCTCCTGTGATAATAATTATGTGTATAATTACCCCTTTGCCCTTATGTCTATATTGAACACAAGGTATAGACCGTGTCATCCTTGTCCAGTTCAATATTGGGCCCATAGACATTTATCCTGTTACGCAGGATGGGCAAATTCCATCTAGGACACTCATGTCCCTTAGCATGCTTTGTGGAGTACCCATCAACTGTCTTTATGGTTATCCAGTTACGGACAACGTTGGATCAACAACAAAGCACTCGACTCTACATCTAGGATCCATAGTGGTTTCAGGTCGAAGAGTGGTATACACTATTATCACCATGAGAATAACTTATGACACTTTCAATAACTTTCTATATAGTATTCTCATAGCGGGTCAATCCGGTATAAATATTACTCCTAATATTCATACCTATGTTTAAGACTTGATAACTCTTTATCCATGATCCATGAGATGTGATCATCAGTCTACAAACTTAATAGTGTTAATGCTTTAATGTTATCCCACTTCACACTAAAGCTCGACTACGGATACTTTAAGAATAGTGTCCTTATGTTTAATGTGTTCTCATGATTAAGTCACACTTAATACATTAAACGGACTATCTATTCTAGGGACTTTATTAATCAATCATAATAAAGAAAATGCCTTTAAATAATTCGATACAAGTACCAAAAGTATTGGCCTTTAGGGCTTACACCAACATCTCAAGTTAACATTGACTCTATAGAAGAAGAAAAGGAAATAAAGGTTGAAGAAGACCCTGAAATGGTGGTTGAAATACCCGTGTTCAAGCAGGCAAACATGAACTTTCTAACACTTTCATTGATGACTATTCAATTCGTACATTAAGGAGAAGCGCCATGATATTCTTGTTATCATGGAAACTAGGTTTGATCCTGGGAAACTCCAAAAACATTTAATTGTATGGGCTTTAGAGGTTTTGCCAACATTGAAACTAATGGTTATGTAGGTGGTATTGTTATGGGATGGAAAGATGACAAAATTCAAATTCATATTCTAAAGCTGCATTTTCAATTTATTCATGCTAACATTTGCACGAATGATGGTCATAGTTGGACTTTAACTGCGGTTTATGACAGCCCTAGAGAGGATAACAAAAAGTATTTATGGAAGGAGCTTGAAAGTATTGCTCACATAGTGGCAGGTGATTTCAACGATATTTTGCATATGGCGGAGAAACTTGGGGGAGTTACTGCTACTAGGTGTAGGTGTAGCATTTTCTAATTTATAATCAACAGATGTTCTCTTATGGACTTAGGATCCACATGTTATAAGTACACTTGGTCTTAGCAACAATATTTGGAGAACCATGTTTCCTGAAGCTCATGTTCAAGTGCTTCACCACCTAGTTTACTTTGATCGTCATCATATCCTTATTCGCCTTATGGATAAAGAGTTTAGAAGGAAGAACAAAGACTTCAGGTTCGAAAGTGCCTGGCTTGTGTAAAATTCCTTAGAAACTCTGCTCAAAGGTTTACGGAACAACATCAATTTAAGTGGGAATTTGGAGAAATTCAGAGAGCAAGCCACTCAGTGAAACTTGCACAAGATCAAGAGCATCCATAAATAGAAGAGTAAACTTTTGGGGAGAATCAAAGGTATCCAAATGACTTCTCAAAGTGGGGGTGACCATGCTGGCTTGAGAAAATTGGAAAAGCTTCTTCAAAACCAATTAGCCAAAATTTTGTATCAAGAGGAGCTCGTGTGGTTTCAACGAACCAAAGTGAATTAGATGGTGGATGGTGATAAGAACACCAAGTTCTATCACATCAGGGTTGTTCGGAGGCGTAGAAAGAAGGTTGTCAACATGAGAAAGGATAACTAGGGCATGTGGATTGATGAAGGGGAGAGGATAAAGGAGTTGTTCAAGAATAACTTTCCAAATCTCTACACCAAGGATCTTGAAACCTCTGAGTAGCACTATACGAATCATACCTTTCCTTCTATGGATCTCACTTTCATAAGGACTTTGAAGGCGGACCTGCATAGTCTAGAAATTAAACAAGCTTTATTTAGTATGGCTACTTGGAAATCCCCTTTGACAGACAGTTTCTCGGTGGGGTTCTATCAAGGTACTTGGAATATCGTTGGGATATCTTGTGTGGTTTCATTAAGAGCTTTTGGAAGAAGGAGGTTAGTATTACTGAGGTTATCCATACAGAGATTTGCCTAATTCCGAAAATTACTAGCCCTCAAACGGTTAACCATTTTAGGCCTATTGCCCTTTGTAATTCCATTTACAAAATTTTCAGCAAAGTAATTGTCAATATGATGAAGCAGTTTATGGACTTAATGATAACTCCTAACCAGACTGGCTTCAATCCTAAGAGGAAGATACACGAGAACATTATGGTTGCGCAAGAAACTCTGCACAACATGAAAAAAGTCAGAGGCAAGAAAGGTTACTTCTCCATCAAGCTTGATCTTGCAAAAGCTTATGATAATATTAGTTAGAGTTTTGTGGAGAAAATTTTAGATGAGGCTAGTATTCCTATAATTGTTAAGGCTCACATCATGGAAGCTATAACTACGACCAAGATGCGTGTCCAGTGGAAAGAGGAGAAAGGGGACTACTTCGATGCAAAAAAGGGCTAAGATAAGGAGATCCTTTGTCTCCTTATCTGTTTGTACTTTGCATTGATAAGCTTTCTCATATGATCTTGGATTCCATTGATGATAATCAGTGGGATTGCTTGAAGATTGGTAGGGGCCCTAAAATTTCCCATATGATGTTTGCGGATGATTTAATTCTTTTTGGAGCTGTAACAGAAAGGAAAATAACTCTTGTGTTACAAATCCTGCACAACTTATGTCAGATGTTTGGGCAAAGAATGAGTATGGAGAAGTCCAATTTCACGTTTTCTAGGAACACCAATAGGCCAATAAGGCGTCTTATTCTGAGTAAGGCAGGTTTCTGTGAAACTGAGACTCTTGGTTCGTATTTAGGGGTTCCTTTAACTGGGAAAAATCATAGACACAAAGATTTTGGGTACTTGATTGAGAAAGTTCAAAACAAGCTTTCTAACTGGAAACAAAATCAACTTTTGTTTGTTGGCCGTGTCACTCTTGTTAAAGCTGTTATTGAAGCCCTTCCCACATACAACATGATGACGATTGTTATCCCTAAGGCAAGTATAAAGGAGATCCAAAAATTGAAAAGGACTTTTATTTGGGGAGATAGTGATGATAAGCACCATCTTCATACTATGGTGGAGTAAGATTGCTCTGCCTAAGAATCAAGGTGGATTAGGGATTAGGAAGCTTGAGCTTATGAATCAAGTTTGTCTTACTAAACTTAGATGGAAACTTAAGAGTGGCAAACCAACTCTCTGGTGCAATTTGATGAGAAGCAAATATATAAATCAAAGACAAACGAATGGTGACATCGGGGCTAACTCTAATGACATCGTTTTT
The DNA here is from genome assembly GCF_024323335.1 of Lathyrus oleraceus. Lineage (NCBI taxonomy): Eukaryota > Viridiplantae > Streptophyta > Magnoliopsida > Fabales > Fabaceae > Lathyrus > Lathyrus oleraceus. Next base: position 179,676,051 of record NC_066582.1, read on the forward strand.
AGAAGCACCTGGTTAAGTTATGGCCTCAGTTGGAGATTATGTCTTATTGGTAAGTGGGGAACGACACTGATATCAAGGCATGGGATGATGCCTAGGTTGATCTAGATTTAAAGTTGAATTCAAAGTTGCAGAATCTTGAATAATCTACCCCGACTCAATCTAATATATTGTATCACATTTTAAATTTACATGAAATGTGAGTTTATCTGAATAGTTAATAATATACTATTCAACTGAATTAACTTTATCATATATCATATGTGTTGGTTTTCAACAAATTTTTATTTATTTTTTATTTCTATTATCATAAAATAAAAATGCACGGGATGGAAAAGGGCATTTATGTCCATTCAAATACATAATATTTGTTTCTTTTTTGAATTATATTCTCTTAAACTGCATCAAACATAGGAGCTCTTAAAAAGATTTTTTAAAAAATTGATTATATTATTAAATTTATTGATAATTATTCTCATTTTACTAAATTACACTTTAAAATAGATAAATAATTAATTTTTTCTTAAAAAATAGATTACAAATTGCATAAAAACTATAATATAATTTTAAATATGTTGATAAAAAAATAATTAATATAGTTACAAGTTTTAAAAAAAATTATAAAAATAGAAGAAAGAATAAAACTCAAAAAAGTTATACTTAAAAATAGAGATAGTGCTAAATATTGTATGAAAAAATTTATTGTATACGTATTTCTTTCTTCTCACTAATTATCATCTAATTATCATCTACTATCATCTGTTTTTCTGTTTTCATTTTCTTCTGACAACCAATCATATTTCTAATATTAGTAAAAGAAAAAGAAAACACATAATGAAATGAGAACAAGCATGAGTTGCTAAGTTTAAGTGCTATTCAAAAGCACTGTCACTAGGTTGACCAGTAATCAAAAGTGGATTGTACGATTAATCTAACGGTTGAGATCAATATGATCAAGCATTGAATCAATACCAACCTGATTTGAGGTGATGCTATAAGTAACTAGATAGGTTCTTTTGATTCCATAAAGTATCAATTATGCTACCTATTTCATAGCTCTATTTACACAATGATTCATTCACTATTATAAATAAATTTGATTTTTTTTATATTTAAAAGTTAATACTTCAAATAGATTTATTAAGTATTAAATGACCAAATATTTGTATTAAAACACAATTTTGTCCGTATAAATACATCACCTTTCTATTTTAGTCTTTCATCAATTAAGTTTGCGTATAACATTTTCATGAGGACCAAATTTACTTGAGGGACTATTGTTACACAAAAAAGTCTAGAGGACTAAAAATAAAAAATTATATATTTATAGAAATCAAAAATTTATTTAAATAGTTATTAATTAAAATTTTAAAAGAGTAATTACTCAAATTTATATATATATTAAAAGAATAATTATTTTTAAATAATCCATTTTTTTAAATAAATACTCAAAATAACCCATTTTTCCATCTATTTTCTAAAATAATTCATTTTAAAATAAAATTGACGTCAATTGTACATTATCGTCAATTGAATTGACGTCAATCAAATTTATACACGGTCATCCATTGAATTGACGTCTTCTTTTATGTGTCGTACACCGATATCAATTGACATCAATTGTATTCACGTCTCTTTTATTTTGAGAATTTTTTTTTAAAAGTGGATTATTTTAGAAAATATATCTAAAAATTGGTTATTTTGAATATTTATTAAAAAAATAAATTATTTAAATAAAAATGTCACAATAATAGATGTGTCTTTGTTAATTTATCCCCCGTGTACTTCCAAATACATACAGACTTATTTTATTTTATTTTATTTTTTTAATAAAGTGTTGTTTGTTATTTTACTAAAACTAGGAAAAGTGTTTGCTAAACAACACAATTTTAAATAAATTTTTTTATTAAGATAGACAACTTTAGCTAGTACTTCTAAAGACATGAGAAAGCAGTGCAAGATAACTACCAAATTTGACTCTCACAAGCACACTCACTCATCATATCACCAAGAATTATTATTATTCAGCAGGAATATAGCTGTCACTTTGAAAAGGAAAAAAAATCCCTCATGCTATGGACTATTACAAAATCATCATAACCATAGCATCATGCATCTGATACATATAGCGAACCATAACCAACTCAAACTGATAAAAGCAAAAAACTAAAAACAGGACCACTATGGGAACAAAGTAACATCCTCAAAGCAGAGGTTTACCCAATTATGGGCAGTCATTTTCAGAAAACTTGACCTGTCTTTACCCTTTGATCATATTTGGGTACTTGATGGTTTTTATTTTAGTCTAGAAAAACACCATTTTCTCTTGGTCTTAATGGCAATCTATCTTGTCAATATAGCTCAATAATCACTTTCCTAACATGATATTCAAACAAGGGTCATAAAGATTTGGACTTGAGGGATAATTCATTTTCTTCCAAAAAGGAAGAGTCAAATACCACAGCACAGATGGTTGAAAACTCAACTTGATGCAATTATTTTCCATCTACATCTTGTGCTTTATGCATTTTCTATTATAGCATCATTGTAGCAGTTTGGTTTCTTTTATCAAATATGGTTTATTTCTAACCACTGACAATGAAATTTTATAAAGTCCAATGTCATACTTAATGTCAAACTGCAAAATTGAGTCATTTGACCATAACAACCTATAATTGTCATTCAATATACACTTCAAATTTCAATGTTTTTTACCTGCAGAAGTTTATAAATGCAGTGCAATACAATAAATCAGTTTTAAACAACTTAAACAGTTGTTCGAGATTGTGCCATCGAAATCAATAACCGCATCACGCAGTTACCATGAGGTACAGGATTTAGGGAAGTGGAAGAGAGATTGAAATGTTATCTGAAGTATTATATTTTATCTAATGTAACTACCTCCAAGACCTAGAGGACAACATATTTTTCTTATTGGGTTAGGTTTGACATTGTATAAGAGTATCGTTACTTACTTGAGACATTTGACCTATCTGCAATTCCTATTCTCATGAACAGAGATTGACATGAGTAATAAGCAATTGTGCTTATTGATGAAAAAATGTGTAAGATGAGTAAAAGTTGAAGTTGATAAATAACTCACAGGTAGAATTACAAGTTCATAACTCATCTTTCTACTCAGTATCAGATCCCTGCTCCACCTTAATAGACAAAGTGGATGAAGGAATCTCAGCTTCTGCCTCATTCCATTCATTTTCAAATGTTTGGCTAGAAATGTATATAGTAATTAGAACATAATGTAATTGGAATCAATAACATAACTGCCACCAGAATTATGTGAAAGAGAGCTACCACATTTGAAGTAAAAATACTAAGATCGTTCATTATTAACGAGGGCTATTAAGGACATCGATAGACACACGATTCACAGAAGGAAGTCGCATCTGCTGGTCCTGAGCTCTGCTCCTCTTAAACATCGGCTGCACTGAAAGAGAAACAGACGATGCCACGGTCCATGAATCATTTGAGCTATCACAGCTGAAAGAAGCGTCAATGACACCACCCGGGCTACTTGGTTCAGATACTCGCTTCCGTTTCTGGTGAAGACTATAAATGCCATCATCGGAAACTAATAGCTTCAGCATAAGCTTGTAGCATTGGTTCACTTGTTCCTGTAAAATCAACACCAAAATTTTCACTGATTCATCAAAACAACAGCATGATTGGCAATGTAGAGAGGAAAAACATTTAAATTAAATGCACAAACCTCACTAATCTTTAGTAAACCCAATAGCTGATTAATGTACTCAGTTGCATTAAATGGTTCAATCTCTTTAATTACATGGATCATTGTAGCAGCGGCCAATGTAGAAGGAAGATAACTCATCATAACTTTTGAATCTGACAACAATTGTAACATTGAATAATCATGAGTACAATCACTCTTAATGCTATGCCTCTGATTCAGTTTAATATGAATAATAACCAGTACCAGTATCTAATTTATTTGCATTAATGATGAAAGCTAAAAAGGTTTCAACTAAATCTGCATAATTACTTACCAGCAATGACATGAAGAAGAACCCTCTCACAACGCCACATAAACTCCCAGTGCAAACGGCTCTTCAAACCAAGCCTTCTAACAATGTGTTCAAAGAAGGAAATTGGTGTCACCGGATGCATCCTCCATTTCAAAGTAGACAACACCAAAAGCTCCATTCTCTGTATAGTCTTAGCTTCAAACACAAATCTAGATTCCTCAACCTAACAACAAACATTAAAAAAAACACAAAAAAGTAAACCCCTGAACCATAAACACCAAAAAAACAAAACTAAGCGGCATTTCATCAAACACTTAGACTTCATCTCAAAGATTAAAAAGAACAAAAAAAAACATACTTGAAAATCTAAAAGAAGTGGCACATGGGTTTCCTCCATTTTAGCAGCAAGAGACAAACAAGCAACAGCAGTAAGCTGAGTCATCCATGGTTTATCCTTCTGAAACTTCAAACTAGTAATAAATCTATCAAAGTAGTTAACAGCAAGAACAGTAGTCAAAGTAGAAAACCCATAATGAGCACAAACTTTAGAAATCCAGTTGACAGCCTCCACACGAATCTCTTCCAAAGATCCATCCCCAACAAGATTCCCACAACACAAACGGGTCTCACCCTCTTTAGAAATCAACGAAACAAGCTCATCGCTTTCCCAAAACACATCATTGCTAAGCAAAACCAAAGGCAAAGACTGCAGCTTTGCCCCAGATGGGTCATCAAAAACGGTTTCAGAATCAGTGACGGTTGCATCGGAATCATCATCTTCAAAGTTTTGCTCTTCACAGAGAAGGGCGTCGAGGAAGGAAGGAGATTGTTGGTGTGAGAGAGACATCTTCTATGGAGAAGATGAAGAGAAAAGGTTTCTTCATTGTGATGAAGGAAGAGGCATTTTGAAGTCTGCGTGCGTTGAGTTTCTTTGTTTGTTTGTGTTGTTTGATTTTCTATCACACTATAGGCTTAAGGAGTGAGATAGACGAATGGAGTAATGAAACAAAGGGTTTTATCTCAGAACCATTTCACGCTTGTCCTTTTCTTTCTAACTTTACTATTCTCGACATTTTTTATTTATTTTTTTTACCTATGGTTTTTAATGATAGTGTTGTCATTTTAATTGAAAAAAAGATAAACAGCTGTTTGCCGCCTAGGGTGGGGAGATTGAACGTTACGGCCCATGACAAATATAGGGATGGGCGGATGGTAATGGATACATACTAGAGTATATGTCTCACGTAATTTGAAAAGATAAATACTTGTATTAAGGTAGGAGTATAGATATCATCAAAAAGCAATTTTTGATGCTTACTATAACGAGTTTTCACATGATAACAATTTAAAAGACTTAAGGTTAAAGTTAGTCAATTGATCGGTAGATCTAATGCATTCTTTTCAAGTATGGTGAAATTGAATAAGACAATCTAAAGTTAAAAAATGTCTAATGTATTGAATTAAAGTAGGGATTGTCCCTGCTATATTTGTAAATGTGTGTAATAGAGTCTAATGAGATTTTCGAGTCATTATGAGGTGAAAAATATGTTTCTTTTAAGCTATATTCATATTTTAGAATAAGTTGTCACATCCAACGAGTTCATTATCTATCTTATAAAATTCATCATTTTTAATTTTTATTCACTTATTTGAAGGTTTATTTCAACCAATGGAGATTGTTTTAGTGGACTACACTTTCTAATGAAAGGGGTTGAGAAGAAAAACTAATTATTTTTCTGATAAACATTTGTATAGTCAACATGTGATTAATTTGTAGTTGCAAATTATCTTTAATGATAGTCTTTTTCTGCCACGTCCATAAGATCTGACAATAGGTTATGGAAGTAGTTTTTCAGCTAGTATCAGTAACTTCGATTTCTACTTGTTGATATTTTTGAAAATCCAATTCTTACATATTTATAAGATTATATGGGATAAAGCATATATAAACCTAGGTGGCAAAAACAAAATCATGCACCACGTGTAGTGTCATCTCAACATCTCGTCCATAATCATGGGTGGTAAAACGGGCTCGGCCCGTTGGGCATGCTCGTTTTGCGCTTACTTTAGTGAAGGCCGGGTCAAGGGTTTAGTCTCTCACCATCTAATGTGTCTGCTCTGTCTCGTCCCGTTTTCTTCGCGGGATTTTGCTGATGTGTACATTTACATAACTTTTTGCGTTTTAGGGTTAAAAGGTGCAGTGTTCGCGAGCTCGCGTCCTCAACTATGCCTATCCCTCCTCGCACTATTTTTTGCGGGGCGGGCATGCCCTTTTTCCATTCGTACCTATAATTAGTACACATATATAATTCATATTCCCAATTTTCTTCCACAAAAGTTTATGAAAAACGGCTTGTGAACAATCATGCAGATAAAACCTTGAATATGGTGAGGCCTTTTTTAACTCCAAAGAGTTTTCTAACTACCCATTGTAGCTTGAATAAACCTTGTTTGTAAACTATAGGCACTTAAGGAGTTTTTTATCAACATTCTTGGAGAAAAAAATATGTGTTTTTCTTACTATTAATCTTTTTCCCAGATGTTTGGTAGAAAATATCCAAATAGTGTTTGATACAATTAGAATGACCTAACGAGGCCTTTGCAAACAAAAGAAGGTCTTCATAAAAAATAAGGTGATAGATTTGGGGTCCATATCTATCAGCACGTTTTGGTTTCCAATACCATACTTCAACCTAATCATCAATAATGTACAAAAATCTTTCCATATAAATGATAGATAAATAAGGATAAATATGATCTCCCTGTCTTATACCTCTCGAGGGAATAAAATTATATGTTTTTGCCTCGTTTCACGTGATTTTATAGGTAGGAGATGAAATACATTGTTGGATTATCTAGATAAATTTTGGTAGGAACTTACACTAATTTTCAATGAAAGTCGACCATGTGTTTTCAGAAGTTGAAAAAATAAAAAGTCATTCTTAAATAATAATAATTTTGTATTTTTAAGTTTCGGTAGTAACTTGCAACTTCAAATTAACATTAACCTTTAAACTACTTAAAAGAGCCATTTTTCTAATACTTGAAGTAAATTTATCAATCAAGTTCATATATTGTACTGTCTCCAACAAACCATTCAAAATTGCTATCAATGATAATCAATTAAGTCCTTCTTATAACATGTAGATCGCAAGTATTTCAAAACTCTTAATATATCATGTCTTAATAGTTCCACAAATAGTTCATTAACCTTAATTCCACAAATAGTTCATTCTCATCAACTTTAGTTTACTCATTATATTTCAATGTTTGTTTTAAATTTCTACAACAAGACTTCAAGTTACATCAATCAATGATGGTAACTTGTGAGATTTAAACAAGAAACTAAAAATACTTTCCCACACTTAATATTACTCAAATCATAATTGATGAGCTATTCAAACTTTCATTAAACTATATTTTTATTTGACTCATACGTCTTTGAGCAAATATTGGATAGATATCCAATTCAATAGTAATTTCACTACTACAGAAAACACACATAATGACAGTTGTGAAACACGTATAATGACGATTTCACATACGTTCTTAGGTAGCGTGTGATTGTATGTATGCTGGTTTCCAAAACAAAGAAGTAATCATGGTTATAAGTTAGGTAGCGTGTTACTTATAACAACAGGTAAAGAAGACAGCCATTGTGAAATAATTTATATGTCCTTCGTTCGAATCCCAACAACGTAATTCTTGCGTTTTGACATTTCACCACGGTTATTTATTTCAACTATTATGGTATGTGTAAGAGTTTATTATAAAATATGAGATTGTTTATTTTTCCCTGCCCCTTATTAACCATATACAAACTCACTAACAACATTTATCAACATTTATTGAATCAAAGTATGTTTCTGATTATCATTTCAAACAATAATTTAAATGAATGTAAGTTCAATGAGGGTTAGTGAAATAAGAAATCACATATGATATAACAAACTCACTAACAGTATTTATCAACAAAAAACTCAATTAATTAACATAGATTGGGAGAACTTGATAACTAACTATTCATGAAAAATTAAGACAGACTTGTAAAGTGAAAGGAGGATGAAACTAAGGAGAAAACTGCAAACCTGTTTTAAATTTAAATGGATGTCATTCTAGGTTTATCGCGCAAGCTTGTATCTTTCATTTTAGCTTCATCCTTTCTTGTATTTTTTCTTCATAGCATTACAAAGCAACTGTAATCCTACAAATACCATGTAAAAAAACATTATGTAACATAAATTAGAAGTACATTGTAATCCAACAAAAATTTATCAACATACAAAAATTTGTCAACAACAACAACCAACAACAAATCATATGAAACGTAACAAGGTCTTCAATCTTCATGCATAGTTGAACGCGTGTGTTTCTCAAGGTTTCATAGTTCTCAAGGTCTTCATATGATTCAGAATTAGTTCATCCAGATTCATTAGGTCCTTCACAATAGCCTTTACCTTTCTCATCTTTTCAGGGTTAAGATTCTTGAAAAAATCTTCTTATAGCCTGTTCCACTAGACAGTTCAATAACACTAATATGATCCCTAACAGCTTCATCTTCCTTGGATTTATTCAATCATAACTCTAGCATATCAATAACCCCTTTTGTAACCTCAATCTCGTGGATAAGTTTGCTCCCATTATTCATGTTAAGAAAAGGATCTAATATCTGAGAGATGGTTCTAAAATCTGAACAAGAAGAGAACCCCTTTTTCAAAATAACATACAACAATAACAACAAAATACCCATAAACTCTCAAACAAGAAGAAAATAATGTGAAAATCATGTGACACATAACAACAACATACATGAAAACGAGAGAATAAGGAAGAATAAGAATACTTTTATATATGAAGAATGAGATTGAGACTATACTGTAGAATAGGAAAGCTAATGAAGAAGAAGAAGAGAGAAAATATGTGCTAAGGTTTTGCTGTGAGAGATACAACGATACTCTTAAATAATTTCACCATGGTCGTATTCAAAACCGTGATGAAATATATTAACTTTCACCACAGTTGACACTAACAACTATGGTGATAGGTATTTTAATTTTAATTTTAATTTTAATATATATATATATATATATATATTCATTATAAAAGAACAATATTCATTGTAACGAAGAAGTAGAAAATTGTTGGAGTTAGGATTCGAACCCTATCACTCCATGAATGTATATTCACGGTTAATTAGTTTGACTGTAATACAATCTTTTTTCGTAAATATAAAAAAAATAAAGTGAGTTCAAAAATGAGGAGTTACTACGGTTAACTGTCAGGTCATTCTAATTTTGTGTCACCAAAGGTCTATTTTATAGTAGTGTTTCTTCAGCATAATTAAAGACATCATTAAAATCAGTTTTTCTATATGCCTCAGAAAAATTGAACCAAACTATTTATTTATTCCATAGAAAAACCAATAAACATATCCTTTAAATGTAAAATTTAGGGGGTGTACAAGGCCTAATCTGGTCTTGTAATCCATTCTAACTTGAATGCAATGGGTCGAGTCTGACCCGGTCCAAAAAAATATGGACACAATGAGAACAACAATTTGTCCTATTCCAAATGAATTTGAAGACAAATGTATTTTGTAGTATTAATTTTGGTGTTGTAATATAGGATGCAAACTACTAATGTATTTGTAAGACTATGTTGCTACTACTCTTGGTTTGGTTGTAAGGTTGTCTTTTTGCTTGGTGAGATGTTTGCATTATTTTATAAGTCGATAAGTTTTTACAATTACGTGTTGATATTTTAAGTTGAATAATTTTAGTTGTAAGATGTATGTAGTTTTTAGATATTATAAATTTTGTTGTGTTTGATCTTATGTTTTTTTTATATAAATTGTGTATTGGTAGCTTTTCTTAGGAACAAGTTAGTCTTATATTTGTATTGTATTGTCCTTATCGAACTCGTATCTCATAGAGTTTAACAGAATTTAGGATTGAGCTCAGGTCTATAAAATTTTCATGATCTAATGTCATGGTTGATTTTGGGTTACATATAATCTGATCTAATTCGCTCTTTGTACATTCCTATTAAAAACTTGCTAACAATATTAATTGTGAATGATACTTTAAACCAAATATTTATAGAAATTAAAAACTGAAGAACGTCGACTTTATTTATTTCTAAGGATTTAACCGCACTTCTTATTTTAGAACTGAGATCTTTTTTTGACATTTTAAGTAAAACTTCTTTAAAATCTAATATTCGTGCTCTTTTAATTTTGACACTACCTACACGACTCTTACAACAAATGAATGCGTATTTATAGTCGACTCTTTTACGTTGTCTTTTATAATTTGTCATGTCTTAGTATAATGACCAAATTTATATAAATGTGTTGGATAACATCAAAAAACTTTAACATCAATTCAAGAGTTTGTCATATCACATATTATCAAATTAAGAGCATAACAACCTAACAGTATACAAGGCTCTTAAATGTATGTATACATATTTCTTTTGTATAACTTGATATTTTTCTTTTATATTGGACATATAATCCTCGTCTCCCACATATCAAATAGGTCATGATCAATATTTTCAATTCATTTTGAAAAACATAAAAAAATCTTGGGTACTTGTATCTTTCACATTAAAAAAAATCATAAAAAAGATTTTTCAACATTATCATTTGTAATATGTCTAACACATTTTTGTACAATCAAGTCAAATTCAACTAACATTTCAATTAAACCTGAAAAATTGTCCTTACTATTTTGTTACAATCTCTCATTAAAACCACAAAAGACCAAATCATTTAAAATATTTTTTACTGATCCTTTTCTTTCTCAATTAGCCTTAAAACTATTATATGAATAGATTGAAAATTTTGTATCCTTTGACAAAACTCATAAAAATTATTCATATTATTAAAACATTCTTATTTGTATCATGTCTACCGATATGTATCCAATCACTAAAACTCTCATTTATTATATGACATCTACTAATTCCTCTTTTAAAAAATTTACAAAAAAATATTCTATCAAACTCTTATGAATAAACAAGTTAAACTTTATCACACCCATCTTCATTTGATAAAACTCTAGCATACAAACAAGTCGTAAAGCATCTAGAAAAATTATCTTAGGACATTTTACGATAGAAGAATCTCTTGTAACTAAAAAATCAATTATTTTATGATCTTAGAATCATAATTTTCTAAGATCAAATATATCACCACTATTGTCATTAATATTATCTTGTTGATTATTATCTAAATTATCATCATTAACATTTTTAATGTCTAAATTAACAATCGGTCATTTATCTCTACTTTACATATCAATGTTTTCATTCTCCATATTCTCAAGAATTTGAACATTAACATTATCAACAAGAGTTTATGATTTTCATATAACAAATTTATCGAGAGTTTTTATTTGAGATCGAGTTAATTCTTCAAGTCTTTTCTTTACTTACACTTCTCGAAAATTCAGATTCAGACTTTCTGTAGTATCGAACTCCAGTCTCGACAACGGGGATTCGACTGGGTCGAATGTGCATGATGCATTCGAAGTATGTTCAAGCATGTAGTCATAGATGATGTGCATGTTGTAGTCGAAGTCTGCTAAAGCATGCAGTGGTCTATGTTAGTTATGTATTATGTAATGTAGCAACTATGTATGTCATGTATGAGAGTTATCATCATACATAACATATATATGCTACTAGTACATAAATATTTTGGTTCTATCACTTGTTAGAGAGAGCGTTGTTTGTTGTTATTCACTTATAATCATTTAGCCCTAATTGAGAAAGTGAATAGAAAAATGCTTATAATCAATTATGTATCTTCTTCTTTTTCCCTCTTCTTTCTCCTTTGTAAAACTGAGTTGTTTCTTGATTGTCCAAGAAACTTTCTTTTTCTCACAAATTTACATTGTTAATTGGTATTATTTTCTACAACAAACTAGTACGGTGAGCGTGAATCAAAATATTGTCAACGAAGTATGAGATTGAAAAATTCATGAGAGTGAATTATTTCTGTTTATGGTGCTTGAGATGGAAGCTCTTCTAGTTCAGCAAAGTTATGTATTATGTAATAGAGAAAACTATTAACGAATACTCGTTGGCAAGATACAAATCAAGAAGAGTCATCAAGTCATCTCACAAACTTGGTTATGCATATCTCATAGTGTTTGCTTTAATCTCTACTAGTGAGGTACTTAATGAAGAACCTAGAGGTTAAAAGGAAGATATGGGAGTCGAAACAAGACTGAATGGCTGAAAGCCATGGATGATGAGATGAAATCTCTTCATTTCAACCACACTTGGAAGATGATCGAGAAACCTGTAGGATCCAAGTAAGTAAGTTGTAAGTGGATTTTCAAGGTAAAGGAAGGAATTTAAGGTTTGATGTCGAAGAGATTTAAGCTAAGGTTGGTTGCTTTAGGGTTCACTCAAAAAGAATGAGTCGACTTTAATGACGTGTTCTTACCTATTGTAAAGCACAAACCCATTAGAATATTGTTGACCCTAGTGGAAAAGTTCGACTTAAAACTTGAACAAATGGATGTGAAGACCGCCTTCCTGTGTGGTGATTTAGATGAAATAATTCTGATGAAGCAAACTGAAGGGCATGCCGAAAGAGGAAAGAAGGATTATGGGTGCATGCTGAATAGGTCAATGTATGGCCTAAAACATTCTCCTCGGCAATGGAATAGGAGATTTGATTAGTTCATGACACACATAGGTTTCACTATGAGTCAGTTCGACTATTGTGATTACTCAAGATTTTGACTTGAAAGTTCACTTGCTATTTTGTTTATTTATGTGGATGATATCCTCATAGCAAGCGGCAGTGTCGAGGATGTAATATTGGTGAAGGCTGAACCCAATAAGGAGTTCAAAATGATATGGGAGCTGCCACCAAGATTCTTGGGATTAACATCCGGAGTGATAGAAAGCAGTCGAGATTATGCTTATCTCAATAGACATGCCTAAGAAGATTCTTGACAAATTTGATATGTCAAATTCAAAGTTTGTTGTAACACCAACAAATCCTCAATTCAATTTGAGTATGACTCAAAGTCCAAGTATTGAAGTCGGAAGACCCTATATGAATAACATTCCTTATGCTAGTATAATAGGTTCTTTGATGTATGATATGGTTTGTACGATGCTAGACATGGCTTATGGAGTGAGCCTTGTAAGCAAGAATATGGCCAATCTAGGGAAGGCACATTAGCAAGCTTTGAAGTGGATTATGAGATACATAAAAGGATCCCTGATGAGGGTCCTAGTTTATGGTGGAGCCAAAGATGATGGCAAAGCCTAAGTCAAATGATTTGTTGACTTTGAGTATGCAGGATGTATTGATACCAAGAAAACTCTTTCTGGATATGTTTTCACTATGTTTGGTACAACAATCAGTTTGAAAGCGATGCTTCAGAAGGTTGTATCCTTATCAACCACTGAAGCTAAATATATTTCCCTCACTTAAGTTGTAAAAGAAGCATTGTGGCTTGAAGGGTTTGCTAAGAAACTTAAACTTCAAGGTAAAGTTATCACTGTTAAATATGATAGCCAAAGTATCATACATTTGTCGGAGAGTTCAGCCTACCATAAGAGAATAAAACACATTGATGTTAAACTGCATTTCATCAAGGAGAAACTCGAAAGTGGGGAAGTAAAAGTGATGAAGGTTCAACTGATCACAATATTGTTGATATGATGACCAAGTCATTGCAAAATAACAAGTTCTTCCACTGTATGCAGTTGATAAATCTGCATGATGATAGCTAGTCTGTTTCCTTGATGTTTTGGAGTTTGTTCCAAGGTGAAGATTTGTAGTATTAGATCGAACTCCAATCTAGACAAGAGGGATTCGACTGGGTCAAATATGCATTTTATAGTCGAAGTCTGTTCAAATATACGGTCGTCGAGGATGTACATGTTGTATTCGAAGTCTACTAAAGCATGCAATGGTATAAACTAATTATGTGTTATATTATGTAGTAGCTATATATGTCATGTATGAGAGTTATCATCATGCATAACATACTATGCTAGTAGTCTATAAATAAACTAGTTATCTCACTTGTTAGAGAGAGTGTTGGTTGTTGTTATTTACTTCTAATCTTTAAGCCTTAATTGAGAAAGTGAATAAAAAAACAGTTATAACCAATTATGTTTCTTCTTCTTCTTTCCTCTTCTCTCTACTTTGTAAAATTGAATTGTTTCTTGATTGTTCAAGAATCTTTCTTTCTCATAGATTCACATTGTTAGTTGGTATCGTTTGTTAGAACACTTTCTAATCTAAGTAGACAATTTAGGAAATGCGTAGGAATAATGTAAAAAAAACCTAAAATTTCTCTCTGTTTTTGATCAATTATCCATCATTATAGTTGAAGATATAGTTGATTTTGACAATGCTAAAATTGAACCAGTAAATAAAATTAAGAGAAAATTAACTATTAAAAAATAAAATCATAAATTAGCATAGAAGAAGAATACGTTAACCATTAAAAAATAAGAAGAATTAATAACTAGCAAAAGAAAAAAAGAAAAAAGAAGTAATAAATATTGAATTTCATTTTTCCTTTTATGTTCCCTTTTTCCTTTCCCATGTTCGTTCATAAACTAGATGTGTGGTAGTGTTAGAGGAGGCAAATCACAATGTTTGGGGGCGCTTAGCTGAACTTTGATTTATTAAAGCATGAATTTCATTCATCATTTATGCCCACAAACTATTTTATTTATAGAAAAACTCATGTACTTTGATAAAAATAAATAACTCTTTGGAATAGTTTCTCCAATGACATATTTGAATAGTTAAATGCAAATAATTTTCATTCATTAGTACAAAGATTGCATTTGTAGTTTAATAGAAATCATTTTCATTCATTAGCACAAAGATTGCATTGGCTTGGTAGAAGGTGTTTTAGCATGTTTGCATCTCTAAACCTATTTTTATTCCCACAACTTTTTATTCTCTTTCTTTTTTTAAAGTATAATCACAATTAAAAAAGATGCATAACTCAAAAAATAAATCTCGCATTTACAAGACCTTAACAAAACTTCCAATTTTTAAATTTTATACATTAAGCATCTAGTTGTTCTCGATGAGATTCATGCACACATCTAATAAAAAAATCATATTTATGACTAGGGTAGTGAGTAGTGTGTATTCTCTTTTGATTTTAGGACCCTATCTAATTAGGAGATTGATTCTAGATCTAAAGCAATTACGGATATATGGTCCTTGCTAAGGATTAAAGATTATCAATAATTTTAAGTGTCTAGGTCCATGTGGCTTAAGGAAGGTGACACTAGTTCTGACTACTTCCACGCTTCCGTGAAAATTAAAGGTAGATAGAATGTTATCATAGCTCTGAAGGTTGGAGAAGGATGGATTGAAGAGGTGTTGTCTTTGATCTCTTTAGGATGATGTCAACCTTGTTTTTGTCGATTCCCTTTAGTCTTTAGGAGTTAGATCATGTTATGTCCTAGTGTAAGGGTAACGAAATCCCATGTCCATATGGGTTCAATTTCTCATTCATGAAAAGGTTCTGGAATTTAGTTAGAGAAGATTTAGGGATCATGTTTGATCAATTCCATTGTTTTGCATCTCCACTTCGCAGTTTTACATCCTATTTTGTGACATAGATCCCTAATGTTAAATGTCACTCTTATTTGGGTGACTTTAGACCGATTTATTTGGTGGAATCTTTGAATAAGACGGTGGCTAAAATGTTGGCCATTAGACTTGGGCTAATGATGGATAAACCTATTTTCCCGAACTGATAGGTTTTTCTTAAAGGAAGAATGTTTGTTAATGGTGTGGTGGTTGTCAATGATGTGATAGACTTGACCAAGAGATCTAAGAAAACATATATTATTTTTAAGGTGGATTTTGAGAAAGCATATGATTCAATCAGTTAGAGCTTTCCAAATTATATGCTTATTAGATATGGGTTTAGTGAGAAGTGGATGTCTTGGATGAAAGCCTATGTGTTCGTTGGTAATCTTGTGGTGTTGGTTAATGGGTGTCCAACTTAAAAGATTAGAATCCAACAGGATTTCAAATAATGTGATTCTCTAGCTCCTTTCCATTTCATGCTTGCGGTTGAGGGGAGAAGTGTCTTAGTTGATATGACTGAGGAGATCGGTCTTTACTCTGAGTTTAGGGTGAGAATGTCCGATTTGGTGGTTTCTCATCTTCAGTATGCAGATGTTACTCTCCTAATGGCGGCTCTTACACTTGATAATGTATGGAGTATTAAGGTGATATTAAGACTTTTTGAGCTTGCTTCAGGTTAATTTCTTCAAGAGAAGTATTATAGGGGTTAATATGGATATTCTCATTCTAACCTCCGCATGTGAGTTCCTTCATTGTGATATTGAAACCCTTCCTTTTAATTATTTGGTTTGTCGGTGGGGGCTAATCCTAGGGTTGAATCTACTTGGGACTCTTTAGTCAATTTGTTGACCGTTAGGTTCCATTCTCTGAAGCATATATATGTTAGTTTGGGTGGTAGAGTGGTTTATCTAAATTTTGTGCATAATGTTATTTCCATTTCCTCTTGTCTTTATTTAAACATGTTTATAAAGGTTTAGATGAATAAGTTTGTTAGGTTACAAAGAAGGTTTCTTTGGGGAAGGTTGAAAGGAGAATCTAAGATATCATGAATTAAGTGTGCTAATGTTTGTAAGTCTAAGAGTAATATGGGGTGTGAGTTAAGAACCTTTGACAGGTTAATCTAGCCCTTTTAGCGAAATGGAGATGGATGTTGCTCACATGCGCTTTGAGTCTTTATTGTGATATTCTTGTAGTTAGGTATGATGCTTCAATTGTTTCCTTTTTGGGGGGGGGGGGGGGGGGGGGGGGGGGGGGGCATCAGGTTTTTGATCTACTTCTACCTGATAGAAATGTGTGTCTCTTCTTGTATCCGAAGAGGTTGAGCCCTTTGATTGGTTTGTTCATGGTATCCTTAGGAAAGCTAGGGTGGGGTATCTAGACTTCCTTTTGGAAGAACCCTTGGTAAGGATCCATTCTCCTAAAGGATATGTTTTGTGGTCTGTTTTCTAATTCTATGTAGTGCGATGGGTTGGTGGGAGAGATCATCCTGGTGGAAAATATGGACCTGGTTTGGGATCTTAGGTCGTAGAGACATTTGTTTCTTCTATGCTAGAGATAAGTGAATTTGGAAGCATCCAAGAGAAAGTATTTTCTATGTTGCTTCTACTTAACATGTTCAATTGGTTAGTTATATCTCTTCATTGTCATCTCTTACGGTTGAGAACTTGGTTGTTCTCCTTATTTGGGTTAGCCGAACTCCTTTTAAGGTATTGGCCTTCTATTGACAACTTTTGCAAGACAACCTCCACTTTAGAGTGAACCTCTGGAAACGAGGGTGATTGTTGATTCTAGTGGGATCTCTTGTCCATTGTGCGAGGATTTGGTTAAGTCGGTATCCCATATTTTTCTCACTTGTGAGTTAGCCTATGTGCGATGTATGATCTTTTAGTGGTTAAGTTGGCAGGTTGATCTTCCAAGAGATCATAAGCTTACTTTTTTATATAGTATTTCCTCTATTTAGATGTTAGAATTAAACTTACGGGTGATTTTGTTATGATTTTCCACATTGTAGTCTGGTCTATTTGAAGAGCTTATAATGATGTTATATTTAAATGTGTTTCAAAATTCGTAAAAGAGGTGGAGGAAAATAATAGTTTTTTACTTGAAAATGATTTATAGTTAGATTAGGAGTGAACTCTGGTACTTTCCTTTACTGACTTCAAAATTTTATCATATGCCTAAATCAATTTGTGGATCAAATGATTCCCTTAGTTCCGAGCTAGATATTAATTTGTAGATTTGTTGCTTTCTTGAGATGATGGTTCTAGTGATGTAAACTCTAACTTAAATATTAAGGGATTAAACTTTATTGGAGTTTCTTTAGTCTATTGTGTTTTAATTATTATTTTGGCTATTTTTGTTTTTCTTGTTGTATTTTTATCTTTATCCTCGGTAGTTCATTAGGCTTTTTTTTTACTCAATAACTTTCTTTATTTGTGTTTATACTTGGCTATTATATATTTATTAATATATTATTTATCATTAAAAAAACCAATTGTGATAACTGAAGTTAAAAATTTTAACGTTAAATTATAATCAAATTTAAATGTAAATTTAATTTTTTAACTTTTTCTCATAAATATGTATGGTATAAAAAAATGATTGTTGTAATTATTTAGTACAGTACTAGTTATTTTTGATACAAGGTTGTTGTAGTTATTTATCCAAGGTGATAAACAGAGATGGTACGAAAAAGTATTGGTAGCACAGAACGTGGGATATTGTAGCTGTTTCGTATCTTATTTTATCCTCGATGCGATTGTCGTAGATGTTGGGATATCCCCAGCCGTTGGATCTAAATTGCTGTTACATATGGATTGGGTTTGGAGTTTAGGGAACTATAAAAGCGTTGGGATAATGTGAGATGTTGTCTTTGATCTCTCTAGGATGATGTCAGCCTTGTTTTTGTCGATTCCCTTTAGTCTCTAGGAGTTAGATCATGTTATGTCCTAGTGCGAGGGTAACGAAATCCCATGTCCATATGGGTTCAATTTCTCATTCATGAAAAGGTTCTGGAATCTAGTTAGAGAAGATTTAGGGATCATGTTTGATCAATTCCATTATTTTGCATCCTCACTTCGCAGTTTTGCATCCTATTTTATGACATTGATCCCTAATGTTAAATGTCACTCTCATTTGGGTAACTTTAGGCCAATTTATTTGGCGGGATCTTTGAATAAGATGGTGGCTGAAGTGTTGGCCATTAGACTTGGGCTAATGATGGATAAACCTATTTTCCCGAACTAATAGGTTTTTCTTAAAGGGGGGATGTTTGTTAATGGTGTGGTGGTTGTCAATGATGTGATAGACTTGACCAATAGATCTAAGAAAATATATCTTATTTTTAAGGTGGATTTTGAGAAAATATATGATTCAATCGGTTAGAGCTTTCCATATTATATGCTTATTAGATATGAGTTTAATGATAAGTGGATGTCTTCGATGAAAGCCTATGTATTCGTTGGTAATCTTGTGGTGTTGCTTAATGGGTTAGCCCCCACCAACAAACTCAAAAGATTAGAATCCAACGGGGTTTCAAATAATGGGATTCTCTAGCTCCTTTCCATTTCATGCTTGCGGCTGAGGGGCGAAGTGGCTTAGTTGATATGACTGAGGAGATCGGTCTTTACTTTGAGTTTAGAGTGAGAATGTATGATTTGGTGGTTTCTCATCTTTAGTATGCAGATGTTACTCTCCTAATGGCGGCTCTTACACTTGATAATGTCTGGAGTATTAAGGTGATATTAAGAATTTTTGAGCTTGCTTCAGGTTAATTTCTTCAAGAGCAGTATTATAGGGGTTAATATGAATATTATCTTTTAACCAACGCATGCGAGTTCCTTCATTGTGATATTGAAACCATTCCTTTTAATTATTTGGTTTGTCGGTGGGGGCTAATCCTAGGGTTGAATTTACTTGGGACTCTTTAGTCAATTTGTTGACCGTTAGGTTCCATTCTCTGAAGCATATATATATATATATATATATATATATATATATATATATATATATATATATATATATATATATATATATATATATATATATATATATATATATATATATATATATATATATATATATATGTTAGTTTGGGTGGTAGACTGGTTTATCTAAATTTTGTGGATAATGTTATTTCTATTTCTTCTTGTCTTTATTTAAACATGTTTGTAAAGGTTTAGATGAATAAGTTTGTTAGGTTACAAAGAAGGTTTCTTTGGGGAGGGTTGAAAGGAAAATCTAAGATATCATGAATTAAGTGTGTTAATGTTTGTAAGTCTAAGAGTAATATGGGGTGTGAGTTAAGAACCTTTGACAGGTTAATCTAGCCATTTTAGCAAACTGGAGATGGATGTTGCTCACATGTGGTTTGAGTCTTTGTTGTGATATTCTTGTAGTTAGGTATGATGCTTCAATTGTTTCCTTTTTTTTTGGGAGGAGGTTTTGGATCTACTTCTACCTGATAGAAATATGTGTCTCTTCTTGTATCCAAAGAGGTTGAGCCCTTTGATTGGTTTGTTCATGGTATCCTTAGGAAAGCTAGGGTGGGGTATCTAAACTTCCTTTTGGAAGAACCCTCGGTAAGGATCCATTCTCCTAAAGGATAGATTTTATGGTCTGTTTTCTAATTCTATGTAGTGCGATGGGTTGGTGGGAGAGATCATCCTGGTGGAAAATATGGACCTGGTTTGGGTATAGACCCTTGTTTCTTCTATGCTAGAGATAAGTGGATTTGGAAGCATCCAAGAGAAAGTATTTTCTATGTTGCTTCTACTTAACATATTCAATTGGTTAGTTATATCTCTTCTTTGTCGTCTCTCATAGTTGAAAACTTGGTTGTTCTCCTTATTTGGGTTAGCCGAACTCCTTTTAAGGTATTGGTCTTCTATTGACAGCTTTTGCAAGACAACCTCCCCTTTAGAGTGAACCTCTGGAAACGAGGGTGATTGTTGATTCTAGTGGGATCTCTTGTCCATTGTGTGAGGATTTGGTTGAGTCGGTCTCCCATATTTTTCTCACTTGTGAGTTAGCCTATGTGCAATATATGATCTTTTAATGGTTGAGTTGGCAGGTTGATTTTCCAAGAGATCATAAACTTACTTTTTTTATAGTATTTTCTCTATTTAGATGTTAGAATTAAATTTGTAGGTGGTTTTGTTATGATTTGCCACATTGTAGTCTGGTCTATTTGAAGAGCTTATAATTATGCTATCTTTAAATGTGTTTCAAAATTCGTAAAAGAGGTTAAGGAAAATAGTATTTTTTTACTTTAAAAATGATTTATAGTTAGATCAAGACTGAACTCTAGTGCTTTCCTTTACTGACTTCAAAACTTTATCATAGGCCTAAATCAATTTGTGGATCAAATGATTCCCTTAGTTCCGAGCTAGATATTAATTTATAGTTTTGTTGCTTTCTTGGGAGATTCTCATCTATTGATGATGGTTCTAGTGATATAAACTCTAACTTAAATATTATGGGATTAAATTTTATTGGAGTTTCTTTAGCCTATTATGTTTTAATTATTATTTTGACGATTTTTGTTTTTCTTGTTGTATTTTTATCTTTATCATCGGTAGTTCATTAGACTTTTTTTTTACTCAATGACTTTCTTTATTTGTGTTTATACTTGGCTATTATATATTTATTAATATATTATTTATCATTAAAAAAACCAATTGTGATAACTGAAGTTAAAAATTTTAACGTTAAATTATAATCAAATTTAAATGTAAATTTAATTTTTTAACTTTTTCTCATAAATATGTATGGTATAAAAAAAATGATTGTTGTAATTATTTAGTACAGTACTAGTTATTTTTGATACAAGGTTGTTGTAGTTATTTATCCAAGGTGATAAACAAAGATGGTACGAAAAAGTATTGGTAGCACAGAACGTGGGATATTGTAGCTGTTTCGTATCTTATTTTATCCTCGATGCGATTGTCGTAGATGTTGGGATATCCCCAGCCGTTGGATCTAAATTGCTGTTACATATGGATTGGGTTTGGAGTTTAGGGAACTATAAAAGCGTTGACCGTTTCAGACAGGATGTGTCATGCTAATTTTGCTGTCAAAAAACAAATTACTTGGACTAGTACTAATTATTTTAAAACCTTCATTTTTTTTTATCACTCGAACTCCTTGCAAATTAAAGCTGAAAATAAAATAAAATAAAAAAATCATAAAGTAAATAATGGTGTTGAAATGATTTAACAATTCACTACAGTAGCATTGATGAAATGACATGCGCTGTAAACCTCAAGAAACCACTAGTGAAATGAAATGACATGCTAGTTACCTGTAAACATGTAACAAATGTCATTGAATCAAATGAAGATCAAATAATGTTAGTAATATATTTTACAACCCCACAAACAAATATCTCTGTGACCTTTCCTAATATCCACATGCAAAAGTCCAAGACCAATATAGTAGTATATGTACCTCCTACGGAATTAAAAAGAAAAAAAAAAGCAATGGTGGTAATGTGGATTTTGCAACGGTAGGTATCTGGAATTTAGAAAACGACAGAAACAGTATCCGTAGGAACAAAAAGAAAAAAAAGAAGAAGTGAGAAAAGAAAAGTGCAGTGATATTATTGATTCATCGAAACCATAAAACCCTTAAACAAGTAAGTGCTCCCCATTCTCTCATCTTTTTACTTTTTTCTATACTTCTTGCCGCGCCTCTTCTTCTCTGCCGCATACTCCTTTCACGCCTTGTAACACTAGTTATATTACACCAAATTATATTTTATATTTTATTATTAAAAGTGGCAAAGGCATATCCGTCTTGCATTATTATAGACTAAAATTATTTAAAAAAATGAAACTAACATTATATTATATAATGTTGATTTAAAATCTTGATTTACAAAAAAAAATATTAACAAAATTGATATATGTGATGAGTATGCATGTTTTTGTTGAATTTGAATCATCTCCAATTTCTTTTGTAATGCTGTCCATTCTATTTTGATCTAATGGTTGGGGAAAAAAAGGAGATAAAAAATTTATATTAAAGAATAGATAAAATCAAATAATTAGATTAAATCCAAGGATTGAAAATTAAGCGGGAGAGATGACGGTAGAAAAAATGCAGTATAAATCAATTATTCAAACACAATTAAAAGATTTACTAAGAGATCATTTCCAATTTAATTAAAGGTTATGTCTTTCAATTTTCAACTTTAAAAATACAACTCTGTTAAATATTGTGGCTGTTAGGGGTGTACAAAATCGAATCGACTCAATAAAAAATCGCAAATCAAACCGAATCAAATTGAAAACCGCAAAAAATCGTATTTGGTTTGGATGTATTTGGATAATGTTTTTAACAAAACCGTGTGGTTCGGTTCAGTTTGTGGTTTATATTTTTTAAACCAAATCAAACCACATTATGTTACAATCCAAAATTCACTTAATCCATTATTAGGTGGGAATTTCGACATCAGGCTGGAGATGTAAACTGAGAAGAGAGAATGCTTTTTGAAGATATCTATGATTTCGACCTCAAGAAAATATGGTGTGAGGAAGTGTCGAAGTCTGTCTTCTGTAAGGGAGGGCTGAGGTGAGACTTAGGAATATTCCCAAGTTCAGAATATTACTTCGACAAAAGAGTTTGTTCGACATATATTTGAATTTGAATGAAAGAAGGATAACTGTATTTCATTCTTATCCAATTTTGAAGAAAAGACGCGTGGAGTGTTGTCCTGAATCGCAGACATGCCGAGTGTAACGTGTCAGTGCCCAGGAGAAGAGTCGTTGGTGTCTTAGTGTTAGGATTAAGGGGTGTTCAAATTGTTGTACAATCAATCATATTTACTCAAAGTATCCAGCGTGTTGAGAAACGAGTACAATTGAGAATGTACGTTTGATTACACCACTATCTTTATATCAATCAAAGTTTATTTATACTTTTTGTCTAGAGATTATCATTTATTACAAGTCATTTATCAAGCATTATTTTACACTTTCCTTACATTTATGCAATTTATCCTTTTGAAAACGCTTTAAGCATACATTCCCTATTCAAAAATACTGTCAAAGTGTTCATTTTCTTTTATATATAATTTTAAAATAATAGCACATGTCCTAGGATCAATCTAGTCGATCCTGTGAGTAACCAAAGTGTCTTTAATTTGGAAGATCAACGGTTGTTTACCAATTTTCACGGTAAACAAATTGGCACGCCTAGTGGGACAGTGCTAGTATTCTAAAAACAACTTTTTCTTTGAAAATCTTTTTTCGTTCTTCATTTTTTAGTATCTCTTTGTATAACTTTGTTGAATGTTATTGAGAAGTGGCAAAGTAGCCACAACTAACGAAGATAGACCAAGGAGAAGGTACACGAGGAGAATGGTGAATCCATCAAATAATCAGAATCCTCCAGATAATAATGGAGAACCACCCTCTACATCTGCGTCAGGGGGAAGTACGGTCGCAGCGTCTGATGCAGAACTGGTACCATCCACGGCGAATTCGACGCCTGTGCGGTCAAAGGCCCATAATGGGTCTGTTATGTCTTATGTGGGGTCACAAGGCCCACCAGTAAATTCTTTAGGAACACAGGGTCCACCAGGGACCCCCCCTCCAAAGGGAAATCAATTGTTTAGGCCTTATGTGAGTGGTTTTTCGATGCTAGTAAATGATCGCGAACAACCATTTGGCATGCCAACTGCGATAATGACGAATTTACATAATTCGACATCAACATATGCATACCCACTAGTGAATGCATCTTTGCCATTGTAGGGATCTGGGTTCGGTGTAAACAATTTGGGTCGAAACCAACCTTTAGGGATGGGTCTTCATACATAGATGTCCAATATGACCAATAATTCTGCAGCGGTGTTGAGGCAGCAAATGGACGAAAGTAACCATGAAATGGTCCAGATGCTGGCCCAAACAATGGGCACAATATTCAACCCATTGATCCAAGATACTACACATTCAAACTAACAAATGGCAGCGTAAATGATGCGTATTGCATATTTCTTTGGTGTCCCACAACCTCCTCGACACCCTAAAAGGGAATGAATAAGAGAAAATCAAGGATTAGCCATCGATGATGACTTTACCATTAATCAAGTCCCACGAAATGCACCACAAGCAAGTGTGGTAAAACAGGGTACATGAGTATAACCACCCAGGGTAACAACAAATCCCAAGGGAAAGGGAACCAAGGGTAGTAATGGTAAATAGGCACCAAAATGCTGACGAATTCATACAACAAATTCGGTGCAATGATATGGCAACAGATAATTATCTGGCAGCCATGGTCGAAAGAATCATTGCGCGAAATGGGATAGATGTTGGCCTCCAGGGGCCAAATTATACGTCACCTTTATTTGAGTACGTTCTGCACCCGCTACGTGGAAGGTCCCTAAATTCACCAAATTCTCCGGGGATACTAGTGAGTCCACTGTAGAACATGTGGCCAGATACCTCACAGAGGCATAGGAAATTGTAAATAATGAGAATCTTAGAATAAAATATTTCCCAAGTTCCCTTACGAAGACTGTCTTTACGTGGTTCACCACATTACCAGCGAATTCCATTGATACTTGGACTCGTTTGAAAAGACTGTTCCATGAGCAATTCTACATAGGACAGTCAAAGATAAGTCTGAAAGAATTGACCAGTATCAAACGAAAGTTTACTAAGTCAGTAGATGATTACCTGAACAGGTTTCGTCTGCTTAAGGCAAGATGTTTTATGCAAGTGCCCGAGCATGAGTTGATCGAAATGGCCACTGGTGGCCTTGACTATTCTATTAGGAAAATTGGATACCCAATACCTGAGAGGTATGGCCCAATTGGCTGATAGAGTTCGACAGGTGGAACGTTTGAAGGCCGAGAAAGCCAAAGCAAACAAAAACAATAGGAAAGATAGAATAACCTATGTCGAACTAGGTAACGACGAACTTGAAACGTATGGTGAACATGTAGATTTCGACGAAGGTGAGATCGACCTTGCTGAACTAAAGAAAGGACCACCTTATTCCTGCAAAGTCTTAACCCCTTCAAATGGGAAGAATCCAGTCCAACCAGATAAGGATGATAGGTTCCCTAAGAAAACTTATACCTTCGACGTCACTAAATGTGATAAAATCTTCGACTTACTTATCAAAGATGGCCAGATGATAGTGCCTCTTGGCGCTAAAATTCCCCCTCTAGAACAAATAAAAAAGAGGGGTTTTGACTACGCCAAATAAGGGAAAAGAGGGCGTTTTTTTTGGCCTATAACAGCGCTTTAAAGCGCCCTCTAATCTGGCGATGGCATAGGTAAAGACAACGCTTTTTTTCCTGGTGAAAGCGCTCTCTAAAGTGGCTCTTTAAGCCCTTTAAGGGCCACTTTAGAGGGCGCCTTTTAAAGAAAGCGCCCTCTAAAGTGGAAACTTTTAAGGGTTTAGAGGGCGCTTTTACTTGAAAGAGCCCTCTAAAGTGGAAACTTTTAAGGGTTTAGAGGACGCTTTTACTGGAAAGCGCCCTCTAAAGTGGAAATTTAAAGGGTTTAGAGGGCGCTTATTTTGGAAAGCACCCTCTAAAGTGGGTGGTTATTTAATTTTTTTTTTTAAAAAGCGCTATATTTATTTATTTATTTTAGACAACCTGTATATTGAAGCAGTACACCCAAAACTGTATAATTTGAAGCCCTTTTTCACACATTGCATTCAACAAGCCTTATATACAACAATCCATACATATACAACAATCCACTGATATATAATCGTTTAACTTCTAAAGATTCTAAATATACAACCAATTCATAACTTAAAAAGAAATAAAACTTAGTAGCAAAAGCATCTCTGAGATGTATGTTTTTTTTGCTAGCCGCAGTCTTCTTAGCAACAACCTCTTTTTGTTCAATATCAATAGCATGAACCTAAAATATCATAAAATTAGTTAGGTGAAGTATAAGATCAAGAATTAACATTTTCTATGCATAAATATCATATAATTGTGTTTATACCTTTTTTTTATGCAACTGACTCGATTTGCTGCGTAATCCCCTTATATTTTTGGTCCCTTATCTTTTGAAGATAGAATTGATATTTGTTAAGATGGACATGTTCCATTGTCGTAGAGGGATACTTTCAAATATCCAGCATCATCATCTACGCGAATGAGGCTTGACGACAATGGAACATCTCCATCTAAACAAATATCAATTGATACTTTCAAGTATCCCTTGCCCCTTGCACGAATGATTGACTTCATAATAGCCATTTTACCTGTAATAAAGAAAACAATTAAAATCAGATGACAAATATAAAAACAATTAAAATCATAAAAGCCATTTTACCTGTAATAAAGAAAACAATTAAAATCATTTGACCTGTACCTTTTTCACTAAGTTCTCTTTCTTTTCTTGGTTGGAATATGTTCTACATGTCTCTTAACAACACGGACGGTTGGATTGATCCAAATACCCTCATTATGATCATTTCTAATATATGAATCATTTGATATAATATTCTCATCTTGATCATTGCTGGTAAACGATTCAATCTCAACATCAATATCACCTTGATCTCCAGTGTTTTCATCAATTACTTTGTTGGAAAAAAGAACTATAGACCATTTCGTACTTTTCAGATCATTGACATAGAACACTTGTCTAGCTTGAGAGGCTAGAATAAAAGACTCATCTTTGTATCCCACCCTATTAAGATCCACTTGCAAAAATCCTGACTTATCCATTCGAATGCCGTTATTATTTTCAACCCACTTGCAACCAAATATAGGAATCTAAAACTTCTCATAATCAAACACCCAAATGCGCTTGATAACACCAAAATACGACAGATTTGCAAATTTGGGGTTTAAGTCCTTCACACTTGATATGTGCATTGCTTCAGCTACCACGGTGACACCACTATTCTGCATAGTACTTTTATCATCTTGTTCTTTGGTATAAAATGTGTATCCATTAATCGCGTATGCGCTATAAGAAAAAACATGGAAACTTGGACCATATGCTAAGCATCTCAACCTTTCTGTTATTGAAGCGGGATCTGAATAATACTTTGAATAAATATGATCCTTAAACCAAGGTATAAAACATCGATTGTGCTCTCGTACTATCCAATTTTCATTTCTATTGGGATTTAAACCTCGGAGAACATCCTTGTGAATTTCAACATACGGCTCAACCTCATTCTCATTGTGCAGAACATACAAATGCACTTGATCCCGTTCGACCCTTGATACTGCCACGATTTTATTTCCAATTAGATTTTTTCCTTCTTTCTTTTCGACAAGCTGAGACTTGGGGAGTCCGATTAACTGAACATTAGACAAATATTCAGTACAAAACTCAATCGCTTCTTCAACAATGTATCTTTCAACCATACAACCTTCTGGTCGACTTCGGTTCTTCACGTACCCTTTTAATATTTTCATATAACGTTCAACAGGGTACATCCATCTCATATAAGCTGGTCCACATAATTGTGTCTCTTTCACAAGATGAACAACTAGATGTACCATTATGTCAAAAAATGATGGAGGAAAAAACATTTCAAGCTCACACAAAGTAATAACGATTTCTTTTTGCAACATTGGTAAGATCGCAGGATCGATCACCTTACTGCAAATTGACTTGAAGAAAGAACACAACTTAGTTATAGAGCTTATTACTTTTTCTGGAAGAATAGAACGTATACCTATTGGGAGAAAATGTTCCATTATAACATGGCAATCATGGGTCTTTAAACTCTTTAACTTGAGGTCTTTCATAGACACAAGTCTTCTAATATCTGAAGAGTACCCTTCTGGAACTTTAACTTCACTTAGAAACTTACACAATGTTTTTTTCTCCTTTCTAGATAGAGTATAAGCAGCAGGCGGTAGATATGTTCGTTTTCCTTTCTTCAAGGGTCCTAATTCAGTTCTTATTCCCATCGCTATCAAGTCCTTTCTTGCCTTAAGGCCATCCTTAGACTTTCCTTGTATATTGAGTAACGTGCCAATAACACTTTCAAATACATTTTTTTCAATATGCATAACATCAAGAAAATGTCTCACATACAAGGACTTCCAATACAGCAATTCAAAAAAAACTGACCTCTTCTTCCACCCACTTTTGACAAGTGTGTGGGCAAAAGGCTTGCCAAACTGAGTATCCAAATCTTTCACCTTTTCAAAAATCTGATCACCCGTCAATATAGGTGGAGCTCTGCCTTGTTCTGTCTCTCCATTGAACGCCTTTCTCCATCCACGGTAGTGATGATTTGAATTTAAGAATCTCCGATGACCGAGAAAGACATTCTTCTGACCAAACTCCAAGCGCTTCCAATCTGTTTTATCTTCACAAATAGGACACGCACATTGACCTTTTATGCTATACCCTGATAGATTTCCGTATGCTGGATAATCATTAATTGTGCCAAACAACATCGCCCTCAAGTTGAAACTTTCTTTCCTATATCCATCATAAACCTCCACACCGGTCTCCCACAAAATCTTTCAAGTACACGTCTATGTCATTCCCTGGTTGTTTAGGTCCAGAAATCAACATAGACAACATCATGTACTTACGCTTCATACATAGCCATGGAGGTAGGTTATAAATCATAATAATCACAGGCCATGTACTGTGTGAGATACTCTGGATACCGTGTGAGTTCATTCCATCAGTAGATAATGCCAAGCGAAGGTTTCTTGATTCTTCTCCAAATTCAGGATAATCATTATCAATTTTCAACCACTGTGGTGAATCTGCCGGATGTCGATACTTTCCATCTATAATTCTTTCATCTGCATGCTAGGTCAAGTGTCTTGAATCGGTTTCACTATGAAACATGCGTCTAAATCTCGGAATAACAGGAAAATACCACAAGACTTTTGCTGGAGACAACTTGTTCTTATATCGCGAGACACCGCATTTAGGACACTCATTTAACGATGCATACTCATTTCGAAACAAAACGCAATCGTTTGGACATGCATGTATCTTATCATAGCTCATGCCAATAGAGCACAACATCTTTTTGGTCTCATATGTTCGATTGGGAAGAACATTATCCTCAGGAAGCATATCTTTCAAAAGGGCTAATAACTCTGTGAAACTTTTATCCGACCATCCATTGCCCGCCTTTAAGTTGTACAACTTTAATACCGCAGACAATCTTGTGAATTTAGTGCAACCATCATACAAAGGTTTCTCTGCATCACTTACCAACCTCTCAAACATTTCGGGACAATCCTTAAGATCTCCTTCAAGTGCTTCTGCAATCTCTTCAACTCGATCACAATCGTATGTATCTGCGCCACTATAGTTTGAGGCATAGGTCGTACTATCCCCCGGTTCAACATTCTCGTTACTTTTCTCACCATGCAAATTCCAACATGTATAACTTCGACCAATTCCATGTCTCATTAGATGCGATGTCAACTGAACTGTGTCAACCCGTTTCCCATAACAACAACCCAAGCAAGGACATATCATTCTACTGGGGTCTTCGGCGTGCGCAACGACAAACTTAACGAATTCTGATACCCCATTCTCGTACTCTCTCGACAATCGATTGGAAGACATCCATGTATTATCCATTACTAATTAGAATAAACAAAAAACAATTTCAGAAGAGAAACCAAAAATGGGATGAGACAAAACAATTTTGCTTTATTGAGTTAGTCTCTGTGCATGGCATTCATGTCTCCATTTACTCTATCAAATAACATCCATACCTAAACTTCTTAAGTTACTAGCTACGCTATGTATGCTAGAATAAATACACTCATAAGCTGCATAGTGTACCTTTGATTGGTAGAAGGTGTTTTAGATATTGCTGCCTGAATAGTAAAAAATTTGAAACTTTTTTAGGGTTTTACAAAATGTTGTTAAACTACAATCTAAGCCGCGAAATCAAAGGTTTCTAATGTCTCTATAATGCAACCATAACCGAACCCTAACAACAGTCTTTGAATGTGATTCATAGCGATATCAAATTCAGCAATTTAAAAACCAACTGTCAATTGCCTAATAAACCCAAACTATTTAAATGACTATGAATATTGAAACTTTACAGGTCGAAACAAACGTAGCATAGACAACAATAACATAAAACTGAAATGGGGCAAAGCTAAAACAAAGTAATAGTGCAAGTAATAATGTATGCTAGAATAAATACACTCATAAGCTGCATAGTGTACCTTTGATTGGTAGAAGGAGGAAACTTCGTAGATCTAACAGAGGTGGAAGGAGAACGCCTTAGAAGTAGCGAAAATCGTAGCAGTGAGAACCCTAACATGAAAAAGAACGAAAATAACAGAGAGTGAAATAACAAAACGCGCAGTATGTTATAATTTTAATGTTTACTAAAGGGGACCTTAGAGGGCGCTTGTGGAAACAAAGCGCCCTCTAAAGGGGGCCTAAGAGGGCGCTTATGAAAGCGCTCTCTAAGGCTTTCCAGAAGCGCTTTATAAACTGGAAATGCACATGGACTTATAACAGCGCTTTTCTAAAAGCGCCATCTAAGGGTAACCTTAGAGGGCGCTTTCTAAAAAGCGCCATGTATTGTTGTCCCTCTATCTCCTCCTTATTTTTTCGCTTCACCTTAGAGGGCGCTTTATTACAAAAGCACCCTCTAAAGTGCGCTGTCTATTGCTCCTTATTTTTTCGCTTCACTTTAGAGAGCGCTTTTTGTAATAAAGCGCCCTCTAAGGTGCGCTGTCTATTCTAGTTTTTGGCGTAGTGTTTGGTAAGTATCATAATTTTTTGGGCCATAAAACCTCACAATGTTTTCTTTTCAGGGATCTTGTGCAAAGTTCTATTAGGGACGAAAGCCTCAAGTTTGGGGACAAATTGAAAGCTCCAATGAGGATTGATACTGACCCTCTTCAGATTGCTGATGCCCATTACACTGAACCATCCATGGTTAACATGGTGGAAGTATCTGAAGATTCTGAAGAGAAGGCTGACATGGTCGAAGTTACTGATGACTTCAAATAGGAAGCTACTAAAGGGGTCACTGAGGATCCCCATCAAATGTTCCCAACATAAACTGCTGAGGGTTTCGATAGAGAGTTCACTAAGGATCTCAATAAGGAAATTGTTGTCAGTTTCACAACAAATGAAACCACTGAAGGTTTCATACACATAAACATGATTGGGGCCACTGAGGGCCTTAGAGTTAAATTGTAGGAGTTGGACATTACTGAGGATGTCAACATGGGTGTTAACATGGTGGAATTGACCCAGAAGAACGCTGAAATGGAGGTAGACAAAGAAAGCCTCCAATAGGAAGAATACAACAAAATGACATACCCAAAATAAGAGGAAGGCCTGGTCGAATTCCTACATAGGTGCTAGAGAAAAAGGTCGGAAGTGATGTTATGCCCAAGGTGCAGTTGGGTATTCGACAGGAAAACTGCGGAGAGCCTCGAGGGGGTTCGACTGAACAAGAAGGGGAGAAATTGGAGGGACCCCAGAAATAGTCAAGCATCCGACGACAGGAATCGGGACATTGGAAAAGAAAGAGTAAAGAAAGTCGGTCGAGAGGAAGTTGTTTTCTCCTCAAGAGAAGGTGCATGTGGTAAAGTCTGATCATGACGAAGACATGATGACATAAGACTTCGATTCTGATTCAAACGCTTCTCTAGACATTGCATGCAATGTGGTATCCGTGCTTCCCAAAGAATATGACTAAGTCATGGAGGTGAAGGAGACACAAGATATGGTTGAAATGGAGATGGCGAGACACAAGCCTATGTGTTATTACATCATGAACAATGGTTGTGTGGAGGAGCAAAACGCTTTCTTCGAAAGGCCAAATGAGTCTATGAAAAGCCATTTGAAACCTCTATTTATCAGAGGCAAAGTAGGAAATGTGGGGGTAAATAAGATCCTAGTTGATGGTGGAGTGGTAGTGAACTTGATGTTGCATTACATGCTAAAAAGGTTCGATAAGGATGGCACCAACACAAGGCCCCACAACATGGTTCTCTCAAACTATGAAGGGAAAGTCGGAACTACAACGGGGGTGATACAAGTTGACCTCACTGTCGGCATAATAACAAGGCCGACAATGTTCATGGTGATAGCATCAAAAGCCAATTACAATCTGTTGCTAGGTAGGGAATGGATTCATGGCATATGTACAGTCCCTTCTTAGATGCACCAGAGGGTCACCACCCGGCGAAGTGATGTGATCATGGAGAACATAGAAGTGGACCAAAGCTATTTCATGGCCTAAGTTAATCATGTGGACGGAAGCATCTTCGATAAGAACCTGACCCACATAGCGCCTTGTAGTCCAGCAAGGTTCGACTTTTTACCTGCGGACAACGCATTTTGCTCCCTCTATCTGCACCTAACCTATGGGTTTCAATGGGATAGAGAAGTGGTAGAAGAAGACGACTTAGGCTATAGAGGTATCGAAGGTATCCAACCCATAGGTTAGGGAAGTGAATTCGGTGATGATGTCTGATCTGAAGACATTAAAAAAGATTTTGGCTTATGTATCCGAAAATAAATTGAAAGCGGCCTTAGAGGCCGAAGTTAAATACATGGTTGTCGAAGCCAAAAAGATAGAAATGCACTTAGATGGTCCTGGTAAGGACATCAATCCAGAACCACCTGATAAGGTTCCAGACGAAGTATAAGGCCAGAGGCTCGACGCCATCTATGATGACGAGCCTTTGGGTTTCGAAAAGGATTTGCTGGTAAGTAACACAAAGATGCTAGCATAGGATCCCTTAGAAGAAATTGACTTGGAGACATGGGGAATTAAAATGCCAACATATGTAAGTGCCAACATCAGCTCAGAACTCAAGATCAAAGTGATCTAGTTGCTGAAGGAGTACAAAGACTGCTACGCATGGGATTACAATGAGATGCCTGGTTTGAGCAGAGATATGGTTGAACTAAAGTTGCCAATAAATCCTGGGAATAAGCCCATCAAGTAGACCCCGAGGCATTTTGCACCTGAAGTTCTATTGAAGATCAAAGAGGAGGTCGAAAGGCTTCTCAGATGCAATTTCATTTGCACCACCAGGTATGTCGAATGGATTTCTAATATTGTACCGGTTATTAAAAAGAACGGTACTTTAAGGGTTTGCATTAACTTCATAGATTTGAATGATGCGACCCTAAAAGATGAGTATCCAATGCCTGTGGCGGAAATGCTAGTAGATTATGCCGCAGGACACGAGTATCTTAGTATGCTCGACAAATATTCTGGATATAACCAGATCTTCATTGCTGACGAAGATGTGCCAAAAATGGTATTTCGATGTCCCGGAGCATTAGGCACCTACAAATGGGTAGTGATGCCTTTTGGCCTAAAAAATGTTGGGCAACTTATCAGCGGGAAATGAATTCCATTTTCCATGATTTCATCAAAACGTTTATGCAAATCGATATAGATGATATTGTGGTTAAGTCCGTTTCAGCAAAGAGTCATATTGACCATCTTCGACAATCATTCGAAAGAATGAGGAAACATGGTCTAAAAATGAATCCTCTAAAATGTGCTTTCTGTGTGCAGGTTGGAGATTTCTTAGGCTTCGTGATCCATAAGAAAGGGATTGAAATTAATCAGAACAAGACCAAGGCCATCATGGAGGCGAAAACGCCATCAACGAAGAAGGAACTATAGTCATTGCTAGGCAAGATCAACTTATTAAGGAGGTTCATATCAAACTTAAGTGGCAAGGCTCAAGCCTTCTCACCTCTACTTCGACTCAAGCAGGAAAGCTTTGAATGTGGGCAAATACAACAGGAGGCTTTTGACAAGATCAAAGACTACCTTGTGCATCCTCTGATTCTGTCACCTCCTTGTAGGAATAAAAGTATGAGATTGTACATAGTTGCATTTGATGTAACTTTAGGGAGCATGTTAGCTCAAGAGGAAGATAATGGCGTCGAAAGGGCCATTTACTACCTTAGTAGAGTTCTCAATTATGCAGAAACCAGATATAGTATAGTCGAAAAATTATGCCTATGTCTCTATTTCTCTTGTACAAAATTAAAGCATTATATAAATCCAGTTGATGTGTATGTTTCGTCTCATTTTGACGTTATTGAGCATATGTTATCTAAACCTATCTTACATAGTCAAATTGGTAAATGGGCATTGACTTTAATAGAGTATTCTTTAACTTATATGCCTTTAAAGGTTGTTAAGGAACAAGTGG
The DNA here is from genome assembly GCF_024323335.1 of Lathyrus oleraceus. NCBI lineage: Eukaryota > Viridiplantae > Streptophyta > Magnoliopsida > Fabales > Fabaceae > Lathyrus > Lathyrus oleraceus. The sequence continues at coordinate 179,710,795 of NC_066582.1, forward strand.
TAGCATACTTTATAGTCAACCACTCCATAGTACAAAACTCCTTAAACTATTTGGAGTTTGAGCCTTGGAAGTTATACTTCAACGGTTCTACTCATAAGGATGGAACAGGCGTGGGAATATTAATTATTTCTCCTAGCAAAATGCCAACAAAATTCAAGTATAAGGTCGAAGGCCTTTGTTCAAACAATGAGGCTAAGTATGAAGCTTTGATAGTCGGCCTTGAGATCTTGTTGGAATTGGGGGCAACTTGAGTCAAAATAATGGGAGACTTAGAGTTAATAATAAAACAAATCACAAAGGAGTACAAATGTGTTAAAGAAAATATGATTATGTACTTTATGATAGCTAGCAGACTCTTACGTAAGTTTGAAGTGGTAAACCTTTGACATATACCTCGACTTCAGAATCAAGAGGCCAATGGCTTAGCTCAAATTGCCTATGGATATAAAATTTCAAAAGAGAAATTACAAGATGTGATTGAGGTCAGAAGAAGAGTCGCGTCAACTAGACTCTCCCCATCAGATTTGAAGGAAACACAACTAGGATATGTTGACGAAGAGAATTTTGAGATTCTGGCAATGGACTGTTTGGTAGACGAAGATTGGAGAAATCCAATAGTAGAATATTTAGAAAATCCAACAACATCTACTAAATGAGAAGTCAGGTATCGAGCTTTAAGTTACATTCTTATGGGAAACGAATTGTTTAAGAAAACACCTCAAGGAGTCTTACTTAAATGCCTTAGTGATCTAAGGCATACATAGCCCTCTCTAGTATCCATAGTGGGGCATGTGGGGCATATCAAGTGGGTCATAAGATGAAATGGCTATTATTTTGACAAGGAATGTATTGGCCTACCATGCTTAAGGATTGTATGGAATTCGCTAAAGGGTGCCAAGAGTGCCAAGTGCATGTAGGCATACAACATGTCCCTGCAAGCGAACTCCACTCCATTGTGAAACCTTGGCCTTTTAGAGGTTGGGAGTTGGACCTAGTCGGATAAATTCGACCAACGTCATCTAAAAGTCAAAGATACATTCTAGTGGGTATAGATTATTTCACCAAGTGGATTGAGGCTATACCTTTGACGAATGTGGACCAAGAGACTCTAATCGAATTCATCCAGAAGCATATTATCTATAGGTTCGGAATCCCAGAAACTATTACAATGGATCAAGGATCAGTTTTCACTGGTCGAAAAGTCCACGAGTTTGCTAAGGAAATGGATTTCAAATTATTGACGTCTACACCCTATTACACTCAGGCTAATGGTCAGGTCGAAGCAGCGAATAAGGTAGTAATTGGGTTAATTAAAAAACATGTGGGCAAAAAGCCAAGAAATTGGCATAAGACATTATACCAGATTTTATGGGCATATCAAACCTCCCTTAAAGAGGCTACAAATTCTACGCCTTTTCGGTTAACATATGGTCATGATGCCACTTTGCAAGTCGAAATCTACTTACAGTCAACAAGAATTCAGAGACACCATGAGATTCTATCTGAGTCTTATTGGAACATGATGTTGGATGAATTAGTTAATTTAGACAAAGAAAGATTAAATGCCTTAGAATTATTAAAAAGGCAGAAAAAGAGAGTAGAAAAGTCGTATAACAAAAGGGTCAAAGTTAAATTATTTTCAACTGGAGATTTAGTGTGGAAAGTGATTTTACCCATGGATCGAAAAGATAGAACATTTGGAAAATGGACCCTCAAGTGGGAAGGCCCTTTTCAAATTACTCAAGTTTTATCAAACGGCGCATACGAAATCGAAGAATTGGTTAAAGATCGAAGACTCTTGAGAGTAAATGGGAAGTACTTGAAGAAATATAAACCTGCACTTCATGAGGTAAAAATAGAGAAAGAGTAATCTATGTAAAATAGTCAAAGCCAAAATGGTAAAATCAAAGTCAACCAGATTGCCAAAATGGCTAAGTCATTACATAAAGAGTCGTGAAGGGCTTTAAAAATCATTACATTAAAATTAAACTGTGCAGGAGACAAACACTTCAAATAAATTCCACCAATTCAAAGAGGGAGAGATTCTTTCATCTTTTGGTACTTCAATTTTTGAAGTTGTAAGCGACGTTCCCGACCAGATTTGTAAGAAGTAAGAGTGTCAATCTCTTCCCCCCAGTTTTTGGGCCCTTTCCACATGTTGTAAGCCAATTTGAACTTCTTTCTCCAACATATCTTCATCCATCTTTAGGAGTTTCTCTTTGTGCTCCTTAGCCTTGACAATTTTGGTTTGCAACTCTTTGATTTGTTGCTCCCAAGCTTTTATGTTCTTGTCACAGGCTTCGACTTCCTTCTTATTCTTCTCAGAAGCTTTCTCCAACTCATCATTTTTTACAATGGATTAAGAGGCTACTTCCCATTCTGTTGTAAGGATTTTTGATTTGCTTTGAATTTTTTTAGAAGCTTCCCTTATTCGACTAAGGTCAGTAACAACACAATCAATCAGCAGCCCCAAATCCATGACAAAATCTGCGACTTCTGAGGAGGCATGTACGACATCGATTTGTTTTAGAATATCTTTAATCCCGTAGGAGGAAAAAGTGTCATTCTCTAAAAGTTGTATCAAGTCAATGTTGAAGGCTTTCTCTTTAAGCTTCTGGAGCACTTCGCTAGCAAACTAGCTTGTAGTTGGACCTCCTGACACTGTCGAAGTGCTAAGACTTTTCTTTGACGAGCTACCTCTAGCACTAATGATATCCTTAATATAATTTAGTGGATTGCTTCGTTTTAGCACTTCTAACTCTGCAAGAGATAGGGCAATGACAATGTTGGTCGAAAGCTTTATGATGTTTTTGGAAGTATAAACTTTGGGGTTGGTCTTGGATTGTTCCAGTGTTTGTTGATCCTCTTGGACATTCCTTTCTTCATAACCAACATCGTTTCAACCCTCATCCTCGTCCTCTGGGGGTTCTACGTCGAAGTTAAACATAAATTGATCATCTTCTTCTTCGTTATCAGGATCACCCATATCTCGGCTAGTTTCGGGTGAACCGTCTTCAGATTTGTCTTCAGGAATTTCCCCAGTGTCTTGCATTTTTGCATCTTTTTCCACTGGGGCATCTTCATCTTTTTCATCCTCAGGTTCAGAGCCACTAGTATGGGAATGTTGGGTGATGGTGTTTGGTGGAGAATTTTCCTATCTTTCTGCAGCAGGATTGTTTGCTTCGCCCATAGACCCTTTGTCAAAATCAAGAGAAGTTGTGGGATGATATGTAGGAGCCCCACTGCTTTCAGGGAGAATTGTAACGACGATTGGTGTGACGGTTGGATGTTGGGGACTTCCTGCAACAGCCTAAAAATAAGACAAAGATTGGGTAAGTCGAAAGCAAAAGAAGAATGCAATTAACTAGTAAAAAGTATGAGACATTTTACCTTAGGGTCTTCAGCCCCGGGACTGGAGTTATCACTCTCCATTTGTTTTGGAATTTTCTTCAATTTAGGCTAAGATTCAGCCCTAGGTACTTTTAGGGCAGGAGGTCTCTCCACTGCACTGGTTTTTGCTTTCGGATGGACAGGAGCACCTTGAAGCTTCAATTGTTTCTTCCTCATTTGTTTGGTGGGTTTAGAGGCACTTGGAGATAAGTCTTCGTCATCAGATTCGATGGCTTCGACCTCAATTTCTTTATGTTTTCTTTTCTTAGGGGTTAGCGGTGGCTTTCGGATGGCCCGAAGAAAAAGAGTGCAAATAATTAGCAACGAGAAAGTGATGCCTAAGTCAAAGGTGTCAATATATTGGATGTACATACCTTTGTTGTCGTTGCTTTACTGGTATCTTCCTCTCTTTTTTGGGTTTAACGTACGAAGTTAATTTTAAAAATTCCATTTTTTTGGTAAATTTCTCCTTCAGAGTAACTGCTGCTTCGCGGATGGTTCGACTAAGATCATAAGGTCTATAGGCAGTTTCAAAGTAATTTTGGAATGCTTGAATTTCTTTGATGTGAGTCAAAATACCTTTTTTAACCTTATCCTGCATAGAAGTAAAAGCTTTGGTGAGATGATGATGAAATGCAGCAACATTAAAAAAAATTGTTTCATAGTAATCACGCCACAAAAGGTCGAATTCATGAGTGCAGAGAAAGTAAGGTTTGAAGGTGACTGGACTAAGTTTCTTTTGGCCAGGATATCTAGCTATTTGCCTGCTGCTGGTAGCCTCAGTATGGATTGCATTATAAAGAAGGAGATAATTGTTTCTTGCATAAAGGGGTTTTGGAAAGATCTGAATGAGGCCAAATTATCATGCGACAAGATTTGGTTGATACGCTATAAGGGTAACCTGACTTTTCGATTGATTTAGCCTCGGGGAGAATACCCTGGGAGTGAGGAATGCTTACTAGCGACCGATTTAACATTTTTATCTTTTGAAAGAGAGGGAAATTTCCTCGTCAACCATTTGGGACCACATGTTCTTGAGGCAAAGGGGACCATGGATGGAGTAAAGTTGTAACACTTAGCAAACATTATCACGTAATTGGTGAATCTTTGTTGAAGGTTTCGACCTTCATCACTTGGAGTTAACATTGTTAAGCGCGTTCCTTCGACTCTCTTATTCTTCACTACTGCAACATCCGCGTCGATGAGGTTGTGAGTTAGAAAACATGCTTCAAAACTAGCATTCAACCATAACTGTAATAGCCAGAAAGGGCCAGAGAGTAGTAAGTTTCCTTTTGTTCGAATGTTTTTAAGGGCAGTGACACCTTCACCCAGAGATTCATAGAGATTGGCTAAGATCCTTTTGCTGAGGCATACGTTGTGTCCAACATGAAGTTGATTTGACAATGTGAGGAATTTCTTGGCTACTTGGAGAGACTTTGAACAAAAAACACAACGAGACAACCACAAAGCAAGAAAAGCTATGTGCTCTATGTCAGAGACTTCATCAATATCTTTATCATGGTAATGAGAAATATGTGTGGTGAAGGCGTCCCTAGAAGTGTCGAAGCCAATGGTGTCTTTGGATAGGAAATCTAGATCATAGGTTTCACCCGTAGGCTTAAGCCCTATGATGGCAACTACATCGAAGAGTGTAGGCGTCATCATTCTACAGGGGAGGTGAAAAGTGTGGCGGGTACTATCCCAAAAGTATAAAGAAGAAACTAGCATGGTCTAGTAATAACCAGGTCCTACTTTCGACAATTATATTAAGTCGAAAATACCCATTTCTTTCCAGACTTGGGATTTCCTTTTCTCTATTTTTTCCAACCAACCCAAATAATCAGAAGGGTCTCGAAATAAAGGACAAGATCAAAAGACCCTGAAACCACTGTTCATATATGTTAAGTCTATGGGTTCATCGGTAGAAAGGTTACCCTGATTATCTGGGTTAGGGTTTTCCTCAGTATGAGTTTCCTTGCTAACCTTAGGTTTTTTGAAGCAAGCTATGGGTTTATACCTATGGTAAGTTGGAAAAAATTCTTTGAGCCTATCAAGATCAACATTTGGATTGGATTAGGGTCCTAACATTGCATGAGTTTTCCCAGAAGTAGAAATAAGAATTAATACCTGTGAATTAAAAATCCTCCTCTATTCTTCAGTAAAAGGTTCTGGAACATACTGTTGGTTACCCATGGTATTTGGGCCTAAAATCCTGTCAGCAAGAGGAAGACCCTAATATTTTCTAGAATCTTTGGTATTTTTGTTGGATTCCTTTGTGGTTTTTGTAGATGATGCCATTGTTGAAAGGAAGAAACGAACTGGGTTTTTGGGTTTGAGGAAGATGAAGAGTAGAAGAAGTCGTTATTTGAGAAAGCTCAGAATGTGAAAAGTTTAAAAAAAGTGTTAAGTATGTCTATTTATAAGTTGCGGAAGTGGAAGCGGTTTTGGTTAAGCATTAAAGGGAAAATGAAAGTGGGGCACGTGTCAGTAGAAATGACCATGATAAGCGGTAGCAGTTAAAGGCTAAACACAATTTCCTAGGGGCTAGGAAACATGATGATTACCTAAAGATCCTCACGTGGGTTTTGAGGAGACGTTTTGCTAAAATTGTCATCATGACTGTGAAGTCATAGCAGATGAATAGTTTTGTGATGTCGAATTAGATTGTCAAAATAAAAAAGATCTTTTTTCTTCGGTATATCGAAAAATGCATTTTTTGGGGGCAATTTGTTAGGTGGGAATTTCGACATCAGGCTGGAGATGATAAACTATGATTTTGACATCAAGAAAATATGGTGTGAGGGAGTGCCGAAGTCTGCCTTCTGTAAGGGAGGACTGAGGTGAGACTTAGGAATATTCCCAAGTTCAGAATATTACTTCACCAGAAGAGTTTGTTCGACATATATTTGAATTTGAATGAAAGAAGGATAATTGTATTTCATTCTTATCCAATTTTGAAGAAAAGACGCGTGGGGTGTTGTCTTGAATCGCATACATGCCGAGTGTAACGTGTCAGTGCCTAGGAGAAGAGCTGCTGGTGACGGTTATTTCGAATTAGTATATATATATATATATGTGTCTTAGTGTTCGGATTAAGGGGGGTTCAAATTTTTGTACAATCAATCATATTTACTCAAAGTATCCAGCGTATTGAGAAAAGAGTACAATTGAGAATGTACGTTTGATTACACCACTATCTTTATATCAACCAAAGTTTATTTATACTTTTTGTCAAGAGATTATCCTTTATTACAAGTCATTTATAAAGCATTGTTTTACACTTTCCTTACATTTCTGCAATTTATCCTTTTGAAAACCCTTTAAGCAAACATTCCTTATTCAAGAATACTATCGAAGCGTTCATCTTCTTTTATATACAATTTTAAAATAATAGCACATGTCCTAGAATCAATCTGGTAGATCCTGTGAGTAACTAAAGTATCCTTAATTTGGAAGACCAGCGGTTGTTTACCAATTTTCACGGTAAACACCCACATCCAATCCAAACCCAAACCTAGTATGCCTTAGTCTTACGATTACAAACAATTTTCTCTTCCTCGTATTTAGGATTTTTGAGCCTTCTCAAATCTCTTCTAGCAGTATCATGTCTTATTCATTAGGTATGTATCGTCTCTTCTTCACTAATCTCTACTTTATTAATATTCTTTCTTTTGTATCTTCTCATTTTTATGCTACCATTCTCTCTTTCAATTTAATTTTTATCGCACCTCTTCTTCTCTAATCTCTCATCTCTTCTATTCTTTCTTTTTCATCTCCACTAATATTTGATCTTCTCTATTTTTTTCATATATTGTTTTATGCTATTGTTGTATGTTAATTATTTCACTTTTGTCTAATCTAATTTTTATATATTAAATAGGAAGTTGTTGTCCAAATATGATAAATTTTGTTTTTATTTTGTAATGTATGAATGGTTAAACACAAAGTTATGTTGTCTTTTATATGTATATGTATGACTCGATAAAAAATTAATAAAAAACCAAATCAACCGAACCGAACCAAACCGCTTTGGTTTAGTTTGGTTTTATTTCTAAGAGCCAACCGAACCGAACCAAACCAAACTAAACCACATGTTTTTTCTTTTGCGGTTCAGATGATTTTTAGATTCAAAACCGCCCAAACCGCACTGTGAACACCCCTAGTGGCTGCAGTTTGGAGATTTTTTTGTTGAAATAATCATATTTTTCAAATTGAATACTATACTAATCATCTTTCGTCACAATCACTACAACAAATAATGCTTTTCATGACGAAACTTTCACCTCGAACAATATAAAACCGAGGTATAAAGCCAAGGCGCACTATTTTTTATTATTTAGAAAAAATAAAAAACCATACATTCCCTTGATTTTTCATAACACCAAGGTGAAAAATAACTCAATATAAGCTTCAATTTTCAGCTATCGCAGTTTATGTTTTTATTTGTTTATTGGTGTAAACAAAATGTTCTAACCCTTCGATTTTCTATTTAACCGAGACATAAAATAATAAGACTTTACTATAAAAGCACTCGTTAAACATATTTTACTCTAATCCTTACTAATATGAAGTTGTCCCAAACTCGCAAGCATCATTCTTTGGGATGGATTACAAGACAATTTTTTTTCAATGTTCTTCTATCTTGAACAAAATGTTTTTTCTGCCCTTACAATCTATCTCAGATAATGGTGTTGATGTTGTCATTGTTGTATTTTTGAAATAATCCTCAGTTAAAGAAGGGAGCTCAACCTTTGAAGATTACTCAATTGATAGATTGCAAGTGCATAAAGTTATTCTTCCTTCAAGTTACACAAAGAAGAGAGCTTAACCAAAAAAGAAGGGAGCTTAACCAACAAGGAAGAGAGCTTAACCTTTGAACAAAGAAGAGAATGCAACAAAATATGGATATCAGCAAAGATATTAAGTAATAAGAGCAAAATTTTGTTACAAACAATTTATTTTAATATTATGTGTAAAAAATATAATTAAAAAAAAGAATTATTCACCTCGGTTTTCGTCATCGCCGAGGTGATAGTTAAAAGGAGAAGATAAAAAATATCGGTTTTATAACCGAGGTGTTTAATAATCATATTTTACTACAAAAATACTCGTTAAACAGATTTTACCCTAAGACTAACTTATATGTAGCAGCCCCAAATAGAGGAAATATTCACCATCGTCCATTTGATCATGAGTTGCTATTACAGATTTCTCTTATGGATTGCAAGTACAGAAAATAAAAATTCTCATTGGGAAACAGATCTCTAGCATCTTGCATGAGACATGGACATGAAAAATAAAAATTCTCATTGGGAAACATATTTTACAATGTATTTTTAATATTTTGTGTAAATAATGTAATTTAAAAAAAAACAACGTATCCACCTTGATTTTCTTCGTGACTGAGGGGATAATTAATTTTTTTTTACTATATTCAACACCCTTAAACAAATCTTTACCGTCCATTTAATGTTTATCAATGCTCAAGAATCTTCCATTAGTGATCCGCGTGAAACCTAAGGGACATCCATTATAAAAGCATGTTGAATATTAAAAATCTAACTTATATGAAACATGAATCACTTGAAACATAAAGGCGTTTGGAAAAGTTCTCTAAGATGAATTACAAGAGCAGCAAATTACTTGGCTTTAAGGTTTGTTTTCTTAAATATATTTGAGCACAAAATCATATATTTGAATATTGATTTTATTTATCTAACCCTTATTTTGTTTTACTTCAGAATCAAATGCATGCAAAACTTTGAAGAATATATTTGCACCAACATTTGATCTTCACCCACCTAGGGAATTTGATTTTTATCTAGATCTATATGAAATTTGACTTTTATTTTAATATTTTGTGTAAACAATGCAATATTCTGGGTAAATAGTGTAATATTCTAGGTAAACAATGTAATATTATGGGTAAACCATATAACGATTTTCTTAAAAAATAAATCTTACCCCTTAGTTTTATTTGTAAATCGAAAGATAATATAAGCTAATTTTAAAAATAATAAAAGTGCAGATGTTGGGGTTCGAACCCATGTCCATATAACTTTACCTCTCGGTTTTATTTGCACCCTGATGATAAATGACAAGTTTTCATTTCGTCATTCATTACCTCGCTTATTTAGCCGAGGTATTATACATTTCACATCCGAGATAAAAAGCGTTTTTTATAGTAGTGAATTAACCAAAATATATATATTTCAAACAATATTTTTTTGTAGCAAAGAGGAAGCGTCATTATTAATGACACATGCACTAAAAAAACATATAGGCACGTATCACATTCGTGCATGCATTGCTAATGCGCTAATAGGCCTGACGCATGCATTGTTAGCTAAAAATGAGGCGCTAGTAGGTATGATGTATGTGTGTAGTGGATTATTTTAAAAAAATTAAATTAAATTTATAATTAATTTTAAAAAGTGAAATAAAAAAATCAAAATATTAATAATATTTAATTTAAATATAATTACACGTGGGAGAATTTTGTAAACGTATTTTAGCGACTCGCTTGATCATGACGATCATCGGTTACACATCCCACCGCTGCCTTTTGCCGTTGAGGCCTCCTAGGATTCACCTGAGATGTTTGGTGCAAGATCATTGGGATATTAGGGTTATCCATGAAAGCTAACATCTATTCTCAACCGTCGTCGTAATAAAGTTCGATGTCCATCCCGTCATAGTTTGATCGTGTTGATTGGGGTATGAATGGGCAGGCTGGTCGGTTGAATTGGGACATTGATTCATTTTAGAAACGAAACAATGGTTGTTGTGGTGTCTGGTAGGCATGTGTTGGTTGAGTGCTTTGGCGATATGATGTTTGAGTGTTTTTGTGGTATGATGTTTGAGAGTATGTTAGTTGGGTGTTATCGTAGGATATGGTGGTATCAAATGCTTCATCGATGTTACGGTAATATGTGATGACGACATATGTTTGTTGGTGGTATGAGTCATTTTCTTGGTTTTGTGCTTAGGTGTCTGGCATGAATTGGTCGTAGATTTTGGTGTATGTGGTTTAGTAATCATGTTTGGTTGGTTGTTGGATGTATGTGGTTTGATAATGATTTTGGGTTGGTTATTGGGTGTAGGTGTGTTGGTAATCATGTTCGGTTGATTGTTGGATGTAGGTGGATTGATAATTTTGTTGGGTTGGTTGTTGGGTGTATGTGTGTTGGTAATCATGTTGGGCATTTGATGACGAAGCTATTAGACCCAAGTCGATCAAATACCTCAGGTCATACACAAACTGAATTATTGTAACGTATCTATACCAATTCATATAATTTTGAGTTGGTTTAGATTCGTATAGCATAACAACCTCGTTTATGACCCATTGATGACGACGCTTCCACTGACGACACAAATCAGAGGCTCTCCAATCGGTAAAATTTCATTGGACATCGACTCTAAGTCCTAAACATGTCGGGAGATCTGGGAGTTGTTGATGCTTGCCGAACTGCAATTTGACACGGTAATTATGGTGCATCTCCACAATAGTGAACCCGATGATCGTTGTTTTTGCAGTCCAAACTGCAACATCTTCGGGGTTAATTTCATGGTCTAGACCAAAATATGACCTCCAAGATGCTCGAAAATCCGGGTCTTCCAAAGTCGAATCTCATCGGAGGCTTGAGAATCAATAACAAACATGAGCATCTCTTTTAATAATCATGTAAGAAAATTCGAAGAAAAACTTAAAAATGAAACGAGAAGATGTGTGAAAAATGATAGGGAATGAATGACCTATTTATAAAAAAATCCAGTACACATAGGCGTCAGAGCTATTGGCGCCTCCTGTTTGGCTAACAATGCATGCGTCAGACCTATTGGCGCATTGCCAATGCATGCACGAGTGAGATAAACGCCTATGTTTTATTTGAGTGCATGTGCTATTACCGATAACGCTTCCTCTTTGTTACGATTTTTGTTTTGTTTGAAACATGAATATTTTGGTTAATTATGAGAAAATATAATTATTGTATCTAATTTAAAAAATATGATTATTTAAAATAAAAAATTATAGTTTGTATGTGATTTAAATGAGTTGGATTTTAGAGGCTAAAGTATGCTTAATTCAATAGAGTAGATAATTAACACAATGCACAATTAATCCAACCATATAAATGTCACAGTTTCATAATTTTCAATGTATTTCAACAAGATATTATCAAATATGCAATGAAAATTAAGTGTCAATTATAAAACAATTTTTTCGATATACTTAATAAATAACACTTCTGCTAGCCGCTACTACATATAACTAATACCACCAACTACGTACACTTCTTTCCAGCTGAATTAAATTTGAACAAAATCAACATTAATTTGCATCAGGAATTTTTTGACTCCTTTATCAATTTCATGCTAAGTTCCATTAATTCTATAGGTGTGCATATTTATCACACCAACAACGAAACTTGCTTTTTTACCATTTGATATGATAGGAATGATAAATTGTGGTTCACGTTACGTCGATAAAATTCATCACAGTATCTCTCTGTATATCATTTAATTTCTTAACACAATTTCTTGCTCCCATGCAGATTTTTGCAAGAACTACTATTTTTTAACCAGCAATGAAAAAGTTACGTGAATACTAATTAACCGAAGGATCATTGAGGGTGTTTTATAATTACTTTCCTAATTAATCACTTCAATAATTTTTTTTATCTTTAGTACTGTTATAGCCAAAACAACCATTATGATGACACATCATTGTCCTTTTGGTACAATGTTATGTAAGCAATTATTATTTCTATTATTAGTGTCACACTTAGTACTTATGCAGAGGTTAATATCTTTTGTATATATGAGTATGGATGTATAATTAAGACCCCACAGTTTGAAATTTGTTCTTATAATTTGTTTTGGGGATGGGGTTTGTTGATGTTAATTAAACATGATAGGTAATCAAAACCATATAGTCCACTATTATGAATATTGGTACTAAAGGTACATGGACTTCTCAATATAGTTAGACAAGAGTATTTACTATGGAAGCATATTAACAATATAATATAGGCAATTTTATTGACCGAGTGATATGTTAGTTTTTTTATTTTAATTCTCACATTTCTAATTTTGCAATGTTGGTGGTCATGTTTTTTGGGTTTATGAGATTGGATGTGGCAAATTTCAATGGCACATGGCAATAATGGTTGTATAAGAGGATGTTATATTAACATTTTAATAAAATATAAAAAAAATTGTTTATCTTTTATTAATTAAAAGTTTTAATTAAATAAACTAATATTTTTATTATATATTTATATAATTTATGAGTTCATCCAAAGAATTATAGATTTTCTCATTTTAAATTCAAACAATGTAGATTTTCTTCATCGATATGGACTCCGCTCATTCTGGTTGTTGTAGCATTTTAAATTTCAATTATTTTATAAGTTTTTGAGAATTTGTTATTTTAATTTTATATATATATATATATATATATATATATATATATATATATATATATATATATATATATATATATATATATATATATATATATATATATATATATATATATATATATATATATATATATATATATATATATATATATATATATATATATATATATATATATATATATATATATATATATATATATATATATATATATATAGTTCAGGATCATTCCATCTCAAATTCATCAAGGCCAAAGTTCATCTAATACCCTCAACTAGGGTTTTAACGAAGACATGATCCCAAAGCTTGAAGTATGGTTCAAAGACTTCAAATACAACATAAGTGATCCATTCACATCATCCAATGTGCCCAATAGATCCCATTCATTAAAGATTGCAAGAATTGGAGTCATCTAATACAAAGTCAACTGAGGCAAAGTCAAAGATTGACTTTTGACATTTTTGGTCAATCATGGACTTCTTAACTCAAGGATCATGAAAATATGGTTGATGGATACATTTGATCAAGAGAAAACAAGAAATTGGAGGTTACTTGCAAAAAGGGCAAGATTTGGTTTTGTAAATTTTTCTAAGTTATGAAAAAATACATATTTAAGGAGCCAACTTTCCAAGTTCATAACTTCCAATCCAAGCAACCATTTTATTTTCTCCAAAGCTCAAAGGAAAGCTCTCTTTACATACTAAAACTTTGTCCTTGATTATTGATTCCCAAAAAATGCAAGGATTTCAAGTTATGAAGCCATGAAGTTGGTACCATAAAGTTGAAACACTTAGAAATTTTTTCAACCAAATCTGCCTTCAAAAAGTGACTTACTTGATCATCATTTTCACCATGATCCATATTGATTCAAGGAAAACTCCTAAAATAAAAGTTGTATAGGATGGTCTTAGCTTTACAAAAAGTCCAAGAGAATGAAATTATCATATTTGAGCTATGAGTTTCGAAGAGATGAAGTTGGCTCTCCAAATCTGAATTTTGGGTCATTTTCATGGCAAGTTCATCATGCAACCTTGAGCCAAAGCTATATAATCTTACTTTGAAGGATATCTTGATTCTAAATTTCACCTTAATCAGAAGATTACACAAATCCTTGGTGCATTTCATAAGGGTTTGAGCCATTAACCAAGTCTTGATGCCATATTTGGAAGGTTTTGCAAAAAAGCTTCATATCCATTTTGATAAAGGCAAACTTTTCTAACCACTCTTGCATTGAACTTTCAACTTGTTTCTTCAGATCACACTTAACCTCTAAACCGAAAAGCAACATCCTAAACCTCAAGAAAAGTACCTCTAAAATCCTCCTTTCACTCCACCTTTTCATCATGATCCATTATGCATTTTTGTGCAAAATGAAACCAAGTCAGCAAACTAGCATTCCAATTGAACCAAGATTGATTTCTGCAAGTTACATGAACCATATGGAGCCTCTATAAATAGAAATCCAAGCCTCATAACTCAACACACCATAATTGGTACAAAAAACTTCGTTGTAGCAAATTCTTCAAACCTCAAACTTCTAAATTCCATCGTGCTTGTGTTTTCTCCAAACCAACACTTCAAACAACTTCTAAACATCAATTAGAAGTTATCCAAACACTTGAACAACTTCTGTAACAATCCTACCATCATCTTCCAAATCACATTTTCATAGCTTGTAACTTGATTTGGAAAGGAAGAACCAAACACTCTCAGCTCAAGCCAAACATTCAAACACCTTCCTTGAGGTGTAAGGAAGCTGTTTAAATCATAAAATCACATCTGGAACACCCCTATTTCAAAACACGATTTTCATTTTTGAGGTATGTACTCATTTATTCAATTTATGATTTAAGGCACCATTTTGCAGAATTCTTGTTACCATTTCACTTGCCGAGATGTGAGGAACAAAACCCCTATGATTATTAGTCTTAATCGGTGATGTTTGGAATTTAATTTTAAATTCAATTTTTAGGGTTCATATGTATTTTATTTGATTTCTGGAGATTTATGAAAAATAAATGAAATTGGTTAATACCATTAGATTCCTTGCGAAGTTCTAAGCAATTTTGATCTTTACAACTTTTGATTTCGTTAAGAATTGAGAGTTAGAGTATTGAGAAGTTGTGAAAATGGTGGACTACGAGATGAATGAGGAAGATGAATTTTGGAGCCATTTTTAAATTTTAAAAGTGACTTTAATATATATTTAATTGATGTAACTTAATACATGAATTGACATTACGCCTTAGTGGTAAAATGCTGATTTGTTAAGTCTCTTGCATGCATAAGGTATGGGGGTTTGAATCCCCATCACCCTAGACTTTTGTTTCTTTTATTTTTATTACATATTTTTCATTTAGCCATAATATATTATGTATCACTCGCATCATGCTAAAACCACCTAGTGCATGCCCCAGTGGCTAGTGTTTTAGCCTGCAACCACCAGGTCAAGGGTTCAAACCCCCTTGGCCACACTTTCCTCATTTTTTACCATTATTTTTTATGGGTTTCTTCACATCTTCATGCATTTATTTCTATATGCAAAGTTAATTATTTTTGAATGATTTTTTGCACACTTGTTATTTATCCCCTTTATTTTATGAATCCACAAAAAAAAAATCCCCAAAAATAATATTTATTTTGACCATTTTTATTAGGTAGAAAACTAGTGCATTTTATGTTGTTTTTAGGCCTTTTAATGGATTTTATTTTATTGTGTCCTTGTTTTAAGTGATCATAGACGTTTGTGTGACCAATGCATATTTGTTCAGGTCTTGTTTGATGTTAGTAGCATTTTGTTTGCTTAAACATGATCCTATTTTGGGCATTATACCATGATTAAATGACCTTGTTTTAAAATATTAGTGACTGATTATTTAGATGAAACTTAGGGTTTTGTTTAGATGAATCTTTTGAAGCATCGTGATGCATGATTAGGGTTTCCACTTAAGCTTGGTCTTATCATGAACTTTGATTCAATTTTAATGTTTATTTTGTGAAGACTTACAATGTGATGCATGTTTGACCTAAATTGATTCATGTTGTGTTTACCATGTACCAATGAATGCCTTTACCATGTCAAATATGATTTTCTCTTCACCATCAATGTGTTGTGTCTTGTGATGCTATGTGAAAATTCGTCATGTCTTTTTTATGTTTATCTCAATGCCTAAAAACCATGATCAATATTGTCATCCATACCTCACTCACCTTGTGATTTCCATTGTATTTATCCATATTTTGTGCCTTAATGTTAATGCATGTTCAACCTTGTTATTGTTTATATCCAAGGGAAAGGAATCATGACATTCTTGTTATTTTGCATGTGTATGTTCATTTGCATCATATACAACTTTGCTTCCCCTTAATCCAAAGCTTCTAGATACAATCTTAGGTTCCCCTCAATGTAAGCCTTAGGATTCTCTCTCTCTCTCTCTCTCTCTCTCTCTCACATTCTTATAACCACTTTCATAATAAACTTTGACTTAGGTCATTGTTTTCCCTTTTATTTCTTAATCAAATGCTTTAAAACACTTAAGCATATTCAAAGATCTTGTCATAAGACCTAAAAAAACACAAACTTAATTCAAACCCTTTTTTCCACTTTGGCTTTTTCATGTTTAAAACCTTTTCATAAAAGGATTAGACATGAGTCATCCCTAGTTGAGATTTAAATCTCCTACCCCATAACATTATTGAGATTGATATTGATTCTTTTACATTTGGAAGAGGTATGTGGCATACTTGTTGATTATATATCCAAGTGAGAGCCCTTCTTTCAATTTGATGCAAATATCTATCTTCCACATGTTTGTCGTAGTTTAAAAGTGAGTTTTCTCCTTAAGATGACAATTTGTCTCTTTCTCATAAAATCAACCCCAACAAATCCCTTCTTACTTTTGAACCCGAACTACGAGGTTTTGATCCTTCACGGGTACGTAGGCATAAGACTCAATGTCTTTCCAAATCATCAAACAATAAAAATATGTTTTTTTTCTCATCTCCCCAATCAAATAGCAAACAATTTTAAACCAAACACATATATTTAAAAGGTTCCTGTAGAGTACTACAAATGATTAGGATGCCAATACCTTCCCTTTTCATAACACACCCCCGTACCTTAGAATCTCCCCTCCCCCCCCCCCCCCCCCCCCATTTTTTGCTTAGCTTATGTTTAATCTTCTAACTTTGCATATGTATATTGGGTTATTTTTGAATTGTTTCCCCATCCCTTGGATGAATTAAACTTTGATAGTGATATTTTGATTCATGAGTCAAGTCTAATCAATAGTTTGGTCTCCGATTCTTCACCACTTTATAACCTTATTCTATAGGTACAAAATAAACCTATTAGTTCATACATTGTGGGATGGTTAGACCCTTGGCTCCATGCTTAATGTCAAAACCCTAAACCCGTATTTGTAAAACATGTATTCATGCATTCGTGCATCCATAAAAACCTTTTTGCATAAAAACCAAGAAACTCAATAGTTTTCTTTTGAAAATATAGATAGGTAAAATGGAACTTGGAAGGAGGAATACCAAGAAATACACTTTCAAAAGTCCTGACTTAACAGGGTTGAAGAAGCTCGGTTCTATGATAGTTAGTCAAGAGGATTTCTGAGCTCGGTATGGAAGACTTGTGGGTATCTTGAAGACCAAGGTTGAAGATGGAGTTCTCAACACCCTGGTACAGTTTTATGATCCACTCTACCATTTCTTCACACTTCCAGACTACCAACTTATGCCTACTCTAGAAGAATACTCTTATTGGTT
The DNA here is from genome assembly GCF_024323335.1 of Lathyrus oleraceus. Lineage (NCBI taxonomy): Eukaryota > Viridiplantae > Streptophyta > Magnoliopsida > Fabales > Fabaceae > Lathyrus > Lathyrus oleraceus. Next base: position 179,728,387 of record NC_066582.1, read on the forward strand.
TGGTTTTCCAGTCTATGACAAATTACCATTCAGTGGTTCAGAGAAGACCCCTACACCAACAACTATTGAAGAAGCACTTCACCTAGAAACGTCTGTTGTGAAGGCCAACTTCATTACAAAAGGAGGGATTCTAGGTCTAACCTCTAGATTCCTGATGGATAAATCCTTTGACTTTGCAGAAGCAGATAGTAGAAATGCCTTTGAAGCCATTTGCTTTACTCATTTATGGAATTGTTCTCTTCCCAAATATTAATAACTTTGCGGATGTTAATGTTGTACGTGAAATTCTGGTATCAGATATGAGATGTCGAAGGTAATGTCACGACACTAATATCTGAACAATATAAACAGGATAAAAGATAAAGAACAGTAATACAAGTGACATAAGCAATTGTTAACCCAGTTCGGTGCAAACTCACCTACGTCTGGGGGCTACCAAGCCAGGAAGGAAATCCACTAAACATAATTAGTTCAAAGACTCTCAGTAAATAACTTCAAGTTACAGTCTTTTCACCTAATCTCTACCCGTGTGACTTCTATCTAAGAACTCCTAGATATGAGATCCTACTCACTCCCCCTTAATCACAACAGTGGTGTAAAACAAGTATTACAATGAAAAGAAGACACTCTTCAAGAACACATACTTGATCTTGCTTCAAAGCTCCAACCAAGTAAACACACACTCATGCTTCAAAGCTTAAAGTGGACAAATTACAACTCAAAAGTCAGTCCAATTCAATCATCCATTGATGAATGAATGGCTCACAATACACACGACCACACAAGACTAAAACCCTTATTCTCTCTCAATATTTCGTTCGTTATTTCTTGTGTGTTAAAACCAGGTATTCCATGCCCTTTTTGTAGAAGCGTTTGGCTGGGCTTGGACATCACAAAACCCTAAAACTATTTTCCATTCATATCTTCTCATGACAACTGATTATATCTCGTTGGAAAATAAGTTAATCTGGTTATAATTACTGATTGAAGGCGCGTTCAATCATTACATCAATCACACATAGATTAGCATAAAAAAATGCAATTACACAATACATAACATTCAGACTGAATGTTCTGTATACAGATGTCATTACATCAGGTCTGACATCTCAATAAAATCCTGCATATCCACATTTTAAACACCTTGCAGGAACATGTTATCTCATGTCAAGACAACACTTGTGACAATTTGTGAACACTCTAGGTTTTACCAAAATTGCTGCCAACACATAGAACCAACAAACTCCCCATTTGGCAAATTTTGGCTAAAACATACATCAGACCATTTGTTCACAAGAGAATAATCTCATCAGCACTTTAGCAGCAGAAGTATTAAAACACACATTACTAGCTAAAATAGCAACTAGTAAATACATATTAAACACACATGCGCTTGTGCTCCTTCTCCCCCTCAGTCTGCTCAACACAGACATCTCCTTCAACATCACCTGTAACAAACACCTCCCCATCTGACATCACCTTCAACATCACTTGTACTACACAGATTATCTCCAACAAACATCCTTTTCAACATCATCTGTCATCTGTTTATAGCATAGCTACTTCTGTCATCTGGTTATAGCATAGCTACTTTAGCTACAGCTCCTTTAGTTACTTCTCCCCCTTTTTAGCCAAAAGAGACCAAAGAGACAAATGAGACAAAATAAATGTCTATTAGTCAAAGAGAATGTCACATAGAATGTCAAAACATATTGTTAGGTGTTACAGAACCACAAACATACACAACTTAACAAGCTGAGATAAAAATCCAGAGAAATAAAAAAGAACCCAGAAAAAATACATCAAGGCATCAAAACATGACTGCGAAAAGAACCACCAAATCCATCACAGCACTCCATCAGAACAGTGGGGGACAACTTCAACAGAACTAGTCAGAGGAGCTTGCATCTTCATCAGCTTCAAAACCAGAACTGCCACTTGATTCATCTTGAGATTCAGACCTCTCACTAGAGGTTTGGGCTTCTGTTTTCTTGGCCTGTCCAACATTATCTCTATCACCTTGCTCTAAGCTTTCAATCAGAGCCTCCAAATCTTCTTTCCTGGATTTTGCCACCCTTATCCCTGTATCCAATTCTTTACAAGTTTCTTTCAGTTCAGCAATAAGACCACCTTGTGAGGCTGGCTTCTTCACACCAAATGTTATGACAATGTCATTGACATGACTGCCTTCAAATAATTTGTAATGAACTGATAGAAGAGGTTTTCTTCTACTAGAAAGATCATTTGTGCTCATAATTCCAGGTTGCTGGCTCAGGATTATCCCACAAATCATTGAGGGAAAAACTATGTGCAACTTCACTGCATTTGTAGAAGCATGTTTGACAATTCGTTCAAACATGAATCTACCATAATCAAATTTCAGATTGGTTCTAACAACAAATATGAACCTTCCAATGGCATTTGAGATTGTAGAGATGTGATTGGTTGGCACCCAATTTGCTGACCCTATCTTCTGCAAGATAGCATATTTCACAGTTAGCTTTCCAGCAGGGAGATGCTTCTTGCTAGGCCACTCCTTGACCTGTCTAGCAGTTATTTCCCTACAAACCTCATTGTCTGTGGCTTCTAGCTCACACGCACCTTCTATTCCTCTTCCTAAAAACTTGTTAATCACGGTTGGAGAAAAAGTGATACACTTTCCTCTTACAAACACTTTACAAAACTCTTTGCTGTTTTTGTCAGTAATGTCCTCAGGGATGTTCACCACAAATTCTTTCACCAGTCCTTCATAACACTGAGCTAACCCAACGACAATATTCATTAATCCAGCAATTTTAATCAGGTCCATGACCTCTTTGACCTCCACAACATCCTTGCCCAATTCTCTTTCTACCGCCACCCTTCTTTGGATTACAAACTTCCATTTTGCTGCTCCATCTTCAAGATGGAAGGAAATATTATCCAAGTGTACAACAACAACTTTTGTAGGGGATTTCCTACCAATTATCCTCTTGATAGGAGAGATGTCAGGGACATCTTCTTCAACATCTTCATCTGAGTCAGAACTTTCTCTTACTTTTCTCTTCTTCACCTCTACTTTGCTCCAAGACTTTGAGGGGCCTACAGCAGTAGCCATCTTAGCAATTGTGGCTGTCATTATTTTAGCCACAAACCTACCCTTTCTGGTCTTCATCCTCTTAGCCACACCAGGCTTCAAGTGATGAAGCAAGCTATCATATTCCTCATTCGAACTCTCATCTTCTAGGTTAATCACCTTCTTTGTAGAATCATGCTTCTTAGACTGTGAAGCATTGGCAGTAGGTGATGCCACAGATTTCTTACTAGACAAAGTTTGCCCTAAAGAGCATAATCCTTCAGTAGCTATATCTTTCTCAGACCTAGAGGAACCATCCTCCTTCTCATTGTGAGGTCCAACCTCAAGAGATGGGTCCCTTCTTGATAGAGGAGTAGAAACTCCCTTTACAGAGTGTCCCTCATTGAGGATTCTCGTGACAAGGTTCCTTATGACAGGATCAGTGTGATGCATGTCGTCCTTAGAACTAGGAGTATAAGTAGAGCCGGAGGAGATATTGGAACTGTTACCTTGAGTATGGCATGCAGTTGAGGATGAACCAGGAGCGTCGCCTGGAATGACAGACAGGGGAATCACGTCCAAAATATCTTCATTAAGAAAGTCCATAGAGGGCGTTCTATCTTTGTGTGCAGGTTTGGTAGTTTTAGAACCAGATGGTGAAGGATATTATGACATCTTGTTGTTCTTGTGGAAAGGTTTCTGTTGTCCTAGTAGAGAAGGTTGATGAAGTTGAATGAAGGTGGAAATGTTGAGTAGAGGTTGCGTGTGAAAGGGCAATAGATGGAAGTTCCAATACTAGATGATGATTTACCATAAATGGGGCACTTTATTTTAAATGGGCAAACAATATTTTTATTACCTTTTCCACTCCAAATTAATTGCTACAAATTCTCATAGATACAAATCCCTAATTTCCCTCTTAGACATTCAAATTGATTAGCATCCAAAGCCTTTGTAAATATATCAGCTAATTGCATTTCAGTAGCAACATGCTCCAGGGCTATGATTTTATCTTCCACTAGTTCTCTAATAAAATGATGACGAATATCAATGTGTTTTGTCCTGCTGTGCTGAATAGGATTCTTAGAGATATTTATAGCACTCAGGTTTTCACAGTACAATATCATGACATCTTGCGTGACATTGTATTCAGTCAGCATCTGTTTCATCCAAACCAGTTGAGAACAACTACTTCCAGCTGCTATGTATTCAGCTTCAGCAGTGGACAGAGACACACAATTTTGTTTCTTACTAAACCATGATATTAAGTTGTTCCCCAAGAAGAAGCATCCTCCAGATGTTCTTTTCCTATCATCAGCACTTCCAGCCCAATCGGCATCACAGTATCCAGTCAACATAGATCCAAATCCATGAGTGTACAACATCCCATAGTCACTAGTGCCATTGACATATTTCAGTATCCTTTTGACTTGGTTTATGTGACTGACTTTTGGTTCAGCTTAATATCTAGCACAAACACCTACAACAAAAGCAATGTCAGGTTTGCTTGCTGTGAGATATAGCAGACTCCCTATCATGCTTCTGTAGAGACTTTGATCTACACTAACACCATTTTCATCTTTAGAGACCTTCAGATGAGTAGGAGCAAATGTCCTTTTATGACTTGCATTCTCCATGCCAAACTTCTTAACAATGTTTTTGGCATATTTGCTTTGAGATAGAAAGATAGAATCTTCCATCTGCTTGACTTGTAGCTCAAGAAAATAGGTCAGCTCTCCAACAAGGCTCATTTCAAATTCAGACTGCATTTGTTTAACAAAATGTTCGACCATCTGATCTGACATCCCACCAAACACAATATCATCCACATATATTTGAGCCACCATGAGTTTTCCTCCTTCATTCTTAACAAATAAGGTCTTGTCAATGCCTCCCTTCCTGTATCCATTGTTAATGAGAAACACTGTGAGTCTATCATACCAAGCCCTAGGAGCTTGTTTCAAACCATAGAGGGCTTTCCTCAACTTATACACATGCTTTGGAAGATTTGGATCTGTAAACCCTTTAGGTTGTTCAACATACACTTCCTCATTTAAGAAACCATTCAAGAAGGCACTTTTTACATCCATTTGGAACAGTTTAAACTTCAGAATACATGCCACTCCAAGCAATAGTCTAATGGACTCAAGGCGAGCTACAGGGGAAAATGTTTCATCAAAGTCAACTCTTTCAACTTGAGTGTATCCTTGTGCTACTAATCTTGCTTTATTTTTAGTAACCACCCCTTGTTCATCAGATTTATTCTTGTAAACCCACTTTGTTCCAATGACATTTATTCCTTCAGGTCTTGGAACCAGTTCCCATACTTCATTTCTCTTGAATTGGCCTAACTCTTCCTGCATGGCATTGATCCAGAATTCATCAGTCAAGGCTTCTTTGACATTCCTAGGCTCAATCTTGGACACAAAACAACCATGTGAGATCACTTTCCTTGATCTAGTTGTGACCCCTTTATTTGGGTCTCCTATAATGAGATCTTTAGGATGATCCTTCTGAATTCTGATAGAGGGTCCTTTATTCATTTTGTCAGCTTCAGGTTCAGCTTGAGTGAGTTCACTCTCATTACTTTTGTTTGGGAAATCAGCTGGGGCATCATTTTGAGATGTCTCAACATCGTCTGTGACATCAGTCTATTGATCATCAACCACAACATTGATAGATTCCATCATTACTTTTGTTCTGGAATTAAAGACTCTAAATGCTCTGCTGTTTGTTGAGTAGCCCAAAAATATTCCTTCATCACTTTTGGGATCCATCTTCCTTCTTTGTTCACGATCAGTCAAGATATAACATTTACTACCAAACATATGGAAGTATTTGACAGTAGGTCTTCTTCCTTTCCAGACTTCATATAAAGTAGTAGGAGTCCCTTTCTTCAAGGTTACTCTGTTGTGAACATAGCAGGTTGTGTTCATAGCTTCAGCCCAGAAATGGTAGGGCAATTTCTTAGCATGAATCATAGCTCTGGCAGATTCTTGGAGAGTTCTATTTTTCCTTTCTACCACACCATTTTGCTGAGGGGTAATGGGAGATGAGAACTCATGACTAATTCCTTCAGATGCACAGAATCCAGCAAATTTGTTGTTCTCAAATTCTTTCTCATGATCACTTCTGATTCTTATAACCTGACTTTCTTTTTCTCTTTGAAGTCTTAGGCAAAGATCTTTGAATACCTCAAATACATCAGATTTTTCCCTTATAAAATTGACCCAGGTTGTAGCGGGGTTTTTGTTACCTTTAGGTTTATTGTCTAAACCAAAAGTCAACATGCAATTCGAGTCACCACCGCACTTTTATTTGTCCAAAGGAAAGGCTAAAAAGAGAACAAAAGCCAAGTAAGAAGTTTTTCAAATCAAAAACTAATAAAAAAGTCAGAGATCTAGGTAAGGGGGTTGGTTATGAAATGGGAAGGTTTTAAGCACTCAAAACATCCTTAGTACTCTAAGGGAACCTCTTTTTGCAAATATGTGTTATAGGTTGGTATTTGTGAAAAGATTTATGCAAAAGACTGAGGGGATGAGAAAAGAATAGATTATATTTTCAAGTTTTGTTTGAATGAATGAACCCATTGCCTACGTACCATCACAAAGGAGGATCAAAACCTCGTAGTTCGGGGTAAAAATCTCAAAGATTGGTGAATTGATTTTGATGAAAAGCCTTAAGGTCTTTTGTTATCAAAGGGAGAAAACTCAACCTAAACCAACAATCCACCATGTGAGGAAGGCTTCAACATGCTAGTGAGGGGTTAACCCTATAATAAGCATGGAAGGCTTATAATCCAACACTAAGGATGAGGTGAGATTTACATCAACCACTATGATAACTCAAACCTATGACTAATGTTTTTGAAAAGGTTTTAACAAGGTGGCCATTGGAACCACAAAACAACTTGAAATGGGTTATATTTACAAGTTAGATTTATTTACAAAAATGAAGTCAGAGTTGGATTAAAGTTTATTTACAATTAGTGTTTATGAAAAGAGTTTTGAAAAGTCAAAGGCCTAAGGCCTAGGTTTCTAATTTAAAACAAAGTCAAAATTTTGAAAATGATTTTTAGCTTGGTTAGAGTGGGGAGAAGAAGAGAAGGGCTATTCCTAAAGCAAAATAAGAGGGGAAAGCAAAAACCCTTGGAGTTCCTTTTCTTGAAGTCATATAGAGATGACTCAAGATGCTCCTTTCCTTTGGACTTAGCACACAAACAAGCAATCAACAAATTGAGTTCAAGCTCCTAGGATCTCCATTTGGCTTGGCTCTTAACTTGGCTACTCATGACAATGGTCCTCTTTTCACAGTCTCAAGATAGAATCCCTATCACACAAAAGCAAACATCAAAAATTTCACAACACAATAAAGGGAATGGACAAAGAATAAGTTTGGAGGAGAAGTCCTTTGAAGTTAACTTTGAGTTTTAGCATTCTAAAGACATGAGGTCTAGTTGCTCTTCAACAATTTTTTTTCATTCTAAAGGCATGAGGCCTAGTTGCTCTTGAACTACTTTAAGCATAGGTAAATCCTAATTCTAAGTCCTTTCTCCTTGTGCATTTGGTTCACACAAAACAAACACAAAACAACACAAAATAGCAATATATTTATATACAATAATGGGCTCAAATGAGCAATAAAAATGACATAAACATAAAATATGTGCTTAAGTGAGCAAAGATGAAAATCAATATGAATAATGAGCAAGAAATAAATGGCATTAAAAGTAAATGGCAAGAAATTAAAAGCTCAAATTAAAGTTAGTAGTTAGTAAGGTTATGTTAGCTTGTCATAAGACAATATAGCGCTATGTTAAGCAATCGTAAGTGGACTAATGTAGTAGTCACACCTATCTGAGGCCGGTGAATAAGAATATAGGCAAAGAACACAAGTTAGAGATCATGACTAATAAGCCAAGCTCCATAAACTTGCCATGCCAAACAAAAGGGGAAGGGCCTTGTATTGACTTTTGGTTATTTGCTTGACCAAGAAGCAACCTATCTTTGACACAAAATAACTCACTTGATCATGGATCAAGTTGAGTTTGGTTTGGATCAAAGAAGGTTAAGCTTATCATTTGTCAAGACCAACCTCAAGACTTTAACTCATTGGCCAATGATGGAAAGAAAGGGATGGAGATGAAAAGGATAGGAAAAGAAGACAACAACCAAATCCAATTGATCAAAGTTGAATCAAATCAACTTCAATCAACACCCAAACAGAAGAGAAATGAAGATAACAAGTCAATAAGTCAATGATATTTTTTTGGCATTTTTTGAATTAAAAGAAAATACAAATAAAAAATAAACAAATAAGGTTGAACCTCAAATTAAATTCAAATCAACTTCAAAAAGTCCAATTAAATTCTCATAGGTTCAACATACTCAAACAAGCTTTGACTAATTTTCTCACAAAATTTTGAAATCAGAAAGTAATAAAAACAATTAAAAATAGCACAATATGAATTAAAATCTCAAATAATCTCAAAACAATCAAGAAATTGTTGAGACTATTTTTCATTGACTTATCTTGATTTATAGATGCTATGAAAATATTATTGGATTTTTTAAAAGTCAGAAAGTATTTAAAAATGAATTAAAAGCATTAAAAACCAAGTAATTCATAAAAAATATCAAATGAAGTCACAAAAATAATTAAAAATCATAATATGAAACTAGATTTTTCAATTTTTTTTTTGAATTGGTCTCATATTTTTCTGACTTCAAATGAATATTTTATGAATTTTTGAAAATAAAAAGAATTAACCGAAAATAAAAAGAAAATGGAATAAACAGAAAATGCACAGCCACATGATGTATTTCATTAATTGATGTGGCGCTCATGGATGGTCCATATATGAGGACCCACGTTGGGCTTGAGTCAAACGCGCAACAACATGCATTAAATGAAGTAATTGAAACGGACGTGTGAGATTAGACCGTGACAAGGTGATCCAATGGCCATGAAGTGACACACGTGGTGGTGGTGGTGGAAACCACCATCTTCTCCGGCGAAACAACAACTTCCGGCCACCAGTTGCAGAGAAATAAATTTTAATGAAAATGGAAAACAAGGACATGGAAATGAAGCTCGTGTGATGGAGATCATCACTGTACCATTGGATTTTCCTCACTCTTCCTATATTGAGAGAAATGTGAAGGAGAAAATCATGGTGTTCATACTGATTGCTCATGAAATGAAGAATTGAAAGCACCAATGGCTTGCCTCAAGTGTGAGGACTTCAGAAAACCACAAAAACACAAGAATGCTACATTGAATTAAGAGTTCTAGATCCAAAAAGTTTGAATGGATACTGTTAGTACCTTAAGATTGTCATTAATTTTGTAAAACAAATAAGGTAATCACCTATGTTGTTTTAATATGTTGGGTTGAAGAAGTTCAACATCTGGACCAACATGTCATGTAAGATGTCACGACATCGGGACTGTGACATCTCACATGTGTATAAAACTGAATCAGTTAATTCTGGTTTGGTTTATGATCAATTAGGAGATCTGGTGAATATCCTAACTCATATGTGAAGATCTTGAAGATTCAATCAGAAGATTTGGTGAATATATTTGGTGAAAATACAGTTTCCAAATATGGAGATCTTTTAGGAAATAAAAGATTGAAGACCTTGATTGTAGCAGAAGAATTCTGCCAGCTCTGTAACAGCAAAGGAAAGATTTGCTGCGATTTCTGAAGGCCCAAATCCAGTTGGGTAGTTAGGTTATAAATAGCAGTTTGCAACCTAGGTTTTGATAGCCTCAAACAATGTAAAAATTAGGGGTATGTGTGAGGTAAACCTCCCAACCTGTGGGAAGGTTACCAGGTGTTTCTCAGTGCTTGAAAGCATGAGATTATTTGTAACTTAAAGCCTGTAGGCAAGAGTTGTTATGTTCTTGAACGAAGCTATGAAGCATGTCCAAGTTGTCTAAGCATTACATGGTATTTGTAATGATAGGAATGGAAACTGGAGGTTTCTATCTAGGAGTGCCTAGGTATAGATTGCATTGGGTAGGGATTAAGTGAAGAGTTGTAAACGGGGGAGTTTAACTCTGAATTAATACTGCTAATAGTGGATCTTCTTCCTGGCTTGGTATGCCCCCAGAGTAGGTAATGTTGTACCGAACTGGGTTAACAATTACTGGTGTTTTTACCTTCTGCACACTTTACTTTGTCTGTTATAACTCAGTCTGTTTCTAGTCTGTTTATGAAGAGAATAACAAACTTGTCACATAGCCTGCAGTCTGATTGCAAAACAGAATGTTATGACATTCATTATTGACTGCTGTTACTGATAGACTGGTTGGTCTGTTACAGTTCATCCTTCGGTAATGTTGGAACAGGTGATGTTCAAATCAATGTTGAGACATCATGCTGATAACTGGGCAGGGTTAATAAACATAAGTGCCATGTTTGATCTCTACTGTGTCTTTGTTCTAGATGGACAAAACTGGATGTTCTTCTGTCCATGGTGGTAGAGTAGCAGATGTCGTGACATCTGGGACTGTGTGCATATGAGTATTGGGTTTTAATTTTTCTAACTGTCTTGCTGTATAAGTAACTATGTTGGATCAGATGTCATGACTTCGTGTAGAACATCTGAACTCTGACTATACCAGAATTTCAATTGGTATCAGAGCAGGCATCCTGTTCTGTTTCTGGATGAGATACATGGGTGATACTTTCTGGTATCTTGCAAGGAGTTATGCCAGTACTGATGTTGGAACCTGTGGAAGGTTCTGTGATTTCCCTGAATGGTCCCTTGAAGTAGGTGGATGGGCTATTTAGGACAGGAACTGTGTGTGCCTGTCTATGGAGGTTGGCAATTGGCCTTTGTGTGGAACAACTGTGCTAGTATTGAAACATATTCAAACTTGGTATGTTCTTGGAGGCTGATCTGGTGAAGTGCGTGGTCATAGGTTGAGTTGTATTATGATTTCCGCTGCATAATACCTGGCTAAACTCAAACTCTGATGAAGGTTCCCCTCATGTGGATGAAAGGCTGCTGTATTCAAGATTTCCTCATAATCTACTGAAGATGTCAAAGATACTTGAGTCTCCTCAAGTCCACTCATCATGACGTTCTCACTTCAGGATGGTAAGAATCACCTGATCACTGATTCTTTTACTCTCTTGGGTAGTGTATATGAAGACCTTGAAGATTTTCAAGGAGGGTTTGTTCCAAGGAGGTGGAACTAATGTTCTATGTAATGTTAGAAAGTGTTGTTCAACAAGTATGCAGCTACTGGTTGAAGAGCAGATGTGTTTAGGTGTCAAACAAAGGGATACTTTTGTTTGGAACCTACTCCTGACTTGGAAGAGGAGACATCTGTGTGTGCTAAGTTGACAAGGGTAGGGTCAACTGTGTGTGTGCTCAAGAAGGTCACTTTTAGAAGTCTAATCTCTAGAAGTGGAACTGGTTGAGATGTGACATTGTGAAATTTCCTGCTGGTTGTCTTATTCCTGTAGATGGATCAGGGTTGGATAGTTGTTCTCTGAAGTACTATGTTGTGTGGGAAGACAAGTCCCCTGGATGTTAGAAGTCAATAATGGGGTAACCTGATTGCTATTTCATTAAAGAGGTTTGGGACCATGAATCTTGTTATTCAAACACCACGCTCAGAAGTGGCAGTCCTTTCAAGGAGTGAGAATATGAAGATTCAGAGGTTGGTTGAGGTAGTATGCTCTGGCAATGCATATCTACTATTGACTGGTGTTGTTTTCTTTCACTAGTACTGATGGTCAGTTGGAGTCTGATTGGTGTGATTGGAGTTTGTATAGGTATAACTCATAGAGTTAGTTGCCACTGGTAGGGATGGTGTATGTCATGTTGAGACATGTCTGTACAATGCATGGATATTGGTGTGGAGTTTCCATGATTGTTAATTTGAGGAGGAATTTTGGTTAACCTCCTCACGTTCGGTCAGCCTAGGGTCTGGTTGGCTGTTGACCTGTGTCACATGGGTTCTGGTGGTTGTGTGACACATTTGCAAGGAAGAATTCATCTCTCTCATTCCTAAGGGTGAATTTAATCTGGGAAGATTTTCAAAACTGCTGAGGTGCTTGCAAGCAGAAGATGTTGACACTAGAAGAGTATTTTCAAAGTAGTCTTATGGTGGAAGTATCTGAAAGGAATATTGGGAAAGGATTTAAGATCAATGTCTACTTGTGCCAAGTACAAGTATTTAATTGATTATCCTTGGAGCTCAAGATAAATGATGTTTTTAAAGGATGTTGGAACATCTCATCTTCAAGATCCTGTGCAGAATCACAAGAAGGATAGTACATTGGTTTATGATCTATCACTTTGGTGGCAGCAAAAGCATATGATCTCTGAAAAGGTTTCCTGGCAAGAAACATGTTCAGCCTTGGTGTGTACAAGAAGAAGAAAACATCATAGTCCTGATGGTGGTTACTTGGATCAGTTTACTTCTGATCTAGGTAAGGAAGTGCATTAGCTAATGCACACTATGGAGTCAAGAACAAGTGGCAGCAGTCTTGACATCATGGAAACATCTTTGCTTTAGGAAGTGGGACCCTTGGTATAGCTGAAGGGATAGTTTCTAACTGGTCCTTCTGAAGACTCATGCATCAGAGTGTCTGATGTCTTTGGAGAAGAAGCAGGGATTCATCAAGGTGTGAGCTTGGATGACTTAACTGCAAACCTGCAGGATGGAGGATGTTTACTCAAACTTGGTTCCACAATCAAGTCTATGAGAACATTGAACTCTTATTCTGAGAAGGGAGGAAGTTCTTTCAAGTGGCAGAAGAAGGAGCTGAATTCAACAGCTAGATGTCAAAACACAATGTTATGACATTTGGTTCAACATCAGAATCTTAGTTGGTGAAGTGGCACATCAACTTGAGATAGAAGGGTCTACAGGGTTGCAGATTGGATACTTCAAAAAAAAGGTCGTTCTCATTGCAGTTCTTTGGAGTTGCTGGATAGAAAGGATGTTACATGTTCATGTCTTAGAAAATCTAAGTTGTGTTCAACATGTAGCTTGAAGTTCAAGTCTCACTTGGAAGGTCAGAATATCTTTGGGAGAAGTCTGATAAACGTGGAAAGGTCAAAAAATTGACATTTGACTTTTTCATATGAGGATTCATGAAGGAGGTAGTCAACCAGTGGCATTTGGTCTATCTCAGAAGTGAGTTCGAAGAATCAAGATAATCTACATATGGCAACTGATTATTCTTGAGGATAGTCCGAGACAAGTTACTTTTGAGCAGAAAAGTAGTAAGTTAAAGACAAAAGGAGGTGTTTTCTAGTCATCTCTTGGAGCTTGTTGCTGGAGTTAAAGAACATGTGCAAGCAGGACTATTTCAGAATGCCATATACAATGACAAGGCTTCTGATAGTGATTGTACCTGCTGGAGCTTATATGGAAGACTATCTCTTGTAATGGGATGAGAGTGTATATGTCCCAATTTGTGTCTGGATCAAGCTTGTGATTCAGAGATATCTGAAGAATATCAGATGGTGGTATGTTGTTTTCTGTTCTGGTTAGAAGAGAGATTGTCACAGGGTGTGGATGTGTTCAGCCAAGAAGGTTGAACAGGGAGTGTGCTCTTGAAGACATGAAGATGCGTCTTATGTGTAAGACCCTAATTTTGTCCCTAAGATCCCTCATGGCATCATAGCATTGCATTGCATAACCTCAAGGATCATTGAGCATCTTAGCTTCCTTTCCCTTTGGGTGGGACCTCCTTGTGAGTGGTTTGAGATCACCAGGCATGCTTGTATTGTATATCATTCCTTTTCTTGTTTTGTTCACTAACCAAAAGCACAAAAATATGTCATTTACTCTTTTGTTGTAGCTCAGGAAATCACAGGTCAAGCACTTCAAGAGCATCCTTTATGCAAGAGCTGAGATATTTTTCTTGGTATAAGGACCACATGATCATTATATTGAGCTTACATGAGCTAAGGTTTCATTTTGGAGCCATTTCATCAAGTGGTAAAGGCCCAAGTTCATCAAGGCATTCCAAGTCATATGAAGACCAAATGGTCAATTGTGCAGTCAACTGAGGACTTTGAGGTTGGGGAGATGAATTTAAACATCTCATTCATGTTCAAAAGAAGTCCATTTGTCATTTCAAACATCTATCTTGAAGATTTTGAAGTCATGGCAAAAGTTTCCAAAAATGGAAAATGACCTGTAATTTCAAGTTTCCAAAAATAACAAGTTTCTAGTCCATATTCAACTTGACTTATCAACATCAAAGAAGCTTCAAATGGATTTTTGGTGAACATGAAAGTTGTAGATCTTTCTCTCCCATGTCCAAAAACTCCTACTTCATGATCATCTGATGATTGGTTGAGAAGTTATGGCCAAATGATCACAAGGTGTGCATGGAAGTTCAAAGTGACATAACTTTTGATTCAAAACTCCAAATTGGTCCACTCTTTTTGCAAAATACTCCTCATGACCAATACTTCTCAAAACAAGAATTTCCATGCATGGAAAAAGTGTGTATGATCATCTTTCTTCAAGAGTTCATTTTGGAGGGAAATTGCATAATTCAAAATTTGCTTATGATACAAGAAAAATGACACTTGCATGATGACCATTGGCTAATTTTAAGTGAATTTCAGCCTTGCATGAGCACTGGTCACGTGCTACATGGCCATGCTACCGCACTTTTGCATTTTTTCAAATTGATCCATATCTCCCTAATCTTGATTAATACATGGAAAGTGTGATTAACAAAGTCATTAACAGGGAGTATATAAGCCAAACCCTAATCACAATTGCAGAAGATAACAGAATTCAGATCTGAAAATCTCAAATTCCCTCCAAATTCTCTCTCTTCGAAATTCAAATTTCTTCATACAAACCTTCAATCTCTTTGCATATTCACGATCCTTGTGAAATTCTGAGCAAGAATCATCATCTGGATTAGACAATTGAGCTGGTTTTCAAGCAGATCGAGTGCTTCACCATGGCAATGGATTTCTGAAATTGAGGAAGATTCAAGTTGTTTCAAGTGTTGCTTCTGGTTTAAAGCTTCAATAGAGGTTCGGTGGAGTAGATCTGGAGATTGTGAGAGCTTGATCACGCGAATTCAGAGCACTGCATTTCAAGTAAGTGAAAATTCGATCCTCACATTTTGCTGTTTTATGTACATGAATGTATAGATCCTGCTTAGCTGAACATGCTGATATGATTAGTTTTGAATTTGGTTGAGAAATGAGTTTGTATGATGAACTTAAAGTTTTGGCGATGAAAATGTTTTTGCTCGATCCGTGCGATTCATGTGATTTAGGATGATTGAATATGATATTTGAACTCCTGGTTGAAAGGTCTTCCGAATGATATATAATCCATGCATTTCTGGAAAATTTTATTGATCTCCGCCGCTTGGATGGCCGGAGAAGACGGTTGTTTCCGCCGTCTGCAACTTGTTAGGGTTTTGTCCACTGTGGATCCACGTTAGCGCTTTCCTGTCCATTTGATTGGCCACGATTCCATTGACCGTGCCACATGAGCGAAGACTGGTGAGGTGTGCTGATGACTGTGTTAATGAAACGCATCGTTTCATTGTGTTGTGTTGGATGCCATGCGTGTGCTGATGTAGCGCTTATGTGTGTGTTCTATTGGTTGTTGTGTGTTTGACTATGCTTGCGTATGCATTGACTGGCTGAGTGTATGCTGATGTGTTTTAGTAATGCTATGCGTTTTGCCTGTTCAAATATGATCCGTTGATGCTCTTTTCGCGCCTGATCCAATGGATGAGAATATTCTGAGTTTAATTCAAACATTTCATTTCCCTCCATTTTTACTTTGTTATGTCAATTATTTTATTCATCTTTTAAAAATCATAAAAAATAGTAAAATGCTCCAAATTGAGTCCAATTTTATTTCATATTTCTGTTTTAATGTCTAGTTTTTTATAGGATTTATTTCATGATTTGTTTGTTTCTGGATTTTTATCTTGGAATTTTCGATTGAACCTTATGCTAAATTGATCATGTGCATTCTATGCTTTGTGAAATGCTATGTGTTGATCCAATTGATTTGAATTTTTGCATGCTTGATCATCACATGTGATATGAATTTTTGAGCATTGGTTTGAATTTTTTCTCATATGCTATCACTGTTTTTGACACATGAGGATATAGTGTGACAATTTGTGTCACATTTTTGGTATTCAATTTGTGCATTTTTGTTCATCTATCATTTGAACTATTCTGGATCTGATTTTTTGCATGTTGTATGTTCGTAATATGAGAAATTCATATAAAAAATTTCATGGCCATTGGATGCTTTTCTATTTTGATTTGGATTTTCTAACTTGGATGTCCTTTTTGTGCTCATTTGCTTGCCTTTGCTTTACATTGATCATTTGAGCTGCTTGATTTATGAATTGATGTTGGTCCTTTTGAGGACATTTTCTTAATTGTTTGAATGAGCAATATGCAAAAGATTGACTTCTGTTTTGATCATTTGATTTGGTTTTGGACCTAGTCTTTGTACTAGTATTTTGTACATGAACTAACCTTGACTTGTGTTTCAGGTTTGGACACTTAGCATTAATGGTTGAGTTGCTCACCTTTTGAGATGCAAAATGGATTGTGTTCTGACTTCTTTGTTTTTGTAGGAATTTGAGTTGATGTGTTGAGCTCATTGCTTCATTTGATTGCTTGACCATTGCTCATTGAATTGTGTATCATGTGGACTTGTTTGTCTGTTTGTTTTCTGATTGAGATATTAACTGTTTAGCTTTTGTACAGGTACATTAGTTGCTTGCATTTAGCTCTTGCTTGAGCTTTAGATTGTGGTTGATACATCACTTAGGTAGTTATTCTCCTACTCCATGTAGTCTGGAAGTCCTGTCACCTTTTTGGCAGGCATTTTGCTGAAGTCCTCCTTAAGAGGCTCTGTTTGTGTTTGTTTACATTTGTGCCAAAGACCTCCAAGTGAGGCATTGGCTACTTGATAAGTCCTCCTAAGTGAAGAGGCAATTGACGGATAAAAGGGATTAGTAATAAATCCGCCGTTATTCAGTGAGTCGTTCATTATGCTCGCACTACGTGCTGATGCTTTTGAACATATACCCAAGATCTTTGCCCAGTCTCCGTCAAGTGGAATAGGATCCCACTTTATGGATCCCCACGCTTTCTTTATCATTGAGCTCACCCAGGCCAGGGTTAAGAGCATGAGGTCTCATCCTCATTTCCATCATTGGTCAGCTTCACCCTAACTCTCAATGTTAGTGGTTAAGAGCTACAAACTACCTTGTACAGTTTGGCTTGTTTGTCGAGGTTGATATGACCCCTCTTGATTAAAGCCTACCCCTTGGTTTGAAGCCTCTTGTATGTATATAATGCGTGATGATTGTTTGCATTGTTTTCTTTTGCATGTTTGCTTTTGACATTTGTTTGTTGTTTGGAGTCGGATCTAAGTCCATATATTGGCATTCTGTTTCCGTTTTGTTGTTTGGAGTCGGATCTAAGTCCATATATTGGCATTCTGTTTCCGTTTTGTTGCTTGGAGTCGGATCTAAGTCCATATATTGGCATTCTGTTTCCGTTTTGCTTTCAGGAGTTGGGTGTAAGTCCATATATTGGCAGCTTGTTTCCTTTTATTTGAGGATCTCTTTTGAGACTTGTTATTTGCTTTTGCCTTGTGCTTGCTTATTCCAAAGGAACTTACTTGGATCATCTCTATGATCTCGAGAAAGGAACTCCTAGTGTGGTTTTATCCCTTACCTATCACCCTTTTTCATTATTTCTCCACCCTAACCCAAACCAAAAAATATTTGTGCAAACATTTGACTTGTTTTCAACTTTAGAAACCTAAGCTTTATGCTTTTGATTTTCAAACTCTCTTTTCATAACACTCATTGTGAATTGAATCTTCAAGTCAACTTTGACCATTTTTGTACATACTTCTAATTGGTTAATGTAACCCATTCAAATGTGCTTCTTTTGTGGTTTCAATGATCACTTCTTAATCAAATTTTTCATAACCTTTTGCTATTAGGTTTGAGTTATCTTTGTGGTAGATATAATACTCACCTTTGTCCTTAGTGATTGGACAATAAGCCTTCCATGCTTATTATAGGGTTAACCCCTCACTAGCATGTCGAAGCTATCCTCACATGGTGGACTTGTGGTTTTTCAGGTTGAGTTTTCTCCCTTTGATAACAAAAGACCTTAAGGCTTTTGGACCAATCAACCCACTCATTTGTTTTGAAATCTTTTACCCGAACTACGAGGTTTTGATCCTAATCTTTTCATAAGAGGGTACGTAGGCAATGGGTTCATCCATCCAAACACAAAATGTAAATAAACTTGTATATTCTTTTCTCATCTCTTCAATCATGTTTGCACAAATAAATTTTCATAAACAATAACCTTTGAAACAAGCGTGAGAAGGGCTCCCTAGGAGTACCTAGGATGCATTGGGTGCCTAACACCTTCCCATTGCATAACCAACCCCCTTACCCAGATCTCTGACTTTCTTTTACTAGTTTTGTTTGTAAAACTTTTAGGTTTTTGTTCGCTTTCTAACCTTTCCTTTGGATAAATAGAAGTGCGGTGGCGACTCGACTTTGTATGATTTACCTTGGATTTAGTCAATATCTCCAATGGTAACGAATACACCGCTACATTATGTTTTCCATTCATCAAGCTGTCTGGGTTCTCTTTGAATCAGGAAGTATGTGAAGGTCCAACTTGTGTGGAGTTATTCCTTAGCAAGTTGACTTGCGAGTCCATTCACTTGGTGGAGGTCATGTTGGGATCAATAATGTCACACAAGTAAGTTGTGGTTCGACATTACTCTTTCCAATATAGACCTTAGAAGCCAAGGACCTTAGTTTACCAAACCCATCTTGGCCTATTTTTAGGACATAGTGCGGAGGTCGTTCAAATGTAAGATTTGATACGATTGTTACGCGATACTACACTCATAAGAGTCTCTCTTGAGAATATTTTTGGAATACGAGTAGTCGTTTCTCCGATAATATTCGAAAGATGGGATGATGACTATGGGAACCTCTGGTAGAACATGATTGGCAGGTTTAAACCATAGTACACTCCCTTTGGGTGGTTCTTAATCGAGACTCCATGCTCGTGACTCGCAACAAACCCTTGATTCATGGTCGATCCGTTCATATGGCCTTAATATCAATGGAACTTGGGTGTTAATAAGGTGCAAACCATAATCCACCACGGAACAACGAGTCACCATCTGAGTCACCATCTGAACATGCATCTGAAATAATCAACCCTCCCCTCACAGGTAAATTCTTAAACAGGTTATCCTAAGGCGGATAATAGTCTCGACAATCGGGCAGAGATACTCAATGGGTTTGCCCTTTCGGGTGTGCCTCTGCAGCTCTCCTGAGATCGTCTAAACCAAAGATCCGGGAAATGATCGGTCACCAGAGTCAACAGCTCAAAAGAGATAACCCAACCAAAGTGGAAAACCCCACTGGAAGAGCACTTCTCAGATGAACCTCATCCGGCTTGTGGTATGTCACATCGCAACATCATGCCCAACCGACATGTGAGCGACACGAGACCACGCTAATCCTAGGTGTATACTCGGGCCTGGGTTTTAGCCCCACTCAGAACACCCACCCCAAAACAGAGGAACCACCTGCACAGAGGACGGCAATAATGGTAGTATGATGCATGCAAATATTTATGCAGATACATATACACTGGTTAGAATAATAAATGCAATAAATCACACAAAACAAGCAACCTAAACTATTCTAGAACGCTAGGAAGGACTCGCTTAGGGAAGATGGACCAGCACAGGTCTACATCCGTTGCTCCCCAGCAGAGTCGCCAGCTGTCGCATCCTGCGAAAAATCAACCGGCGAGCTAAAAACAAAACACACACAGAGCCGCCACTGCGCGTTATTTATCCCAAGATAGGGAAAGGAAACGCTCAGAGAAACCTGGAAAGGAAATGATCTTGCGACCAAAGAGAAAGGGTAAGGGAGTCGGTTACGCGAGGGGAAGGTATTAGCACCCCTCACGTCCGTCGTACTCGACGGGATCCACGTTCTAAAAAAGAAAAGGTTGCTAAAACATCACACACACACAGGGAACGCAGGTGGGGTTAAGAGAAGGGAGCTCGATAGGACGTCGCATCCTATGCCTACATATCTTGTCTGGAACAAGAATCAGAGCCACTGTAGTTCGGCTTACGCACGCCAAACAACACAAAACACACAAACAAATGGCAAACATGGAGCCTGACAACCACTCGATGGAATTACGTCAGCATCCGAACCAAAACACGCACAAAACGGCAAACGTGGAGCCCGACTGCCAATCAATGGACTTACGTCGGCATCCAAGCCAAACACGCAATCAGATAACAAGTAAACGCACGCAAAAAAGAAAAAGGTTGCCCGGAGTGGTCTCGCACGACCACCTGCCTACATACCTCGTCTGGAACAAGGATCAGGGCGATGTAGTTCCCCTGAAAGGGACTGAATTACTAGCCAGAAACCAGGGGAAGACACACTACTAGGGAGCTGGACTCGAGCCTAGTGTTGTCATGCATCGTTACCCTAAGTTCAGTTTTCTATCCTACTTGCATAAGCAAACTACTCCTATCCAGGAAAGAAGCAAGCATACAAGCATACAAAATAATTCAAGCATACATCAAATGAGAACAAGCATCTCAAACAGACATCCACATAGCACGCACTATAACCAAACAAGGGGGCTCACACAATAGGTTTGACTGCCTCAGCAAGTCATCTGTACGGGCTGTGTTTGCTCTTAACCTTGCCATTACGAGGCTAAGGTGAAGCAGATGAAAGGTGAAGTGAGGATCAGACCTCACAGCTCTTATCCCTGACCAGGGAGAGCTTCTGACAAATGAGCATGGGTCCAGAATGGGGGAACCCTTCTATACTCAGAGACTCTGACACAATGTGCACTGCACAAGATCTTGGGCTTGTGATCTCAATGCTACAACCATGTAATGGGAGCAAGGAGAAGACTCAACTGAATAGTGGGGGATAGATTGCATATCCCTACCTTCCACCAATTGCCTTGATTAAGGACTTTACTTGCTTAGGCACAATATTAAACAATCACAAACATTGCCTCTTAAGGAGGACTTCAGACAGTTTGCCCGGTCAAATAACAGACCGGGTCTCCAGACTACATGAAGTTAGGAAGTTATACCTCAATGCAAGTTGCTTAAGCAAAGCAAAGCAAAAGTTCACAAGGAACTGAGCAACTAAAAGTACCTGGAAACAGTCAAACACAGTTAGTACTCAGACAGACAAAAATAAACAGCAAGTATTAATCCGTCAGACTATACAAACTAATGCACAACAAAGGCAAGCTATGAGCTCAAGCCCAAACTTCACAACCTACAAAACAAAGTTATGTTAGCGTACAAACGTCAAACAACATCAATTGAATTGACTTGGATCATTCTCCATAAGCATTGCACCTTTTCATCCTGAAAACTCAATCAAATGTTAGAAACTAGACCACTAGGCCAAGCCTAGGGTCCAAAGGCAAGAAAAATTCCTAAACAGCAAGGGATATCCAACCAAAGTCAAATTAATGTCAAACAAGAGCCAACACAATTAGTCCCATGTCCATATCATTCATCATGTTCCTTTTATGCACAAAACAAATCAAACTAGTTCAAATGGAACACCAAACATCCAAACAGAACTATTGCATTCAAATCCATATCAAAACAAATCCAAAAAATCTCAAATAAATTACACCTAAACAGGACATATCCTAGGTCTAGCATGTCAAATTTTAGCTTAATTGGACAAAGGAAACCATGTCAATGAAAATCAACAAAAACAGACACAATTACATGCTCCAAATCACAACATCAACACATGCATTCACTTCAAAAATTCATAATTCAATGAAAACAATAAAGAAATGACTGGGACCAAAAGCATCATGTTCTATCATGTGTCTATAACCAGCAAGCCAAATTTCATGTTCATTCAATACCATATGAGCATTTCACATAATATCTACAAACCTATGTCACACAAGCTTGCACAATTGACCAACAGAGATGAAAAATAGCAATCAATTTGAAAATTCCACATAAAATTCCACAAAAATTCACATAGCTTCTTAACATGTTAATGAACACCCCTGCAAAATTTCACATCATTCTAACAAGCCTAAGCCATTCAAATAAATCCAGCAAGTTGACATAATGAGGTGTGACACAAATTGTCACACCTAGATTCCAAAATTCATAACTCAAACACCAGGAATCCAAAATTCATGAAATTTACATGTAAATAAACATCAGCCAGTATACAATCACCACAAAAAATTTCAAGCATTTCTTTGTAACCATGAGAATTTCACAATGGATATGGCAAAGTGTACCAAAATATATCACATGTTAATCAACCCTAAGTCAAACACAATTTTCACCATGCACAACTTCAATCAATAGGTCAATAAAATTCTACAGTCAATTAGGAAGTCAACAAAAAAAACCACACATTTTTCTGATCATTTAAACATTTTTTATGAATTTTTTAATGTGTTTATGATTTTTCTAATAATTATTTGGAATTAAGTTAATTAAATTAAGTGTTCAATGGCAGACCGGTAATTATCATTAGCCAGTCCAAAACGCGGCGTTAGCAATTAACGAGGTGGCGCATGGTGATTCGCTCGGCTCGGCGGGAAGCGCGATTTGAAAATTGGCAGCGAGCAGATGAACAACAGCAGCGGATTTTCCAGAATTTAAGAACAACATGAATGTTCTTCATCTCAAAATCGATTTCGCTCAAAACTCAATCAAATCTCACAAATGAATAACCGTTGGAAAGGTCTCACTCTCAGGATCTCAATTATGTCTATGATTTAACCTACAAGTTCCTAAATCTCACGGATCGATCGACTAAAGTTTCACATTCAAAGCTTCGAGTTCAGATTTCTCAACCTATAGTTCATCAATTCCTAAACTAATCACATCACTACGATCTATGATAAACAAGCTACAAAACACACATAATCACTGGCCAAATCATTAGACTCGAGTTCTAACCTTGATTTGAAGGCAATGTTGGAATCGGAGCTTTCAAGGTGTTGTGATGCGAAACAGTCGAAGAACAAGCTTCAAGGAGTAGCCTGGAACACTCAGGATCAATGGCAATGGCTTCTAGAAGGAGGAATTCGATTTCACCATGGAAGGACCTTGCTTGAACAGTCGTGAATGGTGGTGAATTTGAGATGAATCTTCACAAACAGATGAGGTAGATGATGAATGAAGTTTGCAGCAAGAAGAATTTCGAAAGTTGATCAAGAATTGAGGAAGTTCTTGTCAATTTTTGGTTTTGGTGTTCTTGAGAATTTGAGAGAATTTCAAGAATTTGAGATCTGATTTTGGGAAATGTGTTTCTCTGTTATGATTTAGATGTGATTAGGATTATATACCCTTGCTTAATCCAAGCTTAAACCATCTAATTAGCCAATTGGAAATGATTAGTGAAATGGCTAATTTTTTAAGTTAGGGACAAAATGGTACTTTCACATATAAGCCAATGCCAGCTCATTGACAGCTCACACACTCTCAAAATGACATGTGTGAGCTGTTGCAACTTGTTTCACCTTCATTGGATGAGTATTTTGGAAATTCACTATGTGGTGGCACTTTGTCCATTTTTGCAATTTCATTTTACAAGTCAAATTCCAAACCACAAGGCCTAGCCATGTTATGATGATTCCAACAACTTTCAAATACCATTTATGAGGTGTTGCAAAAATCCCCACTCAAAATTCCAATTATTTCACAAGTTGGACAATTTTGCCCCTGGTTCATTTAACTGTCCAGTTGAAATTTGACTTTTTGCATTGACCATTTTTGAGAAAATCCAATTATGCACCATGAAAGTACATGTCAAATGGAGTTTGTGCATATAAAGAACTTCCAATTTGGACACTCCATGTGGAAATTATGGCCTCCTGATTATGGGTCATTTCTGAAATTCACTGAGCCATAATTTGCCAACCATACATGGGATTTTCAAGTTCTTGGACTTTTTGGAAAGGTGAGAACAAGATCTACAACTTTCATGTTGAACAAATTTTCATTTGAAGCTTCCTTGGACACGTGGTCTTGAGGTCAAAAACTTTCCATTTTTGGAAACTTCAATTACAAGTCACTTTCTATTTTTGGCAGTTTTTGTCCTGACTTGATTTTCTCCATTCTTAAGCTTTGAGATGTCAAATAACACTTGTTCCAACATGAATGAAGTGTATCCAACTCATTTCCACCTCCAAATCCATCAGATCATGTACAGTTGACCACAGTTGACTTTTTCATCTGATAGATGAATCTGGCAATGCATAGATCAATCTGAGCTCCAATCTTCAACTGAAATGGCCCAAGGGTGAAACCCTAGCCTCAATAAGCACAATATAACCATAGAATGAACCCCATAACCATCATAGACCCCCTCTCCTGATCATGCCCTAATTGGCCCAATGCAACTGATTAGGGTTGACCAATGGTCAAAACCCTAATCTCAAGGAATCTGCTTCAACACTCCTGATGAAATCAAACCATGATGATGATGATGTATCATTGCAATCAAGATGAAAACCAACATCCATTGAGAACCATGAAACCCTAATTTGACAGCCCAATCCTCAGATGGCCCATGATCAGTCAATAAAACCCTAGGCTTGCACTTTTGACTTCTTCATCTTCTGATCAAGACTTGGGATAGTGGCTTGCACAATGTAACCACATGATATGCAATATGAAATGCCTAATGACCTAAAATGATATGTACAATGTTAATGCTAGCCCCAAGAGAGGAGGGCAAATTTTGAGGTGTTACAGCTGCCCCTATTCAATCCACTATGAACCTGTCGATACGAATAGCCTCGGCTTTCGGATGATCAGGGTGAAGAGTGATTGAATACCAAGAACAGACGAACAATTTGCACTCTGATGGGAAAATAATTAACAACGCCTGTCAGCATCGACGAAGAACACAATTTTGAAACAATCCGTCGGGAACGGAAAAGTCGGCTTGAACCCCAAAACATAAACGTCGACCTGGATGCCAAAATAAATGGTAACGCAGGGATAACTATGGCCTGAACACCACACATCCGCTCGGGATTATCATTTCTTTTTCTTTTTATGTTTTTCTTGAACCCCGAAATTTCTGATAATCTCTCTTTTTCTTATTTTCTTGGACCCCGAAATTTTCTTTTGCGCAAATGATCCTCGGATCACCGCATTCTTGAACCCCAAAAATTCTTCAGCACTCCTTTTTGCCAAAATAATGAACCCCAATCTCCGATTTGAACCCCAGTCGCCTGATGATAACTCGCGATCGCCAATATGAACCCCATTCTCCAGAAAATGCCGCAACATCTCCTTTTCTCCATTTGAACCCCGTCTCCAGAAAATGCCTCAACATCTTCTTTTCTCCATTTGAACCCCGTCTCCAGAAAATGCCTCAACATCTTCTTTTCTCCATTTGAACCCCAGAAAATGCCTCAACATTTCCTTTTCTCCAATCCCTCGTGATAATTCCGCTGGCAACGTCGGAAATAACACCAAACCACTCTGAGGGCGACATGTCAGAGGGTAAACCTTCATAAAGAAGGTAGCATGTGCAACTCTTCCTCAGAAGACACCTATAACGAACTCCATTAGCCTCAGCCAGAGTCTAAGGTAACACATGAACAGAAGATAATCCTAAGGACCTCATCCCGGATATAATCTTCAACTCCATCTCCATTTGAACCCCGAAAATACCTCAGCACTTCCTTTTCTCCACTCGAACCCCAGAAAATACCTCAGCATTTCCTTTTCTCCATTTGAACCCCGTAAAATCGCGCTGATCGCATAACGTCCTTCGATTTCATTTCCATCTCCGTCCGATAGAAAAATTTCCTCCAATATCGCACTACTGGGGAACATTGCTTTGATCAAACCAGGAGGCTAAACTCCTTGGAGTAACACCTTTACCGTCTGGCCAAAACCACTTCTTCAAACGGTAGCCACAGCTTGAGACTAGCCTATGCTTGCAATGGTGCATGATTGATTTTTTCTGCGTAATGCTCCATAATTATGGAAATGCTACGCGATTATTTATTTTTCTATGCAATATGCCATGTTATTTTTTCATGATGAATGCATAAAAAGGTATCCCCCTCAAGGGACTCTTCTGAGGAGCACGAGACACTCCGTTGAGGAACTCGACAATACTCCGATCTCCACCCTGCTGGGGAATACCACTGCTGCTGGAAAAAGGTAACCCTTGCTGGGGGAAGAACCTCCTTTGCACCCGATCCACTCGAGAAACTGCTGGGGATAAGAACCACCAACGCTCTGTGGGGATACAACAGTCTTTGACTTGCTGGGGATATCAATCCCGACTCTGCTTTGGGAACCCTCACAGATACCTGATGACTTCACTGGGGAAATGCTCACAGATACTCCGCTGGGGAAATAGCAATCTCCAGGCCTGAGACTGGGGAAAACACTAATTTGACACCTGCTGGGGATAACCATCCTGACCCTGCTAAGGAAGCGAATGCTACTCCGCTGGGGACAACCCATGCAATCCATAGGTAAATACACTCAGCTGGGGATGCACACTGCTGGAGATATATTTCATTGAAACCCGCTCCACTCGGGGATAGCTACCCTCGGGCTTGGCCGCTGAGGAAACACCATCGTAAACCCGCCGGGGATAACCATCTTGACTCGGCTGGAGAAATCCACAGACCTGGGATCTGCTGGGGAGCTAGTCCTATGATTCTGCTTGGGGACCTAGCTGGGAAATGAGAAAAATTGGTACAATGCACCCGTCGACTCGTCGAACTCTGGTATCCACCTCCCAATCTCGCATCGGCTTTCCTCTTCTGAGAATTCCCAGACTCGTCTGGACCTTTTCTGCTCCATCATCTTGTATTCCGAATCGCTCCGCGCCCGACGGAAAGCGTACTCCTGGGATTTATACATACTTTTCAACTTTCCGACTTTGAAGAGTCTTCTTGGTTAATTTCAAAGGTCGTCGGACGTCTCAACGTCTCTTCGTCATCGCTTCTCCAATTCACCTGTTCATTCCTGATCAGACTCTGCGGGGAATTCTACAGACCTTCAAATCTTCCGATTTTGAAGAGTCTTCTTGATTATCATCAAAGATCGTCGTACGTCTCAACGTCTTTCGTCGTTCCTTCATATTCGCTCGTCCCTGATTGGACTCCATGGGGATTTGTTTTCAACAAATGCTTCCACATCACAACCTGCAAGTGGGTGAAAATATCTAATAGTACCTGCAAAACAGATCGTTAGATAAAACCGTGCCCCAGACGTGTCAAGATTTTAACACTTGGGTCACCCAACCTTCTGAATAAGATTTCAAGCTTTCAATCTTATAAACATGCATTGGAAGGGACCTGTATGTCTTAAAATGCAAGATTCTTTATCAAAAATATCTGGATGTTTTTGCAATCAAAGCGGTAATGAAAAACAAAAACAAAAATATTTGACTGAATATGCATTGTATTGATTGGAAAAGTGTGGCTCAAATTGAGCAATACAAAGGAAGCAATTCCTGAAAAGAGGTAATTGCGCACAAAAGGAAAAATCTATCCTAATGGCAATGTGAAACCCGTGATCTCATCGAGTTCCAACTCGGTTACACCCCATATGTCCTCAGACTCTCCGTGCTTTCTGCCTTCTGAACAAGACGTTTCTGATTGATCCCTACCGGGTATTATCCATGATGCCTTAACCAAAGCGCAAACGATCATGCGAGACGTAGTTGTTCGTTTCAATCCCTCTTTTGCCTGAACCGCCCTTTCGGGTTTTCAGTCCACCGGGATACCCTTTTTTTGCCCAAGTCGCCTTTTCAGGTTTTCGACTTGCCGGGTGTACATTTTTTCATTTTTCCCTAATTTTTGCCCGAACCTTTCTTTCTGTTTTTTGGTTCGCCGGGATGCCCATTTTTGCCTGGACTATTTTATTCTTCTCGTCCAGCGGGTCTATTTACACGAAGTATTTTTTAACTGCGTCCGCATTCACAGGGGATGGAAAATCCTCGCCATCCATGGTCGTTAACAACAAGGCTCCTCCAGAGAAAACCTTCTTGACCACGAATGGACCTTCATAATTCGGTGTCCATTTGCCCCTTCGATCGTTTTGAGGAGGAAGGATCATTTTCAGCACCATATCACCCACGTGATATACCCGAGGTCGCACCTTCTTGTCAAAAGCACGCTTCATCCGCTGCTGGTACAACTGCCCATGACAGATGGCCGCTAGCCTCTTTTCTTCAATCAGGCTTAACTCTTCATACCGGGTCCTTACCCATTCAGCCTCTTGCAACTTTACGTCCATCAGGACTCTCAAAGAGGGAATCTGAACCTCAACAGGTAATACCGCCTCCATTCCGTATACCAACGAGAAAGGAGTTGCCCCAGTAGATGTGCGTACCGACGTTCGATACCCATGTAATGCAAACGGCAACATTTCATGCCAGTCTTTGTAGGTTACCACCATTTTCTGCACAATCACACCGTCGGTGCCTTCAAACGTTATCCGGGCAACAAAAGCTTATTCACCTTAACCTCCCCATCAGACATCAGAATCCGTTCGGATTCAGGGTCAGGCCCCTCCTCCGGGATCGGTTACTCTCAATCTTTCGATTGGAGCACCTCGAGATGTCCTCATCAGGGAACTCAAACTTCATCGGTTGATAATCCTCAATGGGTTGCGGAGCGATGTAATCAGACAATACACCCCTTGATTGCTTTCTGAGCGGTATATCGAATATCGTATTCAATCAAAATCATTGGCCCTTTCGCAACCCATCCGGTCATTGCTGGCTCTTAGATATGTACTTGATCAGATCCATCTTGAAATCCACAAAGTGGTATGAACCAGCATATACTGTCTCAGTCGGCGAGCAGCCTATGCCAAAGTACATCAAGTTTTCTCGAACAGTGAATGTATTGTTTCACAGTCGGTAAACTTTTTGCTAAGGTAAATTGCATGCTCTTTTCGACAAGACTCGTCATGCTGACCCACTTCACCTCGTAAACCCCTCGAAGGCCGTCAAGCACAGATTAACAATCGCTCCTTCCACGGAAGGTATCAGAATCAGAGGTTCCTGCAACTTTCTTTTATTTTTCAATGCCCCTTGGCAATCATTATTTCGCCTGACCGTTTGATCTCTTTTTTTTTTCTCTTGAATGGGTTCCCACGTGGCTGTTAGATGAGATGTGAACCATGACAGGTAGTTCAATCTTTCTAAGAAACCACGAACCTCTCTCCTTACTTTTTCGATTCAGGCGTTTCTCTTATTGTTCTTTTTTTTTTTTTTTTTTTTTTGCAGGATGAACCTCGATTCCTCTTTTCCACTCACAATGAACCCCAGCAACTAACCGGACCGCACTCTGATAGTGCACTCACTTGAATTCAACCTCAGTTTGAATTGTCTCAACCGGTCAAACGACTTGGCCAGATCTTCCAGATGCCCCTCTTCTACTTGGGACTTTGCTATCATGTCATAGCATAGCATTCGATTTCATGATGAATCATATCATGAAACAAAGTCACCATGGCTCTCTGATACAGGCACTGGCGTTCTGCTTCTCTAGAGGACAGTCTTCTCTCCCTGGCAGCTTGTGCACAACGACACCGGTATCCGACCCTGGCATATCCTGACACAACCAGGCGACGGTGTCCACATGCTCTCGATTTGCCTCTGAAGCGGCCCTAATTTTTTTCTTCCTGACCTCGGCGGTGCTTGGAATAACAATCTCGCATCGCCCTCGAGCGGCTGAATCACCCTCTCCTCTTGTTTCAACAACCTGGCTAATTCCAGCAGATCACAATCTTCTTCGTCTTCTTCTTCAGCAAGATAGATTGGATTGTCGAAGTCATATGAGGTGTAACCAAATTGTTATCAACGAGATACGAAGAATTATTTTTCGACTTTGGGACGAGACAAATCAAAAAAAGAGAAAAATGAAAATAAACATTGCCATTTTTATTTGTTTTTAAACTGCAAAAATAAATGAAAAACAGGGAACACCGCTTTTTGACTGAAAAACATCCATTTATTAATGATGCAGAAAATGCAAATTTAAACATGAGGTGGCCCTTACAATGGACCATTACGTGTCGGGCAACACGTATGGCTTTCATGCAGATAAAGTCTGAAAACAAGAAATCATTACTCTTCCGGACGAGTGACAGTGATGATCTTTTTTAGGCCTTCCAGCTTCCTGGTACGCACGGCGTTATCCAACCATCAAACTTGCAGTTACTGTCAGTTTCTTTACCCACTGCACAGGCGTGATCCAAATCTTCAGCAATTGCACTCACCATCGCCTGACCATGTGCAGGCATGGGATTAGCATTAACATTCGGTGATGGCGCAAAATTGATAGCCTTGGAGTCTACCAGATCCTGGACAACGTTCTTGAATGCTCTACAGCCCTCAATGTTATGCCCCGGTGTTCCAGAATGAAATTCACACTGGGCGTTCTCATCATAATTAGGAGGCCTCTGATCTGATCTCATCGGAACCATCGCCCTCGGCTGAACCAACCCAAGATCCATCAACTTTTTGAACAGAACAGCGTATGTCACGGGCGGCTTGTCAAAATGGCGATCAATCCCTTTTCCTTTCACCTGGTACCCGGCTCTCTGTTGAGGTGGCTGACGTTGTTGTCGTACTGACTGATTACCAGCAGGGATGGTTACCGCAGCAGTGTGCTGGTAGTAACGATCCCTACCGTGTCCTCCTTGGGCATACACAGCACTGGATTCCCCGTCATTCTTCCTTTGGCCATTTCCGAAGGGCTTCTTCGACCCTGATGACGAAGCATTACCTTGTATCTTCCCCATTTTCAGCCAACTTTCAATTCTCTCCCCAGCCACCACAATGTCAGCAAAGTTGGTTACAGGACAACCCACCATCCTTTTAGCAAAAACCCCTTGCAGGGTCCCCATAAACAAATCAGACATTTCACGATCAACGAGAGGAGGTTGAACTCTCGCAGCCAGTTCTCTCCACCGCTGGGCATACTCCTTGAATCCTTCATTATTTTTCTGAGACATACCCTGCAGCTGGGTACGGCTCGGAGCCATGTCAGCATTAAACTGGTACTGCTTGAAGAAAGCATCCCCAAGATCCTGCCAGTTCTTTATATCAGACGATTTCAGCTTAGTATACCATTCCAGGGAGCCTCCGGACAGGCTGTCCTGGAAGAAGTACATCCACAATTTCTGGTCCATCGTGTACGCAGATATCTTGCGGACAAAAGCTTGTAAGTGCGTCTCTGGGCAAGAACTCCCGTTATATCTGTCAAAACTGGGCGCCTTGAACTTCTGTGGGATCACAATCCCCTTTACCAGCCCCATGTTAGACATATTCACTACTCCGGGCGTGGCATAACTCTCCAAGACCTTAATCTTTTCAGCCAGCAGCTGAATCTCCTTATTCTGAGGTGGAGCATTATACGGCACAAACGGCTCGTTCTGCATCGAGAACTGGTCAGCCTCCCTGTCTTCCTCCTGATCTTCGTCGAACCCATAAAACGGAGGCACAAAATTGTCTTTCATATTCTGACCCGGTTGGCCACCCGCACCACCAAGACCACCAGCATTATTCACGAGACCCACAGTCGTCCTCTTTCCGCCGTCTCGAGATCCCTGCCCCTGGTTGGAGACTCCATCCAGGTTAACCCCACTGTTTGCTGCAGAAGCCCGCTCGAGCTTCTCGACTTTGTCTGCTAACGCTTTCTGACCAACTGCGAAACCTTGCATTATGTTGATCAGCTCGTTCATTTTATCTTTTAGCTCAAGCATATCTGCGCTGGGAAGTTCCATGAGTCTGGGAGTATTTCTTCTGGTATAATATCTGTGAGGGCGTGTTGAGTGCAAGGGTACTGTTCTTCGAGCGCGAGCAATGATTCCTGTCACAAACAAGCACGTTAGTAACAAACACCTGCAAAATAAAACACAGTTATTATGATTAATGCATGGATGCAGTGTCTATCCATATGAAGGACACTTTGTCTCTCGATCCTGGCATCATTGAGACAAATAATAATCCGGCATCAATATTCTGATATTCGGCATCTGATTTTATCGTGCAGATCGGAGATATGTGATTCAGCATGATACCCCCAACCATGTGTGTGCTTGTGTGAGTGCATACGGTAAAGCAAATAAAGCTTGAAGATCAAATACTGAATGAAAAGAACCATCACATAACCAAAAGCGCACAAACAGTGCCATAGTCATACATCAAGTCAAATAAAGTCAAATACAATCTTCCAGAATCAGGAAAGGAATACAAGCAAGTAGATTCCGTCAACAAGCCTGACGGTAATCCAACACAAATAAAAGATCTAGCTAGATGAGGGTCCCACAGATGGCCCTATCTCATCTTCCATCCTCGCGAACTCTGCGGCGAACCTGAGCTCGGTGTTCTCCTGCTGCAGTCTCCCCACTTCCTTCTGACGAATCTTCATCTGCCTGAAGTAGTGGTCTCTCTCTGCCATATAGTGATCTCTCTCAGCGGTGATCTTCAGATTCTCCGCTTCCTTAACCTTCAGCTTGGTCTCCCACTCAGCAACAATCCTCAGATTCTCTGACTCTTTAACCCTCAGTTTTGCCTCCCATTCAGCAATAAGAACCTGGACTCTGTCATCCCTCTGACCTTTCACCAAGATTTGCCTTCTCTTCTCATCTTCAATAACCTTCGAAGCTCTAGCCAATCTCTCTTTGGTGATGTCATGCTCCCGGTTGGACGATGCTAAGGCCTGGCTAATCTTCCCATAATAGGCCGTATCCATCTCAAAGCGCTTGGCTTCCAAGGCATGTCACTTGTCTTGATCTTCCATCTTTTCCTTGAGCTCCTGATTAACCCTCTGAACCCGAGCGACACTCATCTCCAATTCTGTCTTCTCTACAAGCAACTGATCTCTCTCCCGTTTCATCTCCAAAAACTCATTCATACTAACAGTAGAAGGCGTCTCCTCAATCAACGGATACCAAGGATCGATCATCGGAAATGGTAGACAAGTAAGCTCCACTCTCTTGCTGAGCCAGTCATCGAACGGAGGAAAAGATCTGTTATTAGCTCTACCCCAAGAAACCTTACCTTTCCTTTGAATGCTGCGCCATGCCTCAGCTATCTGCTTCACCCTGGCCTGATTGCCCTCAACTGGGAAGTACACAGATTCCTGAACATCACTCTTGTATGGTGGAAGCTCCAAAGCAAATCCCATCTGCCTCTTAAGAAGTGTCGGGTTATAGTTAATGCAACCCTGAACTCCTATAAGCGGTACATTGGGAAAACCCCTGCAACTGCAGATAAAATCCTGTCCAACCCCACTACTGTGAGTCCAATCTATGTCCTTAGCCCTCAAACCCATCAGTTTGGTCGCCCAATTAACATTCTGGCCCAGAAGAACAAAAGCACCCTTGGATGGTAAGTAACCCATAAACCACTTGAATAGTAACTGTGCACAACATCGAATCAATCCCCCACGCCTCTTCTCATTCCGGTTGTGAACCGAATAATAGACATCTCCAATCAAGGTGGGAATAGGATTTCCTCGAACAAACAAGCGAATGGTGAAGTGAGGATCAGACCTCATAGCTCTTATCCCTGACCAGGGAGAGCTTCTGACAAATGAGCATGGGTCCAGAATGGGGGAACCCTTCTATACTCAGAGACTCTGACACAATGTGCACTGCACAAGATCTTGGGCTTGTGATCTCAATGCTACAACCATGTAATGGGAGCAAGGAGAAGACTCAACTGAATAGTGGGGGATAGATTGCATATCCCTACCTTCCACCAATTGCCTTGATTAAGGACTTTACCTGCTTAGGCACAATATTAAACAATCACAAACATTGCCTCTTAAGGAGGACTTCAGACAGTTTGCCCGGTCAAATAACAGACCGGGTCTCCAGACTACATGAAGTTAGGAAGTTATACCTCAATGCAAGTTGCTTAAGCAAAGCAAAGCAAAAGTTCACAAGGAACTGAGCAACTAAAAGTACCTGGAAACAGTCAAACACAGTTAGTACTCAGACAGACAAAAATAAACAGCAAGTATTAATCCGTCAGACTATACAAACTAATGCACAACAAAGGCAAGCTATGAGCTCAAGCCCAAACTTCACAACCTACAAAACAAAGTTATGTTAGCGTACAAACATCAAACAACATCAATTGAATTGACTTGGATCATTCTCCATAAGCATTGCACCTTTTCATCCTGAAAACTCAATCAAATGTTAGAAACTAGACCACTAGGCCAAGCCTAGGGTCCAAAGGCAAGAAAAATTCCTAAACAGCAAGGGATATCCAACCAAAGTCAAATTAATGTCAAACAAGAGCCAACACAATTAGTCCCATGTCCATATCATTCATCATGTTCCTTTTATGCACAAAACAAATCAAACTAGTTCAAATGGAACACCAAACATCCAAACAGAACTATTGCATTCAAATCCATATCAAAACAAATCCAAAAAATCTCAAATAAATTACACCTAAACAGGACATATCCTAGGTCTAGCATGTCAAATTTTAGCTTAATTGGACAAAGGAAACCATGTCAATGAAAATCAACAAAAACAGACACAATTACATGCTCCAAATCACAACATCAACACATGCATTCACTTCAAAAATTCATAATTCAATGAAAACAATAAAGAAATGACTGGGACCAAAAGCATCATGTTCTATCATGTGTCTATAACCAGCAAGCCAAATTTCATGTTCATTCAATACCATATGAGCATTTCATATAATATCTACAAACCTATGTCACACAAGCTTGCACAATTGACCAACAGAGATGAAAAATAGCAATCAATTTGAAAATTCCACATAAAATTCCACAAAAATTCACATAGCTTCTTAACATGTTAATGAACACCCCTGCAAAATTTCACATCATTCTAACAAGCCTAAGCCATTCAAATAAATCCAGCAAGTTGACATAATGAGGTGTGACACAAATTGTCACACCTAGATTCCAAAATTCATAACTCAAACACCAGGAATCCAAAATTCATGAAATTTACATGTAAATAAACATCAGCCAGTATACAATTACCACAAAAAATTTCAAGCATTTCTTTGTAACCATGAGAATTTCACAATGGATATGGCAAAGTGTACCAAAATATATCACATGTTAATCAACCCTAAGTCAAACACAATTTTCACCATGCACAACTTCAATCAATAGGTCAATAAAATTCTACAGTCAATTAGGAAGTCAACAAAAAAAACCACACATTTTTCTGATCATTTAAACATTTTTTATGAATTTTTTAATGTGTTTATGATTTTTCTAATAATTATTTGGAATTAAGTTAATTAAATTAAGTGTTCAATGGCAGACCGGTAATTATCATTAGCCAGTCCAAAACGCGGCGTTAGCAATTAACGAGGTGGCGCATGGTGATTCGCTCGGCTCGGCGGGAAGCGCGATTTGAAAATTGGCAGCGAGCAGATGAACAACAGCAGCGGATTTTCCAGAATTTAAGAACAACATGAATGTTCTTCATCTCAAAATCGATTTCGCTCAAAACTCAATCAAATCTCACAAATGAATAACCGTTGGAAAGGTCTCACTCTCAGGATCTCAATTATGTCTATGATTTAACCTACAAGTTCCTAAATCTCACGGATCGATCGACTAAAGTTTCACATTCAAAGCTTCGAGTTCAGATTTCTCAACCTATAGTTCATCAATTCCTAAACTAATCACATCACTACGATCTATGATAAACAAGCTACAAAACACACATAATCACTGGCCAAATCATTAGACTCGAGTTCTAACCTTGATTTGAAGGCAATGTTGGAATCGGAGCTTTCAAGGTGTTGTGATGCGAAACAGTCGAAGAACAAGCTTCAAGGAGTAGCCTGGAACACTCAGGATCAATGGCAATGGCTTCTAGAAGGAGGAATTCGATTTCACCATGGAAGGACCTTGCTTGAACAGTCGTGAATGGTGGTGAATTTGAGATGAATCTTCACAAACAGATGAGGTAGATGATGAATGAAGTTTGCAGCAAGAAGAATTTCGAAAGTTGATCAAGAATTGAGGAAGTTCTTGTCAATTTTTGGTTTTGGTGTTCTTGAGAATTTGAGAGAATTTCAAGAATTTGAGATCTGATTTTGGGAAATGTGTTTCTCTGTTATGATTTAGATGTGATTAGGATTATATACCCTTGCTTAATCCAAGCTTAAACCATCTAATTAGCCAATTGGAAATGATTAGTGAAATGGCTAATTTTTTAAGTTAGGGACAAAATGGTACTTTCACATATAAGCCAATGCCAGCTCATTGACAGCTCACACACTCTCAAAATGACATGTGTGAGCTGTTGCAACTTGTTTCACCTTCATTGGATGAGTATTTTGGAAATTCACTATGTGGTGGCACTTTGTCCATTTTTGCAATTTCATTTTACAAGTCAAATTCCAAACCACAAGGCCTAGCCATGTTATGATGATTCCAACAACTTTCAAATACCATTTATGAGGTGTTGCAAAAATCCCCACTCAAAATTCCAATTATTTCACAAGTTGGACAATTTTGCCCCTGGTTCATTTAACTGTCCAGTTGAAATTTGACTTTTTGCATTGACCATTTTTGAGAAAATCCAATTATGCACCATGAAAGTACATGTCAAATGGAGTTTGTGCATATAAAGAACTTCCAATTTGGACACTCCATGTGGAAATTATGGCCTCCTGATTATGGGTCATTTCTGAAATTCACTGAGCCATAATTTGCCAACCATACATGGGATTTTCAAGTTCTTGGACTTTTTGGAAAGGTGAGAACAAGATCTACAACTTTCATGTTGAACAAATTTTCATTTGAAGCTTCCTTGGACACGTGGTCTTGAGGTCAAAAACTTTCCATTTTTGGAAACTTCAATTACAAGTCACTTTCTATTTTTGGCAGTTTTTGTCCTGACTTGATTTTCTCCATTCTTAAGCTTTGAGATGTCAAATAACACTTGTTCCAACATGAATGAAGTGTATCCAACTCATTTCCACCTCCAAATCCATCAGATCATGTACAGTTGACCACAGTTGACTTTTTCATCTGATAGATGAATCTGGCAATGCATAGATCAATCTGAGCTCCAATCTTCAACTGAAATGGCCCAAGGGTGAAACCCTAGCCTCAATAAGCACAATATAACCATAGAATGAACCCCATAACCATCATAGACCCCCTCTCCTGATCATGCCCTAATTGGCCCAATGCAACTGATTAGGGTTGACCAATGGTCAAAACCCTAATCTCAAGGAATCTGCTTCAACACTCCTGATGAAATCAAACCATGATGATGATGATGTATCATTGCAATCAAGATGAAAACCAACATCCATTGAGAACCATGAAACCCTAATTTGACAGCCCAATCCTCAGATGGCCCATGATCAGTCAATAAAACCCTAGGCTTGCACTTTTGACTTCTTCATCTTCTGATCAAGACTTGGGATAGTGGCTTGCACAATGTAACCACATGATATGCAATATGAAATGCCTAATGACCTAAAATGATATGTACAATGTTAATGCTAGTCCCAAGAGAGGAGGGCAAATTTTGAGGTGTTACAACATGGAAAGACAAAGAAGGAATACAAGGAAGTACAACTTCAGACAGCCCTATTTGAAAGAGTTAAGGAATCTGACATCCTATGTATTAGATCCCTTGGGTTTCAAAGCTCGTTTTGGGAAGCTTTTTCCTCTTCTGACTACTCAGGTGGATGAAGGGTTGATGAGCGTGTTGGTGCAGTTCTATGATCCTCTATACCGTTGCTTCACGTTTCCGGACTTTCATCTTTTGCCTACCCTTAAGGAGTATGCCTATCTTGTGGGTATACCTATTCTGGATCAGTTGCCGTTCAGTGGCTTGGAGAGTATTCCTACTTCTCAAGAGATTGCTGACCTTTTGCACATAGATGAATCTCTGATTGGTGCTCATATGACTATCAAAGGTGGAATTCAAGGTCTCCCTTCTGAATTCCTCATTGCTCAAGCTACTGTTTATGGGAAGGCCATGAGTGAGGATGCCTTTGAAGCCATATTTGTACTTCTTATCTATGGATTGGTATTGTTCCCCAACATCGACAAATTTGTGGATGTGAACGCTATTAGGATCTTCTCTGCTCTTAATCCCGTTCCGACTCTGTTGGGTGATACCTATTTCTCTTTGCATATGAGGAATACAAAGGGTGGTGGTGCCATTGTGTGCTGTTTGCCTCTGTTGTATAAGTGGTTTATTTCTCACTTACCTCAGACGGTCGCTTTCAAGGAGAACAAGGGATGTCTACGGCGGTCTACGAGACTTATGTCTCTCACTAATGATGATATCTCTTGGTATAACCGTGTATATGATGGTGTGTAGATTATTGATTCTTGTGGTGAATTCTCCAATGTGCCTCTTCTTGGTACATGTGGTGGGATTAACTACAACCCTGTTTTAGCACGTCGTCAGCTTGGGTTCCCCCTAAAGGATAAACCTAATAACATTCTGTTAGAAGGTGTGTTCTTTCAGGAGGGTAAAGATCCCCAAGGCTTGAAAGCCAGAATGGTTCACGCTTGGCGCAAGGTTCACAAGAAAGGAAGGAAGGAGTTGGGTCCTAAGAATTGCATTGCTTTGGAGCCATATAATGATTGGGTAAGGAAGAGAGCATATGGGTATCTCATGCCTTACGATTATCCGAGACCTACACCTTTGGTTGTGGCTGGGCCTTCAACCCTCCCTAACCAAGGAGTAGAGGAGTTGAGAGACGAAGACCTTTCACGTGCCTGGATCCGTGAAAGGGAAGAGTTGCTTCAACAGATTAAGGAGAAAGATGATATGATTGAGTTCCTCGAGCATCAGGTCATTGATGATCCTGATGATGCATGAACTTCTCTACTTCCTCAGTCTTCCAAGTTCTGGAAAAGGAGGTATGACCGACTCGCCAAAGAGAAGGCGGATATGGAAGCAGCCTATGAGAGAGAGAGTTGAAGAAGCTTCGTGCAGCTTATCTTCCTGTGTCCCGAGTTTCTAGGGATCCATAGGATGATTATTTTCCTTTTCTCTTGTAATACGATTGACAAACGCTGTACTTCTTTTCCCTGATGATATATGATGAGATATTTCCAAATGCGATAAAATGCTTAATATTTCCAAAGTTGCAAATAAAACCCAAAAGTTCCTTTGAAATAAAAACAAATCATATGCATCAGCATTGCATGCATCATATGCATAAGCAGGTGTTGTTCCCAGCCTCTGGTCTTGTGGTCTAACTCTGTGCTCTTCATTTATTTTGAAGACAAGCTGACTCACCGGTACTACACCAGAGCCAACTCTTCCAGATTGATGGATCACCTAGAGCAAGAGAACCGTAAACTCAAGGAAGAAGTCGCCAGACTGAGTGCTTTGATGGAATCGTTCCTAGCTGCTCAGAATCAGTCGTCTCCAACACCTTCAACTCCTCCCCAGAGGACAGTCATCTCTGAGATTGTTTCCTCAACAGTGCCTGCAGCCAGTGCACATTTCGCTCCGACAGCTATGCCAACCGGGTTTCCGTGGGGGATGCCTCCCAATTTCATGCCTGAGGGCCCTGCTCAAACTTTTGCTTCTATGCCGGCATCTAGCCCGGTCCTTGCTATTCCTCATCCTGTCGTGCATACCGTGCCTAGGGTAGACGACACCATCTATCATTCTGAGCCGTCTTAGGGCCCAAATGTTCATGAGAAGATGGATGCTATGAATGACCAATTTCTTGAGATGCGCAAGGAATTGAAGAATCTTAGAGGAAAAGATCTGTTTGGCAAGTCTGCTGCCGAATTATGCTTGGTTCCCAATGTGAAGATTCCGATGAAATTCAAAGTCCCTGACTTTGAGAAGTACAAAGGGAATACTTGTCCTCTCAGCCACCTGGTCATGTACGCCAGGAAAATGTCAACTCAGACGGATAATGACCAGTTGCTTATCTATTACTTTCAAGATAGTTTGCCCGGTGCAACTCTGAGATGGTATATGGGGCTTGACAGTGCGAACATCCGTTCCTTCAATATCCTTGGCGAAGCCTTCGTCAAGCAGTACAAGTATAACGTGGATATGGCTCCCGATAGAGATCAACTAAGGGCCATGTCCAAGAAGGACAAGGAAACGTTCAAGGAGTACGCCCAGAGGTGACGAGAGTTGGCAGCTCAGATTGTGCCTCCGCTAAAAGAGAAAGAAATGACCAAGATCTTTCTGAAGACCTTGAGTTCATTCTATTATGAGCGGATGATTGCTAGCGCTCCTTCTGACTTCACCGAGATGGTGAACATGGGGATGCGTCTAGAAGAGGGGGTTAGAGAAGGACGTCTGACCAAAGAAGAAGGCTCTTCTGCCAAACGATATGAGGCGTTTGCAAAGAAGAAGGATGGAGAGGCACATGCTGTGACCTCCCATGTGAAATCCAGAAGACCCTCTGTGAAGAGGAAGCCTGTGCGTCCTGCCAGCAATCAGCACCAGGTGGCTCATATAGCACCTGTCTTCAGAGATAATCAGTAGTATCAGCACAACAATCAACAATCATCTCAGCAATATCAACAACAACATCGTCCTCAGCAGCAAGCCTATCAGCCTCGCAATAGTAATCAAACCAGCACGAGTTATGAGAGGAAGAAGATCACTTTCGATCCTATTCCGATGACATACGCAGAACTGTATCCCTCTTTGATAGAGAGGAAGTTGATTACTCCGAGAGACCCACCAGCTGTACCTGCTAACCCTCAGTGGTGGTGTAAGCCTGATTTGCATTGTGTTTACCACTCTGGTGCTCCCGGCCACGACGTGGATAACTGTTTTCAGTTGAAGACTAAGGTTCAAGACCTTATGAGGTGCAGCATTTTGTGCTTTGAGGACGTAGGTCCTAATGTTAAGAAGAACCCATTGCCCGAGCATGGGAAATCTGTCAACATGGTCCAAGGTTGCCCTGGCAAGTACAAAGTCAAATATGTCAGCCACATTCGACAATCTCTGGTTGAGTTGCATCATTTGTTGTGTGATTACAGTCACTATGAACACGATCATGATAGATGTCGAATTTGCTCTATTAACAGATTGGGTTGTCGCCAGGTGCGCAGAGATCTTCAAGAAATGCTGGACGAAGGAGTTATTGAGATCCTTCAGAATAGGAATGTTGACGAAGATGAGCCTGAGGTCAACGTAATCTCCCTAGTGTTTCGGATACCTGAACCTGTTATTATCAAATATGATGGTAGCAAGCCGAAGGTTTCTCCTTCCCTGATTATCAAGCCTGCCGGTCCTGTGCCTTATTCTTCTGAAAAGGCAATTCCCTTCCGATACAACGCTGTTGCTGTAGAAGATGGGAAAGAGGTGACTTTGCCATCCTCCTCTATTGTGAGTATTGCTGATGTCAGTGGGTTGACCCGCAGCGGTCGTGTGTTTTCCGCACCTCCGAAGCCTCAGGCTAGAGCTGATTTTGTTGAGCGCCCGGTTGGGAAGGCAGTGAATTCTCCGAATCCGGCACTTGTTGTTAAATTCTCCTCTGTACAAAAATCTCTTACTTCTGTTGGCCCTAGTGGCAATGTGAATGAAGATTGTGATGAGATGCTGAAGCTCATCAAGAAGAGTGAGTACAATGTTGTAGACCAGCTTCTACAAACGCCATCCAAGATATCCGTGTTATCTTTACTTCTGAATTCAGAACCGCATAGAGAGGCTCTGCAGAAAGTCTTGGATGTGGCATATGTCGATCATGATGTCACTATAGAACAGTTCGATAGCATTGTTGCGAACATTACTTCTTGTAACACTTTGAGTTTCTGTGACTCTGATCTCCCTGAGGAGGGAAGAGACCACAACTTGGCTTTACACATTTCCATGAATTGCAAAGACGGCGCCATGTCCAATGTGCTAGTGGACACTGGGTCATCCCTGAACGTATTGCCAAAATCTACTCTTTCCAGACTGTCTTATCAAGGGCCTCCCATGAGGCAGAGTGGAGTTATTGTGAAAGCTTTTGATGGGTCACGTAAGACTGTGATTAGGGAAGTTGATCTCCCAATCAAGATTGGACCAAGTGATTTCCAAATTACCTTCCAGGTTATGGAAATTCACCCATCATATAGCTGTCTCCTAGGCAGACCATGGATTCACGAGGCTGGTGTCGTGGCATCCACCCTACACCAGAAGCTGAAATTTGTTAAAAATAAGAAACTGGTAGTGGTAGGGGGAGAAAAGGCTCTCCTGGTTAGCCACTTGTCTTCCTTCTCATACATAGATGCTGAGGATGAAGTTGGAACTCCTTTCCAAGCTTTATCTATAGCTGAGCCTGTTGAGAAGAGAACTCCTTCATTTGCTTCCTATAGATATGCGAAATTGGCCATTGAGTGTGGTGCAATTGCTGGTCTAGGAAAAATGATTGAGCTGGAAGATAACAAGTCCCGGGCTGGCATAGGCTTTTCTTCTGGGGTCTTCAATGAGAAAGGGCTGTTCAAGAGTGGAGGTTTCATCCACACTAGTCAGGAGGAAGAAGCTGCTGCTGTCTTGGAAGAGGATGCAGAGGACTGTGGCAATTTTGTCATCCCTGGAGGGATCTGCAACAATTGGGTCGCTGTGGATGTTCCTACAGTTATCCACAAGTCAAAGTAATGTTCATTTTGTTCAAAAACCCTTCTCCCATGCCAAAAGGAGAAGTGATGACATTGTTGGCAACATAAATACAATGATATTTTCATTCAATAAATTCATGTTAAATGTTTGTTTTTCCAATTGTTTTCGCTTTTCGCTTTTTTTGCATGAAATTGGTGATCACAAAAAAACCCTAAACAAGAATAAAAATCAATTTTTTCATCTGCATAATGATTGCTTTGTTTGATTTCTAAAAAGCTTTTATATCCAAAATCATTATGTAGGTTGATTTCTAAACCCATTGAACATAATGATCCAACGCCATCTCCCAATTTTGAGTTCCCTGTATTTGAGGCAGAGGAAGATGATGTTGAAGAGATTCCTGATGAGATTACCCGTCTACTTGAGCATGAAAAGAAGATCATTCAGCCACATCTTGAGAATATGGAAACAATCAACTTGGGGTCTGATGATTGTGTGCGAGAAGTGAAGATCGGGGCACTCCTTGAAGAATTAGTCAAGAAGGGGTTGATCGAATTGCTACGAGAATATGTTGATATCTTCGCTTGGTCATATGAAGACATGCCGGGTCTAGATACAGATATTGTGCAACATTTCCTGCCTTTGAAGCCTGAGTGCATGCCTGTGAAGCAGAAGCTCAGAAGAACTCATCCTGATATGGCAGTGAAGATCAAAGAGGACGTTCAGAAGCAAATTGATGCGGGGTTTCTGGTGACTTCTACGCATCCTTAATGGGTGGCCAATATTGTGCCCGTGCCTAAGAAAGACGGAAAAGTCCGGATGTGTGTGGACTATAGAGATTTGAATAAAGCTAGTCCGAAAGATGATTTCCCTCTACCACATATTGATATGTTGGTATACAATACAACTAAATTCAAAGTCTTCTCATTTATGGACGGATTTTCCGGATATAATCAGATCAAAATGGCACCCGAGGATATGGAGAAGACAACATTCATCACACCTTGGGGAACATTCTGTTATCGAGTGATGCCCTTCGGTTTGAAGAACGCCGGAGCCACGTATCAACGAGCTATGACTACCTTGTTCCATGATATGATGCACAAGGAGATAGAGGTCTATGTTGATGATATGATTGCTAAGTCAAGAACGGAAGTTGAACATATAGAGCACTTGGTGAAGCTTTTTCAGCGTTTGAGGAAGTTTAGGCTTCGTCTGAATCCCAACAAGTGTACATTTGGAGTCCGTTCTGGCAAGTTATTGGGCTTTGTTGTCAGCGAAAGAGGTATTGAGGTCGATCCTGAAAAGGTCAAAGCAATACAAGAGATGCCTGCGCCCAAAACTGAGAAGCAAGTCCGAGGTTTTCTTGGCCGCTTGAATTATATTTCCAGATTCATATCCCACATGACTGCCACATGTGTGTCGATATTCAAGCTCCTCCGGAAAGATCAGTCTCATGATTGGACCGAGGATTTCCAGAAAGCTTTCGATAGTATCAAAGAGTATTTGTTTGAACCTCCGATCCTGTCTCCTTATGTAGAAGGAAGACCTCTGATCATGTATCTGACAGTTCTTGAAGACTCAATAGGTTGTGTCCTTGGTCAGCAAGACGAATCAGGGAAGAAAGAATATGCTATTTACTACCTGAGTAAGAAGTTCACTGATTGTGAGTCTCGATACTCAATGCTTGAGAAGACATGCTGTGCTTTGGCTTGGGTTGCTAAGCGTTTACGCCAGTATATGATAAATCATACAACTTGGTTGATATCCAGAATGGATCCAATCAAGTACATCTTCGAGAAGCCTGCTTTAACCGGGAGGATTGCCCGTTGGCAGATGTTGTTATCTGAGTATGATATCGAGTATCGAGCTCAGAAAGCTATTAAAGGTAGTATCTTGGCTGACCACTTGGCACATCAGCCGATTGAAGATCATCAGTCAGTTCAGTATGACTTCCCAGACGAGGAGATTCTGTATTTGAAAATGAAAGATTGTGATGAGCCTACACTCGATGAAGGGCCAGAGCCTGGTTCCAGATGGAGTATGGTGTTTA
Organism: Lathyrus oleraceus; assembly: GCF_024323335.1. Taxonomy (NCBI): domain Eukaryota; kingdom Viridiplantae; phylum Streptophyta; class Magnoliopsida; order Fabales; family Fabaceae; genus Lathyrus; species Lathyrus oleraceus. Next base: position 179,773,160 of record NC_066582.1, read on the forward strand.
ATGGCGCTGTAAATAAGTACGGAATTGGTATCGGGGCAGTAATCATTACTCCTCAGGGCACACATATTCCTTTTATAGCAAGGCTAACTTTCAAATGCACGAATAATATGGCTGAGTATGAAGCCTGTATTATGGGATTGGAAGAATGCATTGATCTAAGGATCAAGCATCTTGATGTTTATGGTGATTCGGCCCTCGTTGTTAATCAGATCAAGGGTGAGTGGGAAACGAATCATCCTGGTCTTATTCCCTATAGGGATTATGCGAGGAGGATTTCAACGTTCTTTACTGAGGTTGATTTCCATCACATTCCTCGAGATGATAATCGGATGGCGGATGCTCTTGCTACGCTCGCTTCGATGATTGTGGTTAAATATTGGAATGAAGTTCCCAATATCACTGTGATGCGCTTGGACAGACCAGCTCATGTATTTGCAGTTGAAGAGGTGAAAGATGATAAGCCATGGTATTATGACATCAAGTGTTTCCTCCAGAACCAGGTTTACCCGCCTGGGGCGTCTGTGAAAGATAGGAAGACTTTGAGGAGATTGTCAGGCAGTTTCTACCTCAATGGCGAAGTGCTTTATAAGATGAATTTTGACATGGTTCTGCTCAGATGCGTGGATAGACACGAAGCAGACCTGTTGATGACTGAGGTCCATGAGGGTTCATTTGGTACTCATTCCAATGGACATGCCATGGCTAGAAAGATGTTGAGAGCAGGCTACTATTGGCTAACAATGGAGTCTGACTGCTGCAAATATGTGAAGAAATGCCATAAGTGTCAGATTTATGCGGATAAGATTCATATTCCTCTGACACTTCTGAATGTGATTTAATCACCATGGCCTTTCTCTATATGGGGAATTGACATGATTGGCATGATTGAGCCGAAAGCGTCCAATGGACACAGGTTTATTCTCGTAGCAATTGATTACTTCACCAAGTGGGTTGAAGCCGCGTCATATGCAAATATGACCAGGCAGGTGGTCGTGAAGTTTATCAAGAATCAACTCATATGCCGTTATGGTGTGCCAGATAAGATCATTACTGATAATGGATCTAATATGAATAACAAGATGATGGAAGAGCTGTGCAGTGAATTCAAGATTGTACACCATAATTCTTCTCCTTACAGACCCAAGATGAATGGGGCAGTTGAAGCTGCTAATAAAAATATCAAGAAGATTATCCAGAAGATGGTTGTCACGTACAAAGATTGGCATGAGATGCTGCCATTTGCTTTGCATGGATAACGTACATCTGTCCGCACTTCAACAGGGGAAACCCCTTTCTCTCTTGTTTATGGCATGGAGGCCGTACTCCCAGTAGAGGTGGAGATCCCATCAACGAGAGTCTTGATGGAGGCCAAGTTGACTGATGCGGAATGGGTTCAGAGTCGCTATGACCAGCTGAATTTGATTGAAGAGAAGAGATTGACTGCCATGTGTCATGGTCAGTTATATCAGCAGAGAATGAAGAAAGCTTTTGATAAGAAGGTCAAGCCTCGTGTGTTCCGAGAAGGTGACCTTGTGCTCAAGAAAGTCTTGTCTTTCGCGCCCGATTCCAGGGGTAAGTGGACTCCAAACTATGAAGGTCCATATGTTGTTAAGAGAGCCTTTTCAGGCGGTGCTTTGATACTTACAACTATGGATGGGGAGGATTTCACTCGTCCTGTGAATTCAGATGCAGTCAAGAAATACTTCGCCTAAAAATAAAAACAGAATAGCTCGCTAAGTTGAAAACCCGAAAGGGCAGCTTAGGCAAAAATGAGCATCTCGGTGGATTGAAGACCCGAAAGGGAGATCCAGGCAAAAGTTAGAGACATGAAAAAAATGAATATTTGCATCCCGCTAGATTGAGTACCTCATCCTGGGGCAATCTAGGCAAAAATTAGGGATTTGGCAAGTAACTGCATCCTGACAAGACTGTGTTCTACATCTGTCATCCGTCAGAGATTCTTGTTCATTCGTCGTCAACGGAGTTGTTAGTGTGTTGGATTTTATCCTTGATGATGTTATCTTCCTCAGATAGATCCCCAGCGGAGTTGTTAGTGTGTTGGATCTTATCTATGATGATGTTATCCCCTGGCAAGATATTGCTGTTTCCTGATATCTCTGATCCTCAGTAGAGTTGTTTGTATGGCAGATTTTACTTGTGCGATTCCTTGCTCCTCAACATGTGTGATTTCCTTGGTGAGTTTGGTACTTGGTGTTGGATCACCAGATTCCCTCATATCCCTCAGTTGGATTTCTCAGTAGAGTTTCTTTTGTGGCAGTTTTCAGTCTGCACCATGAACTCTTTTCTCCGGCTGTGACCGCTGTTTCCTCCGGAGCCGTTTGTGTTTTTCCTCCCGAGCAGAGTACATGGAAAGGTGTTTTTGCCTCCTTCCTCCTCAGCAGGTGAGAGATTTTGGTCCGTTTGACCTTTGAGAGCTTCTAGTTGGTGGTTGTATCCCCACAAAGATTTCTCACCCCTTTTTAGAGTTCACCGGCGGAGTGGTTTCCCAATAGAACTTGTTTGCGCTGTGATCCGGTTCACAGTCGGAATGATTGTTATTCATTCCCCTGCAGAGATTTTTCTGATATCTCTGATTCCCCCGTGGAGTTGCATTTGTGGCAGTTCCTGCCTATGCAATGAGCTTTGTTCCTCAGCTGGGACTGATGATTCATCCCCTAGAGATCTTGTGATTTCCTGATATCTCTGGTTCCTCGGCAAGGTCTTTGCTTCCTGGCATCTTGGATCTCCAGCAGATTGGATATTCTCCGGTGATCCTGGCTTTCTCTCTTAAGATGTAGTACCGGGTGGTCGATTCCTGGACCTGTTTGTGTTAGATATGTCTATTTGTCAGCATTCATGAAACATAAATCACGCATATACATGCATAATCATAACATTCAGATATTCATGATGCATTCTTTGCCATATATCGTTGTTTGTTGTCTCCTGCTATGTGGTGATATATTTTTCCCCAAGCAGATGTTGGTGTCTGATCCCTCCATGTATAGTCATCCCCATAAGTAGAAAGTGTCTATCTTTCCTGCCATTTCCTCACTGAGTTATATCCTCATGGACGACGGTTGTTTCCGTTTCCTCCCAACACATATATTGGGATGGTTTCCCCTATTGAGTTATATCCTCATTAGGATGAGTCTTGATTCAGATTGCCTTTTTGGTTTGACCCTAAATTGGCCTTTTGAGACTGTCTCAGTTGTTTTCCCTGTGATAGATGAATAATTGCTCACTTATCGGCAATCCTTCACCTTATCCCCAATAAGGTCGCCAGTGATTATTCACCTTATCCTCAGCAGTTTTTGTGGTTTTCTACCCAGTATTCGGTAGTTGTAAAATCCTACTTTCATCCCCTAGCAGAGGTAACCATTGTGGTTCATCCTGGTTGATGGCGGATTGTTGTGGTCTTCTACCCAGTATCTGGTAGTTGTAAATCCTATTTTCCCTCCCCATCGGAGTCTGTGCTTCCCCGCGGTATAGATGAATAATTGTTCAGTAATCGGCAATCATTCATCTTATCCCCAGCTGAGTTTGTGGTTTTCTATCCTTATGCCGGTAGTTGTAAACCCTTTGTTCTCCCCTTCGCAGAGTTAACCTTTGTTGTTCATCCTAGTCGATGACGGTTACTCTTCTGTGGTTTCCTACCCAGTATCCGGTAGGTGTAATCCCCTCCTTGACGGTTATCTTCATCCAGTAGTCGATGTTGATATTCCCTCTTTTTCCCTGGATAATTACCTTGTGGTCGCAATTTATCCCCGGCGAGTCATCTTTCGTCTACCCTGTTGTTGTTGGTAACGATTGTTTCTCTCCTGAATTGGTCATCATTATATACCTAGTTTTGGTATCCCGATGCCTATTCTCTTTCGGTCGATTTATCCTCTTAACCCAGTAACCGGTTGTGGATAATCTTCCATGCGAGTGTACTATCTACGTTTTGACGGCAATAGATAGTATATCTCATGCACTCTCTGGTCGAAACCTTTTGTTTTTCCCCAGTTGAGTAAGTTTTTCCCCATTTGCAGAGTTAATCCTTGTTGTTCATCCTTGGTTGATGACGGTTGCTTTTCCGTGGTTTTCTACCCAGTATCCGGTAGATGTAATCCCCTCTTTGTTAGTTATCATTATCCAATATTTGGTCTTGATATTCCTTCCCCCTTTTTGGATAGTTGCTTTGATTAAGCAATTTTATCCCCAGCAGGTTTCCCTCCCTTTTTCGGATAATTGCTCTGAGTAAGCAATTTTATCCCCAGTGGATCCTCTTTCATTTACCGTTTGCAGGTGATGTTTGTTATCCCCTGTTTTTGAGCATATCTCCCAGTAACCGGTGATATGTCTCCTGGATCGTTGCCTTTGTCAATGTATCCCCAGTGAGTCAGCTCTCATTTATCCTTTGTTGATAATGATTGTTTCTCCCTTTGGTCGGTCACCTATTATATGCCCAGTAACCGGTATCCCTGGTGTTCCTTCCTTTCGAGTATATTATCTATGTTCTGACGGCAATAGATAATATATCTCATGCACTCTTCGGTTGAAGCCTTTTGTCCTTCCTCAGTCGAGTAAGATTCGTATTCCCTTTGCGGAATCGAATATCCATCCTATAAACAAGATTGCGTTTCTGCTTTCTTTAGGATGATGAGTGTCTTGGGCATAAACCCCAATTCACGCCTCGATCGGTTTATCCTTTATTAACCCAGTAACCGGTTGTGGATAGTCTTCCTTTCGAGTATGTTATCTACGTTCTGACGGTAATAGATAATATATCTCATGCACTCTTCAGTTGAAGCCTTTTTTCCTTCCTCTGTCGAGTAAGATTCGTATTCCCTTTGCGGAATCGAATATCCATCCTATAAACAAGATTGAGTTTCTGCTTTCTTCAGGATGATGAGTGTCTTAGGCATAAACCCCAATTCACGCCTCGGTCGATTTATCCTTTATTAACCCAGTAACCGGTTGTGGATAGTCTTCCTTTCGAGTATGTTATCTATGTTCTGACGGTAATAGATAATATATCTCATGCACTCTTCAGTTGAAGCCTTCTGTCCTTCCTCTGTCGAGTAAGATTCATATTCCCTTTGTGGAGTCGAATGTCCATCCTATAAACAAGTTTGCATTTCTGCTTTCTTCAGGATGATGAGTGTCTTGGACATAAACCCCAATTCACGCCTCGGTCGATTTATCCTTTATTAACCCAGTAACCGGTTGTGGTTAGTCTTCCTTTCGAGTATATTATCTATGTTTTGACGACAATAGATAATATATCTCATGCACTCTTTGGTCGAAGCCTTCTGTCCTTCCTCAGTCGAGTAAGATTCGTATTTTCTTTGCGGAATCGAATGTCTATCCTATAAACAAGATTGCGTTTCCGCTCTCTTCAGGATGATAAGTGTTTTGGCACACACACCAATTCACGCTTTGGTTGGTCACCTATTATATACCCAGTAACCGGTATCCCTGGTGTTCCTTCCCTTCTGCTCCCTATTATGACCTTGGTCCCCTGTGGAGTCAGATTTTCCTGAGTTGAGATATACCTTTGTTAGGTCTCCCTCGGATGTTTTGGTTGATTGATATCTCTCACCCTTATACCGGTCTTAGATATTCATTCTTCCCGAGTTTGTTACCCAGTAACCGATAACACCTCATCCCTTTGCTTCCCCTGGAGAGTCTTTTTTAGATTTCACCAGTGGAGTTTCTGTTGTGGTTATCCTTTTGCTGTGTTGGCGTTTTCCCCAATACACGAATTTTCTCTGGCAGGGATATTTTGTGCATATCTTTCCCCATCCTGAGTCCGGATTTTTATCCGAAGTATCCTTTTGTGGATAGTTTTGCTGTGTTGGCGTTTTCCCCAATACATGCATTTTTGAGTCAGCTTGAGTCTTTCCAATGGATTTATTCCCTTTGGAAACTCTTCTCCCCAGTTTTGAGTCGTGACCTGCTCACGCAGTGTCAGTCCTTTACTCCCCTAGTTTCGAGTCGTGAGCTGCCCACACATTTCTTTTCTATCCCCATAAGAGTCCTGTTAGAGTCTCTGTTCCTAGTGAGTGTATTACTCCTATGGATTGTCTTTTTCCGGTGTCTTTTCTTCTTTGTGGACACATATCCCCACAAGGTTTTGTTTGTTTTGCATACATACATTTGCATCATGAGGTCTCTTAGGGACCAAAATTTGTCTCTTTGTTATTATTTAAGCCCATTCTATCTCGTCGAGACGAAGATTTTAACCTTCACTTCTCCGGCTAGAATGACCTTAAATTGGGGCATCTGTAAGACCCCAATTTTGTCCCTAAGATCCCTCATGGCATCATAGCATTGCATTGCATAACCTCAAGGATCATTGAGCATCTTAGCTTCCTTTCCCTTTGGGTGGGACCTCCTTGTGAGTGGTTTGAGATCACCAGGCATGCTTGTATTGTATATCATTGCTTTTCTTGTTTTGTTCACTAACCAAAAGCACAAAAATATGTCATTTACTCTTTTGTTGTAGCTCAGGCAATCACAGGTCAAGCACTTCAAGAGCATCCTTTGTGCAAGAGCTGAGATATTTTTCTTGGTATAAGGACCACATGATCATTATATTGAGCTTACATGAGCTAAGGTTTCATTTTGGAGCCATTTCATCAAGTGGTAAAGGCCCAAGTTCATCAAGGCATTCCAAGTCATCTGAAGACCAAATGGTCAATTGTGCAGTCAAATGAGGACTTTGAGGTTGGGGAGATGAATTTAAACATCTCATTCATGTTCAAAAGAAGTCCATTTGTCATTTCAAACATCTATCTTGAAGATTTTGAAGTCATGGCAAAAGTTTCCAAAAATGGAAAATGACCTGTAATTTCAAGTTTCCAAAAATAGCAAGTTTCTAGTCCACATTCAACTTGACTTATTAACATCAAAGAAGCTTCAAATGGATTTTTGGTGAACATGAAAGTTGTAGATCTTTCTCTCCCATTTCCAAAAAGTCCTATTTCATGATCATCTGATGATTGGTTGAGAAGTTATGGCTAAATGATCACAAGATGTGCATGGAAGTTCAAAGTGACATAACTTTTGATTCAAAACTCCAAATTGGTCCACTCTTTTTGCAAAATACTCCTCATGACCAATGCTTCTCAAAACAAGCATTTCCATGCATAGAAAAAGTGTGTATGATCATCTTTCCTCAAGAGTTCATTTTGGAGGGAAATTGCATAATTCAAAATTTGCTTATGATACAAGAAAAATGACACTTCCATGATGACCATTGGCTAATTTTAAGTGAATTTCAGCCTTGCATGAGCACTGTTCACGTGCTACATGGCCATGCTACCACACTTTTGCATTTTTGCAAATTGATCCATATCTCCCTAATCTTGATTAATACATGGAAAGTGTGATTAGCAAAGTCATTAACAGGGAGTATATAAGCCAAACCCTAATCACAATTGCAGAAGATAACATAATTCAGATCTGAAAATCTCAAATTTCCTCCAAATTCTCTCTCTTCGAAATTCAAATTTCTTCATACAAACCTTCAATCTCTTTGCATATTCATGATCCTTGTGTAATTCTGAGCAAGAATCATCATCTGGATTGGACAATTGAGCTGGTTTTCAAGCAGACCGAGTGCTTCACCATGGCAATGGATTTCTGAAATTGAGGAAGATTCAAGTTGTTTCAAGTGTTGCTTCTGGTTTAAAGCTTCAATAGAGGTTCAGTGGAGTAGATCTGGAGATTGTGAGAGGTTAATCACGCGAATTCAGAGCACTGCATTTCAAGTAAGTGAAAATTCGATCCTCACATTTTTCTATTTTATGTACATGAATGTATAAATCCTGCTTAGCTGAACATGCTGATATGATTAGTTTTGAATTTGGTTGAGAAATGAGTTTGTATGATGAACTTAAAGTTATGGTGATAAAAATGTTTTTGCTCGATCCGTGCGATTCATGATGATTTAGGATGATTGAATATGATATTTGAACTCCTGGTTGAAAGATCTTTCGAATGATGTACAATCCATGCATTTATGGAAATCTTTATTGATCTCCGCCGCCTGGATGGCCGGAGAAGACGGTTGTTTCCGCCGTCTGCAACTGGTTAGGGTTTTGTCCACTGTGGATCCATGTTAGCGCTTTCCTGTCCATTTGATTGGCCACGATTTCATTGACCGTGCCACATGAGCGAAGACTGGTGAGGTGTGCTGATGACTGTGTTAATGAAACACATCGTTTCATTGTGTTGTGTTGGATGCCATGCGTGTGCTGATGTAGCGCTTATGTGTGTGTTCTATTGGTTGTTGTGTGTTTGACTATGCTTGCGTATGCATTGACTGGCTTAGTGTATGCTGATGTGTTTTAGTAATGCTATGCGTTTTGCCTGTTCAAATATGATCCGTTGATGCTCTTTTCGCGCCTGATCCAATGGATGAGAATATTCTGAGTTTAATTCAAACATTTCTTTTCCCTCCATTTTTATTTTGTTATGTCAATTATTTTATTCATCTTTAAAAAATCATAAAAAATAGTAAAATGCTCCAAATTGAGTCCAATGTTTTTTCATATTTCTGTTTTAATGTCTAGTTTTTTATAGGATTTATTTCATGATTTGTTTATTTCTGGATTTTTATTTTGGAATTTTTGATTGAACCTTATGCTAAATTGATCATGTGCATTCTATGCTTTGTGAAATGCTATGTGTTGATCCAATTGATTTGAATTTTTGCATGCTTGATCATCACATGTGATATGCATTTTTGAGCATTGGTTTGAATTTTTTCTCATATGCTATCACTGTTTTTGACACATGAGGATATAGTGTTACAATTTGTCTCACATGTTTGGTATTCAATTTGTGCATTTTTGTTCATCTATGATTTGAACTGTTCTGGATCTGATTTTTGGCACATTGTATGTCCATAACATGAGAAATTCATATAAAAAATTTAATGGCCATTGGATGCTTTTCTGTTTTGATTTGGATTTTCTAACTTGGATGTCCATTTTGTGCTCATTTGCTTGCCCTTGCTTTACATTGATCATTTGAGCTACTTGCTTTGTGAATTGATGTTGGTCCTTTTGAGGACATTTTCTTAATTGTTTGAATGAGCAATATGCAAAAGATTGACTTCTGTTTTGATCATTTGATTTGGTTTTGGACCTAGTCTTTGTACTAGTGTTTTGTACATGAACTAACCTTGACTTGTGTTTCAGGTTTGGACACTTAGCATTAATGGTTGAGTTGCTCACCTTTTGAGATGCAGATTGGATTGTGTTCTGACTTCTTTGTGTTTTGTAGGAATTTGAGTAGATGTGTTGAGCTCATTGCTTCATTTGATTGCTTGACCATTGCTCATTGAATTGTGTATCAGTTGGACTTGTTTGTCTGTTTGTTTTCTGATTGAGATATTAACTGTTTAGCTTTTGTACAGGTACATTAGTTGCTTGCATTTAACTCTTGCTTGAGCTTTGGATTATGGTTGATACACCACTTAGGTAGTTATTCTCCTACTCCATGTAGTCTGGAAGTCCTGTCACCTTTTTGGCAGGCATTTTGCTGAAGTCCTCCTTAAGAGGCTCTGTTTGTGTTTGTTTACATTTGTGCCAAAGACCTCCAACTGAGGCATGTGCTACTTGATAAGTCCTCCTAAGTGAAGAGGCAATTGACGGATAAAAGGGATTAGCAATCAATCCCCCGTTATTCAGTGAGTCGTTCATTATGCTCACACTACGTGCTGATGCTTTTGAACATATACCCAAGATCTTTGTCCAGTGTCCGTCAAGTGGAATAGGATCCCACTTTCTGGATCCCCACGCTTTCTTTATCATTGAGCTCACCCAGGCCAGGGTTAAGAGCATGAGGTCTCATCCTCATTTCCATCATTGACCAGCTTCACCCTAACTCTCAATGTTAGTGGTTAAGAGCTACAAACTACCTTGTACAGTTTGGCTTGTTTGTCGAGGTTAATATGACCCCTCTTGACTAAAGCCTACCCCTTGGTTTGAAGCCTCTTATATGTATATAATGCGTGATGATTGTTTGCATTGTTTGCTTTTGCATGTTTGCTTTTGACATTTGTTTGTTTGGAGTCGGATCTAAGTCCATATATTGGCATTCTGTTTCCGTTTTGTTGTTTGGAGTCGGATCTAAGTCCATATATTGGCATTCTGTTTCCGTTTTGTTGCTTGGAGTCGGATCTAAGTCCATATATTGGCATTCTGTTTCCGTTTTGCTTTCAGGAGTTGGGTGTAAGTCCATATATTGGCAGCTTGTTTCCTTTTATTTGAGGATCTCTTTTGAGACTTGTTATTTGCTTTTGCCTTGTGCTTGCTTATTCCAAAGGAACTTACTTGGATCATCTCTATGATCTCGAGAAAGGAACTCCTAGTGTGGTTTTATCCCTTACCTATCACCCTTTTTCATTATTTCTCCACCCTAACCCAAACCAAAAAATATTTGTGCAAACATTTGACTTGTTTTCAACATTAGAAACCTAAGCCTTATGCTTTTGATTTTCAAACTCTCTTTTCATAACACTCATTGTGAATTGAATCTTCAAGTCAACTTTGACCATTTTTGTACATACTTCTAATTGGTTAATGTAACCCATTCAAATGTGCTTCTTTTGTGGTTTCAATGATCACTTCTTAATCAAATTTTTCATAACCTTTTGCTATTAGGTTTGAGTTATCTTTGTGGTAGATATAATACTCACCTTTGTCCTTAGTGATTGGACAATAAGCCTTCCATGCTTATTATAGGGTTAACCCCTCACTAGCATGTCAAAGCTATCCTCACATGGTGGACTTGTGGTTTTTCAAGTTGAGTTTTCTCCCTTTGATAACAAAAGACCTTAAGGCTTTTGGACCAATCAATCCACTCATTTCTTTCGAAATCTTTTACCCGAACTATGAGATTTTGATCCTAATCTTTTCATAAGAGGGTACGTAGGCAATGGGTTCATCCATCCAAACACAAAATGTAAATAAACTTGTATATTTTTTTCTCATCTCTTCAATCATGTTTGCACAAATAAAATTTCATAAACAATAACCTTTGCAACAAGCGTGAGAAGGGCTCCCTAGGAGTACCTAGGATGCATTGGGTGCCTAACACCTTCCCATTGCATAACCAACCCCCTTACCCAGATCTCTGACTTTCTTTTACTAGTTTTGTTTGTAAAACTTTTAGGTTTTTGTTCGCTTTCTAACCTTTCCTTTGGATAAATAGAAGTTCGGTGGCGACTCGACTTTGTATTATTTACCTTGGATTTAGTCAATATCTCCAATGGTAACGAATACACCGCTACATTATGTTTTCCATTCATCAAGCTGTCTGGGTTCTCTTTGAATCAGGAAGTATGTGAAGGTCCAACTTTGGGGTGTTGGATATGTTCATCTCCAAGTTTCAAGAGGAGAGTTGGTTGTTCATGACTGGGGGAGTTCTTTCTTTGCACTATGAGTAATCATTAGGCTTGTGGTCTATGGGTTCTCAGATAACAAGGTATGGCACCTTGTTAGTTAATGAGATGATGGGGCATGTGTCAAGGCTGAGTGAGCAGAAGAATGTCTGACCGGATGTCATGACATTGCCTTGGACAATATTGTTATTTCCTTCTGAAACTTCAGTAATAAGGAAATATGGATGTGGTGCACATGTGTTGATGTTATAGCAGATGTCAGTATGACATTCTGGCTGGTACAGGTGCTGAAGTTCAATGGCTGTTATGGTTGTTGCATGCACAGGTTTAGGGGGAGAAGAAGTACCCTGGTCCATTGTGCATTTATGTGTCTTACTAGTTGCATCCATAACTAGTAATTCTGTTGATTGTTGCACAGATTGAGGGGGAGGAGAAGTACCCTTGTGCATATGTGTATTACTAGTAGCCATAGCTAGTAATTGTTTTGCTTCAGCTGCTGATTAAACTACTGTTAAGGTGTTTAACGGCTGATAGTTTGCCCTGTGAACAAAAAAAAAAGACAGAGTGTTCACAAGATGTCATATGTGATGTCTTAACATAAGATATCCTATGTACCTGCTGGAAGTTACATAAGGAAATGTGGATGTGTGGTGTTAGATGTCAAGCTACCACTGAAGGTGAGAAAGTGGTTTTAGAAAACGGTGATAGGGAGAATATATGAAGTATGCAGACAAAAGCAGTGTCAAATGTTAAGACATAGCTTGCAACGTGTCTGACAACATTTATGGAATAGTCTTGGAACTGTTGTTTCTGGAAAGAAACAGTCAGGAGCTGTAAAAGGTATTCAAAGATAGTCTGGGATATTGGTGGTGATTCTCTGACGGATTCTCAGCAAATATTTATGGATGTTGACCAAGTATTTACTCCTACCGTTAATTCCTAAGCATGGTCTGGCCTATTTAAAGGATGCATCAGCACTCCTCTTCTCACAAGAGCGACATTTCATTCCCTCTAAACCATGGGGTTTGTTAAGATCTGGGCATACTGCTCCTGGATCTGGTTTTGTGAGGGTGTCTTTTATAAATGTTTAGCTAAAAAGGGGGAGAGAAACATTGTCCTGAGGATGTGTAACACCCCGATAATAATATGATAATTATTTAAATTAAGTTAATAATATATTTATTAATTTAATTAGATAATTGGATTATTATTATTATTATTATTTTGGAATTATTGAATTATTATTATTATTGGAATAATAATATAATTTGGAAAATATATAAGTTGGAATAAGGAAAAAGAGTTTCATTTGGAAAATAAGGTTTTCACGTGAAACTCAGAGAAGCGGCTGAAAGAGGAAAAGGGCAAGAGGCAGAGCAAGAGGAAGAGGGTTGAAGAAGAGAAGAGCTTGGAGCTTGAAGATTCGCCGGATTAACTCAGGTAAGGGGGGTTTATCGTCGTTTAATGGGTATTATGGGTTAGCATGTAATGGGTAGTGATAAACCGTTGAATTGACCCTAATTGGGATTGTCGAATGCTGAAAATTGTGATGGATATGTTGTGTAAAAACTGAAATTGAACCTGTAATTGAGTGTGTTGTAATTTCCCTAACGTATAGTTTTTACGGAATTGGAATCGGAGGTCCGGAAGTCCTCCAACGGCGGAAAATGCGGAGAATTCTGCATTCTGTTTTGTGTTAGCGCAGGAACTGCTGTTTTGTCTGCGTTAACCGGTTAACCCAGGGTGTTAACCGGTTAACACTGTTGCGAATTGTGAAATTAGTGCTGTTTTGCCTGCGTTAACCGGTTAACCCAGGGCGTTAACCGGTTAACACTGTTGTGAATTGCCAGGAAGCGTGTTCTACCTGCGTTAACCGGTTAACCCAGGGCGTTAACCGGTTAACACTGTTGCAGAGTGGAAAAATTGTTAATTTAAATGTTGTGTGCCTAATTGGTGGTTGCCTATATCAGTGTGTGATATGGTAGGGATTATTTCCCGCTGTTTTGAGCAGTATAGGTATTAGTAGAGTGTGCTAATACTGTATTTAATTATTTGACATGATATGATGTGTTGATACATGTGTTGATGATGTATGATGATATGCATAATGCTGTGAATATATATATTATGCATGTATTTGTGAATGGACTGTTGTATGGCTTAGAGTGTGAGCATCTGTCCCTTGTGAATTGTTGTTGATGTTGCATTGCTAGATGATTAGCGTGCATAGCATAGCCTATGGGGCTGTAGCTAATTCCAATGGTGAGGAATTAGTGAGTGAATCATTTTGGATTTGTTGTTGATGTTTGCATGCTAGATGATTAGTGTGCATAGCATAGCCTTTGGGGCTGTAGCTAATTCCCATGGTGAGGAATTAGTGAGTGAGTCACTAGGTCTCAAATGAGTGGGACTAGTGAGCTTAGTAGCCGTATCTGGATTGATCGGTGAGCTTGAACTATAAGTTCAAGAATAGTCGGTACCGCATGTGTGGAGTCTCATTGCATAAATTATGTATGGCGTATAATATGAATGGATGTATTCCAATATTATACGTGTGTGGTGTTGCTATTGAGTATGAATATGAGTTGCATTGGTGTTGAATATGATGTTTGAGTTGGTGTGCCGTTACTGAATGTACGAATACGATTAGGGTGATTAATGTGTTAAATTACTTAACATGACATTATATTCTATAATGCTTATTATATCGATTGAGGAACTCACCCTTTCAACTATTTTTCAGGTAACGAGCAATGAGTTGAGTAGAAGCTAATACTAGGAGTCTAGTGTAGTCTCCTTAGTGGGTCATGCTCTGATAGATGTAACATCGGGATGGGATGTTTTGAATATTTTATTGATTGGTTGTGAACCATTTTACATGTAATATGTTACATGTTTTGAATGATAATTTGATTTCTATCCGCTGCGTATTATGCAACTGTTTTATTTGATAAATAAATGAGCATGACAGGCTACTTTGATGAATAGTGTGAAATGTTGTGTGACACCCTTGGATGCATAATTACTCTGATTTATATATGTTGTTATTTTAATTAAATATTTGGGGTATTTTAGAAGGGTGTTACAGGATGCACCAGAAGCAAGCAATATCTGGTAGCAAGGAGAAGATGGGTTCAGACACAAAAGTCACTAACTGGGTATATCAGTTGTGTCTTGTGATCTGAGTTAAGAAGGCAGTTGTGTCTTGTGATCTGAGTTACATTATCTATGTACTCAGCATTACATATTCTTCAGGAAGCCCTCCTATTGAGGGGAAGGGTTGTGATGCAGCTGTGTCTTGTACAACTTCTTCCTCATGTACACCAACAGTGGTGGTGGCATTGGGGTTGTCAATGACAAAGAGGGACTGCAGACCCATATTGGGTTATTTGTTTTAGCTAAAATTTGCCAAAGGGGAGATTGTTAGTATCTTAAGATTGGCATTAATTTTGTAAAACAAATAAGGTAATCACCTCTGTTGTTTTAATATGTTGGGTTGAAGAAGTTCAACATCTGGACCAACATGTCATGTAAGATGTCACGACATCGGGACTGTGACATCTCACATGTGTATAAAACTGAATCAGTTAATTCTGGTTTGGTTTGTGATCAATTAGGAGATTTGGTGAATATCCTAACTCCTATGTGAAGATCTTGAAGATTCAATCAGAAGATTTGGTGAATATATTTGGTGAAAATACAGTTTCCAAATATGGAGATCTTTTAGGAAATAAAAGATTGAAGACCTTGATTGTAGCAGAAGAATTCTGCCAGCTCTGTAACAGCAAAGGAAAGATTTGCTGCGATTTCTGAAGGCCCAAATCCAGTTGGGTAGTTAGGTTATAAATAGCAGTTTGTAACCTAGGTTTTGATAGCCTGAAACAATGTAAAAATTTGGGGTATGTGTGAGGTAAACCTCCCAACCTGTGGGAAGGTTACCAGGTGTTTCTCAGTGCTTGAAAGCATGAGATTATTTGTAACTTAAAGCCTGTAGGCAAGAGTTGTTATGTTCTTGAACGAAGCTATGAAGCATGTCCAAGTTATCTAAGCATTACATGGTATTTGTAATGATAGGAATGGAAACTGGAGGTTTCTATCTAGGAGTGCCTAGGTATAGATTGCATTGGGTAGGGATTAAGTGAAGAGTTGTAAACGGGGGAGTTTAACTCTGAATTAATACTGCTAATAGTGGATCTTCTTCCTGGCTTGGTATGCCCCCAGAGTAGGTAATGTTGTACCGAACTGGGTTAACAATTACTGGTGTTTTTACCTTCTGCACACTTTATTTTGTCTGTTATAACTCAGTCTGTTTCTAGTCTGTTTATGAAGAGAATAACAGACTTGTCACATAGCCTGCAGTCTGATTGCAAAACAGAATGTTATGACATTCATTATTGACTGCTGTTACTGATAGACTGGTTGGTCTGTTACAGTTCATCCTTCTGTAATGTTGGAACAGGTGATGTTCAAATCAATGTTGAGACATCATGCTGATAACTGGGCAGGATTAATAAACATAAGTGCCATGTTTGATCTCTACTGTGTCTTTGTTCTAGATGGACAAAATTGGATGTTCTTCTGTCCATGGTGGTAGAGTAGCAGATGTCGTGACATCTGGGACTGTGTGCATATGAGTACTGGGGTTTAATTTTTCTAACTGTCTTGCTGTATAAGTAACTATGTTGGATCAGATGTCATGACTTCGTGTAGAACATTTGAACTCTGACTATACCAGAATTTCAGATACCTTCAAATGGATGAACTTCTGGCGACGAATTCTCCAAGATCCTTGTTCTTCTTTATCTATGAATGTAATGGAAATGATAGGCTAAGGAATTTGGCTTTAAAACTCAGCTAATGATGCTGAATTTCAAGCTAGAAAAATTGAAGAAAAGTGATTAATTCCTTTGGTAATGGCCATGGTTTCACTCCTGAAGCACTAGGGGTCTCCAAAAGGTTGAGAAATGAGGGAGATGCAGCCTCTATTTATAGCTGAATGTGGCTGATCACACACTTCTCTCGTGTGCATGAAATTTGAATTTTGATGTGCATGGGCCTGTGCAAGCGTGTGGAAGACCCAATGATGAATGCAGAAGCTTGTCGAGATCAAGTGAAAAGCAATTGAACATGTTCGTTGGACTGAACAAGCTTGCATACTCAAGTTTCATCATAAAATACCAAAATGCACATAAATGGAAATGAATTCTAAACTCACCAATGGTAAACCCCATGGACTATTGTGAGTAATGGTTGGAAAGCTCTTGAAATAAGGAACAAAAGTCATTTTGGGCAAAAAATCATTTGGAATGTGCAAATTGATGAAAACTGGCTGGGAAAATCCAAGTACAAAACATGTTCAAAACATTTTGAAAAAGTTCACCAAAGACAAGCTTAATCAAACCCCTTTGTCCTCATGATACAAGTTTCAAATGAATTAACCTCAAACATAAAAGTTATAGATCCTTTCGAGATAGTAAATATAGACTCAAAGTTTGCATCATTTGGATTTTTATGACAAAGTTATGGGCATTTGAAGTTGGGTACTTTTTCAAATTCAATGAATTAGGTCCAAGATGACCTATAATGTTTTGCATTATCATATGTATTTTCTTTAGGATTATGAAATTTTGTCCAACATAACAAATGAAGTAGACATCTCAAGATTTCCAATGCTTTTGGTCTCACCTCAAAATCATAAAACTTAAGGAAGTTATGCCCTTGATAAGTTGACCCAAAATTAGGGTTTCAGTCAAAATGACTTATAATGTTTTGAAATGAATGATGACCTTCCAAGTTTCAAATGGATTTGTGATGAACATGAAATTTGTTTATATGGTTCTTAAGAACGTTTTTCATCTTGGGGTTATCTTCATTTGACAAACACATCAAAAGTTATATTTCATGAATTCTCAGCTTAGTCAGATGACTTGACTGGTCAACTTTTTCAAGGCCAAACTTCCAATCTTGATGAATAACTGATTGATGGGCCTAAAATAGGATCATATATGCATAAAATGATGAATGAAAGAACTTCCCTTGATTAAATTTGATCAGAGGTTGAGATTGCTTCATGGGCAAGGCACAGTCAAAGCATAGTGAAATTAGGGTTTCCTTGGGAAACAATCTTCATGCCCCTTGGGTTATCTTGATCAAATTGGAAAACTGAGATACTTGGGAGACATATATGATGATTAGGTACTTTGTGGACCATTTCCATGCTTTTTCTCATCTTCATCTAGCCATTGCATTGGGCTTAGGAGCCTGCTAGGAGCATTGTGGAGCACATGATTACTTGAGCTTCAAAACAAAAAGAGTTAGTGACATATTTTTGTGCTTTTGGTTAGTAACCAAATAAGAAAAGCAATAATATACAATACAAGCATGCTTAGTGGTCTCAAAACACTCAAAAAAGTTCCACCCTTAGGGTTAAGGAGCCAAAGATGCTATGATCCTTGAGGCAATGCACTTGTGCAATAACATGATGCCATGAGGGATCTTACGGTCAAAATTAGGGTCTTACAGATGCCCCTATTTAAGATCGTTCTAGCCGGAGATATGAAGGTTAAAATCTTCATCTCGACGAGATAGAATGAGCTTAAATAATAACAAAGAGACGAATTTTGGTCCCTAAGAGACCTCATGATGAAAATATATGCATGCAAAATAAAATCTTCATGGTGAATAATTGCCACGAAGGAAAAGAAATCAGGAGAGACTGAAAAAATCCATAGGAGTAACACACTCACTAGGGAGACAGAGACTCTGGGGGGAAATAAGGTAAAAATGCGTGAGCAGGTCACGACTTGAAAACTTGCTGAGAGACACGAAGGGATTCCACGAAAATACATCGATGGAAAGACTCGAGTTGACGCAAAGATGCATGTATTGGGGAATACGCCAATGCAACAAAACCATCCATTAAGGATACATCGGATAACATCCGGACTCAGACGGGGATGTCCATACAGGACTCAGCTGAGGAAGAAACAACGAGATATTACCGGTTACTGGGTAATAAAATCAAAGAGAGACATGTCATCAGAACACGGGTTACTGGGTGAGAGAACAACACGCCCAGGAAGAAAGAATATCTAAGACCGGTATAAGGGTGAAAGATATCAATCGTCCGAAACATCTGAGGCGGATCCAAAAGGCACATCTCAACTTAGGAAAATCTAACTCCACAGGGGACAAAAAAGTCATAATAGGGAGCAGAAGGAAGGAACATCAGGGATACCGGTTACTGGGTATATAATAGGTGACCAACCAGGCGTGAATTGGGAACATATCCAAGACACTCATCATCCGAAAGGAGGAATGAAAAAGCAAACTCGACTTACAAGATGGGCATTCAATTCCACAAGGAAATACGAATCTTACTCGACTGGGGAAGAAAAAGACTTCGACTGAAGAGCGCATGATACATGTTATCTACTATCGTTATATGGGTAAAACATAGATAACATACTCGCATGGAAGATTATCCACAACTGGTTACTGGGTTAATAAAGGATAAATCGACCGAAAAGAAATGACATCGGGATACCAGTTACTGGGTATAAAATGATGACCAATCAGGAGGAGAAACAATCATTATCAAACAAGGGTAAATGAAAGATGACTTTCTAGGGATAAATTGCCTGACAAAAGCAATTATCCAAGAGATATATCACCAGCTACTGGGTGGTATACTAAAAAACGAAGGAATATCAATACCGGTTATTGGGTAAAGATAACCAACAAAGAGGGGATGACATCTACCGGTTACTGGGTAGAAAACCACAGAAATAGGACTTACAACTACCGGTTACTGGGTAGAAGGCCACAAGATCCGCTGGGGAAAGGATGGACAATTACTGGTTACTGAGAAATTGCACGACTAAACCACAGGGAACTGCAGGGGATAACAATAAATGAAATCAATCTAGGAACAGACTAGAAAGACACAATCAAACAAGACTCAACCCGACGAGGATATAACTCAGGGGAGTAATTCCATCCCGATACACAACTGGGGAGGAAACTGAAACAACAATAATCCATGAGGACGTAACTCAGTGGGGAAGAAAGAAGGAAAGATAGACACTTTATGCCTATGGGGCTGACTCTATATGGAGAGATCAGACACAAGCATCTGCTTGGGGAGGAATATTTCACCAATAGCAGGAGATAACAAGCAAAGATATATGGCAAAGAATGCAACATGAATATCTGAATGCTATGATTATGCATGTATATGCATGATTTGTGTATGATTAATGCTGACAAACAGACGTATCTAACACAAACAAGTCCAAGAATCACGAACAGACACTCGGAAAATGCCTCGACAAGAAGGGTGAAGCCCACTGGAGAAAATCAGCTTGGGAACAACCTGGGAAGGATGAAAATAAATCATCAGGGATATCAAACCCTATCCCAAAGCTACACTCACTGAGGATTCAAAGAAGATGTGTTCAGGAGCAGCGAAAGAGGAGAATCAAACAGAGAGTTCCACTCTGATGGGGATTATCTCTGGAATAAGAGTGAACAGGAAGAGACTTTAACCACAACTAGGGATAGGCAGAGTCAAAGCTTCCAACTGCAAGAAATAACACTCTGCACAGGAGAAGTCTTCCAGGAGAAAACAATCCTAACATAAGGAAGATGCAGAAAAATCTGCCGAGGAGTTTCCATCAACTCTCTCGAGGACAGGTGGTCAAAACACAATAAGATCTGTCGGAGAAGAAACTCTACTAGGGAAGCTTATCAAGGAATGATGTAAAAACTCCATGGGGAGCAACCACAAACCAGATGTACATCAATTAAAACACTCCCTTCTATTTGCTGGAGAGGAAACTCTGCAAAGGGGAATAATAGCATTTTGCTTTACTGGGGAAGGAAATAAACATCTTCACCACTAGCTCTGAATGCTAGAAGAAATCTTCAGAATCGGAGGAGATACAAACATCAGACTCTGATTTGGCAACCTTACTAGGGACAAGCTGTAAATGCTCTAGAGGAAACTACCCTGGCTGGAGAAATTGGAAATGAATCCTTCATCCACAAGCGACATATTGGGGATACCTCTTTTCAAAATAAATGAAAAGGGGAACAAGCCCTCCATCAACTGGCGACTTCACTGGGGAAACAATTATCACATGCTCACTCCACTGGAGATTCTTACTCAGGCTGGGGAAAGATAATCTTCCTCATGAGTAAACAGTCAGGATATTGAGATAAGGAATATTCTCAACTTAAAGCATATTAACTTTTATCAATCTATAAGGGATTTTAGGTCAGTCCACACAAGGGATGATAACCATATAATTGATAAAACACAAATACTAGTGCCAGACTCTCTGGGAAGCTGATGATGTATCATTCTTTCAGTGCTCGCTGGGGAGACAACTTGAAAGCTGATGAAGAGGAAATAAGGATGCCAGAATATGAACAAATGTCTTACCTTCTGGTAATCATACTATCCTTAGGAAAGCACTGAGGACATCCCACTTATCCTTTTTGTCATTGTGAATGTTCATAAACAGTTTATTCATGAAAACTTTATTTGTTTAAAAAAATGATATTCATCAATTAAAACATGCAAACCCTTGTTAAACAGAAACAAATAAGAGTGCAAAGAATTGGATAAAGGCTCAAATTTATTTAAGAGAATGGTAGTTCGCAAATGACGAGACTCCATGGATCTTTACAAGTTTGAAATTGGTGATATACATGGAAAAGGGCTACATTGAACATAATGACCATTTCTCCACCAACTCTGAATCCACTGTATTCGAAACTTCAGTTGATGATGACCGAGCGAGAATCTTTGATAGATGACAATTGTAGAAAAAGTCTTGTTAGGATGCAGTTACTTGCCAAGTCCCTAATTTTTGCCTAGATTTCCCCGGGGTGGGGTACTCAATCTAACGGGATACATATTCATCATTTTTTCATGTCTCTAACTTTTGCTTGGATCGCCCTTTCGGGTTTTCAATCCACCAAGACGCTCATTTTTTCTTAAGCCGCCCTTTCAGGTTTTCAACTTAGCGAGCTATTCTGTTATTATTTTTAGGCGAAGTATTTCTTGACTGCATCTGAATTCACAGGACGAGTGAAAAAGTCCCCATCCATAGTTGTGAGCAACAAAGCACCGCCTGAAAAGGCTCTCTTAACAACGTATGAACCTTTATAGTTTGGAGTCCACTTGCCTCTAGAATCGGGCGCGAAAGACAAGACTTTCTTGAGCACGAGGTCACCTTCTCTGAACACACGAGGCTTGAACTTCTTATTAAAGGCTTTCTTCATCCTTTGTTGATATAACTGACCATGGCACATGGCAGTTAATCTCTTCTCTTCAATCAAATTCAATTGGTCATAACGACTCTGAACCCATTCAGCCTTAGTCAACTTGGCTTCCATCAGGACTCTCATTGATGGGATCTTGACCTCTACGGGGAGCACAATCTCCATGCCATATACAAGAGAGAAAGGGGTTGCCCCTTTTGAAGTGCGGACGGATGTACGATAACCATGCAAAGCAAATAGAAGCATCTCATGCCAATCCTTGTACGTAACAACCATCTTCTGAATAATTTTCTTGATGTTCTTGTTAGCAGCTTCAACAACCCCATTCATCTTGGGTCTATAGGGAGTAGAATTATGATGTGCAATCTTGAACTCGCTACACAACTCTTTCATCATCTTATTGTTCAAGTTAGATCCATTATCAATAATGATCTTGTCTGGCACACCATATCGGCATATGAGTTGATTCTTGATAAACCTCACAACCACCTGCCTGGTCATATTTGCATACGATGCCGCTTCACCCTACTTGGTGAACTAATCAATGGCTACGAGAATAAAATGGTGACCGTTTGACGCCTTAGGTTCAATCATGCCAATCATGTCAATTCCCCACATGGAGAAAGGCCATGGAGAGGAAATAATATTCAGAAATGTCGGGGGAACATGAATCTTATCCGCATAAATCTGACATTTGTGGCATTTCTTCACAAACTTGCAGTAGTCAGACTCCATTGTCAGCCAATAGTAGCCTGCTCTCAACATCTTCTTTGCCATAGCATGTCCATTGGAATGAATACCAAATGAACCTTCATGGACTTCAGTTATCAACATGTCTTCTTCGTGTCTATCCATGCATCTAAGCAGAACCATGTCAAAATTCCTCTTATAAAGCATATCATCGTTAAGGTAGAAGCTGCCATATAATCTCCTCAAAGTCTTCTTATCTTTAACAGATGCCCCAGGCGGGTAAGTCTGACTTTGAAGAAAACACTTGACATCATAATACCATGGCTTATCATCTTTCACCTCCTCGACTACAAACACATGAGCTGGTCTATCCAAGCGCATCATGGTAATATTTGGGACTTCATTCCAATAATTGACAGTAATCATTGAAGCAAGCGTAGTGAGAGCATCCGCCATCCGATTTTCATCTCGAAGAATATGATGAAAGTCAACTTTAGGAGTAATAGCCCCAAGCTTCATACTCTGCCATATTATTCGTGCATTTGAAAGTTAGCCTTGCTGTAAAAGGAGAATGTGTGCCTTGAGGAGTAATAATCACTGCCCCAATACCATTTCCATACTGATTGACAGCGTCATCGAACACCATACCCCATCGGGAACCAGGCTCTGGCCCTTCATCGAGCGTAGGCTCATCATAATCTTTCATCTTCAAATAAAGAATCTCCTCATCAGAGAAGTTAAATTGCATAGACTGATAATCTTCAATTGGTTGATGCGCCAAATGGTCAGCCAAGATGCTACCTTTAATAGCTTTTTAAGCTCGATACTCTATATCATACTCAGACAACAACATCTGCCAATGGGCAATTCTCCCAGTTAAAGCAGGCTTTTCAAAGATATACTTGATCGGGTCTATTTTGGATATCAACCAAGTTGTATGATTCAACATATACTGGCGTAAGCGCTTAGCAGCCCAAGCCAAATCACAACATGTCTTCTCAAGCATTGAGTACCGAGACTCACAGTCAGTGAACTTCTTACTCAAGTAGTATATTGCATACTCTTTCTTTCCTGATTCATCTTGCTGACCAAGGACACAACCCATGGAATCATCAAGCATATTCAAGTACATAATCAATGGTCTCCCTTCAACCGGCGGAGACAGAATCATAGGCTCGGACAGATACTCTTTGATGGAGTCAAAGGCCTTTTGGCAATCCTCGGTCCAATCAAGACGCTGATCTTTCTGGAGGAGCTTGAATATAGGCGCACATGTGGCAGTCATGTGGGATATAAATCTCGAAATGTAATTCAAGCGGCCAAGAAAACCTCAGACTTGCTTCTTAGTTTTGGGCGCAGGCATTTCCTGTATTGCTTTAACCTTGGAAGGATAAACTTTAATACCTCTCTCGTTGACAATAAAGCCCAACAACTTGCCGGAACAGACTCCAAATGTACACTTGCTCGGATTCAAGCGGAGTTTGTACTTCCTCAAACGCTGGAAAAGCTTTAACAAGTGCTCTACATGTTCAACTTCTGTTTTCGACTTTGCAATCATATCATCAACATACACCTCTATCTCCTTGTGCATCATATCATGAAACAAGGTAGTCATAACACGTTGATACGTGGCTCCGACGTTCTTCGAATCGAAGGGCATCACTCGATAACAAAATGTTCCCCAAGGTGTGATGAATGTTGTCTTCTCCATATCCTTGGGTGCCATTTTAATCTGATTATAACCGGAAAATCCATCGATAAATGAAAAGACATTGAGTTTAGCCGTATTGTCTACCAACATATCAATGTGTGGTAGAGGAAAATCATCTTTCAGTTTGGCTTTATTTAAATCACGGCAATCCACGCACATTCGGACTTTTCCATCTTTCTTAGGTACAGGCACAATATTGGCCACCCATTGAGGATATGTAGAAGTCACCAGAAACCCCACATCAATTTGCTTCTGAACTTCTTCTTTAATCTTCACTGCCATATCAGGATGAGTTCTTCTGAGCTTTTGCTTCATAGGCACACACTCAGACTTCAACGGCAAGAAATGTTGCACGATATCAGTATCTAGACCAGGCATGTCTTCATACGACCAGGCAAAGACGTCGACATATTCTCGTAGCAACTCAATCAACCCCTTCTTAACAGACTCTTCAAGGAGTGCCCCAATCTTCACTTCATGAATGCAGTCTTCAGACCCCAAGTTGATTGTTTCCAGATTCTCAAGAAGTGGCTGAATAATCTTCTCCTCATGCTCAAGCAGACGGGTAATCTCATTAGGAATCTCTTCAACATCATCTTCTTCTGCCTCAAACACAGGGAACTCAAAGTTGGGAGATGGTGTTGGATCATTATGTTCAATGGGTTTGATTAACCTGCATAATGATTTTGAGTATAAAAGAGATTTTAGAATTCAAACAAGACAAAGCGTTATGTAGATGAAAAGATTGATTTTATTCTCTTTTTTTTCTTTTTAGGGTTTTATGGTGATCACCAATTTCATGCAAAAAGCGAAAAAATGAAAAATAATTTGGAAAACAAACATTTAACATGTGATTATTGAATGAATATCATTGTATTAATCAATTATGCCAACAATGTCTTCACTTCTCCCTTTGGCATGGGAGAAAGGTTTTTTAAACAAAATGAACACATTACGTTTACTTATGGATAACTGTTGGAATATCAACAACGACCCAATTATTGCAGATCCCTCCAGGTATGACAAAGTTTCCAAGGTCTTCCTCTTCATCTTCTTCAATGATGGCAGCAACTTCTTGATCTTCAACGGTGTGGATGAAACCTCCACTATAAAACAGCCCAAGATCATTAGAAACACCGAAAGAATATCCTATACCAGCCCGGGACTTATTATCTTCCATCTTTATCATTTTCCCCAAACCATTAGTTGCACCATGCTCGATGGCCAACTTCGCGTCATTGTAGGAGACAAATGAAGAAAGTCCTTTCCTAGAAGGCTCAGTAATAGATAAGGCTTGGAACGGAGTTCCAACCTCATCCTCAGCATCAATGTTGGAAAAGGAAGATAAATGGCTGACCAAGAGAGCCTTCTCTCCCCCTATCACCACCAACTTCTTGTTCTTAACGAACTTCAACTTTTGGTGCAGGGTGGATGTCACGACACCTGCCTCGTGAATCCATGGTCTACCAAGCAAACGGCTATATGGCAGATGTATATCCATGACTTGGAAAGTGATCTGGAAATCACTGGGTCCAATCTTGATCGGGAGGTCTAATTCACCGATCACGGTCTTACGCGATTCATCAAAAGCTTTCACTACCACTCCACTCTGCCTCATGGGAGGCCCCTGATATGAAAGCTTGGAAAGAGTAGATTTTGGAAATACATTAACTGATGACCCTGTGTCCACCAACACATTGGACAGGGCATCGTCTTTACAGTTCATAGAGATATGTAAAGGCCAAATTGTGGTCTTTTCCCTCCTCGGGAAGATCATCATCACAGAAGCTCAAATTGTTGCAGGCAGTTATATTTGCAACAATGCTATTAAACTGTTCAATTGTGACATTGTGATCCACGTATGCCACGTCTAACACCCTCTGCAACGCTTCACGGTGTGACTCTGAATTCATCAACAAAGATATGACAGATATCTTTGATGGAGTTTGAAGCAACTGCTCCACAATATTGTACTCACTCCTCTTGATGAGCCTCAACATCTCATCACCATCCTCTTTCAACATGCCAGACTAGCCAACCAGGATAGGAGCTTTGACAGATTGGACAACAACAGGGTCAACACCCTTCACAGCAGGAATATATTGATTTGAAGAAGAAGCCCCCACAGGACCGGCGGGACCGACAACATCTTTCTTCACGACGTCTTCATGGGATTTCGGCTAAGGTGAGAAAACACAACCGCTACGGGTCACTCCACTAACGTCTTAAATGCTCACCACAGAGGTTTAGGGCAACAACACCTCCTTCCCATCTTCCAGCATAACAGAATTGTAACGGTATGAGACCGCTCTATCTGATACATACGGGACATGGCCCACTGGCTTAATCACAAGAGTTAGCACCACCTTCTTCTTGCTGCCATCATACTTAATGACAATAGGATCAAGAATCTTGAACACGGGGGTAATAACATCAACTTCATCCTCATTACGATTCTGAAGTATCTCGATCATCCCATGGTCTATCATCTCTTGGATGTCCTTTCTTACTTTGCGGCATCCTCTTTCGCTAATAGTGCACACTTGGCACCTATCATGATCGTGCTCATAGTGACTGTGCTCACACAACATTCTATGCATCTCTACCAAAGACTGCCTTATGTCATTCACATAAAGGACTTTGTATTTGCCAGGGCACCCCTGAACCATATTGACAGCTGCCTTCCCATGCTCGGGCAGTGGGTTCTTCTTGACATTCAGGCCTACATCCTCGAAGAATAGTATCCCACTTCTCACAAGGTCTTGCATCTTGGTCTTCAACGGAAAGCAATTCTCCACGTCATGTCCGGGCGCACCGGAATGATACACACAATGAAGTTCGAGCTTGTACCACCATTGAGGATTGGCTGGCACAGCAGGAGGATCACACGGAGTTATCAACTTCCTATCAATTAAGGAATGATATAATTCAGCATAGGTCATGGGAGTCGGTTCAAAAGTCACCCTCTTCCTCTCATAGTTGCTGGAGCTCGTGTTGTTATTGTTGCGAGGCTGATAAGCTTGTTGTTGTTGACGATGTTGTTGTTGTGGTTGTTGAGCTTCTCCGAAAGCAGGTGCTATATGAGCCACCTGGTGTTGGTTGACGACATATCTCACTTCTTTCCTCCTCACAGAGGGTCTTCTTTTGATATGTGAAGAAACAACATGAGTCTCCCTTCCATTCTTCCTGGAAAATCCTCCATATTTCTTTGCCGAATTGTCATCACGGGACAGCCGTCCTTCGCGGACTCCCTCTTCTAGCCTCATACCCATATTTACCATTTCGGTAAAGTCCGAGGGAGCACTAGCAATCATGCGCTCATAGTAGAAAGAGCTCAAAGTCTTCAAGAAGATCTTTGTCATCTCCTTCTCCTCCAAGGGTGGCACTATCTGAGTTGCCAATTCTCGCCACCTCTGGGCGTATTCCTTGAAGGTTTCCTTATCCTTCTGGGACATCGCCCTCAATTGATCTCTGTCTGGAGCCATGTCCATGTTGTATTTATACTGCTTCACAAAAGCCTCTCCAAGATCATTGAAAATGCGGATGCTTGCACTTTCTAGCCCCATATACCAACGGAGCGCAACACCTGTCAGGCTGTCCTGAAAATAGTGAATCAACAGTTGATCATTATCTGTTTGGGTTGACATCTTGAGGGCATACATCACAAGATGACTGAGCGGGCACGTGTTTCCCTTGTACTTCTCAAAGTCAGGCACTTTGAATTTAACTGGGATCTTCACATTGGGCACTAAGCACAGTTCAACAACACTCTTCCCAAACAGATCTTTGCCTCTCAGCGTCTTCAGTTCCTCGTGCAACTCAAGGAATTGATCCTTCATCTCGTCCATCTTCACAAAAACGTCCGGGCCTTCAGATGGCTCGGAATGATAGATGGTGTCTTTAACACGCGACAAAGTGTGCACAACGGGAGGTGGAACAGAAATGACCGGGCTAGATGCCATCATAGAAGCAAAAGTGGGAGTGAAACCCTCTGGTATAAAATTAGATGGCATTCCCCAAGGGAATCCAGCAGGTATATTAGGATTGAAGTGGGCGGTGGCAGCAGGCACTGTTGAGGTAACCACTTCGGAAATGACAGTCCTCGCGGGAGGAGTTGCAGGAGTAGGAGAAGCTTGACTCTGAGTGGCAAGAACTGACTCCATCATGGCAGTCAGTCTGGCAATTTCCTCTTTCAGATCTCGGTTCTCTTGCTCAAGGTGTTCCATGATCTTCTGATGATTTGCTCGGGTGTTGTACCGGTGCGTCAACTTGTCTTCAAAATAAATGAAGAGCAAAGAGTTAGACCACTGTATCAAGGGCTCGGAACCAAAACCTGCTTATGCATATGATGCATGCAATGCTCGTGCATATGTTTTTTATCGGAGGAACATTACAAGGATCTATTTGCAAATGTTTTGAAAATATTGAACTTTTAAGACATATGTGGAATACTCATAGCAATATAATATTTGGAAACTTTTTACACCAAAGTATTACAATTTTGGTAACCAAATACAATACAAGAGAAAAGGAGAATAAGCATCCTATGGAGCCCTAGAAGCAGTCGTCCAAAGCCTTTCAGATCGGGAGATACGTAGCACGAAGCCTCTTCACCTCTCTCTCATAAGCTGCTTCCATATCGGCCTTCTCCTTGGCGAGCTGATCATATCTCTTCTTCCAAAACCTGGACGAGTGAGGAAGGAGAGAAGTAACCACATCATCAGGCTCATAAATAACCTGATGTTCTAGAAATTCTATCACTGCATCCTTATCCTTGAGCTGCTGAAGAAGCTCCTCACGCTCATGAACCCAAGCACGCGAACAGTCTTCGTCTCTCAACTCCTCAACTCCTTGATTAGGGAGGGTTGAAGGCCCAACTATAATCATAGGGGTAGGTCTCGGATACTCGTACAACATGCGGTACTCGAGAGCTCTCTTCCTCACCCAAGAGGTATAAGGCTCCAAAGCAACATAGTTCTTCGGACCAAGCTCATTCCTCCCTTTCCTATGAACCTTGCGTTAGGCGCGGACCATCCTATCCTTCAAGTTTTGGGGATCTTTACCCTCTTGAAAGAACAAGCCTTCCAACCAAATGTTGTTAGGTTTATCCTTTAAAGGGAACCCATGCTGACGGTGAGCCAAAGCAGGGTTGTAGTTAATTCCACCACATGTACCAAGAAGAGGTACATTGGAGAACTCACCACAAGAATCAATAATCTGAACGCCATCATAAACACGATTATACCAAGAGACATCATCATTAGTGAGAGACATAAGTCTTGTGGACCACCGTAGACATCCCTTGTTCTCCTTGAAGGCAAGCGTCTGAGGCAAGTGTGAAATAAACCACTTGTACAACAGAGGCAGTCAACATATAATGGAACCACCACCTTTTGCATTTCTCACATCCAAAGAGAAATAAGTGTCACCCAACAGAGTCGGAACGGGATTAAGAGAAGAGAAAATCCTAATAGCATTCACATCCACGAAGTTGTCGATGTTGGGAAATAACACTAGCCCATAGACGAGGAGTACAAATATGGCTTCAAAAGCTTCCTTACTCATGGCCTTCCCAAATAAAGTAACTCTGGCAATCAGAAACTCGGACGGGAGACCTTGAATTCCACCTTTGGTAGTCATATTGGCAACAATGTCAGATACCTCTACGTGAAGTATGTCAGCAATCCCTTGAGAAGATGGAATCTTCTCCAAACAACTGAACGATAATTGGTCCAGAATAGGTATACCCACATGTTAAGCATACTCCTTTAATGTAGGCAAAAGCTGGAAATCCGGAAAAGTGAAGCACCGATACAAAGGATCATAGAACTGCACCAACACACTCATAAGACGTTCATCCACCTTGGTAGAGAGAATATATAGAAGCTTTCCATGGCGAGCTTTTAACTCTAAGGGTTCTAATACATACGATGTCAGACGCCTTAACTCTTTCAAGTCGGGTTGTCTAAAACTGTACTTCTTCATATTCCTTCTTTGCTTATCCATGTCTGAAAATTTGCAAATAGACCTTTTAAGTTCCTTGTAAAATCTTATTATTGATGACATGAATGCAGATGAATGCATGAATGTATGGATGCAACAAACACACTCAAGGATCAAGCAAGTCACACCACACAAAGGTCACAGGATGGCTCAAATCATCGTCAATATCAATAATCCATTTTGGTGGATTATGGTTTACACCTTATCAACACCCAAGTTCCATTGATATTGAGGATATACGAGAACGGATCGACCGTGTGTCACGGGTTTGTTGTAAGTCACGAGCATGGAGTCTCGGTTAAGAACCACCCTACGGGAGTGTACTATGGTTAAACCTGACAATCATGTTCTAAAAGGTTCCCATAGTCATCATCCCATCTTTCGGATATTATCGGATAAAACGACTACTCGTCCTCCAAAAATATTCTCAAGAGGGACTCTTATGAGTGTAGTATCGCATAACAATCGCCTCAAGTCTTACACTTGAACGACCTTCGCACTACATCCTAAAATAGGCCAAGATGGGTTAGGTATCTAAGGTCCTTGGCTTCTAAGGTTCCTATTGGAAAGAGTATTGCCTAACCACGACTACTCGTGTGACATTAGTGATCTCAATAAAAACCTCCATCAAGTGAATGGACTTGTAAGTTAACTTGTTAAGGAATAACTCCACATAAGTCAACAAGACTATGCCATTCTCCTATCATAAGTGCACTCGAGTTCGGGTATAAAACTCATCTCATAAGAAACCACCAAGCATACAAGCAATTAATATATCAAGCAATTCATACATTACAAACAATACATTCATCCCAAATTTGCACAAAAGTATGCCACAAATAAATATAAACATACAACACATACAATTCGAGTCGCCACCGCACTTTTATTTGTCCAAAGGAAAGGCTAAAAAGCGAATGAAAGCCAAGTAAGAAGTTTTTCAAATAAAAAACTAATAAAAAAGTCAGAGATCTAGGTAAGGGGGTTGGTTATGAAATGGGAAGGTTTTAAGCACCCAAAACATCCTTAGTACTCTAAGGGAACCTCTTTTTGCAAATATTTGTTGTAGGTTGGTATTTGTAAAAAGATTTGTGCAAAAGATTGAGGGGATGAGAAAAGAATAGATTATATTTACAAGTTTTGTTTGAATGGATGAATCCATTACCTACGTACCATCACAAAGGAGGATCAAAACCTCGTAGTTCGGGGTAAAAATCTCAAAGATTGGTGAATTGATTTTGATCAAAAGCCTTAAGGTCTTTTGTTATCAAAGGGAGAAAACTCAACCTAAACAAATAATCCACCATGTGAGAAAGACTTCAACATGCTAGTGAGGGGTTAACCCTATAATAAGCATGGAAGGCTTATAATCCAACACTAAGGATGAGGTGAGATTTACATCAACCATTATGTTAACTCAAACCTATGACTAATGTTTTTGAAAAGGTTTTAACAAGGTGGCCATTGGGACCACAAAACAACTTGAAATGGGTTATATTTACAAAAATGAAGTCAGAGTTGGATTAGAGTTTATTTACAATGAGTGTTTATGAAAGGAGTTTCGAAAAGTCAAAGGCCTAAGGCCCAGGTTTCTAATTTAAAACAAAGTCAAAATTTTGAAAATGATTTTTGGCTTGTATTGACTTTGATTATTTGCTTGACCAAGAAGCAACCTATCTTTGACACAAAATGACTCACTTGATCATGGATCAAGTTGAGTTTGGTTTGGATCAAAGAAGGTTAAGCTTATCATTTGTCAAGACCAACCTCAAGACTTTAACTCATTGGCCAATGATGGAAAGAAAGGGATGGAGATGAACAAGATAGGAAAAGAAGACAACAACCAAATCCAATTGATCAAAGTTAAATCAAATAAACTTCAATCAACACCTAAATAGAAGAGAAATGAAGATAACAAGTCAATAAGTCAATGATATTTTTTTGACATTTTTTGAATTAAAAGAAAATATAAATAAAAAATAAACAAATAAGGTTGAACCTCAAATTCAATTCAATCAACTTCAGAAAGTCCAATTAAATTCTCATAGGTTCAACATAGTCAAACAAGCTTTGACTAATTTTCTCACAAATTTTTGAAATCAGAAAGTAATTAAAAATAATTAAAAATAGCACAATATGAATTAAAATCTCAAATAATCTCAAAATAATCAAGAAATTATTGAGACTATTTTTCATTGACTTATCATGATCCATAGATGCTATGTAAATATTATTGGATTTTTTAAAAGTCAGCAAGTATTTAAAAATGATTTAAAGGCATTAAAAACCCAAGTAATTCATAAAAAATATCAAATGAAGTCACAAAAATAATTAAAAATCATAATATGAAACAAGATTTTTCAAGAAAAATTTTGGAATTGGTCTCATATTTTTCTGACTTCAAATGAATTTTTGATGAATTTTTGAAAATAAAAAGAATTAATAGAAAATAAAAAGAAAATGGAATAAACGGAAAATGCACAGCCACATGATGTATTTCATAATTGACGTGGCGCTCATGGATGGTCCAGATCTGAGGACACACGCTGGGCTTGAGTCAAACGCGCAACAACATGCATTAATTGAAGTAATTGAAACAGACGTGTGAGATTAGATCGTGGCAAGGTAATCCAATGACCAGGAAGTGACACACGTGGTGGTGGTGGTGGAAACCACCATCTTCTCCGGTGAAACAACAACTTCTAGCCACCAGTTGCAGAGAAATAAATTTTAATGAAAATGGAAAACAAGGACATGGAAATGAAGCTCGTGTGATGGAGATCATCACTGTACCATTGGATTTTCCTCACTCTTCCTATATTGATAGAAATGTGAAGGAGAAAATCATGGTGTTCATACTGATTGCTCATGAAATCAAGAATTGAAAGCACCAATGGCTTGCCTCAAGTGTGAGGACTTCAGAAAACCACAGAAACACAAGATTGCTACATTGAATTAAGAGTTCTAGATCCAAAAAGTTTGAATGGATACCTTCAAATGGATGAACTTCTGGCCACGAATTCTCCAAGATCCTTGCTCCTTCTTGATAGGCTAAGGAATTTGGCTTAAAAACTCAACTAATGATGCTGAATTTCAAGCTCGAAAAATTGAACAAAAGTGATTGGTTTCACTCCTGAAGCACTTGGGATCTCCAAAAGGTTGAGAAATGAGGGAGATGCAGCCTCTATTTATAGCTGAATGTGGCTGATCACACACTTCTCTCGTGTGCATGAAATTTGAATTTTGATGTGCATGGGTCTGTGCAAGCGTGTGGAAGGCCCAATGATGAATGCAGAAGCTTGCCGAGATCAAGTGAAAAGCAATTGAACATGTGCGTTGGACTGAACAAGCTTGCATACTCAAGTTTCATCATAAAATACCAAAATGCACATAAATGGAAATGAATTCTAAACTCACTAATGGTAAACCCCATGGACTATTATGAGTAATGGTTGGAAAGCTCTTGAAATAAGGAACAAAAGTCATGTTGGGAAAAAATCATTTGGCATGTGCAAATTGATGAAAACTGGCTGGGAAAATCCAAGTACAAAACATGTTCAAAACATTTTGAAAAAGTTCACCAAAGACAAGCTTAATCAAACCCTTTTGTCCTCATGATACAAGCTTCAAAGGAAATAACCTCCAACATAAAAGTTATAGATCCTTTCAAGATATTCAATATAGACTAAAAGTATTCATCATTTGGATTTTTATGACAAAGTTACGGGCATTTGAAGTTGGGTACTTTTTCAAATTCAATGAATTAGGTCCAAGATGACCTATAATATTTTGCATTATCACATGTATTTTCTTTAGGATTATGAAATTTTGTCCAACATAACAAATGAAGTAGAAATCTCAAGAATTCCAATTCCTTTGGTATCACCTAAAAATAGTAAAAATTAAGGAAGTTATGCCCTTGATAAGTTGACCCAAAATTAGGGTTTCAGTCAAAATGACCTATAATGATATGAAATGAATGATGACCTTTCAAGTTTCAAATGGATTTGTGATGAACATGAAATTTGTTCATATGGTTCTTAAGAACGTTTTTACTCTTGGGGTTATATTCATTTGACAAACACATCAAAAGTTATATTTCATGGATTCTCAACTTAGTCAGGTGACTTGACTGGTCAACTTTTTCAAGGCCAAACTACCAATCTTGATGAATAAATGATCGAGGGGCCTAAAATAGGCTCATATATGCATAAAATGATGAATGAAAGAACTTACCTTGATTAAATTTGATCAGAGGTTGAGATTGCTTCATGGACAAGGCACAATCAAAGCATAATGAAATTAAGGTTTCCTTGGGAAACAATCTTCAAGCCCCTTGGGTTATCTTGATCAAATTGGCAAATTGAGATACTTGGGAGACATATACGATGATTAGGTACTTTGTGGACCATTTCCATGCTTTTTCTCATCTTCATCTACCCATTGCATTGGGCTTAGGAGCCTCCTAGGAGCATTGTGGAGCACATGATTACTTGAGCTTCAAAACAAAAAGAGTTAGTGACATA
The DNA here is from genome assembly GCF_024323335.1 of Lathyrus oleraceus. Taxonomy (NCBI): domain Eukaryota; kingdom Viridiplantae; phylum Streptophyta; class Magnoliopsida; order Fabales; family Fabaceae; genus Lathyrus; species Lathyrus oleraceus. The sequence continues at coordinate 179,807,781 of NC_066582.1, forward strand.
TTTTTGTGCTTTTGGTTAGTAATCAAATAAGAAAAGCAATAATATACAATACAAACATGCTTGGTGGTCTCAAAACACTCAAACAAGTCCCACCCTTAAGGTTAAGGAGCCAAACAAGCTATGATCCTTGAGGCAATGCACTTGTGCAATAACATGATGCCATGAGGGATCTTAGGGTCAAAATTAGGGTCTTACACAGGTGTATCCGGAGAAGTCATCCACCACCACATAAGCATACTTTTTCCCACCAAGACTTTCCACCTACATATGTCCCATCAAGTCCATGTGGAGAAGTTCCAGCACTCTGGAAGTGGTGTCATGTCTGAGCTTCTGATGTGACATCTTTGTCTGTTTTCCAATCTGACACTCCCCACAAACTCTTCCTTCATCAATCTTTAAGTTTGGGATTCCTCTGAAAGCTTCACAAGATATAATCCTCTTCATTCCTTTAAGATGCAAATGGCCTAATTTTTGATGCCATATCTTCACTTCTTCTTCTTTGGCTAGAGTACACATTGATGGATAACCAGTTTCTTGAGAACTCCCCATATAGCAGTTGTCCTTAGACCTGACTCTTTTCATGATCAATCATTTTCTTTATTAATAATCAGACATTCAGTTTTTGTGAAGTTTACATTTAGACCTTGGTCGCATAGTTGACTGATGCTGATTAGGTTTGCAGTCAGTCCTTTAACAAGTTGGACATTGTCAAGGTTAGGGACTCCATGGCAGTTTAGCTTTCCAATCCCCTTGATTTCACACTTTGCTTCATCACCAAAGGTTACATAGCTGGTGGCATGAGGATGGAGATCAAGTAGCAGGTTTTTGCTTCCAGTCATGTGTCTGGAGCAACCACTGTCAAAATACCAGTCTTCTTTGGCTGAAACTCTGAAGGAAGTAAGAGCTATCAGGTTAGTAACACCAGTCCTAGGAACCCATTATTTTCTGTTGACAGGGATGTGATGTTTGGGTCTAGGTTGATGATGAGAAGGAGTAGGATAGCCATACAACTTATAGTAGAATGGTTTTATGTGGCCAAATTTTCCACAGTAATGACATCTCCATCTTTGGTGTTTTCCTTTATGTTGTCTTCCCATATGATGTTGTGACACATGATGTGACATCTTTGGTTTGCTACTAGTGTGACTACACTCAGGTTTGGATTCATTGAACCCAAGGCCAGACTTGTCTCCTGCCAATTTTCCAGTCTGAAGAATTTTGTCTAAGGTGTCAGATCCATTGTTTAGCATTTTGACATACTCTGTCATCTCATCCAGTTTGGAGTTCAAGAACACTGTTTCAGTCTTCAACTTAGAGATTGTTTCCAAGTGTTCTGTCTTCTCATTCTCTAGTTGTGTTATCACTTTCTTCTAACTTTCCACTTCTTGACACACTTCTTCACTTATGTGACACAACTTTCTGTAGGTAGTGGCTAAGTCATCAAAGGTTACTTCATCATCACTTGAGTCTTCATCATAACCCCATCTTCTAGTAAAGGCAGTCACAAGATTTGCAAACTCTCCTTCTGTTTCACTTTCATCAGACCAAGTAGCAGCAAGACTCTTCTTCTGTTTCTTGAGGTAGGTCCCACATTCAGCTCTAATGTGTCCATACCCATCACATTCATGGCACTGAACTCCTTTTCCTTCTTTGGACTTTTCATCAGATCTTGTTCCTCTTCCAACATTATTAGACCTACTGATGTCAAATGAGATGTTCTTGACATTAGACTTAGACCTTACATCCATCTTTTTCAGAAGTTTGTTGAACTGTCTTCCCAGTAATGCTACATCATTTTCCAGATCTTCATCAGTATCTTGACCACTTTCTTCCTCTTTCTCTTTAGTGTTTGACATGAAGGCTATGCTTTTGACTTTCTTTTTAGATCCATCGCATATTCCCAACTCAAATGTTTGGAGGGATCCAATTAGCTCATCCACTTTAATATTGCAAATGTCTTGAGACTTTTCTATGGCTGTCACTTTCATGGCAAATCTCTTAGGAAGTGACCTGAGTATTTTCCTCACTAGTTTTTCATCTGACATCTTCTCACTCAGGGCTCATGAGGCATTAGAAATTTCAAGGATATTCATATGAAAGTCATGAATATTTTTATCTTCTTTCATCCTCAAATTTTCAAACTTGGTAGTGAGTAGCTGCAATCTGGACATCTTCACTCTTGAGGTCCCTTCATGAGTGGTTTTGAGAATATTCCAAGCATCTTTAGCCACCTTACAGTTGTTCACCAATCCGAAGATGTTCTTATCAACCCCATTGAATATAGCATTCAATGCTTTAGAGTTTCCAAGGGCTAGATCCTCCTCCTCCTTGGTCCATTGTTCCTCAGCCTTCTTATCAGTTGTAACTTCTCCTTCCTTAGTAATAACTGGATGTCCCCAGCTTGCTAAAATAGCCTTCCAAGCCTTATTATCCAAAGATTTCAGGAAGGCTACCATTCGAGGTTTCCAGTAGTCATAGTTGGATCCATCCAGAATAGGTGGTTTGTGAACTGATCCTTCGTCTCTATCCATAATACCAGAAAGTAACATCCCTAGATCTCACCTAGAACTAGAGCAGGATGCCTGCTTGATACCAATTGAAATTCTGGTATCAGATATGAGATGTCGAAGGTAATCTCACGACACTAATATCCGAAAAATATAAACATGATAAAAGTTAAAGAACAATAATACAAGTGACACAAGCAATTGTTAACCCAGTTCGGTGCAAACTCACCTACGTCTGGGGGCTACCAAGCCAGGAAAGAAATTCACTAAACAAAATTAGTTCAAAGACTCCCAGTAAACAACTTCAAGTTACAGTCTTTTCACCTAATCTCTACCCGTGTGACTTCTATCTAAGAACTCCTAGATATGAGATCCTACTCACTCCCCCTCAATCACAGCAGTGATGTAAAACAAGTATTACAATGAAAAAAAGACACTCTTCAAGAACACATACTTGATCTTGCTTCAAAGCTTCAACCAAGTAAACACACACTCAAGCTTCAAAGCTTAGAATGGACAAATTACAACTCAAAAATCAGTCCAATTCAATCATCTATGGATGAATGAATGGCTCACAATACACACGATCACACAAGACTAAAACCCTTATTCTCTCTCAACATTTCGTTCGTTATTTCTTGTGTGTTAAAACCTGGTATTCCATGCCCTTTTTATAGAAGCGTTTGGCTGGGCTTGGACATCACAAAACCCTAAAACTATTTTCCATTCATATCTTCTCATGACAGTTGATTATATCTCGTTGGAAAATAAGTCAATCTGGTTTTAATTACTAATTGAAGGCGCGTTCAATCATTACATCAATCACACATAGATTAGCATAAAAAAACGCAATCACACAATATATAACATTCAGACTGAATGTTCTGTATACAAATGTCATGACATCGGGTCCGACATCTCAGTAAAATCCTGCATATCCATGTTTTAAACACCCTGCAGAAACATGTTATCTAATGTCAAGACAACACTTGTGACAACTTGTGAACACTCTAGGTTTTACCAAAATTGCTGCCAACACATAGAACCAACAGTACGAATCTTTTTAATTGGTAACCCAGTACCCACATTACTTGGAGATACCTACCATTCTATCCATCACAAGACTAATAAAGATGGTGGAACCATTCTTTTTGTGTACCTCTCCTATGTAAGTGGTTTATTTCTCACTTACCCGGATCCAGGCTCTTCAGGGAGAATCCACAGAAGCTCAGATGGTCTCAGAGGTTCATGTCCATTGATCAAGGGAATTTACATTGGTATGACCCCTCCTATGATGTTGGAGTAATTATTGACAGTTATTTTGAATTTCCTAATGTACCTCTCCTTGGTGTACATGGGGGAATTAACTACAACCGCATCCTTGCCAGACGCCAGTTACGATATCCTATGACAGATAAACCCAATAACCTTTTGTTGTCAGGTTTCTTTTACCTTAACAAAGAAGAGAGTTCCAGTTTGAAGGATAAATCATACATGCTTGGCGCAACATTCACATGAAAGGAAGAGGCCGATTAGGAAGAAAGAATTGTGTTGCTTTTGAGCCCTAAACCCTATGGGTTTGTGCTAGAGCCACTGAACTTAAGATGCCATATGCTCTTGATAAGCCCTAATTCCCTTATTCTATAACATCATCATCCACCATTCCTATTGAGAATAGGGAAGAGTTTCAAGAAATTTTGGCTAGGTTGAAATTGGAAAGAGGCACTTGGGAAGGCAAGTACCATGTCTTGAATGATAAGAAGATGAAGATGGAGCAACAACTAAAGGAAAAGGATGATTTGATTGAGATTTTGGAATAACAAGTTGTGAAGAAACAGGAGGAACAAGAAGGTTTACTTATCTCTAAAGTCCAGCCATATCATGAGTACTCCAGCATACCTCCCACCTCAGGTGCTTGGAAGTGAATCATCGATAAGCTTATGATCGAGAGCGTTCAGCTAAAGAGGTAGAAGAGGAAACATCAACCAGCAGTAGGACCTTCTACAAATGGGATTCCTTATGACTAATTGACTTAGCTGTTTTCCTCTTGTATTATTTAGGAACATTGAAATTATATTTCGTTCTTTGTAATCCCTCAATTGTTTAATAAAAAGAGGTTTTTGTTCAGCTTATACCAAATTTTGTCTCTATAATATTTGCAATAAATTATTGAGTTTCTTAAAAATTAAAACTCATCTTTTGCATTTGCATATCATGCACCATTCAAGCACAAGTTCCTGCATTTCAAGAAACTTACACGTGTCTTCTCCCTCCAATAGTCAAACCGAATCACCAATACAATACTAGAGCCAGTCGCCGAAGAAGGATGAGTAAACTTGAACAATAAAATCAAGAGCTCAGGGAGTAAGTAATCACCTTGAAAGACAGTTTGTAAAGGCTTACTACTATGATGGAGACTTTGGTGGCTGCTCAGAATCAGTCATCGAACAATTCTTAAGATCTAGTACAACGAACAACAATCTCTAAGAACGTCTCGACGCCCATTCTAGTGGCGCCCGTCAATGATCAACAATATCACATGCCACCCAATTTCCCTTTGGGCATCCCTTACGGTTATATGCTAACTGGACACCGCCCTCAAAACACTGAAACTCTAGTAGTGACTCCTGTGGTGCATACGACTCCTTATAATGAAGAAAACATTTATCACGTTGCTCCAAGCAAAGTTGTGGAAGTAGATGAAAGGTTAAAGGGATTTCAAGATCAGTTCTTAGAAATGCAAAGGGAAATCAACGCTCTTCGAGGTAAGGATCTTTTTGGCAAGACCGCTTATGAACTCTGCTTGGTTCCTAATGTTCAAGTTCCGCGCAAATTCAATGTACTAGATGTAAGACCCCATTTTTACCCTAAGATCCCTCATGTTATCTCATCATTTGCATTGACTTTGGGATCACAACTTGGTATCCTCCTCACCCCTCACTCATTGGGTTTGCATTTGGAGAGATCACCAAACATATTTGATTGTATCATACTTTGTTTTTCTTTGTTTACTAACCAAAATACCAAAAATATGTATGTGTATAACTTTGTTTCTTTTGTAGGAGTGTGTGAATCCACCTATGCCCTATCAAGCTTACAACTAGGGTTTGAGACCCTCATAGCAAGAGATCAATCATGGAATGGTTCGCCGTTGGTTCTAAGCATCATATATGGATCCCCATGTTCTTCATTTATCATTTTGATCAAAAATTCATCAAGAGTTTGAAGCTTGTTTGCCTTGGAAGCCCTAATTCATCTGGGTATCTTGTGTGACTTCCTCAATAAGTTTCTTCAACATATCAAGGGATACTTAATTATACATCAATTTATACATATATGATCCTCCATGAGCTCTAAATATCAAAATAACTTCAAGTTTGCAAGTTGGTCCAAAGAGGTTGACTAGAGAAAGTCAATTGGTCAAAACTGGGGTTCCCTAGACCCTATCTCCTACAATTTTGTCATATGAAAATGATTCTAAAATAAAAGTTACTCTTTATAGCATTACAAACAACTTTCATGTTGGCATCAAGAGCTAGTTTTTCTTAGAAAGTTATTTTTTATGGTGAAACATTATAAGTCATTTTGTCTGTGCCCTAGTTAGGAGGTCAACTTCCAAGGACCATAACTTGCTCAATTTTTATGATATGAAGGCCATCCAAGTTTCATTATAAATTGAAAGATGTATTCTCCAACTTTTTTCTTTGAGAAATGCTAAATTCTACTTGCAAGGGCATGTGAAAGAGGAAATATTATAGGTCATTTTGGGCCATTACCATTGAACAAACAATTTTCCTCAACTTCTAAAATGCATAACTCCATCATTCCAAATCCAAATGATGTTAAATTTCTAACCAAATTGAATAGGATTGAAAGAGCTAGAACGTTTGTGAATAAACCATTTTCATTTGGAACTCATAGCAAACGTTATTCAAGGTGGAAGAAGTGGTCATTTGACTTTATACTTAGAAAACTTTCAACTATGTTTGATTTCTCCAACTTCCACCTCAAAATTCATCATGATCCAAGCTCCAAATGAAAAAGAGTTCAACATCAAAGTTGTTCATGTTGATCTCACTTTTCCATATCATCTAAGATCACTTCATTAGGACAAGAATTGAGGGACTTGCGCATGGTTCCTTTATTGGGTTTATTTTGGCAAGTTTTGAAATCAAGTGATCATTTTTCTTTGCATGATTACATGTGATGATTTCAGTATCCATTATGCACAAATTTGAGTTGGATTAGATCATGGTTTGGGCCTAATTCATTATCTATGCACCCATGAACCAATATTTCTATTTTGGCCAAATTTGAAAAGGTGTAAAACTGAATTCCATAGCCTATAAATACAAGTGCATTGCCTCAAGATCAACATACACACATTGCCAAAGCCTTACCAAGCTATCCCCAAACCTTACACCATAGAATACCTTGAGGATTACTTTAAAATCTAGTTTGAATTTCACCTTCTGTTTTGAGATTCAAACTCCAAGGATTCATTTCCATTTTCATTTCAATTGGTCACTGCAAGCAAGAGGAGGAAGAACCAAGTGAATTCAGATCAAGATCAAGCCAAATCATAGCTACCCGAAGGTGAATTTTCAAAAACTTCAAGTCTTTGATTCTTTCTCAATTCTTCATCATTATCTTTGTTTATTATTTGTTTGAAGTCCTACCAATGTAGGAAACAAGATTGAGTTGCTTTGAGGTCAAATCGAAGCAACTCAGATCATGCACCTCAAACTTCAAGTCCACGTATCTTTCAATATATATGGGATTGGGTGAAATTGAGGCCAGATTCGAGTTCCTGAGCTTTTTTTCTTTAAAATGGTGTACTCACTTTTTATTTTAGTGAAGGTTGGTGGTGGACCAGTCCGGTGAGGTCCACCGGAGAAGAAGACCGGAGGTAGGGTTCCGATGGTGCGTTGGCACCTTCCCAACCTTCTTATTTGTTTCAAACGTTTTAATCATAGCCTTTGGTTAAGATTACCATGTGCGTGGCACGTTGACTGAAGAGCATCATGGATAGCACACGCCTGACCATCAGATCTGCCACCTCAATTAATGAGGGAGATCTGATGACCCTTGTTTTTTTTTGTATTTTCTGATTTTCTTTTAATTGCTTCTATTTTATTTAATTCATAGAAATTTCATTTTTAATCTAAAAAATATGGGACTTTCGCCAAAAATCTTTAAATATTTTTCTCTTTCGTATTTTGAATTAAAATTATTTTTTTGGATTAATTTTGATATTTTTAATGAATTAAATGTTTTTGTGCATATTTTTAATGGTTTTAAAATACTTTTGACTTTCCAAATATTTTGATTTTTTTTTCTAAGGTCCTTTGACCTAGGATAAGTCCCTTGGCCATTTATTTGGTGTTTTGAAGGGATTTGAGGTTTTATCCATATTAAAATGCATTTTAATTCATTTTTAAATTGATTAAATGTTTAAAAATTATGTTGAGCCATTTTTATGTTGTTGTGATGTTTGACTTTTTGTTTGGGCCGTGGTCATGGTTGATTTGACTTTTGTTTGATCAATACCATTATATTTAGGGGATTGATGAAATATACATTTCATCTCTCAAAATGAATGGATGGTATTGATCAAATGAAATTCCTCTCATGATCAATTTGTGTTTCTATTTCCCCTTCCCTCTTCATCTTCACCCCTATTCTTCCCCAATCCATCATTGGACCAATGATTTCTCCAATGTCTAAATGATAGTTGGTTCATTAATGATCTTGTGTCAGATGAATCGACACAAGTTTGACTGAGATAGGTCCTTTCCATTTCTTTTAGTGTGTGGTATGTTTTAGGAGTTTGGTTCTTTGTACCAAATCTCTAACATGCATTAACACCTATATTTTTATTGTCTGACCTCAGATAGTTGTGACTTCTACATAAGTCCAATTACGATTGCTTAACATAGAGCTAAATTTGACACTCAAGGCATATCATTCTAGTAAGTGAGATTGTAAGTCTCCCATTCTTCATGGCATTGTGTGGGAACTTGACCTTTTTTGTATTCATAGAGCTAGTGGCATACTTGTTGATTTATCCAAGTTGGAGCCCTTTTCATGGATGATGTCTTGGTTCAAGGATTCATACTTGTGAATAAAATGGTTGAGTGTTGTCCAAAGAATGGCTTAATCAATTAAAACTCACCACTAACATTTGACTAATCGTTAACTAACTTCTTAATTAACTTTGCTTTAATTTTAAGTTATTTACTTTATGCAATTTAATTTTCAGTACCTTTAGCATTCCCTGCCATTTATATTTCATGCAACTTGTTTATGTTTTAAGTCCTTTTCACTTTGCTCATTTGAGACATATCTTGTGATTGTATATATTGTTTGTTTGTTTTGATTTTTTTTTATGGTATTAGGACCTTAAAACATCTAATAACAACAACAACCCTAAAAAATATGTTCGTGGACTGTTGGATTTGATCTAAACTTCTGGACTTAGAATTAGGCAACATTCCCTGTGCTAAAGGACTTGGCCAATGCCAACATTTGAGACTGAGTTATCTCTGCTTGTGCCTTCATCTGATGCATGACCTTGAGTGTCTTTGATTCATCTGATACTTTGTCTTTGTGCTTAATTGATTATTTGGTTATTATTTCTTATGTCTGATGTTTTGTTCTAAGTTGATCAAGGAATATTTCATCTGATACATGGGAAGATACTTAAGACTGCTAGCTATTGGAGTGCTTGCTTGGATATTATGAATATCTTTATTTGATGCCTTGATATTCACATAATTCTTGGATATTTCTCATTGCCTATTGCTTATTTCTTTCCAAAGTCTAAAGGAAAATGGGTTTCTATATGACATTCTTGTCTGTTGAATTGCATCCCATTGGTCAAATTTTTTCAACTCTTAAATTCTTAATTTTTGCTTAGGGTAGTCTCTTCATCTCCTCCCACTTCTTTAATTTCAAAATCTCTCTCTCTTTTCAAAAACTTTCTTTGCTTGTGATATCAAACTTAAACATTTTAAATGATTAGAAACTTTGGTCTTATGCCACTGAATTTTATTTATTTTTTCTTAAATCAAACTTGTAAATAAACTTAACTATATTGACTTAAATTTCAAAAAGGAAAAAAGAACTAACAACCCCATTCAAATCTTTGGCCTTTTGTGCCTTTTTCTGTAAATCTTTTGTTAAAATCAGATCATCAACTTCTTTGAAATTTTTACCACGAACTACGGGGTTTTGATCCCTCATTTTCATGTTGGTAAGTAGAAATAAGACCGAAGGTCTTGTCAGACACAAAAATATAATCAATGAATTCTATTCTCATCCTCACACTCTATATTTTATCAAATGTATACCCAAAAACATATACACACAAACAGGGCTCCCTAGGAGTACCTAGGATACTTTGGGTGTTAACACCTTCCCTCTGTGTAACCAACCCCCTTACCTGTAATCTCTGGCATTTTATTAGTTTTGATTTGAAAACTTCTTATCTTTGGGTTTTGTTCGTTCTTTTCCCTTTTCCTTTGGAAACAATAAAAGCGCGGCGGCGACTCTGGTTTTATTGACGTCGAGTTTATCCATAACTCGATGGTCATGAATTTACCACTATAGAAATTAAGTGGCGACTCTGCTGGGGAGTAGTCGTCAATGGTTTTAGCCTACTTTTTATGTGTATATATTTGTATATTTGATATTTGTTTGTATATATTATTGTGGGATATAATCTGCCTATTGTGCTTAGTGATCTCTGTGTGGTGAGATAAGTTCTAACCCGAACTTGAGTGGAATTAAGATAGGAGGATGATATAATCATGTTCAACTTATGTGGAGTATTCCTTTACAGTTGGCTTGAGATCCATCTACTCAGTGGAGACCTTTCTAGAGTTACTGATGTCACACAAGTAATTTGTGGATAGGCATTACTTTCTCTAATTTGGGGGTCCGAGAAGCTGAGGACTGTAGAACATTTAACCCAACTTGGCCTATTTAGGACGTAATACGGAGACTGTTCAAGTGTAGTCTTGATAACAGTTGTTACGCGATACTACACTCATACGAGTTTCTCTTGAGAATATTATGGGTTGATAAGTCAGTCATCCTAACCTATAATATCCGATAGATGGGATGAAGACTCTAGGCACTTCTTAGAACATGATCTATAGGTTTTAATCCTTAGTATACTCCTTTGGGATGGTACTTAACCTGACTCCATGCTCGTGACTCGCAACAAACCCTTTGATTCTTAGTTGATCCGACCAGTCTCATCAATATCAATGGAACTTGGATGTTGATAAGGTTAAAACCATAATCCACCAAAATGGATGATTGTTCTTAATGATGACTTGATCCATCCCTTGACCTTTATTTGTGTTTGCCTTGTGTGTGATCCCTTGTGTGTGATTGTTGCATTCATGCATACATGCGCATCATAACATTCATCATAGAAGAAATAAATTTCTAGGAAACTAAGGTCTTATATGCAAATATTTTCAGACCATGGATTATGGACGAAGGAACACTAAGAAGTACGATTTTAGATGTCCTGATTTGAATGAGCTAAGGAAATTTTCATCCTTTATATTATACCCTTTGGACTTCAAGCAACGTCATAGGAAGCTCTTGTCTATATTATCTACTGATATGGTTGAAGGACTTCTAAGTGTTTTGGTTCAGTTCTATGACCCTTTTTATCGGTGCTTAACTTTTCCTAATTATCAGTGTAAGACCCCAATTTTGACCCTAAGATCCCTCATGCAATTTCATCATAAGCATTCACATTGGGATCATACCTTGGCATTCTCCTTACCCCTCTTTCATTGGGTTTATTTTGGGAGAGATCACCAAGCACTTTATGATTGTATCATACTTATTTTATCATTTTACTAATCAAAATACCAACAATATGTCTTTGCATTTGCCTAACTCTTTTGTAGGTAGGGCATGATCACATTGATTTATCAAGTTCATATCTAGGGTTTGAGAGCCTCATGAACAAAGAGCACAATCATGAATTGATACAAGAATGTTTTTATGAGCATCATATATGAGTCCCAATGGTTTCTACATGTTGTATTGATCAATTTTTCTTCAAGAGTTTGAGGGTGATTTGCCTTGGAAACCCTAGTTTGACTTGGTATCTTGAGTAACTTCTCCAACAAGCTATCTCACCAATTGATCAAATTTCTCAAGGGAAACTTCAAATTTCATCATCTTATGCATATATGATCTACCATGATCCTAGAAAGTCAAGAGAATTGAAGGTTAACAAGTTGGTTGATGGTGGTTGGCCAGATGAATTCATCTGATCAAAACTAGGTCTCCCTAGACCCTATTGTCGCAACGCGAAAAACAACCGGCGGGGAAAATACAGAGCCGCCACCGACGCTATTCATCCTATGACGGAAAGGGAGCGCATGACTAACCTAAGAAAGGGAAAGGAACGGTCTTACGACCAAAGATTACAAGGTACGAGAGTCGGTTACGCAAGGGGAAGGTGTTAGCACCCCTCACGTCCTCCGTACTCGACGGGATCCACGCTCAAAAGATAGCTCAAAGGAAAGGAAAGGGTTGCTAATAAACTGCTCAAAGAAACTGCACAAACTGGAACAATAAACAGGTGGGGGAGAGAAAGAAGACGGAGGAAGTGGACTCGGCAGGATGTTGCATCCTGGGCCTACGTAGTTTGTCAGAAACAAACATCAGAGTCGACGTAGTTCGGGAAAAGGGAGACATGCTCGCTAGGACATCACATCCTATGCCTACGTATCTTCTTTATCCAGAGGAGAATCAGAGCACTCGTAGCTCGGCTAACGCACGTTGAAACAAGACACCAAAAAGGGACGCTGAGACGTCAAAAGGAACACCCAAAAGGAAACAGAATGCCAATACATGGACTTACACCCGACTCCTAACAATAACAAAAAGAAAACAGAATGCCAATACATGGACTTACACCCGACTCCTAACAATAACGAATGCTAACCAGCGAACACCAAAGAAAAGGGTTATCAGAACGAACCCCAGCAAAGTAGCCAAATATCCAGAATGAACTCTCGATATGTATAACCAGTCACCACAAATGAACCCCGAAGATGAACCCCTAAGTGAATCACAATCATCACAAATGAACCCCGAAGATGAACCCCAATATGAACAACAATCCTCCCAAATGAACCCCGAGATGAACCCCAAAGATGAACCCCGATATGAATAACAATCGTCACAAATGAACCCCGTAGATGAACCCCAATATGAACAACAATCGTCACAAATGAACCCCGAGATGAACCCCAAGTGAATAACAATCATCACAAATGAACCCCAAAGATGAACCCCAATATGAGTAACAGTCGTCACAAATGAACCCCCAAAGATGAACCCCAATATGAACAACAATCATCACAAATGAACCCCGAGATGAACCCTAAGTGAATAACAATCATAAAAAATGAACCCCAATATGAGTAACAATCGTCACAAATGAACCCCCAAAGATGAACCCCAAGTGAATATCAAAAGTCACAAATGAACCCCGAGATGAACCCCAAGTGAATAACAATCATCACAAATGAACCCCAAAGATGAACCCTAATATGAGTAACAATCGTCACAAATGAACCCTGTTGATTCCTTAGGATTGGCATTAATTTTAGAAAACAAATAATGTAATCATCTCTGTTGTTTTAATATGTTGGGTTGAAGAAATTCAACATCTGGACCAACATGTCATGTACGATGTCACGACATCGAGTCTGTGACATCGCACATGTGTAGAAAACTGAATTAATTAATTCAGTATATATTCTGGGATCAGCAAGGATATCTGGTGAATATCCTAACTCCCATGTGGAGGTCTTGAAGACTCAATCAGAAGATATATAGGCTCAAAATATGGAGATATATATGGAGAGATTCTAGGATTGAAGACCTTGTTTGTAGCAGAATTTTTTTGCTGAAGTTGTAACAGCAAAGAACAAGTCTGCTGCGATTTCTGAAGGCCCAAATCCAGTTGGGTGATTAGGTTATAAATAGCTGATTGTAACCTAGTTTTTGTAAGCCTCTTAGAATGAATTTTTAGGGGTGTGTGTAAGGTAAACCTCCCAATCTGTGGGAAGGTTACCATGTGTATCTCAGTGGTAAATCCTGAGAGTTTTTGTAACTCAAAGCCTGTAGGCAAGAGTGATTTTGTTCTTGAATGAAGCTGTGAAGCAAGTTCAAGGTGTGTGAACATTACATTGTATTTGTAGTGATAGGAATGGAAATTGGAGGTTTCTATCTAGGAGTTCCTAGGTATAGATTGCATTGGGTAGGGATTAAGTGAAGAGTTGTAAACGGGTGAGTTTAACTCTGAATTAATACTGCTAATAGTGGATCTTCTTCCTGGCTTGGTAGCCCCCAGATGTAGGTCATGTTGGACTGAACTGGGTTAACAATTTCCTGTGTTTGTTTTCCTTCTGCATGTGTTTATTACTGTCATAACTCAGCAGGTATTCCAGTCAGCTTATCAAGATGATAACTGACCTGGCATATAGCCTTCTGTTTGAATGTCAATCAGAAAGTTGTAACATTCATCAGGGACAGTGCATACTGAATGATAAGTAGGTTAACTTTAGTTCAGTATTTATTTGAGTCTGTTCTTTTCAAGGATAACAGACCTGGCTGAAGGATCATAGTGAAACTGTCATACTGGATGTTTTGACAGTTGATACTGAAGGCTGATACTGAAGTAGAGACTAGTTGGTCTTTTACAGTATTGCAAACTTAGCACAGCACGTTTCCAGGAACATAACAGACTCTGCATATGTTCTGGATGTCGAACTGAATGTTGTGACATTCATTCCCAACAGCAGGTGCTAAAGTGTAGGATGAGTGGTTTTTCTGGTTCAGTATTTGTCTCAGGCTATTCTTCAGGGATTCAATAGCTTAGAGAAAAACCAGGAAACCAACTACTAACCTACAATTAATGAACCTACCAAATAGCCTATTTGTTAGCAATCTAATAAGTGGAAATTAGATTAACGTGTTCAACCTTTAATTCAGGAAATACAAGTAAAAGATATACACACTGGAACAATGTAACAGATGATGTCCATAAACAACAGTAAGACATCATGCTGATAACTATGGAAGAAAACAACAGAAGTGAGTGCTAGGTTTGATTTCTGTTGAGTCTTTCTTCCTGATGCACAGAACCAGGTGTTCATACATTCTAGGGTGACATAGAATGAGATGTCGTGACATCTGTGAACCTGTGCATATTAGTACAATGGTTAATAACTATCTTGCTGTATTAGTTACAATGTTAGATCAGATGTCATGACGTGGAGTATAACATCTGAATTCTGACTACACCAGAATTTCAATTGGTATCAGAGCAGGCATCCTGTTCTGCTTCTGGATGAGATCCATGGGTGATACTTTCTGGTATCTTGCAAGGAGTTATGTTAGTACTGATGCTGGAACCTGTGAAAGGTTCTGTAATCTCCCTGAATGGTCCCTTGAATTAGGTGGATGGACTGTTCATGACAGGAATGGTGTGTACCTGTCTTTGGAGGGTGGCAATTGGCCTGTGTGTGGGACAGCTGTGCCAGTATTGAATCACATTCAAACTTGGTATGGTCTTGGAGGCTGATCTGGTGAAGTGTGTGTTCATAGGGTGAGTTGTATTATGATTTCCGCTGCATAATACCTGGCAAAACTCAAACTATGATGTTGTTTCCCCTCATGTGGATGAAAGGCTGCTGTATTCAAGATCTCATCATAATCTACTGAAGATGTCAAAGATACTTGAGTCTCCTCAAGTCCACTCATCATGACGTTCTCACTTCAGGATGGTAAGAATCACTTAATCACTGATTCTTTTACTCACTTGAGTAGGGTGTATGAAGACCTTGAAGACCTTCAAGGAAGGTTGTTCCAAGGAGGTGGAACTAATGTTCTGTGCGATGTTAGAACATGTTGTTCAACAAGTATGCAGCTACTGGTTGAATAACATATGTTTTTAGGTATCAAACAAAGGGATACTTCTGTTTGGAACCTACTCCTGACCTGGAAGAGGAGACATCTGTGTGTGCTAAGTTGACAAGGGTAGGGTCAACTGTGTGTGTGCTCAAGAAGGTCACCTATAGAAGTCTGATCTCTAGAAGTTGAGCTGGTTGAGATGTGACATTGTGCAATCTCCTGCTGTTTGGCATATTCCTGTTGATTGATCAGGGTTGGATAGTTGTTCCCTGAAGTACTATGTTGTGTTGGAAGACAAGTCTCCTGGATGTTAGTAGTCAATAATGGGATAACCTGATTGCTATACCATTTAGGAGGATTGGAACCATGAATCTTGTTATTCAAACACCACGTTTCAGAAGTGGCAGTTCTTTCGAGAAGTGAGAATATGAAGATTCAGAGGTTAGTTGAGGTAGTATGCTCTAGCAATGCATATTTACCATTGACTGGTGCTGTTTTGTATCACTAGTACTTATGGTCAGCTGGAGTCTGATTGATGTGATTGGAGAAACTCATAGAGTTAGTTGCCACCGGTAGGGATGGTGTATGTCAGGTTGAGACATTTTTATACAATGCATGGTTATTGGTGTGGAGTTTCCATGATTGTTAAGTTGAGGGGGAGTCTTGGTTAACCTCCTCAAGTCTGGTCAGCCTAGGGTCTGGTTGGCTGTTGACCTGTGTCACATGGGTTCTGGTGGTTATGTGACACATTTGCAAGGAAGAATTCATCTCTCTCATTCCTAAGGGTGAATTTAATCTGGGAAGACTTTCAAAATTGTCTAGGTGCTTGCAAGCAGAAGATGTTGACACAAGAAGAGTACTTTCAAAGTATTCTTATGGTGGAAGTATCTGAAAGGAAAATTGGGAAAGGATTTAAGATCAATGTCTACTTGTGCCAAGTACAAGTGTGTAATTGATTATCCTTGGAGCTCAAGATAACGGATGTTCTTAAAGATGTTGGAACATCACTTCTTCAAGACCCTGTGCAGAATCACAGGAAGGATAGTACATTGGCTTATGATCTATCTCTTTGGTGGCAGCAAAAGCATATGATCTCTGAAAAGGTTTCCTGGCAAGAAACATGATTCAGCCTTGGTATGTACAAGAAGAAGAAGACATCATAGTCTTGATGGTGGTTACTTGGATCAGTTTATTTCTGATCTAGGTAAGGAAGTGCATTAGCTTATGCACACTGTGGAGTAAAGAACAAGTGGCAGCAGTCTTGACATCATGGAAACAGCCTTGCCTTAGGATGTGGAATCCTTGGTAGAGCTGAAGGGTTAGTTTCTAACTGGTCCTTCTGAAGACTCATACATCAGAGTGTCTGATGTCTTTGGAGAAGAAGCAGGGATTCATCAAGGTGTGAGCTTGGATGACTTAACTGCAAACCTGCAGGATGGAGGTTGTTTACTCAAACTTGGTTCCACAATCAAGTCTATGAGAACATTGAACTCTTGTTCTGTGAAGGGAGGAAGTTCTTTCAAGTGGCAGAAGAAGGAGCTGAATTCAACAGCTAGATGTCAAAACACAATGTTGTGACATTTGGTTCAACATCAGACTCTTAGTTGGTGAAGTGGCACATCAACTTGAGATAGAAAGGTCTACAGGGTTGTAGATTGGATACTTCAAAAAGCTTGAAGTTCCAGTCTCACTTGAAAGGTCAGAATATCTTTGGGAGAAGTCTGATAAACTTGGGGAGGTCAAAAAGCAGCATTTGACCTTTTCATATGAGGATTCATGAAGGAGGTAATCAACCAGTGGCAATTGGTTTACCTCAGAAGTGAGTTCGAAGAATCAAGATAATCAACATATGGCAGCTGATTATTCTTGAGGAAAGTCTGAGACAAATTACTCTTGAGTAGAAAAGTAGTAAGTTGAAGACTAAAGGAGGTGCTTTCTATTCATCCCTTGGAGCTTGTGGTAGGAGTTCTGAGCTATATATGGAAGATTATCTCTTATAATGGGATGAAAATGTATATGTCCCAATGAATGTCTGGGTTCTTCTTGATCAACCCGATGACTCAGTGATATCTGAAGACTATCAGATGGTGTGCCTTGTCCTGTTGTGAAGGATGTCCCAGCTGATGTTAGAACATCCAGTGAAGTGATCTTCTATTCTGGTTAGAAGAGAGATTGACACAGAGTGTGAATGTGTTCAGCTAAGAGGGTTGAACAGAGGGTGTGCTCTTGAAGACATGAAGATGCGTCTTGTGTTTTCCATTCATCAAGTGGTCTGGATTCTCTATGAATCAGGAAGTATGTGAAGGTCCAACTTTGGGATGTTGGAGATGCCCATGTGTGATCTCTAATCTTCAGGAGGAGAGTGGGGTGACCATGACTGGGGGAGTTCTGGCCTTGAAGCTGCAAGTAATCATCAAGCTTGTGGTCTATGTGTACTCAGATAACCAGGTATGGCACCTTGTCAGTTATCAGGATGTTGTGTCAAGGCTGAGTGAGCTGAAGAATGTCTGACCGAATGTCATGACATTGCCCTGGACAATGCTGCTAATCCCTTCTAAAACTTAAAGTCAGTAGGAATTATGAAGGTGATGTGTCAAATTCTGGTAAATCAGAATAAGCCAGATGGCCACAGCTGTGTGGTACAGGGGGAGTAACCATCTGCTGAAGTGTGGGAATTTGACTGTATCAGTGCCAGATGTCAAGTCTCTACTAGAGGTATGACAGGAACCTTGGAAAATGTTGAATACTAGCAGAATGTAGGAAAAAGCCGCGTGAAATGTTAAGACATCGCGTGCAACGTGTCTGACTGCATATATGGAATAGTCTCCATGCACTGGAACGACTGTTTTGGAAAAGAAACAGTCAAGAGCTATAAAAGGTATTCAAAGATAATCTGAGATTTTGTTGGTGATTCTATGACTGTTTCTCAGCAAAAATAAATGCATCTTGACCAAGCATTTATTTCTACCGGAAATTCCTAGGCACGGGCTGGACTATTTAAAGGATGCAATAGCCCTCTTCCTCTCACAAGAAAAACACTCAATTCTCAGAATCATGGGGTATGTTAAGGTTTGGGCAAGCTGCGCCTGGATCTGGTTTTGTGAAGGGTGCCTTTACAAATGTTTAGCTAAAAAGGGGGAGAGAAATATAGTCCTGGAGTTGAGAATGTACCAGAAGCAAGCCAACTGTGGATGTGGCAGCAAACAGAAGTTGGCATCAGGCACAAAATCCACCAACTGGGCTTACCACTTGTGTCTTGTGATCTGAGTTAAGAAGACAGTTGTGCCTTGTGATCTGAGTTACATTGTCTATGTACTCAGCATTACATATTCTTCAGGAAGCTCTCCGGTTGAGGGGAAGGGTCCTGGTACAACTGAGTCTTGTCCCTCTTCTTCCCCATGTACACCAACTTTGGTGTTTGTGGTGGTGGAGCCAATGACGGAGATGAAGAGCATTCCCAAATTGGGATGTTTTGTCCAGTGTATTGTTTATTTGTTTTAGCTAAAATTTGCCAAAGGGGGAGATTGTTGATACCTTAGGATTGGCTTTAATTTTAGAAAACAAATAATGTAATCATCTCTGTTGTTTTAATATGTTGGGTTGAAGAAATTCAACATCTGGACCAACATGTCATGTACGATGTCACGACATCGAGTCTGTGACATCGCACATGTGTAGAAAACTGAATTAATTAATTCAGTATATATTCTGGGATCAGCAAGGATATCTGGTGAATATCCTAACTCCCATGTGGAGGTCTTGAAGACTCAATCAGAAGATATATAGGCTCAAAATATGGAGATATTTATGGAGAGATTCTAGGATTGAAGACCTTGTTTGTAGCAGAATTTTTTTGCTGAAGTTGTAACAGCAAAGAACAAGTCTGCTGCGATTTCTGAAGGCCCAAATCCAGTTGGGTGATTAGGTTATAAATAGCTGATTGTAACCTAGTTTTTGTAAGCCTCTTAGAATGAATTTTTAGGGGTGTGTGTAAGGTAAACCTCCCAATCTGTGGGAAGGTTACCATGTGTATCTCAGTGGTAAATCCTGAGAGTTTTTGTAACTCAAAGCCTGTAGGCAAGAGTGATTTTGTTCTTGAATGAAGCTGTGAAGCAAGTTCAAGGTGTGTGAACATTACATTGTATTTGTAGTGATAGGAATGGAAATTGGAGGTTTCTATCTAGGAGTTCCTAGGTATAGATTGCATTGGGTAGGGATTAAGTGAAGAGTTGTAAACGGGTGAGTTTAACTCTGAATTAATACTGCTAATAGTGGATCTTCTTCCTGGCTTGGTAGCCCCCAGATGTAGGTCATGTTGGACTGAACTGGGTTAACAATTTCCTGTGTTTGTTTTCCTTCTGCATGTGTTTATTACTGTCATAACTCAGCAGGTATTCCAGTCAGCTTATCAAGATGATAACTGACCTGGCATATAGCCTTCTGTTTGAATGTCAATCAGAAAGTTATAACATTCATCAGGGACAGTGCATACTGAATGATAAGTAGGTTAACTTTAGTTCAGTATTTATTTGAGTCTATTCTTTTCAAGGATAACAGACCTGGCTGAAGGATCATAGTGAAACTGTCATACTGGATGTTTTGACAGTTGATACTGAAGGCTGATACTGAAGTAGAGACTAGTTGGTCTTTTACAGTATTGCAAACTTAGCACAGCACGTTTCCAGGAACATAACAGACTCTGCATATGTTCTGGATGTCGAACTGAATGTTGTGACATTCATTCCCAACAGCAGGTGCTAAAGTGTAGGATGAGTGGTTTTTCTGGTTCAGTATTTGTCTCAGGCTATTCTTCAGGGATTCAATAGCTTAGAGAAAAACCAGGAAACCAACTACTAACCTACAATTAATGAACCTACCAAATAGCCTAGTTGTTAGCAATCTAATAAGTGGAAATTAGATTAACGTGTTCAACCTTTAATTCAGGAAATACAAGTAAAAGATATACACACTGGAACAATGTAACAGATGATGTCCACAAACAACAGTAAGACATCATGCTGATAACTGTGGAAGAAAACAACAGAAGTGAGTGCTAGGTTTGATTTCTGTTGAGTCTTTCTTCCTGATGCACAGAACCAGGTGTTCATACATTCTAGGGTGACATAGAATGAGATGTCGTGACATCTGTGAACCTGTGCATATTAGTACAGTGGTTAATAACTATCTTGCTGTATTAGTTACAATGTTAGATCAGATGTCATGACGTGGAGTATAACATCTGAATTCTGACTACACCAGAATTTCAAACCCCCAAAGATGAACCCAGTGTGAATATCAAAAGAAATCCCCCAAAGTATGAACACACAACAGACACACACACACACTGAACACATGGGTACTCACACCAAAGAAAACAAATGCCAGAAACAAAGGCACAAAACGGTAAACACAAGTTGAGAATAATGGTAAACAATCATGAAAAAAAAGGGGTGCCCGGAGAGATTTCTCTCAACCTCCTGCCTACGTATCTCATCTGGTATGAGAATCAGGGCGACGTAGTTCCCCTTACCAGTGGTAAAACACTCTCCTAACCAGAGACCAGGGAAACAACAAACTAATAGGGAGACTAAGACTCGAGCCTACTAGTTGTCATGCAATCAATACCCCTAAGTTGAGGTCTCTAACAAGAACTTAACTCATCCTGGAAGCGAGTCAACTCAAGTCTAAACTCTACATACGTTCAACTTCCTCATAAGTTAATCGTACGACTCCTACAGAAAAGGAGATTAGAAGAGGAAAGCAAATAACCACACCAACACAAGTACACAAACATCACACACTATATCCATACAAGAGTCTCAAACAATGGGTGGGCTTTAGTCAAGAGGGGTCATATCAACCTCGACAAACAAGCCAAACTGTAAGGGTAATCAAATGGGCTCTTAACCACTAACATTGAACGTCAGGGTGAGCAGATCAAAATGGTAATGAGGATTAGACCTCATAGCTCTTAACCCTGGCCAGGGTGAGCTCATGACACAGAAAGCGTGGGGATCCAGAAAGTGGGATCCTTTTCCACCTGACAGACTCTGGACAAAAGATCTAGGGCACATGTTCAGAAGCATCAGCACGTAGTGCGAGCATAAAGAACGACACACTGAATAACAGGGGATTGACTACTAATCCCTTTTATCCGTCAATTGCCTCTTCTCTTGGAGGTCTTATCAAATAACACATGCCTCTTCTTGGAGGTCTTTGGGCATAATTTTAAACAAACACAAACAGAGCCTCTGAAGGAGGACTTGCCAGCAAAATGCCTTCCAAAAAGGTGACAGGACTCCAGACTACATGAAGTAAGAAGCTAACTACCTGAGTGGTGTGTCAACCACAATCCAATGCTCAAGCAAGAGCTAAAGCAAGTAAGCAACTAAGGTACCCGTACAAAGACTAAACAGTTAGTACTTCAGTCATATAACCAGAAGACAAGCAATGAAACCCTCTAACAGTTACACAATCCATTGCATAAGTGCTCTAGCACTCAAACAAGCTCATGAGCTCACCACATCAATTAAAACCCTACAAAACAGAAATATGTCAGAACTCAATGCATTTTGTATCTCACAAGGTGAGAACAAACCCAATCATGAATGATGAGTATCCACCTGAAACAAGCGACAAAGTTAGTTTATGTATATCCAATCAAACACAATAAAGGATAACCAAACAATGGCATGAGATGAATTGAATCAAGAGCAAACCCTAAAACTGGGTCAAAACCCTAGTATAAAGACAAAACTCAAAACCTAACCAAATGACCAATCCAGGACCTATCCTTTTGCACATCACACATTCAAACCTTCCCTCCAATGTCCTCAAAAGGACCAGCATCAAATCAATAATCAAGTATCTCAGCTTGCCTATGCCATGTAATGACCAAAAATATGCACAAAATGAACTTCCAATTTAGAAATTTCATATCAAATCAGAAATGCATGCAATGACTTTGGGATTTTTTGTATAAGTTCCTTATGCCATGCATGCTCAATATGCAAAAGATCAAGTCCAAAATGATGCAAATGCTATGTGAACAAAAATGTACCAATTCAATGTCAAAAATGTGACACAAATTGTCACATTTTTCTCTATGTGTCAAAAATGATGATAACATGTGAGGAAAAATCCAAACCAGTGACCAATAATTCATGTCATGTATGAATGTCATGTATGCAAAAGAGTGGATCAAAAGGTTCAAAATTGAGGATTTCACAATGCATTGAATGCACTAGGTCAATTTGGCACAACATTGATTTAAAAATCTTCAAATAAAAATCCAGACATCAAAAATTCTTGAATTCAACACCATAAAAAAGTAGACACAAATACAAAACTATGAAAATAAATTGGGACTCAATTGGACTATTTTTGGATTTTTTATGAATTAAACAAAATGACCAAAATAATTGAAATATAAAATAGAAAATGGAGGGAAATGAAATATTTGAATTAAATCAGAAAAATCACTGGCCATTGGGTCTGGCGCGCACCTGAGATCAACGCTCCTCATTTAAACTGATGAAACGCGCCGTTTCATTAATCCAGTCACACACACAGTCATCATTCAATGCATGTGTGGCCTTGGTCAAAGGAAACTCGTCCAACCAATCTTCCATGCATCGCTCCACATGGCATACACTCATCAAAACCCTAAAATAACATAGACGCTGGAGCTCCGCTCCGGTCGTCTTCTCCGACGACTCCCAGGTGGCTCCCACGGCGGCGCCACCCAATTTTTTTCCAGAAATTCACCAGACCACCACCATTCCACTCATTTTTCCACGCTGGTTCCAAATATCCTATTAGTTTCTCCTAATTCTTCCTAGATTTTGCAAATCGAAGGAGAGAAGTTTCTTGATCCAAATTTTCAGTCACAACTATGTCCTCAATTCTCACTCAATCTCAATTCTAATCATATATTCATGACCTACTCAACAAGATCTACAATCCTATAACCTAAAATCAGCAAAAGGAGAGAGTGAAAATGAAGTCACCTGGAAATGGAGACCTCTAAAATCGCGATCTCACGAGCTCAGCTGCTCCAGATCAACTCCTTTGAACTTCCTTTGAAGCTTGATGCAAAAAGAAATGGCTGAAACCTCTTGAATGCACCTCAATTTCCAAATCCGTTCATCATGATAATGCACTTGAACTGCTTGATTTCTTGAGAAATTTCACCAAACGATGGATGATTCTTGATCAGTGAAGCATGAGGATCAAGAATATGCAATGATATTTGAGAATTGTGTGAAGAAAATGCAAATTCGAAGAGAGAGATTTTGAGAGAGTTTCTTCAATTCTAGATCTGAAAATGCAGTTATGGCAGTTATGATTAGGGTTTCTCTATTTATACTTCTTGCTAATGATACTGATAATCATTTTAGCCCTTTACTAATCATGATTAGTGAGTTATCATGCCAATTGCAAAAATGCAAAATGAGCTCCCATTGCCATAATGCATGTGCTCATCCCCATGCTAGGATCTTAATCCACTCAAGAACAAACAAGGGTCAGGATTTGAAGATTATTTTGCTTGCATCTTAAGCCAAAAATGAATGGTGAAGATTTGCTTCATTTTGAACATGTGTGAAACAAGGAACATACACACCTCTTTCATGCATGGCAAGGGCTCATTTTTACTCAAACATGGTCCATGAAGAAAGCTGAAGTGAAGCCTTGCCTTGGTTCTTTGTGAATTTTGATTTGTAGCATGATATCATCCTTAGAACAAATGTGAAATAATGTGACTTTTGACCATGATTCCTTGAGGCTTAGCTTGCACAATTGAGTCAAATGATGTCATGTTGGGATGCCTTGAACATGAGAAGCACTTTGCAAAAAGAATGAACCAATTTGAAGCATTATATCAAAAGTTATGCCATTTTGAATTTCCATGCACACTCTGTGATCAAATGACCATAACTCCTCAACCATTCATCACATGGACATGAATTAGGACTTTTTGGAAAAGGGAGACAAATATCTACAACTTTCATGTTCACGAAAAATCCATTTGAAACTTCTTTGATATTGAAAAGTCAAGTTGAAAGTGGACCAAAACTTGCCAAATTTGGAAACTTTGAATTATAGGTCATTTTCCATTTTTAGTAACTTTTGCCATGATCTTTGAATCTTCAATATGGATGTTTAAAATGATGAATAGACCCCATTTGAACATGATTGAGGTGTCTCAACTCATTTCCCCACCTCATAGCCATCAGTTGACTGCACAGTTGACTTTTGGTCCTCAGATGACCTTGAAATGTCTTGATCAACTTGAGCCTCTACCACTTGGTGAAATTGCTTCAAAATGAAACCCTAGCTCATGTAAGCTCCTTGTAATAATAATGTGATCCTCATCCCAAGATAATACCTCATCTCTTTGAGAAACCCTAGTTGGAAGAATTGCATTGATTAAGGTTGACCAAAGGTCACAACCCTAATCCAGAGGAACTTGAGGATGAAATCTGAAACCCTTGATGATGATAGAACCATGATGATGGTGATATATCCTTGCAGATAAGATGATGCTCAAGACCTTTGAAGAATCAAGAAACCCTAATTGGAGCCCATACCCTCAGATGGTTGATGATCAATTCATAGAGACCCTCAGGGTCTAATCACCTAACTTCTCCATCTTTTGAAAAGACTTTGGAGGATGACCTTCTCATTTCCACATGAGATGCAAAATGCAATGCCTAATGCCTAAAACATGAAATGCAATGCCCCAAACTAGTCTCAAGAAGAGGAGGGCAAATTTTGAGGTGTTACACCTATCTCCTACAATTTTCACCATATGAAAATGATTTCTAGAGAAAACTTAATCTAAAAGAAATTCCAAACAATTTTAATGTTGAGACATAGAGCTAGTTTTGCTTGGAAAATCATTTTCTATGTTGAAACATTATAGGTCATTTTGTCAAAACCCTAATTTGAAAGTCAACTTCCCAAGGCCATAACTTGCTCAATTTATATGATATGAAAGATTTCCAAGTTTCACAATCAAATTCAAGATGTCTACTTCAACTTTTATGTTTGGAGTGAGAGCTGATTCTACTTTTATGAGCATGTGATATGAGGCTACATTATAGGTCGCTTTTGACCTATACTATTGAACAAGTGATTTTTCCAAACTTCAAAAATGCACAACTCTATCACTTTAAATCCAAATGACATGAAATTGGTGACCATTTTGAAGGTATGTAAAAGAGATACAACTTTGATGAAGACACTTTTCTCATTTGAAGGTCACATAAAAAGTTAAGCAAGGTGGAATATTGAGATATATGGCTTGACACTTAGAAAAATTTTCAACATGTTGAAATTTCCAAATTTCCACCTCAAAATTCATCATTATACAATCTCCAAATGGAAAAGTGTTGAACATGAAAGTTGTTCCTGTTGATCTAACCTTTCCAAAAAGTCCAAGTTTATCCATTTTGGACAAGAATTGCTAGGGTTCCGCATGGCATGAACATGGTATCATCATTTGGAAAAGATCAAACTTTAAATCTTCACACACACTTGTCTTGCAATCCAAGTTGATTTCAGACTTTCTCACACTCATTTGTGGACCTTAAGCAATGATCTCATGGGCCTGTACATGCCCATGCACCCATGCATCATCAATTGCCAATTTTGGAAAGTGAATTTGAAGGTGCAAATATCATGAGCTGCAACTATAAATAGAGGCCTCTAGCATCAGATTTGAACACACATTCGCGCCAACTTGATCCTAAACCCCTAACCCTTCCATTTGAGAGGATAAACCTGAGAATTTCATCTTGAAATTGAGTTTGAATCTCACTGTTTTGAGATTCAAAACTCCAGGGATCCAAGACCTTTTGTGCATTTCATTCTACTCTTGCAAGCATTCTGAGTGAGATCAAGCACGAGGCAAGGCAAGAACAGTTGAATCTAGACTTACATTGAAGGTATTTTCCAGAAAATTTCATCTCTTCGATTCTCTCTCAATCTTGCTCAATTCTCTTGATTCTTTGGTTGTCTGAAGTCCTACCAATGTAGGCAAGAAGATTGAGTTGCTTAGAGGTCAAATCGAAGCAACTCAATTGACATACCTCGAATTTCAACTCCTCATATCTTTCCATATGTGAGGAGTTAGTTAAAATTGATGTGATATTCGTGATCTACACCATTTTTCCTTTCAGACCATGTCCTCCTTTTTCATTTTTGATAAGGTGATGAATGGACCAGTCCGACCAAGGTTGCTTGAGAAGACGACCGACGCTTTGCTCCGGCAATGATGTGGCATTGTCCTGAGCCTTTGGATTGATTTAAATTGTTTTAATCATGTGCGTGCGTTTTAATTACCAAGCGTGTGGACCTTTGATTCAGGCACACCATGGAACGCGCACAAGTGGCCACTTGATCTGCCACCTCAATTAATGAGGGAGATCAAGTGGTCTATGTTTTTTCTTATTATTTGAATTTAATTTCAATTGCTTTATTTTCATTAATTCATATTAAGTTTAATATTATTCCAGAAAATATGAGAGTTTCACCAAAAAATTTCAAAAATTTTCCTCTTTCATATTCTGAATTAAAATTATTTTTTAGATCATTATTAATATTTTTCATGATTTAATTGATTTTTCATTTGCTTTTAATTGTTTAAAAATACTTTTACATCTTTAAAAAATTCTGAAAATTTTCCTCCAAGGTCCTTTGACCTTGTTTGACCTATGATAAATCTCATGGCAATTTATTTGGTGTTTTGATGAGGTTTTAGGAATTTGACAAACCATATTTAATTTAAATGCATTATTTTAGTATTTTTAATTGGAATAAATCTCAAATAATTTTGTTGACCAATTGTGATGACTTGCTTATGTTTGATTCTTTTTGTTGGGCCTTGATCAAGGTTGATTTGACTTTGTCAAATTAATATCATTGGATTTAAGGGATTGATGGAATGTACATTCCATCTCCCAGAATGACTGAATGACATTAATTTGGTAAAAGTCCTCCTTTGATCAATTTGAGATTTCATCTATTCCCATCCCTCTTCATCTCATTCCTCTTCTTTATACATTCATCTCATTTGGCCTATGATATCTCAAAGTCCTAAAACTAGTTGATTGAAAAATTAACATGAGTATGGATGAGATTAGGCCACACCTTATACATATTCTTTTTGTGTGTGGTATGTTTCATGAGCGTAGTTTATAATACTATGTCTCTAACATGCATTAAAACCAAAATTCTATTGCCCGACCTCAAATAGTTGTGACTTCTACATAAGTCCAATTACGATTGCTTAACATAGCGCTAAATTTGTGACATAAAAGGCATAACATTCTAGTTAGTGAGATTGTAAGTCTCCCCTCTTTCATGGTATTGTGTGGAGGCTTGGCGTTTTTTCCTTCCTTTGGAAGATGTCTTGGTTCAAGGATCCATGCTTGTGATAAGTGGGTTGAGTGTTTTCCAAAGAATGTCTAAGAATGAAAAGCAAAAAGAAAACAATACTAAATTCTAACCTATTAACTACTAACTTTTAATTTCAAGCCCTTTACTTTAATGTCATTTAATTCTAGCTTTTATACATTTTTGCATTATTCATATCATTCTAATTGTTTATGTTAATGCAATTTTCACTTTGTCCGCTTCGACCATATTGTGTGATATATTTTATTTGTGCTTTGCTTGTTTGTGTGGTCTTTGACCATTAATGTACATAATAACAACAAAGACCCTAAAAAACTTTTGTGTGGACTGTTGGCTTGATCTTGGACAAAAGGACTTAGAATTTAGGCAACATTCCTATGCTAAAGGACTTGGCCAATGCTAAGTTATTGAGAATTCAAGTGCTTGAAATTTGAAACTTCATCTGATACATCATTCAAGATCTCTCTAAGTTCATTTACAACATGATCATTGTGAAGCTGTTATTTTGAACCTGTGACTTGTGGAATTCATCTGTTACATGGGCTACCTTGAAGAAGATCATGGAATGGATAAGCTTGGATGTGGCCATATTTATTTGATGCCTTGCTCTTCAAGATTAAAATAATTGTGCATTTGTATGTTGCTTGATTCTGAAAGTCCAAGAGAATTCTGGGTTTCTATTGACATTCTTGTCTATTGGATTGCTACACATTTGGTCAGATCTTTTCATCTCTAAACTTTTATTTTTCTACATAGGATTAGTCTCTTCATCTTCTCCCCACTTTTTGAATTTCAAAATCTCTCCCTCTCTTTTTCAAAACATTCTTTGATTGAACTTATTTTGTTCTAAACTTTGACCACTTTTGCAAAAAAGATAGAAATTTTGGCCTTATACCATTGCATTTTCAAACTTCTTTTCTTAAATCAAACTTGTAAATAAAATTAACTATACTTGACTTAAACTTTCAAAAAGCCAAAAAGAACTAACTCATTCAAACCATTTTTAGGCCTTTGTGCCTCTCAAACTTAATTTTTGTTATAAGCAATGCATCCACTTTAAAATTTGTATCCCGAACTACGAGGTTTTGATCCCTCATTTTTATGTTGGTACATAGGCACAAGACCGAAGGTCTTGCCAAACACAAAAATATAATTAAGAAATTCTTTTCTCATCCCCCCATTCTATTTTTTTTGTAAACGTCACTTTGTACCAAATACATATGCACACAAAAAGGGCTCCCACGGAGTACCTAGGACACTTTGGGTGCTAACACCTTCCCTTTCTGTAACCAACCCCCTTACCTGTAATCTCTGACGTTTTATTAGTTTTGATTTGAAAACTTCTTACTTTTTGGGTTTTGTTCGTACTTTTTCCCTTTTCCCTTGGAAATAATAAAAGCGCGGTGGCGACTCTTGTTGTTTGATCTCTAGCTTATCCATAGTTTGATGATCATGAATTTACCGCTACAAAAATTAAATGGCGACTCTGCTGGGGAGTAGTCTCCAGTGGGTTTAGCCTACTTTTATGTGTATATATTTGTATATATGTGATGTTTGTATATATGTATGTGTGATATAATCCGCTTGTTGTGCTTGGTGATCTCTGAGTGGCGAGATAAGTTCTAACCCGAACTTGAGTGCAATTAAGATAGGAGGATGGTATAGTCATGTTCGACTTGTGTGGAGTAGTCCTTAACAAGTTGGCTTGAGATCAATCTGCTAAGTGGAGACTCTTTTGGATTTAAAAATGTCACACAAGTACTTATGGTTAGGCATTACTATCTCTAATTTGGGTCTGAGAAGCTGAGGACCGTAGAACATTTACCCCCTCTTGGCCTATTTAGGACGTAGTGCGGAAACTGTTCAAGTGTAGACTTGATAACAGTTGTTACGCGATACTACACTTAGACGAGTTTCTCTTGAGAATATTATGGGTCGATGATTCAGTCATCTTAACTTGTAATATCCAATAGATGGAATTAAGACTTTGGGAACTTTTTAGAACATGATCTACAGGTTTTATCCTTAGTTCACTCCTTTGGGATGGTTCTTACCCAGACTCCATGCTCGTGACTTACAACATACCCTTGATTCTTGGTTGATCCAATCAAGTCTTGTCAATATCAATGGAACTTGGTTGTTGATAAGGTGTAAACCATAATCCACCAAAATGGATGATTGATCTTGGCAATGACTTGATTCATCCCTTGACCTTTGTTTGCCTTGTGTGTGATCCCTTATTTGTGATTGTTACATTCATGCATTCATGCGCATCATAACATTCATCACACGAAAATTTCAAGGAACTGAGGTATTATTTGCAAATATTTTCAGACCATGGATTGTGGACGAAGGAACACTAAGAAGTACAGTTTCAGATGTCCCGACTTGAAAGAGTTAAGGAAGCTAGCATCTTCTGTATTAGATCCATAGGACTTCAAACAACATCATGGGAAGCTTTTGTCCATCTTGTCTACTGATATGGTTGAAGGACTTTTGAGTGCCTTTTAGTGGATTGGAGGAGATTCCCCAATCTAATCTTATTGCTGAAGCTCTTCACTTGAAGAAGTCTGAGATAGAGGCTCATTGGGTGAAGAAAGGAGGTCTGTTTGGATTGCCATTTGATTTCCTCATCAAGGAAGCTACTACTTTTTCTCAAGCCGATAGTGTGGACGCTTTTGAAGCTATCTTTGTGTTACTCATTTATGGATTAGCTTTGTTCCCTAACATTGACGATTTTGTTGATGTTAACGCCATTAGACTTTTATTGATTGGGAATCCTGTGCCTACTTTGTTGGGTTATATGTATTTCTCTTTGCATCGAAGGAATTATAAAGGTGGTTGAACGACCGTCTATTGTATTCCTCTTCTGTACAATTGGTTTATTTCGCACTTGCCTTAGGCACCTACTTTTGTGGAGAACAAACAATGTTTAAGGTGGTCTCAGAGACTTATGTCTCTCACTAATGATGATATAGTTTGGTATGATCCGTCTTTGAGCAGTTTGAAGATTATTGATAGTTGTGGTGAATTCTCTAATGTGCCTCTCATTGGTACACAAGGAGGAATTAACTACAACCCTGCTTTGGCTCGTCGTCAACTTGGGTTCCCCCTGAGAGACAAACCTATTAACACTTTGTTAGAAGGCCTTTTCTATCAAGAGGGTGAAGATTCCCAACATTTGAAGCAGAAGATTGTGCATGCTTGGAATAATGTGCATAGGAAAGGAAGACCCGAGCTTGGTCCGCGCAATTGTGTAGCTTTGGAAGCTTACACTCTTTGGGTGAAGAAGAGATCTTTGGAGTTGAAGATGCCTTATCCTTGCGAAAGACCTATGTCTATGGTTGTGGTTGAGCCATTAACTCTCCCTAACCAAGATGTAGAGGAGTTGGAAGACGCATTCATCAAGATGAAGCAAGAGAAGGATATGTGGGAAGAGCATTTCCGTGCTTTGAGCAAGAAGCATGAAGAGTTGCAGTTGGAGTCTAAGGGCAAAGATGCACTCATTGAGCTACAAGAAGACCGAGTAACAGAGAGACAGAGAGAGCCAGAGGTTTCATCTTCTAGCATGCCTCAGCCTTCTGTTGCTTGGAAGAAGATTGTTGACCAGCTTGTCCTCGAAAAGACTCAGATGAAGGCTTTTTTTGAGACCGAGATTCATCGCATTTGAAGGAAGTACGCGCCTTCAGCCAGATATTCTAACGTTGTTAGGGATCCTTAGGATGACTAGTCTCCTTTTCTCTTGTATTTTTCATTTGGTTTCTGAAATTGTACTTAGTGTAATCCTTACAATTATATAAATGAAAAAGAGATTTTTGGTCATATAAAATTATTACAATTGTTGATATATATGTTTGCAAATGAGATAGTAAGTTCCTTGAAAATAAAAAAATAAAAAATCAAGCATAGCATTTCATGCATCATTTGCATAAGCAGGTTTTCGCCAGATGTCTGATTGGTGTTTCTTTTGTACTTTAGCCAAGCTGACTCACTGGTACAATACCCGAGCGAATCATCCGAGAATCATGGAGCACCTAGAGCAAGAGAACAGAGAGCTGAAGGACGAGATCGCCCGCCTGACTGCCACGATGGAGTCAGTTCTTGCTGCTCAAAGTCAATCTTCTCCAACGCCTGCAACTCCTCCTGCGAGGACTGTCATTTCAGAGGTGGTTACCTCTACCATGCTTGCTTCTGCCGCCCACTTCACGCCGTCTATGCCTGTCGGATTCCCATGGGGAATGCCGTCCAACTTTGTACCCGAGGGCTTTGCGCCTACCTTTGATTCCATGCCGGCATCTAGCTTGGTCATATCCGTGCCACCTCCCGTCATGCACACTCTGCCTCACGTAGAGGACACAATTTATCACTCCGAGCCGTTTGAGGGTCTGGATGTCTATGAGAAAATGGATGAAATGAAAGATCAGTTTCTTGAGTTGCGCAAGGAATTGAAGATGTTGAGACGTAAAGATCTGTTTGGGAAGAGTGCTGCCGAGTTGCGTTTGGTGCCCAACGTCAAGATCCCGATGAAGTTCAAAGTGCCTAACTTTAAAAAGTATAAGGGGAACTCTTGTCCGTTCAGTCATCTCATGATGTATGCTCGCAAGATGTCTACTCAGACCGAAAATGATCAATTTCTTATTCACTATTTCCAAGATAGTCTGATCGGTGCTGCGCTCCGTTGGTACATGGGTTTGGACAGTGCCAACATTCACACTTTCAATGACTTGGGGGAGGCTTTTGTCAAGCAGTATAAGTATAATGTGGACATGGCGCAAGATAGAGAACAACTGAGGTCTATGTCTCAGATGGATAAAGAGACATTCAAAGAGTATGCACAACGATGGAGGGAGTTGGCTGCCCAAATCACTCCTCCTTTGGAGGAAAAAGAAATGACAAAGATCTTCTTGAAAACTCTGAGTTCATTTTATTATGAACGAATGATTGCTAGTTCCCCTAGTGACTTTACCAAAATGGTAAACATGGGGATGAGGCTTGAGGAAGGAGTCTGAGAGGGACGTTTGTCAAGAGATGAGGCATCAACAAGCAAGAGGTATGGTAGTAATTTTGGTAAGAAGAAGGACAGTGAGACGAATGCAATTTCCAGTGGGAGGCAGAGGAGGCCTCGGATCAGAAGGAATCCAACATCCTATCAACATCATCATCATCAAGTATCTTCCGTTATCCCGATATTTTCTAATCAACAATCAACACCAGTTCAACAACAACAACGTCAACAACAATAATCGTAACAACGAACGAACACCTACAACAACAACAATACCAACAACAATCATCAGCAACAAAACTTCGAAAGGAAGAAGGTCTCTTTTGACCCGATTCTTATGTCTTACACAGAGCTTTATCCATCCTTGGTTCTCAAGAACCTGATCCAACCAAGAAACTCGCCACAGATTCCAGAGCCACTTCCTTGGTGGTATAAACTTGAACTCCGTTGTGCTTTTCACCAATGACCACCCAGACATGATATAGAAAATTGTTATCCGCTTAAGTATGAGGTTCAGAAATTGATGAAGAGTGGTATGGTGTCCTTCGAGGATCGTGCGCCGAATGTGAAAGAGAACCCGTTGCCCGCTCATGGGAACTCTTCTATGAATATGGTGGATGGTTATCCTGGGGAATTTAAAGTTTTTGATGTGCGTTTTATCAGGAGGTCCTTAGTGCAGATGCATAAGGATGTTTGTTTCGTAAGTGAATGTGAGCATGACCATGACAGTTGTGCTGTTTGTAGTGTTAACCCGAGGGGTTGCGAAGTTGTGAAAAAGGACATCCAACAACTGATGGATAAAGGCATGATCCAAATTGTTCAATACCGTCATGTAGATGACGATGTTAATGTAATAGCGTCTGTCTTCAAGCAGCCTGAGAAGTTGGTGATTCAGTATGACTCTAGGAATAACAACAGTCAAATATCGGTATCGCCGTTGGTAATATGGTTAGCGGGCCCAATCTCGTATTCATTTGATAAAGTTGTGCCGTATCAGTATAATTCTACAATGATGAAGGATGGTCAAGAGGTCCTGTTACCTACGACTAGTTTAGTGGTGAGCATTGCTGATGTTACTAAGGTGACCCGTAGTGGTCGAGTGTTTGGGCCGGTGTTCCCAAAGGATAAAGAAGAAGTAGTTGTGAGTAAGAAAGTGGAAGTGCCTGTTGAAAACCCAGTTGGATGTTTAAAAGATAAGTCTGGTGAATCTAGCAACTTGAAACCCAATGATGATGAAGAGGTACTTCAGTTAATTAAAAGAAGCGGGTTTAATATGGTGGAGCAGCTGCTCCAAACCCCCTTAAAGATCTCAGTGTTGTCTCTGCTCATGAACTCTGAAGCGCACAGAGAAGCACTGAAGAGAGTTCTAGAGCAAACTTTTGTAGAACATGATGTTACAGTGGATCAATTCGATCATATTGTGGCTAACATTACTTCTTGCAATAATCTCAGCTTCTGTGATGAAGAACTCCCTGAGGAGGGCATAAATCATAATTTGGCTTTGCACATCTCGATGAATTGCAAAGAGGATGCTTTGTCAAATGTGCTTGTCGATACCGGTTCGTCACTAAATATGCTTTCAAAGTCAACTTTGTCAAAGCTATCTTACTGTAGCGGGAAATACATGATCATAAAGCTATTGACAAGCTAGAGATCAAATAATCAAGAGTCGCCACCATGCTTTTATTGTTTCCAAGGGAAAAGGGAAAAAGTACGAACAAAACCCAAAAGTAAGAAGTTTTCAAATCAAAACTAATAAAAAGTCAGAGATCACAGGTAAGGGGGTTGGTTACACAGAGGGAAGGTGTTAGCACCCAAAGTGTCCTAGGTACTCCTAGGGAGCCCTTTTTGTGTGCATATGTATTTGGTACAAAGTGATGTTTACAAACAAATAGAATGGGGGGATGAGAAAAGAATTCATTAATTATATTTTTGTGTTTGACAAGACTTTCGATCTTGTGCCTACGTACCAACATAAAAATAAGGGATCAAAACCTCGTAGTTCACGATACAAATTTCAAAGTGGATGCATTATTTTTAACAAAAATTAAGTTTGAACAACACAAAGGCCTAAAAATGGTTTGAATGAGTCAGTTCTTTTTGCTTTTTGAAAGTTTAAGTCAAGTACAGTTAAGTTTATTTACAAGTTTGATTTAAGAAAAGAAGTTTGAAAATGCAATGGCATAAAGCCAAAGTTTATATCTTTTTGCAAAAGTGGTCAAAGTTTAGAACAAAAGTAGTTCACACAAAGAAGATTTTAAAAAATGGAGGGAGAGATTTTGAAATTAAAGAAATAGGGTGAAGATGAAGATACTATCCTATGCACAAAATTAAAAGTTTAGAGTTGAAAAGATCTGACCAAGTGGGTAGCAATCCAATAGACAAGAATGTCAATAGAAACCCAGAATTCCCTTGGATTTTTAGAATCAAGCAACACACAAATGCACAATTATATTATCTTGAAGAGCAAGGAATCAAATAAAGATGGCCACATCCAACCCTATCCATTCCATGATCTTCTTCAAAATAGCCCATGTAACAGAAGAATTCCACAAGTCATAGGTTCAAAATAACAACTTCACAATGATCATGTTGTAGATGAACTTAGGGATGTCTTCAAAGATGTATCAGATAAAGTTCAAATTGCAAGCACTTGGTTCTTCAACAAGTTGGCATTGACCAAGTCCTTTAGCATAGGAAGGTTGCCTAGATTCTAAGTCCATTTGTCGAAGATCAAGCAAACAGTCCACTCAAAATTTTTTTAGGGTTTTTTTTGTTATTAGTATGTACATCAATGGTCAAAGACCACACAAACAAGCAAAGTATACACAAACAAAATATATCACACAATATGGTCCAGATGGAAGTGAAAATTGCAATAACATAAACAATTAGAATGATATGAACAATGGCAAATGAAATAAAGTGCTAAAATTAAATTGCATTAAAGTAGAAGCTTGAAATTAAAAGTTAGTAGTTAATTGGTTAGAAGTTAGTATTATTTTGCTTTTGCTTTCATTTCAAGACATTCTTTGGAGAACACTCAATCCACTTATCACAAGCATGAATCCTTGAACTAAAACATCTTCCAAAGGAAGGAAAGAAGGCCAAGTTTCCACATAATACCATGAAAGAGGGGAGACTTACAATTCTACTAACTAGAATGCTTATGCGTTTTATGTCCCAAATTTAGCGCTATGTTAAGCAATCATAATTGGACTTATGTAGAAGTCACAACTATTTGAGGCCGGGCAATAGAATTTTGGTGTTAATGCATGTTAGAGACATAGTATAATGGACTATGCTCATGAAACATACCATACACAAAATGAATATGCAAATGGTGTGGCCTAATCTCATCCATACTCATGTTAATTTTTTAATCAACTAGCATTAGGACTTTGAGATGTCATAGGCCAAATGGAATGAATGAATGAAGAAGAGGAATGAGATGAAGAGGGAGAGGGATGGATGAAAACACAAATTGGTCAAAGGAGTACTTTTAACAAATTAATATCATCCATTCATTTTGGGAGATGGAATGTACATTCCATCAATCCCCTAAATCCAATGATATTAATTTGACAAAGTAAAATCAACCTTGAGCAAGACCCAACAACAAGAGTTAAACGTAAACAAGTCATCACAATTGGTCAATAAATTTATTTGGCATTTTATTCAAATTAAAATTGTAAAATAGTGCATTTAAATTAAATATGGTTTGTCCAATTCCTAAAATCTCATCAAAACACCAAAGAAATGGCCATGAGATTTATCATAGGTCAAACAAGGTCAAAGGACCTTGGAGAAAAAAATTCATAATTTTTGGACATTTAAAAATATTTTTAAACAATTTAAAACAAATGCTAAATCAATTAATTCATGAAAAATATTAATAATGGTCCGAAAAATAATTTTAATTCAGAATATGAAAGACAAAAATATTTGATTTTTTTTGGTGAAAGTCCCATATTTTTTGGATCAATATTGGATTTAATATGAATTATTGAAAATAATGCAATTAAAATGAAAATTAAAATATCAGAAAAACCGTGCACCACTTGATTCCCTCATTAATTGAGGTGGCAGATTAAGTGGCCAGAAACGCGCTATCCACGATGGACATGAGGCTGTGTGCCATAACATTGATATTTAAAATGGACGATCGTGATTAAAACAAATGAGATGGATCCTATGGCTGTGAGACATGCCAACGTATGGCCGGAGTTGTAGCTCCGGTCTTCTTCTCTGGTGGACCTCACCGGACTGGTCCACCATCAACCATCATCAAAATTAACAACAAGGACATGATTTCAAAGTAAAAATGGCACTGAGCTCGAATCTGGCCATAATTCAATCTAACTCCAAGTATATTGAGAGATACATGGAGTTGAAATTTGAGGTACATGAACTGAGTTGCTTCGATTTGGCCTCAAAGCAACTCAATCTTCTTGCCTACATTGGTAGGACTTTAGACAACCAAAGAATCAATAGAATTGAGCAAGAATTTGAGAGAATAGAAGAGATCAATTTTTTTGGAAAATACCTTCAATGGAGGTCTGGAGTCAACTGATCTTGATCTTGCTTGTGCTTGATCTCACTCCACTTGCTTGTAAAAGAAGGATTGGATGCTTACAAGACTGTGGATTCCTGGAGATTTGAATTATAAAACAGTGGAAATTTAACCTTAAATTCAAATGAATTTCTCAGGTTTTTCCTTTGCAAAGTGAGGGTTACAGATGGGGGATCAAAGCTGGTGTGAATGTGTGTTGATTGTTGAGCATATGAGGCTCTATTTATAGCTGAAACCATTGATATTTGCACACTTGAAATCACTTTCCAAATTTGGTCATTGATGATGCATGGGTGCATGGGCGCGCATAGACCCATAAAATCATTGCCATAATGTCGCAACGGGAAAAACAACCGACGGGAAAAATATAGAGCCGCCATCGACGCTATTCATCCTCTGACGGAAAGGGAGCGCAGGACTAACCTAAGAAAGGGAAAGGAACGGTCTTACGACCAGAGATTGCAAGGTACGAGAGTCAGTTACGCAAGGGGAAGGTATTAACACCCCCTCACGTCCTCCGTACTCGACGGGATCCACGCTCAAAAGAATAGGATAAGATTGCTAATAAACTGCTCAAAAAACTGCACAAATTGGAATAATAAAACAGGTGAAAGAAGATGGAGGAAGGGGACTCGGCAGGATGTCGCATCCTGGGCCTACGTAGTTTGTCAGAAACAAACGTCGGAGTCGACGTAGTTCGGGGAAATGGGGAACATGCTCGCTAGGACATCGCATCCTATGCATACGTATCTTCTCTATCCAGAGGAAGAATCAGAGCACTCGTAGCTCGGCTAACGCACCCCAAAATAAACACCGAAACGGGACGCTGAGACGTCAAAAGAAACTCTCAAAAGGAAACAGAATGCCAATACATGGACTTACACCCGACTTCTGACAATAAAAAGGAAACAGAATGCCAATACATGGACTTACATCCGACTCTAAACAAACAACACAAACAAGAAAACAAAATGCCAATACATGGACTTATATCCGACTCCAAACAATAAAATAAACGAGGAAACAGAATTCCAATACATGGACTTATATCCGACTCCAAACAATAGCACACGCTAACCAGCGAACACCAAAGAAAAAGGTTATCATATTGACAGACTAATAGGGAGTCTGGAACTCGAGCCTAATAGTTGTCACACAAACACGAAGAGACGCTGAGACGTCAAAAGAAACAAAAAGGTCGAACACACTAAAAAAAACAAAAGGGTGCCCGGAGAGACCTCGCTCAATCTCCTGCCTACGTATCTCATCTGGTATGAGAATCAGGGAGACGTAGTTCCCCTTAACAGGGGTACAACTCTCTCCTAACCAGAAAGTAGGGAGACTGGTGCTCTAGCCTAATAGTTGTCATGCAAACGATAATCCCTAAGTCGAGGTCTCTAATCAGAACCTAACTCGCACAGGAAGCAAGTCAATCTAAACAGCAAATAAACATCAACACGAGTGAACAAGCATCACACTCTATATACAAACAAGAGGCTCAGACAAATGGTTGGGCTTTAGTCAAGAGGGGTCATATCAACCTCGACAAACAAGCCATAACTATAGGGGTATGCTGAAGCTCTTAACCACTAACATTGAGAGTTAGGGTAAAGCTGATCAAAATGGTAATGAGTATGAGACCTCATGCTCTTAACCCTGGCCTGGGTGAGCTCAAATCAAAGAAAGCGTGGGGGTCCAGAAAGAGGGACCCTATTCCACTTGACTGACTCTATACAAAGATCTTGGGTACTTGTTCAAGAGCATCAGCACGTAATGTGAGCATAATGAACGACTCATTGAATAACAGGGGATTGATTGCTAATCCCTTCTATATGTCAATTGCCTCATTTGGAGGACTTATCAAGTAGCATGCCTCACTTGGAGGTCTTTGGCACAAATGTAAATAATCACAATCAGAGCCTCTTAAGGAGGACTTCAGCCAAATGCCTGCCAAAAAAATGACAGGACTTCCAGACTACATGGAGTAAAAGAGGAGCTACCTAAGTGGTGTATCAACCACACTCCAAAGCTTAAGCAAAAGCTTGCTAGCAACTAATGTACCTGTACCAAAACCAAACAGTTAATATTGTATTCAGAAAACCAACAGACAACAGTGGAACTTTCTAATATCTACACAATGCAAGTCACAAGTGCAAGCACTCAAATGAGTTCATCACATCAATTGACCTACAAGACAACAAAAATTAGTATTCAAAAGTATTTGTATCTCAAATAATGAGACCACACCAACCGTCAAAGCTAAATGCTCAAACCTGAAACACAAAACACAATTAGTATGTATACAATTCACTAGTACAAAGACTAGATTCAAAAGCAAGTCAAATGACCAAAACAGAATTCAATCTTTCATATGAAGCACATTCAAGCAATCAAGAGAAGGTCCTCAAAAGGACCAGCATCAATTCCTAAGGCAAATGCTTCAAACAATTCATGTCATGCAAAGGCAAACAATGTGCACAAAGTTGGACATCCCAATTAGAAAATCCAAATCAAAACAGAAATGCATCCAATGATCATGAATTTTTTTATGTGAACTCAACATGTCATGAACAAACATCATGCAAAAAATTAGACCCAGAAGAGTTCAAATGGTAGGTAATAAAAAATGCACAAATGCAACATCCAAAATGTGACACAAATTGTCACACTACATCATCATGTGTCCAAAAT
Organism: Lathyrus oleraceus; assembly: GCF_024323335.1. Taxonomy (NCBI): domain Eukaryota; kingdom Viridiplantae; phylum Streptophyta; class Magnoliopsida; order Fabales; family Fabaceae; genus Lathyrus; species Lathyrus oleraceus. The sequence goes on from NC_066582.1 coordinate 179,847,937, forward strand.
AGTGATGGCATATGATAAAAATCTCAAACCAAAGTTCAAAAAATCATATCACATGTGAGGATCAAGCATTCAAAATTTCAGATTAATTGGATTAACCATGAGCATATCACAAAGCATTTATCATGACATATCAATTTGACACCATGTTCAATCAAAAAATATCAAATAAAAAACAAGATGCAAACAAATCATGAAATAATCCTATAAAAAACTAGACATTAAAACAAACATGTGAAAAAAAAATGGACTCAATTTGGATTATCCTACTATTTTTTATGATTTTTGGAAGTTGAATAAAATGAAAAGAAATAAATGGAATAATATGAAACAATGAAAAATGGAATTTGAAATAAAATCAGAATATGCATGAGGCCAGGTTCGAACACGCGCATGGCAGGTCAGATGATAATTCAAACTAAATTCGGAAAACACACACACACCATGGATCGAACGCGCGCCTCAAGGATCAAAGGCGCCTTCATCAAAATGTTGCGCATGATTAAATGATGTGGCAACCACATAAGCGTCAACACACACACGCAAGCAGGTCAAACGCGCCATAGCCAATGGAAATGCCAAGCAAGCGAAACGTGGAAGCACACATGGTCATCAACACCATAAAACCCTAGCGAAATTGCAGACGGCGGAGCAACCGTCTTCTCCGGCCGTCTGCGGTGGAGCTCAAGAACAAATTTTCCAGAAATGGATGAAACATATATGGTTGGAAATATCTTTCAATATAGATCATGAATATCACGTCCATTAGTCTTAATTCTCCCTAACATTTCCAGATCGAAGAGAAACATTTTCATCAACCAATCTTTAAATCAACATATCATGCTCAATTTTCATCCAAATTCAGATATAATTATATCAGCATTCTCAGCATAACACGATCTACATAATCATGTTCATGAAACAGCAAATGGTGAAGATCGAATTTCACCTACCTCAAATTGCAGTGTATTGAATTCGTATCTTCAAGCCTCCAAACTCTCCAGATCTTCTCCTCTATACTTGCTTTGAAGCTTTGAATAAGAATCAACAATGGAAACAACTTGAATCTAGCTCAATTTCAGAAAACCATCTTCATGTTCATGCACTTGTTCTGCTCAAGATCTTGCTCAATTGCCACGAATAATGGATGAATCTTCCTCAAAATTTCACAAGGATCATGAATATGCAAAGAGATTCAAGGTTTGTGTGAAGAAAAATGAAAATTGAAGAGAGAGAAAAATGAAGGGAATTGTGAAATTTGATCTCAAATTATGTTATTTCCTTGCAAAACAGTTAGGTTTTGGTATTTATATGGTGTGGTAATCATGCTGCTAATCACAATTAGGCTTGGTTAATTGAGATTAAGGAAAAATGAAGCAAACTGCAAAAAATGCAAATGAGATTATGGATGGCCATGTTCACGTGAACAGTGCCATGTTATGCTTCAAGTTCACTTAAAAATATCAAAAAATCAACATGGAATGGTTAAATTGCTTGTATAATCCACCAAATTTGAATTATCAATTTTCCCTCCAAAATGCACATGTATGGACAAGTGATCATATGAGCCTCTTTTATGCATGGCAATGATTGATTTGGAATCTCTTGGTCATGACAAGCATTTTGCAAAAAGAATGGACCAATTTGGAGTTTTGTAGCAAAAGTTATGCCATGTTGAACTTCCATGTATACTTTGGGATCATATGGCCATAAATTCTTAACCATCCATCATATGAACATGATCTTGGACTTTTTGAAAATAGGAGAGAAATATCTACAACTTTTATGTTTATCAAAAATCCATTTGAAGCTTCTTTGATGTTGGAAAATCAAGTTGAATATGGACTAGAAACTTGCCATTTTTGGAAACTTGAAATTACAGGTCACTTTCCATTTTTGGAAACTTTTGCCATGACTTCAAAATCTTCAAGATAGGTGTTTGAAATGACAAATGAACTTCTTTTGAACATGAAAGAGGTGTTTAAATCCATTTCCCCACCCTCAAAGTCCTCAGTTGACTTGCAATTGACTGTATAGTTGGCTTTGTAGTCCTTAGATGACCTGGACATGTCTGATGAATTTGAGCCTTAGCCACTTGATGAAATGGCTTCAAAATGAAACCCTAGCTTATATAAGCTCTTTAGAATAATCACGTGGTCTTCATCTCAAGGAAAGTATCTCAGCTCTTGCACAAAGGATTCTCTTGATGCTAATTCTGACTGCCATGATGGAATGCAATATGGAATGTTAAATGACCTAAAAAAATGAATGCATGAATGGGGAGGGTAAATTTGAGGTGCTACACATAAGTCCACAAATGAATGTTAGATAGTCTGAATTCAGCTTGGATTGCAAGGCAAGTGTGCATTTGGATTTGAAGTTTGATCCTTGCCAAGTGATGTCACTATATTCATGCCATGCGCAACCTATGCATTCCTTGTCCAAAATTAATGAATTTGTGCTCTTTGGAAAGGTAAGATCAAGAGGAACAACTTTAATGTTCAACACTTTTTCATTTGGAGCTTGGAACTTGGATAAATTTGAGGTGGAAGTTTGGAAATTTTTGACATATCAAATTTTTTCTAAGTGTCAAGCCATATGTCTCAATATTCCACCTTGCTTAACTTTTTATATGAGCTTCAAATGAGAAAAGTGTCTTCATAAAAGTTTTATCTCTCTAAAAGACCTTTAAAATGGTCACCAATTTAGTGTCATTTGGATTCTAAATGATAGAGTTATGCATTTTTGAACTTTGGAAAAATCACTTGGTCAATGGTATAGGTCAAAAGTGACCTATAATGTAACCTCATATCACATGCTCAAAAAAGTTGAATTAGCTCCCACTCCAAACATTAAAGTTGAATTAGACACATTGAATTTAATTGTGCAACTTGGAAATATTTCATCTCATAAAAATTTAGCAAGTTATGGCCTTGGGGAGTTGACTTTCAAATTAGGGCTTAGACAAAATGACATATAATGTTTCAACATAGAAAATGATTTTCCAAGCAAAACTAGCTCTAGGTCTCAACATGAAAGTTGTTTGGAATATCATTTAGAGTAAGTGTTCTCTTGGAAGGATTTTCATATGTGTAGCGGGGTATTCGTTACCATTAGATTTATTGACTAAATCTAAGATAAACCATACAAGTCGAGTCGCCACCGCACTTCTATTTATCCAAAGGAATGGTTAGAAAGCGAACAAAAACCTAAAAGTTTTATCGAATCAAAAACTAGTAAAAATTTAAAAGAACAGGGTAAGGGGGTTGGTTATGCAATGGGAAGGTTTTAAGCACCCAAAACATCCTAGGTACTCCTAGGGAGCCCTTTTCATACTTGTTTTAAGGTTAGTAATTTTGTGAAAATTTATTTGTGCAAACATGATTGAAGAGATGAGAGGAGAATATACAGGTTATTTACATTTTGTGTTTGGATGGATAAACCCATTGCCTACGTACCATCTTAAAAAGATTAGGATCAAAACCTCGTAGTTCGGGGTAAAAAACTAAAAATGAATTGGTGAATTGATTGGTCCAAAAGCCTTAAGGTATTTTGTTATCCAAGGGAGAAAAATCAACCTAAAACCACAAATCCACCATGTGAGGATAACTTCAACATGCTAGTGAGGGGTTAACCCTATAATAAGCATGGAAGACTCATTGTCCATCACTAAGGATATAAGTGAGCATTACATCTACCTCGAGGATAACTCAAACCTAATAGCTAAAGGTTATGAAAAATTTGATTAAGAAAGTGGCCATTGAAACCACAAAAGGCATTTGAATGAGTGGTATTTACCAATTAAGAGTATTTACAAAATATGGTCAAAGTTGATTTAAAAGTTCAATTCAAGATAAGTGTTATGAAAAAGTTTGAAAGTCAAAAGCATAAGGCTTAGGTTTCTAATGTTTGAAAAGAAATGTTAAATGTTTGCACAATTTTTTTGGCTTGGGTTAGAGTGGAGGGAAGAAGAAGAAGGGCTAAAGTCCTAATCATACAAGAGATAAGGGATAAGAAACAAGACCACAAATGGAGTTCCTCTCTTGAGATCATATTGATGATGCAAGTAGCTCCCATCCTTTGGAACATGCAAGCAAAATAATAGTAAGCACAAGCAATCAACACAATCAAACAAGCTCCTTAGGATATCCTCAATGTATCTTGTATCTTTCACTTTGGATGAACATGGCAATGGTTCTTCAATTTGAGCTCTCATAGAATTCCCTAGCACAAAAGCACACACATCAAAAGTTCCATGAATTAAATCAAGAATGGACAAGAGTGAGTTTAGAGATTTGGTTCTTCTAATCCATCTTCAACATTAAGGTCCTTTTACTCCAATTTGCATTGTGAAAGTCCTAGAAACTAAGTCCATTTGTCCATTTCTATGCACTTGGTCCACAACAATCAAAACAAAACACAAGCACAAAGATATATACACAATTATGTGCTCAAGTGAGCAAAAGGCAAATTGCATTAACATAAACATGTGCTCAAATGAGCAAAGCGGGAAAAGCAAATGAATAATATGTACAAGAATAGTAAATTGCATAAATGTAAAGAGCAAAAAGTAAATGTTAATGGTTAATGGTTAGTGTTAGTAGTTAGTGTGCCATAAGACAAATTTAGCGCTATGTTAAGCAATCGTAATTGGACTTATGTAGAAGTTACAACTATCTGAGGTCGGTCAATAATAATGTAGGCAACAACAAAAGTTAGAGGTCTTGATTAGTGAATCAAACTCCAACAACTTGCCATGCCAAAAAGAAGATGAGAAATGATCTTGTATTGGTTTAAGTCCTTTGCATGATTTAGAAAGCAATCTATCCTTAATGCAAAGCCATTCACTTGATCATTTGATCAAGATGAATTAGATTTGAATCAAGGAAGATTAAACCTCCCTAATCAATGCTAACCATCAACCTTTAACTCATTGATCAAAAAATAAAAGAAGAAGAAGAAGAAGATGAAGAATTAGAAATGAAGAATTAAAGTGCATTAAATGAAATGGAATGTACCAATCAACAAATGTTGACCAAAGATAGGGAAGATCAAGGTCAAACAATAGAAAACACAAGCAAGAGGAAGATTGGAAGTCAAAAAGTAAACAAAATATTTTTGGCACTTTTAATATTTAAAAATAAACTTGAATTAAAATATTAAATAAAGGTCAAACTTCAAATTCACTTCAAATCAACTTTGAAAAGTCCAAGTGAATTATCCCAAGTTCAACAAGGTCAAACAAAGTTTGACAAAAAATTTCAGCATTTTTAAAAGTCAGAAACTATTTTAAATCAATTAAATAAGTATAAAAATAACCTAATTGAACTAAAATCTCAAATAAGTCTCAAATCAATTAGTAAATTGATGAGAATATTTTTCATAGATCTATCATCATTCAAAGAGGTTGAGAAAATATTTTTGTATTTTTTGAATATCAAAAACTATTTAAAATGAATTAAAAATAACCAGAAAAGAGAAAATTACTAAAAAATAGCAAATGACAAAATAAAAAATATTAAAAATCTTTTTTAGAAACTAGAAATTAAAAGAGAAATAATACAATTGGTCCCATAATTTTTGGACCAATAATGAAAGAGATATGGATTTTAGAAAATGAAAGGGAATTAAAAAATAAAACAGAAATTAAAATCAGAATTAAAAAAAATGGAAAAGCGTGAGCCCTTGCATCTGAGCTCATTAATTGAGCTGGCAGATCCAAGCATCCACAAGCGTATGCCCAACGTGTTCCAAAGTCAATGCAACTACACGCTGTTTAATAAAAAGTCATAACAATGAGAGGCCTAGATCTAATCTGGAAATGAACATGGACGACCATGATTGGATCTGGAGACTAGACGGTGGCCAGCGCCACCGTCTTCTCCGGCCAGCTCCGGTGAGAGCTCAAAAATTGCAAAAGAGCAAATGTGCACCAAAATGCACGATTCAGGTATCAAAAGAAAGGTGGAGTGATGTATATCACTCCTATGCCACTCAATTCCACTATAGATCCCTATTGAGAGAGAAATCAGAGATGGAACTTTGGTGGTGTTCAACTGAACTTGTTTGATTTCAACAATTAAGAACACAATGATGATGCCTCTTTGCAGAGGACTTCAGACAACACACAATCAAGGCAAATGGAGCAGTATATGAGGTGTTTCGAAGCAAAATGCATTTGAGCAAAACCTTTGGATTGTGAAGAATTGAGTCACGATCTTTGATTCCTTTTGCAAACAGAAGCTTCAATGGATCAAGGTGAAGAGGTTTAGGAACTATGGATCTTAAAAAATCAATCAATGCAATTGAATTTCAGATCTGAAATTTTTAGAGAAAAAATGAGATTTGTTCCTTTGGTAGGGGTGTGGATTCAATTCAACTGAGGTTTAGGCGCCATTAGGTTGAAGAATTGTGAAGCTATGACATGGTATTTATAGATGGAGATGGCTGAATGCATGAGCTACAAACAAGAAATGTTAGTGACATATTTTTGTGCTTTTGTGTTAATAAGAGAAATGAGGAAAGCAATAATATACAATTCAAGCATGCTTGGTGACCTCAAACCACTCACAAGAGCTCCCAAGCCAAAGTCAAAGGGAACAAAGATACTCATGATCCTTGAGGCTATGCAAATGCCATGTTATGATGCCATGAGGGATCTTAGGGTCAAAATTGGGGTCTTACAATATGGTGAAAATTGTAGGATATAGGGTATAGGGAGACCCAGTTTTGATCAGATGGATCCATCTGGCCAAGCACCACCAACCAACTTGTTAACTTCCAATTCTCTTGACTTTCTTGGCTCATGGTAGATCATATATGCATAAGATGATGAATTTTGAAGTTCCCCTTGAGAAATTGGATAAATTGGTGAGATAGCGTGTTGGAGAAGTTACTCAAGATACCCAGTCAAACTAGGGTTTCCAAGGCAAATCACCCTTAAACTCTTGAAGAAAACTTGATCAATATAACATGTAGAGAACATTGGGACTCATATATGATGCTCATAACCATTATTTGATCAATTCTTGGTTGTGCTCTTCGTTCATGAGGGTCTCAAACCCTAGATGTGAACTTGATGAATCAATGGAATCATGCCCTTCCTACAAAAGGGTTAGAAAAATGAAAAGACATATTTTTGGTATTTTGGTTAGTGAAATGATAAAACATAAGTATGATACAATCACAAAGTGCTTGGTGATCTCTCCCAAAACAAACCCAATGAAAGAGGGGTGAGGAGGATGCCAGATATGATCCTAATGCTAATGCTTATGATGGAATTACATGAGGGATTTTAGGGTCAAAATTTGGGTCTTACACTTACCAAGGAGCGCCCATGAGGTATAACGGTGTAATCTTCAAAGCTTTTGATGGTTCGCGCAAAAAAGTTATTGGTGAAGTGAACCTTCCAGTCAAGATAGGTCTGAGTGACTTTCAAATTATTTTTCAAGTAATGGATATCCACCCGACCTACAGTTGTCTGTTGGGAAGGCCATGGATCCATGAGGCAGGAGCTGTTACCTCAACTTTGCACCAGAAGCTCAAATTTGTGAAGAATGGCAAGATAGTGATTGTTGGTGGAGAGAAAGCGTTGTTGGTTAGCCATTTGTCATCTTTCTCTTATGTGGAAGCTGAGGATGAGGTTGGAACTCTGTTCCAAGCCTTATCTATTGCTGCTGAGAAGAGGGTTGGGGCACCTATGTCCTCATTTAAATATGCTTAGAAGATTATGGAAGAAGGTAATGATGATCAGTGGGGGCGCATGGTAGAAGTCTCCGACAAAAAAGGCAGAACCGATTTGGGGTTCCAGAAAGGTTCATCAATTGCAAGGTCTGAAGATATGCAACTTAGCTTCCGTAGCGGAGGGTTCATTCATGGCAATGAACAACACTTATCTGTTGTGCTAGAGGATGACGAAGAGGAAGTCTGCACCAATTTTGTGACGCATGGAAAAGCTTGCAACAATTGGACTGCTGTTGATATTCCTGTTATTTTTCATCGATCTAAGTAATTTCTTTTATATGTTTTTAAATCCTTCTCCTATGCCTAAGGGAGAAGTTAACATTGTTTGGGCATTTTCAAATTGATCATTAATAAAATTAATTCTATTCATCCACATCTATGATGTCTTGTTTTTACTTTTTGCTTTATTCTGAAATGGTAATCACAAAAAACATAATTAAACAATATAATTGTTTATTTGCATAATATTTGGTCACAAATTCCCTTCTCTAAAATCAAAATATCAAATCATTATGCAAGTTGGTTCCTAACCCCATTGAATACAATGATCCTTCTCCTTCTCCAAAATTTGAATTCCCTGTGTTTGAGGTCGAGGAGGAAAGTGATATAGAAGTAAGTGATGAATTATCTCGTCTTCTGGAGCAAGATGAGAAGACCATTCAGCCGTTCGAAGAGAAGGTCATGTTAGTCAATTTGGGTTCCGAGGATGATGTGAAGGAAGTCAAGATTGGGTATCGACTGTGTCCAGATGTCAAAAGGGGTTGATTGATCTTCTTCGAGAGTATTCAGATGTGTTTGCTTGGTCCTATCAAGACATGCCTGGGTTGGATTCTGAGATTGTGGAGCATAGATTTCCGTTGAAGCCAGAATGCCCGCCAGTCAAGCAGAAGTTGAGAAGAACCCATCCTGATATGGCTGTGAAGATCAAAGAGGAAGTGCAGAAGCAGATTGATGCCGATTTCCTTTGTGACTGCTGAGTATCCGCAATGGGTGGCCAATATTGTGCCAGAGCCGAAGAAAGATGGAAAAGTCCGCATGTGTGTTGACTATAGAGATTTGAATAAAGCCAGTCCGAAAGATGATTTCCCTCTGCCACACATTGATATGTTGGTAGACAATACTGCTAAATTCAAATTCTTTTCGTTTATGGATGGATTTTCCGGATATAATCAGATTAAGATGACACCCGAAGATATGGAGAAGACCACATTCATTACACCTTGGGGAAAATTCTTTTATAGAGTGATGCCTTTCGGTTTGAAGAATGCTGGTGCAACTTACCAGAGAGAAATGACTACACTTTTTCATGATATGATGCATAAAGAGATTGAAGTTTATGTCGATGACATGATTGCTAAATCAGTTGATGAAGAGGAACATGTTGAGCATTTGTTGAAGCTATTACAGCGATTGAGGAAGTATAAACTCTGCTTGAATCCCAATAAGTGTACTTTTAGTGTTCGTTCTGGTAAGTTGTTGGGCTTTATTGTCAGCGAGAAGGGTATTGAGGTTGATCCTGCCAAGGTCAAAGCAATACAAGAGATGCCTGCACCCAAAACTGAGAAGCAAGTCAGAGGTTTTCTCGGCCGCTTGAATTATATTTCCAGATTCATTTCCCACATGGCTGCCACATGTGCGCCTATATTCAAGCTTTTTCAGAAAGATCAGTCTTGTGATTGGACCGAAGACTGCCAGAAAGCTTTTGACAGTATCAAGGAATATTTGCTTGAGCCTCCGATTTTGTCTCCACCTGTTGAAGGAAGACCTTTGATCATGTATTTGATTGTGCTCGAAGATAGTATGAGTTATGTTCTTGGTCAGTAAGATGAGACTGGAAAGAAAGAATTTGAAATTTATTACCTTAGTAAGAAGTTCACCGACTGTGAGACTCGGTATTCTATGCTTGAGAAAACTTGTTATGCATTGGCTTAAGTTGCTAAGCGTCTGCGTCAGTATATGTTGAATCATAACACTTTATTGATATTTAAAATGGATCCAATCAAGTATATATTTAAGAATCCTTCTTTAACTGGGAGAATTTCCCGTTGGCAGATGTTGTTATCAGAGTATGATATCGAATACCGATCTCAGAAAGCGATCAAAGGTAGTATCTTGGCTGACCATTTGGCTCACCAACCAATTGAAGATTATCAGTCAATGCAGTATGATTTTCCTGATGAAGAGATTTTGTACTTGAAAATGAAAGATTGTGATGAACCATTGCTTGAAGAAGGGCCAGAAACTGGTTCCCGTTGGGGCATGGTATTTGATAGAGCTGTTAATCAATATGGAAATGGCATCGGGGCAGTGATTATTACTCCTCAAGGCACACATCTACCATTTACAAACACTTCAAGATTGCACATCATAATTCTTCTCCCTACAGACCCAAGATGAATGTGGCTGTTGAAGCTGCAAATAAGAACATCAAGAAGATTATCCAGAAGATGGTTGTCACATACAAGGATTGGCATGAGATGCTCCCGTTTGCTTTGCATGGGTATCGTACATCCATCCACACTTCAACAGGGGCAACCCTTTTCTCTCTTGTGTATGGTATGGAAGCAGTACTCCCCTTAGAGGTTGAGATTCCTTCATTGTGAGTGCTCATGGAAGCCAAGTTGACTGAAGCTGAATGGTGTCAAACCAGGTTTGACCAGTTGAATTTAATTGAAGAGAAGAGATTAACTGCCATGTGTCATGGCCAATTGTATCAGCAAAGGGTGAATAAAACTTTTGATAAGAAGGTTAGACCTCGTGTGTTCAGAGAATGTGACCTTGTGCTCAAGAAGATTTTATCGTTCAAACCAGATTCTAGAGGAAAATGGACTCCTAATTATGAAGGCCCATATGTTGTTAAGAGAGCCTTTTCAGGCGGCGCATTGATACTTACAACTATGGATGGTGAAGAGTTCACTCGTCCTGTGAACGCAGATGCAATCAAGAAATACTTCGCCTAAAAAGAAAAGAACAACTCGCTAAGTTGAAAACTTGAAAGGGCGGCTTAGGCAAAAATGAGCGTCTCGGTGGATCGTAAACCCGAAAGGGCGATCCAGGCAAAAATTAGAGACATAAAAACATGAAAGAATTTCCCGATAAGTTGAGTACCCTACCCTGGGGCAACTTATGCAAAACTTAGGGATTATGGCAAGTAATTGCATTCTGCTGATCTTCAGTGTTTTGAAAATTTGATTGAGCACAAGGGTTGACATCAATTCATCACCCCGGCGACGGTCGAGAGCATAATGGATATCAAGAGTTGGTAGAAGGATTAAGGATCATTTGTATTCAGTGTAACCCTTTTCCATGTAAATTACCATTTTCAACTTTGTAAAAATCGATGGGGTCTTTTCATTTACAGACTACCATTCTATCAAATAAAGTTGAGCTTTTATCCAATTGTTTCTACTCTTATTTATTTCAGCCAATAGTTTAAATTTTATTATGATCATTTTTCGAAAATTTAAAATTTTTAAAGCTCTTTTTCTTAAAACATATAAAATCAAGAACTTTCCAAAGCAATTGAAAAGAAATATCAACAACATTCCGATGGATAACAAGTCTTTGAGTGCAAAACATCAGAGGTTCCCCAAGCAGTTAACCCTTCGGACATCCCTAGACATTTGTGTTGATTCAGTTCCTCGGCGGAATTTTTGATTCCCCAGTAGAGCTTCGTTCCTTTTTCTTAGCTGAGTTGGTTGATTCAGGTACCCTGCGACTTGTCTCCCTCGACAGATTTTATGACTTCCCCAATGGAGTTTGGTTTCCTTCAGCAGAAATGGTTGATCGCCTTAGTAGATCGCATTGGTTTCCCCGCCAATCGCCGTTCGACTTGCTCCCCAGTTAGAGTTTCCTCCTAGTTCCTAAGAAGTTTGTTTTCCTTGTAGGGTTGTCTCCCAATTTTATGGTGTTGACCTAAAATTCCCCACAAGTTCGGTGATATTTCTCTCTCCTCAGCATATCTCCTCCTTCCCCAGTTAGGGTTGAGCCTGTTTGGATTGTTGATCTCTCTGTTCTCCAGCAATTGTCTCCATATTTTGTGGATTGACCGAGGATTATACCGATGATTCAATTTCTTTGCGACACCTATGTATCCTTTGTGATCGTCCTTGTCAGCATAATCATCATATACATATACATTCATATAATTTCATATTTGCGTATTTGCATATTTATTTAAATTGTTGCTTTGAGATTCTTATTCCCTGTTGTCCCCCCTCAATTGTAGAGTGTCAGCCCCTTAGGCAAAAAGACTTTAACCTTCCTCCTCTTCCCCACTGAGTTGTTTCCTCGTGGATGATTATTACTTCAGTTTCCTCCCCAGTTGTTTATCTGGATGGAACCACTACCCTTGAGTTATGTCCTCATTGGGTTGAGTCTTGATTGACTATTTCTTTGTAGCTCCTACCTAGATAGATACGTTAAGTTCCCTAAGAGTGTACTTCCTAGTAACTGGTAATATTCTTCTTAGTTTGTAGTTTGTTACTTCTTGCCCAATACCCGACAAAAGTGTCCCAACAATATAACCCCAGGTGGATCTGATTCCCCAGGAAGTATATCCTTGATATGTTCACCCTAACCGGTGACGAATATCTTTCCCTTCCTTGCTTGAGTCTATCCTTGATATGTTCATCCTAACCGATGACGGATATTCTCATTTTTGGTATTCTACCCAGTAAAAAGGTAGTTGTAATCCCTATTCTTGTTTCCCAGAGAGTTAATCCTTGATATGTTCATCCTAACCGATGACGGGTTTCCTTCTCTTTGCGATCTTCTACCCAGTAACCGGTAGTTGTACCCCCTTCCTTTGTTCCCCCTACAGAGTTAATCCTTGATATGTTCACTTTAACTAGTGACAAATTCTCTCTCTTGGTATTCTATTCAGTAACTGATAGATGCAATTCCTATTTTATCTCCTCAGAGTCTTTCCTTGTTATGTTCATCTTAACCGGTGACAGATTTTCTCTTTAAAGGTATTCTATCTAGCATTCGATAGATGTAATTCCTAATTTTTGTTAAGTTGGTTTATCCTTGATATGTTCATCTTAACCGATGACGGGTATCCTCCTTGACAATCCCAGGGAAGTCTATCCTTGATATGTTCATCCTAACCGATGATGGATTTTCTTCCCTGTTGAGTTTATCCTTGATATGTTCATCTTAACCGATGATGGATACTCTCACCTTTGGTCTTCTGCCCAGTAACTGGTAGTTGTAAATCCTATTTTCTGAAATTTTCCCCAGCAAGGCTATTCTTACCCAGTACCCGGTAATGAATATGCCCTTATGTTGGTTCCCAGCGAGTCATCCTTGATATGTTCATCTTAACCGATGACGGGTATCCTCCTTGATAATCCCAGGCAAGTCTATCCTTGATATGTTCATCCTAACCGATGACGGATTTTCTTCCTTGTTGAGTTTATCCTTGATATGTTCATCCTAACCGATAACGGATATTCTCACCCTTGGTCTTCTGCCCAGTAACTGGTAGTTGTAAATCCTATTTTCTGCAATTTTCCCCAGCAAGGCTATTCTTACCCAGTACCCGTTAATGAATACTCCCTTTTGTTGGTTCCCAGCGAGTCATCCTTGATATGTTCATCCTAACTGATGACGGGTGTTCTCGCTGTCAGATCTTTATTATCTCCTCACCCAGTAACAGGTAGTAGATAATAGATATCTGCTTCTCCTATGTGGAAGTTTATTTCTCCCCAGTTGAGTTGAGTGCGCATTTTCTTAGTGAAATCTCTTTTCCATGCATGATTCAAGTATTTCAGTTTTATCCTGACTTACTCGTAACCCTTGCAGATGTTGTTATCTCCCTGGTTGAGTCTTTTCCATGTTTGCATGGAATCCCTCGAGTCCCCCAGTAGTTTTGAGTCGTAGCCTGGCCTGTGCATAACTCCTTTTCCCCCTAGAGTATCGATCTCCCCAATGAGTTTTCCTTACGGAATGCATTTTACTCCTGCGGACTTTCGGTCTCTCCAATTTCTTTTCCTTTGTGATATACCATGATCCTAGAAGTCTATAGGATTGAAGGTTAGCAAGTTGGTTGATGGTGGTTGGCCAGATGAATTCATCTAATCAAAACTGGGTCCCCCTACACCCTATCTCCTACAATTTTCACCATATGAAAATGATTTCAAGAGAAAACTTAATCTAAGTGATATCCCAAACAACTTTCATGTTGTGATCTAGAGCTAGTTTTGCTTGGAAAATCATTTTCTATGTTGAAACATTATAGGTCATTTTGTCTAAACCCTAATTTTAAAGTCAACTTCCCAAGGCCATAACTTGCTCAATTTTTATGAGATGAAAGATTTCCAAGTTGCAAAATCAAATTTAAGATGTCTAATTCAACTTTTATGTTTGGAGTGAGAGCTAATTCAACGTTTATGAGCATGTGATATGAGGCTACATTATAGGTCACTTTTGACCTATACTATTGAACAAGTAATTTTTCCAAACTTAAAAAATGCATAACTCTATCACTTAAAATCTAAATGACATTAAATTGGTGACCATTTTTAAGGTATTTGAAATATCTACAACTTTGATTAAGACACTTTTCCCATTTAAAGCTCACATAAAAAGTTAGGCAAGGTGGAATATTGAGATATATGGCTTGACACTTAGAAAATTTTTCAACATGTTGAAATTTCCAAACTTCCACCTCAAAATTCATCATGATACAATCTCCAAATGCAAAAGTGTTGAATATTAAAGTTGTTCCTCTTGATCCAGGCTTTCCAAAAAGTCAAAGTTCATCCATTTTGGACAAGAATTGCTAGGGCTGCGCATGGCATGAACATGGTATCATCATTTGGCAAAGATCAAACTTCAAATCTTCACACACACTTGCCATGCAATCCAAGTTGATTTCAGACCTTCTCACACTCATTTGTGGACCTTAAGTAATGATCTCATGGCCCTGTACACGCCCATGCACCCATACATCATCAATTGCCAATTTTGGAAAGGGAATTTGAAGGTGCAAATATCATGAGCTGCAGCTATAAATAGAGCCCTCTAGCATCAAAATTGAACACACATTCGCGCTAGTTTGATCCTAAACCCCTAACCCTTCCATTTGAGGGGATAAACTTGAGAATTTCATCTTGAAATTGAGTTTGAATCTCACTGTTTTGAGATTCAAAACTCTAGGGATCCAAGACCTTTTGTGCATTTCATTCTACTCCTGCAAGAATTCTGAGTGAGATCAAGCATGAGCCAAGGCAAGAATTGTTGAATCCAGACCTACATTGAAGGTATTTTCCAGAAAATTTCATCTCTTCGATTCTCTCTCAATCTTGCTCAATTCTCTTGATTCTTTGGTTGGCTGAAGTCCTACCAATGTAGGAAAGAAGATTGAGTTGCTTAGAGGTCAAATCAAAGCAACTCAGTTGACATACCTCAAATTTCAACTCCTCATATCTTTCCATATGTGAAGAGTTAGTTAAAATTGAGGTGATATTCGTGATCTACACCATTTTTCCTTTCAGATAATGTCCTCCTTTTTCATTTTTTGATGAGGTGATGAATGGACCAGTCCAGCCAAGGTCGCCTGAGAAGATGACCGACGCTTTGCTCCGACAATGATGTGGCATGGTCCTGAGCCTTTGGATTGATTTAAATTGTTTTAATAATGAGCGTGCATTTTAATTACCAAGTGTGTGGACCTTTGATTAAGGCGCACCATGAAACGCGCGCTGGTTGCCACTTGATCTGCCACCTCAATTAATGAGGGAGATCAAGTGGTCCACGTTTTTTCTGATTATTTGAATTTCATTTTAATTGCTTTATTTTCATTAATACATATTAATTTTAATATTGATCCAAAAAATATGAGGGTTTCACCAAAAATTTTCAAATATTTTCCCCTTTCATATTCTGAATTAAAATTATTTTTTGGATCATTATTAATATTTTTCATGATTTAATTGATTTTTCATTTGTTTTTAATTGTTTAAAAATACATTTTAGTCTTTAAAAAATCTGAAATTTTTTCTCCAAGGTCCTTTGACCTTATTTGACCTATGATAAATCTCATGGTCATTTATTTGGTGTTTTGATGAGGTTTTAGGAATTTGACAAACCATATTTAATTTAAATGCATTATTTTAGTATTTTTAATTGGAATAAATGCCAAACAATTTTGTTGACCAATTGTGATGACTTGCTTATGTTTGATTCTTGTTGTTGGGCCTTGATCACGATTGATTTGACTTTGTGAAATTAATATCATTGGATTTAGGGGATTGATGGAATGTACATTCCATCTCCCAAAATGAATGAATGACATTAATTTGGTAAAAGTCCTCCTTTGATCAATTTGAGATTTCATACATTCCCCTCCCTCTTCATCTCACTCCCCTTCTTTATGAATTCATCTCATTTGGCCTATGATATCTCAAAGTCCTAAAGCTAGTTGATTGAAAAATTAACATGAGTATGGATGAGATTAGGCCACACCTTTTGCATATTCATTTTGTGTGGTATGTTTCATGAGCATAGTTCATAATACTATGTCTCTAACATGCATTAACACCAAAATTCTATTGCCCGACCTCAAATAGTTGTGACTTCTACATAAGTCCAATTACGATTGCTTAACATAGCGCTAAATTTGTGACCTAAAAGGCATAGCATTTTAGTTAGTGAGATTGTAAGTCTCCCCTCTTTCATGGTATTGTGTGGAAACTTGGCCTTTTTTCTTCCTTTGGAAGATGTCTTGGTTCAAGGATCCATGCTTTTGATAAGTGGGTTGAGTGTTCTCCAAAGAATGTCTAAGAATGAAACGCAAAAACGAAACAATACTAACTTCTAACCTATTAACTACTAACTATTAATTTCAAGCCCTTTACTTTAATGTCATTTAGTTCTAGCTTTTATACATTTGCCATTGTTCATATCATTCTAATTTTTTATGTTAATGCAATTTTCACTTTGTCCGCTTGGACCATATTATGTGATATATTTTGTTTGTGCTTATTGATCCCAACAAGACCTCCACCAAGTGAATTAATTCTAACTTTTGCACGAGGACTTCAGAAAACCATTTGACCTCAAGCAATTCACATTATATGATAAGATTAAGATAAAAACAGTTGAGCAATAAACCTTTGAAGAGAAGCTTTGATCAACACGATTCCTTCCAACTTTTGCTTGCAATTTGATCTTGAGATGTGATATGAGTGAAAGGCTAAGGAATAAGTCTTGAAAATCAACTGATTTTGTTGAAATTCAAGTTTGAATTGAGAAAAATAACATCACAATTCCTTTGGTATGGTTGGATTTCTAATTCTGCAGAGCTTCAGGTAGCCTTAAGGTTGAATTTAGAATGAGCATGGCATGGTATTTATAGCTGAGCTGCAAGGCAAGTGAGGTAAAACTCGTGTGCATGATCATTGGGTCCTCCATGCATGGGCCTGTATAGACGCATCTGAGGCCCAAAATCAATTGGAAATGCAAGCTGAGCTGATACCAAGTTGAATTGGACGTGCAATTTGCCTTGTGTTTGCTTGTGCATGAAGATTCCAAGTGAATTTCATATTTGGTCACAAATGTTCCCCTCTTTGAAAGTCCTATATAGAAAATCGAAACATAGGCATGTGAGTAATGGTTGGAAAGGTCTTGACATAAGGAACAAAAGCTATGTTGGACAAAAATCCATTTGGAGTTTAGAAAATTGGGAAAACTGATCATGAAGTTAGATGTACAAAACATGTCTTTGAAAAGTTTGCCAAAAGTGACCAACTTCAAGCCCTTCTCTTTCAATGATTCATGCCTCAAATGGAAACACCTCGAACATTAAAGTTGTAGATATTTTCAAGATGATCAATTTGGATATAAATTTTGCATCATTTGGATTTTTGATGAGAAAGTTATGGGTACTTGAAGTTGGACTTTTTCAAGATTCAATGGTTTTGGTCCAAAGTGACCTATAATGTTTTGTATTATCACATGTATTTATTTTAGGATTATAAAGTTTTGTACAATATAAAATTTGAATAAGGAATATTAATATTTATAATGCAATTGGTCTCACCTCAAAATCATAAAAAATGAAGAAGTTAGGTCCTTGGGAAGTTGACCCAAAATTAGGGTTTCAGTCAAAATGACCTATAATGTTTTGAAATTAATGGTGACCTTCCGAGTTTCAAATGGATTTTTGATGAACATGAAAGTTTTTCATATGATTCTTAAAAACATTTTTTATTTTGGGGTCATCTTCATTTGACAAACACATCAAACGTTAGGTCTCAGTAGATCTCAAATTAGTTAGATGACTTGACTGGTCAACTTCTCAAAGCCAAACCTCAAATCTTGATGAATGAATGATTGAGGATACTCACATAAGCTCATATATGCATAAAATAATGAGTGAAATAACTTCCCTTGATTTGATTTGATCATAGGTTGAGGTTGCTTCATGAGCAAGGCACAATCAATGCACAGTTGAATTAGGGTTTCCTTGAGAAATAATCCTCAAGCCCTTTGGTTTATCTTGATCAAATTGGAAAATTGAGATACTTGGGAAACATATATAATGATTGAGAGATTTGTGAACCATTTTCATGCTTACTTTCAACTACATCTGGCCACTTCATTGAGCATAGGAGCCTCCTAGGAGCAAGGGCACACATGATTGCTTAAGCTTCAAAACAAAACAAGTTGGTGACATATTTTTGTGCTTTTGGTTAGCAAACAAAATAAGAAAAGCAATAATATGCAATTCAAGCATGCTTGGTGGTCTCAAACCAACTCACACAAGTCTCAACCCAAGGGTTAAGGAGTCACACATGCTATGATCCTTGAGGCAATGCAATGAGCAATGATATGATGCTATGAGGGATCTTAGGGTCAAAATTAGGGTCTTACAGATGCCCCTATTTAAGGTCATTCTAGCCGGAGATCTGAAGGTTAAAATATTCGTCTCGACGTGGTAGAATTGGCCTAAATAATAACAAAGAGACGAATTTTGGTCCCTAAGAGACCTCATGATGAAGATGTTATGCATGCAAAAGTTAATACTCTCTGGGGGAATATGGCCACAAAGAAAAAGAACTCATAGAGACCGAAAGTCCATAGGAGTAGTATACTCACTAAGGAGACAGAGACTCTGGGAAGCAATAGGGTAAAAATGCGTGAATAGGTCATGACTTGAAAACTTGTTGGGAGACACGAAAGGATTCCATGAAAATAAATCAATGGAAAGACTCGAGTTGACACAAAGATGCATGTATTAGGGAATATGCCAATACAGCAAAACTATCCTCAAAGGATACTTCGGATAAAAATCCGGACTCAGACGGGGATGTCCACAACGGACTCAGCTGAGGAAGGAACAAACGAGATATTACCGGTTACAGGGTAATAAACTCAAAGAGAGACATGTTATCAAAAACACCGGTATAAGGGTGAGAGATAAACACGCTCAGGGAGAAAGAATATCTAAGACCGGTATAAGGGTGAGAGATATCAATCATCCGAAACATCTGAGGAAAACCTAAAAGGTATATATCAACTCAGGAAAATTTGACTCCACAGGGGAAAAAAAGTCATAATAGGGAGCAGAAGGAAGGAACACCAGGGATACCGTTTACTGGGCATATAATAGGTGACCAACCAGATGTGAATTGGGAACACATATCCAAAACACTCATCATCCAAAAGGAGGGCCGAAAAAGCAAACTCGATTTACAGGATGGGCATTCGTTTCCACAAGGAAATACGAATCTTACTCCACTGGGGAAGAAAAAGACTTCGACTGAAGAGCGCATGAGATATATTATCTATTACCGTCAGAACATAGATAACATACTCGCATGGAATATTATCCACAACCGGTTACTGGGTTAATAAAGGATAAATCGACCGAAAAGAAAGGAAATCGGGATACCGGTTACAGGGTATAAAATGATGACCAATCCAAAGGAGAAACCAACATTACCAAACAAGGGTAAATGAAAGATGACTCGCGGGGGATAAATTGCTTGACAAGAGCAATTATCCAAAAAATAAAGGAATATCAATACCGAATTTTGGATAAAGATAACCAACAAAGAGGGGATTACATCTACCGGTTACTAGGTAGAAAACCACATAAATAGGACTTACAACTACCGGTTACTGGATAGAAGGCCAACAAAGAGGGGATTACATCTATCGATTACTGGGTAGAAAACCACAGAAATAGGACTTACAACTATTGGTTACTGGGTAGAAGGCCACAAAATCCACTGGGGAAAAGATGAACAATTACTGGTTACTGAGCAACTGAACAATCGAACCACAGGGAAATGTAGGGGAATAACAAGAAAGGAGTCAAACTAGGAACAAACTAGAGGGACACAACCAAAAAAGACTCAACCCAATGAGGATATAACTCAGGGGAGTAATTCCATCCCAATACATGATTAGGGAGGATACTGAAACAACAATCATCCACGACGACATAACTCAGGGGGGAATTGTAACACCTCAAAATTTGCCCTCCTCTTCTTGGGACTAGTTTGACACATTGCATTTCATATTTTAGGGCATTAGGCATTGCATTTTGCATATCACATGGAAATAAGAAGGTCATCCTCCAAAGTCTTTTCAGAAGATGGAAAGTTACATGATTCAAGCCTGAGGGTTTCTATGAATGGATTGTCAACCATCTAAGGGTCTGTGCTTCAGTCAGGGTTTCTTGATTCTTCAAAGGTCTTGAGCATTATATTGTTTGCAAGGATATATTACCATCATCATGGTTCTATCATCATCAAGGGTTTCAAGATTCATTCTCAAGTTCCTTTGGATTAGGGTTTTGACCTTTGGTCAACCCTAATCAATGCCATTCTTTCAACCAGCGTTTCTTAAGGAGGTGAGGTATTTTCTTGGGATGAGGATTACATGAGTGTCATAAGGAGCTTACATGAGCTAGGGGTTCATTTTTGAGCAATTTCCTCAAGTGGTATAGGCTCAAACTGATCAAGGCATTTCAAGGTCATTTGTAGACCAAAAAGTCAACTATGCAGTCAACCGAGGGCTTTGAGGTGGGGAAATGAGTTGAGACACCTCAATCATGTTCAAAATAGGTCCATTCGTCATTCTAAACATCTATCTTGAAGATTTTGAAGTCATGGCAAAAGTTTCCAAAAATGGAAAGTGACCTGTAATTTCAAGTTTCCATAAATGGCAAGTTTTTGGTCCACATTCAACTTGACTTATCAACATCAAAGAAGCTTCAAATGGATTTTTGGTGAACATGAAAGTTGAATATCTTTCTCTCCCCTTTTCAAAAAGTCCAAATGATCACAAAGTATGCATGGAAGTTCAAAATGCCATAACTTTTGATTCAAAACTCCAAATTAGTCCATTCTTTTTGCAAAATACTCCTTGTGACCAATACTTTTCAAATCAAGCCTTGCCATGCATGGAAGAAGCTCATATGATCACTTGTTCACACATGTGCTTTTTGGAGGGAATTTTGATAATTCAAATTTGGTTCAAGATACAAGAAAAATACCACTTCCATTGTGTTTATTGGTTGGTTTTAAGTGAAATTGGACCTTTGCATGGGATTCTCACGTGGGACATGGCCATGCAAGTTCATTTTGAAATTTTTGCAATTCATTTCATTTCTCACTAATCATGTTTAACCATTGCCTAATTCTAATTTCAGCATCATTAGTGAACCATATAAAAGCCAAACCCTAACTGTTTTTGCTCATAACAGAATTTGAGATCTAGAATTTTCAATTTTCCCTCCAAAATTCTCTCACATTGATTTTCAATTTTCTTCACATAATTATTCAATATTCTTGCATAATCATGTTCAGCATGCTCCATTGAACAAGAATCAACCATTGGATTAGACAATTGAACTGGAATTCGAGCCATTCAAGCACATGAACATGTTAATGGATTTTTGAAATTCAGCTAGATCTAGGTGGTTTCAAGTGGTGATTTGTGCTTAAAGCTTCAAGGAAAGGTTAAGGAAGAAGATCTGGAGATTGTGAGAGCCTAAGGACACAAATTCATCAACTGCCATTTCCAAGTAGGTTGAATTCGACCTCTCTTTTTTGCCATTTTCCTGTGATAATTGTGTAGATCTCACTTAGGTGATCATGCTGATATGTTTAGAATTGATTTTGGTGAAGAAATGAGCATGTATGATTGAATTAAAGTTTTGGTTGCAAAAATGTTTGTCTTCGATCCAGGAAATATAGGAAGAATTAGGATTAGTGAATATGATATTTGGAATGTATGTGGAGAGAGCTTTCGAACAGTATGTATTTTGTTGAATTCTGCAAAATTTCACGGCGGCGGCGCCGCCTGGTTGGTCGGAGAAGACGACCGGCGCCGCCGTCTGCATCAGCTTAGGGTTTATCCTAGGTGTCCGCTACGTGTGCGCCTGCGTGGCCTTTTCATTGGCTTGGATTTGCTTGACCGTTCCACGCGTGCATTGACTGGTGATGTGGCTGCCACGCGTTTTAATGAAACGCAGTGTTTCATGAACGCTTTTGGAGCCTTTGAGCGCGTGTTCGAGTCCTGGCTGGTGCATCTGTCTGATTTTCAATTCAAATTAATCATTTTCCCTCCAATTTTCCATATTTATTCCATTTATTTGGCTTATTTTGTAAAATGCATTAAAAATTGAAAAATGCTTCAATTTGATCCCAATTTTTATTTCACATTCTTGTTTTGATCTCTAGTTTTTTATAGCATTTATTTCATGATTTGTTTGTTGCTGGTTTATTAATGTGTGATTTTTGATTGAACCTTGTTGCCAAATTGATATGTCATGATGAATGCTTTGTGAAATGCTCATTGTTAATCCAATTGATCTGAAATTTGGTATGCTTGATCCTCACATGTGATATGATTTTTGAGCTTTGGTTTGGGATTTTTATCATATGCTATCACTGTTTTGGACACATGAAGATATGGTGTGACAATTTGTGTCACATATTTGGTATTCAATTTGTGCATTTTCATTCATATACCATTTGAGATCTTCTGGATTTTAGTTTTTTGCATTATGATCATTCATAACATGATAAACTTGCATAAAAAATTTCAATGTCATTGGATGCTTTTCTGTTTTGATTTGGATTTTCTAATTTGGATGTCCAACTTTGTGCATTTTGTTTGCCTTTGCATGACATGAATTGTTTGAGCTACTTGCCTTATGAATTGATCTTGGTCCTTTTTAGGACATCTTGTTGATTGATTGAATGTGCATTATGCAAAAGATTGACTTCTGTTTTGATCATTTGGTTGGGTTTTGAACCTAGTCTTTGAACTAGTGTGTTGTACATAACTAATTGTGCTTTGTGTTTCAGGTTTGGACATTTAGCTTTGATGTTTGGTTTGATCTCACCTTGTGAGATGCAAATACCTTTGAGAACTAACTAGTGTTGTTTTATAGGTCAATTGATGTGATGAACTCATTTGAGTGCTTGCATTTGTGCCTTGCATTGAGTTGTAAATATTGGAAAGTTCCACTGTTTGTCTGTTGATTTTCTGATTGAGATATTAACTGTTTAAGCTTTTGTACAAGTACATTAGTTGCTTGCTAGCTTTGCTTTTGCTTAAGCTTTGGATTGTAGTTGATACACCACTGAGGTAGCTTAGCCTTCTTACTCCATGTAGTCTGGAAGTCCTGTCACCTTTTTGGCAGGCATTTTGGCTGAAATCCTCCTTAAGAGGCTCTGTTTGTGTTTGTTTACATTTGTGCCAAAGAACTCCATGATGAGGCATGTTACTTGATAAGTCCTCCTAAGTGAAGAGGCGATTGACAGATAGAAGGGATTAGAAATCAATCCCCTGTTATTCAGTGAGTCGTTCTTTATGCTCGCACTACGTGTTGATGATCTTGAACAATGTACCCAACATCTTTGTATAGAGTCAGTCAAGCGGAATAGGGTCCCTCTTTCTGGATCCCCACGCTTTCATTGTCATGAGCTCACCCTGGCCAGGGTTAAGAGCATGAGGTCTCATCCTCATTACCATTTTGATCTGCTCACCCTAACTCTCAATGTTAGTGGTTAAGAGCTTCTGTTTACCCTTACAGTTTGGCTTGTTTGTCGAGGTTGATATGACCCCTCTTGACTAAAGCCTACCTCTTATTTGGGCCTCTTGTATGTATATAGTGTGTGATACTTGTTCACTGGTGTTGATGTTTTTGAGCTGACTTGCTTCCTGTGTGAGTTAGGTTCTGATTAGAGACCTCAATTTAGGGTTTGTGGATTGCATGACAACTATTAGGCTCGAGTTAGTCTCCCTCTTAGTTTGTTGTTTCCCTGGTCTCTGGTTAGGAGAGTTTCTCCCCTGTTAAGGGGAACTATGTCGCCCTGATTCTCATACCAGATGAGATACGTAGGCAGGAGATCGAGCGAGATCTCTCCGGGCACCCTTTTTTCTTTTTCAACCTTTTTGTTTTTTTTTGACGTCTCAGCGTCTCTTTTTGTTTGTGTGACAACTATTAGGCTCGAGTTCCAGACTCCCTATTAGTTTGTCAATCCGGTAACCTTTTTCTTTGGTGTTCGCTGGTTAGCGTGTGTTGTTTGTTTGGAGTCGGATGTAAGTCCATGTATTGGCATTCTGTTTCCTTGTTTGTGGTTGTTGTTTGGAGTCGGATATAAGTCCATGTATTGGCATTCTGTTTCCTTTTGGTGTTTATTTGGAGTCGGATGTAATTCCATGTATTGGCATTCTGTTTCCTTTTGAGTGTTTCTTTTGACGTCTCAGCGTCTCCTTTTCGTTGTTTTGTTTCGGTGTGCGTTAGCCGAGCTACGAGTGCTCTGATTCTTACTCTGGATAGAGAAGATACGTAAGCATAGGATGCGATATCCTAGCGAGCATGTCTCCCTTTCCCAGAACTACGTTGACTCTGATGTTTGTTTCTGATAAACTACGTAGGCCCAGGATGCGACATCCTGCCGAGTCCCCTTCCTCCATTTTCTTTCACCTGTTTATTCCAGCTTGTGCAGATTTCTTTGAGCAGTTTATTAGCAACCTTATTCTATTCTTTTCCTATTCTTTTGAGCGTGGATCCCGTCGAGTACGATGGACATGAGGGGTGCTAATACCTTCCCCTTGCGTAACCGACTCCCGTACCTTGCAATCTCTGGTCGTAAGACCGTTCCTTTCCCTTCCTTAGGTTAGTCCTGCGCTTCCTTTCCGTCAGAGGATGAATAGCGTCGGTGGCGGCTCTGTAAACCTGTTTTTTTTCCGCCGGTTGTTTTTCGCGTTGCGACAGGAATAATGAAGGAAAGAATGACACTTTCTGCTTATGGGGCTGACTCTATATGGAGAGATCAGACACAAACATCTGCTTGGGGAAAAACCATTTCACCAATAGAAAGAGATAATAAGCAAAGATATATGGCAAAGAATGCAACAAGAATATCTAAATGCTATAATTATGCATGTATGTGCATGGTTTATGTATGATCAATGCTGACAAACAGACATATCTAACCCAAACAGGTCCAAGAATCAATGGACAGACATCCGGTATAACATCTCAAAAGAGAAAGGCCAGGCCCACAGGAGAAAATCAAATCTGGTGGGGAGCATCAACTACCAAGAGCTACTGACCACCGCTGGGGATCAGAGACAGCTGTTGGGGATAAGCAAAGGTCACAGCTATCAACTGTCGGGGAACATGCAGAGATATTGATAAGATCTGTCGTAGAAGAAAACTCTACTGGGGATCTCATCAGGGGAAGATGAAATTTTGTGGGGAACAACCACCAAACAGACTCATCAATCAAGCATTCTTTTCTAACTGCTGAAGAGACATCTCGGCTAATGGGAGAAGGAACAAATTACTCCGCTGGGGAAGGAAATAACACATCTTCCTCAAAATCCCTCAATACTGGAAAATGTCTTCCACTCTGAGGGGAACAAACAGAGTCACCGCCAGGGACTTATTGTTGAACAGACATAAGATCCATCATAGAGGAAACTCTATTGGGGAGCTCAACACGGATAAGATCCGACGTAGAAGAAACTCTACTGGGGAGACTCCATGGATCTTTACAAATTTGAAATTGGTGATATATATTGGAAAAAGGGCTACATTGAACATAATGACCGTTTCTCCACCAACTCTGAATCCAATATATTTGAAGCTTCAGTTGACGATGACCGAGCGAGAATCTTTGATACATGACAGCTTGTAGAACAAAGTCTTGTCAGGATGCAGTTACTTGCCAAATCTCTAATTTTTGCCTAGATTGCCTCAGGGTGAGGTACCCAATCTAGCGGGATATATATATATATATATATATATATATATATATATATATATATATATATATATATATATATATATATATATATATATATATATATATATATATATATATATATATATATTCATTTTTTCATGTCTCTAACTTTTGCCTGGATCGCCCTTTCGGGTTTTCAATCCACCGAGACGCTCATTTTTGCCTAAGCCGCCCTTTCGGGTTTTCAACTTAGTAGAGTTATTCTATTTTTATTTTTTGGCGAGACTCCATGGATCAACCGCCAAACAGAAGTTCCATCAATCAAAACAAAACCTTCTCATTTGCTGGATATATATCTCTGCTAGGAGGAGAGAGAACCACTGCTCCGCTGGGGATGGACACAACATCTTCACCACCAGCTCTGCTAGGAGGAAAATTTCCAATAAGGAGGGGAAAACAAATTATCAGGCTTTGATCAGGAAACTCCATTGGGGATAGACTGTAGGCGATCCAACCAGGGATAGTCTACTGTGAGCAACCCTACTGAGGATGAGTTGTAAGCAAACTTACTGAGGAGAGACTACAAGCCAACCTGCTGGGGATAACTATAAGTATCTCCAGAGGAACTGTCTTGGCTGAATTCTCCATCAACACGCGCCATGCTAGGGATGAAAAGGGGAATAAACCCTTCACCAACTGCTCTAGGCAAATACTGCTGAGGAGATATTTGAAAGATAGCCATGCAGGGAACACATGCTCACTCTGCTGAGGACTTCAACTCATGTTGGGAATTCCTGCTCACTCTGCTGGAGATTTCCATTTACGCTGGGGAAGACCAACCTCCTTATGAATAGATAACATATCAACTTTTATCGATCTATAAGGGATTTTAGGTCAGTCCATACAAGGGATGACAACCATATAGTTGATAAAACACAAATGCTAGACTCAGACTCTCTGGGGAGCTGAGGATGTTCTGAGATAGAGGTATTCACATTTCTAAAAGATCAAGGCCAAAACTCCAGACTCTCTGGGGATTTTATGTTGTATCACCCTCTCTATGTCACTGAGGAGACAGCCTGAAAGATGATGAAGAGGATACAAACATACCAGAACATGAACAAATGTCTTACCCTGTTGGAGATCGTGCTATCCTTGGGAGAGCACTGAAGACATTCCATTTATCCTTTTAGTCTTTCTGAATGTTCACTTTGTTTAAAAATAGTTTATAAAACTTTATTTGTTTTAAAACAGTGATATTTATCAATTAAAACATGCAAACATTTGTTAAACAGAAACAAATAAGAGTGCAAAGAATTGGATAAAGACTCAAACTTATTTGATAGAATCGTAGTCCGCAAATGGCGAGACTCCATGGATCTTTACAAATTTGAAATTGGTGATATATATTGGAAAAAGGGCTACATTGAACATAATGACCGTTTCTCCACCAACTCTGAATCCAATGTATTTGAAGCTTCAGTTGACGATGACCGAGCGAGAATCTTTGATACATGATAACTTGTAGAACAAAGTCTTGTCAGGATGCAGTTACTTGCCAAATCCCTAATTTTTGCCTAGATTGCCTCAGGGTGAGGTACCCAATCTAGCGGGATATATATATATATATATATATATTCATTTTTTCATGTCTCTAACTTTTGCCTGGATCGCCCTTTCGGGTTTTCAATCCACCGAGACGCTCATTTTTGCCTAAGCCTCCCTTTCGTGTTTTCAACTTAGCGAGTTATTCTATTTTTATTTTTGGCGAAGTATTTCTTGACTCCATTTGAATTCACAGGACGAGTGAAATCGTCCCCATCCATAGTTGTAAGCATCAAAGCCCTGCCAGAAAAGGCTCTCTTAACAACATATGGACCTTCATAGTTTGGAGTCCACTTGCCCCTGGAATCGGGCGTGAAAGATAAAACTTTCTTGAGCACGAGGTCACCTTCTCGGAACACGCGAGGCTTGACCTTCTTATCAAAGGCTTTCTTCATCCTTTGCTGATATAACTGACCATGGCACATGGCAGTTAATATCTTCTCTTCAATCAAATTCATTTGGTCATAACGACTCTGAACTCATTCAGCTTCAGTCAACATGGCTTCCATCTAGACTCTTATTGATGGAATCTCAACCTCCATGGGGAGCACAACCTCCATGCCATATACAAGGGAGAAAGGGGTTGTCGTTGTTGAAGTGCGGACAGATGTACGATAGCCATGCAAGGAAAATGGCAGCATCTCATGCCCATCTTTATACGTAACCACCATCTTCTGAATAATCTTCTTGATGTTCTTATTAGCAGCTTCAACAGCCTCATTCATCTTGGGTCTATAGGGAGAAAAATTATGATGTGCAATCTTGAACTTGCTACACAACTCTTTCATCATCTTGTTGTTCAAATTAGATCCATTATCAGTAATGATCTTTTCTGGCACACCATAACGGCATATGAGTTGATTCTTGATGAACTTCACAACCACCTACCTGGTCACGTTCGCATACGATGCCGCTTCAACCCACTTGGTGAAGTAATCAATTGCTACGAGAATAAAACGGTGACCGTTTGACGCCTTTGGCTCTATCATGCCAATCATGTCAATTCCCCACATGGAGAAAGGCCATTGTTATGAAATATCATTCAGAAGTGTCGGGGGAATATGAATCTTATCCGCATAAATTTGACACTTGTGGCATTTCTTCACGTATTTGCAGCAGTCAGACTACATTGTCAACCAATAGTAGCCTGCTCTCAATATCTTCTTCGCCATATCATGTCCGTTGGAATGAGTACCAAATGAACCCTCATGGACTTCAGTCATCAATAGGTCTGCTTCGTGTCTATCCACGCATCTGAGCAGAACCATGTCAAAATTCCTCTTGTAAAGCACATCACCATTAAGGTAGAAACTGCCAGATAATCTCCTGAAAGTCTTCTTATCTTTAACAGATGCCCCAGGCAGGTAAATCTGACTTTGGAGAAAGCACTGGATATCATAGTACCATGGCTTATCATCTTTCACTTCTTCTACTGCAAATACATGAGCTGGTATATCTAAGCGCATCACGGTAATATTGGGTACTTTATTCCAATATTTCACCACAATCATCGAAGCAAGTGTAGAAAGAGCATCTGCCATCCGATTCTCATCTCGAGGAATATGATGGAAGTCAACCTCAGTAAAGAATGTTGAAATCCTCCTCGCATAACCTCTGTATCGGATGAGGCCAGGCGGATTCGTCTCCCATTCACCCTTAACCTGATTAACAACAAGGGCCGAATCACCATAGACATCGAGATGTTTGATCCTAAGATCAATACACTCTTCCAAACCCATGATACAGGCCTCAACTTCCGCCATATTATTCGTGCATTTGAAAGTTAACCTTCCTGTAAAAGGAAAATGTGTTCCTTGGGGAGTAATAATCACTGCCCCAATACCATTTCCATATTGATTAACAACACCATCGAACACCATGCCCCATCGGGAACCAGGATCTGGCCCTTCATCGAGCGTAGGCTCATCACAATCTTTCATTTTCAAATACAAAATCTCCTCATCAAGGAAGTCATACTGAACAGACTGATAATCCTCAATTGGTTGATGTGCTAAGTGGTCAGCCAAGATACTACCTTTAATAGCTTTCTGAGCTCAATACTCAATGTCATACTCAGACAACAACATCTGCCAACGGGCAATCCTCCCAATTAAAGCTGGCTTCTCAAAGATATACTTGATTGGATCCATTTTGGATATCAACCAAGTCGTATGATTCAACATATACTGGCGTAAGCGGTTAGCAGCCCAAGCCAAAGCACAACATGTCTTCTCAAGAATTGAGTCCCGAGACTCACAATCAGTGAACTTCTTACTCAAGTAATATATGGCATATTCTTTCCTCCCTGATTCATCTTGCTGACAAAGGACACAACCCATGGAATCATCAAGCACCGTCAAGTACATAATCAATGGTCTCCCTTCAACAGGCGAAGACAGAATCGGAGGCTCGGACAAATACTCTTTGATACTGTCAAAGGCCTTCTGGCAATCCTCGGTCCAATCATGACACTGATCTTTCTGGAGGAGCTTGAATATAGGCGCACATGTGGCAGTCATGTGGGATATAAATCTGGAAATATAATTCAAGCGGCCAAGAAAACCTCGGACTTGCTTCTCAGTTTTGGGCGCAGGCATCTCTTGTATTGCTTTGACCTTGGCAGGGTCAACTTCAATACCTCTTTCACTGACAATAAAGCCCAATAACTTTTCAGAACGGACTCCAAATGTACACTTGTTCGGATTCAGGCGGAGTTTGTACTTCCTCAAACGCTGAAAAAGCTTCAACAAGTGCTCTACATGTTCAACTTCCGTTTTCGACTTTGCAATCATATCATCAACATATACCTCGATCTCCTTGTGCATCATGTCATGAAACAAGGTAGTCATAGCTCGTTGATACGTGGCTCTGGCGTTCTTCAAACCGAAGGGCATCACTCGATAACAGAATGTTCCCCAAGGTGTGATGAATGTTGTCTTCTCCATATCCTCGGGTGCCATTTTAATCTGGTTATAACCGGAACATCCGTCCATAAATGAGAAAACATTGAATTTAGCTGTATTATCTACCAACATATCAATATATGGTAGAGGAAAATCCTCTTTCGGACTAGCTTTATTCAAGTCTCTATAGTCTACACACATTCAAACTTTTCCATCTTTCTTAGGCATAGACACAATATTGGCCACCCATTGAGGATATGTAGAAGTCACCAGAAACCCCACATCAATTTGCTTCTGAATCTCTTCTTTAATCTTCACTGCAATATCAGGGTGAGTTCTTCTGAGCTTCTGCTTCACAGGCACACACTCAGGCTTCAAAGACAGGAAATGTTGCACGATATCAGTATCCAGACCAGGCATGTCTTCATACGACCAGGCAAAGACGTCGACATATTCTCGTAGCAACTCAATCAACCCCTTCTTCACAGAATCTTCAAGGAGTGCCCCAATCTTCACTTCACGAACACAGTCTTCAGACCCTAAGTTGACTTCCACATTCTCAAGATGCGGCTGAATGATCTTCTCTTCATGCTCAAGCAGACGGGTAATCTCATCAGGAATCTCATCAACATCATCTTCTTTGGCCTCAAATACAGGGAACTCAAAGTTGGGAGATGGTGTTGGATCATTATGTTCAATGGGTTTGATCAAC
The DNA here is from genome assembly GCF_024323335.1 of Lathyrus oleraceus. Taxonomy (NCBI): domain Eukaryota; kingdom Viridiplantae; phylum Streptophyta; class Magnoliopsida; order Fabales; family Fabaceae; genus Lathyrus; species Lathyrus oleraceus. Next base: position 179,879,124 of record NC_066582.1, read on the forward strand.
CTACATAATGATTTTGGATATAAAAGAGATTTCAGAATTCAAACAAGGCAAACCATTATGCAGATGAAAAGATTGATTTTATTCTCTTTTTTAGGGTTTTATGGTGATCACCAATTTCATGCAAAAAGAAAAAAGGGAAAATAATTTGGAAAAACAAACATTTAACATGTAATTTTTGGATGAATATCATTGTATTACTATGCCAACAATGTCATCACTTCTCCCTTTGGCATGGGAGAAGGGTTTTTAAACAAAATTAACACATTACGTGGACTTATGGATAATTGTCGGAACATCAACAGCGACCCAATTATTGCAGATTCCACCAGGTATGACGAAGTTGCCCAAATCTTCCTCTTCATCATCTTCCACAATAGCTGCAGCTTCTTGGTCTTCAACAGTGTGGATGAAACCAACACTATGGAACAGCCCGCGCTCGTTGGAAATGCCTGAAGAATACCCTATGCCAGCCCGGGATTTATTATCTTCCAGCCTGATCATTTGTCCTAAACCAGTAGTTGCACCATGCTCAATGGCCAACCTAGCATCATTGTAGGAAGCAAATGAAGAAGGTCCTTTCCTTCAAGGCTCAACAATAAATAAGGCTTGGAACGGAGTCCCAACCTCATCCTCAATATCAATATAGGAAAAGGAAGATAAATGGCTAACCAAGAGAGCCTTCTCTCCCCCTATCACCACCAACTTCTTATTTTTGACAAACTTTAAATTCTGGTGTAGGGTGGATGTCACGGCGCCTGCCTTGTGAATCCAAGGTCTACCAAGCAAACAACTATATGATGGGTGAATATCCATGTCCTGGAAAGTGATCTGGAAATCACTAGGTCCAATCTTGATCGGGAATTCAACTTCACCGATCACAGTTTTCCTTGATCCATTAAAAGCTTTAACAACCACTCCACTCTGCCTCATGGGAGGCCCCTGGTAAGAAAGTTTGGCCAGAGTGGATTTTGGATACACATTAAGCGATGGTCCTGTGTCTACCAACACATTAGACAAGGCATCATCCTTGCAATTCATAGAAATGTGTAGAGTCAAATTGTGGTCTTTTCCCTCCTCGGGAAGATCAGCATCGCAAAAGCTCAAATTGTTACAAGTAGTTATGTTTGCAACAATGCTATCAAACTGTTCAATAGTGACATCGTGATCCACATATGCCACTTCCAACACCCTCTGCAAAGCTTCGTGGTGTGGCTCAGAATTCATCAACAACGATAGCACAAATATCTTTGATGGGGTTTGAAGTAGCTGATCAACAACATTATACTCGCTCCTTTTGACGAGCCTCAACATCTCATCACAATCTTCTTTCAGAATGCCATGCTAGCCAACCAGGATAGGAGCTTTAACGGGTTTATCAACAACAGGGTCAACGCCCTTCATAACAAGTGTCAGATTCGAAGAAGAAATCCCCACAGGACCGGCAGGATTAACCACAGTAGTTCTCACAACATCTTAGGGTTTCGGCGGCGCCGAGAAGACACGACCACTGCGGGTCACACTACTAATATCAGAAATGCTCACAACAAAGGTGGAGGGCAACGACACCTCCTTCCCATCTTCTAGCATTACTGCGTTGTATCTATAAGGCACTGCTTTGTCTGAGGAATACGGGACAGGGCCCGTTGGCTTTATCACATGAGTGGGAGAAACCTTCTTCTTGCTGCCATCATATTTGACGACAACAGGTTCTGGTATTCTGAAAACAGGGGAAATAACATCCATTTCTTCCTCATTGCGATTTTGAAGTATCTCAATCATACCGTGATCCGTCATCTCTTGGATGTCCTTCTTTACTTGTCGACATCCTCTTTCGTTGGCAGTGCACACCTGGCACCTGTCATGGTCATGCTCATAGTGATTGTATCCACATAACAGTCTGTGCATATCGACCAAAGATTGCCCGATATCATTGACATACAGGACTTTATATTTGCCAGGGCAAGCCTGGACCATGTTCACAGCAGCTTTCCCATGCTCGGGAAATGGGTTCTTCTTCACATTAGGACATACGTCCTCGAAAAACAAAATCCCACTTCTAACAAGGTCTTGCACCTTGGTCTTCAGGGGATAACAATTCTCCATATCATGTTCGGGAGCACCGAAACGATATAGACAATGTAATTCAGGCTTGTACCACCACTGAGGGTTGGTAGGTACAACGGGTGGGTCACGTGGAGTAATTAACTTTCTATCAATCAAAGATGGATAGAGTTCAACGTAGGTCATTGGATCAAAAGTGACCCTCTTCCTATCGTAGCTGGTGCTGGTATTATTGTTGTTTCGAGGCTGGTAGGCCTGCTATTATGGACGATGTTGTTGTTGATATTGTTATTGTCGTTGATGTTGAACTTCTCAAAATGCAGGTGCTATATGAGCCACCTGGTGTTGGCTGACGGCAGGGCGAACAGTCTTCCTCTTCACAGAGGGCCTTCGCTTGATATGGGAAGCATGTGCCTCGCCCTCCTTCTTCTTCGCAAAGCCCCCATACCGCTTTGCTGAAGAGCCTTCATCTCTCGATAGACGTCCTTCACGGACTCCTTCCTCTAGCCTCATTCCCATATTCACCATTTCGGTGAAGTCCGAGGGAGCACTAGAAATCATCCTCTCGTAGTAGAAAGAGCTTAAAGTCTTCAAAAAGATCTTGGTTATTTCTTTCTTTTCGAGGGGTGGCACAATCTGAGCGGCCAACTCACGCCACCTCTGAGCGTACTCCTTGAAAGTCTCCTTCTCTTTCTGGGGCATCGCCCTCAGCTGATCCCTATCGGGAGCCATATCCACATTATACTTATATTGCTTGACGAAAGCTTCACCAAGATCATTTAAAGAGCGGATGTTCGTACTATCCAGACCCATGTACCATCTGAGTGCAGCACCGGACAGGCTGTCCTGGAAGTAGTGGATAAGGAGTTGATCGTTGTCTGTTTGTGTCGACATCTTGCGAGCATACATCACAAGATGGCTGAGAGGGCAAGTCTTTCCCTTGTATTTCTCAAAGTCAGGTACTTTGAACTTAACAGGGATCTTGATGTTGGGCACAAGGTACAACTCAGCAACAGTATTACCAAAGAGGTATTTCCCCCTTAGAGTTTTCAGTTCCTTGCGCACCTCAAGGAATTGGTAATTCATCGCGTCCATCTTCTCATAAACATCTGGGCCCTCAAATGGCTCAGAATGATAGATGGTGTCTTCTACTCTTTTTAAGGTGTGCACAACGGCAGGTGGCACAGAAAGGACCGGGCTAGATGCCGACAGAGAAGCGAAGGTTGGAGCAATACCCTCAGGCACAAAATTGGTGGGCATCCCCCACGGGAACCCCGCTGGCATAGCAAGCGCAAAGTGAGCTGTTTCAGCAGGCACAGTTGGAGAAGCTACTTCAGATATAACCGTCCTCTAGGGAGGAGTTGCAGGAGTTGGAGATGATTGGCTCTGAGCAGCCAACACTGACTCCATCATGGCAGTCAGTCTAGCTACCTCCTCTTTCAGCTCTTTGTTCTCTTGCTCTAGAGGATCCATTAGCTTGGGAAGATTGGCTCTCGTGTTATACCGGTGCGTCTGCTTATCTTCAAAATAAATGAAGAACAAAGAGTTAGACCACTGATCAAGGGCTGAACAAAACTTGCTTATGCATATGATGCATGCAATGCTTGTGTATATGATTTTTTTTATTAGAGGAACTTTAGAGATTTATTTGCAAATATTTGAAAATATTGATCTTTTAAGACATATATGGAATACTCATATCAATAATATTTGGATTTTTTTTTTACACCAAAGAAGTACAGTTTGGGTAACCAAATAAAATACAAGAGAGAAGGAAAATGAACATCCTATGGAGCCCTAGAAACAATCATCCAAAGCTCTCGAGACCGGAAGATAAGCTGCACGAAGCCTCTTCACCTCTCGCTCATAAGCTGCTTCCGTATCTGCCTTCTCCTTGGCGATTCGATCATATTTCCTCTTCCAAAACCTGGATAACTGAGGAAGAAGAGAAGTGACTACATCATCAGGCTCATCAATAACCTGATGCTCTAGAAATTCTATCACAACATCCTTATCTCTGAGTTGCTGAAGTAGTTCCTCTCGCTCACGAACCCAAGAACGCGAACGGTCTTCATCTCTCAACTCCTCTACTCCTTGGTTAGGGAGGGTTGAAGGCCCAACCATAACCATAGGGGTAGGTCTCGGATAGTTATATGGCATGCGGTACTCGAGCGCTCTCCTCCTCACCCAAGAGGTGTAGGGTTCCAAAGCAATACAATTCTTCGGACCAAGCTCTTTCCTTCCCTTCCTATGAATCTTGCGCCAGGCGCGAACCATTATGCCCTTCTAGTTCTGGGGATCTTTACCCTCTTGAAAAAACACACCTTCCAACATAATGTTGTTAGGTTTATCCTTAAGGGGAACCCAAGCTGACGGCGAGCCAAAATAGGGTTGTAGTTAATTCCACCACATGTACCAAGAAGAGGCACATTGGAGAACTCACCACAAGAGTCAATAATCTGTACATCATCATACACACGGTTGTACCAAAAGATATCATCATTAGTGAGAGACATAAGTCTCATAGACCACCTTAGACATCCTTTGTTCTCCTTGAAGGCGAGCGTCTGAGGAAAGTGCGAAATAAACCACTTGTACAACAGAGACAAACAACACACAATGGTATCACTACCCTTTTCATTCCTCATATGCAAAGAGAAATATGTGTCACCCAACAGAGTAGGAACGAGATTAAGAGTAGAAAAAATCCTAATAACGTTCATATCCATAAAATTGTCGATGTTGGGGAATAACACTAGCCCATAGATAAGAAGTACAAATATGGCCTCAAAGGCGTCCTCACTCATGGCCTTCCCAAACAAAGTAGCTTGGGTAATGAGAAAATCATATGGGAGACCTTGAACTCCACCTTTGGTAGTCATAGGAGCACCAATCTCAGATACATCCACATGAAGCATGTCAGCAATCTCTTGGGAAGAAGGAACCCTCTCTAAGCCTTTGAATGGCAACTGATCCAAGATAGGTGTACCCATAAGATAGGCATACTCCTCAAGTGTAGGCAAAAGCTGGAAATCCAGAAAAGTGAAGCAACGGTATAGAGGATCATAGAACTGCACCAACACACTCATCAGACCTTCATCAACCTGAGTAGAAAGAATAGACAGAAGCTTCCCATGGCGAGCTTTGAACTCCAAGGGATCTAATACATAAGATGTCAAACTCCTTAATTCTTTCAAGTCGGGTTGTCTGAAACTGCACTTCTTCGTATTCCTTCTTTGCTTATCCATGTCTGAAAATTTGCAAATAGACCTCTTAAGTTCCTTGAAAATTTTCTTGTTGATGATATGGATGCAAATGAATGCATGAATGCATGGATGCAACAATCACACTCAAGGATCAATCAAGTCACACCACACAAAGGTCACGGGATGACTCAAGTCATCCTCAATATCAATCATCCATTTTGGTGGATTATGGTTTACACCTTATCAACACCCAAGTTCCATTGATATTAAGGATATACGAGAACTGATCAACCGTGAATCAAGGGTTTGTTGCAAGTCACGAGCATGGAGTCTCGTTTAAGAACCACCCAAAGGGAATGTACTATGGTTAAACCTGACAATCATGTTCTAAAAGAGGTTCCCATAGTCATCATCTTATCTTTCAGATATTATCGGATAAAACGACTACTCGTATTCAAAAAATATTCTCAAGAGAGACTCTTAAGAGTGTAGTATCGCGTAACAATCATATCAAATCTTAAACTTGAACGACCTTCGCACTACGTCCTAAAATAGGCCAAGATGTGCTTGGTATCTAAGGTCCTTGGCTTCTAAGGTCTATATTGGAAAGATTAATTCCTAACCACTAGTACTCATATGACATTATTGATCCCAACAAGACCTCCACCAAGTGAATGGGTTTGCAAGTCAACTTGCTAAGGAATAACTCCACACAAGTCAACAAGACTATGCCATTCTCCTATCATAAGTGCACTTGAGTTCGGGTATAGAACTCATCTCACAAGAGACCACCAAGCACACAAGCAATTGATATATATCAAGCAATTCATACATTACAAATAATACAGTCATCCCAAATTTGCACAAAAAATATGTCACAAATAAACATAAACATACAATACAACAAACAAAAAGTAGGCTAAACCCACTAGGAAGCAACTAATCCCTTTTTGGATATTCCCCAGCAGAGTCGCCACTTTCTTGTAGCGGGGTATTCGTTACCTTATGATTTATTGACTAAATCAAAAGTAAGCATACAATTCGAGTCGCCACCGCACTTCTATTTATCCAAAGGAAAGGTTAGAAAGCGAACAAAAACCAAGTAAGAAGTTTTATCAAATAAAAAACTAATAAAAATGTCAGAGATCTGGGTAAGGGGGTTGGTTATGCAATGGGAAGGTTTAAACACCCAAAACATCCTTAGTACTCTAAGGGAGCCCTTTTTGGAAAGTGTATTGTAGGTTGGTATTTGTGAAAAGATTTGTGCAAACAAGATGGGGAGATGAGAAAAGAATGTACATATTTACAATTTTGTTGTTTGAATGGATGAACCCATTGCCTACGTACCATCGCACAGGTAGGATCAAAACCTCGTAGTTCGGGGTAAAAATCTCAAAAGATTTGGTAAATTGGTTTGATCAAAAGCCTTAAGGTCTTTTGTTATCAAAGGGAGAAAACTCAACCTAAACCAACAATCCACCATGTGAGGAGAGCTTCAACATACCAGTGAGGGATCCACCCTATAATAAGTATGGAAGACTTATAGCCCAATCACTAAGGATAAGGTGAGGTTTACATCAACCACTATGATAACTCAAACCTATGACTAATGTTTATGAAAATGTTTTAACAAAGATGGCAATTGGAACCACAAAAACAACTTGAAGTGAGTTGTATTTACAAGTTAGGAGTATTCATAAAATGAATTCAAAGTTGACTTAAGATTCAATTACAATTAGTATTAATGAAAAGAGTTTGAAAAATCAAAGGCATATGGCCTAGGTTTCTAGTTTTGAAAACAATGTCAATGTTTGCACAAAATGAGTTTGACTTGGTTTAGAGTGAAGAGAAGAAGAGAAGGGCTAGTCCTAAACATGCAAAGATGAGAGAAGAGATAAAACCCTTGGAGTTCCTTTTCTTGAGATCATAAAGATGATTCAAGATGCTCCTTTCCTTTGGACCTAGCAATTAACTCAATCAATCAAACAAATATTCATTCAAGCTCATAGGATATCCATTTGGCTTGTCTCTCTTAGCTTGGCTATTCATGACAATGGTCCTTCTTACTATCTCAAGTTTGGAATCCCTATCACACAAGAACAAACAATCAAAAGGTTCACAATACAATAAGAGAAATGGACAAAGAATGAGTTTAGATTAGGGGTCATTTGAAGTTAACTTTTAACATTTAGCATTCTAAAGGAATGAGGCCTAGTTGCTCTTCAACAAATTTAGCATTCTAAAGGCATGAGGCCTAGTTGCTCTTGAACTCCTTTAAGCACAAGTAATGTCCTAATTCTAAATCCTTTCTCCTTTTTGCATTGGGTTCACACAAACAAAGACAAAACAAACACAAAGCAACAATATATTTATATACAATAATGAGCTCAAATGAGCAAAAGAAAAATGAGATAAACATAAATATGATCTCAAGTGAGCAAAAGGAAAAGCAATATGAATAAATGAGCAAGAAAATAAATTGCATTAAACTGAATTGCAAGAATTAAATGCTTGAATTAAAGTTAGTAATTAGTAGTCAATGTTAGTGTGTCATAAGATAATTTAGCGCTATGTTAAGCAATCGTAAATGGACTAATGTAGTAGTCACACCTATCTGAGGCCGATCAATAAAACTATAGGCAAATAAACACAAGTTAGAGATCATGACTAGTAAGCCAAGCTCCTACAACTTGCCATGCCAAAATAAAAGAAGGAAAGCCTTGTATGTATATTAGGTTTTTTGCTTGACCAAGAAGCAACCTATCTTGGACACAAAGCAACTCACTTGATCTTTGATCAAGTTGAGTTTGATTTAGATCAAAGAAGGTTAAGCCTCTCATATGTCAAGACCAACCACAAATCATTAACTCATTGGCCAAAATAAAAAGAAGAAGATGAAGATGAAATGAAATGAATAAAAATGAGAATTCAAATGACATAATCAAAACACAATGATCAAATGTGAGTGAAATCATCATCAACCAATGTAAAACAGAAGAGAAATGAAGATTAGAGATCAACAAAGTCAAACAATTTTTTTTGGTATTTTTGAAATTAGAATAAATGCATAAAATAAAATGAACAAACTAAGGTCAAACTTCAAATTAAATTCAAATCAACTTGGATAAGTCCAATTGAATTATCATAAGTCTAACATGGTCAAACAAGGTTTGACAAATTTTCTCAATATTTTTTGAAAACAGAAACTATTTTAAAACAATTAAAAATAAAAAAAAATAACACAAATGAATTAAAATCTCTAATAAATCTCAAATCAATTAAGAAATTGCTGAGAATGTTTTTCATAGACTTATCATCTTTCATATGTGTTAAGAAAATATTTTTTTGGAATTTTTGGATATCAAAAAGTAATTAAAATGAACTAAAAACTATTAAAAACAAAATAATTCACAAAAAATATTAAATGGAATCACAAAAATAATTAAAAATCAGATTATGAAACTAGATTTTTAAAGAAATTTTTTGCAATTGGTCTCATATTTTTGTGATTCCAAATAAAATAGTTATGAACTTTTGAAATAAAAAGGAATAAAAGAAAATAAAATAGAAATTAGAAAAATATGGAAAATCAAGGAGCGCTGGATCCACTTCATTAATTGACGTGGACAAATCCAATGGCTCAGAGGCGCGCGCGTACCATGGACATGAGTCAAGCGCGAAATAAAGCGAATTAAAAAAAGTCAATAGAAACAAAGGCCATGATTAGATCATATGAGTGAGATCCAAGGGGCCAGGTGATTCGTCGTGGGGACGGTGGTGGAAACCACCGCCTTCTCCGGTGGACTACCTTTTTCCGGCCACCAGTTGCAGGTTTTCAAACCTCAACCAAAACACATGAGCCTTATACCAAAATGAAGCTAGGGTAATGTACATCACCTCTGTAACCTTGGATTTCTCTCATGATCTCTATTGAATGAGAAATCTGAGCTTGAAAATCCAGGTATGCAAACTGAAACTTCTCAAAACATGAAATCAAAGCCACCACTGGCTTGCCTCTTGCACGAGGACTTCAAAAAACCATTTGAACTCAAGCAACTCACATTATATGATGAGATTCAGATCAAAATAGTTGAGCAATAAACCTTTGAATATCAGCTTTGATTATCACGATTGCTTCCAACTTTTGCTTGCAATTTGATCTTGAGATGTGATATGAGTGCAAGGCTAAGGAATAAGTCTTGAAGATCAATTGATTTTGTTGAAATTCAAGCTTGAATTGAGAAAAATAACATCAGAATTCCTTTGGTTGGGTTTCCAATTCTGCAGAGCTTCAGGTAGCCTTAAGGTTGAATTTAAAATGAGCATGGCATGGTATTTATAGCTGAGCTGCAAGGCAAGTGAGGTAAAACTCGTGTGCATGATCATTGGGTCCTCCATGCATGGGCCTGTACAGGTGCATCTGAGGCCCAAAATCAATTGGACATGCAAGCTGAGCTGATACCAAGCTGAATTGGATGTGCAATTTGCCTTGTGTTTGCTTGTGCATGAAGATTCCAAGTGAAATTCATATTTGGTCACAAGTGTTCCCCTCTTTGAAAGTCCCATATAGAAAATCCAAACATAGGCATGTAAGTAATGGTTGGAAAGGTCTTGACATAAAGAGCAAAATCTATGTTGGACAAAAATCCATTTGGAGTTTGGAAAATTGTGAAAACTGATCATGAAGTTTGATGTACAAAACATGTCTTTGAAAAGTTTGCCAAAAGTGACCAACTTCAAGCCCTTCTGTTTCAATGATGCAAGCCTCAAATTGAAAAACCTCCAACAACAAAGTTGTGGATATTTTCAATATTCTCAATTTGGTCTTAAATTTTGCATCATTTGGATTTTTTATGAGAAAGTTATCGGCACTCGAAGTTGGACTTTTTCAAGATTCAATGGTTTTGGTCCAAAGTGACCTATAATGTTTTGTATTATCACATGTATTTAGTTTAGAATTTTGAAATTTTGTCCAACATAAAATTTTAATAGACATCTTAAGCTTTCCAATTCAATTTGTCTCACCTCAAAATCATAAAAAATGAAGAAGTTAGGTCCTTGGGAAGTTGACCCAAAATTAGGGTTTCAATCAAAATGACCTATAATGTTTTGAAATGAATGATGACCTTAAAAGTTTCAAATGGATTTTTGATGAACATGAAAGTTGTTCATACGGTTCTTAAAAACATTTTTTATTTTGGGGTCATCTTCATTTGACAAACACATCAAACGTTAGGTCTCAATAGATCTCAAATTAGTTAGATGACTTGACTGGTCAACTTCTCAAAGCCAAACCTCAAATCTTGACGAATGAATGATTGAGGATACTCACATAAGCTCATATATGCATAAAATAATGAGTGAAAGAACTTCCCTTGATTGGATTTGATCATAGGTTGAGGTTGCTTCATGAGCAAGGCACGGTCAATGCACAGTTGAATTAGGGTTTCCTTGAGAAACAATCCTCAAGCCCTTTGGTTTATCTTGATCAAATTGGAAAATTGAGATACTTGGGAAACATATATGATGATTTATAGCTTTGTGAACCATTTTCATGCTTGCTTTCATCTTCATCTGGCCTTTTCATTGAGCATTGGAGCCTCATAGGAGCAAGGGCACACATGATTGCTTGAGCTTCAAAACAAAATAAGTTAGTGACATATTTTTGTGCTTTTGGTTAGCAAACAAAATAAGAAAAGAAATAATATACAATTCAAGGATGCTTGGTGGTCTCCAACCAACTCACACAAGTCCCAACCCAAGGGTTAAGGAGTCACATATGCTATGATCCTTGAGGCAATGCAATGAGCAATGATATGATGCTATGAGGGATCTGAGGGTCAAAATTAGGGTCTTATACTTTGTGCCTCTCAAACTTAATTTTTGTTAAAAGCAATGCATCCACTTTGAAATTTGTATCCCGAACTACGAGGTTTTGATCCCTCATTTTTATGTTTGTACGTAGGCACAAAAGCGGAGGTCTTGCCAAACACAAAAATATAATTAATGAATTCTTTTCTTATCGCCCCATTCTATTTGTTGTAAACATCACTTTCTACCAAATACATATACACACAAAAAGGGCTCCGTATAGTACCTAGGACACTTTGGGTGCTAACACCTTCCCTCTGTGTAACCAACGCCCTTACCTGTAATCTCTGACATTTTATTAGTTTTGATTTGAAAACCTCTTACTTTTTGGGTTTTGTTCGTACTTTTTCCATTTTCCCTTAGAAACAATAAAAGCGCGGTGGCGACTCTTGTTGTTTGATCTCTAGCTTATCCATAGCTTGATGATCATGAATTTACCGCTACAATCAGCTCATGCCCATGTTGGATGAGTACGCCCATATCTTGGGTATCCCTGTATCTAACAATGTACCTTTCAGTGGATTAGAGGATATTCCCAGATCTCATGTCATTGCTGAAGCTCTTCATTTGAAGAAATCTGAGATTGATGCTCATTTGGTGAAGAAAGGAGGAATTCTTGGGTTGACTTCTGATTTTCTCATTGGTAGAGCTACTGTTTTTGCTCAAGCTAGTAGCATGGATGATTTTGAAGCTATCTGGGTATTGCTCATCTATGGTCTAGCTTTGTTCCCTAACATTGACGGTTTTATTGATGTTAGTGCCATTATAATTTTCTTGATTGTGTATCCTGTTGCGACTCTATTGGGTGACATGCATTTCTCTTTGCATTTAAGGAATTCTAAAGGTGGTGGAACTATTATGTGCTGTGTTCCTCTTCTGCACAAGTGGTTTATTTTGCACTTGCCTCATACGCCTGCTTTCGTGGAAAACCGACAATGTCTACGGTGGTCCTAGAGACTTATGTCTATCACTAATGATGATATTGTTTGGTATGATTCTACATTGGGTATTTTGGACATTATTGACAATTATGGTGATTTCTCCAATGTGCCTCTCATTGGTACACAAGGAGGAATCAACTACAACTCAGCTTTGTCCTGTCGTCAACTTGGGTTCCCCTTGAGAGATAAGCCTAATAACGTTCAGTTAGAGGGTCTATTCTCTCCTAAGGGTAAAGATTCCCAACTTTTGAAGAAAAGAATGATGCATGATTGACATAATGTGCATAGGAAAGGAAGATCCGAGCTTGGTCCCTGCAACTGTGTAGCTTTGGAAGCTTACACTATTTGGGTGAAGAAGAGAGCTTTGGAGCTCAAGATGCCATATGCTTGTGAGAGACCTATGTCTTTGGTTATAGGTGACCTATAAACTCTCCCTAAACAAGATGTAGAGGAGTTGGTAGACGCAACCGCTAGGATGAAGCAAGAGAAAGACATGTGGAAAGAACAGTTCCATGCTTTGAGTCAAAAGCATGAGGAGTTGCAGCTTGAGTCGAAAGACAAAGATGCACTTATTAAGATTCTTGAGGACTATGTAGTGAAGAGAGAGAGAGAGAGAGTCAGAGGATTTATTTTCCTCTAGTATGCCTCCATCTTCTGGTGCTTGGAAGAAGATTCTTGATCAGCTTGTCCCCGAGAAGGCTTAGATGAAGATATCCTTTGAGTCAGAAATTCGACGCATCTGAAGGAAGTATGCTCCCTTGGCCTGCAGTTACTAGGGATCCTTAGGATGATAGTTTCCTTTTCTCTTGTATTTATATTTTGGTTTCTGAAATTGTACTCAGTGTAATCCTTCCAAATTTTATGAATAAAAAGAGATTTTATGATCAATTGAATTGTTATTATTATTATTGTTATTATTAATTAAACATATTTGCGAATAAGACTTCATACGTTCCTTGAAATTAAAAACAATAAAAAACATTGCATTTCATGCATCATTTGCATTACAGGTTTCTTTCGCCAGGTGTCTTATCAGTTCTTCTTCTGTGTATCAACGAAGCTGACTCATCACTATAACACTCGAGCTAATCGATTGAGAAGAATGGAACATCTAGAGCAAGAAAACAGAGAGCTGAAGGATGAGATTGCCAGACTAACGACACTGATGGAGTCTATAATAGCTGCTCAAAATCAACCATCTCCGCCTCCTGTAACTCCTCCTCCTCAGAGGAATGTCATTTTAGAGATTGCTTCATCATCCGTACCTATTGCTGCTGCCTGCCAGTCTGTTCCTACTATGCCAGCTGGATTCCCATGGGGAATGCCCCCAAATTTTATGCCTGAAGGATATACACCCATTTTTGCTTCTCTGCCGGCATCTAGCCCATTCATGTCAGTGCCTCCTCCTATTGTTCGTACGCTTCCTCATGTCGAGGAGACTATTTACCATTCTGATCCTTCTGAAGGTCCAAATGTATATGATAAGATGGACGAAATGAAGGATCAGTTTCTTGAGTTGCGCAAGGAATTGAAGACTCTGAGAGGAAAGGATTTATTTGGCAAGAGTGCTGCTGAACTATGTTTGGTTCCTAACGGCAAAATTCTGGTGAAATCAAGGCCCTAGACTTTGAAAAGTACAAAGGGAATACTTGTCCGTTGAGCCATCTTGTTATGTGTGCCAGAAAAATGTCTACTCAAACTGATAATGATCAGCTACTTATTCCCTACTTCCAAGACATTTTAACTAGAGGTGCCCTAAGATGGTACATGGGTCTGGATAGTGCTAGCATTCGTACTTTCAACGACTTGGGTGAGGCTTTTGTCAAGCCGTACAAGTACAAAGTTTATATGGCACCAGATAGAGATCAGTTGAGGTCTATGTCTCAGAAGGACAATGGGACATTCAAACACTATGCCCATAGATGGAGGGAGTTAGCTGCTCAAATTAGTCCGCCTTTGGAAGAAAAAGATATGAACAAGATTTTCCTGAAGACGCTGAGTTCATTTTATTATGAACATATGATTGCAAGTGCCCCCAATGATTTTACTGAGATGGTAAACATGGAGATGAGGTTAGACGAAGGAGTCCGTGAAGGGCGGTTGTCCAAAGGTGAAGCACAACAAGGAAGAAATATGGTGGTAGCTTCTCCAAGAAGAAGGAAGGATAAACTAATACAATATCGGTTGGGAGGCAGAGGAGGCCTCCTGTGAGGAAAAGTTCCCAATCCCGTCAGCATCAACACCAAGTATCTTCAGTGATTCCAGTTTTTTCCAACAATTCAATAATCAATAAGTTCCAATTCAACAACAAGATCAAGAATAACCACAACAATGAACCAACTACAACAACAACAACAATCATTAGCAAAATTTTGAGAGGAAGAAGGTCTCTTTTGACCTGATTCCTGTGACATATGCAAAGCTGTATCCGTCCTTGGTAATCAAGAATCTTATCTTGCCAAGAAACCCTCCGCAAATTCTTGAGCCACTGCCATGATGGTTCAAACCTGATCTTCATCGTGCTTTTCACCAGGGAGCTCCTGGTCATGATATTGAGAATTGTTACCCACTAAAGTATGAAGTTTAGAAGCTTGTAAAAAGTGGTATGATGTCCCTTGAGGACAGAGCACCGAATGTCAAAGCCAACCTGTTGTCTGCTCATGGTAACGCCTAAATGAACATGGTGGACGACTGTCCAGGTAATTTTTGGGTATTTGATGTACGTTGTATCAAAAGATCTTTAGTGGCAATGCATACGGATATTTGATTGGTCAGTGATTCTGAACATGACCATGACGGTTGTGTCATTTGTAGTGTGAATCCTCGTGGCTGTGTAATTGTCAAGAGGGATATTCAGAGGTTAATGGATGAAGGTCTTATTCAAATCTTCAAGTCCCGGTACATGGGTAATGATGTCAATGTGATAGTCCCAGTATTCAAGACCCCTGAGAGGGTAGTTATTCAATATGACAGCAGTAACAAGAATAATGTCAACAGATCGATATTGCTGTTGGTTATACGGTTAGCAAGCCCCGTCCCCTACTCATCTGATAAAGCTGTGCCATACCAGTATAATGCCACCATGATAAAGAACAGTCAAGAGATTCTGCTTCTAGTTGCAGACTTAGTGGTGAATATTGCGGATGTAGCAAAGGTGACCCGTAGTGGTCGGGTGTTCGGTCTAGTGTTTTCGAAAGTTATGAAAGATATTTCTGTGGGTAAGAAAGCAGAGATTCCTGCAGTTAATCTAGTTAGTGCTCCAACATGTCAGTCAGGTGAATCCGACAAGTTAAAGACTAATGATGATGATGAGGTGTTACGCCTAATAAAGAGAAGTGAATTTAACATTGTGGAGAAACTGCTTCAAATGCTGTCAAAAATATTTGTGCTATCATTATTGATGAATTATGAGGCACACAGAGAAGCATTGCAAAAAGTGTTAGAACAAGCTTATGTGGAACACGATGTTAATGTGGATTAGTTTGACCACATTGTTGCCAACATTACTTCTTGTAACAATTTGAGCTTTTGTGACGAAGAACTTCCTGAGGAAGGCATAAATCACAATTTGGCGCTCCATATTTCGATGAATTGCAAGGAGGATGCTTTGTCCAATGTTTTGGTTGACATTGGTTCATCACTGAATGTATTTCCAAAATCAACTATATCAAGACTCTCCTATGAAGGCGCCTCAATGAGGTATATTGGCGTAGTTGTTAAAGCGTTTGATGGTTCTCATAAAACTGTCATTGGAGAAGTGGACATTCTAGTTAAGATAGGTCCGAGTGATTTCCAGATTACTTTTCAAGTGATGGATATCCATCCGGCCCATAGCTCCTTGTTGGGAAGGCCATGGATTCATGAAGCTGGAGCTGTGACGTTTACTCTACACCAAAAGCTGAAATTTGTGAAGAACGGAAAGCTTGCAATCGTTGGTGAAGAGAAGGCATTG
Source organism: Lathyrus oleraceus (assembly GCF_024323335.1). Taxonomy (NCBI): domain Eukaryota; kingdom Viridiplantae; phylum Streptophyta; class Magnoliopsida; order Fabales; family Fabaceae; genus Lathyrus; species Lathyrus oleraceus. The sequence continues at coordinate 179,895,155 of NC_066582.1, forward strand.
TTGGTGATCCATTTGTCATATTTTACTTACGTTGATGCTGAGGAGGAAGTTGGAACGCCGTTCCAAGCTTTGTCCATTGTTGATGAATTAAAGAAAGGTGGGGCACCCATCTCTTCTTTAAAAGACGCGCAATAGGCTATACAGACTAGCAGTATTGATAAGTGGTGCCACATTGTGGAAGTCGTTGATAATAAGAACAGAGAAGGGTTGGGATTTCAACCAAGGTCGTTCAACGCCAATGTCAAGGTTACGCAACCAATTTTCCGCAGTGGAGGGTTCATTCATGGGAATGATCAACACTCATAAGTTATTATTGAACACAGTGATAAAGACAAGGCTTGTGACAACTTTGTGACACATGGCCAGATTTGCAACAACTGGGTTGCTGTTGATGTTCCTACTGTTATTCACCGTTCTAAGTAATTTGTTTTCATTTATTTTAAGAAAGATCCTTCTCATATGCCTAAGGGTGAAGTGAACATTGTCGGGCATTTTCTTATTATCATCAATAAAGTACAATTTTATTCATCCACATCTATGATGTTTTTATTTTTACTTTTTGATTTTTCTAAAAATGGTAATCACACAAAAAAAACATAAATAAATAATAATCTTTCCATCTGCATAATATTTGTTTGCACTCCACTTCTCTAAAATCAAAATATCAAATCATTAAGTAGGTTGGTTCTCAAACCCATTGAATATAATGATCCTACTCCCTCTCCAAATTTCGATTTCCCTAGGTTTGAAACTGAGAAGGAGATTGATGATGAAGAAGTATCTGATGAGTTATCCCGTTTGCTTGAGCACGAGGAAAAATCCATTCAGCCATTTGAAGAGCAGATTGAGTTAGTCAACTTGGGTTTCAATGATGATGTAAAGGCAATCAAGATTGGGTCTCAACTATGTCCAGAAGCTAATAAGGGGTTGATTGATCTTCTTCGAGAATATTATGATGTGTTTGCTTAGTCCTATCAAGATATTCCTAGTTTGGATTCTAAGATTGTGGAGCATATATTGCATTTGAAGCCAGCATGCCCACCGGTCAAGCAGATGTTGAGAAGAACTCATCCTGATATGGCAATAAAGATTAAAGAGGATATGCATAAACAAATTGATGCTAGTTTCCTTGTTACCTCCGAGTATCCACAATGGGTGGTCAATATTGTGCCTATTCCAAAGAAAGACGGAAAAGTTCGCATGTGTGTTGATTACAGAGATTTGACTAAAGCTAGTCCGGAAGATGATTTTCCTCTGCCACACATTGATATGTTGGTAGACAACACATCGAAATTCAAAGTCTTTTCGTTTATGAATGGATTCTCCGGTTATAATCAGATCAAGATGGCACTTGAAGACTTGGAGAAAACTACATCGTTACACCCTGAGGAACATCTAGTTATCGAGTGATGCCTTTCGGTTTTAAGAATGCTGGTATAATATTCCAGAGAGCTATGACCACTCTTTTTCATGATATGATGCATAAAGAGATTGAGGTTTATGTTGATGACATGATTGCTAAATCTAGTGATGAAGAAGAACATGTTGAGCATTTGTTGAAGTTATTCCAACGTTTGAGGAAGTATAAACTCCGCTTGAATCCCAATAAGTGTACTTTTGGTGTTTGTTCTGGTAAGTTGTCGGGATTTATTGTCAGTGATAAGGGTATTGAGGTTGATCCTGCCAAGGTCAAAGCAATACAAGAGATGCCGATGCCCAAAACTGAGAAGCAAGTCAGAGGTTTTCTTGGTCATTTGATATTATATCTCAAGATTTATATAGCATATGACTGCTACATGTGAGCCTATATTCAAGCTCCTTCGGAAAGATCAATCTTGTGATTGGACCGAAGATTGCCAAAAAGATTTTGAGAATATCAAAGAGTATCTTATCAAGCGTCTAGTTCTGTCTCCACCTGTTGAAGGAAGACGATTGATCATGTATCTGACTGTGCTTGAAGAGAGTATGGGTTGTGTTCTTGGTCAGCAAGATGAATCCGGAAAGAAAGAATATGCAATTTACTACCTTAGTAAGAAGTTCACCGACTATGAGACTCAGGATTCTACACTTGAGAAAACATGATGCGCATTGGCTTGGGCTACTATGAGTCTGCGCCACTATATGTTGAATCATACTACTTGGTTGATATCCAAAATGGATCCAATCAAGTACATTTTTGAGAAGCTTGCTTTAGCAGGGAGGATTGCCCGTTGGCAGGTGTTGTTGTCTGAGTATGATATCGAATACCAATCTCAGAAAGCTATCAAAGGTAATGTCTTGGCTGACCATTTGGCTCACCATCCTATTGAAGATTATCAGTCAGTACAATATGATTTTCCTGACGAAGAGATTTTGTACTTGAAGATGAAAGATTGTGATGAACCATTGCTTGAAGAAGGGCCAAAACCTAGTTCCCATTGGGGCATGGTATTTGATGGAGTTGTCAATTCATATGATAATGGTATTGGGGAAATGATTATTACTCCTCACAACACTCATTTTTCATTTACAGCAAGATTAACCTTCAAGTGTACAAACAATATGACTGAGTATGAAGCTTGCATTATGGGGCTTGAAGAGGCCATTGATCTCAGAATTAAATACCTGGACGTCTATGGAGATTCAACTTTGGTCGTGGATCAGATTAAAGGTGAATGGGAGACGAACCAACCCAGTTTGATACCATGCAAAGATTATGCGAGGAGGATATCAACTTTCTTTATAAAGGTTGAGTTTCATCATGTCCCTTGAGATAAAAATCGGATGATAGATGCTCTTGCAACGTTGGCTTCTATGATTGTGGTAAATTTTTGGAATTAAGTTCCTAATTTGACTGTGATGCATCTTGATAGGCCATCCCATGTGTTTGCTGTTGAATAAGTCAAAGATGAAAAGCCATGGTATTATGATATCAAATGTTTCCTCCAAAGTCAGATTTACCCGTCTGGGGCATCTTAGAAAGAAAAGAAGACTTTGAGAAGATTAGATGATAACTTCTACCTGAATGGTGATGTGCTTTATAAGAGAAATTTTGATATGGTTTTACTCAGATGCGTGGATAGACACAAATCAGACATGTTGATGACTGAAGTCCATGAAGGTTCCTTTGGTACTTATTCCAATGGACATACTGTGGCAAATAAGATGTTGAGAGCAGGTTGCTATTGGCTGACAATGGAATATGATTGTTGCAAGTTTGTGAAGAACAGAAGTGTCAAATTTATGCAGATAAGATTCACGTTTCCTCAACACTATTGAATTTCATTTCCTCCCCGTGGCCTTTCTCCATGTGGGGAATTGATGTGATTGGCATGATTGAGCCCAAAGCTTCGAACGAACATCATTTCATTCTGGTGGCTATTGAATACTTCACAAAGTGGGTTGAAGCGACATTGTATGTGAATGTGACCAAGCAAGTTGTTGTAAGGTTTATCAAGAATCAGATTATATGGCGATATGGTGTGCCAAGCAAGATCATTACTGATAATAGATCGAACTTGAACAATAATATGGTGGAAGCTCTTTACAAAGACTTCTAGATTGCACATCATAATTATTCTCCCTACAGACCCAAGATGAATGAGGGTGTTGAAGCTGCAAACAAGAATATCAAGAAAATTATTCAGAAGATGGTTGTGACATATAAATATTGGCATGAAATTCACCCATTTGATTTGCATGGGTATCGTACATCCATCCACACTTCAACAGGGGAAACCCCTTTCTCTCTTGTTTATGGTATGGAAGTTATGCTCCATGTGGAGGTTGAGATCCCATCATTGCGTGTCTAGATGGAAGCTAAGTTGACAAAGGCTAAATGGTGTCAGACAAGATATGATCAGTTGAGTTTGATCAAAGAGAAGAGATTAACTGCCATGTGTAATGGTCAGTTATATCAGTAGAGAATGAAGAAAGAATTTGATAAGAGGTTAATCCTCGTGTGTACAGAGAAGGTGACCTCGTGCTCAAGAAGATTCCATCTTTCAAACCTGATGCTAGGGGTAAATGGACTCCTAACTATGAAGGCCCATATGTTGTTAAGAGAGCCTTTTTAGGCAGTGCTTTGACTCTTACAACTATGGATGGTGAATAGTTCACACGTCCTGTGAACGCCGATGCAATCAGGAAATAATTCCTAAAAAAAAAGAAAAGAACAACTCGCTAAGTTGAAAACCCGAAAGGGCGGCTTAGGAAAAAATGAGTGTCTCGGTGGATTGAAAACCCGAAGGGGCAGTGTAGCGGTAAATTCATGACCATCAAGCTATGGGTAAACTTGATGCCAATAAAACCAGAGTCGCCACCGCGCTTTTATTGTTTCCAAAGGAAAAGGGAAAATTACGAATAAAACCCCAAAGATAAGAAGTTTTCAAATCAAAACTATTAAAATGCCAGAGATCACAGGTAAGGGGGTTGGTTACACACAGGGAAGGTGTTAACACCCAAAGTGTCCTAGGTACTCCTTGGGGACCCTTTTTTATGTGTGTATGTGTTTTTGGTATAAAGAGATGTTTGCTAAAATATAGATTGGATGGATGAGAAAAGAATTCATTTATTATACTTTTGTGTTTGACAAGACCTTCGGTTATGTGCCTACGTACCATCATAAAATAAGGGATCAAAACCTCGTAGTTCGTGGTAAAAATTTCAAAGTTGGTGAATTGCTTTTAACAAAAGTTTAATAAGAAAAAGGCACAAAGGTCCTAAGACCACAAACAAAAATCAAAGTACACAAACAATATATATAATCATAAGATATGGCTCAAGTGAGCAAAGTGAAAATGACATAAACATAAACAAGTTAAATGAAATATAAATGGCAATGAATGATGAATGACTGAAATTTAGATTGCATAAAATAAGTTACTTGAAAGTAAAGCAATATTAACAAGAATTAGTCAAATGTTAGTCAAAGTTAGTCAAGTATTAGTGATGATTTATAATTGATTAAGGCATTCTTTGGAGAACACTCAACCATTCATTCACAAGTATGGAATCCTTAAACCAAGACATCTTCCATGAGAAGGGCTCCAACTTGGATAATTCAACAAGTATTCCACTAGCTCCCATGAAAGGAAAAAAGGTCAAGTCTCCATACAATACCATGAATAATGGGAGACTTATAATCTCACTTACTGGAATGCTATGCTTTGAGGGTCAAATTTAGCATGTTAAGAAATCATAATTAGACTTATATAGAAGTCACAACTATCTGAGGTCGGGAAATAAAAATTTAGGTGTTAATGCATGTTAGATATTTGGTATGAAGAACCAAACTCCTAAAATATACCACACACTTAAATAAAAGATCAAGAGGGAGAGGCATATCTTAGTTATACTTGTATTAATTCATCTGACACAAGGTCATTAAAGAATCAATTAGCATTTAGACATTAGAGATTTCATTGGTCAAATGAGGGAATGTGAAAGAATAGGAATGAAGACGAAGAGGGAGGGTAAGATAGAAACACAAATTGACCAAGGGAGGATTTTCATCAAATCAAAACCATCCATTCATTTTGGGAGATGAAATGTACATTTCATCAATCCCCTAAATCCAATGGTTTTGAACCAACAAAATTCAAATCAACCTTGACCAAGGCCCAAACAGAAAGTCAAACATCACAAGACCATAAAAATGGATCAACAATATTTTTAAACATTTAATCAATTAACAATCAATTTTAAAATGAATTAAAATACATTTTAATTTGGTCAAAACCTAAAATCCCTTCAAAACATGAAATAAATGGCCAAGGGATTTATCCTAGGTCAAACAAGGCCAAAGGACCTTAGACAAAAAATTTCATGATTTTTAAAAAGTCAGAAGTATTTTTAAACAATTAATAATATGCACAAAAAAATTTAATTCATGAAAAATATCAAAATTAATCCAAAATATGATTTTAATTCAGAATATGGAAGAGAAAAATATTTAAATATTTTCGGTGAAAGTCCTATATTTTTTGGATTAAAAATGAAATTTCTATGAAAAAAATAAAATAAGACAATTAAATAAAAAATCAGAAAATAAAAAGAAATTAGAAAATGATCAAATTAAGGTGGAAGATCTGATGGCCAATCGAGCGCTTCCATCCAACACCTCAGTCAACGTGTGTACACACATGGTAATTCAAAGGAGTGACTCATATTAAAACATTAAAAAATGATCAGATGGTCAGGAGGCATGCCAACATACCACCGGAGCTAGGGCTCCGATCATCTTCTCCGGTGAACCTCACCAGACTGGTCCACCTTCATCTCAATAGAAAATGAAAAACAAGGACACTATCTCAAAGAAAAAATGCTCAGTAACTCGAATCTGGACGCAATTTTCTCCAATTCCAAGTATATCAAAAGATACAGGGATTTGAATTTTGATGATCATGAACTGAGTTGCTTCGGTTTGACCTCAAAGTAACTCAATCTTGTTGCCTACATTGGTAGGACTTCATCCAACCAAAAATCAAAGAGAATGATGAATAATTGAGAGAGAATCGAAGAGATGAAGTTTCTAAAAAATCACCTTCGAGGGAGCTTGAATCTTGCTTGATCTTGCTTCCAATTGGCCTTGGCTTGACTTCAGATGCTTGTAAGAAGTGAATTGGATCAAGGAAGGGCTTGGATTCTTGGAGTTTCAACTTCAAAACAGAAGTGAAATTTAAACTCGATTTTCAATTGAAAACCTACAAGTTTATCCTCTAATGGCGAGGGTTATGGTTATAGGATCAAAGCTTGGGCAAGGTGTCCCCAATTCTGAGCTGAAGGGGTTGTATTTATAGGCAATGCAATTGGTTTCCACACACTTCCATCAAAATGCCAAAAATAGTAAATCTCACTGTAAGACCCTAATTTTGACCCTAAGATCCCTCATGATATATCATCATATGCATTGGTTTTGGGATCACACATTGGCATCCTCCTTACCCCTCACTCATTGGGTTTGCATTGGGAGAGATCATCAAGAAAATTTGATTGTATCATACTTTGTTTTTCATTATTTACTAACCAAAATACCAAAAATATGTCTATGTATAGCTTTGTTTCTTTTGTAGGTAGTGTGTATGCTCACCTATGCTTCATCAAGATCATATCTAGGGTTTATGACCCTCAATGCAAGGAGACTAATCAAGAGATGGCTCACATTGACTTTAGAAATCATATATGGGTCCCCATGATCTTCAAATATAATTTTGATTAAGAAATCATCAAGAGTTTGAAGCTTGTTTGCCTTGGAAGCCCTAATTCATCTAGGTATCTTGTGTGACTTCCTCAACAAGTTTCTTCATCAATTGATTAAATATTTCAAGGGGTAAACTTTATATTACATCATATTGCACGTATATTATCCTCCATGAGTCCCAAAAAATCAAGAGAATGTCAAGCTAGTAAGTTGGTTCATGGTGGTTGACCAGAGAAAGTCAACTGGTCAAAACTGGGGTTCCCTAGACCCTATATCCTACAATGTTTGTCATATGAAAATTATTACAAGAGAAAAGTTACTCCTTATGAAATTAAAAACAACTTTCATTTTGAAGTCAAGATCTAGTTTTGCTTGGAAATTCATTTTTTATGGTGAAAGATTATAGGTCATTTTGTCTGAACCCTACTTAGGAGGTCAACTTCCCAAGACCATACATTTCTCAATTTTTATGATATGAAATCCATTCAAGTTCCATCATCAAATTCAAGGTTTCCTCTTCAAATTTTATGTTTAGAATAAGTTCAAATTCAACTTGAAAATGCGTGTGCCAAGAGGAAACATTATAGGTCATTTTGGGCGATTACCATTGAACAAGTGATTTTCCTCAACTTCTAAAATGCATAACTCCTTCATGCCAAATCTAAATGAGGTCAAATTTGTGACTAAATTGAACAGGTTTGAAAGATATACCACTTTGATTAAGTAAGTGTTTCGATTTGAAGTCCATAACAAAAGTTATTCAAGGTGGAAGAAGTAAGCATTTGACTTGGTACTTAGAAAAAAATCATTTTTGTTTGATTTTCCAAACATTCACCTCAAAATTCATAATGATACAAGATTCAAAAGTAAAAGTGTTCAACATGAAAGTTTTTCCCCTTAATCCCACCTTTCCAAAAAGTCCAAGATCATCTCATTTGGATCAAAATTGAAGGATTTGCATATGGGTGCAATGCATGGTACCATTTGGAGGATTCTCATGTTCAATCTCATTTCAACATTGCATGGCTTAATGCATTGCTTTCAGCATCACATGTGCACAATTTTGGACCTTTTCCAATCATTCTTTGGTCTTTGTACACGCCCATGCAAGCTCATGATGCAAATTGTTATTTTTGGATTTTCAAATTGAAGTGTGTGGAAAGCATGTGATAACCCTATAAATAGAGGTGCAATGAGCTTAGAACTTCATGAACACCTTGCCCAAGCTTTTCCAAGACAACTCAAACTCCTCACTCCATAGGATTCTTGAAGATTTCAATTGAAATCGAGTTTGAATTTCACCTTCTATTTTGAAATTCAAACTCAAAGAATTCATTGTTTCATCTTAATTGATCACTGCAAGCAAGAGGAAGAGGAATCCAGCAAATCCAGATCAAGATCAAGCAAACTTGAAGCAACTCGAAGGTGAAAATTCAGAAACTTCCTCTCTTCGATTCTCTCTTAATTCTTCACTATTCTTTATGATTTTTTGTTTGCTGAAGTCCTACCAATGTAGGCAACAAGATTGAGTTACTTTGAGGTCAAATCGAAGAACTCAGATCATGAACCTCAAATTTCAAATCCATGTATCTTTCAATATACTTGGAATTGGAAGAAATGGAGATCAGATTCATGCTCCTGGGCATTTTTTCGTTAAATTAGTGTATTCATTTTTCATGAAGTTCTGCTTGGACCAGTCCGGTGGTCCTCACCGGAGAAGATGACCCGAGCTAGGGCTCTAGTGGTGTGTTGGCAAGACATGAACCATCTGATCTTGGTTCAACGTTTTAATCTAAGCCATTCTTCCTGATTACCACTCGTGTACACACGTTGACTGCAGAACATGATGGAAGCGTGCGCTTGACCATCAGATCTGCCACCTCAATTAATGAAGGAGATCTGATGGCCCTTGTTTTTTTGTATTTTCTGCTTTTTCATTTAATTGCTTTATTTTGTTTAATTCATATTACTTTCATTTTTAATCCAAAAAATATGGGCTTTTACCAAAAATCTTTAAATATTTTTCTCTTTCATTTTCTAAATTAAAATTATATTTTTGGATTAATTTTGATATTTTTCATGAATTAAATGTTTTTGGGCACATTTTTAATTGTTTAAAAATACTTATGGCTTTTCAAAAATCATGAGATTTTTTGTCTAAGGTCCTTTGACCTTGTTTGACCTAGGATAAATCTCTTGGCCATTTATTTGGTGTTTTGAAGAGGTTTTAGGTTTTGACCAAATTAATTTGTATTTTAATGCATTTTTAATTGTTTAATTGTGTTGAGCAATTTTTATGGTCTTGTGATGTTTGAGTATTTGCTTGGGCCTTTGTCAAGGTTGATTTGAATTTTATTGGATTAAAATCATTTGATATAGGGGATTGATGAAATGTACATTTCATCTCCCAAAATGAATGATTTTAATTTGATAAAATTCCTTCCATGACCAATTTGTATGTCTCTCATCTCCCCTCCCTCCTCATCTTCATTCCCATTCTTTCCTATCCCTTTCATTGACCAATGAAATATCAATATCCTAAGGCTAATTGGTTCATCAATGACCTTGTGTCAGATGAACCAATACAAATATGGATGAGATATGTCCATCCGCTTTGATCTTTTTCTTTTAATGTGTGGTATGTTTTAGGAGTTTGATTCCTTATACCAAATCTCTAACATACATTAGCACCTAAATTTTTATTTCCCGACCTTAGATAGTTGTGACTTCTACATAAGTCCAATTACGATTGCTTAACATAGAGCTAAATTTGACCCTAGAGGCATATCATTCTAGTATGTGAGTTTGTAAGTCTCATATCTTTCATGGTATTGTGTGGAAACTTGACCTTTTTTCCTTCCTTTGGAAGCTGTCTTTGTTCAAGGATCCATCCTTGTGAATAAATGGTTGAGTGTTCTCCAAAGAATGACTTAATCAATTGAAAAGCAAAACACTACTAACATCTAATTAACTTTGACTAACATTTGAATAATTCTTATTAACATTGCTTTACTTTCAAGTCATTTACTTTATGCAATTTAATTCCAAGTCATTTACCATTCATTGTCATTTACATATCATTTAACTTGTTTATGTTTATGCCATTTTCACTTTGCTCATTTAAGCCATATATTGTGATTGTATATATTTGTTTGTGTATTTTGTTTGTGTTTATGGTCTTAGGACCTTAAAATAACTAATAAACAACAAAAACCCTAAAAACGTTTGGTGGACTATTGAGTTTGATCTGAACTTTTAGACTTAGGATTAGACAACATTCTATATGCAAAAGGACTTGGCCAATGCCAACATTTTGAGACTAAGTTATTGTGATTTGAGCCTTCATCTAATGCAAATCTTGGGATCTATTTGAACTCATTTGCTACATTGTCTTGATGCCAAATGTTATTTTTGATCTTACGTCTGATGCATTATTTTGAGTCAATCAAGGGGTATTTCCTCTGATACATGAGAAGAAAAAAGAAGACTGCTAGCTATGGGATTTGCTTGCTCGGATGTGGCCATCTTATTTTGATGCCTTGATCTTCATGATGCCTGATATTTCCAATTGCTTGATTCAAAGTCCAAAGGGAAAGTGGGTTTTCTATATGACATTCTTGTCTGTTGGATTTCATCCCATTGCTTAATTTTATGCTTAAGAATAGTCTCTTCATCTCCTCCCAGTTCTTAAATTTCAAAATCTCCACCACTTTTCAAAAACTTTCTTTGCTTGTGATTTCAAACTAAGACCTTATTTCAAATAGAAACTTTGGCCTTATGCCATTGAATTTTGAAACTCATTTCTTAAATCAAACTTGTAAATAAATCTAATCATATTGACTTGAAATTTCAAAAGAAAAAAGAATTAACACCCATTCAAACTTTTGGGCTCTTTGTGCCTCTTTTAACTTAAATTTTGATTAAAAGCAATCCACTCATTTTGAAATTGATACCACGAACTACGAGGTTTTGATCCCTCATTTGTATGTTGGTACGTAGGCACAAATCCGAAGGTCTTGTCAAACACAAAAATATAATCAATGAATTCTTCTCTCATACCCACACTCTATTTATCTCAAACATCTTTTATACTAAAAACACATACATACATAAAAAAGGTCTCCCTAGTGTAAGACCCCAAATTTGACTCTAAGATCCCTCATGCAATTTCATCATATGCATTAGCATTGGGATCATACCTTGGCATCCTCCTTACCCCACTTTCATTGGGTTTTCTTTTGGGAGAAATCACCAAGCACCATGTGATTGTATCATACTTGTATATTATAATTTCACTAACCAAAATACCAAAAATATGTCTTTGTTATTTGCCTAACTCTTTTGTAGGAAGGGCATGATCACCATTAATATATCAAGTTCACATCTAGGGTTTGAGACCCTCATATCTAAGAGCACAACCAAGGAATGATCCACAATGTCTAAAAGAATCATATATGAGTCTCAATGGTCTTTTCATGTTATTTTGACCAAGAATTCTTCAAGAGTTTGGAGTTGGTTTGCCTTGGAAACCCTAGCTTGTCTAAGTATCTTGAGTAACTTCTTCAACAAGCTTCCTCATCAATTGATCATATTTCTCAAGGGGAACTTCAAAATTCATCATCTTATGAATATATGATCTACCATGAGCCTAAAAATTCAATAGAATTTCAAGTTAGCAAGCTGGTTAAGAGTGGTTGGCCAGATGGATTCATCTGATCAAAACTGGGTCTCCCTAGACCATATCTCCTACAATTTGCATCATATGAAAATGATTCCAAGAGAAAAGTAACTCTAAGTGACATTCCAAACAACTTTCATCTTTAGGTATAGAGCTAATTTTGCTTGGAAAGTCATTTTCCATGTTAAAACATTATAGGTCATTTTGTCTAAACCCTAATTTGAAAGTCAACTTCCCAAGGCCATAACATGCTCAATTATTTTGAGATAAAATATTTTCAAGTTGCACAATCAAATTCAAGATGTCTACTTCAACTTTTATGTTTTGAGTGAGAGCTAAATCAACTTTTATGAGCATGTGATATCAGGATACATTATAGGGCATTTTGGACCAATACCATTGAACAAGTGATTTTCCTCAACTTCAAAAATGCATAATGCTTTCTTTCTAAATCTAAATGATGTCAAATTGGTGACCATTTTGAAGGTCTTTGAAACAGATACAACTTTTATGAAGGCACGTTTCTCATTTGGAGCTCACATAAAAAGTTTAGTAAGGTGGAACATTGAAGTATATGACTTGACACTTAGAAAATTTTCCAACATGTTGAAATTTCAAAACTTCCACATCAAAATTCACCATGATACAAGTTCAAAATGGAAAAGTGTTCAACATAAGAGTTGTTCCTCTTGATCTAGGCTTTCCAAAGAGTCCTAATTCATTCCTTTTGGATCAATTTTTCTAGGGATGCACATGGTGTTAACAGGCCTGCATCAATTAGAAAAATCAAGACTTCAAATGATCATTTCATATTGCCTTGCCAATCAAGCATGATTCAAACCTAATTTCAGTAGGTTTTAGACCTTAGTGCATTGCTTCATGGGCCTGTACACGCCCATGCAAGCTTAAACATGACATTGCCAAATTTGGAAGAAATTGCAAGTGCGCAAATAACTCTTGAATTTGCTATAAATAGAGACCCTCTGAGCTCATTTGAGGGGAGCCTTGCGTGCCAGCTTTGCCTCCACTCTTCAAACCCTCACTATTCAAAGGAAAACCTGATAATTTTCACTTGAAAAATGAGTTTGAATCTTATTGTTTGGAGATTCAAAAACTCCAGGATCCAAAGCTTCTTACCATTCCTAATCCACTTCTGCAAGCTATTGGAGCAAGATCAAACAACAATTGAAGCAAGAGAGATCAAGTTCTGCACAACATTGAAGGTATTTTCCATATTTTTTCTTCTCTTCGATTCTCACTCAATTCTCATTAATCTCTTAGATCTTTGGTTATCTGATGTCCTACCAATGTAGGCAAGAAGATTGAGTTGCTTTGAGGTCAAGTCGAAGCAACTCAGTTGACACACCTCAATATTCAACTCCTTATATCTTTCAATATATTTGGAGTTAGTTAAAATCGAGGTTAGATTCGTGCTCTACGCCATATTTTTTTCAAATCATGTCCTCCTTTTTAATTTATGTCATGGTAATGATTGGACCAGTCCTGCCAAGGTCGCCCGAGAAGACGACCGACGCTTTGCTCCGGAAATGATGTGGCGTGGTCCTGAACCATTAATCCAGTTTAAAATGTTTTAATCACAAGCGTTGGTTTGGATGACCCGTTGTGTGGCGCGCTGACTACGTTGCATCATGGAACGCGCGTTTGTGTTCACTAGATCTGTCACTTCAATTAATGAGGGAGATCAAGTGGTCCACGTTTTTTTTTGTATTTTTCTTATTTTTATTTTATTCCTTTGATTTTCATTAATTCATATTAAATTTAATATTGATCCAAAAAGTATGAGAGTTTCACCAATTTTTTTAAAATAAAATCCTCTTTCATATTTTGAATTAAAATTAATATTTGGATCATTATTAATATTTTTCATCATTTAATTGATTTTGTGATTATTTTTAATTATTTAAAGATACTTTTATGTTTCAAAAAATTCTGAATTCTTTTCTCCAAGGTCCTTTGACCTTGTTTGACCTATGATAAATCTCATGGCCATTTCTTTGGTGTTTTGATATGGTTTTAGGAAATTGACCAATGATATTTAATTGAATGCATTATTTTTAGTATTTTTAAATAGAATAAATGCCAAATAATTATGTTGAGCCATTTTGATTGGCTTTGGAAGTATGACTTGTGTTGTTGGGCCTGGGTCAAGGTTGATTTGACTTTGCTAGGTTAAGATCATTGGATTTAGGGGATTGATGGAATGTACATTCCATCTCCCAAAATGAATGAATGATCTTAATTTGGTAAAAGTCCTCCTTTGTCCAATTTGAGTTTGATCTATCTTCCCTCCCACTTCATCTCATTCCCCTTCTCTATGCATTCATGTCATGGACCTATGATATCTCTACATCCTAAGGCTAGTTGATTGAAAAATCAACATAAGTATGGATGAGATTAGGCCACCACTTTTGCATATTCTTTTTGTGTGTGGTATGTTTCATGAGCATAGTCCATTATACTATGTCTCTAACATGCATTAACACCAAAATTCTATTGAACGGCCTCAAATAGTTGTGACTTCTACATAAGTCCAATTACGATTGCTTAACATAGCGTTAAATTTTGACACAAAAAGCCATATCATTCTTGTTAGTGAGATTGTAAGTCTCCTCTCTTTCATGGTATTGTATGGAAACTTGACCTTTTTTCCTTCCTTTGGAAGATGTCTTGGTTCAAGGATCTATGCTTGTGATAAGTGGGTTGAGTATTCTCTAAAGAATGACTTAAACAAAATAAGCATAAGCAATACTAACTTCTAACTCATTAACAACTAACATTTAATTTCAAGTCATTTACTTTAATGCACTTTATTTTTTAAGCCTTATTCATTTTCCATCATTCATACTATTCTAATTGTTTTTGTTAATGTCATTTTTACTTTGTCCACTTGGACCATATTTGTGTGATATATCTTGTTTGTGTATATTGTGTTTGGTTGTTTGGTCTTTGACCATTAATGTACATAATAAGAACAAAAACCCTAAAAAACATCTAGTGTGGACAGTTGGTTTGATCTGAGACAATTGGATTTAGAATTTAGGAAACACTCCCTATGCAAAGGACTTGGTCAATGCCAACTTTCATGTAACCAAGTGCTTGTAATTTGAAACTTCATCTGATACATCATTGAAGATCCATTTGAGTTCATCTGCAACATGATCATTGTGAAGCTGCTATTTTGAACCTGTGACTTGTGGCATTGAGGAATTCATCTATTACATGAGCATATTTGAAGAAGATCATGGAGTTGCTAAGCTTGGATGTGACTATCTTTATTTGATGCCTTGCTATTCAAGTTGATATGTTGTGCATTGTTTGTTGCTTGATTCTAATGTCCAAGGGAATTTTGGTTTCTATATGACACTCTTGTCTATTGGATTGCAGCCCATTGATCAGATCTTTTTCAACTCTCAACTTTTAAATTTGTGCTTAGTATTAGTCCCTTCATATCCTCATCATTTCTTTAATTTCAAAATCTCTCCCTCTTATTTTTAAAATCTCCTTTGCTTGTGCTTATTTTTTATTCTAAACTTAGACCCTTTGCAAATTAGAAACTTTGGCCTTATGCCATTGCATTTTCAAACTTATTTTCTTAAAATCAAACTTGTAAATAGACTTAACTATAGTTGACTTGATAATTTCAAAATCCAAAAAAAGAACTAACCCATTCAAACCATTTTTAGGCCTCCGTGCCTTTCAAACTTAATTGTTTTTGTTAAAAAGCAATACATCCACTTTGAAATTTATACCACGAACTACGAGGTTTTGATCCCTCATTTATATGTTGGTACGTAGGCACAAATCCGAAGGTCTTGTCAAACACAAAATTATAATTAATGAATTCTTTTCTCATCCCCCCATTCTATTTGCTTGCAAACATCATTTGTAGAAAACACATATGCACATAAAAAAAGGGCTCCCTAGGAGTACCTAGGACACTTTGGGTGCTAACACCTTCCCTCTGCGTAACCAACCCCCTTACTTGTAATCTCTGGCATTTTATTAGTTTTGATTTGAAAACTTCTTATTTTTTGGGTTTTGTTCGTACTTTTCCCTTTTCCCTTGGAAACAATAAAAGCGCGGTGGCGACTCTTGTTATTTGATGTCTAGCTTATCCATAGCTTGATGATCATGAATTTACCGCTACAGAAATTAAGTGGCGACTCTGTTGGGGAGTAGTCTCCAGTGGGTGTAGCCTACTTTTTTTGTGTGATTATAATTGTATATTTGATGTATGTATATTTGTTTGTGTGATATAAATCTGCTAGTTGTGCTTGGTGATCTCTGAGTGGTGAGATAAGTTCTAACCCGAACTTGAGTGCAATTAAGATAGGAGGATGGTATAGTCATGTTCGACTTGTGTGGAGTAGTCCTTAACAAGTTGGCTTGAGACTCATTTGTTCAGTGGAGACCCTTTTGGATTTGGAAATGTCACACAAGTATTTGGGTTACGCATTACTATCTCCGATTTGGGGTATGAGAAGCTGAGGACCGTAGAGCATTTACCCTCTCTTGGCCTATTTAGGACGTAGTGCGGAGACTGTTCAAGTGTAGACTTGATAACTGTTGTTACACGATACTACACTCAGATGAGTTTCTCTTGAGAATATTATGGGTTGAAGAGTCAGTCATCCTAACTTGTAATATCTGATAGATGGAATTAAGACTCTGGGAATTTTTTAGAATATGATCTACATGTTTTTATTCTTAGTTCACTCCTTTGGGATGGTTCTTACCCAGATTCTATGCTCGTGACTTACAACAAACCCTTGATTCTTGGTTGATTCAATCAAGTCTTGTCAATATCAATGGAACTTGGGTGTTGATAAGGTATAAACCATAATCCACCAAAATGAATGATTGATCTTGACAATGACTTGATTCATCCCTTGACCTTTGTTTGTTTGCCTTGTGTGTGATCCCTTATTTGTGACTGTTTCATTCATGCATTCATGCGCATAATATCATTCATCACATGAAAGTTTCAAGGAACTGAGGTGATATTTGCAAATATTTTCAGACCATGGATTATGGACGAAGGAATACTAAGAAGTACAGTTTCAGATGTCCCGACTTGAAAGAGTTAAGGAAGCTAACATCTTTTGTATTAGATCCCTTAGACTTCAAACAACGCCATGGGAAGCTTCTGTCTATCTTGTCTGTTGATGTGGTTGAAGGAGTCTTGAGTGTGTTGGTGCAGTTCTATGATCCTCTCTACCGTTGCTTCACTTTTCCGGATTATCAGCTCGCGCCTACGTTGGAGGAGTATGCCCATCTTTTGGGAATAGTTATTTCTAGCAAAGTGCCTTTTAGTGGATTGGAAGAGATTACCAGATCTCATCTTATAGCTGAAGCTCTTCACTTGAAGAAGTCTGAGATTGGGGCTCATTGGGTGAAGAAAGGAGGATTGTTTGGGTTGCTATCTGATTTCCTCATAAAAGAAGCCATTTCTTTTGCTCAAGCCGGTAGTGTGGACGATTTTGAAGCTATCTTTGTATTGCTCATCTATGGTTTAGCCTTGTTCCCTAACATTGACGGTTTTGTTGATGTTAACGCCATTAGAATTTTATTGATTGGGAATCCAGTGCCTACTCTGTTAGGAGATATGTACTTCTATTTCCATCTAAGGAATTCTAAAGGTGGTGGAACTATTGTGTGTTGTGTTCCACTTCTGTACAAGTGGTTTATTTCGCACTTGCCTCAGACGCCTACTTTTGTGAAGAACAAACAATGTCTACGGTGGTCTCAGAGACTTATGTCTCTCACTAATGATGATATAGTTTGGTATGAATATTCATTGAGTAGCATGGAGATTATTGATTGTTGTGGTGAATTCTCTAATGTACCTCTCATTGGTACACAAGGAGGAATAAACAATAACCCTGCTTTGCCTCGTCGTCAACATGGGTTCCCCTTGAGAGACAAGCCTAATAACATTCAATTAGAAGGTCTTTTCTATCAAGAGGAAAAAGATCTCCAGCATTTGAAGCAGCAGATTTTGCATGCTTGGTATAATGTGCATAGGAAAGGAAGATCCGAGCTTGATCCGCGCAATTGTGTAGCTTTGGAATCTTACACTCTTTGGGTGAAGAAGAGCGATTTGGAATTAAAGATGCCTTATCCTTGTGAAATACCTATATCTATGGTTGTGTGTAGCGGTAAATTCATGATCATCAAGATATAGATAAGCGAGACATCAAATAACAAGAGTCACCACCGCGCTTTTATTGTTTCTAAGGGAAAAGGGAAAAAGTACGAACAAAACCCAAAAGTAAGAAATTTTCAAATCAAAACTAATAAAATGTCAGAGATTACAGGTAAGGGGGTTTGTTACACAGAGGGAAGGTGTTAGCATCCAAAGTGTCCTAGGTACTCCTAGGGAGCCCTTTTTTGTGTGCATATGTGTTTTGTACAAAAATGATGGTTACAAACAAATAGAGTGAGGGGATGAGAAAAGAATTCATTAATTATATTTTTGTGTTTGACAAGACCTTCGGACTTGTGCCTACGTACCACCATAAAAATGAGGGATCAAAACCTCGTAGTTCGTGATACAAATTTCAAAGTGGATGCATTACTTTTAACAAAATTTTAGTTTGAAAGGCACAAAGGCCTAAAAATGGTTTGAATGAGTTAGTTCTTTTTGGATTTTTGAAAGTTTAAGTCCAGTACAATTAAGTTCATTTACAAGTTTGATTAAGAAAAGAAAATTGAAAATGCAATGGCATAAGGCCAAAGTTTCTAGTTTGCAAAGTGGTCAAAATTTAGAAAAATAGCAAGTTCAAACAAAGAAGTTTTTAAAAGGAGGGAGAGATTTTGAAATTAAAGGGATGAGGGGGACATGAAGAGGCTAATCCTATGCACAAAATTAAAGTTAAGAGTTGAAAAGATCTGACCGATGGGTAGCAATCCAATAGGCAAGAATGCCATATAGAAACCCCAAATTCCCTTGGATATTAGAATCAAGCAACAAACAATGCATACAATATTAACTTGAAGAGAAAGGCATCAAATAAAGATAGTCACATCCAAGCTTTAGCCACTCCATGATCTTCTTCAAATTTTCCCATGTAACAGAAGAATTCCAAAAGTCACAGGTTTAAAATAACAGCTTCACAGTGATCATGTTGTAGATGAACTCAAAGGGATCTTGAATGATGTTTCAGATGAAGTTTCAAATTGCAAGCACTTGGTTACATGAAAGTTGGCATTGGCCAAGTCCTTTAGCATAGGAACGTTGCCTAAATTCTAAGTCCAATTGGTCCAAGATCAAGTCAACAGTCCACCCAAAAGTCTTTTAGGGTTTTTGTTCTTATTTTGTATATTAATGGTCAAAGACCACACAAACAAACAAAATATACACAACCAAGATATATCACACAATATGGTCCAAGTGGACAAAGTGAAAATTGCATTAACATAAACAATTAGAATGGTATGAATAATGGCAAATGAATAGATCTTAAAAATTGAAGTGCATTAAAAATAAAGGACTGGAAATTAAATGTTAGTTGTTAATGAGTTAGAAGTTAGTATTGTTTTGCTTTTGCTTTTCATTTTAAGTGATTTTTTGTGGAACACTCAACCCACTTTTCACAAGCATGAATTCTTGAACCAAGACATACTCCAAAGAAAGGAAAAAAGGCCATGTTTCCGCACAATACCATGAAAGAGGGGAGACTTACAATCTCACTAACTAGAATGCTATGCCTTTTTGTGTCACAAATTTAGTGCAATGTTAAGCAATCGTAATTGGACTTATGTAGAAGTCACAACTATTTGAGGCTGGGCAATAGAATTTTGGTCTTAATGCATGTTAAAGACATAGTATAATGAACTATGCTCATGAAACATACCACAAATAAAAAGGATATGCAAAAGAGGTGGCCTAATCTCATCCATACTTATGTTGATTTTTTCAATCAACTAGCCTTAGGACTTAGAGATATCATAGGCTAAATGAGATGAAAGCATAAAGAATGGGAATGAGACGGAGAGGGAGGGAAATGGATCAAAACACAAATTGGTCAAAGGAGGACTTTTACCAAATTAATATCATCCATTCATTTTGGGAGATGGAATGTACATTCCATCAATCCCCTAAATCCAATGATATTAACTTGACAAAGTCAAATCAACCTTGACCAAGGCCCAACAACAAAAGTCAAGCTCATACAAGTTATCACAATAGGTCAACACAATTAATTGACATTTATTTAAATTAAAAATACTAAAATAATACATTTAAATTAAATATGGTTTGTCAAATTCCTAAAACCTCATCAAAACACTAAAGAAATGGCCCTGAGATTTATCATAGGTCAAACAAAGTCAAAGGACCTTGGAGAAAAAGTTTCTGAATATTTAAAGACTTAAAAATATTTTTAAATAATTAAAAATAATCACAAAATCAATTAAATCATGAAAAATATTAATAATGATAAAAAAAAAATTTAATTAAAAATATGAAAGAGGAAATTATTTAAATTTTTTAGGTGAAACTCTCATATTTTTTTGGATCATTATTAAAATTAATATGAATTAATGAAAATAAGCTAATTAAAATAAAAATTAGAAAATAACAAAAAACGTGGACCACTTGATCTCCCTCATTAATTGAGGTGGCAGATCAAGTCGATCTGCACGCGGGTTCCATGGTGCATTGCAGTCAACGCGACATAGGCTTGGTATTTAAAAGCAACACACGAGATTAAAACATTTCAAACTCATCTAATGGCTCTGAACACTTCCAGCTCATCGACGGAGCCAAAGGCTGGTCATCTTCTCCTGTGACCCTTGTCGGATTGGTTCAGTCATCACTACATCATAAATGACAAAAGAGGACATGATCTGAAAGATAAAATGGTGTAGATCATGAATATCACCTCAATTTTAACTAACTCCACATATATAAAAAGATAAGAGGAGTTGAATTTTGAGGTGTGTCAACTAAGTTGCTTCGATTTAACCTCTAAGCAACTCAATCTTCTTGCCTACATTGGTAGGACTTTAGACAACCAAAGATCCAAGAGAATTGATGAGAATTGAGTGAGAATCGAAGAGATGAATTTTTCTGAAAATTACCTTCAATGTTGTGCAGAACTTGATGTTGCTTGCTTCAAACACGACCTGATCACACTTGAGAAGCTTGCAGGAAGTTTTCTGAAAATTCACCATCCATAATTGTAAGAATCAAAGCACCTCCTGAAAAGGCTCTCTTAACAACATATGGGCCTTCATAATTAGGAGTCCATTTGCCCCTAAATCTGGTTTGAAAGATAAAATCTTCTTGAGCACAAGGTCACCTTCTCTGAACACACGAGGTCTGACCTTCTTATCAAAAGCTTTCTTCATGCTTTACGGATATAATTGACCATGGCACATGGCAGTTAATCTCTTCTCTTCTACAAAATTCAACTGATCAAACCTGGTATGACACCATTCAGTGTCAGTCAACTTGGCTTCCATCAGCACACGCAATGATGGGATCTCAACAAACTTGCAACAGTCAGATTACATTGTCAGCCAATAATAACCTGCTCGCAACATCTTCTTCGCCATTGTATGTCCATTGGAATGTGTACCAAAGGAACCTTCATGTACTTCAGTCATCAACAAGTCTGCTTATATTTCAATGATGCCCAGACAATATATCACCATTCAAGTCGAAATTGTCGGCTAATCTTCTCAAAGTCTTCTTATATTTCAATGATGCCCAAACGGGTAAATCTGACTTTGGAGGAAACACTTGATGTCGTAATACCATGGCTTCTCGTCTCTGACTTCTTCAACAACAAACATATGCGCTGGCCTATCAAGACGCATCACAGACAAATTAGAAACCTCATTCCAATACTTCACTACAATCATTGATGCCAACTTTGCAAGAGCATCTGCCATCCGGTTTTCATCTCGAGGGATATGATGAAACTCAACTTTTGTAAAGAAAGTTGAAATCCTCCCCGCATAATCTCTATATGGTATTAAACCGGGTTGATTTGTCTCCCATTCACCTTTGATCTGATTTACAACCAAAGCTGAATCTCTAAAGACATCTAAATGCTTGATTCTAAGATCAATGGCCTCTTCGAGCCCCATAATGCAAGCTTCATATTCTGCCATATTGTTTGTACAGTTGAAAGTTAATCTAGCTGTAAATGGAAAATGAGTGCCTTGAGGAGTAATAATCACTGCCCCAATACCATTACCATATTGATTAACAGCTCCATCACATACCATGCCCCAATGGGAACCAGGTTCTGGCCCTTCTTCAAGCAATGGTTCATCACAATCTTTCATCTTCAAGTACAAGATCACTTCATCAGGAAAATCATACTGCACTGACTGATAATCTTCAATCGGTTGGTGGGCCAAATGATCAGCCAAGATACTACCTTTGATCACTTTCTGAGATCGGTATTCGATATCATACTCTGATAACAACATCGGCCAATGGGAAATTCTCCCAATTAAACCAGGCTTCTCAAATATATACTTGATCGGATCCATTTTGGATATCAACCAAGTGGTATGATTCAACATATACTGACGCAGACGCTTAACAGCCCAAGCCAATGCGCAACAAGTCTTCTCTAGCATAGAATACCGAGCCTCACAGTCGGTGAATTTCTTACTGAGGTAGTAAATTGCAAATTCTTTCTTTCCAGTCTCATCTTGTTGACCAAGAACACAACCGATACTATCTTCGAGCACAGTCAAATACATGATCAACGGTCTTCCTTCAACAGGTGGAGACAAAATCGGAGGTTCAAGCAGATATTCTTTGATACTGTCAAAAGCTTTCTTGAAAGCTTCGGTCCAATCACATGACTGATCTTTCCAAAGAAGCTTGAATATAGCCGCACATGTGGCAGTCATGTGTGAAATAAATATGGAAATATAATTCAAGCGGCCGAGAAAACCTCTGACTTGCTTCTCAGTTTTAGGCGCAGGCATCTCTTGTATTGCTTTGACCTTGGAAGGATCAACTTCAATACCCTTCTTGCTGACAATAAAGCCCAACAACTAACTAGAACGAACACCAAAAGTACATTTATTGGGATTCAAGCGGAGTTTATACTTCCTCAAATGCTGGAATAGCTTCAACAAATGCTTAACATGTTCCTCTTCATCAATTGATTTAGCAATCATGTCATCATCCTATACTTCAATCTCTTTGTGCATCATATCATGAAAAAGAGTAGTCATTGCTCTTTGGTAAGTTGCACCAGCATTCTTTAAACCGAAAGACATCACTCTTTAACAGAATCTTCCCCAAGGCATAATGAATATGGTCTTGTCCATATCTTCAGGTGCCATCTTGATCTGATTATATCCGGGAAATCCATCCATTAAAGAAAAGACTTTAAATTTAGCAGTATTTTCTACCAACATATCAATGTGTGGCAGAGGGAAATAATCTTTTGGACTGGCTTTATTCAAATCTCTATAATCGACACACATGCGGACTTTTCCATCTTTCTTCGGCACAAGAACAATATTGGCCACCCATTGCGGATACTTAGCGGTCACAAGGAAACCGGTGTGAATCTGCTTCTACATTTCTTCTTTGATCTTCACAGTCATATAAGGATGCGTTCTCCTCAATTTTTGCTTGATTGGCGGGCATTCTGGCTTCAACATAAATCTATGCTCCACAATCTCAGAATCTAAACCAGGCATATCTTGATAGGACTAAGCAAACACATCTGAATACTCTCGAAGAAGATCAATCAACCCCTTCTTGACATCTGAACATAGTCGAGACCCAATCTTGACTTCCTTCACATCCTCCTCGGAACCCAAGTTGACTAGCTCAATCTGCTCTTCGAACGGCTGAATGGTCTTTTCATCTTGCTCAAGAAGACGAGATATTTCATCACTCACGTCTTCATCACTTTCCTCCTCGGCCTCAAACACAAGGAATGCAAAATTTGGAGAAGGAGAAGGGTCATTATATTCAATGGGGTTAGGAACCAACATGCATAATGATTTGATATTTTGATTTTAGAGAAGTGGATTTGTGACCAAATATTATGCAGATGGACAATTATATTCATTATTTATATTTTGTGTGATTACCATTTTCAGAATAAAGCAAAAAGTAAAAACAAACATCATAGATGTGGATGAATAGAATTAATTTTATTAACGATCAATTTGAAAATGCCCAAACAATGTTCACTTCTCCCTTAGGCATAGGAGAAGGATTTTAAAAACACATAAAAGCAATTACTTAGATCGATGCAAAATAACAGGAATATCAATAGCAGTCCAATTGTTGCAAGCTTTTCCATGCTTCACAAAATTGGTGTAGTCTTCCTCTTCGTCATCCTCTAGCACAGTAGCTAAATGTTTTTTCATTGCCATAAATGAACCCTCTGTTACGAAAGCTAAGTTGCATATCTTCAGACCTTGCAGTTGATGAATCTCGTTGGAATCCCAAACCGGTTATGCCTTTGTTGTCGGAGACCTCTACCATGCGCCCCCCATTGATCAACGCTGCCTTCTTCCACAATCTTCTTTGCATATTTCAACGAGGACATAGGTGCCCCAACTCTCTTTTCAGCAGCAATAAATAAGGCTTAGAATGGAGTTCCTACCTCATCCTCAGCTTCAACATAAGAGAAAGATGACAGGTGGCTAACCAACAACGCCTTCTCTCCACCAATGATTACAAGCTTTCCATTCATCACAAAATTGAGTTTCTGATTCAAAGTGGAGGTAACAACTCCCGCCTCATGGATCCATGGCCTTTCCAACAAATAACTATAGGCTGGGTGGATATCCATTACTTGAAAAGTAATTTGAAAATCACTCGGACCTATCTTAACTGGAAGGTCCACTTTACCAATGACTGTTTTGCGCGAACCGTCAAAAGCTTTGACGATTACTCCGCTATACCTCATAGGCGCTCCTTGGTAGGATAGCTTTGATAGAGTTGACTTTGGCAGCACATTCAACAAAGACCCGGTGTCAACTAGCACATTGGACAAAGCATCCTCTTTGCAATTCATAGAGATATACAAAGCCAAGTTATGATTTCTGCCCTCCTCAGGGAGTTCTTCATCACAAAAGCTGAGATTGTTGCAGGAAGTGATGTTATCCACAATATGATCAAATTGATCCACTGTAACATCATGTTCTACAAACGCTTTCTCTAGAACTCTCTGCAGTGCTTCTCTATGCGCATCAGAAGTCATAAGCAGAGACAACACTGAGATCTTCGAAGGGGTTTCGATCAACTGCTCCACCACATTAAACTCACTGCTCTTGATCAATCGAAGTACCTCATCATCATCATTAGCCTTCAAATCGCTGGATTCACCAGACTTACCCTTTGAAGCACTAATCGGATCTACAATAGGCACTTCCACTTTCTTATTAACAAATGATTCTTATTTATCCTTTGGGAACACTGGCCCAAACACACGACCACTACGGGTCACCTTGGTAATATCAGCAATGCTCAGTACAAAGCTGGTCGTAGGCAACGGGACGTCTTGACCATCCTTCATCATTGTAGCATTATACTGATATGGAACAGCTTTATCAGATGAATACGGGATTGGACCCGCTAACCGTATAACTAACAATGATACTGATCTATTGCTGACAATGTTACTGTTGTTGTTGTCGTATTGAATTACCAATCTTTCTGGTTGCTTAAAAATGGCCACTATGTCATTTACATCATCATCTCCATGACGATATTGAACAATCTGAATCATGCCTTCATACATCAGTCGTTGGATGTCCCTTTTCACAACTTCGCAACCCCTTGAATTAACACTGCAAACAGCACAACAAGCGTGGTCATGCTCACAATCACTCACCAAACAAATGTCCTTATGAATCTACACATGGACCTCCAGATAAAGAGAACATCAAAAACCTTAAATTCGCCAAGACAACCATCCACCATATTCACAGAAGAATTTCCATGGGCAGGCAATGGATTTTCTTTAACATTCGGCGCACGATCCTCAGAGGACACCATTCCACTCCTCATCAACTTCTGAACCTCATACTTGAGTGGATAGCAATTTTCTATATCATGTTCGGGTGCCCCTTGATGAAAAGCACAACAGAGTTCAGGTTTGTACCACTAAGGAAGTGGTTATGGAATATGTGGCGGGTTTCTTGATTGGATTAGGTTCTTGAGAACCAAAGACGGGTACAGCTCAGCATAAGACATAGGAATTGGGTCAAAAGAGATCTTCTGCCTCTCAGAGTTTTGTTGATGATGATTGTTGTTGGTATTGTTGTTGTTTAGGTGTTTGCTCGTTGTTGCGGTTGTTGTTGTTAACGTTGTTGTTGTTGAACTGGTGTTGATTGATTATTAGAGAATACTGGAATGACTGAAGATACTTGATGATGATGTTGACGAGATGGTTGACTGCTCCTGATCTGAGGCCTCATTTGCCTCCACTGATTACTGCATTAGCTTCATTTCCCTTTTTCTTCCCAAAACTGCTGCCATACCTCTTACTTGATAATGCTTCATCTTTTGACAATCGTCCTTCTCAGACTCCTTCCTCAAGCCTCATCCCCATGTTTACCATTTTGGTAAAGTCACTGGGGGCACTAACAATCATACGTTCATAATAAAATGAACTTAGGGTCTTCAAAAAGATCTTTGTCATCTCTTTTTCCTCCAAGGGATGAGTGATCTGAGCAGCCAATTCCCTCCATCTTTGCGCGTACTCTTTGAATGTCTCCTTATCCTTCTAAGACATAGACCTCAACTGGTCTCTATCAAGCGCCATATCCATGTTGTACTTATACTGATTGACAAAAGCCTCCCCCAAGTCGTTGAAAGTGCGAATGCTTGCACTGTCCAACCCCATATACCATCTGAGCGCAACACTGATCAAACTGTCTTGGAAGTAGTGAATCAACAGTTGATCGTTGTCAGTTTGGGTAGACATCTTGTGGGCATACATCATTAGATGACTGAGCAGACATGTGTTCCCTTTATACTTTTCAAAGTCAGGCACTTTGAACTTCACCGGGATCTTCACATTTGGCACTAAACACAACTTGGCAACACTTTTCCCAAACAAATCCTTTCCCCTTAGTGTCTTCAATTTCTTGCGCAGCTCAAGAAACTGATCCTTCATTTCATCCATCTTCTCGTAAACATCCGGACCCTCAGACGGCTTGGAATGATAAATGGTGTCCTCTACACGAGGTAAGGTGTGCACAACGGGAGGTGGCACAAACATGACCGGGCTAGATGCCGACATGGAAGCAAAAGTAGGCGCAAAGCCTTCAGGCATAAAGTTCGGCGGCATTCCCCACGGGAATCTGGCAGACATAGCAGGCGCGAAGTGAGCGGCAGCAGCAGGCATGGTAGAGGAATCCACCACTGAAATAACTATCCTTTGAGGAGGAGTTACGGGTGTTGGAGAAGACTGGCTTTGAGCAGCTAGTACCGACTCCATCATGGCAGTCAGTCGAGCGAAATATCCCAAAGGAGTGAACTAAGGATAAAACCTGTAGATCATGTTCTAAAAAGTTCCCATAGTCTTAATTCCATCTATCGGATATTATAGGTTAAGATGACTGACTCATTTACCCATAATATTCTCAAAGGAAACTCGTCTGAGTGTAGTATCGCGTAACAACTGTTATCAAGTCTACACTTGAACAGTCTCCGCACTACGTCTTAAATAGGAAAAGAGGGGGTAAATGTTCTACGGTCCTTAGCTTCTCGGATCCAAATTAGAGATAGTAATGCCTAACCACAAATACTTGTGTGACATTTCCAAATCCAAAAGAGTCTCCACTGAGCAGATGAATCTCAAGCTAACTTGTTAAGGACTACTCCACACAAGTCGAACATGACTATACCATCCTCCTATCTTAATTGCACTCAAGTTCGGGTTAGAACTTATCTCACCACTCAGAGATCACCAAGCACAACAAGCAGATTATATCATACAAACAAATATACAAACATCACATATATACAATTATATACACACAAAAAAGTAGGCTAATTTATGTAGTGGTAAATTCATGATCATCAAGCTATAGATAAGCGAGACATCAAATAACAAGAGTCGCCACCGCGCTTTTATTGTTTCCAAGGGAAAAGGGAGAAAGTACGAACAAAACCTAAAAGTAAAAAGTTTTCAAATCAAAACTAATAAAATGTCAGAGATTACAGGTAAGGGGGTTGGTTACACAGAGGGAAGGTGTTAGCACCCAAAGTGTCCTAGGTACTCCTTGGGAGCCCTTTTTTGTGTGCATATGTGTTTTGTACAAAAATGATATTTACAAACAAATAGAGTGAGGGGATGAGAAAATAATTCTTTAATTATATTTTTGTGTTTGACCTCGTAGTTCGTGATACAAATTTCAAAGTGGATGCATTGCTTTTAACAAAATTTTAGTTTGAAAGGCACAAAGGCCTAAAAATGGTTTAAATGGGTTAGTTCTTTTTGGCTTTTCGAAAGTTTAAGTCAAGTATAATTAAGTTCATTTACATGTTTGATTAAGAAAAGAAAATTGAAAATGCAATGGCATATGGCCAAAGTTTCTAGTTTGCAAATTGGTCAAAATTTAGAAAAATAGCAAGTTCAAACAAAGAAGTTTTTAAAAGGAGGGAGAGATTTTGAAATTAAAGAGATGGGGAGGATATGAAGAGGCTAATCTTATGCCCAAAATTAAAAGTTAAGAGTTGAAAAGATCTGACCAATGGGTAGCAATCCAATAGGCAAGAATGCCATATAGAAACCCCAAATTCCCTTGGATATTAGAATCAAGTAACAAACAATGCATACAATATTAACTTGAAGAGCAATGCATCAAATAAATATAGCCACATCCAAGATTTATCCACTCCATGATCTTCTTCGAATTTTCCCATGTAACAGATGAATTCCAAAAGTCACGGGTTTAAAATAACAGCTTCACAGTGATCATGTTGTAGATGAACTCAAAGGGATCTTGAATGATGTTTCAGATGAAGTTTTCAAATTGCAAGCACTTGGTTACATGAAAGTTGGTATTGGACAAGTCCTTTAGCATAGGAACGTTGCCTAAATACTAAGTCCAATTGGTCCAAGATCAAGTCAACAATCCACACAAAAGTCTTTTAGGGTTTTTGTTCTTATTTTGTACATTAATGGTCAAAGACCACACAAAGAAACAAAATATACACAACCAAGATATATCACACAATATGGTCCAAGTGGACAAAGTGAAAATTGCATTAACATAAGCAATTAGAATGGTATGAATAATGGCAAATGAATAGAACTTAAAAATTAAAGTGCATTAAAAATAAAGAACTGGAAATTAAATGTTAGTTGTTAATGAGTTAGAAGTTAGTATTGTTTTGCTTTTGCTTTTCATTTTAAGTCATTCTTTGTAGAACACTCAACCCACTTATCACAAGCATGGATCCTTGAACCAAGACATATTCCAAAGGAAGGAAAAAAGGCCAAGTTTCCATACAATACCATGAAAGAGGGGAGACTTACAATCTCACTAACTAGAATGCTATGCCTTTTTGTGTCACAAATTTAGCGTAATGTTAAGCAATCGTAATTGGACTTATGTAGAAGTCACAACTATTTGAGGCTGGGCAATAGAATTTTGGTCTTAATGCATGTTAAAGACATAGTATAATGAACTATGCTCATGAAGCATACCACACATAAAAAGGATATGCAAAAGAGGTGGCCTAATCTCATCCATACATATGTTGATTTTTTCAATCAACTAGCCTTAGGACTTAGAGATATCATAGGCTAAATGAGATAAATGCATAAAGAATGGGAATGAGATGAAGAGGGTGGGGAATGGATCAAAACTCAAATTGGTCAAAGGAGGACTTTTACCAAATTAATATCATCCATTCAATTTGGGAGATGGAATGTACATTCCATCAATCCCCTAAATCCAATAATATTAACTTGATAAAGTCAAATCAACCTTGACCAAGGCCCAACAACAAGAGTCAAACTCATTCAAATTAAAAATACTAAAATAATACATTTAGATTAAATATGGTTTGTCAAATTCCTAAAACCTCATCAAAACACGGATCAAAACACCAAAGAAATGACCATGAGATTTATCATAGGTCAAACAAGGTCAAAGGACCTTGGAGAAAAAATTTCAGAATTTTTAAAGACTTAAAAATATTTTTAAACAATTAAAAATAATCAAAAAATCAATTAAATCATGAAAAATATTAATAATGATCCAAAAAATAATTTCAATTCAAAATATGAAAGAGGAAATTATTTGAAAACTTTTGGTGAAACTCTCATATTTTTTGGATCAATATTAAAATTAATATGAATTAATGAAAATAAGATAATTAAAATAAAAATCAGAAAATAGGAAAAAAAACGTGGAGCACTTGATCTCCCTCATTAATTGAGGTGGCAGATCAAGTGCATCAGCGCGCACGTTCCATGGTGCACTGCAGTCAACACGGCATAGGCTGGGTATTTAAAAGCAACGCACGAGATTAAAATATTTCAAACTCATCTAATGGCTCTGAACACTTCCAACTCATCGCCGGAGCCAAAGGCCGGTCATTTTCTCCGATGACCCTGGCTGGACTGGTTCAGTCATCACCATATCATAAATGACACAAGAGGACATGATCTGAAAGATAAAATAGAGTAAATCATGAATATCACCTCAATTTTAACTAACTCCACATATATAGAAAGATATGAGGAGTTGAATTTTGAGGTGTGTCAACTGAGGTGCTTCTATTTGACCTCTAAGCAACTCAATCTTCTTGCCTACATTGATAGGACTTCAGACAACCAAAGATCCCATAGAATTGATGAGAATTGAGTGAGAATCGAAGAGATGAAGTTTTCTGAAAATTATCTTCAATGTTGTGCAGAACTTGATGTTGCTTGCTTTAAACACGATCTGATCACACTTGAGAAGCTTTCAGGTAGTGATTAGCAAGGGTGCAAGGCTTTGGATCCTGGATTTTTGAATCTCCATTAGTTGAGATTCAAACTCAATTTTCAAATTGAAAATTCTCAAGTTTTCCTTTAGAATGAGAGGGTTTGAATTTGGGGGCAAAGCTTGTGTGCAAGGTCTGTTGAATTGAGCACAGAGGTCATGTATTTATAGCATGAGCGAGTGATATTTGCACACTTGAAATTTTGTCCAAATTTAGAAATGTGAATGGCACGAGCGTATGGGCATGTACAGGCCCATGAGTTAATGCATTAAGGTCCAAAATCAATCATGTTGAAGTCTGAATGAAGCTTGATTGGCAAGGCAATGTGAAATGAAGTTTGTACATTTGATTTTCTCCAATGATGCAACTCTGTTAAAGCCATGCGCAGCCCCATCAAACCGCATCCAAAATGCATGAACTTGGGTTCTTTGGAAATCTTGGATCAAGAGGAATAAGTTTGATGTTGAACACTTTTTCATTTGGAGCTTGGATCATGGTGAATTTAGATGCGGAAGTTTGGAAATTTCAATATGTTGAAAAATTTTCAAAGTGTAAAGTCGTATATCTCAATATTCCACCTTACTTAACGTTCTATGTGAGCTTCAAATGAGAAAGGTGTCTTCCTAAAAGTTGTATCTCTTTCAAAGACATTAAAATAGTCACCAATTTCATTTCATCTGGATTTAGAATGATAGAGTTATGCATTTTTGAAGTTTGGGAAAATCACTTGTTCAATGGTATAGGTTAAAAATGACCTATAATGTATCCTCATATCACATGCTCACAAAAGTTGAATTTGTTTCCACTCCATACATCAAAGTTGAAGTATACATCTTGAATTTGATTGTGCAACTTGGAAATCTTTCATCTCATAAAAATTGAGCAAGATATGGCCTTGGGAAGTTGACTTTCAAATTAGGGTTTAGACAAAATGACTTATAATGTTTCAACATAGAAAATGATTTTCCAAGAAAAACTAGCTTTAGGTCTCAACATGAAAGTTATTTGGAATGTCACTTAGAGTAAATTTGATCTTGGAATCATTTTCATATGGTGAAAATTGTAGGAGATAGGGTCTAGGGAGACCCAGTTTTGATCAGATGAATTCATCTGGCCAACCACCGTAAAACAACTTGCTAACCTTCAAATCTATTGACTTTCTTGGCTCATGGTAGATCATATATGCATAATATGATGAATTTTTAAGTGAGCCTTGAGAAATTTGATCAATTGGTGAGATAGCTTGTTGGAGAAGTTACTCAAGATACCCAGTCAAACTAGGGTTTCCAAGGCAAATCACCTTCAAACTCTTGAAGAAAACTTGATCAATATAACATGTAGGAATCAATGGAACTCATATATGATGCTTATAACCATTATTGGATCAATTCATGGTTGTGCTCTTTGTCATGAGGGTCTCAAACCCTAGATATGAACTTGAATGATGAATGGTGATCATACCCTACCTACAAAAGAGTTAGAAGGATACAAAGACATATTTTTGGTGTTTTGGTTAGTAAAGGACAAAATAACAAGTATGATACAATCAAATGGTTCTTGGTGATCTCTCCCAAAACAAACCCAATGAAAGAGGGGTTAGGAGGATGCCAAGGTATGATCCCATTGCTAATGCATATGATGAAATTGCAGGAGAGATCTTAGGGTCAAAATTGGGGTCTTACGTTGTGGTTGAGCCATTAACTCTCCCTAACCAAGATATAGAGGAGTTGGAAGACACACTCGCCAAGATAAAGCGAGAGAAGGATATGTGGGAAGAACGGTTCCATGCTTTGAGCAAAAAGCATGAGAAGCTGCAGCTTGAGTCTAAGGACAAAAATGCACTTATTGAGCTACTTGAAGACCGAGTGACAAAGATACAGAGAGAACCAGAGGTTTCATCTTCCTCTAGTATTCCTTAGCCTTCCGTTGCTTGGAAGAAGATTGTTGATTAGCTTGTCTTCGAGAAGACTCAGATGAAGGCTTCTTTTGAGTCAGAGTTCTGACGCATTCGAAGGACGTACGCGCCTACAACCAGATCTTCTGACATTGTTGTTTGGGATCTTTAGGATGACTAGTCTCCTTTTCTCTTGTATTTTTCATTTGGCTTCTGAAATTGTACTCAGTGCAATCCTTCCAATTATAAATAAAAGAGATATTTGTGGTCATATCCAATTGTTGCAATTATTGTTAAATATATATATATATATATATATATATATATATATATATATATATATATATATATACTTGCAAATAATATAGTAGGTTCCTTGAAAATAATAAAAAAAAAACAATCAAGCATTGCATTTCATGCATCATTTGCATAAGTAGGTTTCTCTTTCGCCAGATGTCTCATTGGTGTTTCTTCTGTGCTTCAGCCAAGCGACTCATCGGTACAATACTCGCGCCAATCACTCCAGAATTATGGAACATCTCGAGCAAGAGAATAAATATTTGAAAGAGGAGATCTACCGCCTGACTGCCATGATGGAGTCAGTTCTAGCTGCACATAGCCAGTCTTCTCCAACACCTGCAACTCATTCTCCTCCTCAGAGGACTGTTATTTCAGAGGTAGCAACCTCTACTGTTCCCGTAACTGTTGCTCATTTCGTGCCTGCCATGCCTGCCGGATTCTCGTGGCGAATGCCTCCGAAATTCGTGCCTGAAGGCTTTGCTCATACATTTGCTTCTATACCGGCATCTAGCCCGGTCATGTCTGTGCCACCGCCTATCGTGCACACTTTGCCTCGTGTGGAAGACACCATTTATCATTCCGATCCGTCTGAGGGCCCAGACCTATATGAGAAAATAGACGAGATGAAAGATCAATTTCTTGAGCTACGCAAGGAGTTGAAAACCTTGAGAGGTAAGGATCTATTTGGGAAGAGTGCTGCTGAATTGTGTCTGGTTCCGAATGTGAAGATTCCGGTGAAATTCAAAGTGTTTGACTTTGAAAAATACAAAGGGAACACATGTCCGCTAAGTCGTTTTTTGATGTATGCCCGCAAAATGTCCATCCAAATAGACAACGATCAGCTGTTGATCCACTACTTTCAAGATAGTCTGACCGGCGTTGCACTCTGATGGTATATGGGGTTGGATAGTGCGAGCATCCGCACTTTCAACGATTTGGGTGAAGAATTCGAAAAGCAGTACAAGTACAATGTTGATATGGCTCCCGATCGAGATTAGTTGAGATCACTGTCTCAGAAGGACAAGGAATCGTTTAAGGAGTATGCGTAGAGGTGGAGAGAACTCCCTGCTCAGATCAACCCTCATTTAGAAGAAAATGAGATGACCAAGATTTTCTTGAAGACCCTTAGCTCATTTTACTATGAGAGGATGATCGACAGTGCCCCTAGTGATTTTACCGAAATGGTAAATATGGGGATCAGGCTAGAAGAAGGTGTCTGAAAAGGGCGGTTGTCTAAGGAGGAAGTATCGTCTAGAAAGAGGTACGACAACAGTTTTGGTAAGAAGAAGGACAGTGAAACCAATGCAATTTCCAGTAGGAGGCAGAGAAGGCCTCAAATCAGAAGAAAGTCAACCATCCCGTCAATATCATCAGGTATCGTCAGTAATTCATGTGTTTTCAGCAAATCAGTCAACACCAGTTCAACAATAACAACCACAACAAAGAACAAACACCTATAATAACAACAATACCAACAATCATCAACAACAAAATTTTGAAAGGAATAAGGTCTCTTTCGACCCGATTCTGATGACCTATGCAGAGCTTTACCCATCGTTGGTTCTCAAGAACCTACTCCACCCAAGAAATCCTCCGCAAATACCTGAACCACTTCCATGGTGGTACAAACCAGACCTCCGTTGTGCTTTTCATCAAGGAGCACCCGGACATGACATTGAGAACTGTTATCCACTCAAATATGAAGTCCAAAAGCTAGGGATAAGTGGAATTGTGTCCTTTGAGGACCGTGCATCCAACGTGAAAGCTAACCCACTGCCCACTCATGGAAATTCATCTGTCAATATGGTGGACGGCTGCCCTGGGGAGTTCAAAGTGTTCGATGTCGTTTCATTCAAAGGTCATTGGTGACAATGCATAAGGACATTTGCTTGGTGAGCGATTGTGAGCATGACCATGATGGTTGTGCTATCTATAGTGTTAATTCAAGAGGTTGTGAGATTGTCAAATGAGACATCCAGCGGTTGATGGATGAGGGTATGATTCAGATTGTTCAATCCTGACACATAGATGATGATGTTAATGTGATTGTTCCTGTGTTTAAGAATCCCAAGAGAGTGGTGATTCAGTATGATAGCAGCAACAGTAATAGTGTTTCCAAACATCGGTATCGTCGTTGGTTATACGGTTCGCGGTTCCAGTCCCGTACGCATCCGATAAGGCTGTTCCTTATCAGTATAATGCAACTATGGTGAAGGATGGTCAAGAGGTTCCATTACCTGCGACCAATTCTGTCGTGAGCATTGTTGATGTTACCAAGGTGACCCGTAGTGGTCGAGTGTTTGGGCAGGTGTTCCCAAAAGATGTGGAAGAGTCAACAGTTGGTAAGAAGGCAGAAGTGCCTGTAGCGGGGTATTCGTTACCATTAGAGATATTGACTAAATCCAAGGTAAATCATACAAGTCGAGTCGCCACCGCACTTCTATTTATCCAAAGGAATGGTTAGAAAGCGAACAAAAACCTAAAAGTTTTATCGAATCAAAAACTAGTAAAAGAGAGTCAGAGATCTGGGTAAGGGGGCTGGTTATGCAATGGGAAGGTGTTAGGCACCCAAAACATCCTAGGTACTCCTAGGGAGCCCTTTTCATACTTGTGGTAAGGTTGTTGTTTTGTGAAAATTTGTTTGTGCAAACATGATTGAAGAGATGAGAAGAGAATATACAAGTTATTTACATTTTTGTGTTTGGATGGATAAACCCATTGCCTACGTACCATCTTAAAAAAAGGTTAGGATCAAAACCTCGTAGTTCGGGGTAAAAATCTCAAAACAAGTTTGGTGAATTGATTGGTCCAAAAGCCTTAAGGTCTTTTGTTATCAAAGGGAGAAAACTCAACCTAAAACCACAAATCCACCATGTGAGGATAGCTTCAACATGCTAGTGAGGGGTTAACCCTATAATAAGCATGGAAGACTCATTGTCCATCACTAAGGATATAGGTGTGTATTACATCTACCTCAAGGATAACTCAAACCTAATAGCTAAAGGTTACGAAAAATTTGATTAAGAAAGTGGCCATTGGAACCACAAAAAGACATTTGAATGGATTATATTTACCAATTAGAAGTATATACAAAATGGTCAAAGTGGACTTAAAGATTCAATTCAAAATAAGTGTTATGAAAAGAAGGTTTGAAAATCAAAAGCATAAGGCTTAGGTTTCTAATGTTGAAAACAAATGTTAAGTGTTTGCACAAAAGTTTTGGGTTGGGTTAGAGTGGAGAGAAGAAGAATAAGGGCTAAAGTCCTAAGCATGCAAGGGGTAAGGAATAAGAAACAAAACCACAATGGAGTTCCTCTCTTGAGATCATATTGATGATCCAAGTAGCTCCCATCCTTTGGAACAAGCAATCACATAAGCATAAACTCAAGCAATCAACAGTCAAATGAACTCTTGGAAAGATTCCTCAATGTATCTTGGATCTCTCTCTCTTGGAAGCTCATGGTAATGGTTCCTCAATTAAGCTCAAGTTGGAACTCCTAGCACAAGAGAACATACATCAAAAGGTTATATAATACAATCAAAGAATGGACAAGAGGGAGTTTAGAATATGGTCATTTCAATGTTCATCCTCAAGCTTAAGCATTCTAAAGGCCCAATGCCTAGTTGCTCTTTGACTTTTTATAGCACTCTAAAGGCCCAATGCCTAGTTGCTCTTTGACTCCAAATTTGCATAGGGAAAGTCCTAAAGTCTAAGTCCATTTGTCTAATTCTTTGCATTTGGTTCACAACAATCAAAACAAAACACAAGCACAATAGTATATACACAATTATGTGCTCAAGTGAGCAAAAGGAAAATGGCATTAACATAAACATGTGCTCAAGTGAGCAAAAGGAAAAGCAAATGGATAATATGTGCAAGAATAGTAAATTGCATTAAAAGTAAAGAGCAAAAAGTAAATGTTAATTGTTAATGGTTAGTGTTAGTGGTTAGTGTGCCATAAGGCAAATTTAGCGCTATGTTAAGCAATCGTAATTGAACTTATGTATAAGTCACAACTATCTGAGGCCGGTCAATAATAATGTAGGCAACAACACAAGTTAGAAGTCTTGATTAGTGAACCAAGTTCCAACAACTTGCCATGCCAAAAAGAAGAAGAGAATTGATCTTGTATTGGTTAAAGTCTTTTGCATAATTTAGGAAACAACCTATCCTTAATGCAAAGCCATTCACTTGATCAATTGATCAAGATGAATTAGATTTGAATCAAGAAAGGTTAAGTCTCCCTAATCAATGCTAACTTATCAACCTTCAACTGATTGATAAAAAAAAAAAGAAAAAGAAAAAGAAGAAGAAAGAGATGAATAATGGAAGATGAAAAATGGGAAAATAAAGTTCATAAGATGAAATAAATGTACCAATCCATGTATGTTGACCAAATGACATTGAAAGTCAAAGTCAAACAATGAGAAATCAGAAATGAGATGAAGATTGGAGGTCAAACAATAAGCAAAATATTTTTGGCATTTTTAATATTAAAATAAACTTGAATTAAAAATAAAAGGAAGGTCAAACTTCAAAATTATTTCAAATCAACCTTGAAAGGTCCAAGTTATTTATCCTAAGTTCAATAAGGTCAAACAAAGTTTGACAAAAAATTTCAGCATTTTTAAAAGTCAGAAACTATTCTTAATCAATTAAAAATGAATAAAAATAACCTAATTGAACTAAAATCTCAAATAAATCTCAAATCAATTAAAAAATTGATGAGAATATTTTTCATAAATCCATCATCATTCAAAAAGGTTAGGAAAATACTTTTGTATTTTTTGAATATCAAAAACTATTTAAAATGAATTAAAAATAACCAGAAAAGAGAAAATTCACAAAAAATATCAAATGACAAGATAAAAAATATTAAAAATCAAAATTAGGAACTAGAATTTATTTGGGGAAGAATGCAATTGGTACCATATTTTTTGGAATTAAAATGAAGAAGATATGAATTTTTGAAAATAATGGGAATAAAAGAAATAAAATCAGAAAATAAGAAATTCAAAAAAACAAGGAGCGTCTGATCAAGCCTCATTAATTGACGTGGCTGATCAGACGCTTCACATTCACGCTTCCATGGTGTACCAAAGTCATCAGCGAAACACATGGCATTATTGAAAGTCATAAGAAGCAAGGGCCAGGATTAGATCTGGAAATAAGAATGGACGGCCACGATTGGATCTGGAGACCAGACGGTGGCCAGCGCCACCGTCTTCTCCGGCTAGCTCCGGTGAGAGCTCAAATTTGCAGAAGAGCAAATGTGCGACAAAACACGCGATCCTGGCATCAATCGAAAGAGGAAGTGATGTACATCACTCCTATACCATCCATTTCCACTCTAGATTTCTATTAAGAGAGAAATCAAATATGGAAGCTTGATGGTGTTCATCATGAACTTCATGGATTTCAACAATTGAGTATTCAAAACAATTGCCTCAATGAAGAGGACTTTAGCCAACACAAAATCCAAGCAAATAGATCAATAAATGGTGAGTTTCGAAGAAAAAACCAGTTGAAGAACAACCTTGAATTCTGGAGATTTGAGCTTGCTTCCTTACTTCCTTTGGCCAAACAGAAGATCAATGGAGTATGAGAGAGAGGTCTAGGAACTTTAGATCTAGAAATTCAACCTGATTTAGTTGAATTTCAGATCTGAGAAATTGAAGAAAATTGCAATAGTTCCTTTAGGTGTGGCTCGGTTTTCAGTTCAGCAGCATTTCAGGTTGATTCATGGATGAAAATTGAATGGAGTGAGGCTCTTATTTATAGATGGAAAGGCAAGGTAAGTGTGATCAAAGCCGTGTGCATCGAATTGGATATTCATTGCATGGGCTTGCATGATCATTCAAAAGGCCCAAATTCAATGCCAAATGCACTCTGAATCACAACTGAGCTGAAATGGTCGTGGAATTGGCAATGCAGAAGCTTGTATAATGAGTTTCAACATGTCATGCATAATCATGCCTAAAACTTCTCCTCTTCGAAAATGCCATTTTCCAAATCCAAACATGAGCATGTGAGTAATGGTTGGAAAGTTTTTGATGTAAGGAACATTTGTTATGTTGGGCAAAAATCCATTTGAAGTGTGGAAATTGGTGAAATTTGAGTTTAAAGTGCAAGGTGCAAAACATGGAAAGGCAAAGTTTCTAAATTTGGACAATGTTCAAGCCCTTCTGTTTTGATTATGCAAGCCTAAAATGAAAAAACCTCCAACATCAAAGTTGTAGACATTTTCAATAAAATCAAAATGGACTTAAATTTTGCATCATTTGGATTTTTTATGAAAGAGTTATGGACACTTTAAGTTGGACTTTTTTGCCTTTCAATGCATTTGGTCCAAAGTGACCTATAATGTATTGCATTATCACATGTATTTCCTTTGATATTTTGAAATTTTGTTCAACTTAACATTTGAATTAGAAATATTAAGCTTTCCAATTCATTTGATTCCATCTCAAAATCATAAAAAATGAATGAGTTATGTCCCTGGGAAGTTGACCCAAAATTAGGGTTTCAGTCAAAATGACCTATAATGTCTTGGAATGGGAGATGACCTTCCAAGACTCAAATCAATTTTTGATGAACATGAAAGTTGTTCATATTGTCCTTAAGAACATTTTTTATTTTGGGATCATCTCCATTTTACCAACAAATAAAAAGTTAGGTCTCAGTGCATTTCAAAATAATCAGATGAATTGACTGATCAACTTCTCAAGTCCATGACTCATATCTTGATGAATTGATGATTGAAGACACTCAAATAAGTTCAAATATCCATTAAATGATGAGTTAAAGAACTTCCCTTGATTGTATTTGATCATGGGCTGAGGTTGCTTCAAGAGCAAGGCATTATGGTGCACAGATGAATTAGGGTTTCTTTGGGGAACAAACCTCAAACCCTTTGACTTGCTTTGAACAAAATGATGAATTGAGATACTAGGGAGGCATATTTGATGGATGAGAGCTTTGGGAACCATTACTATGCTTGCTTTCATCTCCTCTTGACCTTCCATTGCACAAAAGATCTCCTAGAAGCTTTTGACCTTGTGATTGCTCAAGCTACAAACAAAAGATGTTAGTGACATATTTTTGTGCTTTTGGTTGGTAAAAAAATAAGAAAAGGAATAATATACAATTCAAGCATGCTTGGTGATCTCAAACCACTCACAAGAGGTCCTACCCAAAGGTAAAGGGAACCAAGATGCTTATGATCCTTGAGGCTTTGCAAATGCAATGTTATGATGCCATGAGGGATCTTAGGGTCAAAATTGGGGTCTTACGGTGCCCACAGTAGATCCGGTTAGTACTTCAAAGCATCAGTTTGGTGAATCTAGCAGTTTGAAGACTAACGAAGATGATGAAGTGCTTAGGCTGATAAAGAAAAGTGAGTTCAATGTGGTGGAGCAGCTGCTCCAAACCCCCTTAAAGATTTCAGTACTATCTCTTTTAATGAATTCCAAAGCACATAGAGAAGCACTGCAAAGAGTTCAAGAATAAGCGTTTGTGGAACATGATGTTATGGTGGATCAGTTCGATCATATTGTAGATAACATCACTTCCTGCAACAATCTCAGTTTTTGTGATGAAGAACTTCCTGAGGAGGGTAGGAATCATAATTTGGCTTTCCATATCTCGATGAATTGCAAAGATGACGCTTTATCCAATGTGCTTGTTGACACCATATCTTTGTTGAATGTGCTACTAAAGTCAACATTATCAAAGTTGTCATACCAAGGAGCGCCTATGAGGTATAGTGGCGTAATTGTCAAAGCTTTCGATGGTTCGCGCAAGACAGTGATAGGTGAAGTGGACCTTCTGGTGAAGATAGGTCCGAGTGATTTTCAAATTACTTTTCAAGTAATGGATATCCCGGCTTACAGTTATCTATTGGGAAGGCCATGGATCCACGAGGCAGGAGTTGTTACCTCCATGTTGCATTAGAAGCTCAAATTTGTGAAGAATGGCAAGCTAGTTATTGTTGACGGGGAGAAGGCACTGTTAGTCATCCGCTTGTCATCTTTCTCTTATGTTGAAGTTGAGGATGAGGTTGGAACTCTGTTCCAAGCCTTATCTGTTGGTGTTAAAAAGAGAGTTGGGGCACCTATGTCCTTATTCAAAGATGCAAGGAAGATTGTTGAAGATGGAAATGTTGATCATTGGGGGCAGATGGTAGAGGTCTCCGACAATAAGAATAGAACCGGTCTGGGTTTTCAGCAAGGGTTGTCAGCTACTAGATCAGAGGATATGCAACTTAGCTTCCGTAGCAGAGGGTTCATTCATGGCAATGAACAACACTTAGCTGTTGTGCTAGAGGATGACGAAGAGGAAGGCTGCACCAATTTTATGACGCATGGAAAGGCTTGCAATAATTGGACTGCTGTCGATATTCCTGTTATTATGCATAGATCTATGTAATTGCTTTTATTTGTTTTCAAAAATATTTCTCATATGCCTAAGGGAGAAGTGAACATTGTTGGGCATTTCAAATTGATCATTAATAAAGTTTAATTCTATTCATCCACATCTCTGATGTTTTGTTTTTACTTTTTTCTTTATTTTGAAAATGGTAATCACAAAAAAACATAAATAAAATAATATAATTGTCCATCTGCATAATATTTGGTCACAAATTCACCTCTCTAAAATAAAAATATCAAATCATTATACAGGTTGATTTCTAACCCCATTGAATACAGTGATCCTTCTCCTTCTCCAAATTTTGAATTCCCTGTGTTTGAGGTTGAGGAGGAAAGTGATGAAGAATTAAGTGATGAATTGTCTCGTCTTCTTGAGCATGAAGGAAAAGCCATTCAGCCATTCGAAGAACATATTGAGTTAGTCAACTTGGGTTTCGAGGATGATGTGAAGGAAGTCAAGATTGGGGCTCGCCTGTGTCAAGATGTTAAGAAGGGGTTGACTGATCTTCTCCGAGAGTATTCAGATGTGTTTGCTTGGTCCTATCAAGACATGCCTGGTTTGGATTCTAAGACAGTGGGGCATAGATTGCCGTTAAAGCCAGAATGCCCGCCAGTCAAGCAGAAGTTGAGAAGAACACATCCTAACATGGCAGTGAAGATCAAAGAAGAAGTGCAGAAGCAAATTGATGCCAGTTTCCTTGTGATCGCTGAGTATCCACAATGGGTAGCCAATATTGTGCCTGTGCCAAAGAAAGATGGAAAAGTCCGCATGTGTGTTGATTATAGAGATTTGAGAAAAGCTAGTCCGAAAGATGATTTCCCTCTGCCACACATTGCTATGTTGGTAGACAATACTACTAAATTCAAAGTATTTTCGTGTATGGATGGATTTTCCGGATATAATCAGATCAAGATTGCACCCGAAGATATGGAGAAGACCATATTCATTACACCTTGGGGAACATTCTGTTATAGAGTGATGCCTTTTGGTTTGAAGAATGCTGGTGCAACTTACCAAAAATCAATGACTACTTTTTTTAATGATATGATGCATAAAGAGATTGAAGTTTATGTTGACGATATGATTTCTAAATCCATTAATGAAGAGGAACATGTTGAGCATTTGTTGAAGCTATTCCAGCGTTTGAGGAAGTATAAATTCTGCTTGAATCCTAATAAGTGTATTTTTGGTGTTCGTTCTGGTAAGTTGTTGGACTTTATTGTCAGCGAGAAGGGTATTGAAGTTGATCACGCCATGGTCAAAGCAATACAAGAGATGCCTACGCTCAAAACTAAGAAGCAGGTCAGAGGTTTTCTCGGTCTCTTGAATTATATCTCAAGATTCATTTCACACATGACTGTCACAAGTGCGCCTATATTCAAGATTCTTCGGAAATATTAATCTTGTGATTAGACCAAAGATTGCCAGAAAGCTTTTGATAGTATCAAGGAATATCTGCTTGAGCCTCTGATTCTGTGTCCACCTGTTGATAGAAGATCATTGATCATGTATTTGATTGTACTTGAAGAGAGTATGGGTTGTGTTCTTGGTCAGCAAGATGAGACTGGAAAGAAAGAAGTTGCAATTTACTAACTCAGTAAGACGTTCACTGATTGTGAGACTCGGTATTTTATGCTTCAGAAGACTTGTTGCGCATTGGCTTGGGCTGCTAAGTGTCTGCGTCAATATATGTTGAATCATACAACTTGGTTGATATCCAAAATGGATCCAATCAAGTATATATTTGAGAAGTCTGCTTTAATTAGGAGGATTTCCCGTTGGAAGACGTTGTTATCAGAGTATGATATCGAATACCAATCTCAGAAAGTGATCAAAGGTTGTGTCTTGGCTGACCATTTGGCTCACCAACCAATTGAAGATTACCAGTCAGTGTAGTATGGTTTTCCTGACGAAGAGATCTTGTACTTGAAAATGAAGGATTATGATGAACCCTTGCTTGAAGAAGGGCCAGAGCTTGGTTCCCGTTGGGGCATGGTATTTGATGGAGCTGTTAATCAGTATGGTAATAACATTGGGGCAGTAATTATTACTCCTCAAGGAACGCATTTTCCGTTTATAGCTAAATTGACTTTCAAATGTACAAACAATATGGCAGAATACGAAGCTTGCATTATGGGGCTTGAAGAGGCCATTGATCTCAGAATCAAGCATTTAGATGTCTTTGGAGATT
Source organism: Lathyrus oleraceus (assembly GCF_024323335.1). NCBI lineage: Eukaryota > Viridiplantae > Streptophyta > Magnoliopsida > Fabales > Fabaceae > Lathyrus > Lathyrus oleraceus. The sequence continues at coordinate 179,938,799 of NC_066582.1, forward strand.
CAACTTTGGTGGTGAATTAGATCAAAGGTGAATGGGAGACGAATCAACCCGGTTTAATACCGTATAGAGATTATGCGAGGAGGATTTCAACTTTCTTTACAAAGGTTGAGTTTCATCATATCCCTCGAGATGAAAACCGGATGGTAGATGCTCTTGCAACGTTGGCATCAATGATTGTAGTGTAGTATTAGAATGAGGTTCCTAATTTTGATTGTGGTGCGTCTTGATAGACTAGCTCAAGTGTTTGTTGTTGAAGAGGTCAAAGACGAGAAGCTGTGGTATTACGACATCAAATGTTTCCTCCAAAGTCAGATTTACCCGCCTAAGGCATCTTTGAAAGGTAAGAAGACTTTGAGAAGATTAACCGGCAATTTCTATATGAATGGTGATGTATTGTATGAAAGAAACTTCGATATGGTTTTTCTCAAATGTGTGGAGAGACACGAAGCAGGCCTATTAATGACTAAAGTCCACGGAGGTTCCTTTGGTACTCATTCCAATGGACATGGAATGGCGAAGAAGATGTTGCGAGCAGGTTACTATTGGTTGACAATTGAATCTGACTGTTGCAAGTTCGTGAAGAAATGCCACAAATGTCAAATATATGCGGATACGATTCATATTCCTCCGACATTGTTGAACGTCATTTCCTCCCCATGACCCTTCTCCATGTGGGGAATTGATATGATCGGCATGATTGAGCCTAAAGCTTCGAATGGACATCGTTTCATTTTAGTGGCAATTGATTACTTCATAAAATGGGATGAAGCGGCATCTTATACGAATGTAACCAAGCAAGTTGTTGTAAGGTTTATCAAGAATCAGATTATATGCCGTTATGGTGTGCCAACTAAGATCATTACTGATAATGGATCGAACTTGAATAACAATATGGTGGAAGCTCTTTGCAAAGACTTTAAGATTGCACATCAAAATTCTTCTCCCTACAGACCCAAGATGAATGGGGCTGTTGAAGCTGCAAACAAGAACATCAAGAAGATTATTCAGAAGATGGTCATAACATATATGGATTAGCATGAGATGCTCCCATTTGCTTTGCACGATTATCGTTCATCCATCCGCACTTCAACAGGGGAAACCCCTTTCTCTCTAGTATATGGTATGGAAGCATTTCTCTCAATAGAGGTGGAGATCCCCTCATTGCGTGTGCTCATGGAAGCCAAGTTGACTGAGGCTGAATGGTGCCAGACCAGGTATGATCAGTTAAATTTGATAGAGGAGAAAAGATTGACTGCCATGTGTCATTGTCAGTTGTATCAGCAGAGAATGAAGAAAGCTTTTGATAAGAAGGTCAGACCTCGTGTATTCAGAGAAGGTGACCTAGTGCTCAAGAAGATCCTATCTTTCAAGCAAGATTCTAAGAGCAAATAGACTCCTAATTTCGAAGGCCCATATGTTGTTAAGAGAGCCTTTTCAGGCGGTGCTTTGATTCTTACAACTATGGATGGTGAAGAGTTCACTCGTCTTATGAACGCAGATGCAGTCAAGAAATACTTCGCCTAAAAAAGAAAAGAACAACTCGCTAAGTTGAAAACCCGAAAGGGAGGCTTAGGCAAAAATGAGTGTCTCGGTGGATTGAAAACCTGAAAGGGCGATCCAGAAAAAAGTTAGAGACATAAAATAGAAAAGAATTATCCTGATAAATTGAATACCCCATCTTGGGGAAATTTATGCAAAACTTAAGGATTATGGGAAGTAACTACATCCTATTGATCTTCAGATTTGAAGACTTTGTTGAACACAACGATCGACGATGATCCATCATCCCCAGTAGTGGCCAAGAGCACAGTGGATATCAAAAGTGGGTGGAAGGGTTAGTGTTCATTTGTATTCAGTGTAACCCTTTTCCATAAAAATTACCATTTTCAACTTTGTAAAGGTCTATGGAGTCTTGTCATTCACAGACTACCATTCTATTAAATAAAGTTGAGCTTTTATCCAATTGTTTCTACTCTTATTTATTTCAGCCAAATAGTTTTAAATTTTATTATGATCATTTTTGAAAATAAAAGTTTTAATCAAAACACATTTTCTTAAACATATAAAAGCAGTAATTTTAAATAACCGATTTCATTTAAAAGGAATATCAACAATGGTTCGAAAGTAATAAACCCTAAATATATCGCAGTATTGGTTCTCCCCAAATAGTAGGCGCAATTTCTCTTTCATCCCCGACAATATTATTCAGCTCTCGATGTTTGTTGATTTCTTCAAGGCGATTGACTGTTCGATATTCCCCAATGAGGTAGCCAGTCGAGTTGGATGATTAGCCCCCTACAGAGTGTTTCTTCCCCAGCCGAGTTTATGATTATTCCCAGCTGAGTGCAGACATTTCGTTATGGTAATTTGTGTGGTTTCGGCAGAACGATGGTTTCCTCATCAGTCGCCATCAGATTTTCTCCCAGTCAGAGTTTCCTCCTAGTTCCTGAGCAGCTATCTGCGTATGTTCCCTTGCAGGGTTGTCTCCCATTTGATATGGTGTTGACCTAAAATTCCTCGCAGAATCGATAATGGTTTTCCTCAGCAGATTGCCTCTTTCCCCGGCTAGGTTTGAGCCTTTGGGATATTGATCTCTCTTTTCTCCAGCAGTTGTTTCCCTCTTTTGTGGATTGACCGAGAATTGTATCGATGATTCAATTCTACGACATTCTTGAATCCTTTGTGATCATTTTGTCAGCATAATCATCATATATACATATACATATACACATACACTCATATAATTTCATGGTTGCATCATCACATTCGTTGACTCATTCTTGTGATTCTTATTCTTTATTATGACGGTACCTTATCCCCATACAGGTTTGGTGTCTGTCCTCCCTCAATTGTAGAGTGTCAACCCCTTAAGCAGAAAGACTTTAACCTTTTTCCTTTCCCCACTGAGTTATTTCCTTGTGGACAATTATTATTTCAGTTTCCTCCCTAGTTGATTATCTGGTGGGAACCACTCCCCTTGAGTTATATCCTCATGGGGTCCCCTGAGAGTTTATTACCCAGTAACTGGTAATATTCCACAGTTTGCAGCTTGTTACTTCTTGCCCAATACCCGATAAAAGTACCCCTGTTTTCTCCCCAGTGGAGTCCCCAGTGGACTCATTTTTATGTTTCCCCAAGAAGTATATCCTTGATATGTTCATCTTAACCAATGACATATATTTTCTTCCCCTATTTGAGTTTATCCATGATATGTTCATCTTAACCGATGACAGATACTCTCATCTTTGGTATCCTACCGAGTAAAAATGTAGTAGTAATCCCTATTTTGTTCCCTAGAGAGTTAATCCTTGATATGTTCATCCTAACCGACGACGGATTTCCTTCTTTTTGCGGTCTTCTGCCCAGTAACCGGTTGTTGTAAATCCTGCTTTTCTTTCCCCTTGCAGAGTTTATCCTTGACATGTTCACTTTAACCAGTGACGGATATTCTCTCCTTCGGTATTATATCCAGTAACTGATAGATGTAATTCCTATTTCTCTCCTCCCATAGTCTATCCTTGAAATGTTCATCCTAACTGATGACAGATTTTCTCTTAGATGGTATTCTATCTAGCGTTCGAGAGATGTAATTCCTACTGTTTGCTCAGTTGGTTTATCCTTGATATGTTCATCCTAAACGATGAAGAATATCCTCCTTGGCATCCCCGGGAAAGTCACTCCTTGATATGTTCATCTTAACCGATGATGGATTTTCTTTCCTTTGAGTCTATCCTTGATATGTTCCCCTTAACCAGCAAGGCTATCCTTACCCAGTAACGATAATGAATACTCCCTCCTGGTGGTTCCCAGCGAGTCATCCTTGATATGTTCATCTTAGCCGATGATGGGTGTCCTCTCTGTCAGATCTTTATTATCCCATTACCCAGTAACCAGTAGTGGACATTAAATTTCTGCTCCTCCTATGCTGAAGTCTATTTCTCCCCCAGTTGAGTTGAGTGTGCATTTCCTTAGTGAAATCGTTTTTCCTACATGATTCAAATACTTCAGTTTTATCCTGATATACTTGTTTCCCCTACAAGATGTTTTGTTTCCTCTACTGGAATTCCTCTAGTTCCCCACCAGTTTTTAAGTCGTAGCCTGGCTTACGCATAATCCTTTTATCCCCTCAGAATCTCTATCTCCCCAGTGAGCATTCCTTACATAATGCATTGTGCTCCTGCGGACCTTCGGTCTCTCTGATTTCTTTTCCTTTGTGGCAACATTTCTACACAGAGAATTTGGATTTACATTCATATCATATGCATCATGAGGTCTCTTAGGGACCAAAATTTATTCCTATATGTTGTTATTTAAGCCCCTTCTACTGAGTCGATATTAAGATTTTAACCTTCACCTCCTCAGTTAGAATGTCCCTAAATAGGGGCAGCTTTTGACCTTAAGATCCCTCATGCAATTTCATCATATGCATTAGCATTGGGATCATACCTTGACATCCTCCTTACCCCTCTTTCATTGGGTTTTGTTTTGGGAGAAATCACCAAGCACCATGTGATTGTATCATACTTGTATATTTTCATTTCAGTAACCAAAATACCAAAAATATGTCTTTGTTATTTGCCTAACCCTTTTGTAGGAAGGGCATGATCCCATTGATCATCAAGTTCACATATAGGGTTTGAGACCCTTATAGCTAAGAGCACAACCAAGGAATGATCCAAAATGTCTCTAAGCATCATATATGAGTCTCAATGATCTTTGCGTATTATTTTGATTAAGATTTCTTCAAGAGTTTGGAGTTGGTTTGCCTTGGAAACCCTAGCTTGTGTGGGTATCTTGAGTAACTTCTTCAACAAGCTTCCTCATCAATTGATCAAACTTCTCAAGAGGCACTTCAAAATTCATCATCTTGAGCATATATGATCTACTACGAGCCTAAAAAGTCAAGAGAATTGCAAGTTATCAAGTTGGTTGAGAGTGGTTGGCCAAATGGATTCCTCTAATCAAACTGGGTCTCCCTAGACCCTATCTCCTACAATTTACATCATATGAAAATGACCCCAAGATAAACGTTACTCTAAATGACATTCCAAACAACTTTTGTGTGGAGGTCTAGAGCTAATTTTTCTTGGAAAGTCATTTTCCATGTTGAAACATTATAGGTCATTTTGTCTAAACCCTAATTTGAAAGTCAAATTCCCAAGGCCATAACTTGCTCAATTTTTATGAGATAAAATATTTTCAAGTTGCACAATCAAATTTAAGGTGTATACTTAAACTTTGATGTTTGGAGTGAGAGCTAAATCGACTTTTATGAGCATGTGATATGAGGATACATTATAGGTCATTTTGGACCAATATCATTGAACAAGTGATTTTCCTCAACTTCAAAAATGTATAACTCTTTCGTTCGAAATCCAAATGATGTCAAATTGGTGACCATTTTGAAGGTCTTTGAAAGAGCTACAACTTTGATGAAGGTAGGTTTCTTATTTGGAGCTCACATAAAACGTTTAGTAAGGAGGAACATTAAAGTATATGACTTGACACTTAGAAAATTTTCCAACATGTTGAAATTTCGAAATTTCCACCTCAGAATTCACCATGATACAAGTTCAAAATGGAAAAGTGTTCAACATAAGAGTTGTCCCTCTTGATCTAAGCTTTCCAAATAGTCCTAATTCATTCATTTTAGATCAAGTTTGCTAGGGCTGCGCATGGTGTTAACAGGCCTGCATCACTTGGCAAAATAAAAACATCAAATAATCATTTCACATTGCCTTACCAATCAACCATGATTCAGAACTCATTTCAGTTGGTTTTGGACCTTAGTGCATTGCTTCATGGGCCTGTACACGCCTATGCAAGCTTGAACATGACATTGCCAAATTTGGAAGAAATTGCAAGTGTGCAAATAGAGACCCTCTGAGCTCATTTGAGGGGATCTTTGCGCGCCAGCTTTGTCTCCACTCTTTAAACCCTCACAATTCAAAGGAAAACCTGATAATTTTCACTTGAAAATTGAGTTTGAATCTCACTGTTTCGAGATTCAAAAACTCAAGGATCCAAAGCTTCTTACCATTCCTAATCCACTTCTGCAAGCTATTGAAGCAAGAGAGATCAAGTTCTGCACAACATTGAAGGTATTTTCCAGATTTTTTCTTGTCTTCGATTCTCACTCAATTCTCATCAATTCTCTTGGATCTTTGGTTGTCTAAAGTCCTACCAATGTAGGCAAGAAGATTGAGTTGCTTTGAGGTCAAATCGAATCAACTCAGTTGACACACCTCAAAATTCAACTCCTCATATCTTTATATATATTTGGAGTTAGTTAAAATTGAGGTCAGATTCGTGCTCTACGCCATTTTTCCTTTCAGATCATGTCCTCCTTTTTCATTAATGTCATGGTAATGATTGGACCAGTCCGGCCAAGGTCGCCTGAGAAGACGACCGGCGCTTTGCTCCGACAATGATGTGGCGTGGTCCTGAACCATTGATCGAGTTTAAAATGTTTTAATCACAAGTGTTGGTTTGGATGACCAGTTGTGTGGCGCGTTGACTAACCTTCTTCATGGAACGCGCGTTTGTGTCCACTAAATCTTCGACCTCAATTAATGAGGGAGATCAAGTGGTCCATGTTTTTTTGTATTTTTCTGATTTTTATTTTATTCCTTTGATTTTCATTAATTCATATTAATTTTAATATTGATACAAAAAATATGAGAGTTTCACCAATTTCTTTAAAATAAAATCCTCTTTCATATTTTGAATTAAAATTATTTTTTGGATCAATATTAATATTTTTCATGATTTAATTGATTTTGTGATTATTTTTAATTGTTTAAAAATACTTTTAAGTTTCCAAAAATTCTGAAATTTTTTCTCTAAGGTCCTTTGACCTTGTTTGACCTATGATAAATCTCATGGCCATTTCTTTGGTGTTTTGATGAGGTTTTAGGAAATTGACCAACCATATTTAATTTAATACATTATTTTTAGTATTTTTTAAATTGAATAAATACCAAATAATTGTGTTGAGCCATTTTGATCGACTTTGGAAGTTTGACTTGTGTTGTTGGGTCTTGGTCAAGGTTGATTTGACTTTGCTAGGTTAAGATCATTGGATTTAGGGGATTGATGGAATGTACATTCCATCTCCCAAAATTAATGAATGATCTTAATTTGGTAAAAGTCTTCCTTTGTCCAATTTGAGTTTGATCTATCTTCCCTCCCTCTTCATCTCATTCCCCTTCTTTATGCATTCATGTCATGGACATATGATATCTCTACATCCTAAGGCTAGTTGATTGCAAAATCAACATAAGTATAAATGAGATTAGGCCACCACTTTTGCATATTCTTTTTGTGTGGTACGTTTCATGAGCATAGTCCATTATACTATGTCTCTAACATGCATTAACACCAAAATTCTATTGCCCGACCTCAAATAGTTATGACTTCTACATGAGTCCAATTACGATTGCTTAACATAGCGTTAAATTTTGACACAAAAAGACATAGCATTCTAGTTTGTGAGATTGTAAGTCTCCCCTCTTTCATGGTATTGTGTGGAAACTTTGCCTTTTTTCCTTCCTTTGGAAGATGTCTTGGTTCAAGGATCCATGCTTGTGATAAGTGGGTTGAGTGTTCTCCAAAGAATGACTTAAAAAAAATAAGCAAAAGCAATACTAACTTCTAACTCATTAACAACTAACATTTAATTTCAAGTCATTTACTTTAATGCACTTTATTTTTTAAGCCTTATTCATTTGCCATTATTCATACCATTCTAATTGTTTATGTTAATGTCATTTTTACTTTGTCCACTTGGACCATATTTGTGTAATATATCTTGTTTGTGAATATTGTGTTTGGTTGTTTGGTCTTTGATCATTAATGTACATAATAAGAACAAAAACCCTAAAAAACATCTTGTGTGGACTGTTGGTTTGATCTGAGACAATCGGATTTAGAATTTAGGCAACACTCCCTATGCAAAGGACTTGGCCAATGCCAACTTTCATATAACCAAGTTCTTGTAATTTGAAACTTTATCTGATACATCATTGAAGGTCCATTTGAGTTCATCTACAACATGATCATTGTGAAGTTGTTATTTTGAACCTTTGACATGTGGCATTGAGGAATTCATCTGTTACTATAGCGGTCAATTTATGATCATCAAGCTATGGATAAGCAAGACATCAAATAACAAGAGTCGCCACCGCACTTTTATTGTTTCTGAGGGAAAAGGGAAAATATACGAACAAAACCCATAAAATAAGAAGTTTTCAAATCAAAACTAATAAAATGTCAGAGATTACAGGTAAGGGGGTTGGTTACACAGAGGGAAGGTGTTAGCACCAAAAGTATCCTAGGTACTCCTAGGGAGCCCTTTTTTGTGTGCGTATGTATTTTGTACAAATGATGTTAGCAAGCAAATATAATGGGGGGATGAGAAAAGAATTCATTAATTATATTTTTGTGTTTGACAAGACTTTCGAACTTGTGCCTACGTACCAACATAAAAATGAGGGATCAAAATGTTGTAGTTTGTGATACAAATTTTAAAGTGGATGCATTGCTTTTAACAAAAATTTAGGTTTGAAAGACACAAAGGCCTATAAAATGGTTTCAATGAGTTAGTTATTTTTGGCTTTTGAATATTTTAAGTCAAGTATGGTTAAGTTTATTTAAGAAAAGAAGTTTTAAAAATGCAATGACATAAGGTCAAAGTTTCTAGTTTGCAAAATGGTCCATGTTTTAAAAAAAAACAAGTACAAACAAAGAAGTTTTTAAAAGGAGGGAGAGATTTTGAAATTAAAGAGATGGGGAGGAGATGAAGAGACTAATCCTTAGCATAAATTTAAAAGTTAAGAGCTGACATAAAATAAAGTGGATTAAAGTAAACGACTTGAAATTAAATGTTAGTTGTTAATGAGTTAGAAGTTAGTATTGCTTTTGCTTTTTCTTTTATGTCATTCTTTGGAGAACACTCAACCCACTTATCACAAGCATGGATCCTTGAACCAAGACATCTTCCAAAGGAAGGAAAAAAGGCCAAGTTTCCAAACAATACCATGTAAGAGGGGAGACTTACAGTCTCACTAACTAGAATGCTATGCGTTTTGTGTCAAAAATCTAGCGCTATGTTAAGCAATTGTAATTGGACTTATGTAGAAGTCACAATTGTTTGAGGTCGGGCAATACAATTTTGGTGTTAATGCATGTTAGAGACATAGTATAATGGACTATGCTCATGAAACGTACCACACAAAAAGAATATGCAAAAGTGGTGGCCTAATCTCATTTATACTTATGTTGATTTTGCAATCAACTAGCCTTAGGATGTAGAGATATCATATGTCCTTGACATGAATGCATAAAGAAGGGGAATGAGATGAAGAGGGAGCGGAAAAGGATAAAACTCAAATTGGAAAAAGGAGGACTTTTACCAAATTAAGATCATTCATTCATTTCTGAAGATGGAATGTACATTCCATCAATCTCCTAAATCCAATGATCTTAACCTAGAAAAGTTAAATCAACCTTGACCAAGGCCCAACAACACAAGTCAAACTCATACAAACAATCAAAATGGCTCAACACAATTATTTGGCACTTATTCAATTTAAAAATACCAAAAATAATGCATTAAATTAAATATGGTTTGTCAAATTCCTAAAACCTCATCAAAACACCAAAGAAATGGCGATGAGATTTATCATAGGTCAAACAAGGTCAAAGGACCTTGGAGAAAAAAATTCAGGATTTTTAGAGACTTAAAAGTATTTTTAAACAATTAAAAATATTCACAAAATCAATTAAATCATGAAAAATATTAATAATGATCCAAAAAATAATTTTAATTCAGAATATGAAAGTGGATTTTATTTAAATTTTTTTGGTGAAACTCTCGTATTTTTTGGATTAATATTAAAATTAATATGAATTAATGAAAATAAAACAAATAAAATGAAATTCAAATATTCAGAAAAAACGTGGACCACTTGATCTCCCTCATTAATTGAGGTGGCAGATCAAGTGGCCATCAACGCGCTTTCCACCATAGTCACTAGCCAACGCGTAACACAAGTGGTAAGTATAAGCAACATGTGAGATTAAAACATTTTGAACAAGATTTATGGCTCTGAACTTATCCAGCACATCACCAGCGCTAAAACTCCGGTCACCTTCTCAGGCGAGCCTTACCGGACTGGTTCAGTCATCTCCATCACATAAATGAAAAAGGAGGACATGATCTGAAAGAAAAAATGGCATAGAGCACGAATCTGACCTCAATTTTAACTAACATCACATATATAGAAAGATATGAGGAGTTGAATTTTGAGGTGTGTCAACCGAGTTGCTTCGATTTAACCTCAAAGCAATTCAATCTTATTGCCTACATTGGTAGGACTTCATACAACCAAAGATCCAAGAGAATTGATGAAAATTGAGTGAGAATCAAAGAGATGAAAATTTCGGGAAAATACCTTCAATGTTGTGCAGAACTTGATCTTGCTTGCTTCAATCCTTGCTTGATAACACTCAGGTATGCTTGCAGATGTGGTTTGGAAATGGAACAAAGCTTTGGATCCTGGAGTTTTTGAATCTCCAAACAGTGAGATTCAAACTCAATTTTCAAAATGAAAATTCTTAGGTTTTCCTTTGAATTGTGAGGGTTTGAAGAGAGGGGGAAAAGCTGGCGCGCAAGGATCCTCTCAAATGAGCTCAGAGGGCTTGTATTTATAGCAATTGGGAATGTTATTTGCACACTTCAAGTTTCTTCCAAATTTGGAAATGTCATGCACAGGCCCATGAAGCAATCTAATTAGGTCCAAATGCATCTGAAATGAGATTGAAATGAAGCTTGAATGGCAAGGCAATGTGAAATGGTCATTTGCACTTTTGATTTTTCAACTTGATGCAGGCCTGTTAAAACCATGCGCAGACCAAGCAAACTTTGTCCAAAATGAATGAAATAGGACTTTTTGGAAAGCCTTTATCAAGAGGAACAACTCTTATGTTGAACAATTTTCCATTTGGAACTTGGATCAAGGTGAATTTTAAGGTGGAAGTTTGGAAATTTCAACATGTTAAATTTTTTTCTAAGTGTCAAGCCATATACCTCAATGTTCCACCTTACTAAACTTTTCATGTGAGCTCCAAATGAGAAAGGTGTCCTCATAAACATTTTAGGTATTTCAAAGGCCTTAAAAATGGTCATCAATTTGACATCATTTGGATTTAGAATGAGAGAGTTATACATTTTTGAAGTTGAGGAACATCACCTGTTCAATGGTATTGGTCCAAAATGACCTATAATGTATCCTCATATCACATGCTCATAAAATTCGATTTAGCTCTCACTATAAACATCAAAGTTGAAGTAGGCATCTTGAATTGGATTGTGCAACTTGTAAATCTTTCATCTCTCGGGAAGTTGATTTTCAAATTAGGGTTTAGACAAAATGACCTATAATGTTTCAACATAGAAAATGACTTTCCAAGAAATATTCGCTCTAGATCTCAACATGAAAGTTGTTTGGAATGTCATTTATAGTAACATTTCTCTTGTAATCATTTTCATATTATGAAAACTGTAGGAGATAGGGTCTAAGGGGACCAAGTTTTGATCAAATGAATTCATCTGGCCAACCACCATCAACCAACTTGCTAACTTGCAATTATCTTGTCTTATTAGGCTCATGGTAGATCATATATGCATAAGATGATGAATTTTGAAGTGACCCTTGAGAAATTTGATCAGTTGATGAGGAAGCTTGTTGAAGAAGTTACTCAAAATACCCAAACAAACTAGGGTTTCCAAGGCAAACCAACTCCAAACTCTTGAAGAAATCTTGATCAAAATAACATGCAAAGATCATTGGGACTCATATATGATGCTTAGAAACATTATGGATCATTCCTTGGTTATGCTCTTAACTATGAGGGTCTCAAACCCTAGATGTGAACTTGATAGATCAATGGTGATCATGCCCTGCCTACAAAAGAGTTAGGCAAATACAAAGACATATGTATGGTGTTTTGGTTAGTGAAATGATAATATACAAGTATGATACAATCACATGGTGCTTGGTGATCTCTCCTAAAACAAACCCAATGAATGAGGGGTAAGGAGGATGCCAAGGCATGATCCCAATGCTAATGCATATGATGGCATTGCATAAGGGATCTTAGGGTCAAAATTAGGGTCTTACAGTTGCCCCTATTTAAAGACATTCTAACTGAGGAGGTGAAGGTTGAAATCTTCATATTGACTTAGTAGAATGGACTTAAATAACATCATATAAAAACAAATTTTGGTCCCTATGAGACCTCATGATGCATATGATATGAATGTTAAAAGCAAATTCTCTATGGGGAAATGTTGCCACAAAGGAAAAGAAATTAGAGAGACCGAAGGTCCGCAGGAGCATAAGGCATTCTGGGGAGATAGAGACTCTGAGGGGATAAAAGAGGTTATGCGTAGGCAAGACTACAAATTAAAAACAGCTGGGAGACTAGAGGAATTCCATAAAATTGGAAGGACTCAGCCGTGGAAAAAATATCTGCAGGGGAAACAGGTAGATCAGGATAAAACTGACATTCTTGAATCATGTAGGAACAACGATTTCACTAAAGAAATGTGCACTCAACTCAACTAGGGAAGAAATAGACTTCAACACAGGAGGAGCAGAAATTTATTATCCACTACCGGTTACTGGGTAAGGGGATAATAAAGATCTGATAGAGAGGACATCCGTCATCGGTTAGGATGAACATATCAAGGATGACTCACCGGGAACCTCCAGGAGGGAGTATTCGTTACCGCTTACTTGGGTAAGAACAACCTTGCTGGGTAGAAACCGTAGAAATAGGATTTACAACTACCAGTTACTGGGTAGAAGACCAAAGATGAGAATATCCGTCACCGGTTAAAGTGAACATATCAAGGATAGACTCAAAGGAAAGAAAATCCATCATCGGTTAGGATGAACATATCAAGGATAGACTTGCCTGGGGATGTTATGGAGGATATCCGTCATCGGTCAAGATGAACATATCAAGGATAACTCGCCTGAATGAAAAGTAGGAATTACATCTATTGGATGTTGGACAAAATACCATTAAAGAGAAAATCCGTCATCGGTTAGGATGAACATATGAAGGATAGAATTTGCGAGGAAGAAATAGGAATTACATCTATCATTTACTGGATAGAATACCATCAAAGAGAAAATCCGTCATCGGTTAGGATGAACATATCAAGGATAAACTCTATAAAGGGGAAAAGAAAAGCAGGAATTAGAACTACCAGTTACTGGGTAGAAGACCGCAAAGAGAAGGAAACCCGTCATCAATTAAGATGAACATATCAAGGATTAACTCTCTGGGGAATATGATAGGGATTACAACTACCTTTTTACTGGGTAGAATACCAAAGATGAGAATATTCGTCACCGGTTAGGATGAACATATCAAGGATAAGCTCAAACAGCGGAAGAAAATTTCCGTCATCGTTTAGGATGAACATATTAAGGATATACTTTCTGGGGAATCAAAAAAATGAATCCGTTGGGGACTCCACTGAGGAGAAAACAGGGGAACTTTTACCGGGTATCGGGCAAGAAGTTGCAAACTGCAAACTAAGAAGAATATTAACAGTTACTGGGTAATAAACTCTTAGGGGACCCAAAGCATCTATCTAGGTAAGATCTAGAAAGAAATGGCCAATCAAGACTCAACTCAATGAGGATATAACTCAATGGGAGTGATTCCATCCAGATAATCAACTGGGGAGGAAACTAAAATAATAATCATCCACGAGGAAATAACTCAGTGGGGAGAGGAGAAAAGTTAAAGTCTTTCTGCTTAAGGGGCTGAGTGTCTACATTTGATGGAGGACAAACATCAAACTTGTATGGGGATAAAGTATCACCTTAACGGAGAATAAGAATCTCATTAGTGAATCAACAAAAATGATGATGAAATATATGGGTATATTTGAAAATGTATATGTATATATGATGATCATGCTAAAAAAAACAATCGCAAATGATACAAAAGTGTCGCCATTTGAATCATCGATACAATTCTCGGTCAATCCACAAAAGAGGGAGACGACTTGCTGGAGAAAAAAGAGATCATCATCCCAAAGGCTCAAACCTAGCCGGGGAAAGAAGAGATCTGCTGAGAAAAACCGTTATCGAGTCTGCAGGGAATTTTAGGTCAACACCATATCAAATGGGAGACAACCATGCAGAGGATAAACACAAATAGCTGCTCAGAAACTAGGAGGTAACTCTGACTGGGAGTGAGTCTGATGGCGATTGGTGGGGAAACGAAAGTTCTACTGCAACCATGCGAACTGTTGAGGAAACCAGTTTTCAGCTAGGGAATAAACATAAATTCTATTGAGGAATAAACATTCCGCAGGGGACTGAATCAACCCACTCTGCTGCCTACCCTGTAGCGATAAATACATGATCATAAAGCTATGGATAAGCAAGACATCAAATAACAAGTGTCGCAACCACACTTTTATTGTTTCCAAGGGAAAAGGGAAAAGTACGAACAAAACCCAAAAGTAAGAAGTTTTCAAATCAAAACTAATAAAATGTCAGAAATTACAGGTAAGGGGGTTGGTTACACAAAGGGAAGGTGTTAGCACCCAAAGTGTTCTAGGTAATCCTAGGGAGCCCTTTCTTGTGTGCATATGTATTTTGGACAAAGTGATGTTTACAAATAAATAGAATGGGGGGATGAGAAAAGAATTCATTAGTTATATTTTTGTGTTTGACAAGACCTTCAGACTTGAGCCTACGTACCAACATGAAAATGAGGGATCAAAACCTCGTAGTTCGTGATACAAATTTCAAAGTGGATGCATAGCGTTTAATCAAAAATTAAGTTTGAAAGGCACAAGGGCCTATAAAATAGTTTGAATGAGTTAGTTCTTTTTGGCTTTTGAAAATTTTAAGTCAAGTATAGTTAAGTTTATTTACAAATTTGATTTAAGAAAAGAAGTTTTAAAAATGCAATGGCATAAGGCCAAAGTTTCTAGTTTGCAAAATGGTCTAAGTTTAGAAAACAAGCACAAGCAAATAATTTTTTTAAAAGGAGGGAGAGGTTTGAAATTAAAGAAATGGGGAGGAAATGAAGAGACTAATCCTAAGCAAAAATTTAAAAGTTAAGAGTTGAAAAGATCTGACCGATGGGTAGCAATCCAATAGACAAGAATGTCATATAGAAACCCCACATTCCCTTGGATATTAGAACCAAGCAACAAACAATGCATACAAAATTATGTTGAAGAGCAAGGCATAAAATAAAGATAACCCCATCTAAGTTTAAGCCACTCCATGATCTCCTTCAAATTTGCTCATGTAACAGACGAATTCCACAAGTCACAGGTTCAAAATAACAGCTTCACAATGATCATATAGCAGATAAACTCAAAGGAATCTTCAATGAAGTATCAGATGAAGTTTCAAATTGCAAGCACTTGGTTACATGAAAGTTGGCATTGGCCAAGTCCTTTTGCATAGGGATGTTGCCTAAATTCTAAGTCCAATTGTCCAAGATCAAACCAACAGTCCACACAATAGTTTTTTAGTGTTTTTGTTTCTTATTATGTACATTAATGGCCAAAGACCACACAAGCATACAAAATACACACAAACAAGATATATCACACAATATCGTCCAAGTGGACAAAGTGAAAAAGCCATTAATATAAACAATTAGAATGGTATGAATAATGGCAAATGAATAGAGCTTAAAAATTAAAGTGCATTAAAAGTAAATGGCTTGAAATTAAATGTTAGTTGTTAATGAGTTAGGAGTTAGTATTGTTTTTGCTTTTAGTTTTTAAGTCATTCTTTGGATAACACTCATCCCACTTATCACAAGCATGGATCCTTGAACCAAGACATCTTCCAAAGAAAGGAAAAAAGGCCAAATTTCCACACAATACCATGAAAGAGGGGAGACTTACAATCTCACTAACTAGAATGTTATGCCTTTTGTACCAACAATTTAGAGCTATGTTAAGCAATCGTAATTGGACTTATGTAGAAGTCACAACTATTTGAGGTTGGGCCATAGAATTTTGGTGTTAATGCATGTTAGCGACATACTATAATGGACTATGCTCATGAAACATACCACACACAAAAAGAATATGCAAAGGAGGTGCCCTAATCTCATCCATACTTATTGTGAATATTTTTAATTGTTTAAAAAAGTATTTTTAAACAATTAAAAATATTCACAATAACAATTAAATCATTAAAAGTATTAATAATGATCCAAAAAATAATTTTAATTTAAAATATGAAAGAGGAATTTACTTAAATTTTTTTGGTGAAACTCTCATATTTTTTGGATCAATATTAAAATTAATATGAATTAATGAAAATCAAATGAAATAAAATGAAAATTAGAAAATCAATAAAAAGTGGACAACTTTATCTCCCTCATTAATTGAGGTGGCAGATCAAGTGGATGGAAACGCACGTTCCATGGTGGGACTTAGTCAGCACTCCACACGCGTGGTAATCACAACCAATGCTCAAGATTAAAACATTTTAAATGAGATCAATGGCTCAGAACTTGTCCAGCATACCACCGGCGCTGGACCTCCGGTGACATGATTTGAAAGAAAAAATGGCATAGAGCACGAATCTTCCCTCAATGTTAACTAACTCTACACATATAGAAAGATATGAGGAGTTGAATTTTGAGGTATGTCAACTGAGTTGCTTCGATTTGACCTCAAAGCAACTCAATCTTCTTGCCTACATTGGTAGGACTTCAAAAAACCAAAGATCCAAGAGAATTGATGAGAATTGAGTGAGAATCGAAGAGAAGAAGTTTTCTGAAATTTACCTTCAATGATGTGCAGAAATGGATCTTGCTTGCTTCAAACTTGATCTGATCACACTTGAGAAGCTCGTAGAAGAGGTTTGGCAATGGTACAAAGCTTTGGAAAGTGGATTTTTTGAATCTCCAAACAGTGAGATTCAAACTCAATTTTCAAGTTGAAAATTCTCAGGTTTTCCTTTGAATGGTAAGGGTTTCAATTAGGGGGCAAAGCTGGCGCGAAAGGTGTGTTTGAATTAAGCTCCAAGGGCCTGTATTTATAGCATTTGGGATTGATAATTGCACACTTGAAAAATTGCTAAATTTGGACATGGTGGTGCACAAGCTTGCATGGGCGTGTACAGGTCCATGAAGCAATCCAATTTGATCCATGTACAACTATTCTGAAGTTCAAACGAGGCTTGGATGTCAAGGCAATGTGAAATGGGATTTTGAGCATTTGATTTCTTCCAATGATACCACCCTGTTAAGACCATGCGCAGCCCTTGTAAATCTCATCTAAAATGCATGAAATTAAGTTCTTTTGAAAGCTTAGATCAAGGGGAACAACTTTGATGTTGGACACTTTTTCATTTGGAACTCAGATCATGGTGAATTTTAAGGTGGAAGTTTGGAAATTTCAACATGTTGAAATTTTTTCTAAGTGATAAGCCATATATCTCAATATTCCACCTTGCTTAGCTTTTTATGTGAGCTTCAAATGAGAAAAGTGTCTTCATAAAAGATGTAGCTCTTTCAAAGACCTTCAAAATGGTAACCAATTTCATGTCACTTGGATTTAGAATGATAGAGTTATGCATTTTTGAGGTTGAGGAAAATCACTTGTTCAATGGTATAGGGAAAAAATGACCTATAATGTATCCTCATATAACATGCTCATAAAAGATTAATTAGATCCCACTCCAAACATAAAAGTTGAAGTAGACATCTTTAATTTAAATGTGCAACTTGGAAATATTTCATATCATAAAAATTGAGCAAGTTATGGCCTTGGGAAGTTGAATTTTTCAAATTAGGGTTTAGACAAAATGACCTATAATGTTTCAACATATAAAATGATTTTCCAAGCAAAACTAGCTCTAGGTCTCAACATGAAAGTTGTTTAGAATGTCACTTAGAGTAACATTGCTCGTGGAATCATTTTCATATGGTGAAAATTGTAGGAAATTGGGTCTAGGGAGACCCAGTTTTGATTAGATGAATTCATCTAGCCAACCACCATCAACCAACTTGCTAGCCTCCAATTCTCTTGACTTTCTAGGATCATGGTAGATCATATATGCACAAGATGATGAATTTTGAAGTATCCCTTGAGATATTTTATCAATTGGTGAGATAGCTTGTTTGAGAAGTTACTTAAGATACCCACTACTTGTCACTGGGTAAGGAGATAATAAAAGTCTGACAGAGAGGACACCCGTCTTCGGTTAGGATGAACATATCAAGGATGGCTCACTGGGAATCGCCACCAGGAGGGAGTATTCATTATCGGTTATTGGGTAAGAACAACTTTGCTGGGGGAAAACTGCAGGAATAGGATTTACAACTACCAATTATTGGGCAGAAGACCAAGGACAAGAATATCCGTCACCGGTTAGGGTGAACATATCAAGGATAGACTCAAGAAAATCCATCATCGGTTAGGATGAACATGTCAAGGATAGACTTGCCTGGGGTGTCAAAGAGGATATCCGTCACCGGTTAGGATGAACATATCAAGGATAAACCCACTGAACAAAAAGTAGGAATTACATCTATCGAATACTGGATAGAATACCAACAAAGAGAAAATTCGTCACCGGTTAGGATGAACATATCAAGGATAGACTCTGTTGAGGGAAAGTAGGATTTACAAATTCCGGTTACTGGGTAGAAAACCACAAAGAGAAGGAAATTCGTCATCAGTTAGGATGAACATATCAAGGATTAACTCTCTGGGGAACAAAATAGGGATTACAACTACCTTTTTACTGGGTAAAATACCACAGGATGAGAGTATTCGCCATCGGCTAGGATGAACATATCAAGGATAAACTCAAATAGGGGAAGAAAGATATTTGTCACCGGGTAGGATAAACATACCAAGGATATACTTTCGGAAAAAATGAATCCACTAGGGACTCTACTGACAGGGGTACTTTTGCCGGGTATTGGGCAAGAAGTAACGAACTACAAACTAAGAAGAATATCACAAGTTAATGGGTAATAAACTCTTAGGGGACCCAAAGCATCTATCTAGGTAAGATCTAGAGAGAAACGGTCAATCAAGACTCAACCCAATGAGGATATAACTTAAGGGGAGTGATTCCATCCAGATAATCAACTGGGGAGGAAACGAAAACAATACTCATCCACGAGGAAATAACTCAGTGGGGAAAGGAGAAAGGTTAAAGTATTTCTGCTTAAGGGGCCAACACTCTACAATTGAAGGATGACAGATGCCAGATTTGTATGGGGATAAAGCACCGCCATAACAGAGAATAAGGATCTCAAATAATGAATCAGTAAATATGATGATGCAATTATGAGTGTATATGTATATGTATATGTATATGTATATGTATATGTATATATGATGATTATGCTGACAAAGCGATCGCAAAGTGTAGCGGTGTATTCGTCGCTATATGATTTATTGATTAAACCATAAGCAAAGTATACAAAGAAATCGAGTCGCCACCGCACTTTTATTTATCCTAAGGAATGGCTAAAAAGCGAACAAAAGCCTAAGAAGTTTTACACGTAGAAAACCAATGAAAAGATCAAAGAATCTGGGTAAGGGGTAAATTACGCAATGGGAAGGTGTTAGGCACCCATCACGTCCTAGGTACTCCTAGGGAGCCCTTTTCACACTTGTTGTATAAGAAAATGTTTATTTGTTTATGACATATTGTGCAAGCATGAATGGGATGATGAGAAAAGAATATACAATTTTATTATTTTTGTGTTTGAACGGATGAACCCGTTGCCTACGTACCTTCCATCAAAGGTAAGGATCAAAACGCTGTAGTTTGGCTAAAAGATTTCCAAATTATCAGTGGGTTCAATTTTAAAACAAGAGCACTAAGGCTTTTCATTACCAACGGGAGAAAACTCAACCTGAATCAACAATCCACCATGCGAGGATGGCTTCAACATACTAGTGAGGGGTTAACCCTATAATAAGTATGGAAGACTTACAATCAACTCACTAAGGATAAGGTAAGATTTACATCAACCGCTATGGTAATTGAAACCTATGGCTAATGTATGAAAGCATATTAACAATGGACAAAGCCACAAAAAAATTGAATGGGTGAAGTTAATTGATTATGATTATTCACAAAATATGGTCAAAGTATGATTAGGATTGATTCAAAGAAGTGTTATGAAATGAAGTTTGAAAAGTCAAGGACTTAGGGTCCAGGTTTCTAATTTGAAAAGATATGAAGATGTTTGCACAACAAGTCAAAAGTTTTGAAAGCAAAGTGTGAAAAGGTTTAGGACAAAGAGGGTGAAAGGATAGAGTGTAAAACTTCTCAGAAAGGTTCACCTCTTGAAATCATATAGGAGATGATTCAAGTGTGTCCTTAGGAATGAAGCGACAAAACAAGTAAGCAAAATAAAAACAAGGTGATACCGGATGCCATCAATGGACTTATACCAATCTCACAAACAAAAGCGGATACCGGATACCAATAAATGGGTTTACACCAATCTCCTAAAACAAAGCAATGATACCGGAAGCCAATAAATGGACTTACTCCAATCTCACAAAGCAAAAACCAAACATGGATGTCAGATGCCAATCTATCTGGACTTATACCAACCTCCAAAGGATGATCATAGGAGTACAAATGCCAACAACATGGTCTTACAATTGCATCCTCACAAAGCAAACACAAACAAGAAAATGGATGTCAGATGCCAATCTATCTGGGCTTACTCTAATCTCCAACAGATGATCATGGGAGTACAAATGCCAACGACATGGTCTTACAATTGCATCCTCACATACAACAAACAAACAAGCACCAAGCAATGGACATGAGTGGCCAAATGAAATGGTCTTACACTCTATCCCTTCCAAATCATAGGAACAATGGCCAATGGATGGACTTACAGTTGTCCTCAATGGGTAAATCAAAGATGGATCACAAAGATATGAAATGATGATGCAATAATGAACAATTAATGATGATAAATGCACAAAGGCAAACAAGCAAACATGTACAAATGAACCAAGCAATCAATCAAACAAAGTCATTTAGCACACACTATAACCAAGCAATTAGGCTCAAGCAAGGGTTAGACTTACAAGTCAACTGGAATGGGGTAAATGGTGCTCTTAACCTTGACATTGAGAGCCAAGGTGAAGCAGATGAAAGGATATGAGGGGTGTGCCTCATTGCTCTTATCCCTGGTCAGGGAGAGCATTGAATATCAGAAGGTGTGGGAGTTCAGAAAGTTGGAACTCTCTCCACAAGTTAATGACTCGATAGATCTTGGGCTTTTACTCACTATGCATCAACACATGTGGTGTGAGCAAGGTGAGTGACACACAGAATAATAGGAGATGGACTATACATCTCTTCTATCTACCAATTGCCTCATATGAGGTCTTTTCCTGCTTGGGGACAAAAATAAACAAGCACAAACATTGCCTCTTAAGGAGGACTTCAGACAGGTGCCTGGCTAAGTAACAAGCCAGGTCTTCCAGACTACATGGAGACAAGAGATTCTACCTCAATGCTAATGCTATCAAGCAAAGCAATAGCAAGTTCACAATGAACTATAGCAACTAAATGTACCTGTGGAAACATCAAACAAATTAGTATGCTATACAGACAAACAACCAACAGTTAATGCAATCAAACACATGTGCAAAGCACAAACTCAAATCAAATGAGCTAGCATCCTACAAAACAAACCAAGTTAGTCCATAATAATCAAAATAAACCAAACTCAATCAACTTGAATTGATCTCCTTAAAGCAATTGCTTCTTCAACCTGAAAATCAGACTCAAACATGAGAAGTAAACCCTTAGGCCAAAGCCTAGGGTCAAAGGAGGAGAAATATACCAAAACAGAACATGAAAGTTGACCAAATTCAAGATTAATAAAATAAGAACAAAGTCCAATTGGTCTCACATCAAAAGCATTCCCCAATTGCATTTCATAAGCAAATCATGTCAAACTAGGCAAGTTAAGCACTCAATGATGTAAACAGAATGAACACAAGCATATCAATACCAAAATGGCTCAATAAACTCCTAGAAAAATAATGCCTAAATAGAACACATTCAATGAGCAACACACCAAATTTCATGTCAGTTGGATAAGTGGAAGCATGTCAACTAAAATCCCTAAGTCAAAGCATGTTCAAGCAAGCTCATACAAGGCCCCAAATGGTGCATCAACTTCAAGCAAGCATAAAACAGGAACCAAACATGATAAGTGAATGAGATCAAAGCCATGGCAAACTTCAAGATGTCTATAATACACATGCCAAATTTCAAGTCCATCCAATAAACACCAAGGATTTCACAAATCATATGGGATCATGACTCACAAAAGGTTCACAATTGGTCAAACAGAGGGAAAATTCTCAAACAAATAGAAAATGCATTCAAACAATTTCAGGAAAAATCATAAGCAAACTTAACATCCATAAGTATCAACATGCAAAAATCCAGATCAATTCAAGTTCAATAGACATGGTAAATAAAATCAAGAACATGAACAAGAAATGGTGTGACATACATTGTCACACCTTCAAAAATCACATCATATCTCACAATCCAGAAAGGCAAAAATCACAAACCATATACCAAAATGACCAGGAGTGAGTCTAAAACACACATGTAAAATTTCAAGAATTTCCAATTAAGCATCATGATTTCATGAAAGAAATAGCAAGCATTGTGCAAGAAATGACATGTGAAAACAAACCCTAGGCATTTATTTTTTCTACACGTGCACAAATTTATTAAAAATCATCAAAAAAAAGTAGACATTGCAAGGATCATGGTGGAAAAAATTGCATGTGATTTGGATTTTTATTGAGAGAGTTATGATTTTTTTCATGTGATGAGAAATTAAAAATGATGAATGGAAGGCATATGGATATGTGAAGACAATTGAATAAAATGCCAAAAGCTAAAAAATGAAAGTGTCATGGGGCGGGATCGAACCGCGTGTGAATTCAAAAAGAGAAAACGCGCCATGAAGCAAAACGCGGTCGTTTAGACCGGAACCCTAGCGCATGCAGCATGCATGCATCGCGTGAATCCGCAGGAAACACACGCGAATCCGCAGGAAAAGGCGTAGCTACAGCGATGAAGGTTGCGGATAAATCCGCAGGAAAATTTCCAGAATGAAGAACAACATGAAGATCTTCATGATCTTCATGCACAATTTTCCAGCAAAAACGAAATGTTCCAGAAACGTGGATCGAGCATGGCATTTCAAAGATCCAACATTAGGCATGAACAAACAACAATTAACACATCCAAAAACACCAAATCAAGCGTGAATCGAATGGATCAAGGATCACTCATCAAATTTCAAATCAACCGTTCTCTCTCATTATAGCATGGTTTAACACAATTTAAAGTTCATGATAATCAGCAACAAAAGATCTATCAGATACACATGACAATTGGAAGAATTAGAGCAATCGAATTTCACCTTGATGAAGATGCAGATCTTGATTCTGTTGGATTCGAAGCTTCAATGGTGAAAACAGAACTTCTATGATCAATAGGAAGATGAATGGAAGCAAAACCTCAACTCAACAATGCCTGAATGCGCAGAAATCTTCAACTGCCATGTGAATCTTCAACTTTCAACAGTCAAGATCCAGCACGAATTCTCAATGATCTTCCTTCAATTCACACCAATACAGCCTGCAAATGATGATTAGAACAAGAACAAAGCAAAAGAATCAAGAATTTCGATGGAAGAAGTTGAAAAAAGTTTGAGCAAATTTGAGAGAATTTGAGAGATTTTCAGTTTGGATCTGAGATTGTGAAATGTTGATTTCGATTTTCTGTTATGATTAAGGTCTTATAGTACCTGTTAATCACACTAGCTAAACATGATTAGGCAAAATGAATTGGATTAGTGAAATTGGCATGTTAAAGGAATTTGGCAAAAATGCCCTTATGCATGTGTAACCAATGGAACAGTAAAATTCCACTTGCAGCAACTCCAAATTTCTATTTTAAGGCAATGGCAATTGATTTGGCATGAAAATTGTGCATACTTTTCAAAATGACCTTTTTTCCCACCAAAATTTAAATGAAGTCACTTGAAAAATGGACTTTTTTTATGATGATTTTTGATGAAATGTGATGATGGATTATGATAGAACATGTCAAATGGAGTTTGCTCAAAAAAGAATCACATGAATTGGCCTTTTGGTTCAAGAGTTATGCCTCCTTGAAGTTCAAAATTTCTTGACAATGATTTGATCATAATTTGCCAACCACATATGAGAAATGGATGTTCTTGGACATTTTGGAAAGGCAAGAGCAAGATCTTCAACTTTAATGTTGGACAAATTTTGATTTGAAGCTTGCTTGATGATGTAAATTTGAGGAGAAGACCTTTCCATTTTTGGCAGTTTGAAATTACAGGTCCTTACTATTTTTGGAAACTTTTTGTCTGACCTCCAATTCCTCAATGATGATGTTTGACATGTTATATGAGACTTGTATGGACATGAATAAGGTCTCTCAAACCATTTCCCATCATCAAATCTCTGATTTTATGCACAGTTGACCACAGTTGACTTTGCTAGGGTTTTGGTTGACTGAGCCATGCTTTGATGAATTTCAAACTTCTACCACTTGAGATCTTGATTCCAAATGGTATCACAACTCATATGAACTTCTTATGAATGATCATGGTGCCCAAATTCTTCAAGAATGGCCACCATCTATGGCTCAATGGCTGCATTTGACTGGTTTGACCTAATTGCTTCATCTGCAAGTAACAAGGTTAGATGACAATATTTTTGTACTTTTGGGTTAGTAAACAAATGAAAAGCAATGACATACAAATGCTAAACATGCTTGGTGATCAAGAACCACACTCATAGGATAACCCACCCACTAAGAGGGAAGCAAAGTGCACAATGATCCTTGAGGCAATGATGATATGATATGATGTCATGAGGGATCTTAGGAACAAAATTGGGGTCTTACACAAAGGATACAAAGGTGTCGCAAAATTTGAATCATCGGTACATTCCTCGGTCAATCCACAAAATAAGGAGACAAATGCTGGAGAAAAGGAAATGTTGTCGAATCTACGGTGAATTTTAAGTCAAAACCATATTGAATGGGAGACAACCGTACAGAGGATAAACGCAAATAGCTGCTTAAAAACCAGAAGGAAACTCTGACTGGGAGTGAGTCAGATGGCAACTAGTGCGGAAAACAAAGTTCTATTGTCATCACGCAAACTACTTGGGGAACCCTCCTCACTCTGCTGGAGATCAAAACTAGCTGGGTAATCACCGATTTTGTCGGGAACTTATGCACAAAACTTCGCTAGGGACAAACACACCGCAGGGGAACTAAATCGACCAACTCAGCTGGGGATAACTGAGGGTTAACTGATCGGGAACCATTAATGCTTCACACTTAGGACTTGCTATTTTTCGAAATGTTATTGATATTGATTTAAAATTCTTGCTTTTATATGTTTTAATAAAAACGATTTTGATTTAAAATTTTAATTTCAAAGATGATCATAAAAAAAATTAAACTATCTGGCTGAAACAAATGAGAGTGGAAACAATTAGATAAAAGCTCAACTTTATTCAATAGAATGGTAGTCTATAAATGACAAGACTCCATAGATCTTTACAAATTTGAAAATGGTAATTTACATGGAAAAGGGTTACATTGAATACAATTAACCATTAATCCTTCTACTAACTCTTGATATCCATTGTGGTTTTGGCCGCTATTGGGGACGATGAATTGAGGTCAACCCTTGTGCTCAACAAAGTTTCTCCAAGACTGGAAGATCAGCAGAATGATGTTACTTTCCCTAATCCCTGGTTTTTGCATAAGTTGCCCCAAGGTGGGGTACTCAACTTATCAGGAAAAATTCTTTCTATTTTATGTCTCTAACTTTTGCCTGAATCGCCCTTTCGGGTTTTCAATCCACCGAGACGCTCATTTTTGCCTAAGTCGCCCTTTCGTGTTTTCAACTTAGCGAGTTGTTCTTTTCTTCTTTTTAGGCGAAGTATTTCTTCACTACATCTGCGTTCACAGGACGAGTGAACTCTTCACCATCCATAGTTGTAAGAGTCAAATCACCGCCTGAAAAGGCTCTCTTAACAACATACGGGCCTTTATAATTAGAAGTCCGTTTTCCCCTAGAATCTGTTTAAAAGATAAAATCTTCTTGAGCACAAGGTCACCTTCTCTGAATACCCGAGGTCTGATCTTCTTATCAAAAGCTTTCTTCATCCTTTGCTGATATAACTGACCATGAAACATGGCCGTCAATCTCTTCTCTTCAATCAAATTCAACTGATCATGCCTAGTTTGACACCATTCAGTCTCATTCAACTTGGCTTCCATGAGCACACACAATGATGGAATCTCAACCTCTATGGGGAGCACTGTTTCCATACCAGATACAAGAGAGAAAGGGGTTGCCCATATTGAAGTGTGGATGGATGTATGATACCCATGCAAAGAATATGGGAGCATATCATGCCAATCCTTATACGTCACAACCATCTTTTGAATAATCTTCTGGATGTTTTTATTTGCAGCTTCAACAACCCCATTCATCTTAGGTCTGTAGGGAGAAGAATTATGATGTGCAATCTTGAAGTCTTTACAAATAGCTTCCACCATATTGTTATTCAAGTTTGATCCATTATCAGTAATGATCTTACTTGGCACACCATAACGGCATATAATTTGATTCTTGATAAATCTTACAACAACTTACTTGGTTATATTCGCATACGATGCCGCTTCAACCAATTTTGTGAAGTAGTCAATTGCCACCAAAATGAAACGATGTCCATTCGAAGCTTTGGGCTCAATCATGCCAATCCTATCAGTTCCCCACATGGAGAAGGGCCATGGGAAGGAAATGACGTTCAACAGTGTCGGAGGAACATGAATCTTATCTGCATAAATTTGATACTTGTGGTATTTCTTCACAAACTTGCAACACTCAGATTCCATTGTCAGCCAATAGTAACCTACTCGCAACATCAACAAGTCTGCTTCATGTCTATCCACGCATCTGAGCAGAACCATATCGAAATTTCTCTTATACTACACATCACCATTCAGGTAGAAGTTGCCGGCTAATCTTCTCAAAGTCTTCTTATCTTTCAAAGATGCTCTAGGAGGGTAAATCTGATTTTGGAGGAAACATTTGATGTTGTAAAACCATGGATTTTTCTCTTTGACCTCTTCAACAGCAAACACATGAGCTGGGCTATCGAGACGCATCACAGTCAAATTGGGAACCTCATTCCAATATTTCACCAGAATCATTGAAGCCAACGTTGCAAGAGCATCTGCCATCCGGTTTTCATCTCGAGGGATATGATGAAACTCAAGTTTTGTAAAGAAAGTTGAAATCCTCCTCGCATTGTCTCTATATGGTATCAAACCGGGTTGATTCGTCTCCCATTCACCTTTGATCTGATTCACAACCAAAGGCGAATCTCCAAAGACAACTAAATATTTGATTCTAAGATCAATGGCCTCTTAAAGCCCCATAATTCAAACTTCATATTCTGCCATATTTTTTGTACACTTGAAAGTCAATCTAGCTGTAAATGGAAAATGCGTGCCTTGAGGAGTAATAATCATTTCCCCAATGCCATTACCATACTGATTAACAACTCTATCAAATACCATGCCTCAACTGGAAACATGTTCTGGCCTTTCTTCAAGCAATGGTTCATCACAATCTTTCATTTTTAACTACAAGATCTCTTCATCAGGAAAATCATATTGTACTGACTGGTAATCTTCAATCGGTTGGTGAGCCAAATGGTCAGCCAAAATACAACCTTTGATTGCTTTTTGAGATCGGTATTCAATATCATACTCTGATAACAACATCTTCCAACGGGCAATCCTCCCAGTTAAAGTAGGCTTCTCAAATATATACTTGATTGGATCCATTTTGGATATCAACCAAGTGGTATGATTCAACATATACTGACGGAGACGCTTAGCAGCCCAAGCCAATGCGCAACAAGTTTTCTCAAGCATAGAATACCGAGTCTCATAGTCGGTGAACTTCTTACTGAGGTAGTAAATCGAAAATTATTTCTTTCCAGTCTCATCGTGCTGACCAAGAACACAACCCATACTATCTTCAAGCACAATCAAATACATGATCAACGGTCTTCCTTCAACAGGTGAAGACAAAATAGGAGGTTCAAGCAGATATTCTTTAATACTGTCAAAAGCTTTTTGGCAATGTTCGGTCCAATCACAAGAATGATCTTTCCGAAGAAGCTTGAATATAGGCGCACATGTGGAAGTCATATGTGAAATGAATCTAGAAATATAATTCAAGCGGCCAAGAAAACCTCTGACTTGCTTCTCAGTTTTGGGCGCATGCATCTCTTATATTGCTTTGACCTTGGCAGGATCAACCTCAATACCCTTCTCACTGACAATAAAACCCAACAACTTACCAGAATGAACACCAAAAGTACACTTATTGGCATTCAAACGGAGTTTTTACTTCCTCAAACGCTGGAAAAGCTTCAACAAATGCTCAACATGTTCCTCTTCATCAATAGATTTAGCAATCATGTCATCGACATAAACCTCAATCTCTTTATGCATCATATCATGAAAAAGAGTAGTCATTGCTCTTTGGCAAGTTGCACCAACATTCTTTAAACCGAAAGGCATCACTCTATAATAGAATTTTCCCCAGGGTGTAATGAATGTGGTCTTCTCCATATCTTCGGGTGCCATCTTGATCTGATTATATCCGGAAAATCCATCCATAAACGAAAAGACTTTAAATTTAGCAGTATTGTGTACCAACATATGAATGTGTGGCAGGGGGAAATCATCTTTTGGACTGGCTTTATTCAAATCTCTATAATCGACACACATGCGGACTTTTCCATATTTCTGCGGCACGGGCACAATATTGGCCACCCATTATGGATATTCAGCAGTCACAAGGAAACCGACATCAATCTTCTTTTGCACTTCTCCTTTGATCTTCACTGCCATATCATGATGCGTTCTTCTTAACTTCTGTTTGACTGGCGGGCATTCTGGCTTCAACGGAAATCTATGCTCCACAATCTCAAAATCCAAACCAGGCATGTCTTGATAGGACCAAGCAAACACATCTGAATACTCTCGTTGAAGATCAATCAACCCCTTCTTCGCATCTGGACACAGTCGAGACCCAATCTTGACTTCCTTCATATCATCCTAGGAACCCAAGTTGACTAATTCAATCTACTCTTCGAACGGATGAATGACTTTTTCATCATGCTCGAGAAGACGAGACAATTCATCACTCACTTCTTCATCACTTTCTCCCTCGGCTTCAAACACAGGGAACTCAAAATTTGGAGAAGGAGAAGTATCAATGTATTCAATGGGGTTAAGAACCAACCTGCATAATGATTTGATATTTTTATTTTAGAGAAGTGAAATTTGTGACAAAATATTATGCAGATGGACAATTATAATGTTTATTTATGTTTTTTGTGATTACCATTTTCAGAATAAAACAAAAAGTAAAAACAAAATATCATAGATGTGGATGAATAGAATTAATTTTATTGATGATCAAATTTGAAAATGCCTAACAATATTCACTTCCCCCTTAGGCATAGGAGAAGGATTTTTTAAAAACATATAAAAGAAGTTTTTAATCAAAAATTAAGTTTATAAGGCACAAGGGCCTAGAAAATAGTTTGAATGAGTTAGTTCTTTTTGGCTTTTGAAAATTTTAAGTCAAGTATAGTTATGTTTATTTACAAATTTGATTTAAGAAAAGTATTTTTAAAAATGCAATGGCATAAGGCCAAAGTTTAGAAAATAAGCACAAGCAAAGAAATTTTTTAAAAGGGGGGAGAGGTTTGAAATTAAAGAAATTGGGAGTAGATGAAGAGACTAATCCTAAGCACAAATTTAAAAGTTAAGAGTTGAAAAGATCTGACCGATGGGTAGTAATCCAATAGACAAGAATGTCATATAGAAACCCCACATTCCCTTGGATATTCGAATCAAGCAAAAAACAATGCATACAAAATTATCTTGAAGAGCAAGGCATCAAATAAAGATATCCCCGTCCAAGCTTTAGCCACTCCATGATCTCATTCAAATTTGCTCATGTAACAAATGAATTCCACAAGTCACAGGTTCAAAATAACAACTTCACAATGATCATGTAGCAGATGAACTCAAAGGAATCTTCAATGAAGTATCAGATGAAGTTTCAAATTGCAAGCACTTGGTTACATGAAAGTTGGCATTGGCCAAGTCCTTTTGCATAGGGATGTTGCCTAAATTCTAAGTCCAATTGTCCAAGATCAAACCAACAGTCCACAAAATAGTTTTTTAGGGTGTTTCTTATTATGAATATTACTGGCCAAAGACCACACAAGCAAACAAAATAAAAAAAAACAAGATATATCACCCAATATTGTCCAAGTGGACAAAGTGAAAAAGCCATTAATATAAACAATTAGAATGGTATGAATAATGGCAAATGAATAGAGCTTAAAAATTAAAGTGAATTAAAAGTAAATGGCTTGAAATTAAATGTTAGTTGTTAATGAGTTAGGAGTTAGTATTGTTTTTGCTTTTGCTTTTCAAGTCATTCTTTGGAGAACACTCATCCCACTTATCCATCTGTCCAGCTACATATATCTCCTCACAGCTCCAGCTCCATATAAACACTTCTCCCCCTTTTTAGTCAAAATTGACCAAAGGTGACCAATTAGACAAAATAAATGTCAATTAGCCTAGCAGAGAATGTCAGATCAGATGTTATAACATTAAAAATGTTAAAACATAATTGTTCAGGAGATACAAACCATCATTATACACAGCTGAGATAATGAACAAATCCAAGGAACTCATTAAGAGCCCAAAATATTACAAACAGGCATCATTGAGGACTGCCACATATTACACATTTTTCAAAATAAACAATAAAACTTCAGCCTTCAAACAGCATAGCAGCTTCCAAAACATCAATCTTCCTAGCACACCTCACAGACTTCTCCAGATCCTACCAGTCTTCAACACACAAGGGGGAACCATCAACCAGAGGAAGAAGTATCACCTTCACCTTCAGAGCCTTCAGAGCTTTCAGAGCTGCCACTAGATTGAGAATTTGATCTCTCACTTGAAGTATTGGCATCTGAGTCTTTGGTCTCACCAGCCTTCTCCACCTCTTCCTTCTCTAGGCCACTAATAAGAGTCTCCAAAGCCTCTCTTCTTGCTTTGGCAACCCTAATACCATTCTCCAGTTCTTTGTAGGTTTCCTTCAACTGATCAATTAAACTCCATTGAGATGCAGGTTCCTTTCTGGAAGATGTCATGACAACATCATTGACATGACTTCCTTCAAACAGCTTATAATGAATGGATAGTGGGGGCTTTCTTCTGCTTGGAATGTCATTTGTATTGAGTATGCCTGGTTGTTGACTCAAGATAATGCCACAAATAATGGATGGGAAGGCAATGGGCAGCTTCACAGCATTTGTGGAGGCATGTCTGATAATTTGGTCAAACATAAACTTTCCAAAATCATAGTTAATCCTGGTTCCAATTGCATGAATTATTCTTCTAAGACTAATGGAGATGGTAGAGATATGATTAGTAGGCACCCAATTAGCTGAACCAATCTTGTGCAAGATGGCATATTTGACAGTTAGCTTGCTAGCTGATAGGTGATTCCTACTAGGCCATTCCTTAACTTGGCCAGCTGTAATAATCCTACAGACCTCATTGTCTGTAGTCTCTAGATCCATTCCTCCATCAGTTCCTCTCCCTAGGAATTTGTTGATGATGGTTGGTGAGAATCTCACACACCTGCCTCTTACAAAGACTTTGCAAAATTCCTTGCTGCTCCTTTCAGAAATCTCCTCAGGGATATTTACAAAAAATTCTTTTACTAACCCCTCATAGCATTGGGGCAGAGCAACCACAGTCCTCATCAATCCACCATTCTTGATTAAATCCATGACTTCCTTTACTTCAACAGCCTCTTTTCCCAGCTCTCTCTCAATCGCTACCATCCTCTGAATGACAAACTTCCATTTTGCAGCATCGTCTTCTAAGTGAAAAGAGATGTTGTCTAAGTGTACATCTGTAGCTTTGCCTGGACACTTCTTAACAGCCTGCCTTTTTGCAGGTGGGATGTCTGGGACATCTTCTTCGACATCCTCATCAGAGTCAGAACTCTCACTTTCCTTCCTTTTCTTAACCTCAACCTTGCTCCATGATTTGGAGGGTCCTACACCAGCAATCTTCTTCCTAGTCCTGGATGTCATCATTTCAGCCACAACTTTTCCTTTCCTAGTCTTCAATTTCCTAGCAGCACTTGGTTTCACATGGTGAACCAAAGTGTCATCCTCTGCCTCTGAACTTTCTTCCTCCAAATCAATACTATCCTCAGTAGTATTAAGAGACATGCTAGCTGGTTTCTTGCTAGGTAAATTTTTCCCAAGAGAACATAATCCCTCAGCAGCTGCTTCCTTTTCTGTCTTAGACGAGTCATCATTTTTCTCAGCTTGGGTTTCAGGAGAGGGGTCCCTTCTAGACAGAGGGGTAAAAATATCCTTGACTCCATGTTCTTCATTCAGTATCCTAGTAACTAGGTTTCTTATGGTACGATTAGTAAAGTGCATGTCCTCTTTATTAGGAGATTTTTCAGGAATGTTACCTTGCTTAATTCCAGCCATGGAAGAGGGACCTGGGGCGTCACCTGGTATCATACACAGAGGAGTCACGTCCATCAAATCTTCATCTAGAAACTCCATGGAGGGATTTCTTGTATGATGACAGGGTTTTGAGCTAGATGATGATGGATGTTGAGACATGTTGTTGAACTTTTGAAGGAAATTTCTTTTCCCTAACAGAGGTTCTCTGAGTAGTTTGATGAAGATGAAAAGAGATGTGTTCAGGTAGAGTGTGCAAATGGCATAGATACTATTTCCAATACTAGGGAATGATTCATTATTAATGTGGCTCTTTCTTTTAGTTGGGCAGACAATATTTTTGTTACCTTTTCCACTCCATATTAATTGCCATATTTTCTTAAGAATCCAAGTCCCTAATTTTCCTCTTACATATTCAAATTGATTATCAATCAAATCCCTTGTAAACGTGTCAGCCGATTGCATTTCATGCTTTAGACTTATGAATTTATCTTTTACATATTTTCTTACAGAGTGTTGACAACACACAAAGTACTTAGTCCAACTGTGCTGATTATGATATTTGGACATTATTGCAATATTCAGGTTGTCATAATACAATGTCATGACATCGTGTGTGACATTGTATGCAATTATTAGTAGTTCCATCCAACTTAGTTGAGAACAGTTGCTTTCTTCTGATATATTTTCATCTTCAACCCCATTTTTATCTTTCAAATGTGTAGGAGCAAGAGTCCTTTTACTCCCCATCTCAATCTTCTCCACATTGTTCTTGGTACTTTTCTTCTGAGATAGACACACAGTCTTTTATGGTCCAGTTCCAATAAGGCTCTTTCCAATTTCAGACTGCATATAACTAGTTACATGTCCACCTATTTGATCTAACCTCTCAGTTGTTTGGGCCATCATGACATTTTCTCCTTTGGAAGTGAGGTTAAGTCTGAGCTTCTAGTGTGACATCTTTGTCTGACATTTCCCACAGACTTGTCTTTCACTATTCTTGAGGGTTCTTCTAGCAGCTATACTTATCTTCATCTCATCCTCTTTGACATAGGAACACTTTGAGGAATAACCCATTTGAGAGCTCCATATGTAACAGTTGTCTTTAGGCCTGATTCCTTTCATAATCACTTTATTATCTTTGTCAAAAAATAGAAATTCAGTTTTGGTGAAGTTAACATTCAGACCTTGATCACATAGTTGACTGATGCTTATTAGATTTGCAATCAAGCCCTTAACAAGTAGAACCTTGTCAAGTTTAGGAACTCCAAGACAATCAAGCTTACCTGTTCCCTTGATTTCACCTTTTGCTCCATCTCCAAAGGTTACATGGTTTTTGGTATGATGATGCAGGTCAGTTAGCAGGTGTTGGTTTCCAGTCATGTGTCTGGAGTAACCACTATCAAAATACCACTCTTCTTTGGCTGAGATTCTAAGGGGGATGTGAACTATTAGACTTGTAACATTAGTCTTAGGAACCCATTGCTTCTTGATGATAGGACTGTGCTGTTTGGGTCTGGGTTGATAGTGATTCCGATGATGAACAGGGCTAAGATAACCATACAGCTCATAGCAGAAAGGCCTCAGATGACCATATTTCCCACAATAATGGCATCTCCATCTTTGGTGTTTTCCCTTCTGCTGTTTTCTCCTCTGGTGTTGTGACATATGATGTGACATCACAGGTTTTCTTTTATTATGGATGCACTTAGGTTTGGCTTGAGGATTGGCACCAGTGTAACTGCTCTCAGGCTTTGAGTCATTGTACCCAATACCAGATTTGTCTCCTGTCATTTGTCCAGTTTGGAGAATCTTGTCTAAGGAGTCAGATCCATTGCTCAACATTCTTACATACTTGGTCATCTCTTCTAGTTTAGAATTTAGGAACATGGCTTCAGTTTTCAACTTAGAGATGGTTTTCACATGGTATGCCTTCTCACTCTCCAGTTGTGCTATCTTCTGACTATCAGCTTGTTGATTTTCATCTAGCTTGGCCTTCAGAACCACTGCTTCTGTTTGTAATTTGGACATGGTTTCCAAGTATTCTACCTTCTCATTCTCAAGTTGAGTTATTTCCTTCTTCTGGCTTTCAACCTGTTTGCACAACTCTGCACTTTTGTGACACAATTTCCTATAGGTAGAGGCCAATTCTTCAAAGGTTACTTCATCATCACTTGAGTCTTCATCAGATCCCCATCTTCCTGTTAAAGCAGTCACAAGATTTGCAGCTTCCTCTGTTTCACTCTCATTAGACCAAGTGGCAGCAAGACTCATCTTCTGCTTCTTGAGGTAGGTTCCACATTCAGTCCTTATGTGTCCATACCCATTACATTCATAGCATTGTACCTATTTTCCTTCTTTGGGCTTCTCTTCTGATCTTTCTCTTCTTCCAGCATTGTTGGATTTACTGATGTCAGATGAGATGATCTTGACATTTGCCTTAGATCTTACATCCATATTTTTCAACAGTTTATTGAACTGTCTTCCCAGCATTGCTACTTCATTGACCAAATCTTCATCAACCTCCTAACTCTTTTCCTCTTCTGTTTTTGACATAAAGCCATGCTCTTGGTTTTGTTTTCAAAACCATCATTTAATCCCATCTCAAATGTTTGGAGGGAACCAATTAGCTCATCAACCCTCATGTTGGAAATGTCTTGAGACTCTTCTATGGCAGTCACCTTCATAGCAAATCTCTTACGGAGTGACCTGAGTATTTTTCTTACCAGTTTTTCATCTATCATCTTCTCTCCTAGGGCTCCTGAGGCATTAGCAATTTCAAGGATACTCATGTGAAATTCATGAATGTTTTCATCTTCTTTCATCCTTAAATTTTCAAACTTGGAGGTGAGCAGCTGAAGTCTAGACATCTTTACCCTAGAGGTACCTTCATGAGTGGTCTTGAGAATGTCCTAAGCATCTTTGGCCACTTCACAGTTGTTTACCAACCTGAAAATATTCTTGTCTACCCCATTGAATATTGCATTCAATGCTTTAGAATTTCCAAGGGCTAGATCATCCTCCTCCTTGGACCATTGTTCTTCAGGCTTCTTGTCAGTTGTGGCTGCTCCTTCCTTAGTAATTACTGGATGAACCCATCATGTTAACACAGCCTTCCAAGCCTTATTATCCAGAGATTTTAAGAAGGCTACCTTTCGAGGTTTTCAATAGTCATAGTTGGATCCATCCAAAATTGGTGGCATGTGAACAGATCCTCCATCTCTCTCCATTGTACCAGAAAGTATTGCCCCTAGATCTCATCCAGAACCAGAGCAGGATGCCTGCTCTGATACCAATTGAAATTCTGGTATCAGATATGAGATGTCGAAGGTAATGTCACGACACTAATATATGAGTAATGCAAACAGAATAAAGATAGAGAATAGTAATGCACGATACACAAGCAATTGTTAACCCAGTTCGGTCCAACTCACCTACATTTGGGGGCTACCAAGCCAAGAAGGAAATTCACTAAAATAGAATCAGTTCAAAGACTCTCCGTACACTTCAACAAGTTACAGTCTTTCTCACCTAATCTCTACTTGTGCAATTTCTACCTAAGCACTCTTAGATATGAGAACCCATTCACTTCCCTACAATCACACCTGTGATCTTAAACAACAATCCCTTGAGAAAAGAAAACACTTTTCAATAACACACTCTTGATTTTACTTCACAGTTTCAATCAAGAAGACACACTCTTGA
Source organism: Lathyrus oleraceus (assembly GCF_024323335.1). Taxonomy (NCBI): domain Eukaryota; kingdom Viridiplantae; phylum Streptophyta; class Magnoliopsida; order Fabales; family Fabaceae; genus Lathyrus; species Lathyrus oleraceus. The sequence continues at coordinate 179,975,262 of NC_066582.1, forward strand.
TCTTGCTTCACAACTTTGATCAAGAAGACACACACTTGATCTTACTTCACAGCTTTGATCAAGTAGACACACACTCTTGCTTAACAGCTTTAGAGTGACAAATTACAACCACAAATCAGTCCAATTTAATCATCAAAAGATGACTTGAATGGCTTACTAGTCTCACGACTAAACAGACACAAACCCTAGCTCTCTCTCTATATTTCGCTCAGTATTGGTTGTGTTGTAAAACATGTTTTCTAAGTCCCTTTTTATAGAAGCTTTCAGCTGGGCTTGGACATCTTGAAAACCCTAAATCTATTTTCCAATCAAATCTTCTTATGACAGCTGGTTAGATCTCTTTGGAAAATAAGTAAATCAGGTTGTAATCAATGATTGAATGCGCCTGCAAATCAGATCTTCAATCATACAAAGATTGCCATTAATTGTGCAATCACAAAACACCAGACATTCACACTGAATGTTCTGTGTACAGGATATCATGACATCGGGTCTGACATCCTGGAAAAATCCTGCATAATTCCATAATTCCTTTTATAACTTCCAGCAGGTACAACCATATCAGATGCCATGACCATGTGTATGACATACTGAAACAATCCTGCATGAACATGTCTTTCATTTAAACTCCAGCAGGTACACACATATCAGATGCCATGTCATTATGACATTCTGAACAATCCTGCATGATTATGTTCCTTAAGCTCCAGCAGGTACATAGGATATCTCATGTTAAGACATCACACATAACATCTTGTGAACACTCTTTGTTTTACCAAAATTGCTGCCAACACTTAGAATCAACAAAAATAAAATGAAATAAAATGAAAATCAGAAAATCAAAAAAACGTGGACCACTTGATCTCCCTCATTAATTGAGGTGGCAGATCCAGTGGATGGAAACATGCGTTTCATGGTGGAACTTAGTCAGCGCACCACACGCGTGGTAATCACAACCAACGCCTAAGATTAAAACATTTTAAATGAGATCAATGGCTCAGAACCTGTCCAGCACACCACCAGCGCTGGACCTCCGGTCACCTTCTCAGGCAAGGTCCACCAGACTGGTTCACTCATCATCAAGAAAATTAAAATAGAGGACATGATTTGAAAGAAAAAATGGCGTAGGGCCCGGATCTGACCTCAATTTTAACTAACTCCACACATATAGAAATATATGAGGAGTTGAATTTTGAGTTGTGTCAATTGAGTTGTATCGACTTGACCTCAAAGCAACTCAATCTTCTTGCCTACATTGGTAGGACTTCAGACATTGGTAGGGCATATATTTATATCATTTGGGATTGATAATTGCACACTTGAAAGATTACTAAATTTGGACATGGTGATGCACAAGCTTGCATGAGTGTGTACAGGCCCATGAAGCAATCCAATTTGATCCATGTACAACTGTTCTGAAGTTTAAATGAGGCTTGGATGTCAAGGCAATGTGAAATGGGATTTTGAGCATTTGATTTCTTCCAATGATACAACCCTGTTTGGAAATTGCTTGAAATTGGCTTCTTTGGAAATCTTAGTTATACGGGAACAACTTTGATGTTGGACACTTTTTCATTTGGAACTTGGATCATGGTGAATTTTGAGGTGGAAGTTTAGAAATTTCAACATGTTGAAATTTTTTCTAAGTGATAAGCCATATATCTCAATATTCCACCTTGCTTAACTTTTTAAGTGAGATTCAAATGAGAAAAGTGTCTTCATCAAAGTTGTAGCTCTTTCAAAGACCTTTAAAAGGGTCACCAATTTCATGTCACTTGGATTTAAAATGATAGATTTATGCATTTTTGAAGTTGAGGAAAATCACTTGTTCAATGGTATAAGGCAAAAAAGACCTATAATGTATCCTCATATCACATGCTCATAAAAGTTAAATTAGATCCCACTCCAAACATAAAAGTTGAAGTAGAGATCTTTAATTTGATATTGCAACTTAGAAGTCTTTCATCTTATAAAAATTGAGCAAGTTATGGCCTTGGGAAGTTGACTTTTAAATTAGGGTTTAGACAAAATGACCTATAATGTTTCAACATAGAAAATGATTTTCCAAGAAAAACTAGATCTAGGTCCAAACATGAAAGTTGTATGGAATGTAATTTAGAGTAACATTTCTCTTGGAATCATTTTCATATGGTGAAAATTGTAGGAGATAGGGTCTAGGGAGACCCAGTTTTGATTAGATGAATTCATCTAGCCAACCACCATCAACCAACTTTCTAGCCTCAAATTCTCTTGTCTTTCCAGGCTCATGGTAGATCATATATTCATAAGATGATGAATTTTGAAGTATCCCTTGAGAAAGTTGATCAATTGGTGAGATAGCTTGTTGGAGAAGTTACTTAAGATACCCAGTCAAACAAGGGTTTTCTAAGGCAAATCACCTCCAAATTATTGAAGTATGCTTGACCAATATAACATGTAGAGGTCATTGGGACTCATATATGATTCTTTGAGACATTGTGGATAATTCCTTGATTGTGCTCTTAGCCATGAGGGTCTTAAACTGTAGGTGTGAACTTGATAGATCAATGGTGATCATGCCCTACCTACAAAAGAGTTAGGCAAATACAAAGACATATTTTTGTAAGTAAAATGAAAATATACAAGTATGATACAATCACGTGGTGCTTTGTAATCTCTCCCAAAATAAACCCAATGAACAAGGGGTAAGAAGGATGCCAAGGTATGATCCTAATGCCAATGCATATGATGAAATTGCATGAGGGATCTTAGGGTAAAAATTGGGGTCTTAAATACCCTACTAGGGAATAGTGGACAATAATGGATGAATGCTAAAAATGCTGTTGAGGATGAAAGAGAAATTGCGCCTACTGCTCGAGGAGTACCAATGCTGCTCCACACTTAGGACTTACTGCTTTTGACCCACTAATGATATTTCTATTAAATGAAATTGATTGCTTAAAATTCATGCTTTTATATGTTTAAGAAAAATAGTTTTGATTTAAAATTTAAATTTCTAAAATGATCATAATAAAATTTAAAACCATTTGCTGAAATAAACAAGAGTAGAACAATTGGATAAAAGTTCAACTTTATTTAATGGAATGGTAGCCTGTAAATGACAAGAATCCATAGATTTTTACAAAGTTGAAAATGGTAATTTACATGGAAAAGAGTCACATTGAATACAAATGATCACTAATCCTTCCACCAACTCTTGATGTCCACTGTGCTTTTGGCCGTTATTGGGGATGATGAACCAGTGTCGACCGTGTGCTCAACAAAACCTTCAAAATATGAAGATCAGAAGGATGCAGTTACTTGCCATAATCCTTAATTTTTGCATAAATTGCCCCAAGGCGGGGTGTTCAATTTATCGGGATAATCTTCTATTTTTATGTCTCTAACTTTTTCCTGGATCGCCCTTTCGGGTTTCAATCCACCGAGACGCTCATTTTTTGCCTAAGCCGCCCTTTTAGGTTTTCAACTTAGTGAGCTGTTATTTTCTTTTTAGGAAAAGTATTTCTTGACTGCATCTGCGTTCACAGGATGAGTAAACTCTTCACCATTCATAGTTGTAAGAATCAAAGCACCGCCTGAAAAGGCTCTCTTAACAACATATGGGTCTTCATAATTAGGAGTCCATTTGCCCCTAGAGTCTGATTTGAATGATAAGGCTTCTCTGAATAAGCGAGGTCTGACGTTCTTATCAAAAGCTTTCTTCATCCTCTGTTGATATAACTGACCATGACACATGGCAGTCAATCTCTTCTCTTCGATTAAATTCAACTAATCATACTTGGTTTGACACCACTCAACCTCAGTCAACTTGGCTTCCATGAGCACACGCAATGAAGGAATCTCAACCTCTATGGGGAGCACTGCTTCCATACCATATACAAGAGAGAAAAGGGTTTCCCCTGTTGAAGTATGAATGGATGTACGATAACCGTGCAAAGCAAATGGGAGCGTCTCATGCCAATCCTTATTTGTTACAACCATCTCTTGAATAATATTCTTAATGTTCATGTTTTCAACTTCAACAGCCTCATTCATCTTAGGTCTGTAGGGAGAAGAATTATGATGTTCAATCTTGAAGTCTTTGCAAAAAGCTTCCATCATATTATTATTCAAGTTCAATCCATTATCAGTAATGATCTTGCTTGGCACACCATAACGACATATAATCTGATTCTGGATAAACCTTACAATAACTTGCTTGGTTATATTTGCATATGATACCGCTTCAACCCATTTTGTGAAGTAGTCGATTGCCACCAAAATGAAATGATGTCCATTTGAAGCGTTGGGCTCAATGATGCCAATCATATAAATTCCTCACATGGAGAAGGGCCATGGGGAGGAAATGACGTTCAACAATGTCGGAGGAACATGAATCCTATCTCCATATATTTGAAACTTGTGGCACTTCTTCACAAACTTGCAATAGTCAGATTCCATTGTCAACCAATAGTAACGTGCTCGCAACATCTTATTTGCCATTAACAGGTCTGCTTCGTGTCTATCCACGCATCTGAGTAACACCATATCGAAGTTTCTCTTGTACAATACATCACCATTCAGGTAGACATTGCCGACTAATCTCCTTGAAGTCTTCTTGTTTTTCAAAGATGGCCCAGACGGGAAAATTTGACTTTGGAGGAAGCACTTGATGTCATAAAACCACGGCTTCTCGTCTTCGATCTTTTCAACAGCAAACACATGAGCTGGCCTATCAAGACGCCTCACGTTCAAATTGGGAACATGATTCCAATACTTTACTATAATCATTGATGCCAACATTGCGAGAGCATCTGCCATCCGGTTTTTGTCTCGAGGGATATGATGAAACTCAACCTTTGTAAAGAAAGTTGAAATCCTCCTCGCATAGTCTCTATATGGTATTAAACTGGGTTGATTCATCTCCCATTCACCTTTGATTTGATTCACAACCAAAGCTGAATCTCCAAAGACATCTAAATGTTAGATTCTAAGATCAATGGCCTCTTCGAGCCCCATAATGCAAGCTTCATATTCTGCCATCTAGCTGTAAATGGAAAGGGCGGGCCTTGAGGAGTAATAATCACTGCCCCAATGCCATTACCATATTGATTAAAAGCTCCATCAAATACCATGCCTCAACGGGAACCAGGTTTTGGCCCTTCTTCAAGCAATGGTTCATCACAATCTTTCGTTTTCAAGTATAAAATCTCTTCATCAGGAAAGTCATACTGTACTGACTGGTAATCTTCAATCGGTTGGTGAGCCAAATGGTCAGCTAGCATACTACCTTTAATTGCTTTCTGAGATCGGTATTCAATATCATACTCTGATGACAACATCTGCCAACGGGAAATCCTCCCAGTTAGAGTAGGCCTCTCAAAAATGTACTTGATTGGATCCATTTTGGATATCAACCAAGTGGTATGACTCAATATGTACTGACGCAGACGCTTAGCAGCCCAAGCCAATGCGCAACAAGTCTTCTCAAGCATAGAATACCGAGTGTGACAATCGGTGAACTTCTTATTGAGGTAGTGAATTGCAAATTCTTTCTTTCCAGTCTCAACTTGCTGATCCAGAACACAACCCGTACACTCTGCGAGCACAGTCAAATATATGATCAATGGTCTTCCTTCAACAGGCGGAGACAAAATCGGAGGTTCAAGCAGATATTCTTTGATACTGTCAAAAGCTTTCTGGAAGTCTTCAGTCCAATCACAAGTCTAATCATTCCAAAGAAGCTTGAATATAGGTGCACATGTGGCAGTCATGTGTGAAATGAATCTTGAGATATAATTCAAGCAGGCGAGAAAACCTCTGACTTGGTTCTCAGTCTTGGGTGCAGGGGGAAATCATATTTCGGACTAGCTTTGACTTTAGCAGTATTGTCTACCAACATATCAATGTGTGGCAGGGGGAAATCATCTTTCGGACTGGCTTTATTCAAATCTCTATAATCAACACACATGCGGACTTTTCCATCTTTCTTCTGAACAGGCACAATATTGGCCACTCATTACGGATACTCAACGGTCACAAGGAAACCTGCATCAATCTGCTTCTGCATTTTTTCTTGCCATATCAGGATGCGTTCTTCTCAAATTCTGCTTGATTGGCGGGCACTCTGGCTTCAACGACAATCTATGCTCCATAATATCAAAATCCAGACCAGGCATATCTTGAAAGGACCAAGCAAACACATCTGAATATTCTCGGAGAAGATCAATCAACCCCTTCTTAATGTCTGGACAAAGTCGAGATCCAATCTTGACTTCCTTCACATCATCCTCGGAACCCAAGTTGACTAAGTCAATCTGCTCTTCGAATGGCTGAATGGTTTTTCCTTCATGCTCAAGAAAACGAGACAATTCATCACTCACTTCTTCATCACTTTCCTCCTCAGCCTCAAACCCAGGGAATTCAAAATTTGGAGAAGGAGAAGGATCATTGTATTCAATGGGGTTAGAAACCAACCTGCATAATGATTTAATATTCTGATTTTAGAGAAATGAATTTGTGACCAAATATTATGCAGATAGACAATTATACTTTTTATTTATGTTTTTTGTGATTACCATTTTCAGAATAAAGCAAAAAGTAAAAACAAACATCATAGATGTGGATGAGTATAATTAATTTTATTGATGATCAAATTTGAAATGCCCAACAATGTTCACTTCCCCCTAAGGCATAGGAGAAGGATTTTTAAAACAAATAAAAGCAATTACTTAGATCGATGCATAATAACCGGAATATCCACAATAGTCCAATTGTTGAGAGCCTTTCAATGCATCACAAAATTGGTGCAGTCTTCCTCTTCGTCATCCTCTAGCACAACAGCTAAGTGTTGTTCATTGCCTCAAATGAACCCTCCGCTACGAAAGCTAAGTTGTATATCCTCTGATCTAGAAGTTGATGAACTTTGCTGAAAACCCAGGCTGGTTCTATTCTTGTTATCGGAGACCTCTACCACTCGCCCCCACTAATCAACAATGCCCTCTTCAACAATCTTCCTTGCATCTTTTAATGAGGACATAGGTGCCCTAATTCTCTTTTCAACAACAATAGATAAGGCTTGGAAGGGAGTTCCAACCTCATCCTCAGCTTCAATGTAATAGAAAGATGACAGGTGGCTAACCAACAACTACTTTTCCTTGCCAACAATGACCAATTTTCCGTTCTTAACAAATTTGAGTTTTCTAATGCAATGTGGAGGTAACAACTCCCGCCTCGTGAATCAATGGCCTTCCCAACAGACAACTGTAGGCCGGGTAGATATCCATTACTTGGAAAGTAATTTGGAAATCACTCGGTCCTATCTTCACTGGAAGGTCAACTTCTCTTATCACTGTTTTGCGTGAACCGTCAAAAGCTTTGACGATTACACCACTATACCTCATAGGCGCTCCTTGATATGACAACTTTGATAATATTGACTTCGGCAACATATTTAACGATGATCTGGTGTCAACTAGCACATTGGATAAAGCGTCATCTTTGCAATTCATGCAGATATGCAACGCCAAATTATGATTCCTACCCTCCTTAGGGAGTTCTTCATCACAAAACCTGAGATTATTGCAGGAAATGATGTTGGCCACAATTTGATCAAACTGATCCACCGTAACATCATGTTCCACGAACGCTTGCTCTAGAACTCTTTGCAGTGCTTCTCTATGTGCTTCTGAGTTCATAAGCAGAGACAATACTGAAAATTTTGAGGGGGTTTGGAGAAGTTGCTGCACCATATTAAACTCACTTTTCTTTATGAACCGAAGTACCTCATCATCATCATTAGTCTTCAAATTGCTGGATTCACCAGACTGACGCTTTGAAGCACCAACTGGATCTGCTGCAGGCACTTCCACTTTCTTACTGACTATTGAATCTTCCATATCTTTTGGGATCACCGACCCAAACAATCGACCACTGCGGGTCACTTTAGTAACACCAGCAATGCTCATGCCAGAATTAGTCGTAGGTAATGGAACCTCTTGACCATCCTTTACCATATTTGCATTATAGTGATAAGGAACAACCTTATCGGATGCGTATGGGCTTGGAACCGCCAATCGTATAACTAACAGCGATACTGATCTTTGGTTGATGTTGTTACTGTTGCTGCTATCATATTGGATTACCACCCTCTATGGGTTCTTAAACACGGGAACAATCACATTCACATCGTCATCTACATGACGGGATTGAACAATCTGGATCATACCTACATCTATCAATCGTTGGATGTCTCTCTTCACAATTTCACAGCCTCTTGGATTAACACTACAGATAGCACAACCATCATGGTCATGCTCACAATCGCTTACCAAGCAAATGTCCTTATGCATCGTCACCAAGGATATTCGAGTAAAACAGACATCAAACACTTTGAACTCCCCAAGGCTGCCATCTACCATATTGACAGATGAATTTCCATGAGCGGGCAGTGGGTTAGCTTTCACGTTGGGTGCACGGTCTTCAAAGGACACCATTCCACTCTTCACTAGCTTCTGGACTTCATATTTTAGTGGATAGCAGTTCTCAATGTCATGTCTGAGTGCTCCTTGATGAAAAGCATAACGGAGGTCAGGCTTGTACGACCATGGAAGTGGTTCAGGAATTTGTGGCGGATTTCTCGGTTGTAACAAGTTCTTGAGAATCAGTGATGCATAGAGCTCTGCATATGTCATAGGAATCGAATAAAAAGAGACCTTCTTCCTCTTGAAAGTTTGTAGTTGATGATTGTTGGTATTGTTGTTGTAGGTGTTTGTTCATTGTTGTGGTTGTTGTTGTTGGCGTTGTTGTTGTTAAACTGGTGCTGATTGACTAGCTGAAAAAACAGGAATTACAAAAGATACTTGATGATGATGTTAATGGTATGGTTGACTTCTTCTATTTGGAGGCCTCCTCTGCCTTCCACTAGAAATTATGTTGGCTTCATTGTCCTTCTTCTTACTAAAACTTCTGCCATATCTTTTGCTGGACGATACCTCCTCCTTTGACAACCGTCCTTCTCAGACACCTTCTTCTAGCCTCATCCCCATGTTTACCATTTCGGTAAAATCAATGGGGACATTGGCGATCATCTTCTCATAGTAAAATGAGCTAAGGGTCTTCAGAAAAATCATGGTCATCTCCTTTTCCTCTAAAGGAGGGTTGATCTGAGCAGCGAGTTCTCTCCACCTCTGGGCATACTCCTTAAATGTTTCCTTGTCCTTCTGAGATAGTGATCTCAACTGATCTCATCCGGAAGCCATGTCAACGTTGTACTTGTACTGCTTTACAAATGCTTCACCCAAATCGTTGAAAGTGCGGATGCTCGCACTATCCAACCCCATATACCATCTTAGCGCAGCGCCAGTCAGACTGTCTTGGAAGTAATGGATTAACAGCTTATCGTTGTCTGTTTAGGTAGACATCACGCGGGCATACATCACCAAATGACTGAGCGAACATGTGTTCCCTTTGTATTTTTAAAAGTCAGGGACTTTGAACTTCACCGGAATCTTCACATTCGGCACCATACATAATTCAACAACACTCTTCCCAAAAAGGTCTTTTCCTCTCAACGTTTTCAACTCCTTGCTGTCGCAACGCGAAAAACAATAGGCGAGAAAAGACACAGAACAAACAGAGCCGCCACCGTGCGTTATTTATCCCAAAGGAGGGAAAGGAAACGCTCGAAGTAAACCTGGAAAGGAATGGTCTTACGACCGGAGATTACAAGGTACGAGAGTCGGTTACGCAAGGGGAAGGTATTAGCACCCCTCACGTCCGTCGTACTCGACGGGATCCACGCTCAAAAGAATAGAATAAGGTTGCTGATAAACTGCTCAAAGAATGCACACACACTGGAATAAAACACAGATGAAGGAAAACGGAGAAAGCGGACTCGGCAGGATGTCGCATCCTGGGCCTACGTAGTTTGTCAGAAACAAACATCAGAGTCAACGTAGTTCGGGGAAATGGGGAAACGAGCTCGCTAGGATATTGCATCCTATGCCTACTTATCTCATCTGGAATGAGAATCAGAGCTACCGTAGTTCGGCTAACGCACGCCGAAACAAAACACACGCAAAGACGCTGAGACGTCAAAAGAAACTCGCAAATGGAAACAGACTGCCAATGGCTGGTCTTACGTCCGACTCCAAACAACAAACACAAACAGGGAAACGGAATGCCAATGGCTAGTCTTACATCCGACTCCAAACAAATAAACAATCGCTAACCAGCGAACACCAAAGGTAGAAAGCAAATTGACAAACTAAAAGGGAGTCTTGAACTCGAGCCTAGAAGTTGTCAAGCAAAACACACACAAAAAGAAAAAAGGATGCCCGGAGAGATCTCGCACGATCTCCTGCCTACGTACCTCATCTGGTATGAGGATCAGGGCGACGTAGTTCCCCTTAACAGGGGAGAAACTTTCTCCTAACCAGAGACCAAGGGAATAACGGACTAAAAGGGAGACTGACTCGAGCCTAATAGTCATCATGCAAATTATAACCCTAGGTTGAGGTCTCTAACAAGAGTTTGACTCACACAGGCATTGAGTCAACACAAGTCTATCTCTACGTACGTTCAACTTCCTCGAAAGTTGATCATACGACTCCTACAGAAAGGAGATGAGAAGCAAAAGCAGATAAACATCAAAAGCAATCATCACACTCTATATGCAAACAAGCGGCTCATACAAGGCTGGGCTTTAGTCAAGGGGTCATATCAACCTCGACAGACAAGCCAACACTGGAAGGGGTGTGCAGAAGCTCTTAACCACTGACATTAACCGTCAAGGTGAGCAAATGAAAGATAATGAGGATAAGACCTCATAGCTCTTAATCCTAGCCTCGGTGAGCTTGAATCAAATGAAAGCGTGGGGGTCCAGAATGAGGGACCCTATTCCACTTGACTCACTCTGTACAAGATCTGGGGGACGTGTCCAAGAGCATCAGCACGTAGTGCGAGCTTAATGGACGACTCAACAATTAACAGGGGACTGGCTACTAGTCCCTTCTATTTGTCAATTGCCTCTTCACTTAGGAGGACTTTAACAAGTAACAGCACATATGTAAACAAACACAGTCATTGCCTCTTAAGGAGGACTTCAGCCAAACGCCTGCCAAAAAAGCGACAGGGCTTCCAGACTAAATGGAGTTAGAGAGGTTACCTAAGTTGTACACCAACCACAAGCAAAGCAAAGCTCAAGCAATGAGCTAAAAGCGACTAAAGTACCTGTAAGAAAATCAAACAAGTCAATATTCACATTCAGACAAATCCAACAAACAGTCAACAGTGTTACAACCAATATGCACGCAAGGCAAGTCAACAACACAACAACTCAAGTGAGTTCATCACCAATGATCTTGTAGGTGTTTAATTGGCTGCATTATATGGTAAAACACTAGCTGGATTCTAATGTCTTGACTGATGTCATGACATGGGGTGTATGTGTGACTGCATTGTAGGTTAGAATATCTAACTGTACTCTGATGTTTTGACTGATGTCATGACACACTTGAGTAGTTACTGCAGGATTAGCTAATACAGGATTTATTGAATGTCAAACTGGATGTTGTGACATTCATCCCTGTCAGCAGATACTGAGGAATAGAACAGTTGGTGTTCTGTTAGAGCTCAGTATTCATTTGCAGTCTGGTTATCAAGGAAATACCAGACCTGGCATAAGGCCTACTATATGAATGTCAAACTGGATGTTATGACATTCATCATGGACAGTATATACTGAATAATAGACAGAGTGGTGTTCTGCTACACTTCAGTATGTTTCTTAGTTTGTTCTTCAAGAGGATAACAGAACTAACTTAAGGCCAAATGTGTAAATGTCAAATTGGATACTTTGACATTTATTAATGTAAGTTGTTACTGTAGAATGGCCATTTTGGTCATGTACAGGTCAGCAAAATTGTACAGTCTGTTTTCTGGAAAAACAGACTTAGCATATGATCCTTGATGTCAAGCTGAATGTCGTGACATTCATTCCTGACAGCATATGCTATATTGTAGGTTGTTCAGTTTTCTGTTTCAGCTTTTTCTCAGGCTATTCTTCAGGGATTCAACAGCTGAGAGAAAATCCAGGAAATCAACAACCAAGCTACATTTAATGAACCTAACAAATAGCCTATTTGTTAGTAACCTAGATGTGGAATTTAGGGGAACTCGCGTGACCTTAAATTCAGGAGAATACAAGTGCAAAGGCCCAAGTACTGCAATATAAAAGGAAGTCGTTCCTTCATTCAGAACTGGGGATTTTGAGGCGTGAAGATTTAGTGTGTCCATCATACTTCACTGCTGTATTTGTGTGAGTCTTGTATTAGACATATCTTGTAAGCCAAGTCATTATCAAGTAGATGATTTTTGTGGCATAGGGTGTTCATTGAGTTGTAAGTATTGTGTCGCTCAAAGCTTTTAAGCGTGAGTGCTGTGTATCTTGATTAAAGCTGTTAAGCACAATCAAGAGTTGTTTGAAGTGTGACTTCAAAGTTGTCTTTAATATTGATTAAAGGTAGTAATCACTGAGGTGATTGAGGGGGAGTGAGTAGGAACTCTGATCTTAGAGTAAGATTGAAATTGCATTGGGTAGGGATTAAGTGACAAGTTGTAAACGGGTGAGTTTAGTTTTGAATTAATACTACTGATAGTGGATTTCCTCCCTGGCTTGGTAGCCCCCAGATGTAGGTCATGTTGGACTGAACTGGGTAAACAATTACTTGTGTTATTTACTGCACTTACTGTTAAGTTCTGCATAATTCTTGTCTGTGCAGAATTGGATGTCATAACAACCCGTGTGACATCTAAAGTCCGATAACTAGAATTTCAATTGGTATCAGAGCAGGCACCTGCCTGTGTATTTCTGGGTCAGATCTAGGGAAGTTACTTTCTAGTACCATGGACAAGGATATAGGACACTCAAATAGACCACCCATGTTGGATGGCTCTAATTATGATGACTGGAAGCCTCGTATGATAGCCTTCTTAAGGTCTCTAGATAACAAAGTCTGGAGAGCTATCAACAAAGGATGGGAACATCCAACGAAGACAGGTGAAGATGGAGTCAGTGTGCAAATTCCTGAAGAAGAGTGGGACAAGGAGCAAGAGGCATTAGCTCTTGGAAATTCCAAGGCCTTGAATGCATTGTTCAATGGAATCAGTAAGAACATCTTCAGGCTGGTGCACCACTGTGAACTAGCTAAGGAAGTTTGGGATACCCTCAAGGTAACTCATGAAGGTACTTCAAAGGTGAAGATGTCCAAACTTCAGATGCTGACCACCAAGTTTGAAAATCTGAGGATGAAAGAGGATGAGACTATTCATGACTTTCACATGAATATTCTTGAAATTGCAAACTCCTCTGGTGGACTAGGTGAGAAAATGGCTGAAGAGAAACTTGTAAGAAAGATTCTCAGGTCCTTGCCTAAGAGATTTGCTATGAAGGTCACAGCCATAGAGGAGGCGCAGGACATCTGCAATATGAAGGTGGATGAGCTCATTGGTTCTCTCCAAACCTTTGAAATGGGCTTGTGTGAGAATGCTGAAAAGAAGAACAAAAGCGTAGCTTTTGTATCTAATGCTGAAGAAGAGTCAGAAGCAGGATATACTGAAGGTGATGAAAGTATATCAGAAGCCTTAGCCATGCTTGGGAGACAGTTCAACAAGTTCGTGAAGAAGATTGATCAAAGAGGGAGACCTAATGTCAAGAACATCCCGTCTGACATCAGGAAAAGATCAACTTCTGAAGAAAAGTTCAACCAAGGCAAGGGAATCCAGTGTCATGGTTGTGAAGGGTATGGACACGTCAGAGCTGAATGTCCTACTTATCTCAAGATGCAAAAGAAGGGGCTAACTATCACATGGTCTGAAGGAGATTCTGAAAGTGAATCTGAAGGAGAATCTGCCAAACATGTCACTGCATTAACCAGTGTTTGTGCCTCTGATGATGACTCAAGTGCAGATGAACTGACCTTTGATGAACTTGCTGCAGCCTATAAGAAGCTGTGTACCACTAGTGCAGAAGTCCGTGCACAAGGAGAAAAGCAGAAGAAACTCATCAAGGAACTGAAAGATGAGAGACAGAAGCATCTGACAGCCATAGAGGGTCTAAATGGTGAGATAGCCTTGCTGACCTCCAAGCTGAATCAGATGACTAAATCCATCAGAATGATGAACAAGGGAACTGACACCTTGGAAGAGATTCTAAAGGTGGGACAGAAGTCTGGAACCAAATCTGGCCTAGGATTTGGGAAAAGATCCTCAGCTGAACACAAACGCCCAAAGGCTAAAGTTCAGAAGTTCAAGCGGAAGTCAAAGCCAATGTCTCAACATCGGGGAACTAGGATGAATAATCATCAAAAGAGGAAATACCAGGAGTGGAGGTGTCACCACTGTGGTAGGCTTGGACATATAAAAGCTTTCTGCTACTGGCTTCATGGTTTCCCTAACCAAGCCTCGCATGTCAGGCCTAAGCATAAGACATATAAGCGCTATGTCCCCATCAAGAAGCAACAATGGTATGATAGGTTAGCACACACAGCTCTACGGGCTTCTACCAGAGAAGACTGGTACTTTGACAGTGGATGCTCAAGACATATGACTGGTATGGAAAATCTACTGGTGGATATTCAACCTCACACTACCAGCTATGTGACCTTTGGTGATGGTGCCAAAGGAAAAATAAAAGGTGTGGGTAAGCTGGACTGCTCTGGAGTTCCAAAACTGAATAATGTGATGTTAGTAAGAGGACTAACTGCAAACCTCATCAGCATAAGCCAGCTGTGTGATCAAGGGTTCCATGTTCAGTTTACTAAGGAGCTATGCATTGTGACAAATGGTGACAATCAGGAAGTTATGAGAGGAACCAGGTCCAAAGATAACTGTTATCTGTGGGAACCTAAAGTCTCTAACTTTTCCACAATATGCTCCTCAGCCAAGGAAGAACAGGAGGTGAAGCTGTGGCATAGACGTCTTGGACATCTCCACTTACGGGGAATGAAGAAGATTATATCCAAGGAAGCAGTCAGAGGAATTCCAAAGCTGCTTATTGATGAAGGAAGAGTCTGTGGAGATTTCCAGGTGGGCAAGCAAACCAAGATGTCACATCCGAAGTTGGGACATCCTACAACTTCCAGAGTTCTGGAACTGTTGCACATGGACTTAATGGGACCTATGCAGGTTGAAAGTCTTGGTGGGAAGAGATATGCCTACGTGGTGGTTGATGACCATTCCAGATACACGTGGATAAGCTTCATCAGAGAGAAGTCGGATACATTTGATGTCTTCAAAGATCTGTGCATAAGACTTCAAAGGGAAAAGGACAGTTGTGTGGTACGGATTAGGAGTGATCATGGTACGGAGTTCAAGAATTCCAAGTTTGATGAGTTTTGCTCGTCTGAAGGAATAAGTCATGAGTTCTCCTCCCCTATAACTCCCCAGCAGAATGGGATAGTTGAAAGAAAAAATAGAACTATTCAAGAATCTGCCAGAGCAATGATTCATGCAAAGAAGCTCCCCATGCACTTTTGGGCTGAAGCAATGAATACCGCGTGCTATGTTCACAACAGAGTTACCTTGAGAAAAGGAACCTCCTCCACTCTATATGAAATATGGAAAGGCAGAAAACCCACAGTGAAGTACTTTCATATCTTTGGAAGTAAATGGTACATTCTCACAGATCGTGAATAGAGAAGGAAGCTGGATCCCAAAAGTGATGAGGGTATATTTCTAGGATACTCCACTAACAGTAGAGCCTACAGAGTGTTCAACTACAGGACCAATGTCCTGATGGAATCCATAAATGTTATTGTGGATGATAAAGAGGAAGGAATCGATGTCATAGAGGATGTTGAAACATTCCTTGACAGTTCAACTGACATTCCAGTCAAGTCTGAAGAAGTACAGGAACCTCCTCCTGAATGTGAAGTAGATGCAACCACCAAAATGCCATCTATCAGAATTCAGAAAGACCACCCTAAGGATCTTATCATAGGGGATCCTAATAGTGGTGTGACTACCAGGTCACGGGGAATAAGCTCAAATTCCTGCTTTGTATCCAAGGTTGAACCAAAGAATGTGAAAGAAGCCCTGACTGACGAATACTGGATCAATGCCATGCAAGAGGAACTTGAGCAGTTCAAAAGGAATGAAGTATGAGAGCTAGTTCCAAGACCTGAAGGGACCAACATCATTGGTACCAAGTGGATCTACAAAAACAAATCTGATGAGAAAGGAGTAATTACTAGGAATAAAGCAAGACTAGTAGCTCAAGGATACACTCAAGTTGAAGGGGTTGATTTTGATGAGACATTTGCTCCTGTGGCTAGGCTTGAGTCCATCAGATTACTGTTAGGGGTAGCATGCATTCTGAAGTTTAAACTATTCCAAATGGATGTGAAGAGTGCATTCTTGAATGGCTACTTGAATGAAGAAGTTTATGTGGAACAACCTAAAGGGTTCTGTGATCCTAACCAACCTAAGCATGTATACAAGTTGAGAAAAGCCTTGTATGGGTTGAAACAAGCACCTAGAGCATGGTATGAAAGGTTGACCGAATTTCTGACCTCAAATGGATACAGAAAAAGTGGAATAGATAAAACCTTGTTTGTGAAGGATGAAGACGGCAAAATCATGATTGCTCAAATCTATGTGGATGATATAGTCTTTAGTGGTATGTCAGAACAAATGGTAACACATTTTGTTCAACAAATGCAATCTGAGTTTGAAATGAGTCTGGTTGGGGAACTAACCTACTTTCTTGGAATGCAAGTCAACCAAATGGAAGACTCTATGTTCTCTCCCAAAGCAAGTATGCCAAAAACATCGTTAAGAAGTTTGGTATGGATAATGCTAGGCACAAAAGGACTCCTGCTCCCACTCATTTGAAGTTAACCAAAGATGATGGAGGGCCTAGTGTTGATCAATGCTTGTATAGAAGCATGATAGGCAGTCTACTGTATCTAACTGCAAGTAGACCTGACATTTCTTATGCAGTTGGAGTGTGTGCTAGATACCAAGCAGAGCCTAAGGTGAGCCACTTAAATCAAGTCAAAAGGATTCTCAAGTACATCAATGGGACTTGTGACTATGGGATGCTGTACTCACATGGGTCTGAGCCTGTCCTATCTGGGTACTGTGATGCTGACTGGGCTGGAAGTGCTGATGACAGAAAAAGAACATCAGGAGGATGTTTCTTCTTGGGAGACAATCTCATATCTTGGTTCAGCAAGAAGCAGAACTGTGTATCCCTGTCCACTGCAGAGGCTGAATACATAGCTGCTGGAAGCAGTTGTTCCCAACTAGTGTGGATGAAACAGATGCTCACTGAGTACAATGTCATTCAAAATGTCATGACATTATTCTGTGATAATCTCAGTGCCATCAATATTTCCAAGAATCCCATCCAACACAGCAGGACCAAACATATTGACATCAGACATCACTTCATCAGAGATCTGGTAGAAGACAAGGTGATTACTTTGGAACATGTAACCATTGAACTGCAACTGGCTGACATATTTACAAAGGCTCTGGATGCTACTCAGTTTGAAAATTTAAGGGGCAAACTGGGAATATGTATCTCTGAGACCTTATAGCAAACAATGATGTTTGGAATGTATTTATTGGAACTATGTTTTGATTGGTCAACAGATCATAGCTATACCACTTGCAACAAGTGTGGCAACAAGAGGGTAAGGAGACACCCTAACGTGAGAAGGCCTATGCACCTGCAGAAATTCAAGGACGCTGTTCATGTAGGAGTGGTTCTGGATGTCAGAAACAAAGTCATGGCATCTGATATGGCTGTACCTACAGTAAAGCAAAAGTGGGTGATTACTTGATCAAAGCTGTGAAGCAAGATCAAGTGGGTGCTAACTTGGTTGAAACTGTGAAGTAAAACCAAGTTTGTAGGTCTGTCATTTTTTCGGTTTATGTTGTTGGCTTTGGCAACATTTCTGACAAAAAGGGGGAGTAACCGTGATACCCCAGACAACAGATTGGTCTGTTAAAAACAGACGTTCATGACAGATTCGAAGATTCCCTCCCCTGCAGCTGATGTGTGTTGAAGTTTTTATTTAACTTCTGTACCTCTGTATGTGTGATGCAATTAGAAGTTTTTATTTAACTTCTGTATGGGTGCTGTTATGTGAAGTTTTACTTAACTTCCATGTGTGTGAGTGTGCTGCCACTCTGAGTGTATTAGCTAGATCTATTTCCTGCTAGATGTGTGATTCCGCTGCTATGAACTCTGTTATGGGGATCAAAGTGTTTTAGCCAAAAATTTGCCAAAGGGGGAGTTTGTAGGTGTTTAATTGGCTGCATTATATGGTAAAACACTAGCTGGATTCTAATGTCTTGACTGATGTCATGACATGGGGTGTATGTGTGACTGCATTGTAGGTTAGAATATCTAACTGTACTCTGATGTTTTGACTGATGTCATGACACACTTGAGTAGTTACTGCAGGATTAGCTAATACAGGATTTATTGAATGTCAAACTGGATGTTGTGACATTCATCCCTGTCAGCAGATACTGAGGAATAGAACAGTTGGTGTTCTGTTAGAGCTCAGTATTCATTTGCAGTCTGGTTATCAAGGAAATACCAGACCTGGCATAAGGCCTACTGTATGAATGTCAAACTGGATGTTATGACATTCATCATGGACAGTATATACTGAATAATAGACAGAGTGGTGTTCTGCTACACTTCAGTATGTTTCTTAGTTTGTTCTTCAAGAGGATAACAGAACTAACTTAAGGCCAAATGTGTAAATGTCAAATTGGATACTTTGACATTTATTAATGTAAGCTGTTACTGTAGAATGGCCATTTTGGTCATGTACAGGTCAGCAAAATTGTACAGTCTGTTTTCTGGAAAAACAGACTTAGCATATGATCCTTGATGTCAAGCTGAATGTCGTGACATTCATTCCTGACAACATATGCTATATTGTAGGTTGTTCAGTTTTCTGTTTCAGCTTTTTCTCAGGCTATTCTTCAGGGATTCAACAGCTGAGAGAAAATCCAGGAAATCAACAACCAAGCTACATTTAATGAACCTAACAAATAGCCTATTTGTTAGTAACCTAGATGTGGAATTTAGGGGAACTCGCGTGACCTTAAATTCAGGAGAATACAAGTGTAAAGGCCCAAGTACTGCAATATAAAAGGAAGTCGTTCCTTCATTCAGAACTGGGGATTTTGAGGCGTGAAGATTTAGTGTGTCCATCATACTTCACTGCTGTACTTGTGTGAGTCTTGTATTAGACATATCTTGTAAGCCAAGCCATTATCAAGTAGATGATTGTTGTGGCATAGGGTGTTCATTGAGTTGTAAGTATTGTGTCGCTCAAAGCTTTTAAGCGTGAGTGCTGTGTATCTTGATTAAAGCTGTTAAGCACAATCAAGAGTTGTTTGAAGTGTGACTTCAAAGTTGTCTTTAATATTGATTAAAGGTAGTAATCACTGAGGTGATTGAGGGGGAGTGAGTAGGAACTCTGATCTTAGAGTAAGATTGAAATTGCATTGGGTAGGGATTAAGTGACAAGTTGTAAACGGGTGAGTTTAGTTTTGAATTAATACTACTGATAGTGGATTTCCTCCCTGGCTTGGTAGCCCCCAGATGTAGGTCATGTTGGACTGAACTGGGTAAACAATTACTTGTGTTATTTACTGCACTTACTGTTAAGTTCTGCATAATTCTTGTCTGTGCAGAATTGGATGTCATAACAACCCGTGTGACATCTAAAGTCCGATAACTAGAATTTCAATTGGTATCAGAGCAGGCACCTGCCTGTGTATTTCTGGGTCAGATCTAGGGAAGTTACTTTCTAGTACCATGGACAAGGATATAGGACACTCAAATAGACCACCCATGTTGGATGGCTCTAATTATGATGACTGGAAGCCTCGTATGATAGCCTTCTTAAGGTCTCTAGATAACAAAGTCTGGAGAGCTATCAACAAAGGATGGGAACATCCAACGAAGACAGGTGAAGATGGAGTCAGTGTGCAAATTCCTGAAGAAGAGTGGGACAAGGAGCAAGAGGCATTAGCTCTTGGAAATTCCAAGGCCTTGAATGCATTGTTCAATGGAATCAGTAAGAACATCTTCAGGCTGGTGCACCACTGTGAACTAGCTAAGGAAGTTTGGGATACCCTCAAGGTAACTCATGAAGGTACTTCAAAGGTGAAGATGTCCAAACTTCAGATGCTGACCACCAAGTTTGAAAATCTGAGGATGAAAGAGGATGAGACTATTCATGACTTTCACATGAATATTCTTGAAATTGCAAACTCCTCTGGTGGACTAGGTGAGAAAATGGCTGAAGAGAAACTTGTAAGAAAGATTCTCAGGTCCTTGCCTAAGAGATTTGCTATGAAGGTCACAGCCATAGAGGAGGCGCAGGACATCTGCAATATGAAGGTGGATGAGCTCATTGGTTCTCTCCAAACCTTTGAAATGGGCTTGTGTGAGAATGCTGAAAAGAAGAACAAAAGCGTAGCTTTTGTATCTAATGCTGAAGAAGAGTCAGAAGCAGGATATACTGAAGGTGATGAAAGTATATCAGAAGCCTTAGCCATGCTTGGGAGACAGTTCAACAAGTTCGTGAAGAAGATTGATCAAAGAGGGAGACCTAATGTCAAGAACATCCCGTCTGACATCAGGAAAAGATCAACTTCTGAAGAAAAGTTCAACCAAGGCAAGGGAATCCAATGTCAAGGTTGTGAAGGGTATGGACACGTCAGAGCTGAATGTCCTACTTATCTCAAGATGCAAAAGAAGGGGCTAACTATCACATGGTCTGAAGGAGATTCTGAAAGTGAATCTGAAGGAGAATCTGCCAAACATGTCACTGCATTAACCAGTGTTTGTGCCTCTGATGATGACTCAAGTGCAGATGAACTGACCTTTGATGAACTTGCTGCAGCCTATAAGAAGCTGTGTACCACCAGTGCAGAAGTCCGTGCACAAGGAGAAAAGCAGAAGAAACTCATCAAGGAACTGAAAGATGAGAGACAGAAGCATCTGACAGCCATAGAGGGTCTAAATGGTGAGATAGCCTTGCTGACCTCCAAGCTGAATCAGATGACTAAATCCATCAGAATGATGAACAAGGGAACTGACACCTTGGAAGAGATTCTAAAGGTGGGACAGAAGTCTGGAACCAAATCTGGCCTAGGATTTGGGAAAAGATCCTCAGCTGAACACAAACGCCCAAAGGCTAAAGTTCAGAAGTTCAAGCGGAAGTCAAAGCCAATGTCTCAACATCGGGGAACTAGGATGAATAATCATCAAAAGAGGAAATACCAGGAGTGGAGGTGTCACCACTGTGGTAGGCTTGGACATATAAAAGCTTTCTGCTACTGGCTTCATGGTTTCCCTAACCAAGCCTCGCATGTCAGGCCTAAGCATAAGACATATAAGCGCTATGTCCCCATCAAGAAGCAACAATGGTATGATAGGTTAGCACACACAGCTCTACGGGCTTCTACCAGAGAAGACTGGTACTTTGACAGTGGATGCTCAAGACATATGACTGGTATGGAAAATCTACTGGTGGATATTCAACCTCACACTACCAGCTATGTGACCTTTGGTGATGGTGCCAAAGGAAAAATAAAAGGTGTGGGTAAGCTGGACTGCTCTGGAGTTCCAAAACTGAATAATGTGATGTTAGTAAGAGGACTAACTGCAAACCTCATCAGCATAAGCCAGCTGTGTGATCAAGGGTTCCATGTTCAGTTTACTAAGGAGCTATGCATTGTGACAAATGGTGACAATCAGGAAGTTATGAGAGGAACCAGGTCCAAAGATAACTGTTATCTGTGGGAACCTAAAGTCTCTAACTTTTCCACAATATGCTCCTCAGCCAAGGAAGAACAGGAGGTGAAGCTGTGGCATAGACGTCTTGGACATCTCCACTTACGGGGAATGAAGAAGATTATATCCAAGGAAGCAGTCAGAGGAATTCCAAAGCTGCTTATTGATGAAGGAAGAGTCTGTGGAGATTTCCAGGTGGGCAAGCAAACCAAGATGTCACATCCGAAGTTGGGACATCCTACAACTTCCAGAGTTCTGGAACTGTTGCACATGGACTTAATGGGACCTATGCAGGTTGAAAGTCTTGGTGGGAAGAGATATGCCTACGTGGTGGTTGATGACCATTCCAGATACACGTGGATAAGCTTCATCAGAGAGAAGTCGGATACATTTGATGTCTTCAAAGATCTGTGCATAAGACTTCAAAGGGAAAAGGACAGTTGTGTGGTACGGATTAGGAGTGATCATGGTACGGAGTTCAAGAATTCCAAGTTTGATGAGTTTTGCTCGTCTGAAGGAATAAGTCATGAGTTCTCCTCCCCTATAACTCCCCAGCAGAATGGGATAGTTGAAATAAAAAATAGAACTATTCAAGAATCTGCCAGAGCAATGATTCATGCAAAGAAGCTCCCCATGCACTTTTGGGCTGAAGCAATGAATACCGCGTGCTATGTTCACAACAGAGTTACCTTGAGAAAAGGAACCTCCTCCACTCTATATGAAATATGGAAAGGCAGAAAACCCACAGTGAAGTACTTTCATATCTTTGGAAGTAAATGCTACATTCTCACAGATCGTGAACAGAGAAGGAAGCTGGATCCCAAAAGTGATGAGGGTATATTTCTAGGATACTCCACTAACAGCAGAGCCTACAGAGTGTTCAACTACAGGACCAATGTTCTGATGGAATCCATAAATGTTATTGTGGATGATAAAGAGGAAGGAATCGATGTCATAGAGGATGTTGAAACATTCCTTGACAGTTCAACTGACATTCCAGTCAAGTCTGAAGAAGTACAGGAACCTCCTCCTGAATGTGAAGTAGATGCAACCACCAAAATGCCATCTATCAGAATTCAGAAAGACCACCCTAAGGATCTTATCATAGGGGATCCTAATAGTGGTGTGACTACCAGGTCACGGGGAATAAGCTCAAATTCCTGCTTTGTATCCAAGGTTGAACCAAAGAATGTGAAAGAAGCCCTGACTGACGAATACTGGATCAATGCCATGCAAGAGGAACTTGAGCAGTTCAAAAGGAATGAAGTATGAGAGCTAGTTCCAAGACCTGAAGGGACCAACATCATTGGTACCAAGTGGATCTACAAAAACAAATCTGATGAGAAAAGAGTAATTACTAGGAAAAAAGCAAGACTAGTAGCTCAAGGATACACTCAAGTTGAAGGGGTTGATTTTGATGAGACATTTGCTCCTGTGGCTAGGCTTGAGTCCATCAGATTACTGTTAGGGGTAGCATGCATTCTGAAGTTTAAACTATTCCAAATGGATGTGAAGAGTGCATTCTTGAATGGCTACTTGAATGAAGAAGTTTATGTGGAACAACCTAAAGGGTTCTGTGATCCTAACCAACCTAAGCATGTATACAAGTTGAGAAAAGCCTTGTATGGGTTGAAACAAGCACCTAGAGCATGGTATGAAAGGTTGACCGAATTTCTGACCTCAAATGGATACAGAAAAAGTGGAATAGATAAAACCTTGTTTGTGAAGGATGAAGACGGCAAAATCATGATTGCTCAAATCTATGTGGATGATATAGTCTTTAGTGGTATGTCAGAACAAATGGTAACACATTTTGTTCAACAAATGCAATCTGAGTTTGAAATGAGTCTGGTTGGGGAACTAACCTACTTTCTTGGAATGCAAGTCAACCAAATGGAAGACTCTATGTTTCTCTCCCAAAGCAAGTATGCCAAAAACATCGTTAAGAAGTTTGGTATGGATAATGCTAGGCACAAAAGGACTCCTGCTCCCACTCATTTGAAGTTAACCAAAGATGATGGAGGGCCTAGTGTTGATCAATGCTTGTATAGAAGCATGATAGGCAGTCTACTGTATCTAACTGCAAGTAGACCTGACATTTCTTATGCAGTTGGAGTGTGTGCTAGATACCAAGCAGAGCCTAAGGTGAGCCACTTAAATCAAGTCAAAAGGATTCTCAAGTACATCAATGGGACTTGTGACTATGGGATGCTGTACTCACATGGGTCTGAGCCTGTCCTATCTGGGTACTGTGATGCTGACTGGGCTGGAAGTGCTGATGACAGAAAAAGAACATCAGGAGGATGTTTCTTCTTGGGAGACAATCTCATATCTTGGTTCAGCAAGAAGCAGAACTGTGTATCCCTGTCCACTGCAGAGGCTGAATACATAGCTGCTGGAAGCAGTTGTGCCCAACTGGTGTGGATGAAACAGATGCTCACTGAGTACAATGTCATTCAAAATGTCATGACATTATTCTGTGATAATCTCAGTGCCATCAATATTTCCAAGAATCCCATCCAACACAGCAGGACCAAACATATTGACATCAGACATCACTTCATCAGAGATCTGGTAGAAGACAAGGTGATTACTTTGGAACATGTAGCCACTGAACTGCAACTGGCTGACATATTTACAAAGGCTCTGGATGCTACTCAGTTTGAAAATTTAAGGGGCAAACTGGGAATATGTATCTCTGAGACCTTATAGCAACCAATGATGTTTGGAATGTATTTATTGGAACTATGTTCTGATTGGTCAACAGATCATAGCTATACCACTTGCAACAAGTGTGGCAATAAGAGGGTAAGGAGACACCCTAACGTGAGAAGGCCTATGCACCTGCAGGAATTCAAGGACGCTGTTCATGTAGGAGTGGTTTTGGATGTCAGAAACAAAGTCATGGCATCTGATATGGCTGTACCTACAGTAAAGCAAAAGTGGGTGATTACTTGATCAAAGCTGTGAAGCAAGATCAAGTGGGTGCTAACTTGGTTGAAACTGTGAAGTAAAACCAAGTTTGTAGGTCTGTCATTTTTTCGGTTTATGTTGTTGGCTTTGGCAACATTTCTGACAAAAAGGGGGAGTAACCGTGATACCCCAGACAACAGATTGGTCTGTTAAAAACAGACGTTCATGACAGATTCGAAGATTCCCTCCCCTGCAGCTGATGTGTGTTGAAGTTTTTATTTAACTTCTGTACCTCTGTATGTGTGATGCAATTAGAAGTTTTTATTTAACTTCTGTATGGGTGTTGTTATGTGAAGTTTTACTTAACTTCCATGTGTGTGAGTGTGCTGCCACTCTGAGTGTATTAGCTAGATCTATTTCCTGCTAGATGTGTGATTCCGCTACTATGAACTCTGTTATGGGGATCAAAGTGTTTTAGCCAAAAATTTGCCAAAGGGGGAGTTTGTAGGTGTTTAATTGGCTGCATTATATGGTAAAACACTGGCTGGATTCTAATGTCTTGACTGATGTCATGACATGGGGTGTATGTGTGACTGCATTCTAGGTTAGAATATCTAACTGTACTCTGATGTTTTGACTGATGTCATGACACACTTGAGTAGTTACTGCAGGATTAGCTAATACAGGATTTATTGAATGTCAAACTGGATGTTGTGACATTCATCCCTGTCAGCAGATACTGAGGAATAGAACAGTTGATGTTCTGTTAGAGCTCAGTATTCATTTGCAGTCTGGTTATCAAGGAAATACCAGACCTGGCATAAGGCCTACTGTATGAATGTCAAACTGGATGTTATGACATTCATCATGGACAGTATATACTGAATAATAGACAGAGTGGTGTTCTGCTACACTTCAGTATGTTTCTTAGTTTGTTCTTCAAGAGGATAACAGAACTAACTTAAGGCCAAATGTGTAAATGTCAAATTGGATACTTTGACATTTATTAATGTAAGCTGTTACTGTAGAATGGCCATTTTGGTCATGTACAGGTCAGCAAAATTGTACAGCCTGTTTTCTGGAAAAACAGACTTACCATATGATCCTTGATGCCAAGCTGAATGTCGTGACATTCATTCCTGACAGCATATGCTATATTGTTGGTTGTTCAGTTTTCTGTTTCAGCTTTTTCTCAGGCTATTCTTCAGGGATTCAACAGCTGAGAGAAAATCCAGGAAATCAACAACCAAGCTACATTTAATGAACCTAACAAATAGCCTATTTGTTAGTAACCTAGATGTGGAATTTAGGGGAACTCGCGTGACCTTAAATTCAGGAGAATACAAGTGCAAAGGCCCAAGTACTGCAATATAAAAGGAAGTCGTTCCTTCATTCAGAACTGGGGATTTTGAGGCGTGAAGATTTAGTGTGTCCATCATACTTCACTGCTGTATTTGTGTGAGTCTTGTATTAGACATATCTTGTAAGCCAAGCCATTATCAAGTAGATGATTGTTGTGGCATAGGGTGTTCATTGAGTTGTAAGTGTTGTGTCGCTCAAAGCTTTTAAGCGTGAGTGTTGTGTATCTTGATTAAAGCTGTTAAGCACAATCAAGAGTTGTTTGAAGTGTGACTTCAAAGTTGTCTTTAATATTGATTAAAGGTAGTAATCACTGAGGTGATTGAGGGGGAGTGAGTAGGAACTCTGATCTTAGAGTAAGATTGAAATTGCATTGGGTAGGGATTAAGTGACAAGTTGTAAACGGGTGAGTTTAGCTTTGAATTAATACTACTGATAGTGGATTTCCTCCCTGGCTTGGTAGCCCCCAGATGTAGGTCATGTTGGACTGAACTGGGTAAACAATTACTTGTGTTATTTACTGCACTTACTGTTAAGTTCTGCATAATTCTTGTCTGTGCAGAATTGGATGTCATAACAACCCGTGTGACATCTAAAGTCTGATAACTAGAATTTTAGATCCTACAACATAACCAAGGTTAGTGTACAAAGTAATTTGCATCTCAAGTCATGAGATCAACATCAACCATTAAGACTAGAAGCTTGAACCTGAAATGCAAAGCTCAAAAGGTGAGTACAAACCACTAGTACCAAGACTAGGGTCAAAGGTAAAGCAAAAAGTCAAAACAGCAACCAATATTCAACCTGAATCACATTTATTTACGTAAGAACATGTTCTAAAAAGGACCAAACTCAAATCCTAAGGCAAATCCATCTAATGGTCATGCTAAGGCAAAGGCAATTACAAAGCACACAATTGGACATTAAGAGTAGAAATTCCATATTAAAACAAAAATGAATCAAATAACCATGGAAATTTTTATGTGCACACAACATGTTAAATACAAGCATCATGCAAAAAATTGGAATCAGAAAAGCTCAATTGACATGTATATAAAAGTGAAGAAGAGCAACATCAAATTGTGTGACATACATTGTCACACCATACATCCATGTACCTAAAACAGAGATAGAAAATGCTAAAAATGCCAAACAAAAACTCACAAATCATGTATCATGTTGGGAATCAGCATATTAAATTTCATGGCAATTGGACAATGTATGAGCATTTCACAAGCAAATGAATCCAACATGTCATATTTGCATCATGTTCAAACAACCAAGCATATTTGAAAATCCAGCAATGCAAAAATTATGAAATAAATGTCACAAAATAAAAGACATCCAGATGAACAAGTGAAAAAAAATTGCATTCAATGTGGATCAATTTTCTATTTGTTATGATTTTTTGAAGTTAAGGAAAATATTTGAAATAAACATGAAAAAAATATTGAAAATGGAATATGAATGGAAATTGGAAACTGCAGTCAATGGGAATCGAACCATGGTCACTTAGGCTATGGGCGCGGTATACCAAAACGCTGCGTTTGGTTTAATGAGGGAAATCAAAAGAAAAATGAAAAACGCAAACAGGGAGGAATCGAACACGCGAGGCAAAGGTGAAAGGCTCATGTACAGTGAAGCCCTTAGGCGCTGAACCAGAAGCGTGGTCACTATTCACACGCGGTGGTAGGGACAGTGGTTTCCACCGTCTTCTTCGTGGAGACGGTGGTTGCTACAGTAACATCAACATAAAAAAATCCAGAAATACGCATGGCATACATCATTCGAAAGCTTATCTCATGAGGAATACGAATCTATGATTAATTTGGCCTAAATCTCAATGAATTAAGAGAATCGAACAGAAACATTATTGACATTCAAACTTTAATTCGCCATAACTCACTCAATATTTCACCAAATCAGAATCTAAAAGCATCAGTGTCATCAGCGTGGAAAGATCTACAATAACATGTGCATAAAGTGGAGAATCATGAGGTTCGAATTCTAACCTCTTTGAAGAGAAGTGGATGAAAACAAGCGATTCAAGTGCTCAAACGATCCAGATCCCCTCCTATATTGATGACTTGAAGCATTATGTATGAATTGAAACTTGGAAAGGCTTGGATCTTGATCAAATTGCAACTTCCATCTTCATGTTCTTGAGCTTGATGTGCATGAATCTTGGCCAAAATCTTCAATCCAGAGCTTGATCCTTACTCAATGACACTTGCTGAACACGATTATGCAATAATATTCATGTGCTATGTGAAGAATTTTGAAGTTTGAGATGAGAGCAAAAGTGGAGGGAAATCCAAAATCTAGATCTAGAATATGTGAGAATGAACAATTCTGGTATGATTAAGGCTTTATACTATAAGTTAATCATGCTGAAAATGTAATTAGGCCATGGCTAATTATAATTAGGAAGATATCAGGTGCATGACCAAATTGGCAAATGTATGGTGCATGGAGAATTTTGCACGTGAACAGTAACATGCTAGCATCCAAATCCACTTAAAATCATCTAATGAACACAATGGAAGTGGTATTTTTCATGTATGATCAATAGAATTTGAATTCCCCAATTTCCCTCCAAAATGCATATGAATGGACACATGATCATGTAATGTTATTTCATGCAATGCAATGATGGATTTGGGAAGCATTGGTCAAGACAAGAATTTTGCAAAAAGAGTGGCTTCATTTGGAGTTTTGAGTCAAAAGTTATGCCACTTTGAAGTTCCATGCATACTTCATGATCATTTGGCCGTAACTTCTCAACCATTCATCATAAATCCATGAAATAGGACTTTTTGGAAAGAGGATAGAAATATATTCAACTTTCATGTTCAACAAAAATTCATTTAAAGCTTCTTTGATGATGTAAAATAAAGTTGAATTTGGACCAAAATCTTTCCATTTTTGGAAACTTGAAATTACAAGTCACTTTCCTTTTTTGGAAACTTTTGCACTGACCTCAAATTCTCTAATGTATATGTTTGAAAAGACAAAGGAACCTCTTTTGGACATGAATGAGATATCGAAACTCATTTCTCCACCTCATGACCCTCAGTTGACCTTACAGTTGACTGTATAGGCCCTCAGATGACCTTGACATGCTCTGATCAGCTTGAGCCTCAACCACTTGAGGAATTGGCCCAGAAATGAAACCCTAGCTCTCATAAGCTTCTCCAAATAACCATGTGATCTTCATCATCAACAAATACCTCATTTTCTTGAGAAACCCTAGCTGGAAGAACGCAATTGATTAGGGTTGACCAGTGGTCAAAACCCTAATCCAGAGGAAACTGAGCATGAATCATGAAGCCCTTGATGATGACATAACCATGATGATGGTAATATACCCTGGCCAATAAGATAATGCTCAAAACCATTGAAGGATCAAGAAACCCTAATTGAAGCACAAACCCTCAGATGGTTGATCATTCATTCATGGACCCTCAGGCTTGAACAAGGTACCTCTCCATCTTCTGAAAAGACTTTGGAGGATGATCTCTTATTTCACATGATATGCAATATGCAAATGCCTAATGCCCTAAATATGAAATGCAATATGCTAACTAGTCCCAAGGAGAGGAGGGCAAATTTTGAGGAGTTACAGCTGCCCCTATTCAATCCACTATGAACCTGTCGATATGAACAACCTCGACTTTCAGATGATCAGGGTGAAGAGTGATTGAATACCAAGAACAGACGAACGATTTGCGCTCCGCTGGGGATTATTATCTTTTTGCTTTTCTTGAATCGCACAACTTTTTGATTTTTTCTTTTCTTGAACCCCAGAATTTTCTTTGTTTGATTTTTTTTTATTTTACTTGAACCCCAGAATTTTTGATTTGATTTTGCACGGATAATCCCTGATCACCGCATTTGAACCTCGACAACTTCATGTCACTTTTACTGCCAAACAATGAACCCCGTTCTCCATTTGAACCCCAGTCGCCTGACGATAACTCTCGATCGCCATTGTGAACCCCGTTCTCTAGAAAACACTATGTGTCTCCCTTTCTCCATTTCAACCCCGCTCTCCAGAAAACACCCCGTGTCTTCCTTTCTCCATTTGAACCCCGCTCTCCATTTTCTTGTGATAATTACGCTGGCAACGCCGGAAATAACACCAAAACACCATTCTGATGGCGACATATCAGAGGGTACACCTCCTCAACAAGAAGGTAATCATGTGCATTTCTTCCTCCGAAGATACCCATAACGACTTCTGTTGGCCTCGCAAAAGTCTAAGGTGACACATGATCAGAAGACAATCCTGAGGACCTCATCCCGGATATAATCTTCAACTCCAATCTCCATTTGAACCCCGTTCTCCAGAAAATGCCGTAACACTTCCTTTTCTCCATTCTTCGATTTTCGCATTGATCGCGTAACGTTCTTTGATCTTTATTTCCATCTCCGCTCGACGGAAAATTTTCCTCCAATATCGCACTACTAGGGAACATTGTTGCTCCAACGTCATGATGCTAAACTCCGCAGAGTAACATCTTCGCCATCCGGCGAAACCAAATCTCAAACGGTAACCACGGCTTGAGTAACATCTTCACCAACCGGCGAAACCAAGTCTCAAACGGTAACCACGGCTTGAGTAACATCTTCACCACCCAGCTAAACCAAATCTCAAACGGTAACCACGGCCTGAGACTAGCTTATGCTTGCAATGCCGATGCATGATGATTTTTTTCAGTGTAATGCTCCATAACCATGGAAATGCTACGCAATGAATTATGCAATATGCTATGATCTTCTAAATGATGAATGCATAAAAAACATCCCCCTCAAGGGACTCTACTGGGGAGCTCGAGGCACTCTGCTGAGGAACTCGATAACACTCCAATCTCCACCCTGCTGGGGAATAGCACTGCTGCTGGGGAAAGGACAACCCTCACCAGGGATGACCTCCACTGAACCTGATCTGCTTGGGGACTTCGCTGGGGAAGAAACCACCAACGCACTCTGCAGGGAAAACAATAATCTTCCGACATGCTGGGGATATAACAATCTCAACCCTGCTAGGGGAAACAACAACCTTCAGGCCTGACTGCCAAGGAAACACCGACCTCGAATCCGCTGGGGAGATACGAAATATTTGACACGGAACACCTGTCGACTCGTCGAGCACTGGCGTTCAACATCTAACCAAATTATCAATATTCTATTTTTCCAGACTTTGAAGAGTCTTCTTGATTAACACTCAAGGATCGTCGTACGTCTTTCGCCGTCTTTTCACCATTCTCAACTCCTTGTCCCTGATTGGACTCCATGGGGATCTCTTGTCAAAACGCGTCACATCACAACCTACAAGTGAGTGAAAATATCTAACAGCACCTGTCAAAAGGGATCGTTAGATAAAAACGTGCCCCAGGCGTGCCAAAATTTCAACATCTAGGTCACTCCACCTTCCGAATAAGATTTCAGGCCTTCAATCTTATGAACATGCATTGGAAGGGACCCCTATGTCTCAAAATGCAAAGATTCTTTATCAAAATAAACAGATGTTTTTGCACTCAAAGCGGTAATGAAAACAAAAACAAAATTATTTGACTGAATATGCATTTTATTGATTGGAAAGGTGGCTCAAAATTGAGTAATACACAGGAAGCAATCCCTGAAAAGAAGTGATTGCGCATAAAAGGAAAAATCTATCCTAATGGCAATGTGAACCCGTGATCTCATCGAGTTCCAACTCAGTTACACCTCATATGTCCTCAAGACTCTCCACACTTTCTGCCTTCTGAACAAGACGCTTCCGATCGATCCCTGCTGGGGATTATCCTGGTGTCATAACTAAAGCACAAACGATCATGCTAGACGCAGTTGTTCGTTTCAATCCCTCTTTTGCCTGGACCGTCCTTTCGGGTTTTCAATCCACCGGGATACCCTTTTTTGCCCAAGCCGCCCTTGTGGGGTTTTCGACTTGCCGGGTGTACAGTTTTTTCTTTTTATCCCTAACTTTTGCCCGAACCTTTTTCTTTTTCTTGGTTCGCCGGGATGCCCTTTTTTGCCTGGACTCTTTTTTTCTTTTCGTCCAGCGGGTCTCTTATACGAAGTATTTTTTAACTGCGTCCGCATTCACAGGGGATGGAAAATCCTCGCCATCCATGGTCGTCAACAACAAGGCTCCGCCAGAGAAAACCTTCTTGACCACGAATGGACCTTCATAATTGGGTGTCCACTTGCCCCTACGATCGTTTTGAGGAGGAAGGATCCTTTTCAACACCATATCTCCCACGTGATATACCCGAGGTCGCACCTTTCGGTCAAAAGCACGCTTCATCCGCTGCTGGTACAACTGCCCATGACAAATGGCGGTCAGCCTCTTTTCCTCAATTAGGCTCAAATCTTCATGCCAAGTCCTTACCCATTCCGCCTCTTCCAATTTCACGTCCATCAGGACTCTCAGTGATGGAATCTGAACCTCAAGCGGTAGCACGACTTCCATCCCATACACAAGCGAGAAAGGCGTTGCCCCAGTAGACGTACGCACCGAGGTTCGATACCCATGCAATGCAAACGGCAACATCTCGTGCCAATCCTTATAGGTCACGACCATTTTCTGCACAATCTTCTTAATATTCTTATTGGCTGCCTCAACCGCCCCGTTCATCTTCGGACGATAAGGAGAAGAATTGTGATGCTCAATCTTGAACTCCCGACACAGTTCTGCCATCATCTTATTGTTGAGATTAGAACCATTATCGGTAATGATTCTCTCGGGAACCCCATATCTGCAAATGATGTCTCTCTTGAGGAATCTGGCGACGACCTGCTTCGTCACATTTGCATAAGAGGCTGCTTCCACCCACTTGGTGAAGTAATCGATAGCCACTAATATGAATCGGTGCCCATTCGAAGTCGTAGGCTCAATCTTTCCGATCATATCAATGCCCCACATAGCAAACGGCCACGGAGACGACATCAAACTCAACAGATTTGGAGGCACGTGCACCTTGTCAGCATAAATCTGGCATTTATGACACTTCCGCACGAAATTGAAACACTGGGCCTCCATCGTCATCCAATAATAACTAGCCCTCAACAATTTCTTCACCATTGCATTCCCACTGGCATGGGTACCAAACGACCCCTCGTGAACCTCTTTCATCAACTGGCTTGCTTCTTTGTCATCAACACATCTGAGCAAAACCCAATCGAAATTCCGCTTGTACAAAACCCCATCCTTGTTCAGATAGAACACCATGGCCAACCTCCTCAGAGTCTTTCGGTCCTTCTTGGATGCTCCCTCAGGATACTCTTGGGTTTCCAGATAGCGCTTGATATCAAAATACCACGGCTTCTCATCATCAGGCGCTGTGTCAACAGCAAACACATAAGCCGGTCTATCCAGACGTCCCACCTCAACACTGGGAAACTGATTCCACCACTGCACCTTAATCAAGGCACCCAGAGTAGCCAAAGCAGCTGCTAACGGATTCTCTTCTCTCGGCACATGATGTAATTCCACCTTGGTGAAAAACGTCAACAATCTCCTCGTATAATCCCGGTATGGAATTAAATGAGATTGATGCGTATACCATTTCCCGTTAACCTGATTCACGACCAAAGCTGAATCTCCATAGATAACAAGGTTTTTGATCCGCAAATCAATCTCCTCTTCAATCCCCAAGATGCAAGCTTCGTATTCAGCCACATTGTTGGTGCACTCAAATGTTAGCCGGGCAGCAAAAGGAATGTGGGATCCTTTCGGTGTAACCAAAACAGCACCAACTCCACTACCGTTCACGTTAACGGCCCCATCAAACATCAGAATCCATTCGGAATCAGGGTCAGGCCCCTCCTCCGGGATTGGTTCCTCACAATCTTTCGATTTGAGAAACATGATGTCCTCATCAGGGAACTCAAACTTCATCGGTTGATAATCCTCAATGGGTTGCTGGGCGAGGTAATCAGACAATACACTCCCCTTGATCGCTTTCTGAGAGGTATACTGAATATCATATTCAGTTAAAATCATTTGCCATCTCGCAACCCGTCCTGTCAATGTTGGCTTCTCAAAGATATACTTGATCGGATCCATCTTGGAAATCAATAAAGTGGTATGAACCATCATATACTGTCTCAGTCGGCGAGCAACCCATACCAAAGCACAGCAAGTTTTCTCGAGCAGTGAATATCTTGTTTCACAGTCGATAAAATTTTTGCTAAGGTAGTAAATCGCATGCTCTTTTCAACCAGACTCGTCATGCTGCCCCAATACACACCCCATAGACCCCTCAAGGACCGTCAAGTACAAAATTAACGGTCGTCCCTCCACAGGAGGCATCAGAATCGGAGGCTCCTGCAAATATTCTTTTATTTTTTCAAACGCCGCTTGGCAATCATTATTCCACCTAACCGTTTGATCTTTTCTCAACAATTTGAATATAGGTTCACACGTGGCTGTTAGATGAGATATGAACCGTGAAATGTAGTTCAATCTACCTAAGAAACCACGAACCTCCTTCTCTGTTCTCGGTTCAGGCATTTCTCGTATTGCTTTTACTTTAGCAGGATCAACCTCGATTCCTCTTTCGCTCACAATAAACCCCAGCAATTTACCGGACCGCACCCCAAAAGTGCACTTATTCGGATTCAACCTCAGTCTGAATTGTCTCAACCGGTCAAACAGCTTGGCCAGATCTACCAAATGCCCCTCTTCTATTTGGGACTTCGCTATCATATCATCAACATAGCATTCAATTTCATGATGAATCATATCATGAAACAAAGTCACCATGGCCCTCTGATAGGTTGCACCGACATTCTTGAGACTGAATGGCATCACCTTATAACAAAAAGTGCCCCATGGTGTGATGAACATTGTTTTCTCCATATCATCTGGCGACATTTTAATTTGATTATAGCCAGAAAAGCCATCCATGAAGGAAAACACCGAGAATTGAGTTGTATTATCTACCAACACATCGATGTGAGGTAATGGAAAATCATCTTTCGGGCTAGCTCTATCCAAATCCCGGTAGTCCACACACATCCTCACCTTCCCATCCTTCTTCGGCACCGGCACAATATTTGCGACCCAAGGTGGATAATTAGTAACAGCGAGGAAACCAGCATCCAACTGCTTCTGCACTTCCTCTTTGATTTTCATGGCCATCTCAGGTCGAGTTCTGCGCAACTTCTTCTTCACTGGAGGACAGTCTGCTCTCAATGGTAGCTTGTGCACAACAATATCGGTATCCAACCCTGGCATATCTTGATAAGACCAGGCGAAGATATCAACATACTCCTTCAACAAGGCTACCATTCTGCTCTTGACATTTACCTCCAAAGCAGCCCCAACTTTCATTTCCTTCCTGACCTCGTTGGTACCCAGATTCACAACCTCAACTCGCTCCTCGTGCGGGTGAATCACCTTATCCTCTTGTTTTAACAACCTGGCTAATTCCTCTGGCAGTTCACAATCTTCTTCGCCTTCTTCTTCGGCATGATAGATTGGATTGTCGAAGTCATATGAGGGTGTAACAGGATTGTTATCAATGAGATCCAGAGAAAGATCGCATCTGCATGAATGTTGATTCATGCATTGCTTTAGAACCAGAGCGAAGCAAATTAAAAGGAAAATGAAAACAAACACTGCCATTTTATTGTTTATTTTTTTAAACTGCAAAAATAAATGAAAAACAGGGAACACCGCTTTTAATGAAAAACGTCCTTTTATTAATGATGCAAACATGGCAAAATGAAACATATGAGGTGGCCATTACAATGAACCATGACGTTTCGGGCAAAACGTATGGCTTTCATGCAGACAGAATTGAAAAACAGAAATATTACTCTTCACGTAGAGTGACAGTGATGATCTTTTCGGCTTTCCAGTTCTAGATCTCCATCCTTGGTACGCACGGTTTTATCCACTGATCAAGCTCGCAGTCACTGTCGATCTCCTCACCCACCATACAGATGCGATCTGGATCCAGCATTCCAACACTGGTGAACGTGAATGGCGGACGACATCCTCTATTCTGTCCAGACGAGCCTCGGCCCGGCTGATAACCAACCCCAAACCTGTCTTTCTTAGCGGCGATATCCATCATCCTTCCCCAACCTGGGGCTTCTCCGCTCTTTACCACCTCGGCGGCCTGCTTATACGAAGAAATGGACGGCTTCTTCTCTTTTTTGACAAAAGTGGCATTCTCCACCTTGACGGTTTCGAATGCTTGACTTGGCGTTTCCCATATTTCACCATCCATTTCTACGTACTTGAACGATGACAAGTGGCTGACAAAGATGTCTTCCTCCCCACAAACTGTGACGACCTGCCCGTCCCAGATATACTTCAACTTCTGGTGCAAAGTCGAAGTCACTGCCCCAGCAGCGTGTATCCATGGTCGACCCAACAGGCAATTGTATGCCGGCTGAATATCCATGACATGAAACACAGACGTAAACACCTCGGGCCCGATCTTCACAGGGAGCTCCACTTCCCCAAACATAGCCCGCTTAGAACCATCAAAGGCTCTAACCACCAGGTCAGTAGGCCTCAAGATCAACCCTTCGCAGTCCAACTTTGCCAAGGCCTTCTTTGGCAACACATTGAGCGATGAGCCGGTATCCACCAAAACGTGCGACAGCACTGCTCCTTTACACTCCATCGCAATGTGTAATGCCCTATTATGATTACGCCCATCCACCGTCAAATCAAGATCAGTGAACCCCAACCCATGGCTGGCATTGACGTTTGACACCACTGTCTCCAGCTGATTGATCGTTATCTCTTGCGGGACATAGGATCTCTTCAATATTTTCAACAAAGCCTCTCTATGCCCCTCGGAGCTTAACAGCAATGACAGGATCGAAATCTTAGACGGCGTTTGCTGCAGATGGTCAACAAGCTTATACTCTGATTTCTTGATGATCCTAAAAAATTCTTCAGCTTCATCATCAAGTTCTTTTTCCGACCCACCAGGCGCCGGTGTCGCCACAGGAGTACCCTCGCTCACTACCTGTTTCCCTCTTGCCCTGGCTAAAGCCTCGGCCTTATCTTTCTTTTCTTTTTCTCCCTCCCCACTCCTTAATGTGTCGGGCGCAAACAACCTTCCACTGCGAGTGAAACCACTGGGTCCGGCATTATCCACCTTTGAAACGGTGGTTTCACCTGCAGCCTGATCTTCCTGCTTCTCCCCATTACAGTATACCTCTCCACCATAATCCCATGGCACAGCATCGTCGTTTTCATACGGAATAGGCCCAGGTACCGTGATGGTAACCGGAGCTGCATCTGCCAGTGCTGACAAGTCGATCGGATCAAAGTAGATGGTTATGGTGGAGATATCCTCCCTCTCCAAACCAACCTTCTCAAATCTGAGGCTTCCCTCATCCATCATCCTCTGGACATCCTCCCTCAATAAAACACACCCATCAGGAGCAACAGTGCATGCAACATAGCAATTACCACAACCCGGAAAGACCCCATTCTTCAACAGTTGTCTCTTGACCTCAGCCAATGGAGTCTTCAACTGGCCCACATTCATCAGCCCAATCGTCCTCCTATCCTCAGAGATTGCATTCACCCCCATCTGACCATGCGCCGGCATGGGATTAGCATTAACATTTGGTGATGGTGCAAAATTAATTGCCTTAGAATCCACCAGGTCCTGGACAACATGCTTAAAAGCTTTACAATTCTCCACATTGTGTCCAGGGGCACCAGAGTGGAATTCGCACTTGGCATTTTCATCATAATTGGCAGGCCTCTGGTCTGGTCTTAACGAAGCCAATGTCCTCAGCTGGACCAACCCCAAATCTTTCAATTTCTTCAGCAAGAATGAGTATGTCACAGGCGGCCTATCAAACTGACGATCGGTCATTCGCCCTCTCACTTGATACCCGGCCCGCTGTGGTCTCTGTTGAAACGGCTGTCGTTGTTGTGGTTGTTGTTGTTGTTGTTGATGATGATGATTATCAGCAGGAATTGTTACCGCACCAGTGTGCTGGTAGTAACGATCCCTACTTTGTCCTCTCTGGGCATACACAACACTTGTGTCACCCTCCTTCTTTCGCTGGCCATTACCAAAGGGCTTCTTCGATCCAGACGACGAAGTGTTACCCTGTATCTTTCCCATCTTCAACCAGCTTTCTATTCTTTCACCGGCCACTACAATGTCTGCAAAGTTGGTAACCGGGTATCCTACCATTCTTTCTACAAAGGTCCCCTGAAGGGTACCCATAAATAGATCAGACATTTCCCGATCTACCAACGGAGGTTGGACTCGGGCAGCCAACTCCCTCCACCTCTGTGCATATTCTTTAAACCCTTCATTAGGCTTCTGAGACATACCCTGCAACTGGGTACGGCTAGGAGCCATGTCAGCATTAAATTGATACTGTTTAAAGAACGCATCTCCAAGATCTTGCCAGCTCTTGATATCCGAAGATTTCAACTTGGTATACCATTCCAGAGACCCACCAGACAAGTTGTCCTGGAAGAAATACATCCAAAGCTTCTGGTCCATTTTATAAGCAGAAATTTTTTGGACGAACGCCTGGAGATGAGTTTCCGGGCAAGAACTCCCATTATACTTGTCAAACGCAGGCGCTTTAAACTTTTGTGGGATCACAATCCCCTCAACCAGCCCCATGTTTGACATGTTGACAACCCCCGGAGTAGCATAGCTTTCCAAAGCTCTGATTTTCTCGGCCAACACTTGAATTTCTTTGTTTGGCGGTTGAACACCATACTGGCCAAACTGCTCATTCAGTACCGAGAACTGATCTTCTTCTCTATCCTCCTCAGCCCCAAAGAAAGGAGGAAACTGACTATCTTTCACATTATTGACTACAGGACCGGGCCCACCGCTTGCAGAAAAACCAAACCCACCACCGATGTTGATCACTACACCAGCAGTAGTTGCCTTTTTCCTGGGATCACCACCATCCCTAGAACCGCCGAGACCGTTGTTGGAGACCCCCTCCAGATTATTACCACTGTTAGTAACAGAAGCCCGCTCAAGCTTCTCCACTTTCTCAACCAGTGCCTTCTGCCCCAAGGCAAACCCTTGCATAACATTGATCAGCTCTCCCATCTTCTCTTTCAGCTCGAGAATATCTGCGTTGGATTTATCCATCAGTTTGGATTTGTTGCGCCTGGTAGGGTATCTGTGTGGACGTGTTACGTGCAAAGGAATGATTCTACGTGCGCGAGCAATGATTCCTGAAACAATCAAACGCGTTAGAAATCGACACCTGCAAAATAGAAGACAAGTTATTATGATTCATGCATGAATGCAATGTCTATCCATATGAGGAACACTCTGTCTTTCGATCCTGGTTTCATCGAGACAGATAATAATTCGACAACCACATTCTGACATCAATCATCTGGTTTTGCCCTACAGAGCAGAGAATTATGATTTAGCAAAGATATCACCCAACCATGTGTGTGTTATGTGAGTGCAAACAGGAAAGCAAATAAAGCTTGAAGATCAACCACTGAATGGTAATAGTCATGGTGTACCAAAAGTGCACTACAAGTGCGAGAGTCATACATCAAGTCTGATACAAATCAAATTACAATTATCCAGAATCAGAAAGAAAATACAAGCAAGTGAATTCCGTCAACAGGCCTGACGGTAATCCAACACAATAACAACAAAAGTCTAAGAAGGTCCTACAGAAGGCTCTGCATCATCAACCATCCTGTTAAACTTCATGGCGAACCTGAGCTCAGTGTTCTCCTGCTGCAGTCTTCCCACCTCCTTCTGGTGAATCTTCATCTGTCGGAAATAATGATCCCTCTCAGCAAGATAATGATCTCTCTCTGCAATAATCTTCGCTTTCTCCGCTTCCCATTCTGTGGTAAGGACTTTGGCTCTAGCTTCCCTCTGAGTCTTCACAAGGATTTGCCTCCTCTTCTCATCTTCAATGACTCTCAAAGCTCTAGCCAACTTCTCCTTGATGATGTCGTGCTCCTTCGTAGATGACTCCAAAGCTTGGCTGATCTTGCGGTAATAAGCGGTGTCTATCTCAAAGCGCTTCACCTCAATGGCATGTCTCTTATCCTGGTCTTCTATTTTCCCTTTGATTTCCTGATTAGCCATTTGGACTCTAGCAACACTCATTTCCAACTCAATCTTCTCTGCCTGCAGTTGATCTCTCTCCCTCTTCATCTCAAGGAACTCTTCCATACTGACAGAAGAACATGGCCCCTCAATCAATGGATACCAAGGATCACCTCCAGGAAATGGTAGATGCGTGAGCTCAATCCTCTTTCTGAGCCAATCATCAAACAGAGGAAAAGACCTATTATTAACCCTACCAAAAGGAACCTTGCCCTTTCTCTGAATGTCGCGCCACTCATCAGACACTTGCCTCAACTTTGGCTGATTACCTTCAATTGGGAAGTAGAAAGACTCCTGAATCTCGCGCCCAAGGGGAGGACCCTCCACAGCAAATCCCATTTGTCTCCTAAGAAGCACCGGGTTGTAATTAATGCAACCCTGAACTCCTATGAAAGGCACATTGGGAAAGCTCCCACAACTGTAAATGAAATCTCGTCCAGCCATACCATTGTGAGTCCAAGCTATGTCCTTGGCTCGCAAACCCATCAACCTGATTGACCATTTGACAGTAGGATCAAGAAAGACAAAGGCACCTCTGGAAGGCAAATATCCCATAAACCATTTGTACAACAGTTGCGCACAACATCTGATCAATCCTCCACGCCGCTTCTCGTTCCGATTATGGACCGAGTAATAAACATCCCCAACCAGGGTAGGAATAGGATTCCTCTGCACAAATAACCGTATGGCATTAATATCCACAAAGTTCTTCTGATTCGGGAGCATGATGATTCCATAAATGCTAACAGCTAGCAAAGCACAAACGGCCCTCCAATTACCCAACACAGCATGCTCCTTGGCCTTAGCCTCCAAGAAACTCAGATGAAAACCAGGCAACTTTCCTTTCTCCTTCAAACCCCCCTTAGTCACTTCTGGGCTCAAATAAAGAGCACGAGAGATCTCAGCAACATCAGGTTCCCCCTTAGTGACATAGAATGGAATCTGGTTTCTGATCTGAATACCCAGGATACTGGCATAGTCCTCCATCAAAGGCCCCAACAGGTAATCCGGGAAGACAAAGCATCTCAAGCCCGGGTCATAAAACTGGAGAAGAGTATGGATGGCACTCCTATCTGTATCTGTAAGCCTAAAAACCACCTTCAGAATACCACCATAAGCCTCACGGAACATCCCCACACGGTCAGGTGTAATCAGTGTTATCATATCTCTCAGCCCACCAATCTTTGGGTCAAAGAAACTATAGACGACGTCATCTTTCAAGCCAATCCTCATATCTGGAACAAAGAAGTCTCTCAACCAGGATCTCAATCAAGAATGTCCCCTGCATATGGATAAACATGTGTTAGATGCGGATAAATGCAAAATGTGAATGATGCTGATGCATGAATGCAATGAACTGTGCCATCCTCCAAGTCATCTGAACATCCACTGCACTGAAGCCCCGGTCTCTGAACTGATCACAACCATCTGAGGTACGGAATAACCATAAATCCAACTTGAGATTTCCGAAATAAACGGAACCTGAGGATATACCACCATCATCACTGGAAAACCACTGATCTGATAACAACAAGCTCCTCTGAACCAACCCAGGGAATCCTGAAATAAACGGATCCCCACTGATAAATACCACAGACAGAACTCCGGCGTCTCATAAATAAATCCATAAATCTGACTTATAAATAGGACCCAGATCAAGAACTGAACCATTAGTCACCATCCGAAAGTCACCATCAGAACATGCATCTGTAAGAACCAACCCTCCCCTCACAGGTGAATTCTAATCAGGTCATCCTAAGACGGATAATGGTCTCGACAATCGGACAAGATACTCAACGGGTTTTCCCTTTCGGATGTGCCGATGCAGCTCTCATAAGATCGTCTAAACCAAAGATCCGGGAAAGAACGGTCACCGAAGTCAACAACTCAAAAGAGGTAACCCAACCAAAGTGGATACTCCACAATGGAAGGACTCCCTCAGATGAACCTCGTCCGGATTGTGGTATGTCACGTCGCCAAAAATATGTTGACCTAACATGAGAGGCAACATGAGACCACGCTAATCCTAGGTGTATACTCGGGCCTGGGTTTTAGCCCCACCCAGAACACCCCCCCCCAAATCAGAGGAACCAACCTGTACAGAATCCAGCACAATGATAATATGATGCATGCAAACATATATGCAAATATATACACAGTATAATAATCATAAATGCAATCAATAAAACAGCGCTAGCAACCAAAACTATCCTAGAGAGCGCTAGGATTGACTCGCTTAGGGAAGATGGACCAGCAAGAGGTCAACTTCTTTAGTTCCCCAGCAGAGTCGCCATCTGTCGCAACGCGAAAAACAACCGGCGGGAAAAGACACAGAACAAACAGAGCTGCCACTGTGCGTTATTTATCCCAAAGGAGGGAAAGGAAACGCTCGAAGTAAACCTGGAAAGGAATGGTCTTACGACCGGAGATTACAAGGTACGGGAGTCGGTTACGCAAGGGGAAGGTATTAGCACCCCTAACATCTATCGTAATCGACGGGATCCACGCTCAAAAGAATAGAATAAGGTTGCTGATAAACTGCTCAAAGAATGCACACACACTGGAATAAAACACAGATGAAGGAAAATGGAGAAAGCGGACTCGGTAGGATGTCGCATCCTTGGCCTACGTAGTTTGTCAGAAACAAACATCAGAGTCAACATAGTTCGGGGAAATGGGGAAACGGGCTCGCTAGGATATCGCATCCTATGCCTACGTATCTCATATGGAATGAGAATCAGAGCTATCGTAGTTCGGCTAATGCACGCCGAAACAAAACACACGCAAAGACGCTGAGACGTCAAAAGAAACTCACAAATGGAAATAGACTGCCAATGGCTGGTCTTACGTCCGACTTCAAACAACAAACACAAATAGGGAAACGGAATGCCAATGGCTGGTCTTACATCCGACTCCAAACAAATAAACAATCGCTAACCAGCGAACACCAAAGGTAGAAAGCAAATTGACAAACTAAAAGGGAGTCTGGAACTCGAGCCTAGAAGTTGTCAAGCAAAACACACGCAAAAAGAAAAAAGGGTGCCCGGAGAGATCTCGCATGATCTCCTGCCTACGTACCTCATCTGGTATGAGGATCAGGGCGACGTAGTTCCCCTTAACAGGGGAGAAACATTCTCCTAACCAGAGACCAAGGGAATAACGGACTAAAAGGGAGACTGACTCGAGCCTAATAGTCATCATGCAAATTATAACCCTAGGTTGAGGTCTCTAACAAGAGTTTGACTCACACAGGCAGTGAGTCAACTCAAGTCTATCTCTACGTACGTTCAACTTCCTCGAAAGTTGATCATACGACTCCTACAGAAAGGAGATGAGAAGCAAAATCAGATAAACATCAAAAGCAATCATCACACTCTATATGCAAACAAGCGGCTCATACAAGGCTGGGCTTTAGTCAAGGGGTCATATCAACCTCGACAAACAAGCCAACACTGGAAGGGGTGTGCAGAAGCTCTTAACCACTGACATTAACCGTCAAGGTGAGCAGATGAAAGGTAATGAGGATAAGACCTCATAGCTCTTAACCCTGGCCTGGGTGAGCTTGAATCAAATGAAAGCGTGGGGGTCCAGAATGAGGGACCCTATTCCACTTGACTGACTCTGTACAAGATCTGGGGGACGTGTCCAAGAGCATCAGCACATAGTGCGAGCTTAATGGACGACTCAACGATTAACAGGGGACTGGCTACTAGTCCTTTCTATCTGTCAATTGCCTTTTCACTTAGGAGGACTTTAACAAGTAACAACACAAATGTAAACAAACACAGTCATTGCCTCTTAAGAAGGACTTCAGCCAAACGCCTGCCAAAAAAGCGACAGGGCTTCCAGACTACATGGAGTTAGAGAGGTTACCTAAGTGGTATACCAACCACAAGCAAAGCAAAGCTCAAGCAATGAGCTAAAAGCGACTAAAGTACCTGTAAGAAAATCAAACAAGTCAATATTCACATTCAGACAAATCCAACAAACAG
This sequence comes from Lathyrus oleraceus, assembly GCF_024323335.1. Classification (NCBI taxonomy): domain Eukaryota; kingdom Viridiplantae; phylum Streptophyta; class Magnoliopsida; order Fabales; family Fabaceae; genus Lathyrus; species Lathyrus oleraceus. Next base: position 180,019,451 of record NC_066582.1, read on the forward strand.
TGAACAATGTTACAACCAATATGCACGCAAGGCAAGTCAACAACTCAACAACTCAAGTGAGTTCATCACCAATGATCCTACAACACAACCAAGGTTAGTGTACAAAGTAATTTGCATCTCAAGTCATGAGATCAACATCAACCATTAAGACTAGAAGCTTGAACCTGAAATGCAAAGCTCAAAAGGTGAGTACAAACCACTAGTACCAAGACTAGGGTCAAAGGCAAAGCAAAAAGTCAAAACAGCAACCAATATTCAACATGAAGCACATTTATTTAAGTAAGAACATGTCCTAAAAAGGACCAAACTCAAATCCTAAGGCAAATCCATCTAATGGCCATGCTAAGGCAAAGGCAATTACAAAGCACACAATTGGACATTAAGAGTAGAAATTCCATATTAAAATAGAAATGAATCAAATAACCATGGAAACATTTATGTGCACACAACATGTTAAACACAAGCATCATGCAAATCAAGTTGAAAATCCAGCAATGCAAAAATTATGAAATAAATGTCACAAAATAAAAGACATCCAGATGAACAAGTGAAAAAAAATTGCATTCAATTTGGATCAATTTTCTATTTGTTATGATTTTTTGAAGTTCAGGAAAATAATTGAAATAAACATGAAAAAAATATTGAAAATGGAATATGAATGGAAATTGGAAACTGCAGTCAGTGGGAATCGAACCATGGTCACATAGGCTATGGGCGCGGTATACCAAAACGCTGCGTTTGGTTTAATGAGGGAAATCAAAAGAAAAATGAAAAACGCACACAGGGAGGAATCGAACACGCGAGGCAAAGGTGAAAGGCTCATGTACAGTGAAGCCCTTAGGCGCTGAACCAGAAGCGTGGTCACTATTCACACGCGGTGGTAGGGACAGTGGTTTCCACCGTCTTCTTCATGGAGACGGTGGTTGCTACAGTAACATCAACACAAAAAAATCCAAAAATACGCATGGCATACATCATTCGAAAGCTTATCTCATGAGGAATACGAATCTATGATTAATTTGGCCTAAATCTCAATGAATTAAGAGAATCGAACAGAAACATTATTGACATTCAAACTTTAGTTCGCCATAACTCACTCAATATTTCACCAAATCATAATCTAAAAGCATCAGTATCATCAGCGTGGAAAGATCTACAATAACATGTGCGTAAAGCGGAGAATCATAAGGTTCGAATTCTAACCTCTTTGAAGAGCAGTGGATGAAAACAAGCGATTCAAGTGCTCAAACGATCCAGATCCCCTCCTATATTGATGACTTGAAGCTTTATGTATGAATTGAAGCTTGGAAAGGCTTGGATCTTGATCAAATTGCAACTTCCATCTTCATGTTCTTGAGCTAGATGTGCATGAATCTTGGCCAAAATCTTCAATCCAGAGCTTGATCCTTACTCAATGACACTTGCTGAACACGATTATGCAATAATATTCATGTGCTATATGAAGAATTTTGAAGTTTGAGATGAGAGCAAAAATGGAGGGAAATCCAAAATCTAGATCTAGAATGTGTGAGAATGAACAATTGTGTTATGATTAAGGCTTTATACTATGAGTTAATCATGCTGAAAATGTAATTAGGCCATGGCTAATTATAATTAGGAAGATATGAGGTGCATGACCAAATTGGCAAATGTGTGGTGCATGGAGAATTTTGCACGTGAACAGTAACATGCTAGCATCCAAATCCACTTAAAATCATCTAATGAACACAATGGAAGTGGTATTTTTCATGTATGATCAATAGAATTTGAATTCCCCAATTTCCCTCCAAAATGCATATGAATGGACATATGATCATGTAATGTTATTTCATGCAATGCAATGATGGATTTGGGAAGCATTGGTCAAGACAAGAATTTTGCAAAAAGAGTGGCTTCATTTGGAGTTTTGAGTCAAAAGTTATGCCACTTTGAAGTTCCATGCATACTTCATGATCATTTGGTCATAACTTCTCAACCATTCATCATAAATCCATGAAATAGGACTTTTTGGAAAGAGGAGAGATATATCTTCAACTTTCATGTTCAACAAAAATTCATTTGAAGCTTCTTTGATGATGTAAAATCAAGTTGAATTTGGACCAAAATCTTTCCATTTTTGGAAACTTGAAATTACAGGTCACTTTCCTTTTTTGAAAACTTTTGCACTGACCTCAAATTCTTCAATGTATATGTTTGAAAAGACAAAGGAACCTCTTTTGAACATGAATGAGATATCGAAACTCATTTCTCCACCTCATGACCCTCAGTTGACCTTACAGTTGACTATATAGGCCCTCAGATGACCTTGACATGCTCTGATTAGCTTGAGCCTCAACCACTTGAGGAATTGGCTCAGAAATGAAACCCTGGCTCTCATAAGCTTCTCCAAATAACCATGTGATCTTCATCATCAACAAATACCTCATTTTCTTGAGAAACCCTGGCTGGAAGGACGCAATTGATTAGGGTTGACCAGTGGTCAAAACCCTAATCCAGAGGAAACTGAGCATGAATCATGAAGCCCTTGATGATGACATAACCATGATGATGGTAATATACCCTGGCCAATAAGATAATGCTCAAAACCATTGAAGGATCAAGAAACCCTAATTGAAGCACAAACCTTCAGATGGTTGATCATTCATTCATGGACCCTCAGGCTTGAACCAGGTACCTCTCCATCTTCTGAAAAGACTTTAGAGGATGATCTCTTATTTCACATGATATGCAATATGAAAATTCCTAATGCCCTAAATATGAAATGCAATATGCTAACTAGTCCCAAGGAGAGGAGGGCAAATTTTGAGGAGTTACACTTGCGCAACTCAAGAAATTGATCTTTCATTTAATCCATTTTCTCATAAACGTTCGGGCCCTCACATGGCTCGAAATGATAAATGGTGTCTTCCACACGAGGTAAGGTATGCACTACAAGCGGTGGCACAGCCATGACCGAGCTAGATGTCAGTGAGGAAGAAAATATGGGCTCAAAGCCCTCAGGCATGAAGTTTGGAGGCATTTCCCATGGGAATCTGGCAGGCATGGCAGGCACTAAATAAGCGGTAGCAGCAGGCATGGTAGAGGTAGCCACCTCTGAAATAACAGTCCTCTGAGGAGGAGGAGTTGCAGGTGTTGGGGAAGACGAGCTCTGCGCGGCTAGAAATGACTCCATCATGGCAGTCGGGCGGGGAATCTCTGCTTTCATGTCTCTATTCTCTTGCTCAAGATGTTCCATGATTCTGGAGTGATTGGCGCGGGTATTGTACAAATGAGTCAGCTTGGCTGAAGCCCAGAAGAAACACCAATGAGACATCTGGCCAAAGAGAAACCTGTTTATGCAAATGATGCATGAAATGCAATGCTTGATTGTTTTTATTTTCAAGGAACTTACTATATTATTTGCAAATATATATATATATATATATATATATATATATATATATATATATATATATATATATATATATATATATATATATATATATATATATATATATATATATATATATATATATATATATATATATATATATATATATATATATATATATATATATATATATATATATATATGACAACAATTGCAGCAATTTGATATGACAAAAATCTCTTTTATTTATATAATTGGAAGGATTACACTTATTACAATTTCAGAAACCAAATGAAAAATACAAGAGAAAAGGAGACTAATCATCCAAAGGGTCCCTAGCAACAACTTCAGAAGATCTGGCTGCAGGTGCGTAGTTCCTTCGAATGCGTCAAATCTCGGTCTCAAAAGAAGCCTTCATCTGAGTCTTCTCGAGGACAAGCTGATCAACAATCTTCTTTCAAGCAATGGAAGGCTGAGGCATGCTAGAAGATGAAACCTCTGGCTCTCTCTGTCTCTTTGTCACTCGATCTTTAAGTATCTCAATAAGTGCTTCTTTGTCCTTAGACTCCAACAGCAACTCCTCATGCTTTCGGCTTAAAGCACAGAAACGCTCTTCCCACATATCCTTCTCTTGCTTCATCTTGGCGAGTGCGTCTTCCAACTCCTCTACATCTTGGTTACAGAGAGTTAATGGCTCAACCCTAATCATAGACATAGGTCTCTCACAAGGATAAGGCATCTTCAACTCCAAAGCTCTCTTCTTCACCCAAAGAGTCTAAGCTTCCAAAGCTACATAATTGCACGGACCAAGCTCGGATTTTCCTTTACTATGCATATTATGCCAAGCATGCACAATCTTCTACTTCAAATGTTGGGGATTTTTAGCCTCTTGATAGAAAAGACCTTCTAACAACATGTTATTAGGTTTGTCTCTCAAGGGGAACCCAAGTTGACGACGAGCCAAAGCAGGGTTGTAGTTGATTCCTCCTTGTCTGCCAATGAGTGGCACATTAGAGAATTCGCCACAACTATCAATAATCTCCAAACTGCTCAAAGAAGGATCATACCAAACTATATCATCATTAGTGAGAGACATAAGTCTCTGAGACCATCGAAGACATTGTTTGTTCTCCACAAAAGCAGGTGTCTGAGGCAAGTGTGAAATAAACCACTTGTATAGAAGAGGGATACAACAGACAATCATTCCACCACCCTTAGAATTCCTTAGATGCAAATAGAAGTACGTATCACCCAAGAAAGTAGGCACAGGATTCCCAATCAAGAAAATTCTAATGGCGTTAACATCAACAAAACCGTCAATGTTAGGGAACAAAGCTAATCCATAGATGAGCAACACAAAGATAACTTCAAAAGAATCCACACTACCGGCTAGATCAAAAGCAGTAGCTTCCTTGATGAGGAAATCAGATGGAAACCTAAACAATCCTCTTTTCTTCACCCAATGAGCCTTTATCTCAGACTTCTTCAAGTGAAGAGCTTCAGCAATAAGATGAGATTTGGGGATCTCTTCCAATCCACTAAAAGGTACCTTGCTGGAAACAGGTATTCCCAAGAGATGGGCATACTCCTCCAACGTAGGCACAAGCTGATAATCAGGAAAAGTGAAGCAACGGTAGAGAGGATCATAGAACTGAACCAACACACTCAGAAGTCCTTCAACCATATCAGCAGATAAGATAGATAGAAGCTTCCCATGATGTTGTTTGAAGTCCAAGGGATCTAATACAAAAGATGCTAGCTTCCTTAACTCTTTTAAGTCGGGACATCTGAAACTGTACTTCTTAGTGTTCCTTCGTCCATAATCCATGGTCTGAAAATATTTGAAAATAATACCTTAGTTCCTTGAAATTTTTGTGTGATGAATGTTATGATGCGCATGAATGCGACAATCACAAATAAGGGATCACACACAAGGCAAACAAAGGTCAAGGGCTGAATCAAGTCATTATCAAGATCAATCATCCATTTTGGTGGATTATGGTTTTCACCTTATCAACACCCAAGTTATATTAATGTTGACAAGACTTGATTGGATCAACCAAGAATCAAAGGTTTGTTGTAAATCACGAACATGGAGTCTGGGTAAGAACCATCCCAAGGGAGTGAACTAAGGATAAAAACCTGTAAATCATTTTCTAAAAAGTTCCCAGAGTCTTAATTCTATCTATCAGATATTATAGGTTAAGATGACTGACTCATCGACCCATAATATTCTCAATAGAAACTCGTCTGAGTGTAGTATAATGTAACAATTGTTATCAAGTCTACACTTGAACAGTTTCCGCACTACGTCCTAAATAGGCCAAGTGGGGTGAAATGTTCTACGGTCCTCAGCTTCTTGGACCTAAATTAGAGATAGCAATGCCTAACCACAAATACTTGTGTGTCATTTCCAAATCCAAAAGGGTCTCCACTTAGCAGATGGATCTCAAGCCAACTTGTTAAGGAATACTCCGCATAAGTCGAACATGACTATACCATCCTCCTATCTTAATTGCACTCAAGTTCGGGTTAGAACTTATCTCACCACTCAGAGATCACCAAGCACAACAAGCAGATTATATCACACAAACAAATATACATACATCAAACATACAATTATATACACATAAAAAAGTAGGCTAAACCCACTGGAGACTACTCCCAACATAATCTCCACTTAATTTCTGTAGCGGTAAATTCATGATTATCAAGCTATGGATAAGCAAGACATCAAAAATCAAGAGTCGCCATCGCGCTTTTATTGTTTCCAAGGGAAAAGGGAAAAAGTACGAACAAAACCCATAAAATAAAAAGTTTTCAAATCAAAACTAATCAAATGCCAGAGATTACAGGTAAGGGGGTTGGTTACACAGAGGGATGGTGTTAGCACCCAAAGTGTCATAGGTACTCCTAGGGAGCCCTTTTTTGTGTGCATATGTATTTTGTACAAATGATGTTAGCAAGCAAATAGAATGGGGGGATGAGAAAAGAATTCATTAATTATATTTTTGTGTTTGACAAGACTTTCGGACTTGTGCCTACCTACCAACATAAAAATGAGGGATCAAAACCACGTAGTTCGTGATACAAATTTTAAAGTGGATGCATTGCTTTTAACAAAAATTTAGTTTTGAAAGGCACAAAGGCCTATAAAATGGTTTGAATGAGTTAGTTCTTTTTGGCTTTTAAAAATTTTAAGCCAAGTATGGTTAAGTTTATTTACATGTTTCTTTAAGAAAATAAGTTTTAAAAGTGCAATGGCATAAGGCCAAAGTTTCTAGTTTGCAAAATGGTCCATGTTTTAAAAAAAATAAGTACAAACAAAGGAGTTTTTAAAATGAGGGAGAGATTTTGAAATTAATGAGATGGGGAGGAGATGAAGAGACTAATCCTAATCATAAATTTAAAAGTTAAGAGCTCAAAAGATCTGACCAATGGGCTGCAATCCAATAGACAAGAATGTCATATAGAAACCCAAATTCCCTTGGACATTAGAATCAAGCAACAAAAAAAGCATTCAATATTAACTTGAAGAGAAATACATCAAATAAAGATAGCCACATCCAAGCTTAGCCATTCCATGATCTTCTTCAAATTTGCCCATGTAGCAGATGAATTCCATAATGCCATAAGTCACAGGTTCAAAATAACAACTTCATAATGATCATATTGTAGATGAGCTCAAATGGATCTTTCAAGGATGTCTCAGATGAAGTTTCAGATTACAAGCACCTGGTTACTTGAAAGTTGGCATTGGCTAAGTCCTTTGCATAGGGAGTGTTGCCTAAATTCTAAGTCCAATTGTCTCAAATCAAACCAACAGTCCACACAAGATGTTTTTTAGGGTTTTTGTTCTTATTAAGTACATTAATGGCCAAAGACTAGACAAGCAAACACAATATACACAAGCAAAATAAATCACAAAATATGGTCCAAATGGACAAAATTAAAAGGACATTAACATAAACAATTAGAATGGTATGAATAATGGAAAATGGATAAGGCTTAAAAATAAAGTGCATTAAAGTAAACAACTTGAAATTAAATATTAGTTGTTAATGAGTTAGAAGTTAGTATTGCTTTTGATTTTTCTTTTAAGTCGTTCTTTGGAGAACACTCAACCCACTTATCACAAGCATGAATCCTTGAACCAAGACATCTTCCAAATGAAGGAAAAAAGGTCAAGTTTCTACATAATACCATGAAAGAGGGGATACTTACAATCTCACTAACTAGAATGCTATGCCTTTTGTGTCAAAAATTTAGCGCTATGTTAAGCAATCGTAATTGGACTTATGTATAAGTCACAACTATTTGAGGCCGGACAATAGAATTTTGGTGTTAATGCATGTTAGAAATATAGTATAATGGACTATGCTCATGAAACATACCACACACAAAAAGAATATGCAAAAGAGGTGGCCTACTCTTATCCATACTTATGTTGATTTTGAAATCAACTAGCCTTAGGATGTAGAGATATCATAGGACCATGACATGAATGCATAAAGAAAGGGAGTGAGATAAAGAGGGAGGGGAAATGGATAAAACTCAAATTGGAAAAAGGGGGACTTTTACCAAATTAAGATCATTCATTCATTTTGGAAGGTGGAATTTACATTCCAATGATCTTAACCTAGCAAAGTCAAATCAACCTTGACCAAGGCCTAACAACACAAGTCAAACTCATACAAACAATCAAAATGGCTCAACACAATTATTTGGCATTTATTCAATTTAAAAATACTAAATATAATGCATTAGATTAAATATGGTTTGTCAAATTCCTAAAACCTCATCAAAACACCAAAGAAATGGCCATGAGATTTATCATTGGTCAAACAAGGTCAAAGGACCTTGGAGAAAAAATTTCAGAATTTTTAGAGACTTAAATGTATTTTTAAACAATTAAAAATATTCAAAAAATCAATTAAATCATGAAAAATATTAATAATGATCCAAAAAATAATTTTAATTCAGAATATGAAAGAGGATATTATTTAAATTTTTTTGGTGAAACTCTCATATTTTTTGGATCAATATTAAAATTAATATCAATTAATGAAAATAAAACAAATAAAATGAAATTCAAATATTCAGAAAAAACGTGGACCACTTGATCTGCCTCATTAATTGAGGTGGCAGATCAAGTGGCCATCATCGCGCTTTCTACCATAGTCACTAGTCAACGCGTAACACAAGTGGTAATTATAAGCAACGCGTTAGATTAAAACATTTTGAACAAGATCTATGGCTCTGAACCTATCCATCACATCACTGGCGCTAAACCTCCGGTCACCTTCTCAGGCTAGCCTCACCGGATTGGTTCAGTCAACACCATCACATAAATGAAAAGGGAGGATATGATCCGAAAGAAAAAATGGCGTGGAGCACGAATCTGACCTCAATTTTAACTAAGTCCACATATATAGAAAGATATGAGGAGTTGAATTTTGATGTGTGTCAACTGAGTTGCTTCGATTTGACCTCAAAGCAACTCAATCTTCTTGCCTATATTGGTAGGACTTCAGACAACCAAAGATCCAAGAGAATTGATGAGAATTGAGTGAGAATCGAGGAGAAGATTTTTTTTGGAAAATACGTTCAATGTTGTCCAAAACTTGATCTTGCTTGCTTCAATCCTTGCTTGATCACACTCAGGGAGCTTGCAGAAGTGGTTTGGAAATGAAACAAAGCTTTGGATGCTGGAGTTTTTGAATCTCCAACAATGAGACTCAAACTCAATTTTCAAAATGAAAATTCTCAGGTTTTCCTTTGAATTATGAGGGTTTGAAGAGAGGGGGTAAAGCTGGCGCGCAAGGATCCTCTCAAATGAGCTCAGAAGGCTTGTATTTATAGCAATTGGGAATGTTCTTTGCACACTTCAAGTTTCTTCCAAATTTGGCAATGTCATACACATGCTTGCATGGGCTTGTACAAACCCATGAAGCAATCCAATCAGGTCCAAATGCATCTGAAATGAGATTGAAATGAGATTGAAATGAAGCTTGAATGGCAAGGCAATGCGAAATGGTCATTTGCACTTTTGATTTGTCCCCTTGATGCAGGCCTGTTAAAACCATGCGCAGCCGTAGAAAACCTTATCCAAAATGAATGAAATAAGACTCTTTGGAAAGCTTAGATCAAGAGGAACAACTCTTATGTTGAATACTTTTCCATTTGGAACTTGGATCAAGGTGAATTTTGAGGTGGAAGTTAGGAAATTTCAACATGTTGAAATTTTTTCTCAGTGTCAAGCCAAATTAGAAAGGTGTATTCATCAAAGTTGTAGCTCTTTAAAAGACCTTAAAAATGGTCACCAATTTGACATCATTTGGATTTAGAATGAGATAGTTATGGATTTTTTAAGTTGAGGAAAATCACTTGTTCAATGGTATTCGTCCAAAATGACCTATAATGTATCCTCATATCACATGCTCATAAAAGTTGATTTAGCTCTCACTCCAAACATCAAAGTTAAATTAGACACCTTTAATTTTATTGTGCAACTTGTAAGTCTTTCATCTCATAAAAATTGAGAAAGTTATGGCCTTTGGAAGTTGACTTTCAAATTAGGGTTTAGACAAAATGACCTATAATGTTTCAACATAGAAAATGACTTTCCAAGAAAACTTAGCTCTATACCTCAACATGAAAGTTGTTTGGAATGCCATTTAGAGTAACTTTTCTCTTGTACTCCTTTTCATATGTGTAATACCCCAAAATTTACCTTTCATTTTTCCTGGAAGCATGGCATTATGTTTTACACTTCATTAGCATCATATTAGGTCATACTCATTGCATACTGCATTAGTGACATGGAGATCAGGTTTTGATTGATCACTCCTTAACAGAAGGAGCCCACACAAAGCAAGATTGAGAATTGGACTTCATTTTCTAAGTATACAAGTCTCAAGGGTCTCAGGGGGGTCCAAGTATCTTATTATGGTCCTTAGTTCATTAGTGAAGGATTCAAAGCTATCAGAGATTTCATCTGGAATTAATCAGAAATTAGGGTTTCATGGCTACCTGCAACGGGCAATGTTTGGATGGAAGTATAGGAGCTCATCCATGTCATTATTAGAGAGGCATCTTGGCCTAGGAAGATTCACAATTATCTCAGAAAGATCCATTGGCAATCAGTGCAATCGGTTCCTGATCATTTCGCCCTAAAACTAGGGTTTGGTATAAAATCAATTTATTTCTGATTCTTGGAATCGGGAATCAGACAAGGGTCCACATACAAAAGTCAGCTCTTTATTTGAGCCAGAGGTGCTTCAATTGATCAATGGAATCGGGAATCAGACAATTTGGGAAAAGTCAACTGTGGGGCCAGAAAAGTCAACTCCTGACATTGTGAGAGTGGAATCTCAAAATCCATGCCTAGGGGATCCTACATATTAAATTTGATCAAGGTTGGATCATGGATTCATCATTTAATCAGGAATTGGAAAAGTTACTTAATTTGGAAATGGTTGACTTTCCATTTCGGGCAAGTTTTCATGATCGTTGCACTCACTTTAAGCCCATTTTGCATCAAGATAAAAGCTCCACTTGAAATTTCTCCAACATGAAAGTTGTTCCTCTTATTCCAAGCTTTCTAGAGATATAAAGTTTGCTCCATTTGGATTAGAATTGAGAAAGTTATACTTAGTCAAAGTGAGAAATTTTTTTAGGACACTTTGAAAAATTTCTAAGTCCAAAATCTTCAAAATTCGTCAAGACTTCTTGGCCAGTTTTCTTGCACTTTAAGGCATTATTTGAAAATACTTTCTTCACAACAATTGTACCTTGCCATGTCCTCTTTCACATCATTTTTGAATCATCTCATTTGGATCCATCGTTTGAGATATACATTCATTTAAAGTGGGCACCATGACTTGATTTTCTAGGCAGATTTTGGGTCTGGCTGGCCCAATCAGATTTTCTAAGCATGTTGCACAAACCGGTCACGTTTTTTTACCTATTTTGGTCATGCATTGGACATCCATTCACTTAATTTTGGCCCAAAATAACAACATTTTACACCTCACTTCACACTTTTATTCTTATGGATAAATCACTTTTTAAAAAGCCCATGAGAACACCTAATCCACCCTATTTAAGAAGCTGAAACCCTAACCCTAAAGGAGCATTGGAATTTCGTGGAAAGGAGGAAAAGCTTCATCACATATCAAATTCCATTCCTCTTCCATTCCACTTCTATTTTCCATTAGGTAATCATCTCTTCCATGACCATGTTTTGATATATCTACGCTTGCATACCATGTTCATCACCATTAATCCTTCCATTTTCATATTTCTTTTTCTTATTTAAAATATTTGCTTCGTCCATAAAATTACCCAAAAATATTTTTCACTTTTCTTAATATTTTATTTAATTTTATATAATTTTTATTTTTGTATGTTTTTAATATTAATATTTTATTTTAATTATTTATTCTAAATGGTCCATTTTAACACACTTTTTTTTATTGATTTTATTTTTATGACTTAAAATTATTGTTAGCATTTGATTTTTGGGATGAAGGTTGACCAATGCCTTATGGTCAACCTGAACTTTTCTTGGAATTTTATTTCACATTTTCAATTTATTTTGGATTTATTTTTGACCTAGTTTGGTTGGTTGATTTTTAATTTGACTTTTGTTTTATTTTAATTAATTCACGTACCAATTTTCAATATTTTTAAAATCTTTTTGGGGGATGATGATGTCCTGACCTCACCTTATTTAGTTTAATTTTTTATAATTTTATTGTTTAATTTACTATTTATTCTTGATTTATTTATAACCTAGTCTTATTAATTGACTTTTGGTTTGACCTATGTTTTGTTTTAATTAATTCACGTACCAATTTCCATTATTTTTAAAATCTTTTTGGGGAATGATGATGTCCTGACCCCACCTTATTTAGTTTATTTTTTAATAATTTTCTTGATTAATTTACTATTTATTCTTGATTTATTTCTAACCTAGTCTTATTAATTGACTTTTGGTTTGACCTATGTTTTGTTTTAATTAATTCACGTGCCAATTTTCATTATTTTTAGGTAGTAGACAATAGATGTCTGCTCCTCCTGTATTGAAATTTATTTCTTCCCCAGTCGAGTCGAGCGTGCATTTCCTTAGTGAAATCAGTGTTCCCCTGCACGAGGCGAGTATCTCAGTGTTATCCTGACTTATTCGTATCCCCTACAGGCATTGTTTTATGTTTCCTTGGCTGAGTCTTTCCATTTTATATGGATCCCCTCAAGTCCCCCAGTAGTTCTAAGTCTTAGCCTGGCCTACACATAACTTCTTTTATCCCCAGAGTCTCTATCTCCCTAGTGAGTTTTCCTTATGGAATGCATTGTGCTCCTGCGGATTTTCGGTCCCTCTGATTTCTTTTTCCTTTGTGACAATATTTCCCCATAAAGCATTAACTTTTGCATTCATATCATATGCATCATGAGGTCTCTTAGGGACCAAAATTTGTTTCTCTATGTTGTTATTTAAGCCCATTCTACTGAGTCGAGCCGAAGATTTCAACCTTCACCTCCTCAGTTAGAATGTCCTTAAATAAGGGCAGCTGTAAGACCATAATTTTGACCCTAAGATCCCTCATGCATTTCATCATAAGCATTAGCATAGGGATCATACCTTGGCATCCTCCTTATCCCTTTTGCATTGGGTTTGTTTTGGGAGAGATCATAAGCATTAGCATAGGGATCATACCAATATCATACTTGTATATTATCATTTTACTAACCAAAATACCAAAAATATGCCTTTGTATCCATCTAACTCTTTTTGTAGGTAGGGACTTGATTTCCTTGATTCATTGATCACATCTAGGGTTTGAGACCCTCATGAACAAAAAGCACCATCAAGAATTGATTCAAGAATGGTTATGAGAATCATGTATGAGTTCCAATTGCTTCTACATGTTATATTGATCAAGTTTGCTTCAAGAGTTTGAGGATGATTTGCCTTGGAAACCCTAGTTTGACTAGGTATCTTGAGTAACTTCCCCAACAAGCTATCTCACAAATTGATCAAATTTCTCAAGGGACACTTCAAAATTCATAATCTTATGCATATATGATCTACCATGAGCCAAAAAAAGTCAAGAGAATTGGAAATTAGCAAGTTGGTTGATGGTGGTTGGCCAGATGAATTCATCTAATCAAAACTGGGTCTCCCTAGACCGTATCTCCTACAATTTTCACCATATGAAAATGATTCCAAGAGAAACCTTATTCTAAATGATATTATAAACAAATTTCATGTTGAGACCTAGATCTAGTTTTGCTTGGAAAATCATTTTCTATGTTGAAACACTATAGGTCATTTTGTCTAAACCCTAATTTGAAAGTCAACTTCCCAAGGCCATAACTTGCTCAATTTTTATGAGATGAAATATTTCCAAGTTGCACAATCAAATTCAATGTGTCTACGTCAACTTTAATGTTTGGAGTGGGAGCTAATTAAACTTATTTGAACATGTGATATGAGGCTACATTATAGGTCACTTTTGACCTATACCATTGATCAAGTGATTTTGCCAAACTTCAAAAGTGCATAACTCTATCATTTCAAATCCAAATGAAATGAAATTTGTGACCATTTTTAAGGTATTTGAGATAGCTACAACTTTGATGAAGATACGTTTCTCATTTGAAGCTCCTATAAAAAGTTAAGCAAAGTGGAATATTGAGACATATGGTTTGACACTTAGAAAATTTTCAATATGTCAAAATTTTCCAAACTTCCACCTCCAATATCTCCAAGTTCCAAGCTCCAAATGAAAAAGTCTTCAAAATAAAACTTGTTCCTCTTGATCTCACCTTTCCAAAGAGCTAAAATTCATGCATTTTGGATAAGAAATGCATAGTTTGCGCATGGCTTAAACAGACTGGTATCATGTGTCATGGATCCAACTTCAAGTATCAATGCTCATTTGCCTTGCATTACAAGCTTGCTTCAACACATCTGAACTTCAAATTTGGACTTTAAACAATCATTTTATGGGCCTACGCGCGCCCACGCAGTTGCTTACATCACTTGCCAATTTTGGAAACTTGAATGGAGTGTGCAATTAACACTTGAATTCTCTATTAATTGAAGCTCAATTGCTCATAATCAACACACACACTGCACAACCTTTGATTCCCCACAGGAAACCCTTCATACCAAGAGGATAAACTTGAGAAATTCATTTGAAATTGAGCTTGAATCTCCACTATTTTGGAATTCAATGCTCCAGGAGTCTTTTGATTCTAAGCCATTCCATTCCTCTTCTGCAAGCAATTGAAGTAAAGCAAAGCACGGTTCAGATCAAGATCTAGCAAGTTCAAACCTCCATTTAAGGTATTTTGCAGAATTTTTCAACTCTTCGATTCTCCTTGTTTATTGCTCATTTCTCTTGATTGTTGTGTTGGCTGAAGTCCTACCAATGTAGGCAAGGTGTTTGAGTTGTTTTGATGCTGAATCGAATCAACTCAGATCATGAACCTCATTCTTCAATTCCATATATCTCTCAATATAGTTGGAATTGGAAGAAATGGAGGTGATATTCGTGCTCAGTGATGTTTTCTCTTTAAAATCATGTCCCTGTTTGAAATTTTGGTGATGGTTGATGATGACCAGTCCGGCGAAGCTCGCCAGAGAAGACAACCGGAGCTCTGGCTCCGCTGATGAGTTGTCTCAAGTCTAGACCATGTGATCCTCGCTCCACGTTATAATCTCAGCCGTTCCTTTTGATTAACACACTTGCCACGCAGTTGACTCACGTGTTGGTGGAACGCATGCTGTGGATCATCAGATTTGCCACCTTAATTAATGAGGGAGATCTGATGGTCCACGCATTTTTGTATTTCTGATTTTCTTTTTAATTCCATTATTTTCAATAATTCATAATAAATTTAATATTGATCCAAAAAATATGGGACTTTCACCAAAAAAAATTCAAAAAAAATTCTCTTTCATATGCTGAACTGAAATTATTTTTTGGATCATTATTAATATTTTTCATGAGTTAATTGATTTTTCATTTATTTTTAATAGTTTAAAAATATGTTTAAGTGTCCAAAAATTATGAAATTTTTTATCCAAGGTCCTTTGACCTTGTTTGACCTATGATAAATCACATGGCCATTTATTTGGTGTTTTGATATGATTTTAGGATTTGGACAAAACATATTTGAATTTAATGCATTATTTTACTATTTCTTAATTGAATAAATGCCATTTTAATTGTGTTGACCATTTGGATTGACTTATTTGAGTTTCTCATTTGTTGATGGGCCTTGGTCAAGGTTTATTTGACTTTGTCAAATTAATATTATTGGGTTTAGGGGATTGATGGAATGTACCTTCCATCTCCCAAAATGAATGAATAATATTAATTTGGTAAAAGTCCTCCTTTGACCAATTTGTGATCTCATTCATCCCCTTCCCTCTTCATCTAATTCCCCTTCTTCATCCATTCATATTCATTGGCCAATGACATCTCAAAATCCTAATGCTAGTTGATTGAAAAATTAAAATGAGTATGGATGAGATTAGGCCACACCTTTTGCATATTTTTGTGTGTGGTATGTTTAATGAGCATGGTTCTTAATACTATGTATCCAACATGCATTAACACCAAAAGTTTATTGCCCGGCCTCAAATAGTTGTGACTTCTACATAAGTCCAATTACGATTGCTTAACATAGCGCTAAATTTGTGACATAAAAGGCATAAGCATTCTAGTTAGTGAGATTGTAAGTCTCCCCTCTTCCATGGTATTGTGTGGAAACTTGACCTTCTTTCCTTCCTTTAGAAGATGTTTTGGTTCAAGGATCCATGCTTGTGGCAAGTAGGTTGAGTGTTCTCCAAATAATGTCTTGAAATAAAAAAAAAAGCAAACAAAACTAACTATTAACTTACTAACCATTAATTTTTACTTTCAAGCTTTTACTTTTAATGCAATTTACTTTTAGTATTCTATTATCATTTGTCATTGTACATATCATTCTAATTGTTTATGTTTATGCAATTTTCACTTTGTCCACTTGGACCATATTGTGTGATATACTTTATTGTCTTGTTTGTTTGTTTGGTCTTTGACCATTAATGCACATAATAATAACAAAAAACCCTAAAAGGCAATTTGAGTGGACTATTGTTTTGATCTCCCCAATTGGACTTAGAATTTAGGCAACATTTCTTTGCTAATGGACTTGGCCAATGCCAATTTGTTGAAGACCAAGAACTTGCAAGTTTGAATTCATCTGATACATCATTCTAGATCTCTCCAGATTCATCTGCAATATTGATCCTTGTTAAGTTGTTATGTTGAACCTGTGACTTGTGGAATTCATCTGCTACATAGGCTATTCTAAAGAAGATCATTGAAGTGGATAAGCTTGTATGAGTCTATCTTTATTTGATGCCTTTGCTCTTCAAGATTGATATAATTGTGCATTTGTGTGTTACTTGATTCTAAAAAGTCCAAGGGAATTCTGGGTTTCTATTGACATACTTGTCTATTGGATTTCTCCCATTTGGTCAAATCTTTTCAACTTTAAACTTTTAGATTTCTTGTATCTAGGGTAGTCTCTTCATCTTCTCCCCATATCTTTAATTTCAAAATCTCTCCCTCCATTTTCAAAACCTTCTTTGTGTGAACTATTTTGTTCTAAACTTTGACCACTTTTGCAAAAGGTAGAAACTTTGGCCTTATGCCATTGCATTTTCAAACTCATTTTCTTAAATCAAACTTGTAATTGAACTTAATTATACTTGACTTAAACTTTCAAAAAGCCAAAAAGAACTAACTCATTCAAACCATTTTCAGGCCTTTGTGCCTTTCCAACTTATATTTTGTTAAAAACCAACACACTCATTTTGAAATTTCTAGCACGAACTACGAGGTTTTGATCCCTCATTTATATGTTGGTACGTAGGCACGAGACCGAAGGTCTTGTCAAACACACAAAAATGTAATTAATCAATTATTTTCTCATCCCCCAATTCTATTTGCTTGCAAACATCATTTGTACAAAATACATATGCACACAAAAAGGGCTCCCTAGGAGTACCTAGGATACTTTGGGTGTTAACACCTTCCCTCTGTGTAACCAACCCCCTTACCTGTGATCTCTGATTTTTATTAGTTTTTATTTGAAAGCTTCTTACTAGTTGGGTTTTGTTCGTTTTTTTTCCCTTTTCCCTTGGAAATAATAAAATCGCGGTGGCGAATCTTGTTAATTGATCTCTAGCTTGTCAATAGCTTGATGATCATGAATTTCCCGCTACAATATGCATTAGCATTGGGATCATACCTTGGCATCTTCCTTACCCCTCTTTCATTGGGTTTGTTTAGGGAGAGATCACCAAGCACCATGTGATTGTGTCATACTTGTTATTTTATCATCTTTACTAACCAAGATACCAAAAATATGTCTTTGTATTTGTCTAACACTTTTGTAGGGAGGGCACATGATCACATTTAATCCATCAAGTTCACATCTAGGGTTTAAGACCCTCATTGCCAAGACATCAACCAAGGAATGATCCACATTGGCTCTAAGCATCATATATGAGTCCCCATGATCTTTACATGTTATTTTGATCCAAAATTCTTCAAGAATTTGGAATTGGTTTGCCTTGGAAACCCTAGTTCATCTAGGTATCTTGAGTAACTTCTTCAACAAGTTTCTTCACAAATTGATAAAATATCTCAAGGGACACTTCAAATTCCATCATATTATGCATATATGATCTCCCGTGAGCCTAAAAAGTCAAGAGAATTGCAATTTAGCAAGTTGGTCGATGGTGGTTGGCCAGATGAATTCATCTAATCAAAATTGGGTCTCCCTAGACCCTATCTCCTACAATTTTCATCATATGGAAATGATTCCAAGATAAATGTTACTCTAAATGACATTCCAAACAACTTTCATGTTGAGGTCTAGAGCTAATTTCGCTTGGAAAGTCATTTTGTATGTTGAAACATTATAGGTCATTTTGTATAAACCCTAATTTGAAAGTCAACTTCCCAAGACCATAACTTGCTCAATTTTTATGAGATGAAAGATTTCCAAGTTGAACAATCAAATTCAGGGTGTATAATTAAACTTTGATATTTGGAGGAAGAGATAATTCAACTTTTATGAGCATTTGACATGGGGATACATTATCGGTCATTTTTGACCAATACCATTGAACAAGTGATTTTCCTCAACTTCAAAAATGCATAACTCATTTATCCCAGATCTAAATGATGTCAAATTGGTTACTATTTTTAAGGTTTTCGAAAGAGCTACAACTTTGTTGAAGACACGTTTCTCATTTAAAGTTCACATAAGAAGTTAGCCAAGGTGGAATAATTGAACATATGACTTGACACTTAGAAAATATTTTGACATGTTGAAATTTCCAAACTTCCACCACAAACTTCATCATGATACAAGCTTCAAATGGAAAAGTGTTCAACATAAGAGTTGTTCCCCTTGATCTAACCTTTACAAAGAATCCAAATTCATTCATTTTGGACAAGGTTTGAGGGATCTGCACATGGCTTGAACAAGGTTATATCATTTGGCAAGAATCATTCTTCAAACATCAAAACATCTTTGCCTTGCATCACAATTCTTATTCAGACTTCATTTCACTTGCATTTGGATCTAATTGAGTTTCTTCATGGGCTTTTACATGCCCATGCAAGCGTGCACTTTGTAACACCCTTCTAAAATACCCCAAATATTTAATTAAAATAGTAATATATAAATCAGAGTAATTATGCAGTTAAGGGTGTCACACAATCATATCACACCATTCACCATAATAACTGTTATGCTCTTTTATTAATTCAAAACATAAAGTATTTGCACAAATACGCAGCGGATAGAAATCAAATCAATCATGCGGAACATGTAACACATTACATGTAAAATTATTCAACAAGGTAAAACATCCCATCCCGATGTTACATCTATCAGAGCATGACCCACTAAGGAGACTACACTAGACTCCAAGCACTAGCTTCTACTCAATCACTGCTCGTTACCTGAAAAATAGTTGTAAGGGTGAGTTCCTCAATCAATATAATGAGCATTATAAAATATCATGTCATGTTAAGTAATTTAACACATTAATCACCCTAATCACATCACACATTCGGTAACGGCACATCAATTCAAATATCATACTCAATACCAATACAATTCATGCTCATACTCAATATCAACACAAACACACGTATAATATTGGAATACATCCATTCATATTATACGCCATACACATATTATGCAATGAGACTCCATGCATGCGGTACCGACTATTTGTGAACATATAGTTCACCTCACCGTCCAAATCCAGGCACGGCTACCAAGCCCACTAGTCCCACTCATTTGAGACCTAGTGACTCACTCACTAATTCCTCACCATGGGAATTAGATACCACCCCAAGGGCCATGCTATGCACGCTAATTCACCTAGCATGCAAACATCAACAACAGTCCAAAATGACTAACTCACTAATTCCTCACCATGGGAATTAGCTACCACCATAAAGGCCACAATATGCATGCTAATCACCTAGCAATGCTAAATCATCAACCACAATTCAAGAATAGACATATGCTCACACTCTAAGCCATAAAACAGTCTATTCACAAATGCACACATAACTGATACATTCACAAGATCATGCATACCATCACACATCATCAATATTTTATCACATAAGCATATCAGATCATGCCAAGGAACAACCACAGTATTAGCACACTCTACTAATACCTATACTACTCAAAACAACGGGAAATGATCCCTAATATATCGTACATCAGCTAAATCACATTACTCAGCTGAACAACCAAAAACTGCACAACAACAGCACAGAAAAATCACAATCCTGCCCATACGCGTACTGCCTAGTCCCATACGCGTATGGCCCATTTCTCAGCCAAATCCCATACGCGTAACACCATCTCATACGCGTATGCTACGCGTATCACTTCCCCATATGCGTACCAACAGAGACCAAACTACGTTCAAAACATCATCTTCCTCATCCATACGCGTATTGCCTAGTGCCATACGCGTACAAGACCATCTCATACGCGTATTGCCTAGTGCCATACGTGTATGACCAGAAACCAGACTTCCAGATCTGCTATGGCTTTCTCTGCTACGAGATCTATCCAATTCAACCTTCCACAGTCCAATTTTACACATTATTCGTTCATATCCTCTAACACAAATCATACCCTATTCGATTTCACAAAATCTAACATTACTACATCTAATTCCTACGAATTTCCTTCATTTATAATCCAAATTTCGTTCATCCAATATTTCACAATTTTCATCATACATCATTCCAATCAGAGGTAAATCAATGGTTTATCACTACCCAGTACATATTATCCCATAATACCCATTAAACGATGATAAACCCCCCTTACCTGAGTTAATCCGGCGAATCTTGCAGCTTCAAGCTCTTCCTCTCTTCAACCCTTGTTCTATGGTTCTCTTTGCCCTTTTCCACTTTTCTGTATCCTTTTTCCTTTTCACGTGAAAATAACCCTTTTACCAAATGGGACCTTTTCTAATTCCAACTTTTATTCCAATAAAATAATAACCCAATAATAATAATTCCAATAATAATATTCCAATTATTTAATTAAATTAATAAATATATTATTAACTTAAATTAAATAATTATCTTATTTTATCGGGGTGTTACAACTCTCCCCCACTAAAAGAGTTTTCGTCCTCGAAAACATACCTCAAGCGAATAACTCTGGATAGGACTCTTTCATCTGACTCTCAAGTTCCCAAGTCACATTGCCACCTGCTGGTCCTCCCCAAGCTACCTTCACCAAAGTAATCTCTTTACCCCGCAACTGCTTCAACTCTCGATCCTCAATCCTCATAGGTGATGTTTCAAAAGTCAGGTTATCTCTCACCTGGACATCATCTACTTGGACCACATGCGACAGATCATGAATGTACCTCCTCAACTGAGACACATGAAAAACCTCATGCAAATTCGCAAGTGACGGCGGTAAAGCGATACGATAAGCTACCTCTCCTATCCTCTCCAAAATCTGATAAGGACCAATAAATCGAGGTGTCAACTTCTTCGACTTCAAAGCTCGACCAACCCCAGTTATCGGAGTAACACGAAGAAACACATGATCTCCCTCTTGAAACTCAAGTGACTTCCTCCTCTTGTCGTGATAACTCTTCTGACGACTCTGAGCAATCCTCATCTTCTCCTGAATCATCTTAATCTTTTCCGTAGTCTGTTGAACAATCTCCGGTCCAACCACAGCACTCTCACCGGACTCATACCAACATAAAGGTGTCCGACATCTCCTACCATACAAAGCTTCAAACGGTGCCATACCAATGCTCGAATGAAAACTATTGTTGTAGGTAAACTCAATCAAAGGTAAATAACAATCCCAAGCACCTCCTTTTTCCAAAACACACGCCCTCAAAAGATCCTCTAGTGACTGAATCGTCCTCTCAGTCTGACCATCAGTCTGCGGATGATATGCAGAACTCAATCTCAGCTTAGTTCCCAAAGCCCTCTGCAAACCTTCCCAGAACTTAGATGTAAATCTAGGATCTCTGTCCGAAACAATACTCGACGGAATACCATGCAAACTTACAATCTTCTCAATATACAGCTCAGCTAATCTCTCTAACGGATAATCCATTCTGGTCGGAATGAAATGAGCCGATTTTGTCAATCTGTCAACAATCACCCAAATAGCCTCAAAATTCTTAATTGTCCTCGGTAACCCAGAAACAAAATCCATACTGATACTATCCCACTTCCACTCTGGAATAGCCAACGGTTGCATTAGCCCAGACGGCTTCTGATGCTCAATCTTTGACTTCTGACAAGTCAAACAAGAATAAACAAAACTCGCAATTTCTCTTTTCATTCCTGGCCACCAAAATAACCTTTTCAAATCATGATATATCTTCGTAGCTCCAGGATGAATACTCAAGCCACTACGATGTCCTTCCTCAAGAATACTCTTCTTAAGCTCGGTAACATCCGGAATGCACACCCGATTACCAAATTTCAAAACACCATTCTTATCAACTCTGAATTCACCACCTTGACCTTGATTCACTAGAGACAACTTATCAACCAAAACCACATCGGATTTCTGACCCTCTCTAATCTCATCCAGAATACCACTCGTTAACTTCAACATTCCCAATTTAACACTATTGTGAGTACTCTCACACACCAAACTCAAGTCTCTAAACTGCTCAATTAAATCCAATTCCTTAACCATTAACATAGACATATGCAATGATTTTCGACTCAATGCATCAGCCACTACGTTTGCTTTACCCGGATGGTAATTCAAACCAAAGTCATAATCCTTCAGAAACTCTAACCATCTCCTCTGTCTCATATTCAGCTCTTTCTGATCAAACAAATACTTTAAACTTTTATGGTCACTGAAAACCTCAAATCTTGACCCGTACAAGTAATGCCTCCACAACTTCAGAACAAAAACCACAGCTGCCAACTCTAAATCGTGTGTCGGATAGTTCCTCTCATGAACCCTCAGCTGTCTCGAAGCATAGGCTATAACCTGCTTATTCTGCATCAATACACCACCCAAGCCCAACAATGAAGCATCACAGTAAACCTCAAATGATTCCGACGAACTCGGTAATATCAGAATAGGAGCAGTAGTTAACCTTCTCTTTAACTCTTGGAAACCTTCTTCACATTTTGAGTCCCAAACAAACGCTTGCCCCTTTCTAGTCAACATCGTCAACGGTAACGCCAACTTAGAAAATCCCTCAATGAATTTCCTATAATAACTAGCCAAACCAAGAAAACTACTTATCTCAGAAACTGACTTCGGAGCTTCCCACTTAGATACCGCTTCTATCTTAGAAGAATCAACAGCAACACCACCTCTGGAAATCACATGACCAAGAAAACTAACCTCTTCTAACCAAAATTCACACTTAGACAGTTTAGCAAATAACTTCTTTTCTCGTAGAATTCCTAACACCACTCTCAAATGCTCAGCATGCTCTTCTTCGGATTTCGAATACACCAAAATATCGTCAATAAACACCACAACAAACTGATCTAGGTACGGATGGAAAATCCTATTCATATACTCCATAAACACTCCAGGCGCATTAGTCACACCAAAAGGCATTACAGAATACTCATAATGTCCATACCTTGTTCTGAAAGCAGTCTTCTGAATATCCTCAGTTTTCACACGTATCTGATGATATCCCGACCTCAAATCTATTTTGCTGAACACACTCGCACCAACCAACTGATCCATTAAATCATCAATTCTCGGCAAAGGATACCGATTCTTGATCGTCACTTTATTCAGTTGCCTGTAGTCCACACACAACCTCATAGTACCTTCTTTCTTCTTAACTAATAACACTGGTGCACCCCACGGTGACACACTCGGACGAATAAATTTCTTATCCAACAGATCTTCCAACTGGCTCTTCAATTCCGTTAACTCAACAGCAGACATACGGTACGGAGCCATCGATATCGGCCTAGTACCAGGTACCAAATCAATCGAGAACTCAACTTCACGTTCTGGCGGTAATTCATTCACTTCTTCAGGAAACACATCAGGAAAATCACACACCACGGCTAGATTGCAAATCGCCAGTTTATCTTTAGCCTCCAAAGTCGCTAGCAGCATAAACAACTCTGCCCCATCTACTACTGCCTCATTCACCTGCCTTGCAGATAGAAACAAACTCTTTCCTTCCTCACTCTCAGGAAAGATCACAGTCTTGTCAAAACAATTGATATAGACTCGGTTAAACACCAACCAGTTCATACCCAGGATAACATCAACCTGCACTAGTGGAAGACACACGAGGTCCATCCCAAAGTCTCTACCAAAAATACTCAAAGGAAAATTTAAACAAACTGAAGTAGTAGTCACTGAACCCTTCGCAGGAGTATCAATCACCATACTTCCATGCATCTCAGATATCTCTAATTTAAGTTTCACAGCACAATCCAAAGATATAAAGGAATGAGTCGCACCTGTGTCAATAATAGCTACAAGAGGAAAGCCATTAATATAACACGTACCTCGGATCAAACGATCATCTGCAGAAGTCTCAGAACCCGATAAAGCAAAGACCTTGCCTCCCGACTGGTTCTCTTTCTTCGGCTTAGGACACTGTGGACTAATATGACCCAACTCTCCACAGTTGAAACAAGTCACAGTCTTCAACCGGCACTCTGCAGCCAAGTGACCACCTTTTCCACACTTAAAACACTTCTTCTCCTTACTGGTACACTCATGGATACGATGTCCCGCCTGACCACATCTGTAACACTTAGCAGGGGCACTGGAGTCTCCCCCACTAGGCCGCTTCATCCCACTCTGTCTCTGGAAACCTTTGCCAGCTGCATACGGTTTCCCACGATCATTCTGATTCTTGCCTTTCCTATCAACCCTCTGCTGATAGCTCTCCGCTCTGGCCTTGGTATCCTGTTCAAAAATCCTGCAACAGTCAACCAAATCAGAAAACACTCTAATCCGCTGATATCCAATAGCCTGCTTGATCTCGGGACGCAATCCGTTCTCAAACTTCACACACTTTGAAAATTCCCCAGTAGCCTCGTTATAGGGAGTGTAATACTTCGACAGCTCTGTGAACTTAGCAGCATACTCAGTAACCTACCGGTTGCCCTGCTTCAATTCCAAGAACTCTATCTCTTTCTTTCCTCTAACATCCTCTGGAAAATACTTCCTCAGGAATCTCTCTCTGAACACAGCCCAAGTGATCTCAGCATTCCCAGCAGATTCCAACTCAGTGCGGGTAGCAACCCACCAATCATCTGCTTCCTCTGACAGCATATGCGTACCGAACCTGACCTTCTGGTTATCGGCACACTCAGTCACTCGGAAGATCCTCTCGATCTCCTTCAACCACCTCTGAGCACCCTCTGGATCGTATGCTCCCTTGAACATTGGAGGATTGTTCTTCTGGAACTCACTCAGTTGACGAGCAGCTCCCATTCCCACAACATTCGGATTTCCTCCAAGTACTCCAGCTAGCATACCCAGAGCCTCAGCAATCGCAGCATCATCTCTGCCTCTTCCAGCCATCTCTATTCTGAAAACCCAACAAGCTAAACAATAAGTACTGATAGGGTTACACAACACCTATCCCGTACAGGGGAACAAAATAATTACGACTCGACTCGACCGACTATGCTCTGATACCACTAATGTAACACCCTTCTAAAATACCCCAAATATTTAATTAAAATAGTAATATATAAATCAGAGTAATTATGCAGTTAAGGGTGTCACACAATCATATCACACCATTCACCATAATAACTGTCATGCTCTTTTATTAATTCAAAACATAAAGTATTTGCACAAATACGCAGCGGATAGAAATCAAATCAATCATGCGGAACATGTAACACATTACATGTAAAATTATTCAACAAGGTAAAACATCCCATCCCGATGTTACATCTATCAGAGCATGACCCACTAAGGAGACTACACTAGACTCCAAGCACTAGCTTCTACTCAATCACTGCTCGTTACCTGAAAAATAGTTGTAAGGGTGAGTTCCTCAATCAATATAATGAGCATTATAAAATATCATGTCATGTTAAGTAATTTAACACATTAATCACCCTAATCACATCACACATTCGGTAACGGCACATCAATTCAAATATCATACTCAATACCAATACAATTCATGCTCATACTCAATTTCAACACAAACACACGTATAATATTGGAATACATCCATTCATATTATACGCCATACACATATTATGCAATGAGACTCCATGCATGCGGTACCGACTATTTGTGAACATATAGTTCACCTCACCGTCCAAATCCAGGCACGGCTACCAAGCCCACTAGTCCCACTCATTTGAGACCTAGTGACTCACTCACTAATTCCTCACCATGGGAATTAGCTACCACCCCAAGGGCCATGCTATGCACGCTAATTCACCTAGCATGCAAACATCAACAACAGTCCAAAATGACTAACTCACTAATTCCTCACCATGGGAATTAGCTACCACCATAAAGGCCACAATATGCATGCTAATCACCTAGCAATGCTAAATCATCAACCACAATTCAAGAATAGACATATGCTCACACTCTAAGCCATAAAACAGTCTATTCACAAATGCACACATAACTGATACATTCACAAGATCATGCATACCATCACACATCATCAATATTTTATCACATAAGCATATCAGATCATGCCAAGGAACAACCACAGTATTAGCACACTCTACTAATACCTATACTACTCAAAACAACGGGAAATGATCCCTAATATATCGTACATCAGCTAAATCACATTACTCAGCTGAACAACCAAAAACTGCACAACAACAGCACAGAAAAATCACAATCCTGCCCATACGCGTACTGCCTAGTCCCATACGCGTATGGCCCATTTCTCAGCCAAATCCCATACGCGTAACACCATCTCATACGCGTATGCTACGCGTATCACTTCCCCATACGCGTACCAACAGAGACCAAACTACGTTCAAAACATCATCTTCCTCATCCATACGCGTATTGCCTAGTGCCATACGCGTATCAGACCATCTCATACGCGTATTGCCTAGTGCCATACGCGTATGACCAGAAACCAGACTTCCAGATCTGCTATGGCTTTCTCTGCTACGAGATCTATCCAATTCAACCTTCCACAGTCCAATTTTACACATTATTCGTTCATATCCTCTAACACAAATCATACCCTATTCGATTTCACAAAATCTAACATTACTACATCTAATTCCTACGAATTTCCTTCATTTATAATCCAAATTTCGTTCATCCAATATTTCACAATTTTCATCATACATCATTCCAATCAGAGGTAAATCAATGGTTTATCACTACCCAGTACATATTATCCCATAATACCCATTAAACGATGATAAACCCCCCTTACCTGAGTTAATCCGGCGAATCTTGCAGCTTCAAGCTCTTCCTCTCTTCAACCCTTGTTCTATGGTTCTCTTTGCCCTTTTCCACTTTTCTGTCTCCTTTTTCCTTTTCACGTGAAAATAACCCTTTTACCAAATGGGACCTTTTCTAATTCCAACTTTTATTCCAATAAAACAATAACCCAATAATAATAATTCCAATAATAATATTCCAATTATTTAATTAAATTAATAAATATATTATTAACTTAAATTAAATAATTATCTTATTTTATCGAGGTGTTACACACTTCACATTGCCAATTTTAGAAGCATTTTCAAGTGTGCAAATATCACTTACATTTCCTATAAATAGAGGTCCCTTGCATCAGATTTGGAGGACCTTGCGCGCCAACTTTGCCTCCAACCATTGAAACCCTTACAATTCAAAGTAAAACCTAATAAATTTCACTTGAAATTTGAGTTTGAATCTCACTTTTTGGAGATTCAAGAACTCCAGGATCCAAAGCCTTGCACCATTCCTAATCCACTTCTGCAAGAGAGATCAAGTTATGCACAACATTGAAGGTATTTTTCGAGATTTTTCTTCTCTTCCATTCTCCCTCAATTCTCATAAACTCTCTTGGATCCTTGGTTGTCTGAAGTCCTACCAATGTAGGCAAGAAGATTGAGTTGCTTTGAGGTCAAATCAAAGCAACTCAGTTCATACACCTCAAAATTCAACTCCATGTATCTTTAAATTGAGGTGATATTCGTGACATATGCCATTATTTCTTTAAGATCATGTCCTCCTTTTTCATTTATGTGATGGTGATGAGGGAACCAGTCCGGCCAGGGTCATCAGAGAAGATGACCAACACTTTGCTCCGGCGATGCGTTGGATGTGTTCTGAGCCATTGGATCAATTCAAATCGTTTTAATCTTGAACGTTGCTTTTGAATACCAGACGTGTGGCACACCGATTCAAGGGTATCATGGAATGCGCGTTTTCCACCACTTGATCTGCCACCTCAATTAGTGATGGAGATCAAGTGGTCCACGTTTTTCTGATTTAATTGATTTTCATTTTATTCCTTTTATTTTCATTAATTCATATTAAATTTAATATTGATCCAAAAAAAATGAGAGTTTCACCAAAAAAAAATCAAATCCTCTTTCATTTTCTGAATTAAAATTATTTTTTGGATCATTATTAATATTTTTCATAATTTAATTGATTTTGTGAATATTTTTAATTGTTTAAAAATACTTTTAAGTTTCCAAAAATTCTGAAAAATTTTCCCCAAGGTCCTTTGACCTTCTTTGACCTATGATAAATCTCATGGTCATTTATTTGGTGTTTTGATGAGGTTTTAGGAAATTGACCAACCATAATTTAATTTAATGGATATTTTTATTATTTTTAATTGTTTAAATGCCAAATTAATTGTGTAGAGCTATTTTAATTGACTTTGTGAGTTTGACTTGTGTTGTTGGGCCTTGGTCAAGGTTGATTTGACTTTGCTAGGTTAAGATCATTGGATTTAGGGGATTGATGGAATGTATATTCCATTTCCCAAAATGAATGAATGATCTTAATTTGTTAAAAGTCCTCCTTTGACCAATTTGTGTTTGATTCAGTCCGCCTCCCTCTTCATCTCATTCCCATTCTTTATCCATTCATGTCAATGGACCTATGATATCTCTATATCCTAAGGCTAGTTGATTGTAAAATCAACATAAGTATGGATGAGATTAGGTCCCCCACTTTGCATATTCTTTTTGTGTGTGGTATGTTTCATGAGCATAGTCCATTATACTATGTCCCTAACATGCATTAACACCAAAATTCTATTGCCTGGCCTCAAATAGTTGTGACTTCTACATAAGTCCAATTACGATTGCTTAACATAGCGCTAAATTTTGACACAAAAGACATAGCATTCTAGTTAGTGAGATTGTAAGTCTCCCCTCTTTCATGGTATTGTATGGAAACTTGGCCTTTTTCCTTCCTTTGGAAGATGTCTTGGTTCAAGGATCCATGCTTGTGATAAGTGGGTTGAGTGTTCTCCAAAGAATGACTTAAACAAAAGCAAAGCAAAAGCAATACTAACCTCTAATTCACTAACAACTAACATTTAATTTTAAGTAATTTATTTTTAATGCACTTCAATTTTTAAGCCTTATTGATTTGCCATTATTCATACCATTCAAGTTGTTTACTTTTATGTCATTTTCACTTTGTCCACTTGGACCATATTTTGTGATATATGGTGTTTGCATATACTTGTTTGATTGTGTGGTCTTTTGACCTTAATGTACATAATAAGAACAAAAACCCTAAAAAATACTTTTTGTGGACTGTTGGTTTGATCTGAGACTGTTAGACTTAGAATTTAGGCAATACTCCCTATGCAAAGGACTTGGCCAATGCCAATTTTCATGTAACCAAGTACTTGTGAATTGAAACTTCATTTGATACATCATTGAAGATCCATTTTATTTCATCTGCAACATGATCATTGTGAAGCTATTATTTTGAACCTGTGACTTATGCCATCTTTGAAGTCATCTGCTACATGGGAAAAATTTGAAGAAGATCATGGAGTTGCTAAGCTTGGATGTGGCTATCTTTATTTGATGCCTTGCTCTTCAATTTTCTACTTGTGTATTGATATTGCTTGATTCTAAAGTCCAAGGGAAATTTGGGTTTCTATATGACATTCTTGTCTATTAGATTGCAT
Source organism: Lathyrus oleraceus (assembly GCF_024323335.1). NCBI lineage: Eukaryota > Viridiplantae > Streptophyta > Magnoliopsida > Fabales > Fabaceae > Lathyrus > Lathyrus oleraceus. Next base: position 180,049,534 of record NC_066582.1, read on the forward strand.
CCCCATTGGTAAGATATTTTCAACTCTTAACTTTTATATTTGTGCTTAGGATTACTCTCTTAATCTCCTCCTCACTTCTTTAATTTCAAATCTCTCCCTCCTTTTAAAATCTTCTTTGCTTGTGTTTGTTTTCTAAGCTTAGACCATTTTCCAAATTTGGAACCTTGGCCTTATGCCATTGCATCTTCAAACTCTTTTCTAAAATAAACTTGTAAATAAACTTAACTATATTTGACTTAAAATTTTCAAAAGCCAAAAAGAACTAACACTAACTAAAACCATTTTTAGGCCTTTTGTGCCTTTGTCAAACTTTATTTTTTGTTAAAAGCAATGCACCCACTTTGAAATTGATACCACGAACTACGAGGTTTTGATCCCTCATTTTTATGTTGGTACGTAGGCACAAGTCTGAAGGTCTTGTCAAACACAAAAATATAATTAATGAATTCTTTTCTCATCCCCTCATTCTATTTCGTCACCTGTTATATGGTGTTCGCCATCTCCATTTCCTTCCACGTCATTTAATTAGCAAGACAGTGGTGTTCGCCATTGCTCTAATGGCATTCGCCATCTTCACACAGAAATATAACTGCGCTAGTGGGGAAGTTTCTTAGCAATTTTCGACCACTTTTCTCTCCACTAACGCAACACGTCCAAGGCAGTTACCAGGCATATGAACTCTATATATGGAGCCATTTTTGGAGTGTTAGACATCCAATTTAATTCGTGCAGAAGCTCTGTCAAAATTTCGTCTTAGTTTTAGGGAGAAAATTACTTGTAAAGTGGCAATAACTCACATTGAGGGATTGTCACACCTTTTTATTTCCATACCATTTGTATTTTGGATCAAGATCAAGCTTGCCGTTATTTTCAAGTTCAATTTAATTCAAGTTTTATTTTACGCAATTTCAGGTTTTTTTTACCGTTTTAATATTTGTATGCTTTACTGTCTTTTATTACTTGCATGCCATGCTATTCTCGATTATAGACATTTTAATCATGTTGTTTCCAATTAATACCATGCCTTGCTAAATCATTATGATTCTGGCATATGAGAATCGTCGTTACCGATGGGACTTGGTAGAAATAATAGACGTGAATATATGATTTAACTATGTTTTGGTCTTAGTTTCTGAATGTATGTTTTACTATTTTGGCACGAGAGTGTGGGACAAACCAAGGTTCGGTCTGATAGCGCGAGAGTGTGGGGAAGGAACCGGATAGTGAAAACTAGGCATCAATCCTAAAAATAGCGAGAGTGCTTTAGGCATCGTTTAGGATCTCATTTACTTTCAAAATATGCTTTCTAATTAGAACGGGCGGATAAGAGAAAAATCATGTGGTTATGAGGTGTGGTCTTTGTCGATAGCGCGAGAGTGTGAGATGGGACCTTTAAGTCGATATTTTATACACAATGCAATAGAATCGTATTTAGTGCCCGAATTCTACCGTATGCCCCTAGGAACACGAAATCCATATTTCGGACTCATTTTTATCATAACTTTTAAACCGTTAGAAATTGGTATTTTCATTCCCGTTCATAACCTTATAACCTTTAGCCTTAGTTTTGTACTGCAACAATAAATAACATTAGCCTGACCATTAGTCTTTATGGGTTTGATAATCTTTTAAAACTACACGATAGAGTGTGCACTTGAGGTCATCACCCGACAGATACGTCAGTCAACGATCAAGTTTTTGGCGTCGTTGTCGGGGACTAATTAGTTAATATTGTGATTCCTTTGTTGCGTAGTATAGACTAAGGAAATAGGTTTTCTTTTTCTTTGTCGATTGTCTGCCAGACACTCGCGCTCAGAGCAAGGAGCTAGAGCAACCAGTTGACGATATTGAGCGTTATATTAATCTAAGACGCTGAATCAACAAATTTCGTATTAAATACGATCTTTTAGATCCTATTGTCCCAATTTCATACCTAGAACCAATTATGGCTGAAAGACCACATAACCGTCCATTGAAGTATTATGTTGTCCCATCGCAAGCAGAACCACATAACAGCATTGTTGCCCCTACCATCAATCAAAACGATTTTGAGTTGAAACATTCGCTAATATCAGTCGTTCAACAAGACCAATCTTCAGGTAATCCTACAGACGATCCTAACATACATTTGTCAGTGTTTGTGCAGTACGCAGACATAGTGAAAGCACATGGTGTCAGTCAAGAGGCGACTAAACTACATATTTTCCCTTTTTCCTTAAGAGGTAGAGCTAGAGCTTGGCTCCAGTCTCTAGGTACAAACTCAGTAACCACATGGGACGAGTTGAAGAACCTCTTCTTAGCCTGATATTTTCTGCCAAGCAAAACAGCTATGCTAAGAGCTTAAATCAACAGATTTAAGAAAAAAGACAGTGAATCACTTTTCGAAGCTTGGGAAAGATACAAGAATATGATGTGACTTTGTCCATATCATGGACTTGAAGAATGGACGATTATCCATACTTTCTATAATGGTTTGTTGTATAACACTAAGATGAATTTAAGCGCTTCCGTTGACGATGCTCTAATGGACAAACCATATGACGAAGCTTATCAACTCATAGAGAACATGGCTCAAAATAATTTCCAATGGGGAGGGGAACGTGCTGCTATAGAAAAGCCAACTCCAAAAAGCATAATGTACGAAGTTAATGGCGTAGACCGCGTCATTGCTAAAGTGGATGCGCTTACTCAAATTATTGAAAGCTTGGCCATACCACCAGCAACCTCCGTAGCTGCTATAACACCAAACTGTGAACTATGTGGAACCCATGGGCACACTAATGTTGATTGTCAGTTATTGGATGGTGTCCTCACCGACCAAATAAACTATTGATCAGTAGATTTTGATGCGCATTCTTCTATAATTGTACTTGGGAATTTATCTAGTTTATTTTGCTTATTTTACTATTTTATTATTTTTTTGGATTTAAGTTCATGGTTGCCTTTAATCTATTTTCGTTTTCTATTTTCAGTTTTAGCGATTATTTGATACATGTCCACTGTTCGGATCCTAACTTGACCTACGTGATGTCGTTTTGCAAGTTCTGACATGTGTTGGGAAGCTAAGAGAAAGAGCTACAACTTTTATGTTGAAGCCAAAAGATGATTTGGAGGGCAGACGTATCAATTAATTCGTTGAAGTTTTGTACTTTAGGAAATATTTTCTTTTGGGCCATTTGTTGGGCCGAATTAGGTTTTCCGACCCAGTTTGAATTATTATTGAAACCCTTATTCTGTTTAAAAGGGAAGCCGCGGTACTGTAGCAAAGAAACATTATTCACAATAACTTTTTTCTTTTGTGTGATCATGAAGAGGAACTAATCTCCTAGAGTCAATCTGCTGTAATCGAATTTCCAAGGCTTTGAGGTTTTTATTCTATCAATTTAATTTCGTTCTCTTTCAATTCTATTCTATGAAATTGCATTTGCTTAATCTGTATTTTATGGAATGGTTTTGATTAAATTCGTATGATTGCATTCCTAACTATTAATCTCCGTTTTCGTCGCTTTGTCGTTAAATTGCGTTTGTAAATCGTGTTTGCTTAATTCACAATTGTATTTATCCGTTTGCTTAATTCGGAATATAGGAATATAAATCTATCATATATCTATTGCATTTGTCAATCGAATTTGAATCGAATAGAGATCGAAACCGCTTAGGGAATTGGTAGGTAAAAACCAGTGATTAGCCGGAACCGAAAATAGTAGATTGACTTATTTTATAATCGCTTATTTTAATCACTTTTTTTTGCTTCGTTTTCTAAATCGACCACTAAAACATAAACCCCCCTTAAATCGATTTCATTAGGTTAAGAATAATACAAGAATCCTTGCGATACGATACTCGAGTTGTCGCTTCCGCTAAACTACAGTTTTCTAATTACTCGTTTTGACCTGTGCGTGACAGCGGATCAAATTGGCGCCGTTGCCGGGGATTCTTGTAGATTTTAACCATTATTATAGTCTAACTATTATTATAGTCATAAGTGTTTTAACATTTTTTTCCCCTAACTTTCTTGTCTTCTGGTGTTTTTGCGTTTTAGGATAAAAAAAAATCTGTTTTTTTAAGAAAATCGTCTCAAATTATTCCGATTCTTTGTCGATTAATTAGGAAAAAATCAATGATCAAAAGCCTTTATTTAGGGACTAAATATTGGAAGTCATCCTAAAAACCCGAAATTCCTTATATTTCTATTTTTTATGATTTTTTTTTCTGTTTTGATAGTTTTAGAAAATTCCGAAAAAATTCTCAAAAATTTAATTGACGTTATTAGATTAATTTTTGTGTTTTTGTATTTTTTTCCCTTTTACATTAATAGTATTTTTACGTATTTCAATTGTTTGTTCTTAATAGGGACATTGTCGGTATTTTCCTATTTGTTGCTGCATTCCTGAATTAGCTATGTGTTTTCTCATTCTTTGTTGATTTTTTTTCTATTGAGTTTAATATGGCTGACCAAAGAACTCTGAGAGAACTTGTTGCTCCTGATATGAATTACAATGGTTTATGTATTGAATATGTTGATGTTACGGTTCCTTTTGAGTTGAAATCTGGTTTAATACACTTGTTGCCAAGGTTTAGTGGTCTTGTAGGTGAGGACCCGCATAAACATCTTAAGGAATTTCAGGTTGTTTGCTCTACACCATTGAGACCTGAAGGAATCACCGAAGATCATATCAAGCTGAGAGCCTTCCCGTTTTCACTACAGGGTGCTGCCAAGGATTGGTTATATTATCTTTAGCCGAATTCTGTCACGACTTGGAATGATTTGAAGAAAGTCTTCCTAGAGAGATACTTTCCTGCCTCCAGGGCTGCATCAATCCGAAAAGATATATGTGGTATTAGACAGGGAAATGAGTCATTGGCTGAGTATTGGGAGAGATTCAAACAATTAGTATCCAGCTGCCCTCAACATCAAATTACCGAACAATTGCTTATTCAGTACTTCTATGAGGGATTGTTACCAATGGATAGAAACATTTTTGATGCTGCTAGTGGTGGAGCACTTATCGATAAAACTCCAGTTGTTGCTAAAGCCCTGATTGACAACATGTCACTCAACTCCCAACAATTCACAACCATAAATAATTCTATGGTCCAAACAAAAGGTGTGAATGACATTCAGGTTTCCTCTTCCAACAAGGCTTTAGAAACCAGAATTGAAGAGCTTAGTTCTTTACTGAAACAAATGGCAGTGAGTAAACCTCAAACAACAAAGTTGTGTGGTATTTGTACTTCTACTGAACATCCTACTGACACATGTCCTATTCTTCAAGATGATTCGGTCACTCGGTTGCCTCAAGCATATGCAGCTAACTTTTTCAACCAAAGCAACAATCAGAGAGGGTACAACATTCCTGACTTGTCCACCAACAAATATCATCCTAATTGGAGGAACCATCCAAACCTTCGATATGGAAACCAGCAGCCCACCCAACAACAATTAGTCATACCCCTGCCACAACCACATACCACTCCCCAAGTCTCCACCTCTGCACCTTCCGGACCTTCATTGGAGGATCTTGTCAAACAAATGGCTGTTAACAATCTCCAATTTCAGCAATGAACAGATTCCAGTATTCAGACTTTGCAGACACAGATTGGACAGCTTGCCACTTCGATGAATGCCATGCAGCAAGCCCAAGGATCAAACCAACTTCCTTCCCAAACAGTTGTGAATCCAAAAGGCCCTAATGCTAATGTGAGTGAAATTTCCTTGAGATCTGAGAAGGTAACAGAACCAGCCCCAGAAAAAAATAAAAAAATTCTTGAGGTAACACCTGAACCTTCTTCCGTTGTGATAGAAACTGAACCCTTTGTTGTGGTAGAAACTGAAAAAGAAAAAGAGAAGGAGTATGTGCCACCAGTTCCCTTCCCACATAGAATACTGAAAAATAAAAGGACTGGTGATAGAGACAAGGAGAGAGAGATTTTAGATGTGTTCAGAAAAGTGGCGGTAAACATTCCGCTTCTTGATGTTATTAAACAGGTTCCAAAGTATGCAAAATTTCTAAAAGACTTGTGCACAAGTAAGAAAAGGTTGAAGGGCAGTGAGAGAGTAAATTTGGGACGAAACATTTTAGCCATTATCCATCCTAAACATTCACCTGTAAAAGCTACTGTTTCATCCCTCAATCAGGCCATACCCCAAAAGTGCAAGGATCCAGGAACCTTTTCTATTCCATGTACCATTGGGGATAGTAAATTCGACAATTGCATGCTTGATTTGGGAGCGGGCATTAATGTTATGCCTACTTTTGTTTATAATAACCTTGATCTTGGTCCTTTACAGCATAAAGGTTTAACCATTCAACTAGCGAACAGAAGTAATGCTCGCCCTATTGGAGTAGTGGAAGATATGCTTGTTCAAGTTAATGACTTGATTTTTCCTGCAGACTTCTACATTCTGGACATGTATGGAGAAACAAATTCAAGCAGACCTCCTATCATTTTAGGCAGAACGTTCATGAAAACGGCGAAATCAAAAATTGATGTCGATGATGGAACCATGTCCATGGAATTTGGTGACATTGTCGCAAAATTTAACATTTTCGATGCCATGAAACATCCCTTGGAAGAGCATTCTGTTTTTCATATTGAATTGATCTCTGAGTTAGTTGATGACACTTTTTCTGAATTGTTTTCACTTGATTTTCCATCTCTATCTGGGTTTGATGATGTTTATTCATGTGATGATTGCACTGACACTAACCTTTGTGTTGTTTGTGCTGAGATTGATGCTGCCTTGCAGGGTGATAGTATAAATGAAGTTGTTTATATGGCTGAAGCTCTCGACATCCCGGATGCCCCAAACATACCATACATTGAACAACCACATTCTTTAAAGCCTAAACCACTTCCCGAGGATTCATATGATTCAGCAAAGCTTCAACTTAAGCAGAAATATAATAAGGGAATTGGATGGACCTTGGCTGACACTCGTGATATTAGCTCATCCATATGTATGCATATGATCTCACTTAAAGATGAAACAAAAGTAGTGAGGCAACCCCGTAATCCTTTAATTCTTGATGTTGTGAAAAAGGAGATCACTTTCACGTGCCCATTCAACACTTTTACTTATCGAAGATACTTTTTTGATCCTGGAATACAAGGCAAATGCACTAATCAAAATTTCAAGGTCAATGGACACTACCTAAAGCTACTCCATGAGAATCCGACTTTGGAAGAAGAGACTATAGAAGATATCTCTTTGGGAAAGGCTGCTTATGCAATCATTTATCCGTCTTGACTCCTCGGGTGTGTTCTTTCCTTTCTCTCACTCTTACTTTATATTTATGCTCTTTCATTAAGGACAATGTATGTTTTAAGTGTGGGGGAGGGAACCATTTATTTGTTTTGTTTTCTTTGTTTTGTTTTCAGTTTTTCTCTGCTTTGGTTTTTGTTTGCTTTCTTTAAAAAATGCGTGCTTTTTCCTTTGGTTTTTGAGTTACAATTATGAGTATTTTTCTTAGTTCTCTTGACTAAAGTCTTGTGGTGTGATGTGAAAATTTTGCTGTGTATTTTTAGTATGATAGGTAGGACTAGACTCTAAATTGTATATCTTTAGCAGTAGATCATTAACCCTGGTGAGCTTTGAGCCTTATATGGATAACATACAAAAATCCATCTCTTTCTTTCTTGTGTGATTCATTCATGTCTGTTGGTCTCTAGAACTTGAATTGACTCTTTTTGATGTTGTTGTTTACTTGTGCACACTGATATGATAAAGGCAATTTTGTTTTTGTTTTTTTTTGTTTCTTTTAGCCAGTTAGCCAAAAAGCCAACCCTAAAATAATTTCATCCCTTGTTTGAAACCCCCTTGAGCCTATTCTCCCTTTTTTGTTTAAAACTCATTACAAGCCGAGAAGTGAAAAACAATATTATCACCCTATTCAAAGGGTTGAAAGAGTCTTGTTTGGAGTTATGTGGAGTTGAATAATTATGTTTGTAATATTTCAGAAGATGGCAGAAAAAGAAAAAAAGAAAATAGAAAAGAAAAAAAAGGAATGAAAAAATAGAAGGATAAGAGGAAGAAAAAAAAGGAATTATGTTTGTAATATTTCAATACATGTCAATACATACTCCTTCGAAAAAAAATGAATAAAAAGAGGAAGGAAAAGAGAAAACAATTGTTATAAAGTTGTTCAAGTGAATGAAATATTTTATAAATTCAACTCCCACAGTTTCTTTCAAGTCTCTTTTATCTCTTTGAATTTTAGCCTAGTACCCCTTAGGATTTATCTCACCCTTACCTTGGCCACGTTACAACCAAATAAAAGTCCTTTTGATCTTTGTGTGCATGTATTTCAATTGTGGATGTTAGAGTCCTTTCAAGCTTATGGTAGTACTAATTTTCATGTTGTGCTTTGAGTGTAAATAGTTAATCTAAACACTTGAGAGTTGAGTGAATTATATCCTGTGAGGATCTTACTATTGTTGATGTACTTTTTGGTAATATGTTTTTCTATCTGCTTTGAATGTCACAAAAATTTGCTTACTAACACCATATTCTTGAAGCTTAGACTTAGAATTATGCTTATACCTTGTATCTTGAAAACTTTTGGAAGTGCATGCTCTGTTTTCTTTCCTTTTGTTTTGAAATTGTAATTTTGCTCGGAGTACAAAAGTTTAAGTGTGGGGGAATTTGATCAGTGGATTTTGATGCGCATTCTTCTATAATTGTACTTGGGCATTTATCTAGTTTATTTTTCTTATTTTACTATTTTATTATGTTTTTAGATTTAAGTTCATGATTTCCTTTAATCTATTTTCGTTTGCTATTTTCAGTTTTAGCGGTTATTTGATACTTGTCCACTGTTCGGATCATAACTTGAGCTACGTGATGTCGTTTTACAGGTTCTGACATGTGTTGGAAAGCTAAGAGAAAGAGCTACAACTTTTATGTTCAAGCCAAAAGCTGATTCGAAGTGCAGACATATCAATTAATTCGTTGAAGTTTCATACTTTAGGAAATATTTTCTTTTGGGCCATTTGTTGGGCCGAATTTAGGTTTTCCGACCCAGTTTGAATTATTATTGAAACCCTTATTCTGTTTAAAAGGGAAGCCGCGGTACTGTAGCAAAGAAACATTATTCACAATAACTTTTTTCTTTTGTGTGATCATGAAGAGGAACTAATCTCCTAGAGTCAATCTGCTGTAATCGAATTTCCAAGGCTTTGAGGTTTTTATTCTATCAATTTAATTTCGTCTCTTTCAATTCTATTCTATGAAATTGCATTTGCTTAATCTGTATTTTATGGAATGGTTTTGATTAAATTCGTATGATTGCATTCCTAACTATTAATTGTCGTTTTCGTCGCTTTGTCGTTAAATTGCGTTTGTAAATCGTGTTTGCTTAATTCACGATTGTATTTATCCGTTTGCTTAATTCGGAATATAGGAATATAAATCTATCATATATCTATTGCGCTTGTCAATCGAATTTGAATCAAATAGAGATCGAAACCGCTTAGGGAATTGGTAGGTAAAAACCAGTGATTAGCCGGAACCGAAAACAGTAGATTGACTTATTTTATAATCGCTTATTTTAATCACTTTTTTTTTGCTTTGTTTTCTAAATTGACCACTAAAACATAAACCCCCCTTAAATCGATTTCATTAGGTTAAGAATAATACAAGAATCCTTGTGATACGATACTCGAGTTGTCGCTTCCGCTAAACTACAATTTTCTAATTACTCGTTTTAACCTGTGCGCGACAGCGCATCACTATGGTCAAGGACACCCATATTCAAAAATTTACAATCCTGGCTGGAGAAACCATATGCGTTTTTCCTATAAAAGTAACAATAGTTTGTTTCTACCAAACCTAGTACCTGTTATTCCACCTGGCTATCAGAAAGGAGCCCCAGTTGCTCCAGAAGCACCTTGAAAGTCAAATCTGGAGATCATGATGGAAAACTTTATAAATGCCCAAGCTCAACAAAATAAAATAATTCACAAATCAAAATGCTCATATGAGTGAACTGATGGAACAATTGTCAAATAAGTTTGATGATATGGCTACCTATAACAAAATGTTAGAAACCCATATCTCTCAAGTAGCCAAACAACAAGCCGCAGTAGCAGCCCCAGTTGGAGCATCTCCTGGTCAACCACAACCAAACCCAAAAGGTCACGCTAACGCTATCACACTTTGAAGTGGAACAGAACTGGATGAACAGAACTAAACCAAGACTTCTAAGATGGATCCTACTCTTACAAGAATTAGATCTAGAATTCAAAGATAAGAAAGGCACCGAGAACGTAGTAGCAGATCATCTCTCTAGGATTGAGGATCTAAAACCCGAACGAGTTCCTATCAATGACAATTTTATATACGATCGACTTGTAGCCTAATTAGAAAACGAAAGCGAGACGATCAAATGCTCTTTAATGTATAATGACACAGATACTAATGAAGTTGTGGAATCTATTTGCACAAAGTACATCCTGCCATGGTATGCTGACTTTGTCAACTACTTGGTCGCTAAAGTGCTTCCACCAGACCTAACATACCAGCAAAAGAATAAAATTTTCCACAATCTTAAACATTATTATTGGGATGAACCGCTACTTTTCAAGAGAGGCGTCGATGGCATTTTCCGTCGATGGGTCCCCGAATCTAAAGTACACGATATCATATCCCACTGCCACTCTGCCTCCTATGGAGGGCATGCAATCACCTCGAAGACTTGTGCGAAGATCCTACAAACTGGCCTCTTTTAGCCTAATCTATGGAAATATGTCCACATCGCGATTAAAATATATGGTTGATGCCAATGCATTGGAAATATCTCTAGATGCAATGAGATGACACTAAAAGGTATCTTAGAGTTAGAAGTCTTTGATGTTTGGGGTATAGATTTCATGGGTCCTTTCCCGTCTTCTTTTGGTAACAAATACGTACTCGTTGCAGTGGATTACGTATCAAAATGGATCAAGGCAGTATCCTCTCCCACTAACGATGCACGAGTAGTAATTAAACTTTTCAAGAATCAAATCTTCCCTAGATTCGGTGTACCAAGACTCGTAATTAGCGACAGAGGATCTCACTTCATTTCCAAAATCTTCGAAAGATTGCTGCTTAAATATGGAGTCCGACACCGTGTAGCAACACCATATCACCCTCAAACAAGTGGGAAAGTTGAAGTTTCCAATAGAGAAATAAAACAAATTTTGGAGAAAACCATTGCAACTTCTAGGAAATATTGGTCTGCAAAACTTCATGAAGCTTTGTGGGCTTATAGGAGAGCTTACAAAACCCCGATAGGAGAAACACCATTCAAACTAGTTTATGGTAAATCATGTCACCTGCTTGCGTAACTCGAGCATAAAGCTTATTGGGCCATCAAGACCCTTAACATGAATTACACAGCTGCAGGCGAGAAAAGAATTTTGGATATCCATGAATTAGAAGAACTTAGATTTGATGCCTATGAGAATTCCCGTATTTATCAGGAAAGAACCAAACAGTGGCATGACAAACGAATTACAAGGAGAGAATTCAATGAGGGTGACGTAGTCCTTCTCTTTAATTCTCGACTCAAATTATTTCCAGGCAAACTTAGTTCTAGATGGTCTAGCTCTTTTGAGGTCATGAGAGTTTTCCAAAATGAAGCCGTGGAAATAAGAGGTAAAACCAATTAACCATTCGTTGTAAATGGGTATAGCGGTAAATTCGTGACTATCAAGCTATGGATAAACTTGACGTCAGTAAAACAAGAGTCACCACCACGCTTTTATTGTTTCCAAAGAAAAAGGGAAAAGTACGAACAAAACCCAAAGATAAGAAGTTTTCAAATCAAAAATAATAAAATGATAGAGATTATAGGTAGGGGGGTTGGTTATTGTAGCGATAAATTCATGACCATCAAGTTATGGATGAACTTGACGTCAGTAAAACCAGAGTTGCCACCGCATTTTTATTGTTTCCAAAGGAAAAGGGAAAAGTACAAACAAAACCCAAAGATAAGAAGTTTTCAAATCAAAACTAATAAAATGCCAGAGATTACAAGTAAGGGGGTTGGTTACACAGAGGGAAGGTGTTAGCACCCAAAGTGTCATAGGTACTCCTAGGGAGCCTTTTTTGTGTGCATATGTTTTTGGGTATAAATGATGTTTGATAAAATATAGAGTGTGAGGATGAGAAAAGAATTCATTGATTATATTTTTGTGTTTGACAAGACTTTCAGTCTTATGCCTACGTACCAACATAAAAATGAGGGATAAAAACCCAGTAGTTCATGGTAAAAATTTCAAAGAAGTTGGTGAATTGATTTTAACAAAATTTTAACAAGGAAAGGGCATAAAAAGGCCAAACATTTGAATGGAGTTGTTAGTTCTTTTTGTCTTTTTGAAATTTAAGTCAATATGGTTAAGTTTATTTACAAGTTTGATTTAGGAAAAGAGTTTGAAAAATTCAACGGCATAAGGCCAAAGTTTCAAATCCTTAAAACATGTCTAAGTTTGAAATCACAAGTAAATAAAGTTTTTGAAAATAGGGAGTGATTTTGAAATTAAAGAAGTGGGAGGAGATTAATAGACTACCCTAAGAAAAAATTAAGAGTTTAAGAGTTATAAAGATATGACCAATGGGATGCAATCCAACAGACAAGAATGTCAGATAGGAGGATGGTATAATCATGTTCAACTTGTATGGAGTAGTCCTTAACAAGTTGGCTTGAGACCCATCTACTCAGTGGAGACCTCATTAGGGTTATTGATGCCACACAAGTTATTTGTGGATAGGCATTACTTTCTCTAATTTAGGGTCCGAGAAGCTGAGGACCGTAGAACATTTAACCCAACTTGGCCTATTTAGAACGTAGTGCGGAGACTGTTCAGGTGTAGACTTGATAATAGTTGTTACGCGATACTACAGTCATCCTAACCTATAATATCTGATAGATGGAATCAAGACTCTGGGAACTTTTTAGAACATGATCTACAGGTTTTTATCCTTAGTACACTCCTTTGGGATGGTTCTTAACCTGACTTCATGCTCGTGACTCACAACAAACCCTTTGATTCTTGGTTGATCCGATCAAGTCTTGTCAATATCAATGGAACTTGGGTGTTGATAAGGTGAAAACCATAATCCACCAAAATGGATGATTGATCTTAATACTGACTTGATTCATCCCTTGACCTTTATTTATGGTTGCCTTGTGTTTGATCCCTTGTGTGTGATTGTTGCATTCATGAATACATGAGTATCATGACATTCATCATAGAAAATAAATTTCAAGGAACTAAGATCTTATTTGCAAATGTTTTCAGACCATGGATTGTGGACGAAGGAAGACTAAGAAGTGCAGTTTCAGATGTCCCGATTTGAAAGAGTTTAGGAAGTTATCATCCTTGGTATTAGATCCCTTGGACTTCAAGAAATATCATGGGAAACTCTTGTCAGTGTTATACACTGATGTGATTGAAGGACTTCTGAGTGTTTGGGTTCAGTTCTATGACCCTCTTTATCGATGTTTCACTTTTCCCGACTATCAGCTTGTGCCCATGTTGGAGGATTATGCCCATCTCTTGGGTATACCCGTATCTAACAAGGTACCTTTCAGTGGATTGGAGGAGGTCCCGAGATCTCATGTCATAGTTGAAGCTCTTCATCTGAAGAAATCTGAGATTGATGCTCATTTGGTGAAGAAAGGTTATCTTTGGGTTTTTGTTTGTACTTTTCCCTTTTCCTTTGGAAACAAATAAGGCTCGGTGGCGAATCTGATTTTCCAATTGATGTCAAGATTATCCATATCTTGATGGTCACGAATGCACCGTTACAGTAAGCATTGTTTTGCTTATACTTTTTTAATTTCAACCATGCATTTGTTTTATTTTCTCAATTCTTGTTGAACTTGAAATTTTTAGAATTCATTTGTTTCTTTAGGTTTTTTAGACTCTTGTTTGAGGACAAACAAAGTTCTAAGTTGGGGAGAGTTTATAAGAGCCAAATTTTGTATATAATCAAGAGTACTTTGTGGCCCTTTTCACTTGGTTTAATTGAAATTTCATGGAAAAACCTTAACTTTAGTATAGATAATTGGTTTTCATTTTTATTGTGTAAATATTGTATAATTTGATCATTTTCACTCCATTTTATAGGTATTCTTGCATAGTTGAAGCATTTGGCACTTAAAAGGCAAAAGAAAAGCTTCAAGATGCATTTTTGTTGGAAATCAAGAATTTGAACCTGGGCTTAGTGCGGTCAAAGCGCTCTTAGAGGAGGCAAGGCAGGAGGTTGCTCGCTTAGCACGGTCAAAGCACACTTTGCGATGGTCAGGCAGGAGGTCGCATGCTCAACGTGATTTATGGCGGTTTGATCCTTTTTGTCATGTAGCTGCACTAAGCGTGCTCTGTTGGGGCTTAGCACGGTCTTCTTTTTCAGTCTAGTATATATACTTTTGTACTTCACATTTTTAGGTTAGAATGTCCATTTATAGAGCAAAATACACCAAAAACATCAAAGGAACACAAAATCAATTGTTTGGAGCATCAATCTTTGACTTTTCAACATTGATACTTGTGAATCTCTTCATCTCTCTTATGAAGAAAGCTACCATAATGTGTAGCTAAACCTCCTTTTGTCAAGGTTAGATGTAATTAATCTAAATAGTATGGATTTTTGTTGATCCTTTGTAGGTGAACTAGTTAACGATCAACATAGATGATTATCTTTGCTTTTATGAATATTTACGTTTTGAGTCATTGTTGAGAAATATCTTTCAAGTCTTGACCCAAGTTTTCATCTCTCAAAGACCAAAGTCTAGACATAGATTTGGAGTTTGATATTCAGTTGTATCAAGTTTTAATGTTATTGTTTTGGCTTATAGGCTGAGAGATCGTCGATTAAACAATACGGTAAAAAATTGCAACACCGGTTAGACATAAGCGGTGTTGATGAATGATACGTGATTATATTGATTATTAATGAAGTTCACATGCTATATTAATCAAATACATACGAAATAGGTTAATGAATTCTAATCTTGACGTGCTTTTTAAACCGTTAAAGTTTGAATCTTTCACCATTGTTACAAACTCTAGTGAATATTACTTTTCAAATTTGAAAACCCTTTGAAACCCTTACTTAAAATATTGCTAACTGTAGAATTGCAGTGATATCGCACTAATCCCTTTGGAGACGATATAAAATACTTACCCACTATAAACTGTTTCAACAACTTCTAACAAATCTAGCATCACAAACACTCATGCATCATCCCTCACAAACTCTTTTACTTGATTAGCAGATATAAATATCAAGTCTTCACCTCCATCAAACTCAGATTCACGCTCTGGAGGAAAGTCACAGATATCTTTAGGAAAAACATCAGGAATTACACACCACTGGAACATCACAAGACATCATATTTCTCTCCACTCTCCGAAAATCAACCCTCAACAATGTCTGATTGTTCCCCCTCAAAGACATTCCAACTTGACCGGCAGACAAAAATCTCAAATCCACAACCTCTTCAGTTTTGGGAACAACACAGCTTCGAAATCGCCTGAACTCTTGGAATCAGTGGCTCGCTAAACCAACTCTTCACACTTGTAGTAACACAGAGAAGCATAAGTGTCTCCCCCACTTGTTTCGATCCCTCTTCTAAGCGATTAGAAAAACAAGCAAGCATCAACAATGTTTCATACACATGTCGCATACTAAGGAACAAACAACATATGAAAACCTGGTTGGATTGACCGACCTACTCTGATACCAACTATCAAACACCCTATTTCCCCCGCGAATAATTATACATTAAAATCAAAGTAGTCACACAATCATATAAGATGTCACACATTATCTTTTCAAAACATACATGCCCTGTAACTCTTTATTAAATAAAAACAACAATCAACACCTTCACTTAGGGTGTCATCGCATGCTCACCTTCACTTAGGGTATCATTGCAGAGAAATTTCTCATCAACAAAGCATGTAATCAATAAACCATTTAATTTCAAAGTCGTTATAACATAAATGAAACCATAAATGCAATCTCTTCAAAACCTCAAAACATTAACCCTGAGATTATACTTTAACTCTCTACTCAACACAACAAAAGATAAATCACAAACATTTCCCCCATTATTACATTTCAGAGCATATAAACTAAACGCAGAAAGAGAAAGAAGAGACAATTTCATGTCATCCTCCTCTCTAAGCAACTACTCAGTTACCTACTTATCTGTACCCTGAATAGGAGCACACACCTCAACAACAACAACAAAGGGGTGAGAAATCACAATCAATAATAATATGCATTATACTGCAAGGTAGGATATCTACACAACATATTATACACAATCTCATTCATAGTATATTTCATCACAATCTCACACCCAAACTCATCAATCAACCATAACTCAACAATTATGCATATAACTCATTATGCAATGCAACTCTATGCATATGCATGTGGTACCAACTCAACATTTGGTCTTTCATACGAACCAGATTCCAATCCTTGTGAACCCTGTTTGATTCTTCATATGAACCTGATTCTAAACTTTGCAAACCCGAGCCCCATCTTAGACCTTCAAGCCCCCTCTCTGAGCTTGGGACAAGCCACTAGTCCCTTATATGAACTAGCAGGCATGCCTCTTGACACAACTCTTATGATGCATGAGCATATAATCAAATCAATGCGTTAAGACCCCTATCTGATCCTAACATAAATGCATTTACAACTCAAGCAATCCCATCTCTGGATTACATCATACCATCAAAGGAAGAAAGTGACGACTATGACAAAGAAGTTTCCAAAAAGGAAGATATGGGTTTATTCGTCAGACGCTACGATAGATCATAATCTCAAACATACCAACAAATGTCTAGTGAATTTCATAAATACTCATTCACCAAAGAAGGATCACAAGAAAGAAGATGATGAGATCACATGCTATTAATGTTGTAAATTGGGACACTATAAAACTACATGTCCAAATCTCACCGAACATCATAAAAGCAAAGATAAGGCTTTCTACAAGACGAAGGGAAAATCATCCAATGGTCGTAGAGCCTACATCGCGTGGGAAGAAGAGGTAAAGAGCTCCGCCTATGATTCCTGATTGAGTTCAGATGATGAGTGTGCCAACTTTTTCTTGATGGCACAAAATAAAAGTGGAACTTAAAAGATATATAATTCTGAATATGAAAATGAGTATACTTATGGTGAATTGTCTAGTGCGTTAATTCCATGTGTTCTTATTCCATTAAAGCATTTAAGAAAATTGCTCTCCAAAAAGAAAGTATTGATACACTTTAACAAGAGATGAATAATTTTAATCGTGCTTTATATTATTTAAAGGAAGTTCATAAATCTCTTATGGAAGAGCATTGTATTATTTCAGATACTTTAGATGAAAAGATAGAAGTTGTGGAATGTGTTAATTGTCCAATTTCAAAAAACGAAATTGAAACTCTTAAAGGATATTTGACACATGATACCACATTATCTAATACTTGTTATAATTATTCAAGTGAAAGAGAAAGATTTTTAAGAAAAACCATCTTGTCATTAGGAGAAATAGAAAGAGCGTTTCATCTAAAGTTATTTTCCATTATTGTGGAAATATGGTCACATTAGGCCTCTTTGTCATGTTAGGAACATTCAAGTTCCCAATGGTAAAGTGACATGGATACCTAAATGTAACTCAACTAACCCTGAAGGACCCACTAGTTGGGGACCTAAATTACCTTCTTGATTTTTCATAAGAACGTCTTACCTCTGCAAAAAGATTGTGGTTTCTAGACAGCGGGTGTTCAAGACACATGATAGGAGATGCTTCCATGTTCATCAAGTTCAATGTGAAGGAAATTGGTCACGTCACCTGTGGAGAGAATACTAAAGTTAAAATTCTTGTTGAAGGTGATGTGGGAAACCCCTCCCAAATACCATTGAAAATGTGTTGTTAGTGAAAGGGCTTAAACACAATTTTATAAGTATTAGTCAACTATGTGACAAAAGGTATTAGGTTTCATTCGACACTCTTAGTTGTATAATTGAACATAAGATTGGCAAGGAAATTGTATTTAAGGGTTCTAGATTAAAAATGTTTATATGCTTGATTTAGATGATGTCTTAATGCATGGGACAAAGTGCTTAGTAGCTAAGGATTAGGATTCTTGGTTATGGCATAGACGATAAGCCATATGAATTTTGACTTGCTAAATAAGATAGCATCCAAAAATCTAGTAGCTAGTCTTCCAAAAATGAAGTTTTTAAAAGAAGAATTATGTGATGCTTTCCAAATGGGAAAGCAATCAAGAGTTCTGTTTAAATCAAAGAAGGTAATTTCGACATAAAAACCTCTTCAGCTTCTCCATTTAGACTTGTTTAGACCTTCGCAGACAAGAAGTCTAGGTGGCAACTATTACGAATTTGTGAATGTTGACGATTACTCTAGATTTACTCTGACGCTTTTCTTAGTCCATAAAGATGATACTTTTAAAGCTTTTGCTGACTTTGCTAAGGTTTTGGTTATAAAATAATCACTCTCCGCAATGATCATGGTGGGGAATTTGTTAACCATCAGTTTCAAAACTTTTGCATCGATAATGGTATTGCCCATAATTTCGCATGTCCTAGAACTCTACAACAAAACGGTGTTATAGAACACAAAAACCGTTTGATGGAAGAGCTTGCGCGGACTATGATAAATGAGATGATACTGCCTACGTGATTTTGGGTGGATGCAATTAACACCACATGCTACGTCTTAAACAGGTTAATTGTAAGATCTATCTTAAAGAAGACACCATATGAGATACTTAAGGGTAAAAAACCTAATATTTCATATTTTTGATAACTAATCGTAAGATCTATCTTATAGAAGACAACCTTCACAAATTTTATGCAAAATCTGATGAAGGTATTTTCTTAGGGTGCTCATCTATGACTAAAGCCTATAGGGTTTACAATAATATATATTCTTATGTATAAGAGTCAATTCATGTTGCTTTTGATGAGTCCTTAACCCAAAAGTCGGGGAAGGGTTTTTATTTTGATGTTTTAGGTATTATAACAGAAAGATTGATCGAGAACGAAAGTTCAAAAGATGATCCTGATCCGAAAATAAAGCATAATACCATTATGAAATATAAGAAGTAAAGCTTACATGAGGATGACAAACAAGAGACCTCGAACCAGCTACCTCTAGATCGGAAAATCATAAAGGATCATTCATTAGATTAAATTCTATGAGACATTAAAAAGGGAGTAAGTACTAGGTCACAGGTTAACAATTTTTGTAAGTACTTTGCTTTCATTTCTCAAATTAAATCTAAATTGATATCTGATGCCTTACTTGATAAGGGATGAATACTTTTTATTCAATAGGAACTAATCCAATTTAAAAGAAATGACGTTTGGGACCTTGTTCCGTGTCCGGTAGATAAAACTGTTATAGGCATAAGATGGGTATTTAGGAAGAAAATAGATGAAAATGGAGTAATTACGAGAAATAAAGCAAGGTTAGTGGCAAAAGGATATAATCAATCTGAAGGGATAGACTACGAGGAGACTTATTCTCCTGTAGCCCTCCATGAAGCCATTAGACTCCTCTTGGCATTCGCCTGCCACATAGACTTTAAGCTTTACCAGATGGACATTAAGTCTTTTTTTTCTAAATGGACATATAAATGAAGACGTGTACGCCTCACAACCTTCGGGTTTTGAAGATCAAGATAATCCTAATCTTGTTTTTTAAGTTGAAAAGAGTCATATGTGGTCTCAAACAACCTCTTAGAGCTTAGTATGAAAGATTGAGTTGATTTTTTATCAAACAAGGATTCAATCGTGGGAAATTCGAAACCACTTTGTTTATAAGACAGTAGGAAAAACATATTATTTTAGTGAAAATTTATGTGGATGATATTATATTTGGATCTACTAATGAGTCTCTTTGTTGAGAATTTGCTAGTTTGATGCAAAGGGAGTTTGAGATGTCACTTACGGGAGAGTTAATATACTTCTTAAGATTACAAATCAAGCAAGGTGAAGAAGAGACTTTCATAGTCAAACAAACTATTGTCTAGAACTTCTCAAAAAGTTCGAGATGAAAGATTCAAATACTATCTCAACTCCAATGGATTCAAATGTGACCATAGAAAAATTTGAAAGATGAGTGGATTTCGACATAACAAGGTATCAAGGTATAATCAGATCCTTACTTATTTAACCGCAAGTAGGTCTGATATCATGTTTAGTGTGTGCATGTGTGCTAGATATCAGGTATCACTTGAGGATTCCCACTTTAAGATCGTTAAACGTATTTTGAGGCATCTTAACGAAACCTTCAATCACGGTATTTAGTATCCAAAGGGAAGTGCTTGTAGCTTAGTAGGATATTTTGATTTGATTTTGCAGGGTGCAAGTCAGATAGGAATAGTACGAGTGGTACTCACAACTTTTTTAGTAGCTTCTTAGCTTCTTAGTGTCGCAACGCGAAAAACAACCGGCGGAAAAAAAACACAGTTTACAGAGCCGCCACCGGCGCTATTCATCCTATGATGGAAAGGGAGCGCGGGACTAACCTAAGAAAGGGAAAGGAACGGTCTTACGACCAGAGATTACAAGGTACAGGAGCCGGTTACACAAGGGGAAGGTATTAGCACCCCTCACGTCCGCCGTACTCGATGGGATCCACGCCCGAAAGATAGCTCAAAGAATAGGAAAAGGTTGCTAATAAAATTGCTCAAGGAAATTGCACAAACTGAAATAAGAAAACAGGTGAAAGAAGATGGAGGAAATGGACTCGGCAGGATGTCGCATCCTGGGCCTACGTAGTTTGTCAGAAACAAACATCAGAGTCAATGTAGTTCGAGGAAAAGGAGATATGCTCGCTAGGATATCGCATCCTATGCCTACGTATATTCTCTATCCAGAGGAGAATCAGAGCACTCGTAGCTTGGCTAACGCACGCCGAAACAAGACACCAAACGGAGACGCTGAGACGTCAAAGAAACACTCAAAAGGAAACAGAATGCCAATACTTGGACTTATATCCGACTCCTAACAACAATTAACAAAAGGAAACAGAATGCCAATACATGGACTTACATCCGACTCCTAACAACAACCAAACAAAACGAAATAGAATGCCAATACATTGACTTACATCCAACTCCAAACAATAGCACACGCTAACCAGCGAACACCAAAGAAAAGGTTATCAGATTACCCCAACAAAGTAATCAAATATCCAAAGATGAACCCCAAATGATACAGTTAAACCCCCAAGTGTGAACCCCAAATCAGTATAGGTGAACCCCAATCTGAACCCCAAGTAATGACAGAAGAAATCCTCAAGGTAATGAACATACAACACATGCACACGCTGAGAAAACGGGTACTCACACCAAAGAAGACAAACAAAGGGTACACACACCAAACAACAAAAAAAGAAAAGGTTGAACAAACATAGACTCAAAAAATAAAAGGGTGAAAAAACACACGAAAACAACACAACAAAAAAAGAAAAAGGGTGCCCGGAGAGATTGCTCACAACCTCCTGCCTACGTATCTCATCTGGTATGAGAATCAGGGCGACGTAGTTCCCCTTAACAAGGGTACAACACTCTCCTAACCAGAGACCAGGGAAACAACAAACTAATAGGGAGACTGACTCGAGCCTAATAGTTGTCATGCAATCAATAATCCCTACGTTGAGGTCTCTAATCAGAATCCTACTTCCTCAGAAATCAATCATACAACTCCTACAAAAATGGAGATGAGAAGAGGAAAGCAGATAAATACATCAACATAAGTGAATAAGCATCACTCACTATATCCATACAAGAGGCCCAAACAATGGGTAGGCTTTAGTCAAGAGGGGTCATATCAACCTCGACAAACAAGCCAAACTGTAATAGGAATCTGTAGCTCTTAACCATTGACATTGAACGTCAGGGTGAAGTTGATTAAAATGGTAATGAGGATGAGACCTCATGCTCTTAACCCTAGCCTGGGTGAGCTCATGATTAAGAAAGCATGGGGATTCAGAAAGAGGGACCCTATTCCACTTGACAGACACTGGACAAAGATCTTGGGTTCATGTTCAGAAGCATCAGCACGTAGTGCGAGCATAATGAACGACTCACTGAATAACGGGGGATTGGCTACTAATCCCTTTTATCCGTCAATTGCCTCTTCACTTAGGAGGACTTATCAAGTATCACATGCCTCATCTTGGAGGTCTTTGGCACAAATGTAAACAAACACAAATAGAGCCTCTTAAGGAGGACTTGCCAGCAAAATGCCTGCCAAAAAGGTGACAGGACTTCCAGACTACATGGAGTAAGAAGGTAGCTACCTAAGTGGTGTATCAACCACAATCCAAAGCTCAAGCAAGAGCTAAAAGCAAGCAACTAATGTACCTGTAAAAAAGCTAAACAGTTAGTATCTCAGACAATCAATCAGAAAACAAACAGTGAAACCATCCAACTGCACACAACTCAATAAGCAATGTTCAAGCAATCAAATGAAGAAATGAGCTCAACACATCAACTTAAATCCATACAAAACACAAATAAGTCAGAACACAATCCAATTTGCATCTCAAAAGGTGAGCAACTCAACCATTAATGCTAAATGTCCAAACCTGAAACACAAGTCAAGGTTAGTTCATGTACAAAACACTAGTACAAAGACCAAGTTCAAAACCAAACTAAATGATCAAAACAGAAACCAATATTTCACATATTGCACATTCAAACAATCAATAAAATGTCCTCAAAAGGACCAACATCAATTCACAAGGCAAGTAGCTCAAATGGTCAGTGTAAAGCAAAGGCAAGCAAATGAGCACAAAATGGACATCCAAATTAGAAAATCCAAATTAGAAAATCCAAATCAAAACAGAAAAACATGCAATGGCCTTGAAATTTTTTATGTAAGTTTCTCATGTCATGAACAAACAATTTGCAAAATATCAAATCCAGAAGAGTTCAAATGATAGGTGAACAAAACCGCACAAATTGAATGCAAAAGATGTGACACAAATTGTCACATTCATCTTCATGTGTCAAAAACAATGATAGCATATGATAAAAAATTCAAACCAGTTCTCAAAAATTCATATCATGAGTGAATATCAAGTATACAAAAAATCAGATCAATTGGATCAAAGATGAAGATTTCACAAAGCATTGAACACAACATATCAATTTAACACCACATCAATTCAAAAATTCACAATTAAAAAACCAACAAATAACAATTCATGAAAATAATACCATAAAAAACTAGACATTCATACAAAACTAGGAAAAAAATTGGAGTCAAATTGGATCATTTTTCTATTTTTAATGATTTTTACAAAACAGCTAAAATAATTGGATAAACAAATGACATGTGGAGGAAAAAAATAATTTGAATTAAATCTGAAAAATCCTGGACCATTGATCTTGGCGCGCATGGCAATCCAATGGTCCAAGTTAAACAAGTGAAACGCAGCGCTCCACTAACACACATCAGCATGCCATTCATCAGGTCAAAACACGCATGGCACGGTCAAAAGAACATCATCCAATCAAACACACACGTAACAATACACATGGAAGCCAACAAGGACTAAATGAAACGATGCGTTTCATTTAACGCGTTGGCAGCACATTCAGCGTTTCAACGCTCGCGTGGATCTAGTCAAAGGATCGCATCCAATCAAATGGCCACGCAGGGTAACACATGGACTCTACAGTCAGCAAAACCCTAAAAAATACAGACGCCGGAGCTGTAGCTACGGTCGTCTTCTCCGGCCATCTCTGGCGGAGTTCCAACAAATTTTTTCCAGAATTTGGCAAATGATACATCAATCGAAAGCTCTTTCCATGCACAATCCAAATCTATAATCAATTGATCCTAATTCTTCCTAAATTTCATGGATCGAAGAGAAACATAATCATGATAAAAAATTCCAATTCATCATACAAGCTCATTTCTCAATCATTTTCAAAACTAACCACATCAGCATAACCTACACAATGAGATCTACACATTCATATTAAGAAAACAACAAAAGGAGATGATCGATTTCAACCTACTTGGAATTGCAGTTCTCTGAAATCAAGCTCTCAAGTGTCCAAAAGCTCCATATCTACTCTACTTTTCTTGCCTTGAAGCTCTATGCAAAGATCAACCGTTGAAAACTCCTTAATCTTCCTCAATTGCAAAATCTGATCCACTTGATGAAGCTTTTGATCTGCACGATTTCTTGATGAATTGCCACAAATGAATGATGGATCTTGCTCAGTGAAGCTCCATGATCAAGAATATGCAAAGAGATTTGGTGTTTGTGTGGAGAAAAAAGAAATTTGAAGTGAGAGAAAATTGGAGGGAAACTCTTGAATTTGGATCTGAAAATTCTGTTATGGAGGTTATGGATTAGGGTTTGGCTTTTATATGGCCTGTTAATCACACTGAAATCCAAATTAGGCTTGTACTAATCATGATTAGAGAGATATAAGGCACTTTGCAAAAAATGGATAATGAGTTATCATGGCCATAATACACGTGAGTTTCCCATGCAAAAGCTTGAATTCACTCAAAATCAACCAATGGACATGATGGAATGGTTATTTTGTTTTTATCATAAGCCAATTTTAAATTGTAGAAATTCCCTCCAAAATGATCACTTGAAGAATGATGATCATACACACTTTTTCCATGCATGGCAAGGCTTGTTTTGAGAAGTATTGGTCATGAGGAGTATTTTGCAAAAAGAATGGACCAATTTGGAGTTTTGTATCGAAAGTTATGTCACTTTGAATTTCCATGCACACCTTGTGATCATTTGGCCATAACTTCTTAACCATTCATCATATGGTCATGATCTAGGACTTTTTGGAAAGGGGAGACAAAGATCTTCAACTTTAATTTTCACCAAAAATCCATTTGAAACATCCTTGATATTGAAAAGTCAAGTTGAATGTGGACCAAAAACTTGCCAAATTAGGAAACTTTGAATTACAGGTCACTTTCCATTTTTGGTAACTTTTGCCCTGACTTCAAAATCTTAAAGATAGATGTTTAGAATGACAAATGGACTTTGTTTGAACATGATTGAGGTGTCTCAACTCATTTCCACACCTCATAGCCCTCAGTTGACTGCACAGTTGACTTTTTGGTCCTCAGATGATCTTGAAATGCCCTAATCAGCTTGAGCCTCTACCACTTGGGGAAATTGCTCAAAAATGAAACCCTAGCTCATGTAAGCTCCTCATAGCAATCATGTGATCCTCATCCCCAGCAAATACCTCATCTCCTTGAGAAACCCTAGTTGGAAGAATTGCATTGATTAGGGTTGACCAGGGGTCACAACCCTAATTCAGAGGAACTTGAGGATAAACTCTGCAACCCTTGATGATGATAGAACCATGATGATGGTAATATATCCTTGCAAACAAGATAATGCTCAAGACCTTTGAAGAATCAAGAAACCCTAACTGGAGTGCAAACCCTCAGATGGTTGACAATCAATTCATAGAAACCCTCAGGCTTGAATCATGTAACTTTTCCATCTCCTGAAAAGACTTTGGAGGATGACCTTCTTATTTTCATATGAGATGCAAAATGCAATACCTAATGCTCTAAAAAATGAAATGCAATATGTCAAACTAGTCTCAAGAAGAGGATGGCAAATTTTGAGGTGTTACAGCTGCCCCTATTCAATCCACTGTGAACCTGTCGATATGAACAGCCTCGGCTTTTCAGATGATCAGGGTGAAGAGTGGTTGAATACCAAGAACAGACGAACAATTTGCGCTCCGCTGGGAAATAAGTAACAATGCCTATCAGAATCGGCAAAGAGGTGATCCTGAAAGGAGAATCCGTCTGGTACGGTGAGAGTCGGCCTGAATACCGAAAAAGAATGTTAGCCTGTATACCAAAATAAATGGTAACACAGGAATAACCATGGCCTGAATGCCGCTCATCAGTCCGAATACTGGAAATGACTTCGATATGAGTAT
This sequence comes from Lathyrus oleraceus, assembly GCF_024323335.1. NCBI lineage: Eukaryota > Viridiplantae > Streptophyta > Magnoliopsida > Fabales > Fabaceae > Lathyrus > Lathyrus oleraceus. The sequence continues at coordinate 180,075,517 of NC_066582.1, forward strand.
CGTAATATAAGAGATTATTAATATCGGTCTGAGCACCGAGAGACTGGCCTGAATGCCACAAGTTACGTCGACCTGAACGTCGGAAACTTCTTCGATCTGAACATCGGGAAATTGGCCTGAATGCCACTTCGGTCTGAATACCGGAAAACTGGCATGGATGCCACTTCGGTTTGAATACCGGAAAACTGGCTTGAATGCCACAAGTGCTTCGACCTGATCGTCGGAAACTTCTTCGATTTGAACATCGGAAAATCTGGCCTGAATGCCACTTCTGCTGGGGATTTTCTCCTTGTTGTTATTATTTTTGCTTTTCTTGGACCCCCAAATCTTCTTTGATTTTTACTGTCAAACAATGAACCCCGTTTTCCATTGAACCCCATTCTCCAGAAGACACTCTGTGTCTCCTTTTCTCCTGATGGACCCCAATCTCCGCGCCGATCGCGTAACGTTCTCCAATCCTCATTTCCATCTCCGCACGACGGAAATTTTTCTCCCAATATCGCACTACTGGGGAATACTGTTGATTCACAATCACGATGCCGAACTCCTCAGAGTAACATCTTCACCAACCAGCAAAACCAATTCTCAAACAGTAACCACGGTTCAAGACTAGTTTATGCTTTAAATGTGTATGTTTGAATTTTTCAATGGCGTAATGCTCCATAACCATGGAAATGCTACGCAATTTGGGAGGATGCAATGCAATATGATTCCCTAAATGATGAATGCATAAAAAGTATCCCCCTCAGGGGACGACACGAGCCACTCTGCTGAGGAACTCGATATCTCTCCAATCTCCAACCCTACTTGGGATAACACTGTTGCTGGGGAGAGGACAATCCTTACTATGGATGACCTCCACTGAACTCGATCCGCTTGGGGACTTCACTGGGGAAAAACCACCAACGCACACCCCTGCCGGGGAAACAACAACCTTCGGACCTGCTGGGGAAATAACAATCTCAACCCTGCTAGGGGAAGCAGCAAACCTCAGACCTGGCTGCCGAGGAAACACCGACCTCAAACCCGCTGGGGAGATACGGAATATTTGACACGGAACACCTGTCGACTTGTCAAACACTGGCATTCACCATCTAACCACAGTATCAACTTTCCACTTTTTCAGACTTTGAAGAGTCTTCTTGATTAACCCTCTAGGATCGTCGCCATTCTTTCGCCGTCTCTACACCATTCTTCAACTCCTTGTCCCTGATTAGACTCGAAGGATTCTTTTGTCAAAAATGCTTCACGTCACAACCTGCAAGTTAGTGAAAATAAACCAACAGCACCTGCAAAAGAGATCGTTAGATAAAACGTGCCCCAGGCGTGCCAAAATTTCAACACCCAGGTCACTCAACCTTCCGAATAAGATTTCAGGTTTTCAATCCTATAAACATGCATTGGAAGGGACCCCTATGTCTCAAAATGCAAAGATTCTTTATCAAAATAAATGAATGTTTTTGCAATCAAAGCGGTAATGAAAACAAAAAACAAAAATTATTTGACTGAATATGCATTTTATTGATTGAAAAAGGTGGCTCGTAACTGAGCAATACACAGGAAGCAATCCCTGAAAAGAGGTAATTGTGCACAAAAGGAAAATCTATCCTAATGGCAATGTGAACCCGTGATCTCATCGAGTTCCAACCCGGTTACAACCCATATGTCCTCAAGACTCTCCGTGCTTTCTGCCTTCTGAAACAAGACGCTTCCGACCGATCTCCGCCGGGGATTATCCTCTTGTCTTAACCAAAGTACAAACGATCATGCTAGACGCAGTTGTTCGTTTCATTCCCTCTTTTGCCTGGACCGCCCTTTCGGGTTTTCAGTCCACCGGGATACCCTTTTTTGCCCAAGCCGTCCTTGTGGGGTTTTCGACTTGCCGGGTGTACAGTTTTTTCCTTTTTATCCCTAATTTTTGCCCGAACCTTTTTCTTTTTTCTTTCTTTTTTGGTTCGCCGGGATGCCCATTTTTTCCTAGACTATTTCATTCTTTTCGTCCAGCGGGTCTTTTATACGAAGTATTTTTTAACTGCGTCCGCATTTACAGGGGATGGAAAATCCTCACCATCCATGGTCGTCAACAGCAAGGCTCCGCCAGAGAAAACCTTCTTGACCACGAATGGACCTTCATAATTGGGTGTCCACTTGCCCCGACGATCGTTCTGAGGAGGAAGGATCCTTTTCAACACCATATCCCCCACATGGTACACACGAGGTCGCACCTTTCGGTCAAAAGCACGCTTCATTCGTTGTTGGTACAACTGCCCATGACAAATGGTTGTCAGCCTCTTTTCTTCAATCAGGCTGAACTCTTCATACCGAGTCCTTATCCACTCAGCCTCTTCCGATTTCACATCCATCAGGACTCTCAATGACGGAATCTGGACCTCAACTGGCAGCACAGCTTCCATCCCATACACCAGCGAGAAAGGCGTTGCCCCAGTAGACGTACGCACTGAGGTTCGATACCCATGCAATGCAAACGGCAACATCTCGTGCCAATCCTTATAGGTCACGACCATTTTTTGCACAATCTTCTTAATATTCTTATTAGCCACCTCGACCGCCCCATTCATCTTCGGACGATAAGGAGAAGAATTGTGATGCTCGATCTTGAACTCCCAGCACAGTTCTGCCATCATCTTATTGTTGAGATTATAACCATTATCCGTAATGATTCTTTCGGGAACCGCATATCTACAAATGATGTCTCTCTTCAAGAACCTGGCCACGACCTGTTTCGTCACATTTGCATAAGACACCGCTTCCACCCACTTGGTGAAGTAATCAATAGCCACTAATATGAACCGGTGCCCATTCGAAGTCGTAGGTTCAATCTTTCCGATCATATCAATGCCCCACATAGAAAACGGTCACGGAGACGACATCAAACTCAACAGATTTGGAGGCACGTGCACCTTGTCAGCATAAATCTGGCATTTATGACATTTCCGCACGAAGTTGAAACACTGAGCCTCCATTGTCATCCAATAATAACCAGCTCTTAACAACTTTTTCACCATCGCATTCCCACTGGCGTGGGTACCAAACGACCCCTCGTGCACTTCTTTCATCAATTGGCTTGCTTCTTTGTCATCGACACATCTAAGCAAAACCCAATCAAAATTCCTCTTGTACAAAACCCCATCTTTGTTCAGATAGAACGCCATGGCCAACCTCCTCAGAGTCTTTCGGTCCTTCTTAGACGCTTCCTCGGGATACTCTTGGGTTTCCAGATAACGCTTGATGTCATAATACCACGGCTTTTCATCATCAGACACTGTCTCGAAAGCAAACACATAAGCCGGTCTATCCAGTCGTCCCACCTCAACACTAGGGAATTGATTCCACCACTGCACTTTAATCAAGGCGGCCAGAGTAGCCAAAGCATCTGCTAAAGGATTTTCTTCTCTCGGCACATGGTGTAATTCCACCTTGGTGAAGAACGTCAACAACCTCCTCATATAATCCCGGTATGGAATTAAGTGAGATTGATGCGTATACCACTTCCCGTTAACCTGGTTCACAACCAAAGCTGAATCTCCATAGATAACAAGGTTTTTGATTCGCAAATCAATCGCCTCTTCGACACCCAAGATACAAGCTTCGTATTCAGCCACATTGTTGGTGCATTCAAATGTTAGCCGGGCGGCAAAAGGAATGTGGGATCCCTTTGGCGTAACCAAAACAACACCAACTCCACTACCATTTACGTTAACGGCCCCATCAAACATCAGAATCCATTCGGATTCAGGGTCAGGCCCTTCCTCCGGGATAGGTTCCTCACGATCTTTCGACTTAAGAAACATGATGTCCTCATCAGGGAACTCAAATTTCATCGGTTGATAATCCTCAATGGGTTGTTGTGCGAGGTAATCAGATAATACACTCCCATTTATTGCTTTTTGAGAAGTGTACTGGATATCGTACTCAGTCAAAATCATTTGCCATCTCGCAACCCGTCCGGTCAATGCTGGCTTCTCAAATATATACTTGATCGGATCCATCTTGGAAATCAACAAAGTGGTATGAACCAGCATATACTGTCTCAGTCGGCAAGAAGCCCATTCCAAAGCACAGCAAGTTTTCTCGAGCAGTGAATATCTTGTTTCACAGTCGGTAAACTTTTTGCTAAGGTAGTAAATTGCATGCTCTTTTCGACCAGACTCGTCATGCTGCCCCAGTACACACCCCATAGACCCCTCGAGGACTGTCAAGTACAGGATTAACGGTTGTCCCTCCACAGGAGGCATCAAAATCGGCGGCTCCTGCAAATATTCTTTTATTTTTTCAAATGCCGTTTGGCAATCATCATTCCACCTGACCGTTTGATCTTTTCTCAACAACTTAAATATGGGTTCACACGTGGCTGTTAGATGAGATATGAACCGTGAAATGTAGTTCAATCTACCTAAGAAACCACGAACCTCCTTTTCTGTTCTCGGTTCAGGCATTTCTTGTATCGCTTTTACTTTGGCAGGATCAACCTCGATTCCCTTTTCACTTACAATAAACCCCAGCAACATACCGGACCGCACTCCGAAAGTGCACTTGTTCGGATTCAACCTCAATTTGAATTGTCTCAACCGGTCAAACAACTTGGCCAAGTCTACCAAATGCCCCTCTTCTGTTTGGGACTTCGTTATCATGTCATCAACATAGCATTCAATCTCATGATGAATCATATCATGAAACAAAGTCACCATAGCTCTTTGATACGTGGCATCGGCATTCTTGAGACCGAATGGCATCACCTTATAACAAAAAGTGCCCCATGGTGTGATGAACGTTTTTTTCTCCATATCATCTAGCGACTTTTTAATTTGATTATAGCCAGAAAAGCCATCCATGAAGGAAAACACCGAGAATTGAGCCGTGTTATCTACCAACACATCGATGTGAGGTAATGGAAAATCATCTTTCGGGATAGCTCTGTTCAAATCCTGGTATTCCACACACATCCTCACCTTTTCGTCCTTCTTCAGCACCGGCACAATGTTCGTGACCCAAGGCGGATAATTAGTAATAGCGAGGAAACCAACATCCAACTGCTTTTGTACTTCCTCTTTAATTTTCATGGCCATCTCGGGTCGAGTTTTGTGCAACTTCTGCTTCATTGGAGGACAATCTTCTCTCAATGGCAACTTGTGTACAACGATATCGGTATCCAACCCTGGCATATCCTGATAAGACCAGGCGAAGATATCAACATACTCTTTCAACAATGCTACCATTCTGCTCTTGACATTCACCTCTAAAGCGGCCCCAACCTTTACTTCCTTTCTGACCTCCTCGGTACCCAGATTAACAATCTCGACTTGCTCCTCGTGCGGTTGAATCACCTTCTCCTCTTGTTTCAACAACCTGGCTAATTCTTCCGGCAGTTCACAATCTTCTTTGCCTTCTTCTTCGGCATGATAGATCGGGTTGTCGAAGTCATATGAGGGCGTAACAAGATTGTTATCAATGAGATCCGGAGAATGATCGCATCTGCATGATTGTTGATTCATGCATTGCTTTAGAGTCGGGACGCGACAAATTAAAAGGAAGAAAAAATGAAAATAAACATTGCCATTTTTATTTTATTTTTATTAAACTGCAAAAATAAATGAAAAACAGGGAACACCGCTTTTAATGTGAAAACTTCCGTTTATTACTGATGCAAATATTGCAAAGTGAAACACATGAGGTGGCCCTTACAATGAACCATTTCGTTTCGGGCAAAACGTATGGCTTTCATGCAAACAGAATTGAAAAACAGAAATATTACTCTTCACGCAGAGTGATAGTAATGATCTTTTCGGCCTTCCAGTTCTGGATCTCCATCCCTGGTACGCACGGTTTTATCCACGAGTCGAGCTCGCAGTCACTGTCAATCTCTTCACCCACCGCACAGACGTGATCTGGATCTAGCATTCCGGCACTGGTTAACATGAACGGTCGACGACGTCCTCTATTCTGTTCAGACGAGCCTTGGCCCGACTGATAGCCAATCCCAAACCTGTCCTCTTCGCCGCAATGTCTATCATTCTTCCCCAACCTGGGGCTTCTCCATTTTTCACCACCTCCGCGGCCTGTTTGTAAGAAGCAATGGACGGTTTTTTCTCTTTCTCAGCAAAAATGGCATTCTCCACCTTAACGGTTTCAAACGCCTGACAAGGTGTTTCAAATATTTCACCGTCCATTTCCACATATTTGAACGATGACAAGTGGCTGACAAAAATATCCTTCACCCCAAAAACTGTTACGACCTGCCCTTCCCAGATATACTTTAACTTTTGGTGCAAAGTCGAAGTTACTGCCCCAGCAGCGTGTATCCATGGTTGACCCAACAAGCAACTGTATGCCGGCTGAATGTCCATGACATAGAACACAGACTTGAACACCTCGGGCCCGATCTTCACAGGGAGCTCAACTTCCCCAAACACAGCCCTCTTAGAGCCATCAAACGCTCTAACCACCAAATTAGTAGGCCTCAACACTACTCCTTTGCAATCCAACTTAGCTAGGGCCTTCTGAGGCAACACATTGAGTGACGAGCCGGTATCAACCAGAACGTGCGAAAGCACTGCTCCTTTACACTCCATCGAAATGTGTAACTCCTTATTGTGATTACGTCCATCCACAGTAAGATCGAGATCAGTGAAACCCAACCCATGGCTGGCATTGACATTTGACACCACTGTCTCCAACTGATTAACCGTAATCTCCTGCGGGACATAGGCCCTCTTTAAGATTTTTAACAAAGCCTCTCTATGCCCTTCTGAGCTTAACAACAAAGATAAGATTGAAATCTTGGACAGAGTCTGCTGCAAATGGTCAACAAGTTTGTACTCAGACTTCTTGATAATCCTTAAAAACTCCTCGGCTTCATCATCAAGCTCATTCTCCGACCCAACAGGCGTCGGTGCCGCTCTAGGAGTACCCTTATTCACCACCTGTTTACCTTTTGCCCTGGCTAAAGCCTTGGCCTTATCTCTTTTTTCTTTTTCTACATCCCCACTCCTTAACGTATCAGGCGCAAACAACCTTCCGCTGCGAGTGAAACCACTAAGTCCGGCATTATCCACCTTTGAAACGGTGGTATCACCTGCAGCCTGATCTTCCCGCTTCTTTCCATTACAATACACCTCCCCACCATAATCCCACGGCACAGCATCATCATTTTCATACGGAATGGGTCCCGGTACCGTGATGGTAACTGGAGCCGCATCTGCCGGCGCTGACAAGTGGACAGGGTCAAAATAAATGGTTATTGTTGAAACATCCTCCTTCTCCAAATCAACTTTCTCAAACCGGAGACTTCCCTCATCCATCATTCTCTGAATCGCCTCCCTCAATATTACACACCCATTTGTAGCGATAGTGCAAGCAGAACAACAATCATCACAACCTAGAACAACCCCATTCTTTAACAACTGTCTCTTGACCACAGACATTGGAGTCCTTAATTGGTCCAAGTCCATCACCCCAATTTTCCTCTTATCCTCCGAAATTGCATTCACCCCCATCTGACCATGCGTCGGCATGGGATTAGCATTAACGTTCGGCGATGGTGCAAAATTGATGGCTTTAGAATCTACCAAGTCTTGAAAAACATGTTTAAAGGCCTTACAACCCTCAATTTTATGCCCGGGAGCACCAGAACGGAATTCGCACTTGGCGTTCTCATCATAGTTGGCAGGCCTTTGATCTGGTCTCAACAGAGCCAACGTCCTCAGCTGAACCAACCCCAGATCTTTCAACTTCTTTAACAAAAATGCATACGTCACGGGTGGCCTATCAAACTGACGATCAGTCATCCTTCCTCTCACTTGATACCTGGCCCGTTATGTTCTCTGCTGAAACGGCTGTCGTTGCTGTTGTTGTTGCTGTTGTGCAGGTTGATTATCAGCAGGAATTGTTACTACAGCAGTATGCTGGTAGTAATGATCCCTACCATGTCCTCTCTGGGCATACACAACACTCGTGTCACCCTCCTTCTTACGCTGACTGTTCCCAAATGGCTTCTTCGATCCAGACGACGAAGCATTTCCCTGTATCTTTCCCATTTTTAACCAGCTTTCGATTCTCTCACCAGCCACTACTATGTCTGCAAAACTAGTGACGGGACAACCCACCATCCTTTCCGCAAAAGTCCCCTGAAGGGTACCCATGAACAAATCAGACATCTCCCGATCCACTAACGGTGGTTGAACTCTGGCAGCCAACTCTCTCCACCTTTGTGCATACTCTTTAAACCCTTCATTCGGCTTCTGAGACATACCCTGCAACTGGGTACGGCTAGGTGCCATGTCAGCATTGAATTGGTACTGTTTAAAGAAAGCATCTCCCAAATCCTGCCAGCTCTTAATATCTGATGACCTCAACTTGATATACCACTCAAGAGACCAGCCAGATAAGCTATCCTGGAAGAAGTACATCCAGAGCTTCTGATCCATGGTGTAGGCAGATATCTTTCGGACGAAGGCCTGAAGATGAGTTTCCGGGCAAGAACTCCCATTGTACTTATCAAACGTGGGCACTTTAAACTTCTGTGGGATCACAATCCCCTCAACCAGCCCCATGTTTGTCATATTGATAGCCCCAAGAGAGGTATGGCTTTCCAGAGCCCTGATCTTTTCTTCCAGTACTTGAATCTCTTTGCTCGGCGGTTGAACACCATATTGACCAAATTGCTCGTTCAGCACAGAGAACTGATCTTCTTCTTTATCCTCCACAGCCCCAAAGAAAGGAGGAAACTGATTATCCTTCAGAGTATTGCCCACAGGACCCAGTCCATTGCCTGCAGCGAAACCAAAACCACCACCATTGTTGATAACTACACCAGCAGTAGTTGCCTTCCTTCTGAGATCGCCACCATCCCTAGAACCACCGAGACCATTGTCGGAGATACCCTCTTGATTATTGCCACTATTGGCAACCGAAGCCCGCTCAAGCTTCTCCACCTTCTCAACAAGTGCTTTCTTCCCCAAGGCGAACCCTTGCATGACGTTGATCAACTCACTCATCTTCTCTTTCAGCTCGAGAATGTCAGCGTTGGGTGGATCCATCAGTTTGGGTTTGTTGCGTCTGGTAGGGTATCTGTGCGGACGAGCTACGTGCAAAGGAATGATTCTGCATGCGCGAACAATGATTCCTGAAACATTCAAACACGTTAGAAACCGACACCTGCAAAATAGAAGACAAGTTATTATGATTCATGCATGAATGCAATGTCTATCCATATGAGGAACACTCTGTCTTTCGATCCTGGTTTCATCGAGACGGATAATAATCCGACAGCAACCTTCTGACATCAGTCATCTGGTTTTACCATACAGAGCAGAGAGTTATGATTTAGCAAAGATATCACCCGACCATGTGTGTGTTATGTGAGTGTACACAGAAAAGCAAATAAAGCTTTGAGATCAATCACTGAATGATAATAACCACTGTATAGAAAAAGTGCACTACACGTGCGAGAATCATACATCATGTTTGATACAAATCAACTTTACAATCCTCCAGAATCGGAAAGAAATACAAGCAAGTGAATTCCGTCAACATGCCTGACGGTAATCCAACACATGATAACACTGCAATAAAAGCTAATCTGAAGAAGGTCTCACAGAAGGCTCTGCACCATCAACCATCTTGGTAAACTTCATAGCGAACCTGAGCTCCGCGTTCTCCTGCTGAAGTCTTCCCACCTCTTTCTGGTGAATCTTCATCTGTCAGAAACAATGGTCCCTCTCAGCAAGATAATGATCTCTCTCGGCCATAATATTCGCTTTCTCTTCTTCCTTAACCCTTAGCTTCGCTTCCCACTCTGCAGTAAGGGCTTTGGCTCTAGCTTCCCTCTGAGTCTTCACAAGGACTTGTCTCTTCTTTTCACCTTCAATAATCCTCAAAGCTCTAGCCAACTGCTCTTTGGTACGATCGTGCTCCTTCGTGGATGACTCTAAAGCTTGGCTGATCTTACAGTAATAGACAGTGTCTATCTCAAAGCGCTTCACCTCTAGAGCATGTCTCTTAACCTGGTCTTCTGCTTTCCCTTTGATTTCCTGATTATCCAGTTGAATTCTAGCAACACTCATTTCTATTCCAGTCTTCTCTGCTTGCAGTTGATCTCTCTCCCTCCTCATCTCAAGAAATTCATCCATACTGACAGCAGAACATGACTCCTCGGTCAACGGGTACCAAAGATCACCCACAGGAAATGGTAGACGAGTGAGCTCAACCCTCTTTCTGAGCCAATCATCAAACGGAGGAAAAGACCTGTTATTAACTCTACCAAAAGGAATCTTGCCTTTCCTCTGAATGTTACGCCATGCCTCAGACACTTGCCTCAACGATGACTGATTACCCTCAATCGGGAAATAGAAAGACTCCTGAATCTCGCGCTCGAGAGGAGGAACCTCCATAGCAAACCCCATTTGCCTCTTAAGAAGCGTCGGGTTATAATTAATACAACCTTGAACTCCTTTAAGAGGCACATTGGGAAAACTCCCACAGCTGCAAATGAAATCTCGTCCAGCCACACCACTGTGAGTCCAAGCTATGTCCTTGGCTCGCAAACCCATCAACTTGGTTGCCCAATTGACAGTATGATCAAGAAAGACAAAGGCACCTCTGGAAGGCAAATATCCCATGAACCATTATATAACAGTTGAGCACAACATCTAACCAATCCTCCACGCCGCTTCTCGTTCCGATTATGGACCGAGTAATAAACGTCCCCAATCAAGGTAGGAATGGGATTCCTCTGAGCAAACACCCGGATGGCATTAATGTCCACAAAATTCTTCTGATTAGGGAACAGGATGATTCCATAAATGCTTACGGCAAGCAAAGCACAAACGGCCTTCCAATTACCCAAAACAGCATGCTCCTTGGCTTTAGCCTCCAAGAGACTCAGATGAAAACCGGGCAACCTTCCTTTCTCCTTCAAACCTCTCTTAGTCACTTCTGGGCTCAAATAAAGAGCACGAGAAATCTCAGCAATATCAGGTTCTTCCTTAGTGACATAGAAAGGAATCTGGTTTCTGACCTGAATACCCAGGATACCGGCATAGTCCTCCATCAAAGGTCCCAACAAGTAATCCGGGAAGACAAAACATCTCAAACCCGGATAATAAAACTGGAGAAGAGTATGGATGGCACTCCTATCCCCATCTGTGAGCCTGAAAACCATCTTCAGAATACCACCATAAGCTTCACGGAACATCCCCACATGGTCAGGCGTAATCAATGTTATCATATCTTTTAACACGCCAATCTCTGGATCAAAGAAACTGTAGACAACATCAGCTTTCAAGTCAGTCCTCATATCTGGAACAAGGATGCCTCTCAACCAGGATCTCAATCAAGAATGTACCCTGCATATGGATAAACATGAGTTAGATGCGGATAAATGCAAAATGAGAATGATGCAGATGCATGAATGCAATTCATAGTGCCATCCTCCAAGTCATCTGAACATCAACTATACTGGATTTCGGTCCCTGAAATGATCACAACCATCCAAGGGACTAAGTAACCACAAATCCAACTTAGGGTTCCAAAATAAACAGAATCGGAGGATATATCACCATCATCATAGGTAAGTCACAGAACGGATAACCACAAAACCTTCTGAACAAGTAACCCTTAAATTCAACCCGGGGATCCGAAATAAATGGAACCCGCTGATAAATACCACGGACAGAACTCCGGCGTGTCAGAAATAAATATCCATAAATCCGACTTATAAATAGAACCCATATCACAAACCGAACCAAAGTCACCGTCAAAGAGTCACCAACAGAACCTATATCTGTAAGAATCAAACCCTCCCCTCACAGGTGAATTCTAATAAGGTCATCCTAAGGCGGATACTCGGTCTCGACAATCGGATAAGATACTTAACGGGTTTTCCCTTTCGGGTGTGCCGTGCAGCTCTCATAAGCTCATCTAAACCAAAGATCCGGGAAAGAACGGTTACCGAAGTCAACAGCTCAAAAGAGATAACCCAACCATAGTGGAAACTCCACAAGGAAGAGCTCTCTTAGAAGAACCTCGTCCGGCTGTGGAATTTCACGTCTCAACATCATGTTGATCCAACATAAGCAAAGACATGAGACCACGCTAATCCTAGGTGTATACTCGGGCCTGGGTATTAGCCCCACTCAGAACACCCACCCCTAAATCATAGGAACCACACCTGTCCAGAATCCAGCAGAGTGATAATATGATGCATGCAAACATATATGCAAATATATACAATCACAATATAATAATCACAAACGCAATAAATAAGCAGTAAAAGCAACCCAAAACTACTCTAAAAACTACTCTAGAGAGCGCTAGGATTGACTCGCTTAGGGAAGATGGACCAGCAAGAGGTCAACTTTAGTCCCCAGTGGAGTCGCCAGCTGTCGCAACGCAAAAAACAACCGGCGAAAAAAAATATAGTTTACAGAGCCGCCACCGACGTTATTCATCCTATGACGGAAAGGGAGCGCAGGACTAACCTAAGAAAGGGAAAGGAACGGTCTTACGACCAGAGATTACAAGGTACAGGAGTCGGTTACGCAAGGGGAAGGTATTAGCACCCCTCACGTCCGCCGTACTCGACGGGATCCACGCCCAAAAGATAGCTCAAAAAATAGGAAAAGGTTGCTAATAAAACTGCTCAAGGAAATTGCACAAACTAAAATAAGAAAATAGGTGAAAGAAGATGGAGGAAATGGACTCGACAGGATGTCGCATCCTGGGCCTACGTAGTTTGTTAGAAACAAACATCAGAGTCAACGTAGTTCGGGGAAAAGGAGATATGCTCGCTAGGATATCGCATCCTATTCCTACGTATCTTCTCTATCCATATGAGAATCAGAGCACTCGTAGCTCGGCTAACGCACGCCGAAACAAGACACCAAACGGAGACGCTGAGACGTCAAAGAAACACTCAAAAGGAAACAGAATGCCAATACATGGACTTATATCCGACTCCTAACAACAACAAACAAAAGGAAACAGAATGCCAATACATGGACTTACATCCGACTCCTAACAATAACCAAACAAAAGGAAACAGAATGCCAATACATGGACTTACATCCAACTCCAAACAATAGCACACGCTAACCAGCGAACACCAAAGAAAAGGTTATCAGATTACCCCAACAAAGTAATCAAATATCCAAAGATGAACCCCAAATGATACAGTTAAACCCCGAAATGTGAACCCCAAATCAGTATAGGTGAACCCCAATCTGAACCCCAAGTAATGACAAAAGAAATCCTCAAGGTAATGAACATACAACACATGTACACGCTGAGCAAACGGGTACTCACACCAAAGAAGACAAACAAAGGGTACACACACCAAACAACAAAAAAAGAAAAGGTTGAACCAACATAGACTCAAAAAAGAAAAGGGTGAACAAACACACGAAAACAACACAACAAAAAAAGAAAAAGGGTGCCCGGAGAGATTGCTCACAACCTCCTGCCTACGTATCTCATCTGGTATGAGAATTAGGGTGACGTAGTTCCCCTTAACAAGGGTACAAAACTCTCCTAACCAGAGATCAGGGAAACAACAAACTAATAGGGAGACTGACTTGAGCCTAATAGTTGTCATGCAATCAATAATCCCTATGTTGAGGTCTCTAATCAGAATCCTACTTCCTCAGAAATCAATCATACAACTCCTACAGAAATGGAGATGAGAAGAGGAAAGGAGATAAATACATCAACATAAGTGAACAAGCATCACTCACTATATCCACACAAGAGGCCCAAACAATGGGTAGGCTTTAGTCAAGAGGGGTCATATCAACCTCGACAAACAAGCCAAACTGCAATGGGAATCTGTAGCTCTTAACCACTGACATTGAACGTCAGGGTGAAGCTGATAAAAATGGTAATGAGGATGAGACCTCATGCTCTTAACCCTGGCCTGGGTGAGCTCATGATAAAGAAAGCGCGGGGATCCAGAAAGAGGGACCCTATTCCACTTGACAGACACTGGACAAAGATCTTGGGTTCATGTTCAGAAGCATCAGCATGTAGTGCGAGCATAATGAACGACTCACTAAGTAACGGGGGATTGGCTACTAATCCCTTTTATCCGTCAATTGTCTCTTCACTTAGGAGGACTTATCAAGTATCACATGCCTCATCTTGGAGGTCTTTGGCACAAATGTAAACAAACACAAACAGAGCCTCTTAAGGAGGACTTGCCAGCAAAATGCCTGCCAAAAAGGTGATAGGACTTCCAGACTACATGGAGTAAGAAGGTAGCTACCTAAGTGGTATATCAACCATAATCCAAAGCTCAAGCAAGAGCTAAAAGCAAGCAACTAATGTACTTGTACAAAAGCTAAACAGTTAGTATCTCAGACAACCAATCAGAAAACAAACAGTGAAACCATCCAACTGCACACAACTCAATGAGCAATGTTCAAGCAATCAAATGAAGCAATGAGCTCAACACATCAACTTAAATCCCTACAAAACACAAAGAAGTCAGAACACAATCCAATTTGCATCTCAAAAGGTGAGCAACTCAACCATTAATGCTAAATGTCCAAACCTGAAACACAAGTCAAGGTTAGTTCATGTACAAAACACCAGTACAAAGACCAAGTTCAAAACCAAACTAAATGATCAAAACAGAAACCAATCTTTCACATAATGCACATTCAAACAATCAATAAAATGTCCTCAAAAGGACCAACATCAATTCATAAGCCAAGTAGCTCAAATGGTCAGTGTAAAGCAAAGGCAAGCAAATGAGCAAAAAATGGACATCCAAATTAGAAAATCCAAATCAAAACAGAAAAGCATGCAATGGCCTTGAAATTTTTTATGTAAGTTTCTCATGTCATGAACAAACAATGTGCAAAATATCAACTCCAGAAGAGTTCAAATGATAGGTGAACAAAACCGCACAAATTGAATGCAAAAGATGTGACACAAATTGTCACATTCATCTTCATGTGTCAAAAACAATGATATCATATGATAAAAAATTCAAACCAGTGCTCAAAAATTCATATCATGAGTGAAGATCAAGCATACAAAAAATCAGATCAATTGGATCAAAGATGAAGATTTCACAAAGCATTGAACACAACATATCAATTTAACACCACATCAATTCAAAAATTCACAATTAAAAAACCAACAAATAACAATTCATGAAAATAATACCATAAAAAACTAGACATTCATACAAAACTAGAAAAAAAATTGGAGTCATATTGGATCATTTTTCTATTTTTAATGATTTTTACAAAACAGCTAAAATAATTGGATAAACAAATGACATGTGGAGGAAAAAAATAATTTGAATTAAATCTGAAAAATCCTGGACCATTGATCTTGGCGCGCATGGCAATCCAATGGTCCAAGTTAAACAAGTGAAACGCAGCGCTCCACTAACACACATCAGCATGCCACTCATCAGGTCAAAACACGCATGGCACGGTCAAAAGAACATCATCCAATCAAACACACACGTAACAGTACACATGGAAGCCAACAAGGACTAAATGAAATGATGTGTTTCATTTAACGCGTTGGCAGCACAATCAGCGTTTCAACGCTCGCGTGGATCCAGTCAAAGCATCGCATCCAATCAAATGGCCACGCAGGGTAACACATGGACTCTACAGTCAGCAAAACCCTAAAAACTACAGACGCCGAAGTTGTAGCTCCGGCCATCTCCGGCGGAGTTCCAACAATTTTTTTCCAGAATTTGGCAAATGATACATCAATCGAAAGCTCTTTCCATGCACAATCCAAATCTATAATCAATTGATCCTAATTCTTCCTAAATTTCATGGATCGAAGAGAAACATAATCATGATCAAAAATTCCAGTTCATCATACAAGCTCATTTCTCAATCATTTTCAAAACTAATCACATCAGCATAACCTACACAATGAGACCTACACATTCATATCAAGAAAACAACAAAAGGAGATGATCGATTTCAACCTACTTGGAATTGTAGTTCTCTGAAATCAAGCTCTCAAGTGTCCAAAAGCTCCAGATCTACTCTACTTTTCTTGCCTTGAAGCTTTATGCAAAGATCAACCGTTGAAAACTCCTTAATCTTCCTCAATTGCAAAATCCGATCCACTTGATGAAGCTTTTGATCTGCACAATTTCTTGATGAATTGCCACAAATGAATGATGGATCTTGCTCAGTGAAGCTCCATGATCAAGAATATGCAAAGAGATTTGGTGTTTGTGTGGAGAAAAAAGAAATTTGAAGTGAGAGAAAATTGGAGGGAAACTCTTGAATTTGGATCTGAAAATTCTGTTATGGAGGTTATGGATTAGGGTTTGGCTTTTATATGGCCTGTTAATCACACTGAAATCCAAATTAGGCTTGTACTAATCATGATTAGAGAGATATAAGGCACTTTGCAAAAAATGGATAATGAGTTATCATGGCCATAATACACGTGAGTTTCCCATGCAAAAAAGCTTGAATTCACTCAAAATCAACCAATGGACATGATGGAATGGTTATTTTGTTTTTATCATAAGCCAATTTTAAATTGTAGAAATTCCCTCCAAAATGATCACTTAAAGAATGATGATCAAACACACTTTTTCCATGCATGGCAAGGCTTGTTTTGAGAAGTATTGGTCATGAGGAGTATTTTGCAAAAAGAATGGACCAATTTGGAGTTTTGTATCAAAAGTTATGTCACTTTGAATTTCCATGCACACCTTGTGATCATTTGGGCATAACTTCTTAACCATTCATCATATGGTCATGATCTAGGACTTTTTGGAAAGGGGAGACAAAGATATTCAACTTTAATAATCACCAAAAATCCATTTGAAACATCCTTGATATTGAAAAGTCAAGTTGAAGGTGGACCAAAAACTTGCCGAATTAGGAAACTTTAAATTACAGGTCACTTTCCATTTTTGGTAACTTTTGCCATGACTTCAAAATCTTAAAGATAGATGTTTAGAATGACAAATGGACTTTGTTTGAACATGATTGAGGTGTCTCAACTCATTTCCACACCTCATAGCCCTCAGTTGACTGCACAGTTGACTTTTTGGTCCTCAGATGACCTTGAAATGCCCTGATCAGCTTGAGCCTCTACCACTTGGGGAAATTGCTCAAAAATGAAACCCTAGCTCATGTAAGCTCCTCATAGCAATCATGTGATCCTCATCCCCGGCAAATACCTCATCTCATTGAGAAACCCTAGTTGGAAGAATTGCATTGATTAGGGTTGACCAGAGGTCACAACCCTAATTCAGAGGAACTTGAGGATAAACTCTGCAACCCTTGATGATGATAGAACCATGATGATAGTAATATATCCTTGCAAACAAGATAATGCTCAAGACCTTTGAAGAATCAAGAAACCCTAATTGGAGTGCAAACCCTCAGATGGTTGACAATCAATTCATAGAAACCCTCAGGTTTGAATCATGTAACTTCTCCATCTTCTAAAAAGACTTTGGAGGATGACCTTCTTATTTTCATATGAGATGCAAAATGCAATACCTAATGCTCTAAAAAATGAAATGCAATATGTCAAACTAGTCTCAAGAAGAGGAGGGAAAATTTTGAGGTGTTACACTTAGCATAGTAAGAAACAATATAATGTTTCTCTTTCTACCGCCAAGTCTGAATGTGTAGTCGCCGATAGTTGTTGTGCATAAGTCTTATGGCTTAAGCAATAACTATTGGACTATGATTTAAAACTTGGTTGTATTTCAATTAAGTGTGATAACATTAATGTTATAAGTCTTACTAAGAACCCAATACTACACTCATGAACTAAACACATTGAGATTCGACACCATTTCCTAAGATATCATATGGAGAAATGAGATGTTATTTTTGATTACGTTGACACCAAAAGTTAGCTTGCTGACATTTTTACAAAATCGTTGTCTTCAGAATGCTTCCA
Organism: Lathyrus oleraceus; assembly: GCF_024323335.1. Classification (NCBI taxonomy): domain Eukaryota; kingdom Viridiplantae; phylum Streptophyta; class Magnoliopsida; order Fabales; family Fabaceae; genus Lathyrus; species Lathyrus oleraceus. Next base: position 180,093,442 of record NC_066582.1, read on the forward strand.
TAAACTCTGTAGGGACTTGGGAGTCTTAGACTCATCTTGCCTTAAGTAGAATGAAGTTTTAGTTTTTAGTTTAATTTTCTATATATTTTGATTACACTAACACTTTCTTATAGAAAATTGTAGCTTCTACCTGCCTACAATGGTATGTCTCTAACCCTTATATCATTCTATGTGTTTTGTGCTAGAGTTATGCATTGGTGTGATTATTTCCTCTATATTATCTCTAGATTATATCTTTTATTGTTCTTACATGCATTTAAGTATTTTAATTATGTATTGATAATTATGTGAATTAGAACGCTTGATTACTTGTTCATACATTATTTATGATTTTTAATGCATACCTTGATTTATAAGCTTGATCACTTAATTGTTAGTTGTTGAATGCTTGAGCTACATGTCTATTTGCGTTATGTTGCTTGTGACATGTTTATCTTTGTTGGATATGTGATCATGATTATTGGATATACATCTTAGCTGTTTAGCTCATATGTTCTTTGTAATTATATGTTTGTGGTTGTTTCCTTGGTTTTAGACGCATTTCGAACTATCTTTTTTTGATGTTGTCAAAGGGGGGGAAGTTGTAATGAGTCTAGAATTGGTTTCTGTGTTTTTATGTTGTGAGTTGTTTGTGTGCAATGTTTCAGGGGGAGTTACACTTGTACTCAAAGGTCCACTCAATTCCAAGCGAAATCTTTCCAAGCATAAAAAAAGGGGAGATTGTAGTTGCATGTCTCTAATATCCGATTATTTTGTAGCTTGTTTTATTGGTTTCATATTTGTTTTTATTTCGATTCGTTGAGTCTCCTTCATAATTGCATTTCTCGGGTTTAACATGCATAAAACTTTGGTTAGATTTTATGTTGATCTAAATGTTCTTTGATCAATAGCATATGTTAGTGGAATGAAATCATTTTGTGTTTTTGGTCAAAGTTGATTCAAAGGTAAAATCTCAAAATGCTTTTGAAATTTTAAAAATTTGAGATTTTACAAGATTGATTTTAATCATATAGTTTTATACTGGATTTTTTACCCTGGTCAAATTGGACAGTAGCTCAACTCAGCAATTTGATCCTGATCAAATTTTACACTTGATCTTGATCATTTTCCTAGGAATATATTATGTTTGATTTGATTCAAATCATTTAGTTTTACACTGAATTTTTCATCTTGATCAAATTGGAAAGAAGTGAAACCTAGTCATTTGGTTATGATCAAGTTTTACACTTGATATTGATCATTTTCGCATTTGATTCGAATCACACTTTTTCTAATCAAAATCAACTGGAAAATATTTTCAAAAAACTATTATTTCTTTCATTCCACCTGATTTTTCCCATTTGATTCAAATCATATTTTTCTTGATTCGATTCTAACTAACTTTTTTCAACCATTTTTTATTTTTTATCTCAAGCACATATAAATCATTTTTGTCATCATTCTACACATAACATACATCATTATGTTAATACTTTTTAGTGTGATTTTGTGTCAAAAGAAATTTCCTCTATTTTGAGTGTTCAAAGTCTTACTACAAATTTCTAACATCTTCAACTTCAATTGAGATCAGATCTTGTCAATTAGAGCTCTGAGATTGATTGAGTGAGGCATATACTTGAAACTAATCATTCTTGGAGATCTTGTTGAGTTTTCCAATTGTTAGCAAGAAATAAGTATTGTCAGTGCTGGTGACAAATTCTATTGAAAGGAAGCATGTTCTTCTCTTCAGGATTTCCTTAGTAGTAACTGAGTGGAAGGCTACAGATAAGGCGAAGTTCTTCTAGGATCTTCAAAAAATATCACCCCTCAAGGAATCAGTAGGATCAAGATGTTGATACATACACACGAAGGCTTAGAGAAGATTGGTGTTATTGGAAGGTTCAAGAAATGTATTTGAGTAAAGATTACGTAGAAGAGTTTGACAAGTTTACTAGATACAAGTCAAGATCCAAATTAGGAGAGTTATTTTCTTAGTTGTAAATTATGAATTGGTGATTGTATGAACTCTTGGAAGTATTAGTCAAATAACAAGGAGCTATGCAGATTTCAATAGGAAACCATTGAAGAGTGCACGTAGGTCAAGTGAGGACGAACGTCGAAGCACTATAAATCTCGTTATCATCTCACTAACTCCACTCTTGCATTTATATTTGTAGTGATTGCATGCTAGATTTTTCAATTCAATCGTATTGTATTGTTTTGTTCTTGATAGTGATTAATTAAGTAAAGCTTAGGTTTTGTTGGAATTGGACAACTAGTCAAGCTAGTATTGTGATTGATAAATCTGAAAACGAATTGAATTTAGTAATCCACTTAGAATCAATTGTGTACACTTCTTATGACTACACGACTTAAATCAACTCATACCAAATGTTTCATTGTTATAATCTTGGATATTTATGGAAACAAACTGTTTGTTTGCTTGATCATAATCGATTGTATAATTTTCATTTTCACTTCAAACCTTCTACGCCAATTCATTTTTGAAAACACTCTGATTTTGGAAAGCCGACGGTTGCATTTTTTTAACTTGGGTCTATTCACCTCATCTAGACCGTTTTCTACTTCTATATGCATACCCTATAATAGGTCACCAACTTTTTCTAAAAAATTAGCATATATTCATAGGATTTTTCAAAAAATCGATATTTTGTCTACAATTTTTCAAAAAACCATGTGTGTTTACCATAAATTTTGGAAATTTCATAAATTATTTGTAAAATATCCGGTATTTTTTAAAAATATCCAGTATTTCATCATTTAAACGAAAAAAATGACAAAATATTCGATACCATATTGAAAAATCCGATAACTTTAGACACTTATAAAAAAACTAGAGAAAAATTCTGCATGGACTGACCAAACACAAAAATTGTTAGCGTATAGTAGAGTTCAAACTTGTGACATTGAGAAAAGCATCCTCTGAGGACTAAGTTCTTCGACACTAGTCAAACCATATGGTTAAATAGTAATTCTACTTAAATATTGCTATTAAATATTGCTATTGAATAGTATAATGATTCAATTAAAATAGCAATTAAGGAAGAAAAAAAGTTCATAGCTCTTTCAAAATTTGGTTGACTTATTATCGAGACTCTTTTGTCCCAAAATAAGAGTCACAAATAAAATTATTTATCTCAAAATAAATATTATTTTTAATTTTTTAAAAATTCTATTTTTTATCTTTCAATTATAGTTTTAAATTGATAATTGTTCTCTCATTTTCTATTCATGATAACTCAAATAAACTAATAATAAAAAATTATAGTTTGATAAAAGTATTATTATCTTTATATTTTATTAATCACATTTTAAAAAAATGATAAACTACAACATTTGATTTAAGATGGAGGTAGTGTTATTTATTATTCCATCCGTTTCGAATTAAGTGTCATTTAAATTTTTTTATATAAAAATACAATAAGATTGTTATAAGATCTTATATTTTTATTAAATTTATTTTATTAATATGTTGGAATATGGCATATATTAATAATTAAAAAACAATTATTTATATATTAAAAATAATAAATTTTATTTGGTAAAACGACATCTATGGAAAGGAGTATTCTTGTGGGAATCATACTACTGAATAAAATATTTTTAATTTAAATAAAATTTTTTTTGAGTATTTAAAATAAGTATAATTAATTATATATTTTAAAAAAAATAAGTTATCTATTATTTTATAAAACTGTTATTTATAAATAAATTAAATAAATAAATTGAAATAATTGAAAAACACATGTATAATAAATAGTAAAAAATATTATAGAAAATAATTGTTATTGTTTCTTGTAAAAAACTTATATTTATAACTTTATATATAGAAAAATGGTTTATACTTTGCACAAAAGTGATTTTTTTTTTAAATCAAATATTTCAATTTAGTTTCTAAAATAACCACTATTTCAAATTATTTACCGATATAACTATATTTTATGCACACGTCTAAAGCAAGCGCCAATTAGAATGACGCATGTATTTTGTCATTGAACATATGCGCCAATACCATTGGCGCGCGCATGCAGTGAAGCCAATGTCATTGAATGTTCATAAGTGGGGGCTATAACAGAATGAGGTTGAATCGTATGAATCATACGGACTATAGACAGATGTGGTGGCTGCGTATGGTTGTTGGTAGTTAGAGTTTGGTTCCTGGTTTTGAGTTTGGGTGTGTGGCATGAATTGGTTGCGAGGTTGGGTGTTTGGTGGTTGGGTGTATATGGTAGGGTGATGGTGTAAGGTTGGTCGTTCGGTTTGGGTGGTTTGACGTTGTTCTTGGGTGGGGATTTGTTGTTGGGCGTTTGATGACGAAGTTCATTGGCGTGGATCAATCAAATACCTTGGCTCAGACACAAACTGTGACGTTGTAACCGACCTAAACCATGCCATATAATTTTGAGTTGGTCTAGCACTATGTATGATTGGTTCGTTTACAATGTGTTACCGTTGATTCCTCAAATGACGACACATATATTTTGCGAAGTCTCTCCAATCGAAACAATTGCATTGGCCTTCAGCTCTTTGTTGATGACAATCTTCTAAACACACGGAGGTTCTGGAATCTGTTGTTGCATGTCGAACTACAGTTTTACACGGTCACTCTGGTGCATCTCCACAGTAGTAAACAATAGAGACATTTTGTTAGGAAATAAGAATAAGTAATAAACAATATAGAATAAGTAATAATGTACAAATGTCGCAATATAACTCGGTTTAAAATAAATAGACGATCAAAATTTTCACATATGAAACAAAGATGCAGTAAGGTGGATCGACAATACTCCATTGGAGAAGTGGACTGGGGCATATGACAACGGTCAACGATGGGGCCACGTGACAATAAATCTTGTGTAATCAATGAACTTTGTCTTCAAAGACATTTGAAACCTACCTATAACCGCTTTAGTGCAAGCAACCTATTTTAGGATAAGGTTGTTGTTTGAGATCAGATGTTCCAAATGGAGTCCGGTGTTACAATCTAGGCAGTTGTTCAGTGATGTTTCAATGAAATTCATTAAAGAGGAAGTTGTCAAAGCTAACACATATGTGGTCACGATTTTTGATCGTACTAAAGGTTGGTACAGTGTTGCTGAGTCAATGGATCACAATGAAGGCATACCGAGGGGACACTATCGAGTGGAACTAGATAAAGGGTGGTGCGAATGTGGAAAGTTCCAAGTCTTTTGCATGCCCTACTCCCATGTCATATTGACATGTTCAAAGGTTCGACATGATCCTTCCAACTTACTATTTGATGTTTACAAAGTCATAAACCTTTGCAATGTTTACAAAATTAGCAAAAGAGGATTACTTGCCTGCATATCAAGGGGACATTCTTTGGCACAGTGAAATAATGCGAAGAAAGAAAAAGGGCCGCCCAAACATCACCTGTATTCAAACTGAAATGGATACGGCGAACAAAATGGTTAGATTATGTAGTTCATGTCGTCAGTCCGGTCATAATCGTACGAACTGTCCTAGTATTGGAACAAGCACAACAAGATAATTTTAATTGTAACTCTTTTGCTTTATATTAAAAACAACATTTATTTCATATGATAAGTAGAATAAATACAATAATTAAACAACAACACAAGAAACTACAACAAATAAAATAACATCACAAACAAATACAACACATAAACAACATAACTATGTGATTACAACCATCAAAACAATTTTTGAGAAGTATACATCATCTTGTGAATGTCTTTGTCAGTTTTAATATTAACCCAGAAACGAACTTCTCCATTTTGATTAAACGTCGTATCAAGTCATTGAATTCTTCTGATCCTTTCACCATCTGCAATTTCTCCATCTAACCAACAGTCAAGGTCCTGTTAAGATGTTAGAACGTATCTACATTCCAAAGTCGAATCTTCATCGGAGATTGCACTGCTGAAAAGATTAAATCGGCATTTCTCTTGTGAATATAAGGATACAAGTATGAATATGAAGACATTTTAAAGAAAATTGAAGGAGATTGAATTAAAATGGAAGGAGGGGGGTAAGAAGTTGTGTGCAAAACTATGGGAGGGTGATGTTGTGTATTTATAGATGGAGTGGTGGAACAGTAGCCACATGCATTGACGCACACATAGAGTGGACTATGCATGTGCCATTGCATGTGGCGCTTACACATGCATGAGCCACTTCTACTAACGTCTTGGCTATGGATGCGCCAATATATGTGGCGTCAATGAATAACATTTTCATTTGATGTGCCAATGCAACTGGCGCCTAGGTTAGATATTTTTTGAAAAGTGACTATTTGGTAAATATTTTGAAAAAATAGTTATTTTAGAATTTTAATTAAAAAAATAGGTTATTTTAAAAAAAATCCACAAAAGTTATAGTAGAGTGTGTGAACATAAAACTTTCTTATTTTACACACACACAAAAATGAAGGCGGAGTAGGGGTGGTCCAATGGATCTTGAATTGTAAAGAATAAAAATTACAAATTTTATGTTAAATTAAAAAAAAAATTGGAGCCAAGCAAAAATAATTTACATCAAAAATCTAAAACTTGAACTCAATTAGAAGAAAATACGGACAAGATAAAGATGTTCGGGGAACAGATCAGATTTGCCACCTTTTATATATATATATTATTTAAAATTTTGCAAATATTTTATAGATATTAACTGAATATAATAATGTTGGTTTTAAAACAATGATTGAACGATACTATTATATATAACTATTTTTAATTAAAGTAATCATTATAATAATAATAATTATTATGATTATTATTGTTATTATTATTATTATTATTATTATTATTATTATTATTATTATTATTATTATTATTATTATTATTATTATTATTATTATTATAATAGAACAGTTTATACATATTCATTAGGGAGAAATAGCATTTATCCTATTTTTAACTATTCGACTATGTTGCACGATAAAGGTTCTGAAATGCTAACAATAAGAGATGTGAAACTTGCATTTCTTTGTTTAAAAAAAAGTGATATAAGTAGATTAATTTTTTCACCATTCCTATCTACTTTTCTTGAATTTGAGGCTCCTATATTTCTTCTATACCTGCTTTCTCTTCTTTTCTTTTAATAAGCACTTTTATGGCTCAAGCTGCGAGGCACATAGAGAAAGCACTAGTAGTGATCCATACTTAAATTTTCTGAAATTCTATCTTACGGTTAAAAAACACTATTACTTTCATAAACTAACAAACAATTATTAAATCAATGTTAAAAGACATGACCTTAATTGTTTGACAAACAAAAAATAACACAATTTGTTTGCATTAACCTAGTAAAAGTCAACTAATCATCTTTACTTAAGAGATACTAATTAATCTTTAGTTTATAATAGTCCATTTGATTCCATTTAAGACCTTGAAAAATTGACCTGATTGCTATTTTTTACACAGCATTTAGGATATATGAAATTATTTGACCTTGTGAAGTTGTTATCGTATTCTCCTTTACTCTGATTATGGTACTATCGCAACTTTATTTTTGGACCATAATACACTAACCCGTGACTTATTTTAAAGAAGAAGAAGGCAAAAAGGAAAAAGTTAATTTGAGATTAAGGACCATTGTCATTTCCCTGCAAATAGAAAAAAGGTTGATTCTGGCATGGTCGATTTGATCTTCATCAAATGGCAAATTGGCATAGAGAAAATAATGAATGTACTATGCTTGTATGGGACAAATGACTTTTTTCAAGACAAACTTTAAGCAAGGTTTTGGAATAAAGTTTTGTTATGATTTTTTCATGTTGAATAAAAAAATGAGGAAATAATATGGAACATTGGACCATTAAAATGTAAAAAAGAAAGGGTTTTAGAAATTGAAGAGAAAATAAGAAAAAAGATGGGTTAAGTGATGAAAAATTACCCCAAAAATCACCACATGTGTGACATTTCCCTCTCTTATTTGAAAAATTAATAAGTTTTAAATTATTTTGATCTTCAATTAAACTAATTATAATTAACTAGGTGATAAAATTACTCAAAGTAATAGTATATATGAACAAAAAAATATTAATTTTTCAAAAAACTTACCAAATAAGAAATAAATTATCTCCTAAATGTGTAATAATTCCAAAAATATTCCAAAAATACATTATACATTTATTTAGTTGATTCTTTTCTTTTACGTTCATCCCAATATGAATATGATTAAATTTTAGATGCCTTTAAGCGGTCTCTTCATTCTCCTATTGTATTTTATGTATATATAGAGGTTAATATCCCTCATGATGAACAAGTATATAGTAGTTAGGCTAAATGCAAATTGTGATCGTTTAAGTTATATATTTTAAGAAGATAGTCCTTCAAATTGTAGTTAGGCCAAATATAAACTAGTGTGTTGATTATTTATACTACTTGACAATAATAATAATATATAAAGAGCTTAAATTATGACAACCGTCAATAGTTTCTAAAATATGAGGTCTAGAAGAGCAGGAATGCCTTTAAGAAAAAAATCATGACAGTTTACAGTTCCTCAATTATAAAACCTAGAAGGGCGAAGTGATTTTTAAAAAATTTATAAACGTTCACAACCCTCATACAATCCCTCAAATATGAGGTCTAAAACAGCGAATTGTTTTTAGAAAAAAATCACGACGCAGTCTCTCAACAAGACGATCTAGAAGGGTGTATTTTTTCTAATTCTTTTTTTAATATTCATAGTCTCTTAAATACGAGATCTGAAAAGAAAAAATTTATTTCAAATACTAGGTGGTTAAGAGCCACATGGGAGATGTCATTTATGGATTTATGATTGAATTTGTTAGTGGCCTTTAGACTATATTAAAGTGTGGCCAATGGAGAGTAGGAGAATAAACATGTCCTTAAATGGTGTCAATAAATATAACATGTCTTAGGAAATGTCAATTACTCTATGCAGTTTACTGATTTTCATGCTCATGAGCAGAGTCGTTAATATACTCTCACACCAATGATGGTTATATGCTATCTAAGGATATTTGGGATAGAGATGGTTGGTTCATTAAAAGTTCTAGGGTTTTTTGCTTTCCATTTCCAACGTATGTTTGATTAGTGACATTTTATATAGAAAATATTTTTTTCTACCAATGTTTCTATCTATCATATGTTGTTTTTCATGATTATAATAAATAGCATGCACATCATCTATATCAAATTTGTCATATGAAATAGGCATATGTGTTACGAAAAAAGGGGTCTCAAGAATATCAAATTTTAAATCTTGATTTTCATCGTTATGAAAAATTTATTTATTTTAGAGAATAATTGACCATCTTTTTTCTGAAGGGTTAGTGACATAAAACACTTATTTTACTAGAGATGCCATGATGAAAATTAGGTCATATGAGTTTCCTTGCAAAGTTCAGCTTGTGTGAATCCTAACTCATCAATTTGTACACCGGTGTTATTGCCAATCCACTTGACACTTGCATTTAAATAAAGACACTTTGAATAAACATAATCAATCTCTTAAATCTCTTCAATGATCCTAAAGTACGCTCTAGATGTCATTATAGAATTTTTATATTTCAAACTAGAGAAGTACATGGGTTCGGCCTCATTAAATTACTAATTTCGTATGCAGTTCAAGTTACTACATTAAATTTATGCATGTACGACATCCATTTAATTGTATTGGACGCACTACCATCATTAGAAAACTTTTCATTAAACCAATTTATGAAGTTATTATTATTCTTTTCAACAACCACTTGTCACTCATTTGAGGATATTTTTCCTTGATAATACTTTTGTGAGCAGACAAGTAAGGTTTAACTTCATCAACATTATTCAATACTAGCGTTCAGACGGGCACTCCCGTGCCCGTCTGCCCGCTTTTTTTAATGCGCACAGCAGAGAAAAATAAATATTTGTTTTTCTTTTTATAAGGTTTCTACTGTAGGTCGCATTAAAAATAATATTATTACATTTTGAAAATGGTAAATAAAGATATTCAAAATTATATCGAAGCATGCAAAGTAATATTGATACTGTGTAATCAATGACGTTCTTTAAGAGGAATACCGAACATGAAATCTCTATTTGAAGTATTTTCTTTTTCCCTGCAATTGTTTTCCGTAGTAAAGAAAAAATGTAAGACTCTTAAATTAGAATTTTTTTAGAGAAAAAGATAGTAAAATTAATAGTAAGTTGTGTAATATAGCTTTTGCTTACCTTATAAAGATTCGAATCGATTCTTCGTACATCCCTTTATCAATGCGCTCTTGAGATTTAAAAAACTACAAATACATGACGAAATGTCATATTATAAAAGAAATACATTCAGAACATATGACTCGTTTGAGTATAATATGGTTTATTGCGACACAAATAATACCCGGAGAATGAAGATACTTTGTTTTAGTATAGATTTGGTAGAACAACAATTATGTCTTGTTTCTAAATTACCTGGATTTCTGGTAAATAAGGAAAACAATGGACTTAGTAAATATATATGGTTTTATTTACATAAACCACAAATAGCAGTTAAATTCATGCATTCAAAAATAATCTAGAGTAAATATAATCTTAAATGAATTAAATAAAATACCTCTCCATCCTTTGAGATATTATTTCTCTTTTCACCATTTTCCAAAATTGTGTTTTATCTGTTATCACTATGGAGCTCCAACCGATGGAGTAAATTTTCAAACGTTTGACCTGTTTCAATGAGGATGATAATAATGTTACTGAAAGAGTGATGAAAGTGCAAGAATTTTTTTTATACGTATTACAGAAAAGATAAATACACCTTATTGTCGAGTTTGTCGATGGATGAAATACTTTGTTCATCCTTCCATGTGTTCCATTTATCTTCAAAGTCTGTCATCTAAAATTTATTGCATAAGAATAGTGAGAATAACTATCACCCCATTTATATCTAACATAAAAGCATAAAATAAATGATTAAGTATAACTTACTTTCATGTTGAAGCAAGTTTCAACATTCTTTTGTCTCAACTCCTTACATAATTGAAAGATTTCATCGTGTTCTAGTTTGGCTGTATATTAAAGCAAAAGAAAATTATATTTAGTTATTATCTATCTATGATATAAATAATATAATATAAGCTTGGTATGTCGTGTAACCAAAATGGGAATCAACGTGTGAGCAATTTTTTCAATGTACTTAAAAAATACTTGCGGGTACGATAAAAGAATTTGTTTGTAGACTATATTTTTGTGTAGTCACCATCTTCTCCTTTCAATTTTCCTTCCCTGGTTAAAACTCTTGTTGTAGTCTGTGAAACACCCCTAGATAAAGCCACATATAACTGTCCATGACTAAAAACATGTCGTGGAAGATATATTCCAACATTTGGAATGGTTTGTCCTTGTGATTTATTTATTGTAATTGCAAAACTTAGTCGCACAGGAAACTGTTTTCTACTAAGGACAAAAGGCAGACCATTACTTGCAGATGTTTTTATTTTAATTCTAGGCAAAAAAGCCCGTTTTCCTGCGTTGCTTCCTGTCAGGATTTCCACATCCAAGATATTCATAAATAAACCATGACATAATAATCGGGTCTCATTACACAATCCATATCTAGGATCTAGATTTCGTAACAACATCAATGGTGCACCCTTTTTTATCTTTAGAATATGTGGTGGAAAACTACCTTGTGCAATTGAGTTTAAGAATTCTTGTTGGTATAAATTATGATTATCTCCTTCAATCTCGTCAAACGATAACAAATTATGTTCTTCTCCTGGAAACTGATCGATAATCATATCATTCAATTTCTGGACATCATCATTTGTTGGTTTCAAAATAGCTCTTTGTACCATATATGGGGCATCCCAACCATGCAATTCTAAATTAGGAAAAATATGTTGGATAAGTACTTGTATGGAATGTTCACCTTCCCATGGGATTGCAATATGTAAAGGTAACCTCACCATGTCATCTGGTTTGGTAGGTTCAACACCATCACCAATGCGAATAAGAAATTCTGTAAACTTTTGATCATGCAATGATCGCATATTTTGACGCAAATGCAAAATCTTGGTATGATTCCATAAATGAGACTGAACAATAAACGCTGAAATCATTTGTGCCTTAGTACCTTTTCTTACAACAGGAAGAACTTGACGAAAATCCCCCCCCCCCCCCCCCCCCCCATGATCAGAACTTTTCCACCAAATGGAGCATTGTTGCTACAAATGTCTTGTAATGATCGATCTAAGGCTTCCAAACAATTTTTGTTTGTCATTGGTGCTTCATCCCAAATTATTGCGGCAGCAACTCTAATGAGATTTGCAAGATCCTTTTGCTTTTCAATACCACTAATGGAACTCGGTTGAATATCAATAGGGATCTTAAATCAAGAGTGTGCAGTCCTACCACTAGGTAACAATGTTGCAGCTATACCAGATGATGCAGTTGCTAAGACAATTTCTCCTCTACTTCTTAAACTTGCCATTAATGTTCTATAAAGGAATGTTTTACCTGTTCCTCCTGGACCATCAACAAAAATTACCCCACTGTGTTTTTGAACAATTACATTCATAATGGTGTTGAATGCAATCATTTGATCATTATTTAACTTAGCAATAGATTCAATATCTTCATTGGGGATATCGATCGCTAACTCCTCTTGTATGATACTTGGAACTGCACCTCTGTCTATTGTATTAGGGGGTAAAGATGGGAGATCATAATCATCAATCTTTTTACCGTGCAGGTTTAAGAGTTCATTTAAGTCCTTCAACAACATATTAGTTAAGTCGGATTCCACAACATTGTTAGCTGTTTGATAATCCTCTATCATATGTGTAAAAAACTCATTCCAAAGGCCTCTAACATCAGTAGGTTCACAAAATATTAAAATCGTCACGAATAACCTTCGTAAAGCATATGGCATTCGGAGACTCGTAGCCTCAACCAAACAATCACGAATACTATGATCAGTCTCTAGAAATCCCCTATCCTCGGCTGATTTTTTGAATGTATTGAAAGTCATGCCATTATTTGTAAGAAGATATTCCCAACTGGTTGGACCTGTGACATGCGATAACAACAGTCGCAAGTAAAACTTATCTCCCTCTGAAGGTGATACCGTATAGATTCTCCCGATAACTTTTCTTGTTGATCGCCTACGATGTCGTTCCATATCCCGTTTGTTCCAACAATAATGCTCTGGAATCTCTCTATACAGATATTTTCTTGCTTGTGGATCTCGTACATTCAATGTAAAGAATTGTGTGAGCATTGTTTTGGAGTTGCGTTCATTATTTAACACATCTGCAATTTGCTGATGATCATAAAAGCGCACTTGATGGCAGTTCGGCAAGTGGATCTGCAATCTTTCAACCGAAGGATATAATCGGTAAAGAGTGAATCGAAATATTTTCCATAATGCCTCGGGAGCACAAATCCATCTTGCATCAACATATTGCTGAACTTCATCCATGTATGATCCTTTATGAACCTGCATAGCCACACGATCAGGACCCTTGCACACATATTTGTATATATACTTGATACTTTTAATGCTACTGCAAATCTCTACATTGATGTGACAGTCATACTTTAACAGTAACCAAGGGTTATAAGGAACCACTCATCTATTATCGACAGACCTATCTCTACCTAACGATACAGACTCATCAAACCTTCTTCTATACTTGGGATATGAGTCAGTGCCTTGACGTGTTTCATCCAAGAATTGTTTGGGATACCTTTTTTTACAATGTTCGTCTTTCATACATAGAGACTTTCGGTTGATTATGCTGCAAGGTCCGTGGATCATATGTCTTACAACAACTTCATGCAACTGTGGTTCACATTCTAATTTAGGTATTTCTGCTCTTACCATACTATCATAATCTTTTGGGTCACGCAACTTATCGTTACTTTCTAAGACCAACAACATATGCACATGCGACAATCCTCGCTTTTGAAATTCAGTGACATACATGTAGCTTTTAACTTTACCCAAGACTCCTTTATTAATAACATCATCCTTCAATTTCTCAAATTTCGAACGAAATATTCTTGTTGGCAAATCTGGACGATCTTGTGGTGTTTGAAAAGGCAAAAGTTCTGATGTTATCTCACTCCAAGAAGGATTGCATGTCATTGTTAGAAAAATATTTGGTTTACCACCATTAAGAACAATAGCCATGCCATCTTCATAACGTTGTGTCATGTCTCGACGACCGCCAATAAATGATGATGGCAATATTGTTCTTTTTCCAATGTTCTCTACGATGATTCATGAAATGCATTAGTATTAGAATATATGAATTATTAGCATTAGAAGTACAACTAATTATTAATCTAAAATTGTATATTTATGCTATATGAATTTGTACCTGCATTAGTTTCACCAACATGCAAAGCATCATGTAAACCTTAGTATAATTCAGAACGTATATCACTTTGGTGCTCTTTAATCCACCTTAATCTCCCTGATTCAATTTTGACATAATTGCCTACAACATATTGTTGCAACAGTCGACCCGCATTTAACAACATTAATTAATCATTTGGGCGAATCTACAGTTGATTGAAAAAAATGTCGGTGCTAAATGTAAAGTTTTTTAAACAACACTTAGCTAAGTAGATTATCTACTAAAATTAATCCAAATTTACCTGAAGCATGTAACTGTAATATGCTCGACATGACACTCTTCGTCCATTGCAATTTGTTGTGTTGATGTCCCAACCATGCGTCCCAAATGGAAACAATACAGGGTATTGCAAAGGATCATAATATCCCTTTGTCTCTTGAACTTTCTTGAGATTTCCATCACAACGGATGACATTAATATCCCTTCCATAATCCATAGAATCTGCATCACATCCAACAATAATTGCCGCAACTTGATCAGCAGTTGGAAGATTGTATTGATGGTGATTACTTGGACGCTCCTTAAGTATGAGGCTACATTCACTGGTATTTGGAAGTATTGAAAGTTGCTTGAACATAATTACAAAAGGATTAAACTGATGGAGCATTTTCTGTAATTTGTGAACTACATTTTGGTGCAGCTGTGGATTTTCCTGCATTCTATTATGTAGCTCATTATCGGTGTCGTAGATGTATAGTTGTAAGAAACGCGTCCTGACACCCTCATTTGGATAGAAACCTCCTATGTTATGGTAAAAAGCACCTTGAGCATGAAATGTGTATATACCACGACTAGATGCAAGAATATTCTCATCAACATGAACACCAATTGAAGTGAATGAAAGCACATGGTTATAACTTCGAATATGTTGCCTAAAATGTTTTCCTTCAGCTGAACCATCCAAAAATAATTGTTGCAATTCTATAGGAGCATCAACTCGTGAGAATGATACTTTTCCACCATTACAACACGTGTCACGTGATTCATGATGAAACAATCTTGCATTGCAGTGTCTACAGGTAAATGGATGAGGCAACCGGGATTTTGCCATCATCATATTATTTTTGAAATTTCGAGCAATATTGTGCTTTGCTCGAAAAGCATATCCTGATTCTACAGGCAGGATTTTGATATTGATTACTAAATATTATCTAAAATCTAAAATACAAATAAAAAATATATGCAAGATGCTTCAATTATTACATTTTAATATTGCATGATTTTAAATTTTATGTCACATGAGCAAATGCTACATTTATTTGAAGCAAAATTTTTACGAACATACCTTGAGGGCGACGTGATAATGCACCATTTTCTCTGGCGTCCATGTTAACATATGATATTACTGCATCCTCCAAAGCTTCATCAATATCCATATCATCTAATACAAAAATAATAATTAATATATATACATTTGTAAAAATTAATACTTGCATACTTAGAACTATATCACTTATACCTGTATCGGATTGGCTCGTGTTGTTTCGTTGATTAGGTGATGTGCAATTACGATCTGCGGATTTAAATACATAAAATAAGATATGACGAAAGCGAACAAAAATATGAAATGTAATATATAATATATACATATATATATATATATATATATATATATATATATATATATATATATATATATATATATATATATATATATATATATATATATATATATATATATATATATATATATATATATATATATATTGATAATCACCAACCAAGTGCAACATCATTAACATGTGTAATTCTACTTGGGCCGACTTCATTGTCATGAGTTCCTTGAAACTGTGATCTTGGAAAAGTCATATTTGTAAAATTTTGAAATGAAACTCTCGACTGACTGTTTATAGGGCGAGATGTTTGAGCTTGTTTCTCTTGCTCTTTTCGCCGCTTATAATTTTCACGGTCGTCTCGACAAATTGTTTTCTCTCTGCTCGTTGCTTATATTTTGTTTCCTCTTCCTTTCATTTTCGGACCTTCTTGACCTCTGTTGTTGACTTGATATTTGACGGGTATTATTTTCCATTTTATTAATGTAATTGTCAACTGGAAACTATACCGAATCCTCTACAAAAACATAAAATTAAAATAAAAAAAATTATGAAAATTAAAAAAATAAGCATGAATAACGTGTAATCGTTATATTATTCTATATACTATTTTATTAAGGTATATCATTATATTATGCTTATAAAAAATTATATAAGCATATAATCAAATTATTAATAAACATAAATATAACTTGATATGGTATTCTATATACTACTTTCATAACTTGATATGGTATTCTGTATACTATTAGCGCAGTAAAAAATAGTATATAGAATAATATATGCTTATATGAAAATAACTTGATATAATCATTATATTATGCTTATAAAAAATGCTTATATACTTAATAAAAATTATGAAAATTAAAGAAATAAGCATGAATAACTTGATATATTATTCACTTGATATATTTTCATACTATATACTAATTTAACTTGATTCATTTTCATACTATATACTAATTTAACTTGATAAATAATTTACCTTAAAATTAAAATTTAAAAAAATGGTATTCTATAAGAGAGAACAAAGTGAAAATGCAATGCAAAAAAAAACAGGATTGATACTTTTCTTCTCTCTAACACTTTCTATTCCCTTACTTTTTTAAATTTCTTTTTATCTCTTTTGGTTACTTTTCTAGAAACTTTAAATTATTTCAGTAACTTCAATTAAGTCATGCATCCTTTTCATGTTTCTGCATTAAACTTTGAGGGTTTTTATAAGTACATAAATTTAAATATGTTGTTCATTTCCGCAAATAACCTACATAAATGTTGCATGACGTACATAAATGTTGATAAATCTTTTAGTGAGATTTCATTTCCGTTTTTTTTCATATAATATTGAATTTGCGCATTCAAAATAATTTTAATAATTAAATTATTTCTACTTAATCTAACCCAGTTAAAATACATTAAATATATCACTTATGTAATAATTATGTAATATATTATTGTATTACACTTTATCTAAAATACGTTAAAATAAGTGTTGTAGTGAATAAGATGATTTTATTATTCAAATTATGAAAATATATTAAAATAAACATTACACTTTTTATGTTATCCAAAATACCTTAATATTGTTTTCTTTTAACCAATAAAATATTATGTTACCCAAAATACGTTAATATTATTTTCTTTTAAGTAATAAAATATTATGTTACCCAAAATTTCAACCAATTTATTAATTAATATTTCGTTCAACTAATTGTTTTAATAATTAAATTATTATAGTATGTCAGTCCATTAAATCAATTTGAGTTGTAAACATCAGACCCCCGCTAAATCAGCTGTGGATTCTGTCCGTTGTATTTTGTTTAGGCCGTTACCTAAATATATAGGTGGTCTTTTGTCCAAAGGTACTCATATGAAATTTTGTCTCTCTTAATTATTAATTTATTATTAAAATAACTTCTATAATGTTTGTCCCATCCAAATAATTATGTGAAAGGTATTTTAAATAATTTGTCCAAAGGTACTAGTTAGTAAAACGTGGTTATTAAAAATAACCGGTACATGAGTACCTAAATATATGAACATACAAAGTGGTACTAATTTCTTAATGCTTTTTAATTAATATAATATATAGTTTATAAATTAGGAACTATTAAAAACATCATAATTATAAACGTGTAAACATCAATAAATAATTGGTTATTTTAAACGTTTTAATTACAGAAAAAGAATTATTAAACACGTTTTATAAACTTTGTGTAAATAATCATAATTATACGTAATTGGTTATTTTAAACGTTTTAATTAAAACGTAATAATTAAAAACATCATAATTATAATTAATTAATATACCACTATATAGAAGTTACTAATTTCTTAATGTTTTTTCTATAATAATACACGTTTTATAAAGTAACTTCTATAATGTTTGTCCCGTTCATATATTTTTACATATAAGAAGTCATAAAATGTGTAACTTTATAACTTCATCACTCCTATAATGTTTACATGTGATATTTACATGAGTACCTAAATATATGAACGTCACAACTTTTGAAAAAGTGCTACTATGACAAATCTCACACCATAAACTTTGAACCTTCTTTCTTTTTGTTAATGCACTTTTCTTTTCCACTTTCACAACTGCAGAATGGAGGACTATAAATAAGTGAAAAAAGTTGATTATACAAATATGAACGAATCCCAGCGAAAATTCCAGTGTTGCTTTCGAAACACATAAAACAAATAAGTCATAGATAGAAGTTAGAATTTCATGTACCTTCAAGAAGATTCTGGCAAGGCAGTTCAATCGCGAAGGTTGGTCGTTGGATGTATCAGCGGTGATGTCGGAAGTTCAGGGTGCTTTTGGTTGTTGCTATAACCGGAGGAAATGAAAAAAATGAAAATCGTGAATGTTCGTAGGATCGTTGTTGGTGGTGGTTCACCTTCTTTCTTTTTGTTAATGCACTTTTCTTTTCCACTTTCACAATTGCAGAATAGAGGACTATAAATAAGTGAAAAAAGTTGATTATACAAATATGAACGAATCCTAACGAAAATTCCAGTGTTGCTTTCGAAACACATAAAGCAAAGAAGTCATAAATAGAAGTTAGAATTTCACGTACCTTCAAGAAGTTTCTGGCAAGGCAGTTAAATCGCGAAGGTTGGTCGTTGGATGTATCAGCGGTGATGTCGGAAGTTCAACGGTGATGTCGGAAGTTCAACGGTGATGTCGGAAGTTCAGCGGTGCTTTTGGTTGTTGCTGTAACCAGAGGAAATGAAAGAAATGAAAATCCTGAATGTTCGTAGGATCGTTGTTGGTGGTGGTTCACGTGAGAGATGAAGGTTTATGTTACGGTGAAAGATAAATATGGTTGGTAATTGTTTTTGTAGCAGCCAATAATAAGAACATTGATATTGAGAAGTTAAGGAAATATTTTGATGATGTCACAGAAACTCCCATTTAAAATTAAACTGTCATTTCCTATATGTTGTAACTGCTATTCCTATTTTGTAGGAGTTAAAATTTGATAATAGGAATAAAAGCGTGAGAAGTTATAAAGTGAAAAATTTGGTGATGTCACAGAAACTCCCATTTACACTTGGATTTTATGTGTGTAAGCCAATGCATCCATTATTTAAAATTAAACTGTCATTTCCTATATGTTGTAACTGCTATTCCTATTTTGTAGGAGTTAAAATTTGATAATAGAATAAAAACGTGAGAAGTTATAAAGTGAAATATTTTGTTAAACTGTTCCATAAGTGTAGGATGGTATGAGTGCCACATATTATTATTATTGGATAAAAGAAAAAGAATTAAAAAAATCTAAGGGTAAAATCGGGAGAAAAATAGGCCACTCCAAATAGGTGTATCCCCTTTATAGATAGGTATAGATATTTTAATAGTTAATTAATAATTAAATTATTATAGTATGTCAGTCCATTAAATCAATTTAAGTTGTGAACATCAGACCCCCGCTAAATTAGTTGTGGATTCTGTCTGTTGTATTTTGTTTAGGCCGTTACCTAAATATATAGGTGGTCTTTTGTCCGAAGGTACTCATATGAAATTTTGTCTCTCTTAATTATTAATTTATTATTAAAATAATTTCTATAATGTTTGTCCCATCCAAATAATTATGTGAAAGGTATTTTAAATAATTTGTCCGAAGGTACTAATTAGTAAAACGTGGTTATTAAAAATAACCGGTACATGGGTACCTAAATATATGAACATACAAAGTGATACTAATTTCTTAATGCTTTTTAATTAATATAATATATAGTTTATAAATTAGGAACTATTAAAAACATCATAATTATAAACGTGTAAACATCAATAAATAATTGGTTATTTTAAACGTTTTAATTACAAAAAAAGAATTATTAAACACGTTTTATAAACTTTGTGTAAATAATCATAATTATACGTAATTGGTTATTTTAAACGTTTTAATTAAAACGTAATAATTAAAAACATCATAATTATAATTAATTAATATACCACTATATAGAAGTTACTAATTTCTTAATGTTTTTTCTATAATAATACACGTTTTATAAAGTAACTTCTATAATGTTTGTCCCGTTCATATATTTTTACATATAAGAAGTCATAAAATGTGTAACTTTATAACTTCATCACTCCTATAATGTTTACATGTGATATTTACATGAGTACCTAAATATATGAACGTCACAACTTTTGAAAAAGTGCTACTATGACAAATCTCACACCATAAACTTTGAACCTTCTTTCTTTTTGTTAATGCACTTTTCTTTTCCACTTTCACAACTGCAGAATGGAGGACTATAAATAAGTGAAAAAAGTTGATTATACAAATATGAACGAATCCCAGCGAAAATTCCAGTGTTGCTTTCGAAACACATAAAACAAATAAGTCATAGATAGAAGTTAGAATTTCATGTACCTTCAAGAAGATTCTGGCAAGGCAGTTCAATCGCGAAGGTTGGTCGTTGGATGTATCAGCGGTGATGTCGGAAGTTCAGGGTGCTTTTGGTTGTTGCTATAACCGGAGGAAATGAAAAAAATGAAAATCGTGAATGTTCGTAGGATCGTTGTTGGTGGTGGTTCACCTTCTTTCTTTTTGTTAATGCACTTTTCTTTTCCACTTTCACAATTGCAGAATAGAGGACTATAAATAAGTGAAAAAAGTTGATTATACAAATATGAACGAATCCTAACGAAAATTCCAGTGTTGCTTTCGAAACACATAAAGCAAAGAAGTCATAAATAGAAGTTAGAATTTCACGTACCTTCAAGAAGTTTCTGGCAAGGCAGTTAAATCGCGAAGGTTGGTCGTTGGATGTATCAGCGGTGATGTCGGAAGTTCAACGGTGATGTCGGAAGTTCAACGGTGATGTCGGAAGTTCAGCGGTGCTTTTGGTTGTTGCTGTAACCGGAGGAAATGAAAGAAATGAAAATCCTGAATGTTCGTAGGATCGTTGTTGGTGGTGGTTCACGTGAGAGATGAAGGTTTATGTTACGGTGAAAGATAAATATGGTTGGTAATTGTTTTTGTAGCAGCCAATAATAAGAACATTGATATTGAAAAGTTAAGGAAATATTTTGATGATGTCACAGAAACTCCCATTTAAAATTAAACTGTCATTTCCTATATGTTGTAACTGCTATTCCTATTTTGTAGGAGTTAAAATTTGATAATAGGAATAAAAGCGTGAGAAGTTATAAAGTGAAAATTTTGGTGATGTCACAGAAACTCCCATTTACACTTGGATTTTATGTGTGTAAGCCAATGCATCCATTATTTAAAATTAAACTGTCATTTCCTATATGTTGTAACTGCTATTCCTATTTTGTAGGAGTTAAAATTTGATAATAGAATAAAAACGTGAGAAGTTATAAAGTGAAATATTTTGTTAAACTGTTCCATAAGTGTAGGATGGTATGAGTGCCACATATTATTATTATTGGATAAAAGAAAAAGAATTAAAAAAATCTAAGGGTAAAATCGGGAGAAAAATAGGCCACTCCAAATAGGTGTATCCCCTTTATAGATAGGTATAGATATTTTAATAGTTAATTAATAATTAAATTATTATAGTATGTCAGTCCATTAAATCAATTTAAGTTGTGAACATCAGACCCCCGCTAAATTAGTTGTGGATTCTGTCTGTTGTATTTTGTTTAGGCCGTTACCTAAATATATAGGTGGTCTTTTGTCCGAAGGTACTCATATGAAATTTTGTCTCTCTTAATTATTAATTTATTATTAAAATAATTTCTATAATGTTTGTCCCATCCAAATAATTATGTGAAAGGTATTTTAAATAATTTGTCCGAAGGTACTAATTAGTAAAACGTGGTTATTAAAAATAACCGGTACATGAGTACCTAAATATATGAACATACAAAGTGATACTAATTTCTTAATGCTTTTTAATTAATATAATATAGAGTTTATAAATTAGGAACTATTAAAAACATCATAATTATAAACGTGTAAACATCAATAAATAATTGGTTATTTTAAACGTTTTAATTACAAAAAAAGAATTATTAAACACGTTTTATAAACTCTGTGTAAATAATCATAATTATACGTAATTGGTTATTTTAAACGTTTTAATTAAAACGTAATAATTAAAAACATCATAATTATAATTAATTAATATACCACTATATAGAAGTTACTAATTTCTTAATGTTTTTTCTATAATAATACACGTTTTATAAAGTAACTTCTATAATGTTTGTCCCGTTCATATATTTTTACATATAAGAAGTCATAAAAGGTGTAACTTTATAACTTCATCACTCCTATAATGTTTACATGTGATATTTACATGAGTACCTAAATATATGAACATCACAGCTTTTGAAAAAGTGCTACTTTGACAAATCTCACACCATAAACTTTGAACCTTCTTTCTTTTTGTTAATGCATTTTTCTTTTTCACTTTCACAATTGCAGAATGGAGGACTATAAATAAGTGAAAAAAGTTGATTATACAAATATGAACGAATCCCAACGAAAATTCCAGTGTTGCTTTCGAAACACATAAAGCAAAGAAGTCATAGATAGAAGTTAGAATTTCACGTACCTTCAAGAAGTTTCTGGCAAGGCAGTTCAATCGCGAAGGTTGGTCGTTGGATGTATCGGCGGTGATGTCGGAAGTTCAACGGTGATGTCGGAAGTTCAGGGTGTTTTTGGTTGTTGCTATAACCGGAGGAAATGAAAAAATGAAAATCGTGAATGTTCGTAGGATCGTTGTTGGTGGTGGTTCACCTTCTTTCTTTTTGTTAATGCACTTTTCTTTTCCACTTTCACAATTGCAGAATAGAGGACTATAAATAAGTGAAAAAAGTTGATTATACAAATATGAACGAATCCTAACGAAAATTCCAGTGTTGCTTTCGAAACACATAAAGCAAAGAAGTCATAAATAGAAGTTAGAATTTCACGTACCTTCAAGAAGTTTCTGGCAAGGCAGTTCAATCGCGAAGGTTGGTCGTTGGATGTATCAGCGGTGATGTCGGAAGTTCAACGGTGATGTCGGAAGTTCAACAGTGATGTCGGAAGTTCAGCGATGCTTTTGGTTGTTACTGTAACCGGAGGAAATGAAAAAAATGAAAATCGTGAATATTTCGTAGGATCGTTGTTGGTGGTGGTTCACGTGAGAGATGAAGGTTTATGTTATGGTGAAAGATAAATATGGTTGGTAGTTGTTTTTGTAGCAGCCAATAATAAGAACATTGATATTGAGAAGTTAAGGAAATATTTTGATGATGTCACAGAAACTTGCATTTAAAATTAAACTGTCATTTCCTATATGTTGTAACTGCTATTCCTATTTTGTAGGAGTTAAAATTTGATAATAGGAATAAAAGCGTGAGAAGTTATAAAGTGAAAATTTTGGTGATGTCACAGAAACTCCCATTTACACTTGGATTTTATGTGTGTAAGCCAATGCATCCATTATTTAAAATTAAACTGTCATTTCCTATATGTTGTAACTGCTATTCCTATTTTGTAGGAGTTAAAATTTGATAATAGAATAAAAACGTGAGAAGTTATAAAGTGAAATATTTTGTTAAACTGTTCCATAAGTGTAGGATCGTATGAGTGCCACATATTATTATTGTTGGATAAAAGAAAAAGAATTAAAAAATCTAAGGATAAAATCGGGAGAAAAATAGGTCACTCCAAATAGGTGTATCCCCTTTATATATAGGTATAGATGTACAAATGTGTTTGAAGAACTATACCTCGGTTCGTTCACTTTAGTACCTCTACCTTCATATCTTCGATCATGAAAAGAATTTAGAATTCCTATAGACTTTACTTTTGATAAATAGTGGGAACATAACTCAACAGCTTCTTTTGTGATATACCTTTCAACAATCCAAGATTTCGGACTGTGATGATTCTTCATATATCCTTTAAATATCTTCATGTATCACAATATTTGATACATCCGCCTAAAATAAACTAGACCTAAAATTTTGATTTCTCTGACTAGATGAACAATTAAGTGAACCATGATGTCAAAAAATGATGGAGGGAAATACATCTCCAATTGACACAAGATTATTGCAAACACATCTTCTAATTCATCTTATTTTTTGAAATCAAAAACTTTATTACATATAGCAGTAACGAATAAACACAATTTGGTTATAGTTACCCTTACATTTTTTGGTAAGATGCCACAAATAGCCATTGTAGAAGTTGTTGCATCAAGATATGATAATCATGAGATTTTAAACCAATTAAATTGAGATATTTCATTGATACAAGCTTTTTGGTGTTTGATGAGTACCCTTGGGGAACTTTGATACCATGCAAACACTAAAAGAAAAAATCCTTTTTAGATAGTGTGACATGCCAAGGGAAAATAAGTTCTTTTCCTATTTCTTATGGAACCAATTATTTCCGTACATCCATCTCCACCATATCTAGACATGAATTATTACTATCTTTAGTCTTGACTTGAATGTTTAAAAGTGTTCCTTTCAAACTATCACACACATTTTTCTCTACATGCATCACATAAAGATAATGTCTTACATCAAGGCTAGACCAATATGGAAGATCAAAGAACAACGACCTCTTTTTCTAAAAAAAAATCTCAACGATCTCTTTTTTATTCTCTTTGAAGACAACATTTATGTGTTCTTGTCGTTTATAAACTTCATCCCTAGTTAGAGGCTTATGAGCGATATCAAACTCATGCTCTCGGTTAAAAGCCTTATACAATCTACGATATGGATGATTATGTTTTTGAAATTTCTAATGCTCAAGGTAAAATGTCATTTTTTCCAAACTAAAGTTGGTGGAAACACGTATTAGATTCACATATAGGACACATTTTATGTCCCTTGACAATGTATCCAACAAAATTACCAATTGTAGGAAAGTCGTTGATTATGCAAAATAACATGGTACACATCTTTAACCTTTTGAATACACATCATCAACACAACAACTTTCTCCCACATAAATCTTAAATCTTAAATTCATGGATTTAGATAAACAACTATGTCGCTTCCATGTTGTTTTGGCCCCGAAATCATCATAGATAACAACAAGTATATGCACTTCATGCGTAACTAAGAAGATGGGTTATAAATTATGAGAAGGTAGAGTTTCAGAATCGAATGATGTTTATGCGAAAACAGATATTCCCCATGAGATTGTGAGTGCAACTTTCTATTAGATGTATTTTATATGATGTCAAAACTAGGATACTTTAGTGTTTATGTATATTGGACGGTATCATCTGATTCTAGTTGTACATTTTATCATTAGGAAGCATGTCAACATGTTTGGAAATGGTTTAGAAAAGATTCACGCATCAAGAAAAGATTGTATGCATCAAAATTTCATTTTTGTGTGAAAAAATATCTATAGGAGGAAACATACGCATCATAGGTCGACCTATATAAGATTTTTTTCTACATGTCGACACATACGATATATAGGTCGACTCATGTGTTGTATTTTTAAAGCCTGTAGGCTCTGTTAGATGTTCCGCCTATACAGGTCGACACATAACCTGTACAGGTCAACACATGACTTGTATAAGTCGACCTATAGATCAAAAAAATTGAAAAAATAGCATTTCTTTATATTCCTTTTTCTTCTCACTTGTTTACATATATATACTTGGTACATGCATCATTTTCTATTAAGGTTTCTAGAGAGTAAAACCTATACGAAACAAGGATTTCAAAGCATTCTCATCATTTTCAACCTCTTTTCTAGGCATACACATTATCAAACTACACATATCATTTTTTGATTGGGTGCCATCTAGATTAGGGTTGATAACGTCCAATTTAGGTTGATTGTACTGTAAATTGGGTTGAGAACTTTGAGGATTTCAAATCAGAAGACCGGGTTGGGGTTTTTCTTCAACATCATTTACGGTTTGAAGGTTTTATACAAGATTACGCAATCCGGATCCGATCGAGTGAAGTATTTGAAGAACGGGAGATTCTTGCAAAGAAGTAACGTGGGACGATGGATTGCATTGGTAAATCTTGGGTTTTAATAAGTGCGTATTTTCGATTCGATCGAGTGAAAGCTTTGAAGAACAAGGGGTTTCTTGTAAAGAAGTAGCGTGAGACGGTGAATCGAAGCGGCATTGTTGGTTACTTGATCAAGCTTTGATCAAGGAAAGAGAAAGTGTCAGAATCAACATCAAATTTAGGGTTTATAGGTTTGGATTACTACATCTCTCTTGTAAATATATTTGCAAATTAAGATATATTACACAATCTCAATTTGAATTCGAATTGAGGTCATATGTACCCATAGTGAGGTCAATTGGGAAGCTGCCTAAACAAATCCTTGTGTACTCTCTCTCTCTCTCTCTCTCTCTCTCTCTCTCTCTTTTCGGTTTGCAAATTATCGATTTCATCGATCATACGATCAATTTGTTTGGATAATAATTTTGAACACATTTTGAAATTGGTCTTATTGAGTTGATAACAATTCTTTAGGTTGTGATTGGGTTTTAATATCAACAATACCACATAAAATTCCAGACAATATCGATTGCACACTAAATGTTTGACAAATTTCTTATGTTTTTTTTTTGTGAATTATCATTAGAAGTAGACTTTCCTTATTGCTTTGCATTCAACTAGTTATGATTAGTTGTGTTCGATCGATTTGTGAATCATTATCATATCGTTGTCACTACTACGCATATCTGAGCATTTTGGTAGCGGGTTCGATCAGACGATTTTTATCCAGAATAATTTAACTTGCTTCCGCGCCATAAAATTTTCAAACTATTTTTTGTCAAAATTTTAACTCTGAATCTATTCACCCCCTATAGATCTAAGCATATCGTCTAACAAGTGGTATCACAAGCTT
Organism: Lathyrus oleraceus; assembly: GCF_024323335.1. NCBI lineage: Eukaryota > Viridiplantae > Streptophyta > Magnoliopsida > Fabales > Fabaceae > Lathyrus > Lathyrus oleraceus. Next base: position 180,120,678 of record NC_066582.1, read on the forward strand.
CGGTTAATTTCGTGCTTAAGATTTTCTTATTAGATAATGGCCACCGAACCTAAAGGGGCGTACAATAGAGCACCAATTTTTACCTACAGAAATTATGGCTATTGGAAAACTTGTATGTGTATCTGTATCAACTCGGTTGATAAGGGTGTATGGGACGTCATCATCAATGGTCCTAATGAAATTACAATGACCAATGGTGAAGGTGTCGTCGTACCAAAACCGGAAAATCAATGGAATGATAATGATAAGAAATTGTGGTCTTATGATTGGAAAGCATAAAACATTCTCATATTCACACTTGGCGTTGATGAATTTTATCATGTTTCCCATTGTGAATCTGCCAAGGCTATGTGGGATGCATTAAAAGTTACCAATGAGGGAACTAATGAGGTCAAACAAGCTATGGTCAATACATTGAATCAAGAGTTTGAACTCTTTTATATGAAGCACGGTGAAACCATTTCCGAAATGCAAAAGAGGTTCACACATCTTATAAACCGGTTGAATGCTCTAGGTAAGCATATTTCCAATGATATTGCTACTAATAAAGGTTTTAGGTGTCTTAATAGGGAATGGCAACCCAAAGTCACTGAAATCAAAGAGGCAGATGATCTTAAAACATTTGATCTCACTACTTTGTTTGGCTAATTGGAAGAACATGAGCAAGAACTCACTTTCTTGGAAAAACATAAAAAAGAGCATGTTATGAAGGTAAATAAGGAGAAAGGTAATGACAAGGTGGAATTGATGAATTTTATTGCTCTAAAGACTTCAAGCTCAAAGCCCTCACATATTGATCAAAGTGATTGTGAAACAAAAGATGACAAGTATTCTGATGAAGAAGATATGGGGTTATTCATCAAAAAGTTTAATAGATACATGTGGAAATATGGAGATAAGTACTCCGAAAAGAAACAAAGTAAATCTAGAAGGCTATCCAACTCCTCAAAGGAAGATAATAATAAGAAGGGTAAACCTAGAATTTCATGCTACAATTGCAAAAAAGCTAGTTGACCTGTATATCATATGTGTCTACCTATATAAATAAATTTTCTTCTATAGATCGACCTATGATGCATATGTGTCGACCTGTAGACAATTTTTCACATAAAAATGAATTTTTGATGCATAAAATCCTTTCTTGATGCATGAATCTTTTCTAAACTATTTCTAAACATGTTGCCATGCTTCCTAGTGCAAAAATGCATCACTAGACTAAGATGATACAGTCCAATGTACATAAACGCTAAAGTATCCTATTTTGACATCATACAACACACATCTAAAAGGTTCCATTAGTGAAATTTATAATTTTATCCTTTCCAGAATTACAAAAGTATCATCGCTTGCAAAATGACTTTTCTCACTAAAGCACTTAAGCTAAAACATTAATGAGATAAAGTTAAAGAAAAGTGTCAAAATACGATTCTGGATGGTTTGTAAAGAGAATGAAACCTCAATTTATATATATATATATATATATATATAAAGAGAGAGAGAGAGAGAGAGACTGAGAGAGATGAAAGTGTCAAAATACGATTCTGGATGGTTTGTAAAGAGAATGAAACCTTAATTTATAGGTCTGAGGTTGGCTGAAAAAGGAATTTAAATTTAATGTGTTTTAAAGCAATCTAATCGATTAGATATTTTATCTAATAGATTAGATGGTTTAAATAATCATTTGTAAGTTCTCAAAAAAGAAGGTTAAGATATCTATCTGTTGCACATAATCAAGGCGCCTTCATGATAGCTTGGGCCTTAAGTTTTCACATTTCTAATCGATTGGACAAATGTTCTAATCGATTAGAAAAGTTAAAAATTTGCCTATAGCTATTTTGACTGCTCCTAATTCATCAGTCACAACTTCCCGATGTTTTTAAAAATATTTTCTTTTGGTAAATCATTGTTGAAAATAATTGTGTGTGTGTGTGTGCTTTAGCCATATGCTTTTATGATAAAGTCATTTTGCATAACAATCGTTCACTCATTAATAAATTTGGAGATCACCACAGTGCTTTAAGACTTTGTCGGATATTACTCTTTATGTTGACCCATGCTTGAGTGGCTTGAGATGATGATTTAGTTGTATTCTTAGTTTTCCATCATCGGATAGTCAAGTTTATCAAACCCTAAAGATAAGTTTACATCTTTATTTATTTAATCATTAATGTTTGACTTATCATTAGTTGTCAGCATCAAAAGTTGATGTCCTTGTTAAAAGCATATCACCTGCAAAACAAGGTTCCACAGAAGTGACATTAGTATCCCACTTGTCTTAGATATATTAACTAGAAGCAATAAATTAGGTAACTATACAAGAATTTTGCGTATATTAAGTTACTAGAATTATTGTTTGATCACTACTACAAATAACACATGTTTTGTCAGACACATAATGAATTTCACATCGGTTACAATGCCGAGGTAACAAAGGGTGACATGAAAAGTGGAAAGTTGACCTCTCAGTTAAAAAATGACTAAGGGGTTAGTTTAAATGGTCATGAGTTTGAACCTTATCAATAAGTTTTTTATATTTTCCAAACTAGTATCATATACATCTCGGTTTAATAATAAAATCGAGGAGAAATATATATATATATATATATATATATATATATATATATATATATATATATATATATATATATATATATATATATATATATATATATAATACTCATTACATTGTTTACAAAGAATATTAAAGTAAAAATATATAATAAATTTTGAATTTGATTCATCGTCATCGTTGTGAGTACAGAACAAATGTTGGATATCTTGGGAAAAAACAAATGTTGGATCCTCGTTTCATTGAGTCTTGGGGAAAATCAAATATTAGATGTAATATATTCTCTATAGCTTTTGCATTCATTTGTTTCTGATATAAAATAAATATTCAATTAAGAGATTTTGTTAGAACACAAACCTTGAGCTAGTTTTTTTCTTGCACTTGCAATCCATCACATAAATTTTTATGCTCTTGCAATCTATCACATTGATACTTTTATTTTGTAAAATCTCATGACGCTATGATTAAACATAGAAGTTTCACAACAACGTTTGGGTTTCTTGTGGATTCACTACTATCAAATTTTAATATTCATAATGCTTTTATAATGAGAATTTTAGGTTTCACGATGATCACTAATGATAGTGTCTTGAGCATTAATACTTATTAAAAGGATGACAAAAACAATATTATATTTATGTTAGATTGAGGTCCAAGAGATTGAAGTCTAGGTATTTTATGACACGCACAATATTATATTGATGTTAGATTTTAACAATAAAGAAAATATCAGTTTTTCTCAAAACTTATATAAGAAAATGGGGGTATGTGTTGCAAACTCTTATTTTATATGACTTTGGATAGTTTTAGTGGTATAATGTTGACTTTTAATCTTAGTAGTTTTACTGGTAAAGATATCCTACCTCCTAAGTCTAAACATATTTTGAGGATGGTTTTTTAAATAAGAGTGTTATGTTCCGCACAGCCATAAAAAATGAAGTATTTTTTGAATGTTTGTATCCAACACATGTTCAAGAGTATATATTTTCCTTAGATATCAATTTATTTTTCCATTATTTTTAATTGACGAGGCATTTACTCTAATGTGAGTTGAAATAAAACAACAGCTAATGGTTACACTTACAACAACTGCTCTAAGATAATTTATACTTAAAATAATGCAAAGAAAGAAGATGTCGACCAACTTATTAATTTACGTTGTGGTTTGACTCAAACTCACACGACCTTGAACAACGAGCCAATTGGAACACATGATGTGAAATCAATGATTATGCACATCAAAGCAAAGCTCTCTAGTCTACCTCCACGAGTTCTCTTCATGATGCAATAAGACACAAATCAAAGAGCAATGAGTAACCATTATTTCCTTCCACAAAACTCAACAATATAATCACCGTTAAGGATGCATGTTTGTGACATCCACCTAAGTTACAACATAAATCACATGTAAAGTCGAAACCACATTAAAAGTTACTCTCAATTATAGCTTTGACTTATGCCAAAGGGCAATAAAGCAATGGAGAATATGTCCCTATTTGACTAGTAACAACCACATTGACTAGATCGTATCAAGTTTTTACAAAATCATAGTGCTCATTTTCATGTGGGACAACCACCCATACTCAATTGTTTTACCCTTACAACTGTTGTTGTACATGTATGGAACATATATATCTTGCTTTATTAGGGACATCAAAATGCCACGTTTTTTCTTTCATTTTTTCAAATGAAGAAAACTATTACTCTATAGTGATTTGATATATTAAATGTCTTTGGTGTTACTAGGGTTTGACTATTAGAGCAACTTATCTCTCCCAACAATTATAATTACCATCCCCTCAGATTCAACACTATGGAGTTTTTTCACTGAGTGTTGAATATTGTAGGACTTATTTTTTAGAACAATATCTTTGTGAGATGTACATCACATATTCATCAAAAACATTTAAATGATAGGTGATTGAGTTTTCTAATTTATAAATGATCAAGTCTCCACATTTTCAACAAAATATGGAACTATTACCAATACTACTCGCAGTTGTTACATTTCAACAAACCCGATACATTAATATTAAGGATGCTGAGACTCATAATTCAATCAATAGACTTTGATACCATCTTAGAATTAAAAATAAAAATTGATCAATTTTATCAGTATAAAATCTAACTTATCATATATAGACTTTTCTAAACTATATCTCCTAAGTCATTTTTTAAAGTGTATCTTCTAGATTTGGAATTTTTCCTAATGTTTAAACATTGGACAAATAAAAAAAAAAGAATTTGATGGGAGCTTTGGAATTGTAACAGCAAGTAGCATACATTATTGAATTGAAAACAAAAATCTCATTGAAACTGTGTGACTTTGGAAAAAGCCCTCCAATTAGTCTGACAAACTCTTTGAGAATGACAAATAACAATCTCCTTTTGTTTTTTCTTTCTGTTTCTTTTTTCCATTTTTTGTCAAAGGTTCTTATCAGTCACAATTAGACAAGAAATACATGTGCAACACAAGACAATACATAGTAGATTTGAAATATAAAACCAATCAAATGGTCAAAATTAGCAACCAAGAAGGATCAATCAAATTCAACAGTATAAGAGATACAAAACAAGTCATGAACATTTGCTTGTAATTCTTTAGCATAATTGGACTTTAACTTGATACAAAAAAGTAGTAATTTGTTTACTGTAAAAACTTAATCCAGGAAATGCGCCTACTTTTGCTTTGAAGAAAATGACAAAAATTAAATATTGATATTTTTTGTGCTAAAATCACATAAAATGGCACCCTAAAGGAATATTGGATTGAAGAAATATTGCAGGCCTAGGTGGACAATTGTTGAGCATACCAATGAACCCATTTGCAACAAGAGTTTCAAATTTGTAAGCCCAACCGTCCCATTTTTTTAAGCTAAAATTTGAGATTTTGTTATTGCCACACCAATTATATATATTCATCCCAAATTTTTGTATTGATCAAAATACCTTTTATTATTATTTATCTATCTCAAAAGTATCATAATTACCGTTGGTCAAAATAATTCATTTTGATTGAAGCTGTAGTTTTTGAAATTTTTTGGTAGCGGTTACAAAAATCCGAGATAATCTTTTTTCAAAATTGGTTTAAAATTTAGAATTTTACCGCATATTTAAAAATACGGATGTCTTTTTACCATTTAAAAAAAGGATTTAATTGAAATACACTGATAGTGTAAAAGGATTTTACACCGTCAGTTAATCATAGCCGTTGGATATTGAAACAAGTTTGACTTTTATTTTAAAAATCTATAAAGTAATGCAAACGAGTGATGATGATGAATCGATAGTGTAAAACTTTTTACACTAACAGTGCATAGTAATTAATCTCTTAAAAAAACTCAATGTATTTATACGTATTTGTTGAAAAGTCTGATATTTTTTTATAAGATTTTTTGAAAAATCCGATAAACAACAAAATTCCTTTGTATTCTAAAAGAAGTAGGAAAATTTTGGATTTTTTTAAAATTACAGTATACCAAATTTAAAAAAAAAATCATATATCGTATTTTTGGCCCGTGTCAAAAATATGGTAGTTCAATTCGGGATGCCTTCCTTGTGCACTCATGAGATGAATGATTCCTCTATAGATCTTCACGCAGTTCTTCACCATTGGCGTTGTATGTTTTACTTGCATGTTTTGTTTTAACTTGTACAAATATAATAGACTTTGAATATCTGTAGTATAAATAATTCATTCAATATATGTTGTAAATGATAGATATTTTCCTCCCGGACTGACGTGTTAGCATGGACACAATCTATTGGTAAGCAACATGGTTTTATTGTTATTATTGTTTATTCTGATATCGCAAATGGGGTCAGAGGGAGAAAATATAAATTGATTATGGGTTCTGAAAGAGGAGGAAACTACTAGAAGAAGAATTATTCTCAAGGGAATTTTAGTATGAAAGTTAAATGTTCATTTATACTGAGATCTGTTTCAAGTGGTAGCGGTTAGAAGGTGATAGTTAAGTGTGAAATTCACAATCATGAACTAGCTCATGAAACATTAGGTCATTTAAAACATAATGAAATACATCTTGTGAATGACATGGCAAAATACGATATATGGCTATCAAGTACATAGTTGTTGCTTTGAAAGATAGAGATCCAGAAAATATGACGAGTGTTAGACAGGGTTATAAGACAAGATCTACATACAAGATCATCTGATGTTGATTTTTTATTGAACATACAAAACAAACAGGTATTGCCTTCCTAAAAAATGTAACTTTTCCTTTATTTGATTATTGATTATTGATTGTACATACAAAATAAGCAGGTACCAACTCCCACTACTTGAGATTGTTGTTGTTATGTCAATGAAGTTGACATTTTTTGTTGGATCTACCTATTTGGAACATGAAAAGGGAGGAACTTCACATACTGAAGAAGTTGAAAGAGTTATTCGCATTCAAGAAGTTGCTACTGAAGGTTGTGATTACAGATTAGGAACTTGCATTGATGCATCCCATGGAAGTTGTGCTCCCATCCTCAATTCTTCTATTGTGTGTGTTTCATATTTTAAAAAATGTTTGTATGAAGTGTAAGGAGTATGTCGAATCTAATAGGAAATAGGGTGTTATGGATCTATGGAACAAAGTCATGTATTCAAATAGGTAGTATGAGTTTGTGTAACGCTTGAAGCATTTTAAGGTAGTTTGTGCTAATATTCCTTTATTAGTTCAGTATGTACACCAATTATGGTTGATACCCTATAAAGAAAAGTTTGTTGTGCATGGACTAATAGAGTAACTCATTTAAGGATCACGACAACAAACATGTACATCATTGTGACTTTGATTTTATCACAGTACTAATTATCAATTTATAACTTCTTTTTCTATTTATTTTTTAGGGTTGAGTCTGCTCATTGGAGACAAAAAAAATATGTTGAGTACTAGTCGGGGAGATTTTTGCAGAAGTTGGGATGTTGTGAACACCATATTGAAGTTTCAACTAGGTGAAATTAGAGTATCATTTCAAAAAAGTAATTTCTTCACTGAACATCAATATAACACTCCATTTTACTTCATATTGCACAATTGCATTTCAGGACAGTGTGTATAACATGTTGCAAAGGAGTTGGAAAGGGTAACATATATGCGTTCTGACAAAGATTCGCGTGGTTTGCTTCATTAGAACAACACATGGGTTTCCTTGTGCGTGTGAAGTTGTAGGTCTTCAAATACAAGGTGACACTTTCTGTTTGAATCCATTCATGTGTTTTGGAAGAAATTAAACATTGAAGAGCATGAAGCCACTCAAGAATATAGTGGGACGAAGTTAGATTTAGAAAAAGAGTATGAGAAGTTGAAGAGGTAGTTCAGTATATTGGATATAGTTGGCCAATGGACAATGAAGAAAAAACTTCGGGAACTAACACGTAAATCCATAACTTCCATGTGTCCACCACTAGTGAAGTATAAGTCAAAAAGGGGAAATAAGAAGAGTAAAAAGGTCTAAGAGAGTGATGTGTATCATGAACATTTGCATTGGGATTATGATGAGGCCTCATAGGGAAGTCAAAAGACGAAGACTTCATGTACAAAACCAAATCCAAGTCAACCGTCTAGAAATTCTTCAAGATATCTTTACTTGTCTTAGTTTCCTATTTTTTTACATGACTACATTGAAGACATTTTTTATGTAGAGCCTAATGAAAAGTATGGTTTCCGTGCTATTACATCTTTACTTGGATGGGGTGAAGATTCATGGTCTTTGGTTCGAATACATTTAAATGGTGAAGTTTATCAAAACCATCACATGTCTTCCAAGTTGTTCTATGAAATAGTCTATGAAGTTAGGAGTTCGTTATGAGTAACTAGCTTGGGTGTTCAGGAACGTGAAAAATAGATGAAAAATAGAATTGTCAAAACTAATCATAACACCACAAATTCTTGCAAGCCTTTGAAATCTTAACCAAATCTTCAAAGAAATGTTAAATCCAAAACTAATCTCCTAAAAATCATGAATATTCAAATACAAGATTCATATCCATGCAACAATGAAAAAAGAATAAGATAGAAGATGAAAGAAATAGTTTGCAATTGTCAAAGAAATATTTAAAACACTTCTGAAAACGAGAGAAGAAGTGGTTTGTGAATTTTCAAATCATCAATGGAAGTGTATGTTTTCTAACATTATGAAAGATTTTGAGAGAGTAAATGATTTATTAGTGATGGCGATGAAACAAAAAAATGAGTGAAAAATCATGTTTAATCCGAGTCATGAACACTTAGTGATTTGAGTCAAGTGGCAAAGTAGTATGGAACAAGATCAACACTTATAGAGACACACATTATACTATGATTCGAGTCAAGGGATTATATATATATATATATATATATATATATATATATATATATATATATATATATATATATATATATATATATATATATGTTAGGATACGACTCATGCGAACTATGACTCATGTCATGAGTAAGTCATGATTTGACTCAAACTTGGCAGGCTCTAAAGGAAGTCACGTAATTCGACCCATGTTAAAACTATGATTCGACTCACAGGGTACATGATTTGAATCATGTGCAAGTTGTGATTCAACTCACAACCTTACACCAATTCGTTTCCCCCCTCTTTAGTTTCGATTCGACTCAAGGGATTGTGTGATTCAAAACATGCATCCAACATCTCAAGATTTGAAGCTTTCAAAGATGTTTTAAGATTCCACTTTGAATCAATCTCAAATATGGTCATTGTTCCAAAAACTCGACTAATCGAATTAAAACATATTGTTCATACTCAAACATAAATAGTTTGAATTATGCATGATAAAAATGTATGGATATAAAACTTAATCCTTGAGTTTGGGAAATTGAAGAGGAAACTTAATGATATAAGACTAAAAAAAAGTAAAGCTTAAGATAAAAGAAACAAAACCATATAGAGGTCTTACCCTAAATGTATCAGAGACATGCAATTTCAGTCTCCCCCTTTTTGATGCTTGACAAGTTTTCACTTGGAACTGAGTCGACTTTGTAAGTGCAACTTTCCATTAGATGTGTTTTCGTTTTGCCATGGATACAAGTTATACATTCTCAGTTTAGTAAATGAAATCAAATTCCAAATCATGGTGCATGATTTGAATCATGTGTAAGTTATGATTCAACTCACAGCCTCACACCAAATCTTGTTTTTCCCCCTGTTCAGTTTTGATTCGACTCAAGGGACTGACTGATTCAAAATATGCATCCAACATCTCAAGATTTGAAGTTTTCGAAGATGTTTTGAGATTCCACTTTGAATCAATCTTAAATATGATCATTATTCCGAAAGCTCACCTAGTTGAATTAAAACATATTGTTCATACTCAAACACAAATAGTTTGAACTATGCATTATAAAAATGTATGGATATAAAACTTAATCCTTGAATTTATGTAATTGAAGAGGAGACTTAATGATATAAGACTTAAAAAAGCTTAAGATACAAGAAACAAAACCATATAGAGGTCTTACCCTAAATGTATCAGAGACATACAATTTCAATCTCCCCATTTTTTATGATTGACAAGTTTTCACTTGGAATTGAGTCGACTTTGTGGGTGCAAATTCCTATTAGATGTGTTTTGTAAGATGTCAAAACTAGGATACTTTAGCATTTATATACATTGGACGATATCATCTGAGTCTACTGGTGCATTTTTGCATTAACGACAACATGTTTAGAAATGGTTTAGAAAATATTCATGCATCAATAAATGATTTTATGCATCAAATTTTCATTTTCGTGTGAAAAATTGTCTACATGTCGACACATATGCATCATAGGTCGACCTATAGAAGAAAAATTCTTTTTACAGTCGACTCATGTGTTGCAACTTTAAAGCCTGTAATCTCTGTTAAATGTGCCACCTTTACAGGTCAGAATATAACATGTACATGCCAACACATGACTTGTATAGGTCGACCTATAGATGAAAAATCTTGAAAATTTAAATTGCTTTATATTCCTTTTTCTTCACACTTATTTACATATATATACTTGGTACATGCATCATTTTCTAGTAAGGTTTCTAGAGAGTAAAATCTATACGAAACCATGATTTCAAAGTATTCTCATCATCTTCAACCTCATTCCATGCATACACACAATCAGACTACTCATAATCATTTTTTGATTGGGTGTCATCTAAATTAGGGTTGATAACGTCCAATTTATCTTGTTTGTACTATAAATTGGATTAAGAACTTTGATGGTTTCAAATCAGAATACCGAGCTGGAGTTTTACTTCAAGATCGTTTAGGGTTGTAAGGTTTTGGACAAGATTACGCAATCCATATCCGATCGAGTGAAGTCTTTGAAGAATGAGAGGTTCTTGCAAAGGAGTAGCGTGGGACGATGGATCAGATTGGTAAATCTTGGATTTTAACAAGTGCACGCTTTAGATTTGATTGAGTGAAAGATTTGAAGAATAATGGGTTTCTTGCAAAGAAGTAACATGATAAGGTGAATCAAAGTGGCATTGTTGGTTACTTCATGAAGCTTTGATCAATGGAAGATAAGGTGTCAGAATTAACATCAAACTTAGGGTTTGTAGGGTTGGATTTCTACATATATCTTGTATACATACATTTGCAAATAAGATATATTACACTATCTCAATTCGAATTCGAATTGAGGGCAGACGTACCCATAACGAAGTCAATTGGGGAAAGGCCATGATTTTTGGTCTTTTGTAGATAACCAAAAATCCTTGTGATTGACTTCCAATGTTCTTTATTTGGATTACTAGTAAATCTACTCATTTTACTAACTGCAAATGATATGTCTGGTATGGTGCATTACATTAAGTACATAATACATCCTATTGCACTTGCATATTTCAATTGAGGCACTGTTCTTCCATTGTTCTTTTGAAGTTGGACAACATGATCAAAAGGAGTGGTTACTTCCTTAAAAGTTAGGTGTTTGAACTTATCAATCATTTTTTCAATATAATGTGTTTTACTAAGTTCATAAACCCCATTATTTCTCCTTACTTTGATCCCTAAAATTGTGTCAACTAATCCAAGATCTTTCATCTTGAATGTAGAAGTTAGAAACATTTTGTCTCTAAAATTCCATCCATGTTGTTGCTAATTATCAACATGTCATCAACGTATAGACAAAGGAATATTACAATATTTTTTCGTACCTTTGTGTATAAACATTTGTCACACGAGTTAGGAGTAAATCCACTTAAAAGTATGACAGAATCAATTTTTGATGTCATTGTTTTGGTGCTTGTTTTAGTCCATATATGGATTTGACAGGTTTACACACCTTTTGCTCATTTCCAGGAAGCATGTATCCTTCTGGTTGTTCCATGTAGATTTTCTCATCGAGATCTCCATTTAAGAATGTTGTTTTAACATCTATTTGATGAATTATAATGTCATTCAATGAGGCTAAGGCAGACAATATTCTAATTGTTGTTGTTCTTACTACCATTGCATATGTGCCAAAGTAATCAACACCCTCATTTTGCCTAAATCCCTTTGCTACTAATCTTTCCTTATACGTGTTTAATGTACCATCACTATGATACTTATTTTTAAACACCCACTTCCATCCAATGGGCCTTGATCCCTTTGGTAAATCAACAAGTTCCCAAGTGTGATTTGACGTGATTGAATCCATTTCATCCTGGATAACATCCTTCCAAAAGGAAGAGTCTCTCGAAGATAATGCTTCCATGTAGGTATTAGGATCATATTCTACTTGAATAATAATATGAATATTCCGTACATAATTCTCACAGTTTTGTTCAACTAGATAAAAATAAATAAGTTAAGAATCGATTTTGTTTGGTCCTATTTCCTTTGTTTTCCATACTCTTTTTCTTATCCTAGGCTCGGGTTGTGTTTCAATGATCCGAGAGATACTTTCGAGTTATATCTCGATACTCCAAGAAGAATCTTCCTCATGATATTCTTGGTTTGCGGGAGACTCATATTCTTTATCTTTATTAATAAGGTTTTCAAATAATTCTACATCTCAGGATTCAATGATTACATTAGACTCTAAGTTTAAAAGTCTATATGCTTTACTATTTGGTGCATAACCTATAAAGGCACATTTTATCCCACGATGACCTAATTTGGTTCTCTTAGGATCCATATTTTTATAGCAGGCTACGCACCCCACACTCTGAAGTAATTGATATTTGGTGTTTTGCGTTTCCATAACTCATATGGGGAAATACCAATTTTTTAAAATGAATTCTGTTAATTATGTGGCAAACGGTTATTAAGGTCTCACCCCACAAATTAAATGGAAATTTGGAATGTATTAACATGACATTCATCATCTCTTGATATGTTGGATTCTTCCTCTCGGCTACACCATTTTGTTGTGGTGTGCGAGGGGCAGAGAATTCATGTATAATGCCATGTTCTTCACAAAATGTATCAAATTCAGTAGAAAAATATTCACCGCCCCCATCACTCCTAAGGACTTTGATTTTTTTTATTTAATTGATTTTCTACTTCTTTTTTGTAAAGTTTAAAAGTATTAAAAGCATCATCTTTATGCCTTTATATATATATATATATATATATATATATATATATATATATATATATATATATATATATATATATATATATATATATATATATATATATATATATGTGTGTGTGTGTGTGTGTGTGTGTGTAAACCTAAAAGAATCATTGATGAATTTAATGAAATATATGTTTCCCCCATGGGTTAACATGCCATTAAATTCACACAAATCTTAATGTACAAGATCAAGGAGATTCGTATGTCTTTTAACACTTTTGAAAGGTTTCTTAATCATATTTGATTTAAGCATAATTCACATTTTTCGAAATCATTTATATTACATGAGATCAAACCAGATTTAATTAGTCTCTTCATAGAACTAATATCGGTATGTGCTATTCTATTATACCATAAAGAAACTGACTTAAGCATGTAAGCAAAATTAGAATTTTCATTAATAATATTACCGGTAGTACATAGTTTTATCATTCTCTCAGCGAAATGTCCTTTTTCTATAAATACATCATTACGGGTCAATATAAGTTTTTCTGATTCATATACCAATTTAATTCTTAGTTTACCACCAACAAATCCCCACTAACAAGAGTCCTATTCACATCGGGGACATGAAGCACATTAACAAGAGTGACTTTCTTTCCAGAAGTGAAGTTTACTCATGAGGAGAATGCTCAAGTAAAGGAGACAAAGACTTTGGCCTTAATCCAGAAGTACGAAGCATTCATAATGGAAGATGATGAAACTGTTGAGACTATGTTCTCAAGATTTTATCTGCTTGTTGCAGGACTAAAAGTTCTGGACAAAGGATACTCTACAACTGATCATGTCAAGAAAATCATTAGAAGTCTTCCCCAAAAGTAGAGACCTATGGTAACTTCCTTGAAGTTGGCAAAAGACTTAAACAACATTAGTCTTGAAGAACTTTTTAGTTATTTAAGAAGCAATGAGATATAACTCTAAAAAGATGAACCTCATAAGCGAGGTAAATTTGTTGTCTTGAAGTCTAAGCCTAAGAAGACAATGGCTTATCAAGATGAGGAAGAATCAGAAGATTCTGATGAAGACTCAGAAGATGATGATGAGCTATCTTTGATCTCCAAGAAGGTCAGCAGACTCTATTTACACAGGTAGAATGGGCAAGGGAAGTTTAGAGGATCTAGAAGGACTGGTGGTCGTTATGATTCTTCGCCTGGATAGAAGAAGCAAGGTTCTGGTAAATAGGTTATCTGCTTTGAGTGCAAGGAGCAATGCCATTACAAGAATGAGTTTCATAAGCTGAAAAAGGACAAAAGACCTAAGAAGAAGTTCTCTAAAGGCAAGAAGGGACTGATGGCTATATCGGATAACTCAGAATCCAAAGAAGAAGTTTTGGATGAAAAACATGCCAATGTTGCATTAATGGAAACTACAACTAATCTAGAAGATTATGAAGAACCAGAGGATAAAATGTTGTAAGAATCAGAATTAGACTCTGATTCTGAAGAGGTATTTTTTGAACTATCTCATTCTGATTTAGAGTCGGGTCTTTATGAGATACTGGAAAAGTACTAGAGTCTTAAGAGTAGGTACAAGGACCTTAAATAAGTCTAAGTATTTGCTTCTGAAACTCGTAGTGAGCTTGAGAAAGATATTTCTTTCGTAAATGAAAAATTATTTTCTTTATAAAGTAACAACTTTGCTTTGAAAAGTAAAATTTCAAAACTAGAGGAAAAAATAGTCTTAGAAGCTTCTGGTACTGATTGCGTCATTAGATATGACAGAGCTTTCCAGTACTTTCTGGCTAAAAGCATAGGTAGAAGAAAAATGGCTTCTTTGATCTATGGATTTAGTAGAAATGGTAAGAAAGGTTTAGGTTGTACATAAACTATAAAACCTGACGAAAGTTGGAAAGTAAAACTAAAACCTCTCTATGAGCATTTCGTGTCTGCTGGCATTGAGCTTGATGTTTCTGCACAAACACCGAAACTTACTAAGGATAAGAACTCAGTTCTGAAATCTAAGTATCATGCTCAAATTTCACTTGATTATCTTGTTTCACAAAGACCCAAAGTTGTAATAAACTATGGGAAAACTAACAAGAAAGGACCCAGAAAGTGGGTACCTAAGGATAAGATCATCTATGTTGCAGATATCCTTAGCAACTCAGTTGAAACACCAGTCATGGTACCTGGACAGTGGATGCTCGCGACATATGACTGGTAGAAGGTCTATGTTCCAAGATTTGGAACTTAAGCCTGGAGGCTTCGTTGGTGTCGGAGGAAACCAGAAAAGGAAGATCATTGGCTTTGGAACTATTAGGAACGGTAAACTTCCTTCTATTACTAATGTTATTTTGGTCAATGGTTTGATGCATAACCTATTGTTTATTAGTGACTCAGTGACAATGGTTATGATATCATTTTTAATCAAAAGTCTTGTAAGGCTTTTAGTCAGAAAGATGGTACAATCCTTTTTAATGGAAAGAGAAAGAACACCATTTATAAAATCAGACTTTCTGATCTTGAGGACTAAAATGTAAAATGCTTAATGTTTGTTAATGAGGAGCAATGGGTATGACACAGAAGTTTGTAGAATCAAGCTTCAATCTAAAAAGAATTTTGATGAAGACAACATGTATCAATGCAAAAAGAGAAGAGCTTCAAGAGAATTCAAGCATCAAATTGATCAAGCCACATATGCATAAGCAACATTTGGTTCAAGCTTCATTATCAAGCCAACACTTTTGCAAGTTTATTGATTCACTTCTAAGGTATATCTAATTCACTCTTAGATTAGTATACAAGTGTTCAACAATCATGATTTGCATTTCCATATTTAACCTAACCAATTTTTAACATGTTGAAATAAAAGACACATTTTTCTTAAAGTATTTTTCTGCATTTCAACAGTGTTAACCGGTTAACCATATGGGTTAACCGGTTAATGGCCCTGTTTTTGAATTTCTCAAGTTAACGTTACATGCGTTAACCGGTTAACCCATTTGGTTAACCGGTTAACATTGTTCGTTTCAGTTTTTCTTGGCCTCTTTTCATGAAAAATGTTTTTCAAAAACTTATACCTTTTCATTGATTTTTATGAAGAAAATTATACCTTTTTGAAAAGGTGTTTTGTCAATATAAATTCTTGAATTTTTAAATGAAAATTCACCTCCAAGAACTTTCATAAAAACTTAAGATAATCACTCTTTCATATTTTCAATATTTCATAAAAGTGTTCATAACCAAAACTTTTGAGAAGAAACTTTTGAACATTCTGATTTCATCTCATTCCATTTATTGTTGAACACTTATATATTATTCATTGAGTGAATTATTTATCTAAGGAGAAGATTGATAGTGCTACATTTTATTCAAATCATTCAAAAAGATTTATTTCTATTTGACTTGTGATCCAGGATTGTTGGACACAAGGGTTGGTGTTGCAAGAGGATTGTTCTTGTACACTTGATTATCTATAGGTTAGACAGTAAGCATCACCATTGGTGTGAGTAGGCTGTACAATAATTCTAACTATAGTGAAATCTCTTTCGAGTCGAAAGGGGAGTGGATGTACCTCCGGAGTGTGAAGGGAACCACTACAAATTTCGGTGTCTTTTTACTTTCCGCAATTTATTTTTCCGCACTTAAACGAAAAATAACCAAGAACTGGAAACAAGATCGAAGAATTTTTAACCACCTGATTCACCCCCCCCCCCCCCCCCCCCCTCTTAGGCGCATTTACAACTTACAATTGGCATCAGAGCAAGTTATAAGTAACTTGTTCCTAGAGATCCAGCATGGCTTCCACAAGCATAAACCCGGTTTTCAAAGATGGTGGAAGTAGCAACAAGCCCCCACTCTTC
This sequence comes from Lathyrus oleraceus, assembly GCF_024323335.1. Taxonomy (NCBI): domain Eukaryota; kingdom Viridiplantae; phylum Streptophyta; class Magnoliopsida; order Fabales; family Fabaceae; genus Lathyrus; species Lathyrus oleraceus. Next base: position 180,137,621 of record NC_066582.1, read on the forward strand.
TCCGGAGAATATTTCGATTTCTAGAAAATCAGAATGAAGGCACATCTTGAGGCCCAAGGGGAAGGTATATGGGAAGCAGTTGAAGAAGGTCCACACAAACCAGTGAATGTGGTGAATGGAGTTGGTACCCTAAAGTTGAAAAACACTTATGACGAAGATGATAGGAAAAAGATTCTGAATGAGAAGAAGGAAATCAACATACTCCAAAGCGCTTTTAGTATGGACGAGTTCTTTCATATATCTCAATGTAAATCGACAAAGGAGATTTGGGACACCTTGGTAGAAACACATGAAGGAACCACCGAAGTGAAGAGATCGAGGCTAAACACTCAAAGTCAAGAATATGAGATGTTCCGCATGCAGCCCGGTGAATCTATAGTTTCCTTACAAAAGAGATTCGTCCATCTAACAAATCACTTGATTGCTCTTGGTAAAACCTTCACCAATGATGATCTCAACCTGAAAGTCCTAAGATCTTTGACAAGAGAATGGCAACCGAAAGTGACCGCTATTTCGGAAAAGAAAAGTCTCTCAATGATGACATCCGTGTATCTATTTGGCAAACTTCAAGAACACGAATTGGAACTTGGAAGGCTCGAGAAACACGAAAGTCAAGAAAAGAAGTCCAAGGGGATTGCCTTGAAGGTTGATTCAAAAAATGACAAAGATGATGAGACGTCCGAAGATGAGAACTTTATGCTTCTTGTGAAGAAGCTTGGTAAGTTTTTTAATAAAAATAAAAATTCCTCTTATCCTAAAAAGAATAAACATTTCAGGAAAAAGGAAGCATCTACATCAATGCAAGACGTCACTTGTTATGAATGTGGACAACAAGGTCACATAAAGCCGGATTGCCCGAAACTTGCAAAGAAATGAGGATTCAAAGGCAAGAAGGAATTCAAAAACAAAAAGGCTTATGTTGCTTGGGACGATAATGAGATCAGTTCATCTTCGGAATCGGAAAGCGATGAATGTGCGAACATGGCTCTTATGGCTTCACATCACTCCGATGAAGAAATCGATGAGGTTAGTAGCAATTTTTCAGTTTATGACAATGACGCACAAGATGTTATAGATGAACTCTTAAAAGAATGCAAGACGTTGTATAAAAGTATTTCATCCCAAAAGAAACAAATTTCATCCTTAGAAGAAAAAAATATTGCTTTGGAAAAATATATTGAAAGTCGAAAACAAAAGTTGATGGATGAAAACGAAAGTCTTGTATGTAAGAATTGTGAGTCTTTATCTTTTCAAATTGTTCAACTTAAAAGAGTTTTAGAAAGATATGAAAAAGGTCAAATTGGCTTGGAGGAAATTCTTAAGCACCAAAGGTATTCTAATGATAAAAGTGGATTAGGATATTCTAAGTTTTCCAAACCAAGCACAAGTGAGACCATTTTTGTTAAAGCAAGTGAACAAGTTGTTAAAGAGAAAGTAAACAATTCTAAAAGTGTGCATCAAAGTCATAAAAATAAAATGATTGCTAAGAAGAAGAATTATGTTCCTAGATATAGAAGTCATTTTCAACCTACTTGTTTTTATTGTGGAATCAAAGACCACACACCTAATGCTTGTTATGTGCGAAACTTTAGCGTTGCAAAAGGGCATTATGTGTGGGTTAAAAAGGGTACTAACTACCAAGGACCCAAAGCAATTTGGGTACCTAACAAAACATGATTTTGTTTTGTAGGTATGCTTGAAGACAACTTCGAATCAATGGTATATTGATAGCGGTTGTTCAAAGCATATGACGGGCGATGTCAACAAATTTTCACATCTATCTTTAAAGGCCAAAGGATATGTTTCATATGGTGATGACACTAAAGGAAAGATCCTTGGAGTAGGAACCATTGGAGCACCTCCTTTTACCATCATCGAAGATGTCCTTTATGTTGAAGGCCTAAAGCACAACCTACTTAGCATAAGTCAATTGTGTGACAAAGGGTTCCGGATCAACTTCACAAAGGATGAATGTGTGATAGAACATGAAGTCACCCATGACATTTTGCTAAAAGGTAAAAGGGTTAATAATATTTTTATGACTTCTTTTGATGACTCTTCCTTGAAGGTAAAATGCTTAATGACGAACAACAACGAGGCTTGGCTATGGCATAAAAGATTCGCTCACATACACATGGAGCACATGAACAAGTTGATAAAGCATGATCTAGTTGTTGGTCTTCCAAAGATTAAGTTCATCAAGGATAAGCTTTGTGACGCATGTCAAAAGGGAAAGCAAACCAAGACAACTTTCAAATCCAAGAATATTGTATCTTCGTCTAGGCCACTTCAACTCTTGCACATGGATCTTTTCGGTCCATCAAGAACGAAAAGCTTCGGAGGTAATATTTACGCTTTAGTTATTGTTGATGATTTCTCTAGATATACGTGGACATTGTTTCTAGTGCAGAAAAGTGATGCCTTCAAGGCTTTCAAGAAGTATGCGAAACAAATTCAAAACGAGAAGTCTCTCACAATAATCTCCATAAGAAGTGACCACGGTGGAGAATTCCAAAACACATTCTTTGAAGATTTTTGCGAAGAGCACGGAATTTCCCACAACTTCTCCCCACCACGAACACCACAACAAAACGGTGTCGTAGAAAGAAAGAATAGATCTTTGGTGGAGCTCGCAAGAACAATGCTCAGTGACTCCAACCTTCCTAAATATTTTTGGGCGGACGCAGTTAGCACATCATGCTTTGTTAGCAACCGTGTCAACATTCGGCCGATTCTCAAAAAGACTCCGTATGAGCTTTTCAAAGGAAGGGAGCCCAATATATCTTTCTTTCACATCTTTGGGTGCAAATGTTTTGTCCTCAACAATGGAAAGGACAACCTTGGTAAGTTTGATGAGAAATCCGACGAAGGTATCTTCCTTGGCTACTCCCTATCTAGTAAGGCATTTAGAATTTTCAATAAAAGAACTCTTTCTATTGAAGAATCAATACATATATCTTTCGATGAAACTAACCCCTCGAAAGAGGATAACATTATTGTTGATGATAATGATGATATAATAGATATGTCACAACAACAAAAGAAACTTTCAAATGTTCAACCAATACCACAAGGAGATGGCTCACCAATCATTGAAGAACATCATGATCTACCGAAAGAATGGAAAACTCATAGAGATCACCCGATTGATAAAGTTATTGGTGATATTAGCCAAGGCGTTGCAACACGAATAAATCTCAAGGATGCTTGTCTCAACATGGCTTTTGTATCTCAAATAGAACCAACCAAAGTCGATGAAGCCTTAAGCGACAATCAATGGATAGTAGCAATGCAAGAAGAACTCAACCAATTCGAAAGAAATCAAGTTTGGAGTCTTGTACCAAGACCGAACAACAAGCACATCATAGGAACAAGATGGGTGTTCAAGAACAAACTTGATGAGAATGGGATCATAGTTCGTAACAAAGCAAGATTGGTCGCACAAGGATACAACCAACAGGAAGGAATTGATTTTGATGAGACGTTCGCTCCGGTAGCAAGGTTAGAAGCAATTCGATTATTACTTGCTTTTGCTTGTTCTATGAATTTTCAATTGTTTCAGATGGATGTCAAAAGCGCTTTCCTAAATGGCTATATCAATGAAGAAGTCTACGTCAAACAACCTCCGGGTTTTGAAGACATCAAGAATCCTTCACATGTGTACAAGTTGAAGAAAGCACTATATGGCTTAAAGCAAGCACCAAGAGCGTGGTATGACCGCCTCAGCAACTTTCTATGTGAAAAGGGATTTGTAAAAGGAAAGGTTGACAAGACTTTGTTCATAAAGAAGATCAAGGGTAACACCTTATTGGCTCAAGTCTATGTCGACGACATCATCTTCGGTTCAACAAACAAAGATCTTTGCGAATAATTTTCAATTATGATGCAAGGAGAATTCGAGATGTCCATGATGGGAAAATTGAACTATTTTCTTGGACTACAAATCAAGCAAACAAAGGATGGCATCTTCATCAACCAATCCCAGTATTTCAAGGAATTGTTGAAAAGATTCGATATGGATAGTTGCAAAGTGATGTCCACTCCTATGGGATCCGGAACGTACGTTGATCAAGATGAATCCGGAGTTTCAATAGATATTACAAAATATCGAGGTATGATTGGTTCATTACTATATTTGACAGCAAGCCGTCCTGACATTATGTTTAGTGTATGTTTGTGTAGGTGCTTAATTGGCTGCATTATATGGTAAAACACTAGCTGGTTACTAATGTCTTGACTGATGTCATGACATGGTATGTTTATGTGACTACAGTGTAGGTTAGAATATCTAACTGTACTCTGATGTCTTGACTGATGTCATGCACACTTGAGTAGTTACTGCAGGATTAGCTAACACAGGATTTATGGAATGTCAAACTAGATGCTGTGACATTCATACCTGTCAGCAGATACTAAGGAATAGAACAGCTGGTGTTCTGTTAGAACTTAGTATTTATTTCCAGTCTGGTTATCAAGGGAAGACCAGACCTGGCATAAGGCCTACTGACTGAATGTCAAACTGGATGTTATGACATTCATCATTGACAGCAGCTACTGAACATTAGACAGAGTGGTGTTCTGCTATACTTCAGCATGTTACTTAGTCTGTTCTTCAAGAGAATAACAGAACTAACTTAAGGCCAAATGTGTAAATGTTAAATTGGACGCTTTGACATTTATTAATGTAAGCTGTTACTGTAGTATGGTCTTTTTGATCATGTACAGGTCAGCAAAATTGTACAGTCTATTTTCTGGAAAAACAGACTCAGCATATAGACCTTGATGTCAAGCTGAATGTCGTGACATTCAATCCTGACAGCATATGCTATATTGTAGGTTGTTCAGTTTTCTGTTTCAGCTTTTCTTGGGCTATTCTTCAGGAAGTCAACAGCTTAGAGAAAAACCAGGAAATCAACAACCAAGTTACATTTAATGAACCTAACAAATAGCCTATTTGTTAGTAACCTAGATATTGAATTTATGGGAACTCGCGTGACCTTAAATTCAGGAGAATACAAGTGCAAAAGCCCAGGTACTACAATATAAAAGGAAGGCGTTCCTTCATTCAGTTTCGGGGATTTTGAGGCGTGAAGATTTTGTGTGTCCATCATACTTCACTGTTGTATTTTTGTGAGTCTTGTATTAGACGTATCTTGTAAGCCAAGCCATTATCAAGTAGATGATTGCTGTGGCATAGGGTGTTCATTGAGTTGTAAGTGTTGTGTCGCTCAAAGCTTTTAAGGGTGAGTGCTGTGTATCTTGATTAAAGTTGTGAAGCACAATCAAGAGTTGTTTGAAGTGTGACTTCAAATTGTCTTTAATATTGATTAAAGGTAGTAATCAATGAGGTGATTGAGGGGGAGTGAGTAGGAACTCTGATCTTAGTGTAAGATTGAAATTGCATTGGGTAGGGATTAAGTGATAAGTTGTAAACGGGTGAGTTTAGCTTTGAATTAATACTACTAATAGTGGATTTCCTCCCTGGCTTGGTAGCCCCCAGATGTAGGTCATGTTGGACTGAACTGGGTTAACAATTACTTGTGTTATTTACTGCACTTACGTTTAAGTTCTGCATAATTCCTGTCTGTGCAGAATTGGATGTCATAACAACCCGTGTGACATCCAAAGTCTGATAACTAGAATTTCAATTGGTATCAGAGCAGGCACCCTGCCTGTGATATTCTGGGTGAGATCTAGGGAAGTTACTTTCTAGTACCATGGACAAGGATATAGGACACTCAAATAGACCACCCATGTTGGATGGCTCTAATTATGATGACTGGAAGCCTCGTATGATAGCCTTCTTAAGGTCTCTAGATAGCAAAGTCTGGAGAGCTGTCAACAAAGGATGGGAACATCCAATGAGGACAGGTGAAGATGGAGTCAGTGTGCAGATTCCTGAAGAAGAGTGGGACAAGGAGCAAGAGGCATTAGCTCTTGGAAATTCCAAGGCCTTGAATGCATTGTTCAATGGAATCAGTAAGAACATCTTCAGGCTGGTGCACCACTGTGAACTAGCTAAGGAAGTTTGGGGTACCCTCAAGGTAACTCATGAAGGTACTTCCAAGGTGAAGATGTCCAAACTTCAGATGCTGACCACCAAGTTTGAAAATCTGAGGATGAAAAAGGATGAGACTATTCATGACTTTCTCATGAATATTCTTGAAATTGAAAACACCTCTGGTGGACTAGGTGAGAAAATGGCTGAAGAGAAACTTGTAAGAAAGATTCTCAGGTCCTTGCCTAAGAGATTTGCTATGAAGGTCACAACCATAGAGGAGGCACATGACATCTGCAATATGAAGGTGGATGAGCTCATTGGTTCTCTCCAAACCTTTGAAATGGGCTTGTGTGAGAATATTGAAAAGAAGAACAAAAGCGTAGCTTTTGTATCTAATGCTGAAGAAGAGTCAGAAGCAGGATATACTGAAGATGATGAAAGTATATCAGAAACCTTAGCCATGCTTGGGAGACAGTTCAACAAGCTCATAAAGAAATTTGATCAACAGGGTAGACCCAATGTCAAGAACATTCCGTCTGACATAAGAAAAAGATCAACTTCTGAAGAAAAGTTCAACCAAGGCAAGGGAATCCAGTGCCATGGATGTGAAGGATATGGTCATATTAAGGCTGACTGCCCTACCTTTCTCATGAGGCAAAGGAAAGGGCTATCTGTCACCTGGCCAGAAGAAGACACTGAGAGTGAATCTGAAGGAGAATCTGCCAAACATGTCACTGCTCTGACCAGTGTCTGTGCCTCAGAGGATAACTCAAGTGGAAATGAGCTCACCTTGGATGAACTTGCTGCCTCATATAAAGAACTATGTGTTAAAAGTGCAGAAGTTTGTATCCAAGGAGAAAAGCATAAGAAACTCATCAAAGAGCTAGAAGCTGAGAAACTAGAGCAGCTGAAAGTCATAGAGGGTATGAAGAGTGAGATTTCTTTGCTGACCTCTAAGCTAGACCAAATGACCAAATCCATCAAACTGTTGAATAAGGGATCTGACACCGTGGAAGAGATCCTGAAGATAGGACAGAAGTCTGGAACCTCATCTGGTTTAGGCTCTGGGAAAAGATCCTCAGCTGAACGTAAACGCCCAAAGGCTAAAGTTCAGAAATCCCAAGGGAAGTCACATCCAATGTCTCAACATCGAGGACCCAGAATGAGAAATCATCAGAAGAAGAAATTCAAGAGATGGAGATGCCATTACTGTGGTAGATTCGGTCACATAAAACCCTTCTGCTATAGGCTACATGGTTACCCAAACCAGACCTCACAAGGTAGGCCTAAGAAGAAGATGTCTACGCATAATGTCCTCAGTAAGAAACAAACATGGGCGGCTAAGCATTCATCTCAGGGCAATCCTAAGCAGCAGGTATCTAAACATCACTTCACTCCTGAGAATCAACAGTGTATTGCTAACCTTGCTCACACATCTTCAAGGGCACATATCGGACAAGAATGGTACCTTGACAGTGGCTGCTCAAGGCATATGACTGGGGTGAGCAACCTAGTGGTGAATCTGCATCCTCCTCCCACCAAGTTTGTGACATTTGGTGATGGAACTAAAAGAGAAGTCAAGGGTGTTGGCAAGCTGGACTGTCCTGAAGCTCCAAAATTGAATGGTGTATTGGTAGTAAAAGGACTAACTGTGAACCTCATAAGCATAAGCCAGCTATGTGACCAAGGATGCAAGGTGGAATTTACCAAGGGAGGATGTGTGGTGTTGAATGAGTGCAATCAAGAAGTGATGAGAGGAGACAGATCCAAAGATAATTGCTATCTATGGAAATCTAAAGACTCTCTCAAGGGAGATCAGGAAGGGAAGCTGGGGCATGGAAGACTTGATCCCCTTCAGGGAAAAGGAATGAAGAAGAACATTCCCAAGGGAGCTATGAGAAGAGTCTCATATCTGTCTGTAGATAAAAGGGACAGACAGAGGTGTGTACTATTGTCGTCTGCAGAAACTCAGTACCTAGGTTGTGGTAGCAGGTGGTCATCCCTAGTATGGAGAAACCTAATGCAGACAGGGTACAATGTCACCCGGAATGTCATGACATTGTACGCTACTAAGTGTGACAATAGTAAGGGCAAAGAGGGAATGCGTGCGTCTGAAAAGTTATAGCAACGAATGAAGTTAGTTAGCTACTGTTTAATAAGTCAAATTATTAAACAACAAATAGTGAGCTCTGAGTGGTCAAAATCTAATAGACCTTACTCTTGCATAAAGCGTTTCACATTCAGTCGCTTCAAACCCCATTCGTGCAAACCCTTTTCCAAAGAAACGGTTCATCTTCCCTCTGAGATATTCAGCATGGCACATCAATCCGATACCACCTCCTATACCACCATGTCCGATTCTCACAGCACGGAGTTCAGCAATCCCAACCGGGAGGAAGTTAGTGTCAACGCTGCAACGATGTCCCATGCAAGAAGACCAAAAGAAACGGTCTCCAGAATCTCCTCAGCTATCGCTCTGGACAACCCTTCCAAGGAAGGATCGAGGTATGTGCACAATGCCATTGCCTCTATGGTCACTAAGATTCTGTCCGGGGATCAGAATGTTCCTGGGGTTTCTGTTCCCTTGAACACTATCGTACCCGATGATGGTGCATGTCGTGAAACCGCAGTTGTGTTAAGGGAAAATGTGGCTGGATTACCTGAAGAAGGTCCTAAGAATGATAAAAATGTAAGCAGGGTGAGAGGTGAGAAAGTAAGTGTCCCTCAAGATGTTGAGGCCAACCCTAGAGCTGACACAGTCAACCTGGACGAGTTCTCTGATAACGAACTGTTGGCCTCGGTTATCCCTAGCATAGCCAAGAGGGTCAGAACTAGGAGAGGGAAAAAGACAATGATGCAAAGGTCTCCATCCAAGGAAGTTGATGAGACAACTCCTCACAAGCAAACAGGGACAGAGAGTGCACGCAAAAGGAAAGGTCATGGACCTGCCAAACCTTGGAGCAAAGAGGTGCCCAAGAAGTTGAAGACCAAGGCTGTGGTGGTGGAGTCTGAATCTGATGTCCCATGTGATGTCACAATATCCATGTCCAGGAAGAAGCCGTCTTCTAGCAAGTTGGCTGCTAGTGTCCCAGAAGTTCCCATTGACAATGTGTCCTTCCACTTTGCCTCCAGTGTTAACAGGTGGAAGTATGTCTACCACAAGAGGCTGGCCTTGGAGAGAGAACTGGCTTAGAATGCATTGGAATGTAAGGAGATTGTGGATCTCATCAAAGAGGCAGGGTTGATGAGAACTGTGACTCAACTCCCTAAATGCTATGAGACCTTAGTGAAGGAGTTCATTGTAAATCTATCCGAGGAGTGTGCTGATGGGAAATCCAGAGAATTCAGAAAGGTCTATGTGTGTGGCAAGTGTGTGACCTTTTCCCCCTCAGTGATAAATCTGTATTTGGGAAGATCAGATGAAGTGCAACCAGAGCTTGAAGTGACTGACAATACAATCTGTCAAGTCATCACAGCAAAGCAAGTCCGGAAATGGCCTCTCAAAGGGAAGCTGGTGGCCAGTCAACTAAGTGTAAAGTATGCAATGTTACACAAAGTTGGAGCAGCCAACTGGGTACCCACAAATCACAAGTCAACTGTGTCTGTGATGTTAGGAAAGTTCATCTATGCAGTGGGAACCAAGGCAAAGGTGGACTATGGTACTTACATCTTTGATCAAACAATGAAACATGCTGGGAGTTTTAGTGTGAAGGGACCTATTGCCTTTCCATCTCTCATATGTGGCATTATGCTGAATCAATTTCCACACATCCTGACAGATAATGACTTTGTGAAAAGAAGAGAGAGTCCATTGGCCTTCAGCTACAAACTGTTCCTGGGCAAGCATGTCCCTGATATTGTCTTGACATCGGGAGAAACATCCAAAGCTGGAAACCAACCAGACAAAGCTCCTGTTATTGCAGTTCTCAGAGAGACCTGCAAAGAGCTGGAGGCTAGAAAGCATGCTTTGGAAAAGCTCATCTTGTAATTGGAGACTTCTGCTGAGGACACGGATGGAGCTGATAGGCAAAGTTCTGAGGATGAGGAGGAGGCCAGCTCTGAAGAGGAGGCTGATGATGAGGCTGAGGATTAAATACTTGTCTTTGTGTGTTTTCTGTCATTTGTGTAATTCTACTTACTATTTGTGGATCTGTAATTTAAAGTGTTGCTTTGGCAACATTTTTGGACAAAAAGGGGGAGTGACAACTGATACCCCAGGACAACAGAAGTTTACTTTGTTAAACTTTGTTAAAACAGGTTCTCATACATGACAGATTGAAGTTTTCCTCTACTGCAGCTGATGTGTGATGAAGTGTGTATTTAGCTTCTGTTTGTATGCTGCTGTGTGTGAAGTTTTTATTTTATTTAACTCCCTCCCCTGCAGCTGATGTGTGTTGAAGTTTTGTATTTAACTTCTGCTCCTCTGTATGTGTGCTGCTTTGTGAAGTTTTTATTTAACTTCCATGTGTGTGAGTGTGCTGCCACTCTGAGTGTATTAGCTAGGCTTATTTCCTGCTAGGTGTGTGATTCCGCTGCTATGAACTCTGTTATGGGGATCAAAGTGTTTTAGCCAAAAATTTGCCAAAGAGGAAGTTTGTAGGTGCTTAATTGGCTGCATTATATGGTAAAACACTAGTTGGTTACTAATGTCTTGACTGATGTCATGACATGGTATGTTTATGTGACTACATTGTAGGTTAGAATATCTAACTGTACTCTGATGTCTTGACTGATGTCATGACACACTTGATTAGTTACTGCAGGATTAGCTAACACAGGATTTATGGAATGTCAAACTGGATGCTGTGACATTCATACCTGTCAGCAAATACTAAGGAATAGAACAGCTGGTGTTCTGTTAGAACTTAGTATTTATTTCCAGTCTGGTTATCAAGGGAAGACCAGACCTGGCATAAGGCCTACTGACTGAATGTCAAACTGGATGTTATGACATTCATCATTGACAGCAGCTACTGAACATTAGACAGAGTGGTGTTCTGCTATACTTCAGCATGTTACTTAGTCTGTTCTTCAAGAGAATAACAGAACTAACTTAAGGCCAAATGTGTAAATGTTAAATTGGACGCTTTGACATTTATTAATGTAAGTTGTTACTGTAGTATGGTCTTTTTGATCATGTACAAGTCAGCAAAATTGTACAGTCTGTTTTCTGGAAAAACAGACTCAGCATATGGACCTTGATGTCAAGCTGAATGTCGTGACATTCATTCCTGATAGCATATGCTATATTGTAGGTTGTTCAGTTTTCAGTTTCAGCTTTTCTTGGGCTATTCTTCAGGAAGTCAACAACTTAGAGAAAAACCAGGAAATCAACAACCAAGTTACATTTAATGAACCTAACAAATAGCCTATTTGTTAGTAACCTAGATATTGAATTTATGGGAACTCGCGTGACCTTAAATTCAGGAGAATACAAGTGCAAAAGCCCAGGTACTGCAATATAAAAGGAAGGTGTTCCTTCATTCAGTTTCGGGGATTTTGAGGCGTGAAGATTTTGTGTGTCCATCATACTTCACTGCTGTATTTTTGTGAGTCTTGTATTAGACGTATCTTGTAAGCCAAGCCATTATCAAGTAGATGATTGCTGTGGCATAGGGTGTTCATTGAGTTGTAAGTGTTGTGTCGCTCAAAGCTTTTAAGCGTGAGTGCTGTGTATCTTGATTAAAGCTGTGAAGCACAATCAAGAGTTGTTTGAAGTGTGACTTCAAATTGTCTTTAATATTGATTAAAGGTAGTAATCACTGAGGTGATTGAGGGGGAGTGAGTAGGAACTCTGATCTTAGTGTAAGATTGAAATTGCATTGGGTAGGGATTAAGTGATAAGTTGTAAACGGGTGAGTTTAGCTTTGAATTAATACTACTAATAGTGGATTTCCTCCCTGGCTTGGTAGCCCCCAGATGTAGGTCATGTTGGACTGAACTGGGTTAACAATTACTTGTGTTATTTACTGTACTTACGTTTAAGTTTTGCATAATTCCTGTCTGTGCAGAATTGGATGTCATAACAACCCGTGTGACATCCAAAGTCTGATAACTAGAATTTCAGTTTGTGTGCACGCTTTCAAGCAAACCCGAAGGAATCACATCTCACCGTCGTAAAAAGGATTATGAAGTATCTTAAAGGAACAACGAATGTCGGACTATGGTATCCAAAAGGTAGTATATGTTCCTTGATTGGTTATTCTGACGCTGACTATGTAGGATGTAAGACTGATAGAAAAAGCACAAGTGGTACTTGTCACATTCTCGGGAATTCACTAGTGTCGTGGGCATGCAAGAAGCAAGCATGTGTCACACTTAGCACGACCGAAGCGGAGTACATTGTAGTAGGCAGTTGTTGTGCACAGATTTTATGGCTTAAGCAACAACTTCTTGATTTTGGTGTAGATCTCGGCTGCATTCCTCTTCGATGGGATAACACAAGTGCCATCAACATCACAAAGAACCCGATCATGCATTCAAGGACGAAGCACATAGATATCCGACATCATTTCCTTCGAGATCACGTGCTTAACGGAGATGTAGATGTTACGTTCGTGGATACACATAACCAACTTGCCAACATATTCACAAAACCATTGGCTAAAGAGCAATTTTTCAAGATTCGGCGAGAACTTGGTATTCTCAATGAAGGTGACATCTAACCTTTTCTTAAAATTGCTTGTTATGTGGTATAGTAGCTTCAAATATGCTTATTTTCATTTTTTTTTGTTATGCTATGCTAGCACTCCTTTTTCGCCGTTTTTAGTTTTTCTTACTTTCGCATGTCCAAATATTATCGGTTTTAAAATATTTTTTGATCGAAAATTGCGTATTGATAAGTGCTAATACTTTGTGAAGATTTTTTATGAAAATCTTTTCCCATTTCTTCAAAACAGAGTTGCTGTTTTTTTTATTATTATTTTTTGAAAATTTTTAGTCCGTTAACCGGTTAACGGAATAGGTTAACCGGTTAACACCTCCAAGTCAGCAGTTCTACGTTCTTTTCAAAAGACAGAATGTTTAAAGTTTTTAATTTTAATTTGTGGTATGCGTGTTTATGTTTGGTGCATGTGCTTTACTCTTCACCTACACCTCATAACTCCTACTCTTCCTACATTTACTCACCATAAACCCCTCATCTCACTTCTTCAACTTTCAATCTTCTTGAGTGTCATTAAAGCCCCATTAAACTCCACTCAACCATATCCTCTTGCTAACTCTCAAAATCCATATTTCAAAAATCTCTCTTAAAACCCTAGAATCTCCATCTTCTTCCATGGCTCCTCCAAGAAAGGGAAAGGGCCTCGTGTCAGCATCTAGCAATGAAGAGGAAGAGATGAAAATGGAAACAGCAAAGAAGAGAAGAATGGATTTCAAAGTCAGGGTCAGACATCTTCTTAAGGGTAAGTATGTGAACCTCAAATCCTTCATACCTATTACTTTCACCTTCCCTGAGCTGTTGAAATATCAAGGATTGCATGAGTTTATCACTGATAATGGCAAAATTTATACTGATTTGGTAAAATCTTTTTTGAACCATTTCACATTGAATCTGAATGATGATGATAAACATATGCTGTTTGCCACTGTGAGAGATTGTGAAATTGAGACAGACCTAAGTTCGTTGGCTGCTTCTCTTAGGATTCCCTATTCGGGATTTTTTCTTCGAAAAGGTGTTAACCATGTGGATGGAAAGTGGGCTCACTATGATAAAATGGAGTATTATTACTCAATCTGTAGATTTCCAAGGGTTGTTGTTGTTTCGGGACAACGTACTTCTCGCACACTTTGTTATGCGAAGAATTTGTCTGTTGATGATCGAATGCTACATTATGTTATCTGTCATGTTTTACTGCCAAAGGATTCAAATCTTTCACAAATCAATGACTTGGAGATGCAGGTTCTCTTTGCTGTGAAGAACAAGATCAAAATTAATTGGCTTCCAACTATGATGTATCATCTCAAACAAAAACTCACCCTAAAGACTAGGCTGCCGTATGGTCGTCTTATTTCAAGGATTTTGGAATTAACCGACATGGAAATCGGAAGAGAACCGTTCATTGCTATGACTACAACCGCCAATGAGATCAACGGAGTTACTATTATGAAGAATGCCGGTATTGTTCAATGCAACGACGGATCTTACAAGTATGATGACGGGTCTTCTTCTTCTTCCAACTTCCCTATCCCAGAGGGTGGCATTACAAACGAGTTTCTTTATACCACCATGATGAGCCAACATCGTGAAACTACCCGCGCTTTCAAAAGCCTTCATAACCTTGTGTTGAGTTCCCGAAACCTTCCCGTGGAAGATGATGAAGGTGAAGCCGGTAGTGAAGTAGAGGAGAGTGAGGACAGTTCGGAAGAAGAATAAAGCACCATGTTTATTTGTGTTATTGTTATGTGTTGTTATGTTTTTTTTAGTTCTAGGTTTTGATTATGATGATTATGTTTACCGTACACTTAACATTTAATCCAATTCTATTTCTATCATCATATGTGCTTGAATGTTTATTTAATGATCACATAATGCGTGTATGCTTGTATGCTTTTCTTTTTCATAAGTTTCTTCCTTTTTGCTAATGCCAAAGGGGGAGAAGACTTGTTTCTCTAATGGTTTCTTTATGCAGAATTTTTTGAGTTATGCCTCTCATTTAGGGGGAGTTCTTGAACTTAGCGGGAGAATCAAATTAGAGAAACTTCATTCTCAAGCATCTATCTCAAGGTTGATTGTCATCATCAAAAAGGGGGAGATTGTAGAAGCAAGATTCAATCCAAAAAGAATTTTGATGAAGACAATATGTATCAATGCAAAAAGAGAAGAGCTTCAAGAGAACTCAAGCATCAAATTGATCAAGCCACATATGCATAAGCAACATTTGGTTCAAGCTTCATTATCAAGCCAACACTTTTGCAAGTTTGTTGATTCACTTCTAAGGTATATCTAATTCACTCTTAGATTAGTATACAAGTGTTCAACAATCATGATTTGCATTTCCATATTTAACCTAACCAATTTTTAACATGTTGAAATAAAAGACACATTTTTCTTAAAGTATTTTTCTGCATTTCAACAGTGTTAATCGGTTAACCATATGGGTTAACCGGTTAACGACCCTGTTTTTGAACTTCTCAAGTTAACGTTACATGCGTTAACCGGTTAACCCATTTGTTAACCGGTTAACACTGTTCGTTTCAGTTTTTCTTGGCCTCTTTTCATGAAAAATGTTTTTCAAAAACTTATACCTTTTCATTGATTTTTATGAAGAAAACTATACCTTTTTGAAAAGGTGTTTTGTCAATATAAATTCTTGAATTTTTAAATGAAAATTCACCTCCAAGAACTTTCATAAAAACTTAAGATAATCACTCTTTCATATTTTCAATATTTCATAAAAGTGTTCATAACCAAAACTTTTGAGAAGAAACTTTTGAACATTATGATTTCATCTCATTCCATTTATTGTTGAACACTTATATATTATTCATTGAGTGAATTATTTATCTAAGGAGAAGATCAATCAAGAGAAGATTGATAGTGCTACATTTTATTCAAATCATTCAAAAAGATTTATTTTTGTTTGACTTGTGATCCAGGATTGTTGGACACAAGGGTTGGTGTTGCAAGAGGATTGTTCTTGCACACTTGATTATCTATAGGTTAGATAGTAAGCATCACCATTGGTGTGAGTAAGCTGTACAATAATTCTAACTATAGTGAAATCTCTTTCGAGTCGAAAGGGGAGTGGATATACCTTCGGAGTGTGAAGGGAACCACTATAAATTCCGGTGTCTTTTTACTTTCCGCAATTTATTTTTCCGCACTTAAACGAAAAATAACCAAGAACCGGAAACAAGATCGGAGAATTTTTAACCACCTAACTCACCCCCCCCCCCTCTTAGGCGCATTTACAACTTACAAAGTTTGGGCCATGTTATCTTCAGAAGGATTTCTCAGCTAAATAAGCTTGGATTAGTCATATGCTTACCCAACCTGAAGTTTTCTTTAGATGCTCTTTGTCAAGCATGTCTGAAAGGCAAGTTTTCTAAAACATCTTTCAAAGAAAAAAGGTTGTTTCTACCTCTAGACCGTTAGAACTTATGCATATTGATTTGTTTGGGCTAGTGAAAACTACCTCTGTCAGTGGTAAGAAGTATGGATTGGTCATCGTTGATGACTATAGTTGTTGGACATGGGTAAAGTTCTTGAAACACAAGGATGAGTCACATTCTTTGTTCTCTACTTTCTGCTTTTAAGTGAAAACGGAGATGGATTGCAAAATAGTTAGAGTCAGAAGTGATCATGGTGGAGAATTTGAAAATAAACATTTATAAAATATTTTTGATGCGAATGGGATTTCCTATGATTTCTCCTGTCCTAGAACTCCACAACAAAATGGGGTTGTAGAAAGGAAGAATAAGACTTTGCAAGAAATGGTCTGCACCATGATCCAAGAAACTAATATGGCTAAGCATTTCTGGGCAGAAGTAGTTAACATAACTTGTTATATTCAGAACAAGATTTCTATTAGACCTATTATGGGTAAGACTCCCTATGAATTGTGGAAGAACATAAAGCCCAACATTTCTTACTTTCATCCTTTTGGCTGTGAGTGTTTTATGTTGAACACTAAAGAGAATCTTGGCAAGTTTGATTCTAAGGCACAAAAGTGCTTATTGTTAGGATTTTATGAATGCTCTAAAGGCTACAAAGTATTTAATACTGCGACACGAATTTTCGACGAGTCAATTCATGTTAGATTCAATGATAAGCTTGACCCTGAAAAGTAAAAGCTAGTTGAGAAATTTGCAGATATAAAGATCAATCTTTCAGAATCCAAGGATAATGATTCTGGAGAAAAAAACTCAGAAGGAAAAGCTAAAGAATATGAAGAAAAATACTCAGAAGCAACTCAACCAGTAGTTGTTGTTGGTCCAACTCATTAGAAGAATAGTAGAACAAGCACTTCTCATTCTGAAGAATTGATTCTGGGAGATAAAGACGCACTAGTCAGAACTAGATCTTCATTCAAACCTTCTAAAGAAACTCTTCTATGTTTGGTATCTCAGATAGAGCCCATATCTATTGATGAAGCTCTTCTAGATAATGAATGAATTCTGGCTATGCAAGAGGAACTTGATCAATTCACCAATAACGATGTTTGGGATCTTGTTCAGAAACCAAAGGGTTTCCATGTCATTAGAACCAAATGGGTTTTCATAAACAAGCTCAATGAGAAGGGCGGAGTTTTCAGAAACAAGGCTCTACTGGTAGCAAAAAGTTATAGTTAGCAAGAAGGTATAGATTATACAGAAACCTTTTCTCCAATTTCTAGGTTAAAGTTTATTCGTAATTTAATTTCATTTGCAGTCAATCATAACATCATTCTTTATCAGATAGATATTAAGAGTGCATTCTTAAATGGATACATTTCTGAAGAAGTGTATGTGCACCAACCCCCTGTTTTTGAAAGTTCTCAAAACCCAGATTTTGTTTTTAAACTGAAAAAAGTCGTTATATGGTCTAAATCAAGCTCCTGGAGATTGGTATGATATATTAAGTAACTTCCTTTTGTAAAATGATTTTACCAGATGAAAAGTGGACACAACTTTCTTTTGAAAAACCTTTAAGAATGATATTCTGGTTGTGCAAATTTATGTTGATGATATTATTTTTGGTTCTGCCAATGCTTCGTTGTGCAAGGATTTTGCTAAGTTAATGCATGCAAAATTTGAAATGAGTCTGATGGGAGAACTCAAGTTCTTTTTGGGAATCCAGATTGATCAACTTTCAAAAGGGATGTATATTCATTAGAGTAAGTATACAAGAGAACTTCTGAAGAAGTTTAACTTGTCAGAATGATAGCAAGCAAAGACTCCAATGCATCCTACATGCATTATGGAGAAAGAATATGTAAATAGTAAGGTAAATCAGAAGCTATCCAAAGGTATGACAGGCTCTCTCCTTTATCTAATAGATTCTAGACATGATATTTTATTCAGTGTCTGCTTATGTGCTCGCTTCCAATCAGATCCTAGGAAAACTCACTTAACTATTGTTAAGAAAATCTTTAGGTATCTGAAAGGTACTAATAACCTTGGTTTGTTTTTATAGAAAATCAAGTGAATACAAATTAGTAGGCTATTGCGATGCTAACTATACTGGAGACATAATAAAAGGAAAAATACTTTTGGAGGTTGTCAATTTCTGGGAGACAATCTGATCTCGTGGTCCAGCAAGAGACAATCAACAATTGTGATTTCAACAGCCGAAGCTGAGTATATCGCATATTTTGGATGCAGCACTCAGAGACTCTGGATAAAGAGTGAGATGGAAGATTATCAGATATTTGAGAGTAACATTCCTATTCTCTGTGATAATACTTCTTCTATTTATTTGTCTAAGAATCCTATTTTGCATTCTAGGGCTAATCATATTGAAATTAAACATCACTTTTTACGTGACTATGTTCAAAAGGGTATTTTTCACTTAAAATTTATTGATACAGACCATCAATGGGCTGATATCTTTACAAAACCCATTGTTAAAGATAGATTCGTTTTCATTATGAAAAACTTATTTATGGACTTTTGTCTAGAATGAAAAGATGAATTTCAGAATGTTAAGTCTTCAGAACTCTAGATTAGGTTTTGAGAATTTAATTGTTGATTCTGAGACATGAACTTTCTGAAGTAAGAAATTTTCATGAATCAGAAAGGTTATGATCAGAAGCAATCTTATCAATTTTCCTTCTTGATTTTGAACAGATGTTGAATTAAATGATTGTCTTGTCATTTGATATCATGTGGTACTTAGTGGTGACAATTGTCCCACTTTATGAGCATGTGTGATAATGGTGTGACACATTGGGTTTCACATTTATTGGGATTAAGTTAAAATCTCTTAAGCTTCCCCCTTTTGACTACACGTTTGTTATCTTTTCATCATTGCTTATTTTCTATATAAACCTACTTCAATCACATTTTCACATTAATGTCACAACTACTCCCACACTTTTCTCTCTTTCAAACCTTCAAATACCCTTTCAGCAATTTTTATTCTTCATCTGCAACTTCCGTCTATGGCTGATCAAAAACAACAACAGTAACAAGCTCAACCTCAATTTTCTCCTCAGTTAGTCGCTGATAAGAACACTCCTCACTCCAAGGAAGAAGTATGCGGCAGTAGTATCCCATCAGAAAACTATCATATCTTTACCAAGATCGACCCTACGGAAATCTTGGTGTACTACATGGAAATCTGCCTCGAGGATAATATTGATCCATTGGTGGATCCCTTTAACCTACCTGATGACTACCCAACTGTTCTTCCTCCTTCGCCGCCACAAAACCCTTAGTTTTTAAAAATAGGCTATGCATTTTTGCATTTTTATTCGATGTTTATGTACTTTTGTATTTGTATTTTTTGTTTAAGTACTTTTGTGTTTTAAGTGTTTTGTGTTTTTGTATTTGTAACATGATTGTACTGTTTCTTCCTTCTAGCACATTTTAAATAAAATCATGTTCGTTTCTTTCCATCACTTTTATTTTATTTGTTTATGTCTTTTTGATTGATGACAAAGGGGGAGAAACATATTTAGGGGGAGAATCGTAATTGATTTTGATATACCTATATTCATGAATCAGAACCGAAATATTGTTTAATGTTTCTGATAACAACTACTTCGAAGAATAGTTTGTTAATTGTCTTGTAGGGAAATGTCAAGAACATTAGAAGCTCTTGAAGAAGAATTCATAAATAGGCTTCTGAAGCTTTAGAACATAAAGTTACCAGTTTCTGAAGAAATGGTCTACTCTCTGAGTTTGAAGCTTTAACCTTGCGATTTAAAAAAGATTTCAACTAGAAATTAGAACCAGACATCCGTTTTTGAGGAATTGAAAATTCGGCATCAAGTTCCAAGGAATTGTGAATTCCATGTTAATCAGACTTGACTCAACTCGGTCATAAGGTTTATAACGAGGCTCTGAAGCTCTTTAAGAAGAATTCATAAATAGGCTTTGAAAGCTCTTTCAAAGATTCAAAGACAATTTCAAAGAGAACCAGACTTTGAATCTTCTTCAAAAGATTCAACCAAGCTTACAAAGTGAAGTTCATCAAAATGTTGATGTTAACAACTAGTGCTCTGGACAATATCAAACAGCTTCTGAAGACAAACTAGATTCTGATGAAAGATCATTCTGGTACTTCAAAAAGGTTAATCAGGAAATTATTATTTCATTCTGATTTTATCTTTTTAGGATTATACATCTCAGGGGGAGCTTTGTGCTTATGTAAGATGTATCTTTCTGTGATTACCCTATACAAAATTGTTCATTAAAATACATGTTTTTGTCATCATAAAAAAAGAGGAGATTGTTAGAACAAGATTTGGTTCTGCATCTATACCTTGAGTTTTGATGATAACAATGTTGTATTTATGTGAGAATAATTTTGGTACCCTAATGGTTTGTTATTGTGTAGCTTTAACAACTAGTTCTGATTCTGAGTTTATGACGCGCAATGTCATCAGTTTTTTAGCATTATGTTCCAAATTTCGCTTCTGCGGTAATCATGAGAAGTTCTAAAAGATGTTCAAGTTGTTGCTGCAATGACCTTTCTGCTTCTGTGTTGATTCACTCATAAGAAGTTTCTGAAGGAACGTTATGTTGCTACTTAAATGTTCTCTCGGTTCATGCTTCTAGATATGACTCTGATCATCAAGCTTATGAAGAATGGCAAGCTTCTGAAGGTTTGTTACTTAGCTGAAGAGTTTGAAGATCTTAAGCCAGACGTTGAGGTTATCAAGGTTCTGACTGAAGAGTCTGAAGATTCTGAAGATACTGAAGATCTCAAGCCAGACTGCTGACGCTGTAAAGGTTCTGACTAAAGAATCTGAAGTTTCTGAATCCAACTGTATATTTCTTCATTTCATGCTTCATCATCTATTCATCAGAAGTCAATGAGTTTGAAGATAAGATCAAAATGAATACGTGATAAAATAGTACAAGGTACAAATCAAATATTCCTTTCACTACCTGATATCGTGGGAAAATGACAATACTATACATCACACATGTCACTGAAATTATGGGCGAAGGACGATACTATGTATCACTCCTTTCACCAATCCAACAATGGACAACCACTCTATTGGTATCCCCATTTGCCCTCCAACGGTCTCTTTTCTTATGCTATATAAGTGGGACTTGGAGACTTGAAGAAAAAGATGAGACACGCTACAATATTAGACAAGTTTGTTTCTTTGTAAAAAAACTATCTTTTTTGTACACAATTTTTCTTTAAGTGTTTGTTTTTCATTTGTGTAAAATTTGCTTGTGTAGAAGCAACTTAGAAGCACAAAAACATTTGATTCAAACTTGTTGTTTGTAATTCCTTAAGGAGACTAGGGTATAGTCGAATCCTTGAGAAGACAAAGAAAGTTGTTCTTTGGGATTCCTTAAGGAGATTAGAGTATAATCAAATTCTTGAGAAGACAAAGAAGGTTATTCTTTATGATTATTGTAATCAGTTGATTATAATGGATTAAGTCCTTGTGTATGCGAAATTACCTTGGCGGATGGACTGAAGAAGCTTTGAGTTTCAAGCGAATCAGAATAATAATACTTGTGTTTCTATCTTTTTGTTCTTAACATTTATGTGATGTTTTTGAATTGGTTAAAAACTTTTATTTTTAAAAAATAGAATTTTGTGTTAAATGATGTGATTTAAAATGATGCATTTTATCGTATAAAACAACGTTATATATTTGTTTCTCTACTTGATCACCTTAGAAATAATAAAAAACTGATTAATAATTGAGAGATTTGTTAAGTAATGGAATTCATGGAAAGTATAGTTAAAGTAGTAAAATAGACATATTTACAAGATTTATCACTTAAAACATAAAAGATTAGAATCATAAAAGAAATCAGAAAGCCACATGAAAGTATTGGCACCATAGTTGGATATCTTTTAAGTATCTTCTCTCTATTTTAATATGTATTTAAGATATATTTGTTAGTAATATTTTTAAGAGATTAATTGTTATGCACCGTCAATGTAAAATTTTACACTGTCAATGCATCACAATCATCTGTTTGTATTACTTTTTAAATGTTTAAAATAAAAATCAAACCTTTCAAATAAATCAGTGATTGTGATTAACTGATAGTGTAAAAAATCTTTAAACTGTCAGTGTATATCAATTAAATTCATATTTTTAAACTTCATTATTTATTATTTATGATGGAATAATCGTTAATATATATATATATATTATATATATATATATATATATATATATATATATTATATATATATATATATATATATATATATATATATATAATATATATATATTTATCACAATTAATTAAATTTAAGACTGTATTATTTTTCATTTTATCACATTCTCTCTCTTGGTTTGTATTTAATCATTTTTTAATCATATTAATGCATGTTCTTGAAATATAGAATTTTTTAAATATTTTTAAAATAACTTGCTAGAAAAAAGATCGAACATTAAAAAACAATATAAAAAAAGGCTTTTATTGTTTTTTTATTGAAATGCAACACGCAAAAATTATTTTCATTTATTTAATGAAATAACGTTCTAAAAAAATTAATTCAAGATAAATAATATTCTTAAATTAATTAATTATTTAAATTTCAAATTAATTACTATTATTTTGGTGATCAATTTTTTAATGAAACAATTTTCATTTTATTTTGTTTTTTCAATATTCAATCTTTATTAGAAAGTTGTTTAAAAAATTATTTGATACTGTATTTCAAAAACATGTAATAATTTGATTATAAAAAATTATTATTTTAAAAATTAATCATGCCAAAATTCCATTTTTTGCTACAAAGATCCTTAATAGACCAGAGAGAAAAAATAAAAAAGATCAAAATTATTATATTAAAAGTCTTAAATTTAGTTAAATGTAACGAAAGAGATATTTTTGAAATATATATATATATATATATATATATATATATATATATATATATATTATATATTATATATATATATATATATATATATATATATATATATATATATATATATATATATTAAAAAGTTTTAAAAAAATGATTGAATATTAAAAAAACAATTTAATGAAAGTTGTTTTAATAAACATGGTTGTTAATTGTCTCTTTTTGTATTTTATATATGCATGTCTCAAATTTGTTTCTTTAAAGGGAACTGAACATATATTTTGTATGCATAAATGATTAAGGTCTAAATTGTTAAGTTTTTTCATTTTCCTATACCATCTATTTATTAACTTAGTTGTGTAAGACGGTACTCGAAAACATTCACTTATTTTTGTACTGGTTTTCAAGTTGGAGAAACCTTTATTCTTAGTTTCCGAATAGCTTGAAGAAAACGGGCTCCATATCCTGTTACTAGGTGTTGGACAAAATGGCTCAAAGTTTAGTATTTAAATTTCAAAATTGATGAGATATTGTTTTTTTGTGTAGTTATATCAAGACATGTATATCAAATATGTTTGTGGGAATAAGTCAAATAAATGAATGAGAGTGGGAGGCTGAAGCTCCAAAGAAATAGAGTCAAATTCACTCGACTGATTTATGGTCACTTGACAAAGACAAAGAGAATATGTAATTGATGAAATGATCTAGTTGATCAAAGTGGAGTTTGATCAAGCCAAATCAAAGGAGTGAGATTGATGAACAAACAAATGCATGATTATACAAAATTAGCCTAAAGTCTCATTGTTAGGTAGTCCAAAAGAAAGTCATGTGTGTGCAAGGTGTACAATCATATGTCTCATTGTTAGGTAGCCCAAGAGAAATCCATGTGAATGCAAATGAGACCCCGTTATAATTTCAAAATTGGACCCAAATTTTAAAAAAAATATAATTATAATAATTAAAAAGATATATATATATATATATATATATATATATATATATATATAAAATACAATTATATATTAATTAAAAATAAATTTAATTATAATTATTTTGAGTTTTGATCAATCTTAATTTTTGTATGTATTGAGTTTTTATCATAACATTTCTTTCAATTATTGAGTTTTTTTAATAACATTTTATTTATTTTTATTAATATTTATGAAAAAAATTGAAAATTTCAAATTTTGGGGCCTTTTAAAATTTGGGCCCCTGTGCTGCAGCTAGGGGTGACAATTGGATCCATTAACACAAAATCCATTCAATTCATCCATCAAAAAATCAATTCAATCCATCCACTTCATAAAAATTAAGTTAACGGATTGATCAAATCCATCCATTTATAAGCATGGATTGATCCAATCCATCCAACACATTTTAATGATCAAATGGATTTTTTTATCTAATTTTAAAAAAATAAATTTTTTAAATATTAAAAAAAAATAAAATTTTGAAAAACAAAAAATAATTTATTTTTTTCGAAAAAAATAAACTTTTTTTTGAAAAATAAAAAATATTTTTTTTTTGAAAATACAAAAAACGATTTTTTCCAAAAATTTAGAAATCATTTTTTTGAAAAATACCAAAATTTGATTTTATTTTCGAAAAAATTATTTTTTTACGAATATAAAAAAATTATTTTTTTCGAAAATAAAAAAAAATATTTTTAAATTATTTTTTTCGAAAATACAAAAATATTTTTTTTTTTTTGAAAAAAAAAGATTTTTTCGAAAAAAACTGATATTATTTTATTAAAAAAATAAAAATCTTTTTGAAAAAAATAAACTTTTCAAAAAAATAAGTGATTTTTTTCAAAAAAATGAAAAATTCAAAGAATAAAAAATGGATGGATGGATATCACCGCAAGGGCGCTGCCCCTCCAACCCCGCAAGGGCGCTGCCCCTTGACCCCGTCCGCTGATCGGTCAGCGGAACCACCGTCCGTTGACCGGGCAGCGGAACCCCCGGCTAACTCTGCGTAGTGTGATCGGTCGCCGAAATTTAATTTGGTTTTAATTAATTAAAGGAATTAAAAATTAATAATAATAATGTGATTGTTATTATTGCCTTGTTGTGATCAGTTATGGCCTTAGTCTTCCTTCATTTTGTTTTGGTTTTTAAAATACGACCTGCGTGTCGTGCCTCTCCTTTTGATCTCTTAATGTAACTTCTTTTCTCATCTCAAACCCTCGTATGTAAAACGAGTTTCTTCTGGAATGTAATGTTATGAAGAAAGAGAAGAAGACAATGTTATGAAGAAAGAGAAGATTTCAATATCAAAGGAGGAAACCCTTAAAGATCTTGCTTGGAGAAGCTTAGAGAAGAATCCAATATTAAAGGAGGACAACCTTGAAGATCTTGCTTGGAGAAGCTTAGATCGTTATTAGGTTAAATTAGGTTCTCTCATTGGCTTGGGAGAACAATTACGCTAGGGGCCATAACTGTTTCATTGTGTATGTATGTTGATGCATGTGAATGTATGTGAATATATGTTGATGCATGTGAGAGACGATTTATATGATAAATAAGCCGGTGAGATCAGAACAATTGCAATTCCCTCAAACTAAAATATTAAGTTTATGCTTTCCAAGTCTTAGCACTCATCAAGACTAGTATCGGATAATGTAGGTTTCGCCTACGCGAGGTGCATGTTCTATATCAGTAAGGTGCGATGAGATAATTGTAATATCCAACTGCTAAGACAATGGGTAAAACTTAACTAAACAAATTATAATAATATTATATGTTTGCTTTCCAAGTTTTAGCACTCATCAAGACTGGTATCGAATATGTAGGTTTCGCCTACGCGAGGTGCATGTTTAGTATTAGTTAAGGTGCGATGGGATAATTGTAATATCCAACTGCTAAAACGATGAGTCAAACTTAATTATAATTTTATTATATATGTTTAGAAGCAAGAGTTGGGAATAATCCATATGATGGATTGGAATAAGGAGTTATTCACCCAACTGAAATTTTCGAGAGTTGTATGAGATACAACTGGAAGGAGTTCCTACCTAAATAACCTAGTTTTGTGTAATCCGCCTACGCGGACTTAGAACGAAGTGAAATATGGATCTCGACCCACTAGAAAATCTTCCAACGGGATTTTCCGAATCAAATGATGAGGGTCATTTGTTTTGAGTAAAATAGTGGGAGCATATTTGATTAAAGGCCTAATTAAATATGTCAATGATACTTATATTTTCTTAATCCTTATGTAGATAACCATGACAGCAAACACCTCTAACAACATCTTGCGATCAATCCTTGACAAGGAAAAATTGTCTGGGACAAATTTTCTGGATTGGCACCGAAACCTGAGGATTGTCCTCAAACATGATAAAAAGCTGTATGTCTTGGAGACACCTGTTCCTGAAGAGGAACCTCATAGTTCTGCACCTAAGGCAGAAAGAGATGCTTATAAGAAGCATGTCGATGATGCCAATGAAACTGCTTGTCTCATGCTAGCTATCATGAACTCAGAATTGCAAAAGCAACATGAGAACATGTCAGCGTTCGATATGATCGAACACCTGAAGTTGCTCTATCAAGAGCAAGCAAGGCATGGGAGGTTTGAAGTTTAAAAAGCCCTTTTTCAAAGCAAGTTAGCTGAGGGAGCCCCTGTAGGTCCCCATGTACTCAAGATGATTGGGTATGTGGAAAACCTTGAGAGATTGGGTTTTCCCCTCGAAAAGGAACTTGCAACTGATTTGATCTTGCAATCGTTGCCAGATAGTTTAAGTCAATTTGTCCTAAATTTCAATATGATTGATATGGACAAATCTCTTCCTGAACTGCTCGCCATGTTAAGAACTGTCGAGCAGAATCTGAAGTCAAAAGGGAAGTCCATTCTGATGATCGGAAATGGAAAGAGACAGAACAAAAGGCCCACTAAGCAGAGTGATAAGGGGAAGGGCAAGGAAGTTGCCAATCCCAGACCCACTGTTGCTTTGAAGCCTAGTGGAGGCATAGCAAAAGAAGGCACCTGCTTCCATTGTGGTAAGACCGGACACTGGAAGAGGAACTGCCGAAAGTACCTGGAAGATAAGAAGAATGGAGTAGAGACTTCAACTTCAGGTATTTTTGTTATTAATTTATCTACTTCTGCATCATGGGTATTAGATACTGGATGCAGTTCTCATATTTGTACAAATGTGCAGGGGCTGAAAGGGAGTAGAGATTTGGCAAAAGGTGAAGTTGACCTACGAGTTGGCAATGGAGCAAAGGTTGCTACTTTAGCCGTAGGATCTTAAGTATTGACTTTACCTAGTGGTTTTATAATTCAGTTAGAGAACTGTTATTATGTACCTGCAATTAGCAGGAATATTATTTCCATTTCTTGTCTGGACAAGTTTGGTCTTTCATTTATAATAAAGAACAATTGTTGCTCAATTTATTTGAATGATATATTCTATGCTACTGCACAAATGAGCAATGGACTATAGGTCCTTAATCTCGAAATGCCTATTAATAACATTAATACTAAAAGGGTGAAACCTAACGAGTTAAAACCAACTAGGTAAGAATATTAAAACTCTTCGATCAGATCGAGGTGGTGAGTATTTAAGCCTAGAGTTTGATAACCATCTGAAAGAGTGTGGGATCCTATCCCAACTTACTCCTCCTGGAACACCCCAATGGAATGGTGTATCTGAGAGAAGAAATCGAACCCTGTTAGACATGGTACGATCCATGATGAGTCACGCCGATCTTCCAAACTCCTTTTGGGGACATGCACTATTGACAGCAGCTTAGACACTTAACCGTATTCCATCCAAAAGGGTTGAGAAGACACCATATGAGATATGGAGTGGTAAGAAACCACATATGTCTTACATAAAGATTTGGGGTTGCGAGGTTTATGTGAAACGACAAATTTCAACTAAGCTTGAGCCCAAATCTGACAAATGCTTATTTGTGGGGTATCCTAAAGAAACAAGAGGGTATTACTTCTACAATCCTTCTGAGGGCAAAGTGTTTGTCGCTCGAACTGGAGTTTTCCTAGAAAAGGATTTTATTTCTAAAGGAACCAGTGGGAGGAAAGTAGAGCTTGAAGAAATTCAAGAATCACAAAGCATCGACACACCTATGGAGGAATTGGAGCAGGAAACACAAGTAGTTGTGTAAGAGCAACCTGCTCAAGTAGAACAAGACCAGCGTAGGTCAGGCAGGATACGTCACCTACCTGAGATATATGGATATCTGATCAAGGTTATGTATTACTCATGGAATCTTCGGTTTGATGAAAAAGTAAAACAATATGGATTCATCAAGAACGAAGATGAGCCTTGTGTCTACAAGAAGGTTAGTGGGAGCATGATTGTATTTCTGGTATTATATGTAGATGACATATTACTTATTGGAAACGATATCCCTACCCTGCAACAAGTAAAGTCTTGGGGTAGGGAAATGCTTTTCTACGAAGGACCTAGGTGAAGCAACCTATATATTAGGAATCAGAATCTATAGAGATAGATCATAAAATGCTTGGCCTAAGTCAGAGTACATAGACAAGGTGCTGAGACGCTTTAATATGAATGATTTCAATGGTTATGTGTTTTGCTGAAATGGTGGCGCTGTGAGCTTGAAAAGTTCAAAGCAAGATACCGTTGCTGATTCTACAACCGAGGCCGAGTATATTGCTGCCTCAAATGCAGAAAAGGGAGTTGTTTGGATCAAAAAGTTCATTAGTGAACTTGGCATAATCCCTAGCATCGTGGATCCCATTGGTCTCTATTATGATAACAATGGTGCTATCGCACAAGCTAAGGAGCCTAGATCTCACCGACGATCCAAATACATACTTAGGCGTTATCATCTCATTCGAGAGATAATAGATAGAGGAGATGTGAAAATATGCAGAGTACCTACACTTGACAATATTGCTGACCCACTGACAAAGCCTCTTGCGCAGCAGAAGCATGACGGCCATACTAGATCTATGGGTATGCCTGATTGGCTCTAGTGCTAGTGGGAGATTGTTGGTGTAAGCCCTAGAGGCCAATACTTTTGGTACTTGTATCGAATTATTTATTAATAATAAAAGGCTTTTTCTTTATTACGTTTGTTTAGTAAAGTCCCTGGAATAGATAGTCCGTTTAATGTATTAAGTGTGACTTAATCATGAGAACACATTAAACACAAGGACACTATTCTTAAAGTATCCGTAGTCGAGCTTTAGTGTGAAGTGGGATAACATTAAAGCATTAAGACTATTATGTTTGTAGACTGATGATCACATCTCATGGATCATGGATAAAGAGTTATCAAGTCTTAAACATAGGTATGAATATTAGGAGTAATATTTATACCGGATTGACCCGCTATGAGAATACTATATAGAAAGTTATGCAAAGTGTCATAAGTTATTCTCATGGTGATAATAGTGTATTCCACTCTTCGACCTGAAACCACTATGGATCCTAGATGTAGAGTCGAGTGCTTTATTGCTGATCCAACGTTGTCCGTAACTGGATAACCATAAAGACTGTTGATGGGTACTCCACGAAGCATGCTGAGGGACATGAGTGACCTAGATGGAATTTGCCCATCCTGCATAACAGGATAAATGTCTATGGGCCCAATATTGAACTGGACAAGGATGACACGGTCTATGCCTTGTGTTCAATATAGACATAAGGGCAAAGGGGTAATTATACACATAAGTATTATCACAGAAGGAATTGTCAGATCACTTGACATTTTCGTGTCTTGGGTAGCAGTGATGTGTTGCTAGATACCGCTCACTGTTTATTATGTTAAATACATGATTTAATATAATTGCCAATGCCGCGAAAACCTACAGGGTCACACACAAAGGACGGATTGATGAGAGATAGAGTAGCTAAGGAATACCGTAAGGTACGGTGCCCTTAAGTGAATTATAGAACATCGTAAGGTACGGTGTACTTGAGTAGAATACGAAATATGGTAAGGTACCATGGACTTAAGTGATTTTGGGCATATTATAAGATATGGGCCAAAATACACTTAAGTGGGCTTTTAGCTTGAAGCCCACATAAGTGGTTCTATAAATAGAACCCTTGTGCAGAAGCATTAATTGCGGTTGCATTAATTTCGTTTTCTTTCACTCTCTCTCTCACTCAAAGCCTTCATTCGTACCAGCTAGCACTGAGATTGAAGGAACCCGTTCGTGTGGACTGAGTAGAGACGTTGTCATCGTTCAACGTTCGTGATCGCTTCGTGGATCTGCATCAAAGGTTTTGATCGTCACAAGAGATCTGCACCAAAGGTTTCGATCATCACAAGAGGTAAATATTCTATCACTGATCATGACCATTCGTAAGGATCTCTAAAGGAGAAATTTTAATTTCCGCTGCGTTTTGGACCACAATTCTCCCTCAATTTTCACATCTCCTCTATCTATTATCTCTCGAATGAGATGATAACGCCTAAGTATGTGTTTGGATCGTTGGTGAGATCTAGGCTCCTTGGCTTGTGCGATAGCACCATTGTTATCACAGTAGAGACCAATGGGATCCACAATGCTAGGAACTATGCCAAGTTCACTAATGAACTTTTTGATCCAAACAACTTCCTTTGCTGCACTTGAGGCAGCAATATACTCGGCCTCGGTTGTAGAATCAGCAACTGTATCTTGCTTTGAACTTTTCCAGCTCACAGAGCCACCGTTTAAGCAAAACACATAACCAGATTGCGATCTAAAGTCATCCTTATCTTTCTGGACGCTAGCATCGATGTATCCAATTACAGCCAACTCTTCCTTACCTCCATATATCAAGAATGAGTCCTTAGTCCTTCTTAAATACTTAAGGATATTCTTGACAGCTACCCAGTGAGCATCACCAGGATCAGATTGGTACCTACTCGTTGCACTTAAAGCATACGAGACATCTAGTTGAGTACATAACATGGCATACATGATAGATCCTATTGCAGATGCATATGGAATCTTATTCATGCGATCCCTTTCTTTCTTAGTTAAAGGGGATTGTGTTTTTGATAGACACAGGCCATGTTGCATAGGTATGAATCCTTTCTTGGAATCATGCATATTAAAGCGTCTCAACACTTTGTCTATGTATGTACTCTGACTTAGGCCAAGCAGTTTTTGTGATCTATCTCTATAGATTCTGATTCCTAATATATAGGCTGCTTCACCTAGGTCCTTCATAGAGAAGCATTTCCCCAACCAAGACTTTACTTGTTGTAGGGCAGGGATATCGTTTCCAATGAGTAATATGTCATCTACATATAATACTAGGAAAACGATCATGCTCCCACTAACCTTCTTGTAGACACAAGGCTCATCTTCGTTCTTGATGAATCCATACTGTTTTACTGTTTCATCAAAACGAAGATTCCAGCTTCTGGAAGCTTGCTTCAATCCATAGATTGATCTTTGTAACTTACATATCTTTTGGGCTTCCTCTGGTATGTCAAATCCTTCAGGCTGTGTCATGTACACATCCTCGAGAAGATTTCCATTAAGGAAAGCAGTTTTGACATCCATCTGCCATATTTCATAATCATGATATGCAGTGATAGCAAGTAAAATCCGAACAGATTTAAGCATTGCAACTGGTGAAAAGGTTTCATCATAGTCAATCCCATGAATTTGTTTATATCCTTTTGCAACCAGTCTTGCCTTATAGGTATGTACCTTACCATCCATGTCAGTCTTCTTTTTGAAGACCCACTTGCATCCTATAGGGTTAACTCCTACAGGAGGTTCTACCAAGGTCCAAACTTGGTTTGTGTACATGGAATCCATTTCAGATTTCATGGCTTCTAGCCACTTCTCAGACTCGGGACCAGTTATGGCCTCTTGGTAGGTCACAGGCTCATCTTGATCCATGAGTAATACATCACCTTGATCAGTTATGAGATATCCATATCTCTCAGGTAGTTGACGTATCCTGCTTGACCTACGCTGGTCTTGTTCTACTTGAGCAGGTTGCTCTTCCACAACTTCTTGTGTTTCCTGCTCTAATTCCTCCATAGGTGCATCTATGCTTTGTGATTCTTGAATTTCTTCAAGCTCTATTTTCCTCCCACTGATTCCTTTAGAAATAAAATCCTTTTCTAGGAAAACTCCAGTTCGAGCGACAAACACTTTGCCCTCAGAAGGATTGTAGAAGTAATACCCTCTTGTTTCTTTAGGATACCCCACAAATAAGCATTTGTCAGATTTGGGCTCAAGCTTAGTTGAAATTTGTCGTTTCACATAAACCTCGCAACCCCAAATCTTTATGTAAGACATATGTGGTTTCTTACCACTCCATATCTCATATGGTGTCTTCTCAACCTTTTTGGATGGAACACGGTTTAGTGTGTAAGCTGCTGTCAATAGTGCATGTCCCCAAAAGGAGTTTGGAAGATCGGCGTGACTCATCATGAATCGGACCATGTCTAACAGGGTTCGATTTCTTCTCTCCGATACACCATTCCATTGGGGTGTTCTAGGAGGAGTAAGTTGGGATAGGATCCCACACTCTTTCAGATGGTCATCAAACTCTAGGCTTAAATACTCACCACCTCGATCTGATCGAAGAGTTTTAATATTCTTTCCTAGTTGGTTTTGTACTTCATTCTTGAATTCCTTGAACTTTTCAAAGGACTCTGATTTGTGTTTCATTAAATACACATAACCATATCTACTGAAATCATCAGTGAATGTGATGAAGTACTGAAAACCTCCTCTGGCTGGTATGTTCAGTGGTCCATATACATCAGTATGTATGAGGGCCAAAAGATCATTAGGTCTTTCACCTTTTCCTGTGAATGAAGACTTTGTCATCTTTCCAATTAAACAAGATCTGCATGTCTCATATGATTCATAATCAAAAGAGTCCAAGAGTCCATCTTTATGGAGTTTGGAAATGCGTTTCTCATTTATGTGGCCTAATCGACAATGCCAAAGGTAAGTTGGATTTAACTCGTTAGGTTTCATCCTTTTAGTATTAATGTTATATATAGGCATTTCGAGATCAAGGACATATAATCCATTGCTCATTTGTGCATTAGCACAAAATATATCATTCAAATAAATTGAGCAACAATTGTTCTTTATTATAAATGAAAAACCAAACTTGTCCAAACAAGAAATGGAAATAATATTCCTGCTAATTGCAGGTACATAATAACAGTTCTCTAACTGAATTATTAAACCACTAGGTAAAGTTAATACATAAGTTCCTACGGCTAAAGCAGCAACCTTTGCTCCATTGCCAACTCGTAGGTCAACTTCACCTTTTTCCAAATCTCTACTTCTTTTTAGCCCCTGCACATTTGTACAAATGTGAGAACCGCATCCAGTATCTAATACCCATGATGCAGAAGTAGATAAATTTATTTCAATAACAAAAATACCTGAAGTTGAAGTCTCTACTCCATTCTTCGTATCTTCCAGGTACTTTGGGCAGTTTCTCTTCTAGTGTCCGGTCTTACCGCAATGGAAGCAGGTGCCTGCCTTTTCTATGCCTCCACTAGGCTTCAAAGCAGCAACAGTGGGTCTGGGTTTGGCAACTTCCTTCCCTTTCCCTTTATCACCCTGCTTGGTGGGCCTTTTGTTCTGTCTCTTTCCATTTCCGATCATCAGAATGGACTTCCCTTTTGTCTTTAGATTCTGCTCAGCTGTTCTCAACATGCCTAGCAGTTCAGGAAGAGATTTATCCATATCATTCATATTGAAATTTAGGACAAATTGACTGAATATGTCTGGCAACGATTGCAAGATCAAATCAGTCGCAAGTTCCTTTCCGAGGGGAAAACCCAACCTTTCAAGGTTTTCCACATACCCAATCATCTTGAGCACATGGGGACTTACAGGGGCTCCCTCAGCTAACTTGCTTTGAAAAAGGGCTTTTGAAACCTCAAATCTCTAATGCCTTGCTTGTTCTTGATAGAGCAACTTCAGGTGTTCGATCATATCGAACGCTGACATGTTCTCATGTTGCTTTTGCAATTCTGAGTTCATGGTAGCTAGCATGAGACAGGCAGTTTCATTGGCATCATCGACATGCTTCTTATAAGCATCTCTTTCTGCCTTAGGTGCAGAACTAGGAGGTTCCTCTTCAGGAACAGGAGTCTCCAAGACATACAGCTTTTTATCATGTTTGAGGACAATCCTCAGGTTTCGGTGCCAATCCAGGAAATTTGTCCCAGACAATTTTTCCTTGTCAAGGATTGATCGCAAGATGTTGTTAGAGGTGTTTGTTGTCATGGTAATCTACATAAGAATTAATGAAAATATAAGTATCATTGACATATTTAATTAGGCCTTTAATTAAATATGCTCCCACTATTTTACTCAAAACAAATGACCCTCATCATTTGATTCGGAAAATCCCGTTGGAAGATTTTCTAGTGGGTCGAGATCCATATTTCACTTCGTTCTAAGTCCGCGTAGGCGGATTACACAAAACTAGGTTATTTAGGTAGGAACTCCTTCCAATTGTATCTCATACAACTCTCGAAAATTTCAGTTGGGTGAATAACTCTTTATTCCAAATCCATCATATGGATCATTTCCAACTCTTGCTTCTAAACATATATAATCTTATTATAATTTATTTAGTTACGTTTGACCCATTGTTTTAGCAATTGGATATTACAATTATCCCATCGCACCTTACTAATATAGAACATGCACCTCGCGTAGGCGAAACCTACATTATCCGATACTAGTCTTGATGAGTGCTAAAACTTGGAAAGCATAAACTTAATATTTAATTTAAGGGAATTGTAATTGTCATGATCTCACCGGCTTATTTATCATATAAATCGTCTCTCACATGCATCAACATATATTCACATGCATCAACATACATACACATGCATCAACATACATAATGAAACAGTTATGGCCCCTAGCGCAATTGTTCTCCCAAGCCAATGAGAGAACCTAAGTTAACCTAATGACGATCTAAGCTTCTCCAAGCAAGATCTTCAAGGCTGCCCTTGTAACACCCTTCTAAAATACCCCAAAAGTTTAATTAAAATAACAACATATATCAATCAGAGTAAATATGCAATTAAGGGTGTCACACAATTACTTCACACCATTCACCATGATAACTGTCATGCTCTTTTATTAATTCAAAACATAAAGCATTTGCACAATACACAGCGGATAGAGATTAAATCAATCATGCAAAACATGTAGCATATTACATGTAAATTGGTTCACAACCAACAATAAAACATTTAAAACATCCCATCCCGATGTTACATCTACCAGAGCATGACCCACTAAGGAACTACACTAGACTTCAAGCACTAGCTCCTACTCAATCACTGCTCGTTACCTGGAAAATAGTTGTAAGGGTGAGTTCCTCAATCGATATAATAAGCATTATAAAATATCATGCAATGTTAAGTAATTTAACACATTTCATCACCCTAATCATAACACACATTCAGTAACGGCACATCAACTCAAACATCATACTCAACACCAACATAAAGCACACGTATAATCTCAATTCATACTCAACACCAACACAAAACACACGTATAATATTAGAATACATCCATTCATATTATACGCC
Source organism: Lathyrus oleraceus (assembly GCF_024323335.1). Lineage (NCBI taxonomy): Eukaryota > Viridiplantae > Streptophyta > Magnoliopsida > Fabales > Fabaceae > Lathyrus > Lathyrus oleraceus. The sequence goes on from NC_066582.1 coordinate 180,173,102, forward strand.
ATACATACATTATGCAATGAGACTCCATGCATGCGGTACCGACTATTCGTGAACATATAGTTCAACTTCACCGACCAAATCCAGGTACGGCTACCAAGCTCACTAGTCCCACTCATTTGAGACCTAGTGACTCACATCACTAATTCCTCACCATGGGAATTAGCTACCACCCCAAGGGCCATGCTATGCACGCTAATCACCTAGCATGCAAACATCAACAACAATCCAAAATGACTAACATCACTAATTCCTCACCATGGGAATTAGCTACCACCATAAAGGCCACATTATGCTATGCCAAATCACCTAGCATGCAACATCAACAACAATCCACAATGGACATATGCTCACACTCTAAGCCATAAAACAGTCCATCCACAATTACATACATAATATATACATTCACAACATTATGCATATTTTCACACATCATCAGCATATTTATCACATAATCATATTATGTCATGCCAAATAATTCAGTCACAGTATTAGCACACTCTACTAATACCTATCCTACTCAAAACAACGGGAAATAATCCCTACTATATCACACACCGATATAGGCCAATCACCAATTATATTCACAACATTAAAATATCAATTTTTTCAATTTCCAACAGTGTTAACCAGTTAACGCCCTGGGTTAACCGGTTAACGCAACACAGAACACGCCTTCTGACAAAACTCAACAGTGTTAACCGGTTAACGCCCTGGGTTAACCGGTTAACGCAAACAGAACATCAATTTTCACAAATCACAACAGTGTTAACCGGTTAACGCCCTGGGTTAACCGGTTAACGCAAGCAAAACAGCAATACTTCACAATTCCTACCCGTGTTAACCGGTTAACGCAAGACAGAAAGCTGTTCCTGTGCTAACACGAAGCAGAATGCAGAATTCTCCGTATTTTCCGCCGTTGGAGGACTTCCGGACCTCCGATTCCAATTCCGTAAAAAGCTACACTTTCGGAAAATCAAGACTCATCCAATTACAGATTCAATTACAGCTTTTACATAACTTATTCATCTCAATTTTTCAGCATTCAACATCCCAATTAGGGTCAAATCAATGGCTTATCACTACCCATTACATGTTAACCCATAATACCCATTAAACGACGATAAACCCCCCTTACCTGAGTTAATCCGGCGAATCTTTAAGCTTCAAGCTTTTCTCTTCTCCAACCTTCTTCCTCTTGCTCTGTCTCTTTGCCCTTTTCCTCTTTTCAGCCGCTTCTCTGCTTTTCACGTGAAACCCTTTCTTTACCAAATGAGACTCTTTTTCTTATTTCCAACTTATATATATTTTCCAATAATTATTATTCCAATAATAATAATAATAATAATCCAATAATTCCAATTATTTAATTAAATTAATAAATATAATATTAACTTAAATTAAATAATTATCTTATTTTTATCGGGGTGTTACAACTCTCCCCCACTAAAAGAGTTTTCGTCCTCGAAAACATACCTCAAGCGAATAACTCCGGATAAGACTCCTTCATCTGACTCTCAAGTTCCCAAGTCACATTGCCACCTGCTGGTCCTCCCCAAGCTACCTTTACCAAAGCAATCTCTTTACCCCGCAACTGCTTCAACTCTCGATCCTCGATCCTCATAGGTGATGTTTCAACAGTCAGGTTATCTCTCACCTGTACATCATCTATTTGGACTACATGCGACGGATCAGGAATGTACCTCCTCAACTGAGACACATGAAAAACCTCATGCAAATTCGCAAGTGACGGCGGTAAAGCGATACGATAGGCTACCTCCCCTATCCTCTCCAAAATCTGATAAGGACCAATAAATCGAGGTGTCAACTTCTTCGACTTCAAAGCTCGACCAACTCCAGTTATCGGAGTAACACGGAGAAACACATGATCCCCCTCTTGAAACTCAAGTGACTTCCTTCTCTTGTCGTGATAACTCTTCTGACGACTCTGAGCAATTCTCATCTTCTCCTGAATCATCTTAATCTTTTCCGTAGTTTGTTGAACAATCTCCGGTCCAACCACAGCACTCTCACCGGACTCATACCAACATAAAGGTGTCCGACACCTCCTACCATACAAAGCTTCAAACGGTGCCATACTAATGCTCGAATGAAAACTATTGTTGTAGGTAAACTCAATCAAAGGTAAATAACAATCCCAAGCACCTCCCTTTTCCAAAACACAAGCCCTCAAAAGATCCCCCAGTGACTGAATCGTCCTCTCAGTCTGACCATCAGTCTGCGGATGATATGCAGAACTCAATCTCAGCTTAGTTCCCAAAGCCCTCTGCAAACCTTCCCAGAACTTCGATGTAAATCTAGGATCTCTGTCTGAAACAATACTCGACGGAATACCATGCAAACTTACAATCTTCTCAATATACAACTCGGCTAATCTCTCTAACGGATAATCCATTCTGATCGGAATGAAATGAGCCGATTTTGTCAATCTGTCAACAATCACCCAAATAGCTTCAAAATTCTTAATTGTCCTCGGTAAACCAGAAACAAAATCCATACTGATACTATCCCACTTCCACTCTGGAATAGCCAACGGTTGCATTAGCCCAGACGGCTTCTGATGCTCAATCTTTGACTTCTGACAAGTCAAACAAGAATAAACAAAACTCGCAATTTCTCTTTTCATTCCCGGCCACCAAAATAACTTTTTCAAATCATGATACATCTTCGTAGCTCCAGGATGAATACTCAGGCCACTACGATGTCCTTCCTCAAGAATACTCTTCTTAAGTTCGGTAACATCCGGAATACACACCCGATTACCAAATTTCAAAACACCATTCTCATCAACTCTGAATTCACCACCTTGACCTTGATTCACTAGAGTCAACTTATCAACCAAAAGCACATCGGATTTCTGACCCTCTCTAATCTCATCCAGAATACCACTCGTTAACTTCAACATTCCCAATTTAACACTATTGTGAGTACTCTCACACACCAAACTCAAGTCTCTAAACTGCTCAATTAAATCCAATTCCTTAACCATTAACATAGACATATGCAATGATTTCCGACTCAATGCATCAGCCACTACGTTTGCTTTACTCGAATGGTAATTCAACCCAAAGTCATAATCCTTCAGAAACTCTAACCATCTCCTCTGTCTCATATTCAGCTCTTTCTGATCAAACAAATACTTTAAACTTTTATGGTCACTGAAAACCTCAAATCTTGACCCGTACAAGTAATGCCTCCATAACTTCAGAACAAATACCACAGCTGCCAACTCTAAATCGTGTGTCGGATAGTTCCTCTCATGAACCTTCAGTTGTCTCGAAGCATAAGCTACAACCTGCTTATTCTGCATTAACACACCACCTAAACCCAACAATGAAGTATCACAGTAAACCTCAAATAGTTCTGACGGACTCGGTAATATCAGAATAGGAGCAGTAGTTAACCTTCTCTTTAACTCTTGGAAACCTTCTTCACATTTTGAGTCCCAAACAAACGCTTGCCCCTTTCTAGTCAACATCGTCAACGGTAACGCCAACTTAGAAAATCCCTCAATGAACTTCCTATAATAACCAGCCGAACCAAGGAAACTTCGAATCTCAGCAACAGACTTCGGAGCTTCCCACTGAGATACCGCTTCTATCTTAGAAGGATCAACAGCAACACCACCTCTTGAAATCACATGACCAAGAAAACTAACTTCTTCTAACCAACAACACTGGTGCACCCCACGGTGACACACTCGGACGAATAAATTTCTTATCCAACAGATCTTCCAACTGACTCTTCAATTCAGTTAACTCAACAGCAGACATACGGTACGGAGCCATCGACACCGGCCTAGTACCAGGTACTAAATCAATCGAGAACCCAACTTCACGCTCTGGCGGTAATTTGTTCACTTCTTCAGGAAACACATCAGGAAAATCACACACCACGGCTAGATCGCAATTCACCAGTTTATCTTTAGCCTCCAAAGTCGCTAACAGCATAAACAACTCTGCCCCATCTGCTACTGCCTCATTCACCCGCCTTGCTGACAGAAACAAACTCTTTCCTTCCTCAATCTCAGGAAAGATCACAGTTTTATCAAAACAATTGATATAGACTCGGTTAAACACCAACCAGTTCATACCCAGAATAACATCAATCTGCACAAGTGGAAGACACACTAGGTCCATCCCAAAGTCTCTACCAAAAATACTCAAAGGACAATTTAAACAAACTGAAGTAGTAGTCACTGAACCCTTCGCAGGAGTATCAATCACCATACTTCCATGCATCTCAGATATCTCTAATTTAAGTTTCACAGCATAATCCAAAGATATAAAGGAATGAGTCGCACCTGTGTCAATAATAGCTACAAGAGGAAAGCCATTAATATAACACGTACCTCGGATCAAACGATCATCTGCATAAGTCTCAGAACCCGGTAAAGCAAAGACCTTGCCTCCCGACTGATTCTCTTTCTTCGGCTTAGGACACTGTGGACTGATATGACCCACCTCTCCACAGTTGAAACAAGTCACAGTCTTCAACCGGCACTCTGCAGCCAAGTGACCACCTTTTCCACATTTGAAACACTTCCTCGCAGCACTGGTACACTCATGGACATGATGTCCAGCCTGACCACATCTGTAACACTTAGCAGGGGCACTGGAGTCTCCCCCACTAGGCCTCTTCATCCCACTCTGTCTCTGGAAACCTTTGCCAACTGCATACGGTTTCCCACGATCATTCTGATTCTTGCCTTTCCTATCAACCCTTTGTTGATAGCTTTCCGCTCTGGCCTTGGTATCCTGTTCAAACATTCTGCAACAGTCGACCAAATTAGAAAACACTATAATCCGCTGATACCCAATAGCCTGCTTGATCTCGGGACGTAACCCGTTCTCAAACCTCACGCATTTTGAAAATTCTCCAGTAGCCTCATCATAGGGAGTGTAATACTTCGACAGCTCTGTGAACTTAGCAGCATACTCAGTAACAGACCGGTTGCCTTGCTTCAATTCTAAGAACTCTATCTCTCTCCTTCCTCTGACATCCTCTGGAAGGTACTTCCTCAGAAATCTCTCTCTGAACACCGCCCAAGTGACCTCAGCACTCCCGGCAGCTTCCAACTCAGTGCGGGTAGCAACCCACCAATCATCTGCTTCTTCTGACAGCATATGCGTACCGAACCTGACCTTCTGTTTATCGGCACACTCAGTCACTCGGAAGATCCTCTCGATCTCCTTCAACCACTTCTGAGCACCATCTGGATCGTATGCTCCCTTGAACATTGGAGGATTGTTCTTCTGGAACTCACTCAGTTGACGAGCAGCTCCAATTCCCCCAACATTCGGATTTCCCCCAAGTACTCCAGCTAGCATACCCAGAGCCTCAGCAATCGCAGCATCGTCTCTACTTCTTCCAGCCATCTCTATTCTGAGAACCCAACAAGATAAAACAATAAGTACTGATAGGGTTATACAACACCTATCCCGTACAGGGGAAACAGAATAATTACGACTCGACTCGACCGACTATGCTCTGATACCACTAATGTAACACCCTTCTAAAATACCCCAAAAGTTTAATTAAAATAACAACATATATCAATCAGAGTAAATATGCAATTAAGGGTGTCACACAATTACTTCACACCATTCACCATGATAACTGTCATGCTCTTTTATTAATTCAAAACATAAAGCATTTGCACAATACGCAGCGGATAGAGATTAAATCAATCATGCAAAACATGTAGCATATTACATGTAAACTGGTTCACAACCAACAATAAAACATTTAAAACATCCCATCCCGATGTTACATCTACCAGAGCATGACCCACTAAGGAACTACACTAGACTTCAAGCACTAGCTCCTACTCAATCACTGCTCGTTACCTGGAAATAGTTGTAAGGGTGAGTTCCTCAATCGATATAATAAGCATTATAAAATATCATGCAATGTTAAGTAATTTAACACATTTCATCACCCTAATCATAACACACATTCAGTAACGGCACATCAACTCAAACATCATACTCAACACCAACATAAAGCACACGTATAATCTCAATTCATACTCAACACCAACACAAAACACACGTATAATATTGGAATACATCCATTCATATTATACGCCATACATACATTATGCAATGAGACTCCATGCATGCGGTACCGACTATTCGTGAACATATAGTTCAACTTCACCGACCAAATCCAGGTACGGCTACCAAGCTCACTAGTCCCACTCATTTGAGACCTAGTGACTCACATCACTAATTCCTCACCATGGGAATTAGCTACCACCCCAAGGGCCATGCTATGCACGCTAATCACCTAGCATGCAAACATCAACAACAGTCCAAAATGACTAACATCACTAATTCCTCACCATTGGAATTAGCTACCACCATAAAGGTCACATTATGCTATGCCAAATCACCTAGCATGCAACATCAACAACAATCCACAATGGACATATGCTCACACTCTAAGCCATAAAACAGTCCATCCACAATTACATACATAATATATACATTCACAATATTATGCATATTTTCACACATCATCAGCATATTTATCACATAATCATATTATGTCATGCCAAATAATTCAGTCACAGTATTAGCACACTCTACTAATACCTATCCTACTCAAAACAACGGGAAATAATCCCTACTATATCACACACCGATATAGGCCAATCACCAATTATATTCACAACATTAAAATATCAATTTTTTCAATTTCCAACAGTGTTAACCGGTTAACGCCCTGGGTTAACCGGTTAACGCAACACAGAACACGCCTTCTGACAAAACTCAACAGTGTTAACCGGTTAACGCCCTGGGTTAACCGGTTAACGCAAACAGAACAACAATTTTCACAAATCACAACAGTGTTAACCGGTTAACGCCCTGGGTTAACCGGTTAACGCAAGCAAAACAGCAATACTTCACAATTCCTAACCGTGTTACCCGGTTAACACCCTGGGTTAACCGGTTAACGCAAGACAGAAAGCTGTTCCTGCGCTAACACGAAGCAGAATGCAAAATTCTCCGCATTTTCCGCCGTTGGAGGACTTCCGGACCTCCGATTCCAATTCCGTAAAAAGCTACACTTTCGGAAAATCAAGACTCATCCAATTACAGATTCAATTACAGCTTTTACATAACTTATTCATCTCAATTTTTCAGCATTCAACATCCCAATTAGGGTCAAATCAATGGCTTATCACTACCCATTACATGTTAACCCATAATACCCATTAAACGACGATAAACCCCCCTTACCTGAGTTAATCCGGCGAATCTTTAAGCTTCAAGCTTTTCTCTTCTCCAACCTTCTTCCTCTTGCTCTGTCTCTTTGCCCTTTTCCTCTTTTCAGCCGCTTCTCTGCTTTTCACGTGAAACCCTTTCTTTACCAAATGGGACTCTTTTTCTTATTTCCAACTTATATATATTTTCCAATAATTATTATTCCAATAATAATAATAATCCAATAATTCCAATTATTTAATTAAATTAATAAATATAATATTAACTTAAATTAAATAATTATCTTATTTTTATCGGGGTGTTACAGCCCTCCTTTGATCTTCAAGGTTGTCCTCCTTTGATATTGAAATCTTTTCTTTCTTCATAACATTGTCTTCTTCTCTTTCTTCATAACATTACATTACAGAAGAAACTCGTTTTACATACGAGGGATTGAGATGAGAAAAGAAGTTACATTAAGAGATTAAAAGGAGAGGCACGACACGCAGGTCGTATTTAAAACCCAAAACAAAATGAAGGAAGACTAAGGCCATAACTGATCACCACAAGGCAATAATAACAAACACATTATTATTATTATTATTATTAATTTTAATTCCTTTAATTAATTAAAACCAAATTAAATTTTGGCGACTGATCACACTACGCAACCCTTGCGTAGTCACAAAACAGAAACCCCAAGAATTCTGACCCTGTGAGTGTGACGACCGTCACAAGCATGTTACGACCGTCACAGGTCACAAGCATGTTACGACCGTCACATGCATATGTTACGACCGTCACGGGGCCAAAACAGAAACGCCTAGAATTTTGGATCTGTGGGTGTGACGACCGTCACAAAGCACGTGACGACCGTCACAGGCTTGTTACGACCGTCATGGGCCTGTTACGAACGTCACGCGTCTTGTTACGACCGTTACGCATCCAAAATAACAGAACTTTGAAACAGTCTACAGACCTGTTCCAAAACCCTAAATTCACAACTCCTTGACGGCATAACCCTTGCGCCGTCACCAACCCTAATGCGCCAATTTCAGACCGTCAAACACATTTCGATTGTTGATTCAGTATGATTGATCAACAGGTCATTGCTTCACCATACTAATGTCGGATTCCGAAGCAAATGGCCATTGATCGCTCAAAGGAAAACAACCACTTAGTGTTTGAATGAACGAAACAGAAACAATATATCACATATACCGTACTTTGCATTAGGATTACTTATATCATATATAAGTTGATCGGTCTCAATTGCGTAACCTATGGACGATCGATGTATCGCTGCTTCACCATACTAATGTCGGATTCCGAAGCATAGTCAACATCAATCATCCAACTCGTACACTCATGATGCCAAGTTTAATTACCCGTTTAATTAATTGATTCATTCTGTCTTTTAATCATATTAATACAGAATTAAACAGCTATCCGATTCATGGTTTCGTAAGTGGCTCTGATACCACTGAAGGAGAATTGCGGTCCAAAACGCAGCGGAAATTAAAATTTTCTCCTTTAGAGATCCTTACGAATGGTCATGATCAGTGATAGAATATTTACCTCTTGTGACGATCGAAACCTTTGGTGCAAATCTCTTGTGACGATCAAAACCTTTGATGCAGATCCACGGAGCGATCACGAACGTTGAACGATGACAATGTCTCTACTCAGTCCACACGAACGGATTCCTTCAGTCTCAGTGCTAGCTGGTACAAATGAAGGCTTTGAGTGAGAGAGAGAGAAAACGAAAATAATGCAACCGCAATGAATGCTTTTGCACAAGGGTTCTATTTATAGAGCCACTTGTGTGGGCTTCAAGCTAAAAAGCCCACTTAAGTGTATTTTGGCCCATATCTTATAATATGCCCAAAATCACTTAAGCCCATGGTACCTTACCATATTTCGTATTCTACTCGAGTATACCGTACCTTACGATGTTCTATAATTCACTTAAAGGCACCGTACCTTACGGTATTCCTTAGTTACTCTATCTCTCATCAATCCGTCCTTTGTGTGTGACCCTGTAGGTTTTCGTGACGTTGGCAATTATATTAAATCACGCATTTAACATAATAAACAGTGAGCGGTATCTAGCAACACATCACTGCTACCCAAGACACGAAAATGTCATGTGATATGACAAAACCTTCTGTGATAATACTTATGTGTGTCGCATCACGCGAAAAACCGGCGGGAAAACAAGAACAACAGAGCCGCCACCGTGCGTTATTTATCCCAAAAGAGGGAAAGGAAACGCTCAGAGTAAACCTAGGAAAGAACATGGTCTCGCGACCAAAGAGAATGGGTTCGGGAGTCGGTTATGCGAAGGGAAGGTATTAGCACCCCTACGCATCCGTAGTACTCTACGGGATCCACGCACAAAAGGAAGGATAAATGGTTGCTAAACACTGCTCAAACTCACACACACTGGCTGAAAGAGACACAAGAAAACAGACAAGGCTGACTCGGCAGGATATCGCATCCTGGGCCTACTTAGTCTATCAGGCATAGACATCAGAGTCGAAGTAGTTCGGACTGGGGAAACGACACATGCTCGCTAGGATATCGCATCCTATGCATACGTATCTTCTCGGACGAGAGAAGAATCAGAGCATTCGTAGCTCGGCTGACACGCACATAACAAACACTGGCAAAGGCAAACGTGGAGCCTGAATGCCAATCACTGGACTTACATCAGCATCCGAACCAAACACACACAAAGAGGCAAACGTGGAGCCTGAATGCCAATCACTGGACTTACGTCAGCATCCGAACCAGACAAACTCACACTGGAACCCAACTGCCACTCGATGGACTTACATCAGCTTCCAAGCACACAACAAGACAAAACAAAGACACAGGCGCCCGGAGAGATCAGCTCAATCTCCTGCCTACATACTTCATCTGGTATGAAGATCAGGGCGATGTAGTTCCCCTACAGAGGGATAAAGGACTAGCCTAACCAGATAACAGAGGGAGACACAACTAGGGAGACTACGACTCGAGCCTAGATGTTATCATGCAAATTCATCCCTAAGTTAAGGTTTCTAGCTAACTGGCACAGGGAGCCAGCCTATCCTAAGCATGACTTGCACAGGAAGCAAGCCACACACACACTTAACTTGCACAGGAAGCAAGCCAAGCAAAACCTAACTTGCACAGGAAGCAAGTCTAAACTAACCCTAACTTGCACAGGAAGCAAGTCAAACAAACCTAACTTGCACAGGAAGCAAGTCAAACAATCCTAACTTGCACAGGAAGCAAGTCAAACATACAAACACAGATAGCACACACTATACACAAGCAAGTGGCTCAAACAAGGGTTAGGTTTTAGTCGAGGGGTCATATCAACCTCAACAAACAAACCTCTGGAACTGGGTGAATGTTGCTCTTAACCTTGCCATTGCGGGGCTAAGGTGAAGCAGATGAAAGGTGAGTGAAGGTAAGACTTCACAGCTCTTATCCCTGGCCTGGGAGAGCTTAAGACAAGAATGTGTGGGTTCAGAAAGTGGGAACCCTTCTACACATTTAAAACTGACTCAACTGTACAATTGTACAAGATCTTGGGTTTTTATCTGTAATGCATCAACACAGTGGTGTGAGCAAAACAGAAGACACAATGAATAGCAGGGGATAGGTTGCTTATCCCTTGGTTCTGCCAATTGCCTCTTCACTTAGGAGGTCTTTGACTCTATGCAAGGACAAAATTAAACAATCACAAACATTGCCTCTTAAGGAGGACTTCAGACAATTGCCTGGCCAAGTAACAGGCCAGGTCTTCCAGACTACATGAAGTTAGGAAGTTATACCTCAATGCAAATTGCTCTTAAGCAAAGCAAAGCAAAGTTCACAAGGAACTAAAAGCAACTAAAGTACCTGAAATCAGTCAAGCACAGTTAGTATACAAGTCAAAGTTACATCAAAATGAAACAGATATCAACCAGTCAACACAAGCAAGTGAATGTGCAAGGCACAAGGCTCTAGGCATGTGAGCCAAGCCACCTACAAAACAAACAAGTTAGACAATGATATTTAAGCAAGCTCAATCAAAAAAAGAGTTGGTCTCATTGGTCATTTGTTGGTCAACCTGAAAACATAAGCTCAAAGGTGAGTAACAGGACCACTAGGACAAGCCTAGGGTCAAAAAGGAATGAAAAAGTCAAAACAGCAAAGGGCAAGCATCCAAAATCATGTTCAAACAATTAAGAAACACAACCAATTGGGTTCACATTCATATCAATCATCATCATCATTTCATGAACAATTTAGGTCAAGGCATGGCATTTAGAAGCTCAGGGAAGTCAACAGCAAGACTTGCATCAAAACCAATCTCAAACATTTCCAAAATCATCAAATAAATCATGATCAATCACAACCCACAGCATGGTAAGCATGTCAAATTTCATCTCATTTGGACAAGTGGAAGGCAGTCGATGAAAATCAGAAAGTCAAAGCAATTTTGAACATGCTCAAAGAAGTCAACCAAACATGCATCAACTTAGAAAAATCATAAGTCAGAGATGGTGTATGATAAATGAATGGGACTAAAACCATGGCAAAGCTTAGGATGTCTAGTTATCTCATGTCAAATTTCATGTCCATCCAATAAAGTATGAGAATTTCACAAATGAAATGGGAACATGTGTCACACAAAGTCAACATATGACCAAGCAGGGGAGAAAATCCCAAACAATTAGGAAATGCCACAAATAATTCCAAGAAAATTCACATGTAAACTAGACATACAAGAGTAGGTTCATGCAAAAAATCAGATCAATTGGAGGTCAAGAAGCATGGCTATGAAAATCATGAAGTTGGACATCAATGGTGTGACACAAATTGTCACACCCTAATTCAAAAAATCATAACTCACAAACCAGATAAGATAAATCCACAAACTCTACACCAAAATCACCATGAGTGTGTCTAGTTTAAGCACAAAAATTTGGGAGCCATTGGATAAAGTATCACCATTTCACAAATGTTTTGGCAAAGTGTACAAAAATTGGGCACATGAACAAAACCCTAATGCCATTTAAAATTCACATGTGCACTATTTGAATAAAAATGCTCATAAAAAACTAGATGAAGAATGGAGACCAATGTAAAAAATCCCATCCCAATTGGATCATCCCTTAATTATTTATGAATTTTTGAAGTTTGTAAAGAAAATGAAATAAAAATGAAAATGCAAGGAAATGTTATTGATTAATTATTTAATAATTATTTAAAAAAATAAAAAAAAAGAAACGACACATGTCGCGCAGTGGAGCGCTGTCGTTCCAAAGAGATGGGATTTCAAGATCCCCAGCAGTGGGGCCCACGGCCACTTGCACCAAAGCATGCCCCACGGTCACTTCTGTACAGCAAATTCCCAAAACCAATTGCCATGCTTTCTTTTGCTTTATGCAGCGACAGCAGTGCCAATTTAATGGGATTTTAAATCCCAGCCAAGTGGGGCCCACGGCCACCTGCATGTTTGCATGGCCCACTCGGCCAGCCAATCCCAATGCGCATGCAAGGCGGACAAGCAAAAACACAAGGGACATACACGGCTTGGCAACAGTAACGCGAAGGAAAGGAAAAACAATCTGGGCAGCAGAAAGAAAAAACAGTTCCAGCATTTGCAGAAAAAAGAAAATATGCAGTATCTACATGTTCATCACGAAAAAATTCCAGCAAGAACAAACGGTGGCCAAAATCAAAAAGCAATATATCAATGTGTTCACCTCATCATGTACATTAATAATCCCACAACCATTAACATTGATTCAAGCTATTAAGAGAAAAACAAGCAAAAGCATATTCACACATCAAACTTTAATATGGCATAACTTTCAAAGTAGCCAACCATTTTTAGTGGTTCAAGTTCCAAAATGACCAACACAAAGAGCTCTACACAAAGCAATGCATGATTTAGAAAAAAGAGTGACTCGAGTTCTTACCAAAATTGAAGGACAGTCGTGGTACAGATGTTGTTTGGTGTTTTTGATTCGAAACAGATGAAGCAAGGCCCTCCAAATGATGATTGGTGAAGGTTCTTTGGCTTGCAATGGCTTGGAATGGCCTCAAACAACTTCTGCCATGGATGATGTGTCCACAATGATGTTTGGATGGTGGAACAACAATGGCCAGGCTCAGTTCTTTGAGAGTTTTGGACAGGTTTTGGAAAAATGCCAAAATGTGTTTTTTGAGAGAATGTGAATTTTCGTTGGTTTGTGCAGCTAGTAGTGGTTTCAATATGACAGAAAATCCTCTCCAAAATCTCTGTTTTGTGGTACAAAGCATGGTCCATGGATATGTGGGATTGGTTTGGTGAAACTTGTACTTTCTTCCCAAAATTCAAGCAAGCTAGCATGGTCTATGTGTACTGCATAATTTTGACTTTGCAACATGACCAAAACCAAATTTCTGAGCTATTTCAATTGGCCAAATGGTTAGAAAATGATTATTTTGAAAAGTCAAAATTTTACTCACTTGAAATTAATTAAGGCAAGTTCAAAAATGCCATTTTGATTGGCAAGGTTTTGGCTCATGAAATTTATATTTTTGGAAAGAGGGGATCAAATGTGACTTGTAGGAAAAAACCCCACCCAAATTGGCCAAATGGTTTGGGAGATATGGCCTTTTGAAGTTCAAGATTTTCTGAAATCGATTCGATCATAACTTGCCAACCACACGTGGGAATTGAGAGTTCTTGGACTTTTTGGAAATGGGAGAACAAGATCTTCAACTTTCATGTTGGGAAAAAATTAATTTGGAGCTTGTATCATGATGTAAGTTTGAGGATCAAGACTTTCCATTTTTGGTAAGTTTCAGTTACAGGTCCAGTTTCCATTTTTGGAAATTTCTTGTCTGGCTTCAAATTCTTCCATGATGGTGTTTGACATGATATATGAGGACTATATGGACATGAATGAGACCTCTCAAACCAATTTCCATCATCAAATCACTGATTAAATGGACAGTTGACCAACAGTTGACTTTTAGGGTTTCTGACTGACTGTGCATTGACTGATGAATTCCAAACCCTAATTCCTTGAGACCTTGACTTCAAATGATGTCCCAAGTTGTATGGACTCTTGATTATTGATCATGATGCCCAAACTCCACAAGAATGGCCACCATCCACTGCTTTGACTGACTGTTGACTGTCTTTGACTTTCTAGGGTTTTTGACTGTCTGTGTATGAACTGATGACCTCCAAGCCTTCAACCCTTGACTTGAACACTTCAAATGGACCTCCAAGTCGTGTGAACTTGTTGGACAAACCCTAGGGCCTTGGCTCAATGAAAATTGTGCTTGCTTGCTTGATTGACTGATCTCCTGATCAGTTTGACCTAATTTCTTGATTGGCTTGCACTTGAGGCAAATGGGACAATGCAATGCTATGCAATGGACCATGATATGCTATGACCTAATATGAGAAATAATGATAGGTGCAAATTTGAGGTGCTACAGCTGCCCCTATTCAATCAGCTGGGAACCCGAATGGATGAGAGCAACGGCTGTCAAACTTTCAGGGTAAACAGGGATTGAATACCAAGAACCGTAGAATTTGCACAACAGGGATCCACCAATGGAAACGTCCACTGGGACTTATTACTGGGTATATATTTTTTGGTTTTGTTTTCAAAGGGTACGGCCACATCCAGACATCACAACGATGGTGAATGGGAACAACAATCACAACTAGATGCCAACGGACAACTAGGAAAAACTCAGCGTTTATCGGGACCGACGGAGAGGTAACCAGACATTAGTGAATGAACGGAAGGGATACAACCATACGTCAACGGACGAAATGGGAAAAACTCAACGTTTACCAAGACCAACGGAGAGGTAAATCCACGTGGGGACAGGTACAACTAGACGTCATAGGACGAATAGGAAAAACTCAACATTTACCAAGACCAACGGAGAGGTAAATCCACGTGGGGACAGGTACAACTAGACGTCATAGGACGAACAGGAAAAACTCGACGTTTATCGACACCAACGGAGAGGTAAGTCCACACTAGGGAAGGGATAACGATGTCGCGAACATCGAAAGATGATGTTTACAGACACCAAAAGGATCGACCAGACATTTACAGATGAATGAGAATACTCGACGTTTACAGACATCGAAAGATGATGTTTACAGACACCAAAAAGATCGACCAGACATTTACAGATGAATGGGAAGACTCGACCAGACATCGACGGATGAATGGGATAAAACTCGACGTTTACAGACATCGAAAGATGATGTTTACAGACACCAAAAAGATCGACCAGACATTTACAGATGAATGGGAAGACTCGACCAGACATCGACGGATGAATGGGATAAAACTCGACGTTTACAGACATCGAAAGATGATGTTTACAGACACCAAAAAGATCAACCAGACATTTACAGATGAATGGGAAGACTCGACCAGACATCGACGGATGAATGGGATAAAACTCGACGTTTACAGACATCGAAAGATGATGTTTACAGACACCAAAAAGATCAACCAGACATTTAATGGGAAAAAGAGAAATACAACCAGACGTCAACGGACGAATGGGAAAAACTCAACGTTTATCGAAACCAACGGAGAGGTAAATCCACGTGGGGAGGGTACAACTAGACATCACCGGATGACTAGGAAAAACTCGACGTTTATCGACACCAACGGAGAGGAGTAATGGAGATAATGAACACAACCAAATCATCAACGGATGATCGGGAAAAACTCAACGTTTATCGACACCCACGGAGAGGAGTAATCTTCACTAGGGAAGGGATAACGATGTTACGAACTCCGAAAGATGATGCTTACAGACATCAAAGAAAACCAGACACTTACGCATGACTGGTAATCACCGAAAGATGGTGTTTACCGACACCAAGGAAACAACACACACGGGTGCTGACAGGGTATACTAACATTCTCACGATGACCGGGCAAGGCTGAACACTTGCAGGGGGGTCTCACTGGGGAGAAACAAACTTTCTGTCACCAATGGGTGAGGAAATAAACCTCTATGGGGGATTATCAACACCAATTGTTGACTGGAGCAACTGTAGCAAATGCGTTGTACAGGTTGAGCAAAAATCCGTCTCTGCAGGGGATACAGTTTGATGGGGTTTCGAACACATGAATGCATATGTTTGAATTTTTCTATGGCGTAATGCTCCATTTAGGAATGGAAATGCTACGCGATTTTTGAAGATGCAATGATCACTACATGCAAAATGCAAATGAACCCTGGCTAGGGAGCCAAAATGATCAGATACTCTGACTCTGTGGGGAGACTCCTCTTGGGGAAATATTCTGCGGAGAACTTTGCTTGGGGAATGGTACAGCGACTTCACTGGGAGAAAGGCCCAACCAATCCTCAGATAGGATAAACTCTGCTTGGAGAAAATCTGTTAATCCGCTGGGGATAACCCATGCAGTCCATAGGTAGAATCGACTCAGCTGGGGATGCAGATATCAGTCTACTACAGAAACTCGTCCAATCCTCTGGTAGGATGAACTCTGCTGGAGAAATAAATGCTACTCCACTAGGGACGACCCAACCAATCCATATGTAGGAGAATCACTGTTGGAGATGTATTTCATGAGACCCGCTCCACTCGGGGAACTTGCTGAGGAAAAAACACACCATTCTGCTGAGGAGAACGATCCTAGTGGAGAGAACAACCATAGTGGTGAGAGTAACAACTCTGTTGAGGATGATAACACGTCATATCATACTGGAGATGAATTCCCACAAACCTGCTTGGGATAAGCACTCACGGCCATACTGGAGGTAACAGCATCACAAAACCAATTGTTGGGGAGCACACCAACAGTCTACTGATAAACTCCACTGGGGGACTCCTGGGGGGAAAATAACTGCCAGGCGCTCAGCGGGGATTCTCAACTGGGGAAATCTGCAAGCATAGGCCTGCTGGGGATAGACAATCCTTGGATCTGCTGGGAAAAAAAAAAGGTACTGTCCACAGGCATCTCTGCAGGGGAGATAACTCTGATAGCTTCATCACTGGCTTGGGCTGGGGAGACGTCCTCCACCCTGAGAAACATTCTGCCCCTGCCCCTGCTGGGGACGTGATAACCTTCGGGCTTGCTGAGGAAACAACGACCTCGAATCTGCCAGGGAGATCACACTCTTAATCCTCTGGGGAGATACGGCTTGTTTGACAGGGATGTCGGTCGACTCGTCGAACACAGGTATCCATCATCTACCCATAGTGTTGACTTCCCACTTTTAAGAACTCCCAGACTCATCTGGACTTTTCTGCTCCATCATCTTGTATTCCCAACTCGTCCGTACTTCACGGAGGCTGAACTCTTGGGATTCATACATACTTTCCAATCATCAGACTTTGAAGAGTCTTCTTGATTAACTTTCCAGGATCGTTGTCGTAATCCTTCACCGTCTTTTCACGGTTCATCTATCCCTTGCCCCTGGTTGGACTCTGAGGGGATCTCTTGTCAAAAAAGGTTCATATTACCACTGGCAAGTGAATGAAGATATCTATCAGCACCTGCACAAGAGATCGTCAGACAAAAACGTGCCCCCGATATGCCCCAGGTGTTCTGATATTTCAACACTTAGGTCACTCAGACTTCCAAGTAAGATTTCCAGATTTCAATCTCACAAGCATGCATCAGAAGGGACCTCTATGTTTCAAAAATGCAAATATTCTTATCAAAATGAATAGATGTTTTCGTAATCAAAACAGTAACGACATAAAAACAAAATTTATTTGACCGAACACACGCTTTATTTGACTGGAATAAAAGATGGCTCACAATTGAGCAACACACAGGAAGCAAACCCTGGAAAGAGGTGATTGCACATAAAAGAAAAAAATCTATCCTAATGGCAACATGAAACTGTGATCTCATCGGGTTCCAACTCAGTTACACCTCATATGTCCTCAGGACTTTCCGCACCTTCTGTCTTCTGAACAAGACGCTTCCGATCGGTCTCTGTCGGAGATTATCCAAGTCATCATGAGCACAAATGATCCTGCTAGACGCAGTTGTTCGTTTCATTCCCTCTTTTGCCTGGACCGCCCTTTCGGGTTTCAGTCCACCGGGATACCCTTTTTTGCCCAAGTCGCCCTTGCGGGTTTTCAACTTGCCGGGTGTACAGTTCTTTTCTTTTATTTTTATCCCTAACTTTTGCCCGAACCTTTCTCTTTTTCTTGGTTCGCCGGGATGCCCCTTTTTTTCCTGGACTCTTTATTCTTTTTGTCCAGCGGGTTTCTTTCACGAAGTACTTTCTAACTGCGTCCGCACTCACAGTGGATGGAAAATCGTCGTCATCCGTGGTTGTCAACTACAAGGTTCTGTCAGGGGAAACCTTCTTGACCACAAATGGACATTCATAACTGTTCCTCCATTTGCCCCACAATTGTCTTGAGGAGGAAGGATCCCTTTCAACCAACTCTTCCACGTGGTACGCGCGAGGTCACACTTCTCAGTCAACAACATGCTTCATTCACTGGGTACAACTGCCCTATAACAAGTAACTGTCAAACCCTTTCCTCAGTTGGGCTTAACGTGTCATTCCGAGTCTTTATCCATTCAGTCTTCTCTGATTTCTCATATTTCTGTGAGGAAGACACTGCCCCAGGTAGACGCACATCCCTAGGTTCAATATCCAGGATACAGACTTTATGTTCAGCCACCTTTGTTGGTGCAACCACCTTTAGGTCAACTTCTCTATATCCCCAGCAGAGTCGCCAGCTGTCGCATCACGCGAAAAACCGGCGGGAAAACAAGAACAACAGAGCCGCCACCGTGCGTTATTTATCCCAAAAGAGGGAAAGGAAACGCTCAGAGTAAACCTAGGAAAGAACATGGTCTCGCGACCAAAGAGAATGGGTTCGGGAGTCGGTTATGCGAAGGGAAGGTATTAGCACCCCTACGCATCCGTAGTACTCTACGGGATCCACGCACAAAAGGAAGGATAAATGGTTGCTAAACACTGCTCAAACTCACACACACTGGCTGAAAGAGACACAAGAAAACAGACAAGGCTGACTCGGCAGGATATCGCATCCTGGGCCTACTTAGTCTATCAGGCATAGACATCAGAGTCGAAGTAGTTCGGACTGGGGAAACGACACATGCTCGCTAGGATATCGCATCCTATGCATACGTATCTTCTCGGACGAGAGAAGAATCAGAGCATTCGTAGCTCGGCTGACACGCACATAAACAAACACTGGCAAAGGCAAACGTGGAGCCTGAATGCCAATCACTGGACTTACATCAGCATCCGAACCAAAACACACACAAAGAGGCAAACGTGGAGCCTGAATGCCAATCACTGGACTTACGTCAGCATCCGAACCAGACAAACTCACACTGGAACCCAACTGCCACTCGATGGACTTACATCAGCTTCCAAGCACACAACAAGACAAAACAAAGACACAGGCGCCCGGAGAGATCAGCTCAATCTCCTGCCTACATACTTCATCTGGTATGAAGATCAGGGCGATGTAGTTCCCCTACAGAGGGATAAAGGACTAGCCTAACCAGATAACAGAGGGAGACACAACTAGGGAGACTACGACTCGAGCCTAGATGTTATCATGCAAATTCATCCCTAAGTTAAGGTTTCTAGCTAACTGGCACAGGGAGCCAGCCTATCCTAAGCATGACTTGCACAGGAAGCAAGCCACACACACACTTAACTTGCACAGGAAGCAAGCCAAGCAAAACCTAACTTGCACAGGAAGCAAGTCTAAACTAACCCTAACTTGCACAGGAAGCAAGTCAAACAAACCTAACTTGCACAGGAAGCAAGTCAAACAATCCTAACTTGCACAGGAAGCAAGTCAAACATACAAACACAGATAGCACACACTATACACAAGCAAGTGGCTCAAACAAGGGTTAGGTTTTAGTCGAGGGGTCATATCAACCTCAACAAACAAACCTCTGGAACTGGGTGAATGTTGCTCTTAACCTTGCCATTGCGGGGCTAAGGTGAAGCAGATGAAAGGTGAGTGAAGGTAAGACTTCACAGCTCTTATCCCTGGCCTGGGAGAGCTTAAGACAAGAATGTGTGGGTTCAGAAAGTGGGAACCCTTCTACACATTTAAAACTGACTCAACTGTACAATTGTACAAGATCTTGGGTTTTTATCTGTAATGCATCAACACAGTGGTGTGAGCAAAACAGAAGACACACTGAATAGCAGGGGATAGGTTGCTTATCCCTTGGTTCTGCCAATTGCCTCTTCACTTAGGAGGTCTTTGACTCTATGCAAGGACAAAATTAAACAATCACAAACATTGCCTCTTAAGGAGGACTTCAGACAATTGCCTGGCCAAGTAACAGGCCAGGTCTTCCAGACTACATGAAGTTAGGAAGTTATACCTCAATGCAAATTGCTCTTAAGCAAAGCAAAGCAAAGTTCACAAGGAACTAAAAGCAACTAAAGTACCTGAAATCAGTCAAGCACAGTTAGTATACAAGTCAAAGTTACATCAAAATGAAACAGATATCAACCAGTCAACACAAGCAAGTGAATGTGCAAGGCACAAGGCTCTAGGCATGTGAGCCAAGCCACCTACAAAACAAACAAGTTAGACAATGATATTTAAGCAAGCTCAATCAAAAAAAGAGTTGGTCTCATTGGTCATTTGTTGGTCAACCTGAAAACATAAGCTCAAAGGTGAGTAACAGGACCACTAGGACAAGCCTAGGGTCAAAAAGGAATGAAAAAGTCAAAACAGCAAAGGGCAAGCATCCAAAATCATGTTCAAACAATTAAGAAACACAACCAATTGGGTTCACATTCATATCAATCATCATCATCATTTCATGAACAATTTAGGTCAAGGCATGGCATTTAGAAGCTCAGGGAAGTCAACAGCAAGACTTGCATTAAAACCAATCTCAAACATTTCCAAAAATCATCAAATAAATCATGATCAATCACAACCCACAGCATGGTAAGCATGTCAAATTTCATCTCATTTGGACAAGTGGAAGGCAGTCGATGAAAATCAGAAAGTCAAAGCAATTTTGAACATGCTCAAAGAAGTCAACCAAACATGCATCAACTTAGAAAAATCATAAGTCAGAGATGGTGTATGATAAATGAATGGGACTAAAACCATGGCAAAGCTTAGGATGTCTAGTTATCTCATGTCAAATTTCATGTCCATCCAATAAAGTATGAGAATTTCACAAATGAAATGGGAACATGTGTCACACAAAGTCAACATATGACCAAGCAGGGGAGAAAATCCCAAACAATTAGGAAATGCCACAAATAATTCCAAGAAAATTCACATGTAAACTAGACATACAAGAGTAGGTTCATGCAAAAAATCAGATCAATTGGAGGTCAAGAAGCATGGCTATGAAAATCATGAAGTTGGACATCAATGGTGTGACACAAATTGTCACACCCTAATTCAAAAAATCATAACTCACAAACCAGATAAGATAAATCCACAAACTCTACACCAAAATCACCATGAGTGTGTCTAGTTTAAGCACAAAAAATTTGGGAGCCATTGGATAAAGTATCACCATTTCACAAATGTTTTGGCAAAGTGTACAAAAATTGGGCACATGAACAAAACCCTAATGCCATTTAAAATTCACATGTGCACTATTTGAATAAAAATGCTCATAAAAAACTAGATGAAGAATGGAGACCAATGTAAAAAATCCCATCCCAATTGGATCATCCCTTAATTATTTATGAATTTTTGAAGTTTGTAAAGAAAATGAAATAAAAAATGAAAATGCAAGGAAATGTTATTGATTAATTATTTAATAATTATTTAAAAAAATAAAAAAAAGAAAACGACACATGTCGCGCAGTGGAGCGCTGTCGTTCCAAAGAGATGGGATTTCAAGATCCCCAGCAGTGGGGCCCACGGCCACTTGCACCAAAGCATGCCCCACGGTCACTTCTGTACAGCAAATTCCCAAAACCAATTGCCATGCTTTCTTTTGCTTTATGCAGCGACAGCAGTGCCAATTTAATGGGATTTTAAATCCCAGCCAAGTGGGGCCCACGGCCACCTGCATGTTTGCATGGCCCACTCGGCCAGCCAATCCCAATGCGCATGCAAGGCGGACAAGCAAAAACACAAGGGACATACACGGCTTGGCAACAGTAACGCGAAGGAAAGGAAAAACAATCTGGGCAGCAGAAAGAAAAAACAGTTCCAGCATTTGCAGAAAAAAGAAAATATGCAGTATCTACATGTTCATCACGAAAAAATTCCAGCAAGAACAAACGGTGGCCAAAATCAAAAAGCAATATATCAATGTGTTCACCTCATCATGTACATTAATAATCCCACAACCATTAACATTGATTCAAGCTATTAAGAGAAAAACAAGCAAAAGCATATTCACACATCAAACTTTAATATGGCATAACTTTCAAAGTAGCCAACCATTTTTAGTGGTTCAAGTTCCAAAATGACCAACACAAAGAGCTCTACACAAAGCAATGCATGATTTAGAAAAAAGAGTGACTCGAGTTCTTACCAAAATTGAAGGACAGTCGTGGTACAGATGTTGTTTGGTGTTTTTGATTCGAAACAGATGAAGCAAGGCCCTCCAAATGATGATTGGTGAAGGTTCTTTGGCTTGCAATGGCTTGGAATGGCCTCAAACAACTTCTGCCATGGATGATGTGTGAAGAAAACAGTTGGATAAAAGCTGTTACAGATGGAGAATGATGATTGAAATGTGTCCACAATGATGTTTGGATGGTGGAACAACAATGGCCAGGCTCAGTTCTTTGAGAGTTTTGGACAGGTTTTGGAAAAATGCCAAAATGTGTTTTTTGAGAGAATGTGAATTTTCGTTGGTTTGTGCAGCTAGTAGTGGTTTCAATATGACAGAAAATCCTCTCCAAAATCTCTGTTTTGTGGTACAAAGCATGGTCCATGGATATGTGGGATTGGTTTGGTGAAACTTGTACTTTCTTCCCAAAATTCAAGCAAGCTAGCATGGTCTATGTGTACTGCATAATTTTGACTTTGCAACATGACCAAAACCAAATTTCTGAGCTATTTCAATTGGCCAAATGGTTAGAAAATGATTATTTTGAAAAGTCAAAATTTTACTCACTTGAAATTAATTAAGGCAAGTTCAAAAATGCCATTTTGATTGGCAAGGTTTTGGCTCATGAAATTTATATTTTTGGAAAGAGGGGATCAAATGTGACTTGTAGGAAAAAACCCCACCCAAATTGGCCAAATGGTTTGGGAGATATGGCCTTTTGAAGTTCAAGATTTTCTGAAATCGATTCGATCATAACTTGCCAACCACACGTGGGAATTGAGAGTTCTTGGACTTTTTGGAAATGGGAGAACAAGATCTTCAACTTTCATGTTGGGCAAAAATTCATTTGGAGCTTGTATCATGATGTAAGTTTGAGGATCAAGACTTTCCATTTTTGGTAAGTTTCAGTTACAGGTCCAGTTTCCATTTTTGGAAATTTCTTGTCTGGCTTCAAATTCTTCCATGATGGTGTTTGACATGATATATGAGGACTATATGGACATGAATGAGACCTCTCAAACCAATTTCCATCATCAAATCACTGATTAAATGGACAGTTGACCAACAGTTGACTTTTAGGGTTTCTGACTGACTGTGCATTGACTGATGAATTCCAAACCCTAATTCCTTGAGACCTTGACTTCAAATGATGTCCCAAGTTGTATGGACTCTTGATTATTGATCATGGTGCCCAAACTCCACAAGAATGGCCACCATCCACTGCTTTGACTGACTGTTGACTGTCTTTGACTTTCTAGGGTTTTTGACTGTCTGTGTATGAACTGATGACCTCCAAGCCTTCAACCCTTGACTTGAACACTTCAAATGGACCTCCAAGTCGTGTGAACTTGTTGGACAAACCCTAGGGCCTTGGCTCAATGAAAATTGTGCTTGCTTGCTTGATTGACTGATCTCCTGATCAGTTTGACCTAATTTCTTGATTGGCTTGCACTTGAGGCAAATGGGACAATGCAATGCTATGCAATGGACCATGATATGCTATGACCTAATATGAGAAATAATGATAGGTGCAAATTTGAGGTGCTACAATGTGTATAATTACCCTTTTGCCCTTATGTCTATATTGAACACAAGGCATAGACCGTGTCATCCTTGTCCAGTTCAATATTGGGCCCATAGACATTTATCCTGTTATGCAGGATGGGCAAATTCCATCTAGGTCACTCATGTCCCTCAGCATGCTTCGTGGAGTACCCATCAACAGTCTTTATGGTTATCCAGTTACGGACAACGTTGATTCAGCAATAAAGCACTCGACTCTACATCTAGGGTCCATAGTGGTTTCAGGTCGAAGAGTGGTATACACCATTATCACCATGAGAATAACTTATGACACTTTTCATAACTTTCTATATAGTATTCTCATAGAGGGTCAATCCGGTATAAATATTACTCATAATATTCATACCTATGTTTAAGACTTGATAACTCTTTATCCATGATCCATGAGATGTGATCATCAGTCTACAAACATAATAGTCTTAATGCTTTAATGTTATCCCACTTCACACTAAAGCTCGACTACGGATACTTTAAGAATAGTGTCCTTATGTTTAATGTGTTCTCATGATTAAGTCACACTTAATACATTAAACGGACTATCTATTCCAGGGACTTTACTAAACAAACGTAATAAAGAAAAAGCCTTTTATTATTAATAAATAATTCTATACAAGTACCAAAAGTATTGGCCTCTAGGGCTTACACCAACACATTCATCATCATAAATTTCATATCATTTTCCACCAAAAAAATAAATACCAAAAAACTCATCCATCCTTCGTCCATAACCTGCAGTTGATTTCCCGACACTTATATCAGACTTAAAGTAGTTCTTGAAAAACCATGGATCCATTGGAGCAAAATCAAATTGCGTTAAGAGGAGATGTTAACTCGATGAAAAACCAAATAGACCAACTTGTGGAGGCTATGATAGCTTTAGAAAAGAGGGAGGGCAACATTCAGTAGACAACAGTCGTAGAGAATGTTATTCCAGCTCCAGTAAATGGTCCTACCCAACCTCAGCTTCTGCGAACCCGAGTTAATAACTCTATTGTATAAGAACGTCATGTTGTTCAAGATCCCTCATGTCATGATATTGTTGAGTATCACAGTTTTGCATTCTCCATGCCAGATTCCCATGGGACAAGCCTAGTGGTTAATGCTGAACAACCACAAGATGATGAGATTGCTAAAAGATATTGCGTGCTAGAGAAAAGACTCAAGGCCATAGAAGGACAAGATACTCTCGAACTGAATGCTTTAGACATGTGTTTGGTACCTGGCCTGGTTATGCCCGCAGAATTCAAAAGCACCAGAATTTGAGAAGTACAGAGGGGATGGCTGTCCAAAGCACCATTTGGTGATGTTTTTTTTGAAAAATGACCTCTCATGCCCATGATGATAAGCTAATGATTCACTGTTTTCAGGACAGTTTGACTGGGGCATCATTAAGTTGGTACATGAAGTTAGAAAGGAATCATGTTCAATCATGGTTGGACCTAGCTAACGCATTCTTCAAGATATACAAATATAATATGGACATAGCTCCCGAATGCATGCAGCTAAGAGCCTTATCTCAGGAAGACAATGAATCCTTCAGAGGGTATGCCCAAAGATAGAGAGAGTTAGCGGCTTGCGTTGAGCCACCACTCTTAGAAAAAGAATTGATGGAATTATTCAGGGACACCCTGCAAAGTCCATACTTCGAAAGGATGATTAGCAGTGCAACATCAGACTTCGCTCACTTAGTGACAATTGGAGAACGCGTCGAGAGTTCCCTAAAAAGTGGAAGAATCCAAGGTGTCTCGAGCAACCAAGCTAGCGAGACAGAATCCCTCAGCAATTCCCAAAAGGAAGAGGATAATGAAATAAATGCAGTCATGGCAGATGTTGGGTATTCTCACGATGCACCAGCTAGACCTTATGGTTCTTCACCTTCTCAGCGATCACCATTTCCAACACCACGTTATCCTTATAGGCAACCGGCAAGGCCTAGAGCACCATTCAAGCAACCATGGACTGTTCCTTATACAAATCAAAGACCTCGTGGTCAAGGATATCAGAATCAGCATCTGAACCAGCATAAGCCTCGAAACAATCTGGAAAGAAGGAATGTTCCTCTCGATCCAATTCCTATGTCATACAGTCAACTTCTGCCATATCTGATTCAAAGCTCGCTGGTGGAGCCCAAGTCTCTCAGGCCATTATCAGAACCATACCCACCTGGATATGATCCTGATGTGCAATGTGGATATCATGCCGGAACAATAGGGCATTCAACTGAAGACTGCAATGCTTTCAAGGCTAAAGTGCAACAATTGATCGACAAAAGGTACATATCCTTTTTAAAAGGAAGCCTGTTGGTGCATGTTAACCTCTCGTCAGAATGAGTTCAAAGATTTCATAAAGTATCTCCTAATGCCAGTAATTCAGACAAGAAGACATCCTCAACACTGGCAATCGTTGGACTGATTTGTTTCTATTTTTGCATTTATAGTTTCTTTGTTGTTAAAAGCTGCTTGTGTTTAAACACTGTTGTTTTTAATGGTAATATTGATGAAGTAATGATGCATGTTTTGAATTAATTATCTCGCATTCGCTCATTTTTCTTCTCTTATATCAAAAACAAAAAAATACATCAGTGTTTCTCCCATTCACTTTTCTTTATCATAACTTTTGTTTTAGCAAAGATTTGAGGGAGGATGACGAAAACAAGATACCCATAATTGCTGACTATATGCTTTCGGATGAAATCCTGCTGATGATGTACAGGTTTTGTTTTAAATTCCCAAACACTAGAGAGATAAGGAGTTAAACCCTAGTCACACACATTCGGACTTTTCCGTCTTTCTTAGGCACGGACACAATATTGGCCACCCATTGAGGATATGTAGAAGTCACCAGAAACCCCGCATCAATTTGCTTCTGAACTTCCTCTTTGATCTTCACTGCCATATCAGGATGAGTTCTTCTGAGCTTCTGCTTTACAGGCACGCACTCAGGCTTCAAAGGCAGGAAATGTTGCACAATATCTGTATTTAGACCCGGCATGTCTTCATATGACCAAGCAAAGATATCAACATATTCTCGTAGCAATTCAATCAACCCCTTCTTAACAGACTCTTCCAGGAGTGCCCCAATCTTCACCTCTCGCACACAATCCTCAGACCCCAAGTTGACTGTTTCCAGATTCTCAAGATGCGGCTGAATGATCTTCTTTTCATGCTCAAGTAGATGGGTAATCTCATCAGGAATCTCTTCAACATCATCTTCCTCTGCCTCAAATACAGGGAACTCAAAATTGGGAGATGGCGTTGGATCATTATGTTCAATGGGTTTAGAAATCAACCTGCATAATGATTTTGGATATGAAAAGCTTTTAGAAATCAAACAAGGCAAATCATTATGCAGATGAAAAGATTGATTTTATTCTTTTTTAGGGTTTTTTGTGATCACCAATTTCATGCAAAAAGCAAAAAGGGAAAATAATTGGAAAACAAACATTTAACATGAATTTATTGAATGAAAATATCATTGTATTTATGTTGCCATCAATGTCATCACTTCTCCTTTTGGCATAGGAGAAGGGTTTTCAAACAAAGTGATCATTACTTTGACTTGTGGACAACTGTAGGAATATCCACAGCGACCCAATTGTTGCAGATCCCTCCAGGGATGACAAAATTGTCAGAATCCTCTGGACCCTCTTCCAAGACAGCAACAGCTTCTTCCTCCTGACCGGTGTGGATGAAACCTCCACTCTTGAATAGCCCTTTCTCATTGAAGACCCCAGAAGAAAAGCCTATGCCAGCCCGAGACTTATTGCCTTCCAGCTCAATCATTTTTCCTAGACCAGCAATTGCACCACACTCAATGGCCAATTTCGCATCTCTATAGGAAGCAAATGAAGGAGTTCTCTTCTCAATAGGCTCAGCTATAGATAAAGCTTGGAAAGGAGTTCCAACTTCATCCTCAACATCTATGTATGAGAAGGAAGACAAGTGGCTAACCAGGAGAGCCTTTTCTCCCTGAGTTCACGGTTCTCTTGCTCTAGATGATCCATCAATCTGGAAAAGTTGGCTCTGGTGTAGTACCGGTGAGTCAGCTTGTCTTCAAAATAAGTGAAGAGCACAGAGTTAGACCACAAGACCAGAAGCCGGGAACAAAACTTGCTTATGCATATGATGCATGCAATGCTTGTGCATATGATTTGTTTTTATATTTCGAAGGAACTTTAGGGTTTTATTTGCAAATTTTGGAAATATTAAGCATTTTATCGCATATGGAAATATCTCATCAAATATATCAGGAGAAAGAAGTACAACATTTGTCAATCATATACAAGAGAAAAGGAAAATAATCATCCTATGGATCCCTAGAAGCTCGGGACACAGGAAGATAAGCTGCACGAAGCCTCTTCACCTCTCTCTCGTAAGCTGCCTCTGTATCTGCTTTTTCTTTGGCGAGTCGGTCATACCTTCTTTTCCAAAACTTGGAAGACTGAGGAAGTAGAGAAGTCCATGTATCATCAGGATCATCAATAACCTGATGCTCGAGGAACTCAATCAGAGCATCCTTCTCCTTAATCTGCTGAAGCAACTCTTCCCTTTCACGGATCCAGGCACGTGATAGGTCTTCGTCTCTCAACTCCTCTACTCCTTGGTTAGGGAGGGTTGAAGGCCCATCCACAACCAAAGGTGTAGGTCTCGGATAATCGTAAGGCATGAGATACTCAGATGCTCTCTTCCTTACCCAAGCAGTGTAAGGCTCCATAGCAATGCAATTCTTAGGATCCAACTCCTTCCTTCCTTTCTTATGAACCTTGCGCCAAGCGCGGACTATTCTGCCCTTCAAGCCTTGGGGATCTTTACCCTCCTGAAAGAACACACCCTCTAACAGAATGCTATTAGGTTTATCCTTTAGGGGGAACCCAAGCTGACGACGTGCTAACACAGGGTTGTAGTTAATCCCACCACATGTACCAAGAAGAGGCACATTGGAGAATTCACCACAAGAGTTGATAACCTGCACACCATCATATACACGATTATACCAAGAGATATCATCATTAGTGAGAGACATAAGTCTCGTAGACCACCGTAGACATCCCTTGTTCTTCTTGAAGGCGACCGTCTGAGGTAAGTGAGAAATAAACCACTTATACAACAGAGGCAAACAGCACACAATAGCGCCACCACCCTTTGCATTCCTCATATGCAAAGAGAAATAGGTATCACCCAACAGAGTCGGAACGGGATTAAGAGCAGAGAAGATCCTAATAGAGTTCACATCCACAAACTTGTCGATGTTGAGGAACAATACCAACCCATAGATGAGAAGTACAAATATGGCTTCAAAGGCATCCTCACTCATGGACTTCCCATAAACAGTAGCTTGAGCAACGAGGAACTCAGAAGGGAGACCTTGAATTCCACCTTTGGTAGTCATATGAGCACCAACCAGGGATTCATCTATGTGCAACATGTCAGCTATCTCTCGAGAAGTAGGAATACTCTCCAAGCCACTGAACAACAACTGATCCAGAATAGGTATACCCACGAGATAGGCACACTCCTCAAGGGTAGGCAAAAGCTGGAAGTCCGGAAACGTGAAGCAACGGTATAGAGGATCATAAAACCGCACCAACACGCTCATCAACCCTTCATCCACCTGAGTAGTCAGAAGAGGAAGAAGCTTCCCAAAACGAGCCTTGAAACCCAAGGGATCTAATACATAGGATGTCAGATTCCTTAACTCTTTCAAATCGGGTTGTCTGAAGCTGTACTTCTTTGTATGCCTTCTTTGTCTTTCCATGTCTGAATTTTTTTGCAAATACACCGGTTTAAGTTCCTTGAAAATTTTCTTTTTTTCGATGATATGGATGAAGATGAATGCATGAATGCATGAATGCAACAATCACACTCAAGGATCAAGCAAAGCACACCAAATAAAGGTCATGGGATGGATCATATTATCCTTAATATCAATCATCCATTTTGGTGGATTATGGTTTACACCTTATCAACATCCAAGTTCCATTGATATTAAGGCCATATGAACGGATCAACCATGAATCTAGGGTTTGTTGCAAGTCACGAGCATGAAGTCTCGGTTAAGAACCACCCAAAGGGAGTGTACTAGGGTTTAAACTTGCCAAACATGTTCTACAAGAAGTTCCCATAGTCATCATCCCATCTTTCGAATATTATCGGAGAAACGACTACTCGTATTCCAAAAATATTCTCAAGAGAGACTCTTATGAGTGTAGTATCGCGTAACAATCGCATCAAATCTTACGTTTGAACGACTTCCGCACTACATCCTAAAAAATAGGCCAAGATGGGTTTGGTAAACTTAGGTCCTTGGCTTCTAAGGTCTATATTGGAAAGAGTAATGTCTAACCACAACTTACTTGTGTGACATTATTGATCCCAACATGACCTCCACCAAGTGAATGGACTCGCAAGTCAACTTGCTAAGGAATAACTCCACACAAGTCGACGAGACTACGTCATTCTCCTATCCTAAGTGCACTCGAGTTCGGGTATAGAACTCATCTCACAAAGATCACCAAGCACATAAGCAATTAATATATCAAGCAATTCAATCATTACATACAATACAGTAATCCCAAATTGCACAAAAATATGTCATAAACAATATAATACAACAAGTGTGAAAAGTTGGCAACACCCACCAGGGAAACTTTTTAGATATCCCCAACAGAGTCGCCACTTTTCTGTAGCGGTGTATTCGTTACCGTTGGAGATATTGACTAAATCCAAGGTAAATCATACAAAGTCGAGTCGCCACCGCACTTCTATTTATCCAAAGGAATGGTTAGAAAGCGAACAAAAACCTAAAAGTTTTACAAACAAAACTAGTAAAAGAAACAGAGATATGGGTAAGGGGGTTGGTTATGCAATGGGAAGGTGTTAGGCACCCAAAACATCCTAGGTACTCCTAGGGAGCCCTTTTCGCGCTTGTTGCAAAGGTTATTGTTTATGAAATTTTTTATTTGTGCAAACATGATTGAAGAGATGAGAAAAGAATATACAAGTATTTACATTTTGTGTTTGGATGGATAAACCCATTGCCTACGTACCCTTTTATGAAAAGATTAGGATCAAAACCTCGTAGTTCGGGTAAAAAATTTCAAAACAAATGAGTGGATTGATTGGTCCAAAAGCCTTTAGGTCTTTTGTTATCAAAGGGAGAAAACTCAACCTGAAAAACCACAAGTCCACCATGTGAGGATAGCTTCAACATGCTAGTGAGGGGTTAACCCTATAATAAGCATGGAAGGCTCATTGTCCATCACTAAGGACAAAGGTGAGTATTACATCTACCACAAAGATAACTCAAACCTAATAGCTCAAGGTTATGAATTTTTTTATTAATAAGTGGACATGGAACCACAAAAGAAACTTGAATGGGTTATATTTACCAATTAGAAGTATATACAAAAATGGTCAAAGTTGACTTAAAGATTCAATTCACAATGTTTGCACAAAAAAGTTTTTGGTTTGGGTTAGGATGGAGAAATGAAGAAGAAAGGGTAATGGTTAAGAAATGAAACCACACTAGGAGTTCCTCTCTTGAGATCATATAGATGATCCAAGTAAGTTCCTTTGGAATAAGCAAGCACAAGGCAAAAGCAATCAACCAAGCCTCAGAAGAGATCCTCAATAAAAGGAAACAGAATGCCAATATATGGACTTATATCTGACTTCTATCAACAAAAAGGAAACAAAATGCCAATATATGGACTTACACCCGACTCCTAACAACAAAACAGAAACATAATGCCAATATATGGACTTATATCCGACTCCCAACCATAAAACGGAAACAGAATGCCAATACATGGACTTATATCCGACTCCCAACCATAACAAACAAATATCAAAAGCAAACACATCAAAAGCAAACATGCAAACAATCATCACACACTATATACATACAAGAGGCTCAAACTAATGGGCGGGCTTTAGTCAAGAGGGGTCATATCAACCTCGACAAACAAGCCAAACTGTAGAAGGGTAGTTTGTAGCTCTTAACCACTAACATTGAGAGTTAGGGTGAAGCTGATCAAAATGGAAATGAGGATGAGACCTCATGCTCTTAACCCTGGCCTGGGTGAGCTCATGATAAAGAAAGCGTGGGGATCCAGAAAGTGGGATCCTATTCCACTTGACAGACACTGGACAAAGATCTTGGGTACATGTTCAAAAGCATCAGCACGTAGTGCGAGCATAATGAACAACTCACTGAATAACGGGGGATTGGCTACTAATCCCTTTTATCCGTCAATTGCCTCAACTATTGGAGGTCTTATCAACTAGCACATGCCTCATCTTGGAGGTCTTTGGCATAATTATAAACAAACACAAACAGAGCCTCTTAAGGAGGACTTGCCAGCAAAATGCCTGCCAAAAAGGTGACAGGACTTCCAGACTACATGGAGTAAGAAGATAACTACCTAATTGGTGTATCAACCACAATCCAAAGCTCAAGCAAGAGCTAAAAGCAAGCAACTAATGTACCTGTACAAAAGCTAAACAGTTAATATTTCAGTCAGAAAACCAACAGACAAACAGTGGAACCATTCACAGTTACACAACTTAATGAACAATGCTCAAGCACTCATGAGCTCAAGCACATCAATTAGAATCCTACAAAACAAACAAAAGTTAGAATTCAAATCATTTGCATCTCACAAAGTGAGAACAAAATCAACCATCAATGCTAAATGTCCGAACCTGAAACACAAAGCACAATTAGTTTATGTACAAAACACTAGTACAAAGACTAAGTTCAAAACCAAACCAAATGATCAAAACAGAACTCAATCTTCCACATAATGCACATTCAAACATGTCACAAAATGTCCTCAAAAGGACTAGCATCAATTCAAAAGGCAAATAGCTCAAATGACTCATGCTATGCAAAGACCAACAAATGAGCACAAAATGGACATCCAAATTAGAAAATCCAAATAAAATCAGAAATGTATGCAATGACTATGAAATGTTTTATGCAAGTTACTCATGTTATGAACAATCAATGTGCAAAAAATCAAATCCAGAAAGGTTCAAATGATAGATGAACAAAAATGCACAAATTGAATGCCAAAAATGTGACACAAATTGTCACACTACATCTTCATGTATCAAAAACAATGATAGCATATGAGAAAAATTCCAAACCAGTGACCAAAAAATTATATCATGAGTGAAGATCAAGTATACAAAAAATCAGATCAATTGGATCAAAGATGAAGATTTCACAAAGCAATGAATGCAACATATCAAATTAGCATAGCATTGATTCAAAAATTCACAATTAAAAAACCAGACATCAACAGATCATGAAAATAATACTAAAAAAGACTAGACATTAAAACAGAACTATGAAAAAAATTGGAGTTAATTTGGATCATTTTTCTATTTTTAATGATTTTTATAAGATGAACAAAATAATTGGAAATACATGGAAATAAGGAGGGAAAGAAATAAATTCAAATCAATTCAGGAATAACCACAGCCACATGATAAGGCGCGCAAAAAGCATCAACGGATCACATTCAAAAGCAAAACGCACAGCTTCACTAAACACGGTCAGCAGCACACATCAGCAGGTCAAAGCAAGCGTGGCAAGGTCAAGCAATTCACATCCAATCATACACATACGCAAGCAGCATACATGGCAACACGCAAGCATAAATGAAACGATGTGTTTTATTACACAATCATCAACACACATCATCAGTCAATTGTACGCATGACACGGTCAAAGCATTAACAACCAATCAAACTGCCAAACAAGCGTACACATGGAAGCCACGCAGGACAAAACCCTAGAAAAACCAGACGCCGGAGCTGTAGCTCCGGTCGTCTTCCCCGGTGAGATTCCGGCGGAGTCACGACCAAAATTTTCCAGAATTGAACAAATTATACACCGTTCGAACCGTATTTCAACCAGGATATCAAATATCAAATCGATTTCATCTAATTCCTCCTAACTTGCACGGATCGAAGCGAAACATATTCATGAGCAAAAATTCCAGTTCACATAACATGCACAATACTCATCCATTTTCAATTCTAATTATATCTACATGCTCCAGGAAATGAGATTTACACATTTATGGTCATAAAACATCAAAAGGAGAGGTCGAATTTTGACTCACTTGGAAATTGAAGCTTCTGAATTCGTGTCCTCAAGTGTTCATAAGCTCCAGATCTACTCTACTTTACTTCCTTTGAAGCTCCAAGCAAGAAGAATCAATTGAAAACACCTAGATCCACTTCAATTTCAGAAATCCATCGCCATGAAGATGCATTTGAATTGCTCGAATTCCAGCTCAATTGTCCAAAACACAGGTTGATTCTTGATCAATGAAGGATGATGATCAAGAATCTTGAAGAATTTTTGGTGCTTGTATGGAGAAATTGAAGAATCGAAGAGAGAGAAAATTGGAGGGAGTTTTGAAATTTTGATCTGAAAATTCTGTTATTGCAATTGAGATTAGGGTTTGGCTTTTATACCACTTGCTAATGATGCTGAAATCCCAATTAAGCCTTGGTTAAACATGATTAGTGAGATGTGGATCAAATTGCAAAAATTCACATGAGCTCATTATGGCCATGTCCCACGTGTACAGTACCATGCAAGGCTTGGAATCCTCTTAACATTAACCAAGGATCATCATGGAATGGTTATTTTGCTTGTATCATAAGCCAATTTTGAATTACGGAAATTCCCTCCAAAATGAACACATGTGAAATAATGGGTATTCACACTCTTTCCATGCATGGCAAGGCTTGTTTTGAGAAGTATTGGTCATGAGGAGTATTTTGCAAAAAGAATGGACCAAATTGGAGCTTTGTATCCAAAGTTATGCCATTTTGAATTTCCATGCACACCTTGTGATCATTTGGCCATAACTTCTCAACCAATCATCATATGAACATGAAATATGACTTTTTGGAAAGGGGAGACAATGATCTACAACTTTCATGTTCACCAAAAATCCATTTGAAACTTCTTTGACATTGACAAGTCAAGTTGAAAGTTGACAAAAAACTTGCCAAATTTGGAAACTTGAAATTACAGGTCACTTTCCATTTTTAGTAACTTTTGCCATGACCTCAAAATCTTCAAGATAGATGTTTGAAATGACAAATAGACTTCATTTGAACATGAATGAGGTGTTTCAAATCATTTCCCCCACCTCATAGCCACCAGTTGACTGCACAGTTGACTTTTTGGTCCTCAGATGACCTTGAAATGCTTTGATGAATTTGGGCCTTTGCCACTTGATGAAATGGCTCCAAAATGGAACCCTAGCTCATATAAGCTCCATATGATAATCATGTGGTCCTCATCTCAAGAAAATACCTCATCTCTTGCACAAAGGATCTTCTTGAAGCTCTTGACCTGATGCTTGCTTGAGCTACAAACAAAAGAAGGTAAATGACATATTTTTGTGCTTTTCGTTAGTGGATAAAACAAGAAAAGCAATGATATACAATTCAAGCATACCTGGTGATCTCAAACCACTCACAGGAGATGCCTACCCAAAGGGAAAGGAAGCCAAGATGCTCAATGATCCTTGAGGCTATGCAATGCAATGCTATGATGTCATGCCATCTTATGGACAAAATTGGGGTCTTACAACCACCACCAATGTAATCGCCTCCTCATCACAAATTCAACCTCATGCTCCAAATTCATTTATCTAAACCGAGCATGGGGAATTTCAGAGAAGTTTTAGAAACAACCAAGCCACGAAAAATTAAATTAAATGATGAACATGATCAATCAACACCAGATAAGTTAGGGGAAAGCATTAGAGAGTGAAAGACTACATTGTGGTAACTTGTTTGAGTTCAAATGATGCTCAGAACTACCTTGTCCAAATGGTGATCGGAAGTTGATGAAGCTCGATCTGGTTAGAGCACTTCAGGAGGTCTTAGAACTTAGAAATTGTTGCAAAAGCTTTAGAGAATGTCGAAGATGCTAATGGAATCAAGAAATTGGATTGAAAAAAGCTGGAATCCAAAGTACGGTAGTTGAATTTTTCTGGAAATTTTCATGTTGAAGTAGGGGTTTCTTGTCTCTCAAATGGTTGGAAATGAATGTAGTAGCTTCCTCTATTTATAGGGAATGTGTTTGGATCCAAATACGTGGGGAATCAAGCTTAATTTGTGCAAAATGATTTTTATCATGAAGTGAGAAAAATATGACTTGGAATCCATTAAAACTCAGCCAAATGACGTATTTCAAGGGTCAATTAACTTCTGGAGACTTGGTTAAATATGTTTAGATCCAAAACGCGTGCCAATTTGGCTTGGAATTGAGAATTAGTGAAGTTCAAATTTGGACCATGGCGATTTCTTCAGTTGTAAGTCACCATGTTTAGCTCAATAGGGTATCTTGTTCAAGAGGCTTTTTGATCCCATCTTTTTGCAATGTGTTAACATCATATCAAATATTATAATATGCCAATAAAGGTTGCATTTGGATTATTGAGCACAAGGTTATGGCATGTTTAAGTTGGCACGAAAAACTGGTCATGTAACTTAGAAAATTCAAAGTCCTAAATGACTGAAAATGACCTATAATGTCTCAATGAGTTCCATGGCCTTCCAAGAACATTTTGACCTTCATCCTTGAATAAAACTTGTAGGGGGCTGTAAGATCCCAATTTTGACCCTAAGATCCCTCATGCGATCTTATCATATGCATTAGCATTGGGATCATACCTTGGCATTCTCCTTACCCCTCTTTCATTGAGTTTGTTTTGGGAGAGATCACCAAGCACCATGTGATTGTACCATACTTGTATATTATCATTTTACTAACCAAAATACCAAAAATATGTCTTTGCATTTTCCTAACTCTTTTATAGGTAAGGCATGATCACCATTGATCTATCAAACTCACATTTATGGTTTAAGACCCTCATTGCTAAGGGCATAACCAAGGAATGATCCACAATGGCTCTAATCATCATATATGAGTCCCAATTATCTCTACATGTTATTTTGGTGAAGCATTCTTCAAGAGTTTAGAGTTGGTTTGCCTTGGAAACCCTAGTTCATCTGGGTATCCTGAGTAACTTCTTCAACAAGTTTCTTCACCAATTGATCAAATTTTTCAAGGGGCACTTAATTTTTCATCAACTTATGCATATATAAGCTACCATGAGCCTAAAAAGTCAAGAGAATTGCAAGTTAGCAAGTTGGTTGATGTTGGTTGGCCAGATGGATTCATCTGATCAAAACCGGGTCTCCCTAGACCCTATCTCCTACAATTATCATCATATGAAAATGATTCCAAGATAAACTTTACTCTAAATGACATTACAAGAAACTATTACGTTGAGGTCTAGAGCTTATTTTGCTTGGAAAGTCATTTTCTATGTTGAAACATTATAGGTCATTTTGTCTAAACCCTAATTTGAAAGTCAACTTCCCAAGGCTGTAACTTGCTCATTTGTTATGATATTTACGAGTTTCAAAATCAAATTCAAGATGTCTACTTAAACTTTTATGTTTGGAGTGAGAGCTAAATCAACTTTTATGAGCATGTGATATGAGGATACATTATAGGTCATTTTGGACCAATGCCATTGAACAAGTGATTTTCCTCATCTTCAAAAATGCATAACTCACTCATACTAAATCCAAATGATGTAAAATTTGTGACCATTTTTAAGTTTTTTTGAAAGAGATACAAGTTTGATGAATACATTTTTCACATTTGGAGCTCACATATAAAGTTAGGTAAGGTGGAATAATTGAACATGTGACTTGACACATAGAAAATATTTTGACATGTTGAAATTTCCAAACTTCCACCTCCAAATTCACCATGATACAAGTTCCAAATGGAAAAGTGTTCAACATAAAAGTTGTTCTTCTTGATCTAAGATTTCCAAAGAGTCCTAATTCACTCATTTTGGACAAAGTTTGATGGGTCTGCGCATGGCTTAAACAAGCTTGTATCAATTGGCAAGGTTCATGCTTCAAATGTTCAAATAAGTTTGTCTTGCCACCCAAGCTTCATGCATACCTCATTTCAGTTGATTGTGGACCTAATTGAATTGCTTCATCAGTCTGCACACGCCCATGCAAGCATGTGCATTGCATTGCCAATTTTGGAGAATTTTTCAAGTGTGAAAATAACACTTCTCATTGCTACAAATAGAGGTCCAATCATTCAAACCCTCTCAATTCAAAGGAAAATCTGAGAAATTTCAATTGGAATTTGAGTTTGAATCTCACTATTTGGAGATTCAAAAACTCCAGGATCCAAAGCTTTGCATTACTCTTAACATACTTCCACAAGCTCCATAAGCAAGATCAAGCACGAATTGAAGCAAAAGAGATCCATTTCTGCACATCATTAAATGTATTTTTCTAGATTTTTCTTCTCTTCGATTCTCTCTCAATTCTCTTGGATCCTTGGTTGTCTGAAGTCCTACCAATGTAGGCAAGAAGATTGAGTTGCTTTGAGGTCAAATCGAAGCAACTCAGTTGACACACCTCAAAATTCAACTCCACGTATGTCTCTATATACTTAGAGTTAGTTAAAATTGAGGTGATATTCGTGATCTACGCCATTTTTTCTTTAAGATCATGTCCTCTTTTTTCATTTATGATGTGGTGATGATTGAACCAGTCCGGCCAGGGTCATCGGAGAAGATGATCGGCCTTTGGCTCCGGCGATGCGCTGGAAGTCATCAGAGCCATTAGATGAGTTCAAAATGTTTTAATCAGGGGCGTACATTGTGATTATCCAGCGTGTGATCAGTTGACTCAAGCGCATCATGGAACACACACTCTCCAGCACTTGATATGCCACCTCAATTAATGAGGGAGATCAAGTGGTCCACGTTTTTTTGATTATCTGATTTTTATTTTTATTCCTTTGATTTTCATTAGTTCATATTAATTTTAATATTTATCCAAAAAGTTCTGAAATTTTTCCTCCAAGGTCCTTTGACCTTGTTTGACCTATGATAAATCTTATGGCCATTTCTTTGGTGTTTTGATGAGGTTTTAGGAAATTGACCAACCATATTTAATTTAATGCATTATTTTTAATATTTTTAATTGTTTAAATGTCAAATTAATTGTGTTGAGCCATTTTAATTGCCTTTGTGAGTTTGACTTGTGTTGTTGGGCCTCGGTCAAGGTTGATTTGACTTTGCTAGGTTAAGATCATTGGATTTAGGGGATTGATGGAATGTACATTCCATATACCAAAATGAATGAATGATCTTAACTTGGTAAAAGTCCTCCTTTGTCCAATTTGAGTTTGATCCATTTCCCCTCCCTCATCATCTCATTCCCCTTCTTTATGCATTCATGTCATGGACCTATGATATCTCTATATCCTAAGGCTAGTTGATTGCAAAATCAACATAAGTATGGATGAGATTAGGTCCCCCCATTTTGCATATTATTTTTGTGTGTGGTATATTTCATGAGAATAGTTTATCATACTATGTTTCTAACATGCATTAACACCACAATTCTATTTCCCGACCTCAAATAGTTGTGACTTCTACATAAGTCCAATTACAGTTGCTTAACATAGCGCTGACATAAAAGGCATAACATTCTAGTTAGTGAGATTATAAGTCTCCCTCCTATCATGATATTATGTGGAAACTTGGCCTTTTTTCCTTCCTTTGGAAGATGTCTTGGTTCAAAGATCCATGCTTGTGATAAGTGCGTTGAGTGTTCTCTTAAGAATGACTTAAACAAAAGAAAAGAAAAAGCAATACTAACTTCTAACTCATTAACAACTAACATTTAATTTCAAGTCATTTACTTTTAATGGAATTTATTTTTTGAGCTTTATTCATTTGCCATTATTCATATCATTCTAATTGTTTATGTTAATGTCATTTTCACTTTGTCCATTTGGACCATATTTTTGTGATATATTTTGTTTGTGTATATTGTGTTTGTTTGTGTGGTCTTTGACCATTAATGTATATAATAAGAACAAAAACTCTAAAAAATATCTTGTGTGGACTGTTGGTTTGATCTGAGACAATTAGACTTAGAATTTAGGCAACATTCCCTATGCAAAGGACTTGGCCAATGCTAACTTTCATGAAACCAAGTGCTTGTAATTTGAAACTTCATCTGATACATCATTGAAGATCCATTTGAGTTCATATGCAACATGATCATTGTGAAGCTGGTATTTTGAACCTGTGTTTTATGCTACATGGGAAAATTTGAAGAAGATCATAGAGTTGCCAAGCTTGGATGTGGATATCTTTATTTGATGCCTTGCTTTTCAAGTTGCTATTTTGTGCAGTGATTGTTGCTTGATTCTAAAGTCCAAGGGAAATTTGGGTTTCTATATGACATTCTTTTCTATTAGATTGCAACCCATTGGTCAGATCTTTTCAATCCTCAACTTTTAATTTGATGCTGAGAATTAGTCTCTTCATCTCCTCTCCACTTCTTTAATTGTAAAAATCTCTCTCTCCTTTTAAAAACTTCTTTGCTTGTGCTTGTTTTTTTATAAAAACTTTGACCATATTGCAAATTAGAAACTTTGGCCTTATGCCATTGCACTTTCAAAATTTTTCTTAATCAAACTTGTAAATAAACTTAACTAAACTTGACTTAAACTTTCAAAATCCAAAAAGAACTAACTCATTCAAACCATTTCTTAGTCCTTTGTGCCTTCCAAACTTAATTTTTTGTTAAAAACAATGCATCCACTTTGAAATTGATACCACGAACTACAAGGTTTTGATCCCTCATTTTTATGTTGGTACGTAGGCACAAGTCTGAAGGTCTTGTCAAACACAAAAATATAATTAATGAATTCTTTTCTCATCCCCCCATTCTATTTGTTTGCAATATCATTTGTACAAAAACACATATGCACACAAGAAAGGGCTCCCTAGGAGTACCTAGGACACTTTGGGTGCTAACACCTTCCCTTTGTGTAACCAACTCCTTACCTGTAATCTCTGGAATTTTATTAGTTTTGATTTGAAAACTTCTTATTTTTGGGTTTTGTTTGTACTTTTCCCTTTTCCCTTGGAAACAATAAAAGCACGGTGGCGAATCTTGTTTATTCGATGTCTAGCTTATCCATAGCTTGATGATCATAAATTTACCACTACAGAAATTAAGTGGCGACTCTGCTGGGGAGTAGTCTCTAGTGGGTTTAGCCTACTTTTTTGTGTGTATATAATTGTATATTTGATGTATGTATACTTGTTTGAATGATATAATCTACTTGTTGTGCTTGGTGATCTTTGAGTGGTGAGATAAGTTCTAACCTGAACTTGAGTGTAATTAAGATAGGAGGATGGTATAGTCATGTTCGACTTGTATGGAACAGTCCTTAACAAGTTGGCTTGAGACCCATCTACTAAGTGGAGACCCTTTTGGATTTGGGAATGTCACACAAGTATTTATGGTTAGGCATTACTATCTGTAATTTGGGGTCCGAGAAGCTAAGGACCGTAGAACATTTAACCCCTCTTGGACTTTTTAGGATGTAGTGCGGAGACTGTTCAAGTGTAGACTTGATAACAGTTGTTACGCGTACACTCAGACGAGTTTCTCTTCAGAATACTATGGGTTGATGAGTTAGTCATCCTAACCTGTAATAGTGCAGTTCTATGACCCTCTCTACCATTGCTTCACTTTTTGGTAGTATCATTTTTTTCCTACGTTGGAGGAGTATGTGTTGAAAAGTATAATTTCGGCAAATATTTTTATATCGTATCCACAGAGATTGGTTGATATTACCGCCGTTCTATAATCCAAATGTTGTAAGTTTAGAAAGTAACAAGGTTGTTTTGGTTGGAAAGTTATCTTGTGAGTAAATGTCACTAAAAATAGTAAAATGGTTTTAATCTAATGTAAAAGCTTGGCAAGATTAGAGTTCACTATTTCAAATGCTTATGATTTCTTATGATAAATAAATAGATTCAAGATTATTGATGATGTTCAAGTATCCTCTCAAAGTCATTTATGTCTAAATGATATTGTGATAATCACTATATTGATCCTTAGACGATCTCTCCACCTAACTATCAATATAGCAATCTTTAATGCTTAATACCAAAGAAGAGTAATGAATAAATATATCTCTACAACTTATTCACTACTTGAAAATCTGTTTTATGTCAAGACTCAAATAATCTCTCTCGACAACTACTCAAATCTGGTTTTCAACTTAGGGCAAAAACAATATTCAATACATCAACAATCTTTATCATATATATAAATCAATTGGAATACATAAACATATGAGAATAGCTACTACCTCTAATCTTGACAAAAGGGAGTTTAGCTCCTCATCATCATTGTTACAAAACAGAATGTTAAAGAAGAAAAACTCTGTTTTCTCTCTTACAAAAGTCTCTCAATGTTAATGTGTGAATGATAAAGAAATTGAATCCCCTAGAATAATGTATTATTTCTTTACAAAAAGGGTTGACATTTCCCTAATTGATCATTCTCATCCAAAGCAAAAAAGCTATTCCAAGGCAAACACCAAAATGGCAAAACATCTTTTTCTAAAAGACAGCACTTTTGGCCCTTAATCAGCTTGCTGGATTCGCAGCCTTCGCGGCGCGAAGGCTGTTCGCGGCGCGAACTGATGCTTATCCAACTTCCTTGTTTTGCAAGCTTAATCCTAGATGTGGTGTTGCATTCCAATAGCTCTTTCATTTAAAAGTTCTACAAAACTAACAAATCTGTGAAATAACTATTCAAAACAAAATAAATTAAATCTAATTGCATTTATACAAATTAATAAGAATAAAAGTGTGTGATTACATCAAAGTTTGGTAAAAGGGACCAATAAAATGATATAAAAAGTAGTACTAATTGGTCCCTAACAACTCTCCCCAACTTAGCATTTTGTTTGTCCCTAAACAAAAGTTTCCACCCTCACAACCAAAGTAATGACACACAAGATTGGAACAAGGATTTACCAGGGACATTCAAATGGTTCAAAAGTGTTTGGCAATTTTCTCAATCCACTTATCTCAATTCTAGACAAAACATGAATAAGAGAAATAGTTGAGTGCAAAAATCATTCCAAGGAATTCAAAGCCATATATGTCAAAATTGAATCAAACTTACACACACATCATAATAATGATGAATAAGATGAAGGGTTACTTTCACTCATCCAAGGAATTAAATCAACAACAACTCAAATCATGCGGTTATCACAACAAATACCAAATCATGTGAAAAATGAGAATCAAGAGGTCTTTCAAAGGTTGTAATGTGACTTAGGTTACAAGAAAGGATATGATTAAGAGAATTCAACAAAGTTGCCTATCCTAAGGGAGCATTCCTAAACATTCTTTTTCTTGTTTCTTTTCAATTTTCACCCTTTCATAAAAACTCACTTTTCCAAGTTTCTAATCAACTTTTCACTTTACTCTCCCCAACTTTAGATTCCAAAACCAAATTTATTCAATAATGCTCCCTACTTAGACATAAGCAAAAGGCAAAATTTTGCAAACAACTCGGTTTGAGGTTTCAATTGATATGAAAGAAATTAGGATTCATTTACTCCAAAATTTTCAATTGATTTTACAATGATCAATCAAATGAATCCTAAAATAAGCTCAAAGGGGTTTAACTAAGGATTATTCCTCACAAGGTTAGTTGATTCAAACTTTTTGGTCAAGTGGTTTTTCTCACAAACAATGCCTCTATCATTTTCAAAATTTTCACACAAAAATAGATTGATGCATGATTTAGCATGATGAGAATGAGTTGAAATAATGCTCGGTTTCCCGCTTTTTAGTGTACAATGGAAAGCTTCCTCACAATTGGTTAAGTCCTATTTTGATTCAAAGGTGACATACATTTCAATGAGTTTATGATATGAAATTTGCACACACCATCAACTACTCATGTTAAGTCTAGAAAGCGATAAAGTGTACCTTGAAATGCCGACACTACTTCTTATCATCACCACTCGAAGTGTCCTATGCTTCTTTCTTTGCGAACATTTCTTGGTTGCTTTAAGCTTGACTTAAGAGTAAGAACAATTAAACAAAAATGTTGGTAAACCAATTTGATTGTAACACACTTAAATCTCAAAAAGTATTCATGCAATTATTAAGACAAACTCAAAAATTCAACAAACTCCTCAATCTTCCTTCATCTCATCGCCATGAGTCGCACCACCTCCTGCACCCCCCAAAAAAAACTGGCCTGCCCTCAGGCCACTTAGCATAATCAACATAATCCTCCTAGGAAGGAAATGGAGAGGACTAGTTTTGAAATTTGGAGGTTTGGAAGTGGGGCAGCGAGGTTGTTGAAAGAAACTCTTAAGTTTGTGAAAATAGGAAAAAAATGACATA
Organism: Lathyrus oleraceus; assembly: GCF_024323335.1. Taxonomy (NCBI): domain Eukaryota; kingdom Viridiplantae; phylum Streptophyta; class Magnoliopsida; order Fabales; family Fabaceae; genus Lathyrus; species Lathyrus oleraceus. Next base: position 180,217,804 of record NC_066582.1, read on the forward strand.
AAACAAAACTTAAATGGTTCTGCCCTGCTCAGTTCGCTAGGCGAACAGAAGGATTTTTTTTTATATTCAGTTCGTTGGGTGAACACTGTTCGCTGGGCGAACTGAAGGAAATTTAAAAAAAAATTGTTCGCAGTGGATAGAACTTAAGTGGTTCTGCTACGCACTGTTCGCGGGGCGAACGGTGAAAACCAGAACCCAATTTTTCAAAATTTAACACAGCAAAAAATGAATAAAACAGAATTGAGAAAATGTAAAATTCAGACTTACAACGTTGGGTTGCCTCCCAACAAGCGCTTTGTTTAACGTCGTTTCGAGCTCGACGGTTCAACGGTCTTCATGATCCGGCTTTGTTGAGCAACTTCCTCAAGGGATTTGTTGTCTTTAAGAGGTTCTTGATGAACCTTCGATAAAATCTGATACCACCCGTTTTCGGAACTACTCGCACAACACTCACCCATTCACCATCGGAGATAGAACAAATCATCCCGGCCTCTAATAGTTCGACAACTTCCTTCTTTTTCAGCACTTGAATCAATTTGTCTTCCTCTTTTGTGGACAAGGTGTTGCTTATAATCACCGGTTTATTGCATTCGTCACCAAGGAACACATACTTCAAGTGTGAAGGAAGCATTTTCAACTCTAATTTTGGTTCTTCCGTTTTCTTCATCGCATCCAAGTCTTCCTTTATTTCTTCTTGATAAGTAAGCTCACCACAAGATTCTAACTCATGCAACATTGCTTCAATCTCTTTTTCCTCATTTTCGGTCAACACGTTGTATGCTCCGATAAGAGATCTTCCTAGAGGATTAGAAATATGAACTTGATTTGCGACCTCCAATACCTCCTCTTCAATTGCATCGATTCGGAAAGAATCATGCTTGTCGTTTGGATGCTTCATAGCTTCAAAAAGATTAAAGGTCACCTCTTCGTCTTGCACTCTCACCTTCATTAGTCCATCATCTATGTCAATCATCATCCGGGCTGTTTTCATAAAAGGTCTTCCAAGAATTAGGGGCACATCACGATCCTCATCCATCTCTACTATCACGAAATCCACCGGAAACAAAAATTTGTCCACTTTCATTAACATGTCTTGAGCAATTCCGTATGGTGAAGTGGTAGACTTGTCGGCTAGTTGTAGAGTCATCCTTGTCGATTTGATCTCCATATTTCCCAATCTTTTCACAATGGAGAGGGGGATTACATTGATGCTAGACCCCAAGTCAATCAAACCATTACTGATGTATGTGCTTCCAATGGTTACCGATAAAACAACTCGGCCGGGATCAGACTCCTTCCTTGGGAGAGTCTTTTGGATGATGGCACTACACAGTGCATCAAGCAATATGGTTTCGTCTTCTACGTGTCTCCTTTTCTTTGTAAGAATGTCCTTCATGAACTTTGCATACCGTGGCATTTGTTCTAATGCATCGGCAAATGGAATATTGATTTGAAGTTGTTCGAATATGTCCATGAACCGTGCATAATGCTTAGCATTATCCTTCTTTGATGGTGCGTGCGGATATGGTAAATGTTGAACTGGAATGACCTTCACTCCTTTGTCTCCTTTTTTCTTCTTTCTTGGTTCGATTTCCTTATTCATTTCCGCTTCACACTGTTGTTCCTCCATCAATTGCTGGTTCTGCTGTTTTCGCGGCACGAAGGGAGATCGCGGCGCGAACTGAGCAGTTTCTGCCACTTTCTCCTTTTCCAGTACAGCATCCATATCATTCTCTACTGTAATTTCCTCACTTTTTTCACCTGTCAACTCTCTACCACTTCTAGTAAGTATTGCTTTACAGTGCTCCTTTGGATTGGTTTGAGTGTTAGCGGAGAAAGAGGATCCCGCAGTTTGTTCCGCCAATTGTTTCGCAAGTTGACCTACTTGGTCCTCCAAATTCTTGATTGCTGCCTCGGTGCTCTTCTGATTTGCCATGGAGGCTTGCATGAATTGTTGGAGAGTGTCTTCTAACTTTGAATTTCCTCCTTGCGATTGTTGTCCTTGAGAATTTGGGTGTTGATAAGGACTTTGCTGCTGAAAATTTTGGTTGTTGAACCTTGATGGTTGATAACCTTGATTGTTCCTTTGATAGCCTTGATTTTGATTGTTCACATAACTCACTTCTTCTAGTGGAGGACAAAAACCAGTAGGATGATCTCCTTGACATAATTCGCAACATGTTACTTGATGTCAAACTTGAGAACCTTGAATTTCCTTCATTTGTTGTGGAAGCTTGGCCATTTGTTGAGTAAGCAACTCCACTTGTTGAGAAAGTAACTTGTTTTGAGCAAGGATGGCATCATTGTTATTTAACTCAAGAACTCCCGGTTTCTGTTGTGAAGGACTACGGTCATGTTGACTTTGACGATCATTGAGTGCCATCCGATCAATAATGACTTTAGCTTCTTCAGCATTCTTTGACATAAGAGAACCACCCGCGGTAGCATCCAAAATTGTTCTATGAGTTGATTGGAGCCCATTTAGAAAAATATGGATTTGAGTGAGCTCATCAAAACCATGACCCTTGCATTTTCTCAACATTGATTTTAATCTTTCCCAAGCTTCATTTAGAGACTCGTTGCCTCCTTGAGTGAATACTGCAATAGCCGTTTTGGCTTCCATGAATCGGGATTGAGGGAAGTATCTTTCTAAGAACTTTTCTTCTAGTAAATTCCAATCCGTCATCACTCTCGGTGCTTGATCAAGGTACCATTCTTTCGCCTTTCCCACTAAGGAGTGTGGGAACATCCTTTTGAATAGTGCCTCTTCACCCGTTTCATCAATTCCCATAGAACCCGCAATCTCATAAAATTTGATGAGATGGGTGTACGGATCTTCATGATCCATTCCGGTGAATGGATTTGCATACAGAAGTTGGAGGATTCCGGTCTTCATCTCAGTATTTCGTCCTCCACGGGAAAATTGAGCATTCCTTCTTGGCCTATTAGCGGACATTTCGGTACGATTGTCATCCGCCATGTTTCCTTCACAAGCCTCTACAACCACTTCTTCGATTTGAACAAGTGCGGAAGTAGATGCTTCTTCTCTCCGGTTCCTCTCTTCGGCTAGTTTCCTTCTTCTTCGTGTTTTGCTATTGAGTTTCCGAAGTGTTCTTTCAATTTCAGGATCGAATTGAAGTTGCTCCTCGGTTGCTTTTCCTCGCATGCACTAGAATCTACAAAACTAACAAACCAAGTGAAACAAAAGAGGGATAGCAATAAAAGTAACAAAACTTAAAACAATGAATTATTGCAATGCTTGTAATATCGAACACCAATCCCCGGCAATGACGCCAATTTGTTGAAAAGTATAATTTCGGCAAATATTTTTATATCGTATCCACAGAGATTGGTTGATATTACCGCCGTTCTATAATCCAAATGTTGTAAGTTTAGAAAGTAACAAGGTTGTTTTGGTTGGAAAGTTATCTTGTGAGTAAATGTCACTAAAAACAGTAAAATGGTTTTAATCTAATGTAAAAGCTTGGCAAGATTGGAGTTCACTATTTCAAATGCTTATGATTTCTTATGATAAATAAATAGATTCAAGATTATTGATGATGTTCAAGTATCCTCTCAAAGTCATTTATGTCTAAATGATATTGTGATAATCACTATATTGATCCTTAGACGATCTCTCCACCTAACTATCAATATAGAAATCTTTAATGCTTAACACCCAAGAAGAGTAATGAATAAATCTATCTCTACAACTTATTCACTACTTGAAAATCTGTTTTATGTCAAGACTCAAATAATCTCTCTCGACAACTACTCAAATCTGGTTTTCAACTTAGGGCAAAAACAGTATTCAATACATCAACAATCTTTATCATATATATAAATCAATTGGAATACATAAACATATGAGAATAACTACTACCTCCAATCTTGACAAAACAGAGTTTAGCTCCTCATCGTCATTGTTACAAAACAGAATGTTAAAGAAGAAAAACTCTGTTTTCTCTCTTACAAAAGTCTCTCAATGTTAATGTGTGAATGATAAAGAAATTGAATCCCCTAGAATAATGTATTTTTTATTTACAAAAAGGGTTGACATTTCCCTAATTGATCATTCTCATCCAAAGCAAAAAAGCTATTCCAAGGCAAACACCAAAATGGCAAAACAGTTTTTTCTGAAAGACAACACTTTTGGCCCTTAATCAGCTTGCTGGATTCGCAGCCTTCGCGGCGCGAACTGATGCTTATCCAGCTTCCTTGTTTTGCAAGCTTCATCCAAGATGTGGTGTTGCATTCCAACAACTCTTTCATTTAAAAGTTCTACAAAACTAACAAATCTGTGAAATAACTATTCAAAACAAAATAAATTAAATCTAATTGCATTTATACAAATTAATAAGAATAAAAGTGTGTGATTACATCAAAGTTTGGTAAAAGGGACCAATAAAATGATATAAAAAGTAGTACTAATTGGTCCCTAATAGTATGCCCATCTTTTGGGAATACCTGTTTCTAACAAAGTTCCATTTAGTGGATTGGAAGAGATTCCCATATCTCATCTTATTGCCGAAGATCTTCACTTGAAGAAGTCTGAGATAGAGGCTCATTTGGTGAAGAAAGGAGGATTGTTTGGGTTTCCTTTTGATTTCCTCATCAAGGAAGCTACTGCCTTTGCTCAAGTCGGTAGTGTGGACGCTTTTGAAGCTATCTTTGTGTTGCTCATCTATGGATTAACTTTGTTCCCTAACATTGACGGTTTTGTTGATGTTAACGCCATTAGAATTTTCTTGATTTGGAATCCTGTGCCTACTTTGTTGGGTGATATATACTTCTCGTTGCATCTAAGGAATTCTAAAGGTGGTGGAACGATTTACTGTTGCATTCCTCTTTTGTACAAGTGGTTTATTTCGCACTTGCCTCAGACACCTGCTTTTGTGGAGAACAAACAATGTCTACGGTGGTCTGAGAGACTTATGATCCTTCATTAAGCAGTTTGGAGATTATCGACTGTTGTGGTGAATTCTCTAATGTGCCTCTCATTCATACACAAGGAGGAATTAATTACAATCCTGCTTTGGCTCATCGTTTACTTGAGTTCCCCTTGAGAGACAAACCTAATAACACTTTGTTAGAAGGTCTTTTCTATCAAGAGGGTAAAGATCCCCAACATTTGAAGCAGATGATTGTGCATGCTTGGCATAATATGCGAAGGAAAGGAAGATTCGAGCTTGGTCCGTGCAATTGTGTAGCTTTAGAAGCTTACACTCTTTGGGTCAAGAAGAGAGCTTTGGAGTTGAAGATGCCTTATCCTTGTGAGAGACCTATGTCTATGGTTGTGGTTGAGCCATTAACTCTCCCTAACAAAGATGTAGAGAAGTTGGAAGACGCGCTCTCCAAGATGAAACAATAGAAGGATATGTGGGAAGAGAGTTTCCATGCTTTGAGCCAAAAGCATGAGGAGTTGCAGCTTGAATCTAAGGAAAAAGATGCACTTATTGAGCTACTTGAAGACCGAGTGAGAAAGAGACAGAGAGAGTCGGAGGTTTCATCTGTAAGAACAAAAATTGTTCTACAACAGATTCCAGGATTTTGATGATAACAAAGGATGAAACCAAAAATGGCACTCTAACGAAAAGTTTCTAAGTGTGCAGGACTCTAAAAGGAATCTGACTACGTCATCAGATTCAGAATCAAATCAGATACAAATTATCAGAAGATCAGAAGCATCTGAAGTAGAAATGCGCTCTAGAAGTTCTGACTCTGAGCTTACAGCAGATCAGAATATCAAAAGCATCTGAAGAAGAAGTACGCTCTAGAAGATCTGACTCTCAACAACGGTATATCAAATTCCAGAAGCTCACAACAGTATCTGAAGTCACCATCAGAACTCTAAGCGATCAAAATCATCAGAAGCTCTGAAACCACATAGCAAGATCTCAGATTAACAGAGTTACGCAGACTCTGATAATGGATTTCCTAATTCAGAAAGAATAACGTCAACTTCGAATTTAAATGGAAAGGAACTATTATTGGAAAGAAGTTATTCAGGGAGACAAAGTTGTTTTGGCAAGAAACAATAGAAGTTATGGCATTGATTCATAATCAAGACAAAATTATCTGCCATCAATTTCAACGGTCCTTTCACCTCTATATAAAGGACAGCAAACAGCATTGAGAGACACCTGAACGCACATAAACCTTTTCCTCTCTCTCTCTCAATCTTTCACGAAGTGTTTGCTTAGAACGTGAAACATTCTTTTGTTCTTACTGCTGTAATATTTGCTTTATCCTAGAAGCACTCTAGATTACAAAGTCCTCTTTATCTATTACTTTATTTCCTCAAGTGACTCTGCGCAGTCTGTATACTTGAGAGGACTAAGAGATCTTTCTCTTAGACGTTGGTTGTAATAATCTTTCAAGATTAGTGGATTAAGTCCTTATTGAAGGCGAAATCACCTTGGCCGGGTGGACTGGAGTAGCTTTGTGTTATAAGCGAACCAGTATAAATTCCTTGTGTGGTCTTTGTCTGAAAAAGCGCTTATTTTCCAAAACAATTCAAACCCCCCTTTCTTGTTTTTCTCACCTTCAATTGGTATCAGAGCTTCGGCTCTGTTATTGATTTTCTAATCAAACACTTAACAGTGTAGAGAGATCCAGAATGAGAAAAACCATGGCCCACACAAATGAAAGAGACAGTTACAATGCTAAGCCTCCTGTCTTTGATGGAGAAAAATTTGACTACTGGAAAGATAGGATTGAGAGCTTCTTTCTAGGCTATGATGTTGATCTCTGGGACATTGTCACAGATGGATACAAACCTCCTGTCACAGAGGATGGAGTTGAAGTTCGCAGAAGTAAGATGTCAGATGATCAGAAGCGAGTTTTCAAAAATCATCACAAGGCCAGAACCATACTTCTCAATGCTATATCTTACAACGAGTATGAAAAGATCACCAGCAGAGAAACAGCCAAAGACATACTTGACTCTCTGAGGATGACTCATGAAGGAAACTCTCAGGTCAAAGAGACAAAGGCTCTGGCGCTTATCCAGAAATATGAAGCCTTCAAAATGGAGGATGACGAAGCCATAGAGGTAATGTTCTCTAGATTCCAAACTCTTATTGCAGGTCTCAAAGTTCTAGACAAAGGGTACACAACTGCAGACCACGTCAAAAAGATAGTCAGAAGCTTGCCAAAGAAGTGGAGACCCATGGTCACTGCTCTGAAGCTGTCTAAGGATCTGAACAATATCAGTCTTGAAGAGCTTGTCAGTTCCCTCAGAAGCCATGACATAGAACTAGAGGAAGATGAACCTCAGAAGAAGAACAAGTTTGTAGCATTAAAGTCCAGATCTGAAAGACGCAAATCTGACAGAACCAAAGCATTCCAGGCCGAGACAGAAGATGCAGATGACTCTGAACAAGAAGATTCTGATGAGGAAGAAGAATTGTCCCTCCTGACCAGAAGAGTTAAACAACTTTGGAAAAAGAGGAACAACAACTTCAGAAGACCAAGACCCAGAGGGGATCGATCAGAATCAACCTCAAAAGGTAAAACTAACAAAGATGTTACTTGTTATGAATGTAAAGAAATAGGTCACTACAGGAATGAATGCCCCAAGCTAAACAAAGACAACTCCAGAAAAGAGAGCTTCAAGAAAAATTCCCTCAGAACCAAGAAGGGACTAATGGCTACCTGGGACGATAGTGAATCTGACTCATCGGAATCTGACTCTGATGAACAGGCCAATGTAGCATTCATGGCTACCACATCTAATAACAGTTCAGATGAAGAATCTGAAGAGGTATTTTTTGAATTCTCTCGATCTGATCTTGATTCATGCTTGTCTGAAACTCTTAGCTCATATCAGAAACTAAAACAAAAGTTTAAAGCAATAAAAGGCTGTCTTGAAGAAAATTTGAAGAATGTGGCAAACTTGAGATGACAATTCTAAAACGAGAAGATGAAATCAGATCTTTAACATTACAAAGAGATGCAGCAAATAAAAATCGTTTAGAACTGGAAGAAGCGTTATCTCAAGCTCCACAGACTTCAAATACGATAATTTATAAATACGAAGAAGCCTTTCAAGAATTTCTGAAAAATGGGATAGGAAGGAGTGTTATGGCATCCATGATTTATGGAGTCAGTCAAAACAATAAAAAGGGAATTGGGTATGATCCTACGGAAGATAAAACTTCTACTAGTGACCAACTTAAATCTCCTTTTTCATATCACTACACACACACACAAGAACAAAAATTTGAAAATGCTAGAAAACCCAAAGTTATAAGAAACTCTGGGAAAACTAATCAGAAAGGACCCAAGAGACTCTGGGTACCAAAAGATAAGATTGTTTATGTTGCAGATATCCTATGCAGCAAAGTTCAAACACCAGTCATGGTACCTGGACTCTGGATGCTCGCGACACATGACGGGAAGAAAGTCTATGTTCCAAAGCCTGGAACTTAAAGACGTTGGATTTGTAGGCTTCGGAGGAGATCAGAAAGGAAGGATCAGAGGCTCCGGAACTATTAGTAATGGTACTCTTCCCTCTATATCTGATGTCCTTTACGTGGAAGGATTAATGCATAATTTGTTATCCATAAGTCAATTAAGTGATAACGGTTATGACGTGATCTTTAATCAAAAAACATGTAAAGCCATAAATCAAAACAATGGTTCTGTCCTATTCACAGGCAAGAGGAAAAACAATATTTATAAAATCAATCTTTCTGATTTAAAAGAACAAAATGTGAAATGTCTGATGTCTGTTCACGAAGAGCAATGGGTATGGCATAGACGCTTGGGCCACATTAGCATGAGAAAACTATCTCAGCTAAATAAACTCGAGTTAGTCAGAGGCCTACCTAAACTGAAGTTTTCTTCAGATGCTCTATGTGAAGCATGTCAGAAAGGAAAATTTTCAAAAACTTCTTTCAAAAAGAAAACTATTGTTACCACCTCTAAGCCTCTGGAACTTCTTCACATTGATTTATTTGGTCCTGTGAAAACAGCATCAGTCAATGGAAAGAAGTATGGACTAGTCATTGTTGATGATTTCAGTCGCTGGACATGGGTGAAATTCCTAAAGCACAAGAGTGAGTCACAGTCTGTATTCACTAGTTTCTGCTCCAAAGTGCAAAAAGAATTTGACTCTAAAATTATTAGAGTCAGAAGTGATCATGGTGGGGAATTTGAAAACAAAATTTTGAGGAATTATTTGACTCTAATGGAATATCCCATGATTTCTCCTGCCTTAGAACTCCACAACAAAATGGAGTTGTGGAGAGGAAGAATAGGACACTCCAAGAGATGGCCAGAACCATGATCAATGAAATGAATGTGGCTAAGCACTTTTGGGCCGAAGCTGTAAATACAGCGTGTTATATTCAGAATAGAATCTCCATAAGACCTATTCTGGAAAAGACTCCCTATGAACTGTGTAAAGGAAGGAAACCAAACATTTCATATTTCCATCCTTTTGGATGTTCTTGATTTATTTTAAACACTAAAGAACATCTGAACAAGTTTGATTCCAAAGCACAGAAAGGTATTATGTTAGGATACTCAAAACGCTCTAAAGGCTACAAGGTATACAATACAGAAACCAAAATTGTGCAAGAATCAATTCATGTCAGATTTGACGATAAGCTTGACCCTGAAAAGTCAAAGCTAGTTGAAAATTTTGCAGATTTAGAAATCACTCTTGCAGGATCTGATAAAACTCCAGAAGCAACTGCCACTCAGAACTCTGAGGAAATTAATTCCCCAGTAATCCCAAAGAAAGCTAAAAGTTGCATCAACGTATCTGAAGATTTGATTCTGGGCAACAAAGACGAACCTGTCAGAACCAGATCTACCTTCAGGACATCTGAAGAAACGCCTCTGGGACTAGTGTCTCTGATCGAGCCTACGTCCTGTGATGAAGCACTTCAAGATAACGACTGGGTTTTAGCTATGCAAGAAGAGTTAGATCAATTCACAAAGAATGATGTCTGGGATCTTGTTCCCAAGCCCAGAAGCACTCACGTTATTGAAACCAGATGGGTATTCAGAAACAAGCTGAATGAGAAAGGAGAAGTCGTCAGAAACAAAGCTCGACTGGTAGCTCAAGGTTACAGTCAACAAGAAGGTATTGACTATAATGAAACCTTTGCTCCAGTCGCAAGGTTAGAATCTATTCGTCTTCTTGTATCTTTTGCTATTAACCATTCTATTAAATTATATCAAATGGATGTCAAGAGCGCATTCCTTAATGGTTATATATCAGAAGAAGTGTATGTCAACCAACCTCCAGGTTTTGAAAATCCAAATTTTCCAGAACATGTCTTTAAACTTAAAAAATCTTTATATGGACTTAAACAAGCTCCCAGAGCTTGGTATGAACGTTTAAGTAATTTTCTTCTGGAACACAATTTTATCAGAGGCAAAGTTGACTCCACACTCTTCTGTAAGAACCTTAACAATGATCTCATGATATGTCAGATATATGTTGATGATATTATTTTTGGTTCTGCTAACGCCTCTGTTTGTCAAGAATTCTCTGAGTTAATGCAGGCAGAATTTGAAATGAGCTTAATGCAAGAACTAAAGTTCTTTCTAGGAATTCAAATTAACCAAACTTCAGAAGTCACGTACTTTCATCAAAGCAAATACATAAAAGATGTTCTGAAGAAATTTGACATGGCTGAATGCAACTCTGCAAAGACTCCCATGCATCCAACATGCATTCTTGAAAAGGAATAAGTCAGTAAAAAGGTTTGTCAGAAGCTCTATCGTGGTATGATAGGTTCCCTTCTCTATCTGACTGCTACTCGACCTGATATTCTCTTTAGTGTCTGTCTTTGTGCCAGATTCAATCAGATCCTAGAGAAACTCACTTAACAACAGTTAAGAGAATTTTCAAATATCTGAAAGGAACTCCTAACCTGGGCCTGATGTATGAGAAAACATCATAGTATAGACTTTCGGGTTACTGTGATGCAGATTACGCAGGAGATAGATTGGAACGAAAAAGCACATCTGGAAATTGTCAGCTCCTAGGAAACAATCTTATATCCTGGGCTAGCAAAAGACAGTCAACTATCGCTCTATCAACTGCAGAAGCTGAGTACATCTCAGCATCACTGTGCACAACTCAGATGCTCTGGATGAAGAATCAGTTAGAAGATCTAGAAATCTTCGAGAGTAACATTCCTATCTTTTGTGATAATACTGCTGCCATTTGTTTAAGTAAGAATCCCATCTTACACTCCAGAGCTAAGCACATTGAAATAAAACATCATTTTATCAGAGACTATGTTCAGAAAGGGATAGTAACATTGAAGTTCATTGATACAGATCATCAATGGGCAGATATATTTACTAAACCTTTAGCTGAAGATAGATTTCTTTTTATCTTAGAGAATCTGAACATTCAAAATTGCCCTGAATAAATTGTGCCTCTGAAGATGTAAAATGAGACTCTGACATAAAACAAATGAGCTTCTGCCTCTGACTCTGATACTTCTACCAAGTTAAGAAGATATCTGAGTTAGAAATCTCCAGGAACCAATCCTTTGGTATTCCTGAAGATCAGATACATCAACACGTGGAGTGAATTGCGTCTAACCTTGGAACTTGTAGACAGCTGTCCAGAAGAAATTCAAAGGACAGACGTTTGAGATCTCCTCGAGCAGTGTGCATACTGTTGGGATTAGACATTCATTAATGAGCCATAATCATTTCTCCCTCTAAGCGTGCTAACTTGATTTTTGTGCTAAACTCTTTTTTTTGTGTCGTTTTGCATGCAGTTCATTTTAGTATATAATACTTCTCTCACATTGTGCACACACTTCACTCTCACTCACTTTCTCAAACCAGCTCTCTCAGGCATTTCTGCAAGCAGTTCATCTTCATCTCGTTCTTAATCAACAATGGATTCTCAGCAACAATCCGTGTTCAACTATTCTCAACAAATGGACTCCAGCAACGCAGCTTAAAGCACAAGCATTCCTACTCCAACAGTTACAGGCGTAACTATAACACCAGTGTACAAGGAGCCTCATATTCTTGATCGTGAGCCTCATATCAATCTTGCAACTCCTTTCGAGAAACTAGATGTTTGTGTGAATCACTTGTGGATTTCAACAACATGAAGAGGAATGGGGTAGATCTTACTGAAGAACTTCAACAACAAGGTTGGGAAAACTATTTTCAACGCCTTTATGGTCCTGTTTACCCAAACCTCATCAAGGAATTCTGGAGGTTTGCTGACGCTGACGACCATTTCATCGTCTCCTACGTTTTGGGGGTAAAAATCGTGATTACTGAAAAATCAATAGCCTCATTGCTGAACATGGAGAAAGCTGGAGGAAGAAGGATTTACAACATCAATCCTAGGGCAAAGTACATTACTCATGAAATCAACCCCACCATCTTCAAACTCAACACAGAAGGCAATCCCTCAAAGAACAAAGAACTACATCAGAATCTCCGAGTGTGGCTCAAGATCATTCTGGGAACTATTCATCATCGCCTAGCATCCAACTCATCAGATTACATCAATACAGATCAGAAGTGTATTTTGTACTGTCTTCATAAGGGTCTGAAGCTGTGCCTCCCAGCCCTCCTCTTCAAATACCTCAGAGACTCCGTACGGGAGACCAGGAACAACATGAAACCCAGAACCTACATCCCTCTGGGAAGACTTCTATCAGATGTAATGATAGAAAATGGGCTCGTAGATCATCTGGAAAAACATAAACTCATGGAAGGTATGGCAATAGAAACTGGAAGGCCTCTGAACTCCAGAAATCTGAAGAGCATGGGGATTCTGAAGAGATTCAAGTCAAACCTATTATGGACACCTCTTGGGAAGCTTTAAAAGATCAGAGGAATATGCCAAATGGTCTCGCAAGGTTCTACAAGAATGAACCCAAAGAGGCAATCCTCCACTATCTCCAACGTCTGAAGGATGAAGGAGTGGACATCTCAGACTTCAGATTAGACGATCTGCAAGATTCCGCCCCAGACTTCGTGAAGTTCAAAAGAGGTCCATCTGAGAAGTCTTCAAAAGCGAAGAGAGCAAAGCTAGGAGAATCTTCTGAATCAAGACCTCCAGCGCCTCTGCAAGAATCTTCTGGTAAGTCTGCCTCTATAGTTCCCTCTGCACAACCATTGGCTTCTTCTACTCCTCTACCAACACCCATCTACACCACATCTGAAACCCCTCCTTCCACAACCAGAACACAACAACCTCTACCAAAATTCAATATTGCAAATACCTCTTTACCACTATCCGAAGCTGAAGAATTAAACCAAACCACTTCCTCATCTTCAGCCCCAGAATCACCTCCCTATTTTATCCTTTCCTCCGACACAGAACCTTCTGACCCCGCTTCACCCACTTTAGCCCAACTTCAATCTCTAAACCGTAATTCCCAACAACCACAACCTCCACCTGAACCTGAAGTAACTTCACCACCCACAGAACAACCAACCATCACTCTATCTGAACTTCAACCCTCTGACCTCGATGCCTCTGACATTACCCCTCCAAACACTTCCGCTGAACCTCAAACACTCAACCTAAGCCCTCCAACCTCTCCACCTCAAACATCTGAACCAGAATATTCCCTGCCTACCCTAGAGGAAGCCATTATGCTGTTCGCAGGGATTCAATGCAAAGGTCAAGTCTCTGACCATAAACTCTGGCATCAGTGATGATCCTGACTCTGTTAGGACACACTGGAACAGGGTCATTGGATGGATGACATCTGAGGCCTTCAAGCTGAAGCACATCTCTGAGCAAGTCAGAAACGACTTCATTAGAGACGCTGAAGTAAGACTACAGGAGCGCTTGGCCAGAGAAGCTGAAGAAAAGGCCAGAAGGGAAGAAGAAGAAAGAGCCAGAGAAGAAGAAATCCAAAGGACAAGGGAAGCTGAAGCCAAAGCTCTAGCTGACGCCGCTGCTGCTGCTGAAGCTGAAGCAAAGGCTGTTGCTGAAGCTGAAGCCAAAGCCGCTGAAAAACAACATGCTCTGACTCAGGGGGAGTCTTCCTCTTTTGCCCCCTGGTTCTCAGGACGCTGGAAGAACTTCAGAAAGAGCAGAAGGAAGTCCGAGCCAGACTAGATCAACAGGACACTGTCAACGCCAACATCCAGGACCTGCTGAATCAACTGCTTTAGAGAATGCCTCCTCCTCCCAACCCTTAGGCACTTAGGATCTTTTTCTTGTTGCCTTGCTTATCTTTGTTTCTGGTGTTTTTTTTTCTCTTGTCATTATCTCTGATGTTCTGTTTCTCTTATCTGGATATATATTTTTCCTGCTTATTTTTGTTTAAGTCTTTTTGATTCTGACAAAAAGGGGGAGAAATCAAATAGCTCTGATGAAAAATTGCATAATACCTTAAGCACTCTGCAAACACTCTATTATCTAAAATAAATTCATCTAACACTGGACTTAAGAAAATTGCAGAAGGTATCAAGAAACTTCATTGCTTGGAAGCTCTGGTAAGAACTTCTGAACTCCCTAGCCTATCTCAGGGGGGGCTCATTTCTATCTGATCTGATAAAGCTTTTTTTCAATGTTTCATCTGTCATTTGAGTTTGTTTTGTCATCATCAAAAAGGGGGAGATTGTAAGAACAAAAATTGTTCTACAACAGATTCCAGGATTTTGATGTTACAAAGGATGAAACTAAAAATGGCACTCTAACGAAAAGTTTCTAAGTGTGTAGGACTCTAAAAGGAATCTGACTACGTCATCAGATTCAGAATCAAATCAGATACAAATTATCAGAAGATCAGAAGCATCTGAAGTAGAAATGCGCTCTAGAAGTTCTGACTCTGAGCTTACAGCAGATCAGAATATCAAAAGCATCTGAAGAAGAAGTACGCTCTAGAAGATCTGACTCTCAACAACGGTATATCAAATTCCAGAAGCTCACAACAGTATCTGAAGTCACCATCAGAACTCTAAGCGATCAAAATCATCAGAAGCTTTGAAACCACATAGCAAGATCTCAGATTAACAGAGTTACGCAGACTCTGATAATGGATTTCCTAATTCAGAAAGAATAACGTCAACTTCGAATTTAAATGGAAAGGAACTATTATTGGAAAGAAGTTATTCAGGGAGACAAAGTTGTTTTGGCAAGAAACAACAGAAGTTATGGCATTGATTCCTAATCAAGACAAAATTATCTGCCATCAATTTCAACGGTCCTTTCACCTCTATATAAAGGACAGCAAACAGCATTGAGAGACACCTGAACGCACATAAACCTTTTCCTCTCTCTCTCTCTCTCAATCTTTCACGAAGTTTTTGCTTAGAACGTGAAACATTCTTTTGTTCTTACTGCTGTAATATTTGCTTTATCCTAGAAGCACTCTAGATTACAAAGTCCTCTTTATCTATTACTTTATTTCCTCAAGTGACTCTGCGCAGTCTGTATACTTGAGAGGACTAAGAGATCTTTCTCTTAAACGTTGGTTGTAATAATCTTTCAAGATTAGTGGATTAAGTCCTTATTGAAGGCAAAATCACCTTGGTCGGGGGACTGGAGTAGCTTTGTGTTATAAGCGAACCAGTATAAATTCCTTGTGTGGTCTTTGTCTGAAAAAGCGCTTATTTTCCAAACAATTCAAACCCCCCTTTCTTGTTTTTCTCACCTTCATTATCTTCCTCTAGTATGCCTCAGCCTTCCACTGCTTGGAAGAAGATTGTTGATCAGCTTGTCCTCAAGAAGACTCAGATGAAGGCTTCTTTCGAGACAGAGATCCGACGCATCCGAAGGAAGTATGCGCCTTCAGCCAGATCTTCTGACGTTGTTGTTAGCGATCCTTAGGATGACTAATATCCTTTTCTCTTGTATTTTCATTTGGTTTCTGAAGTTGTACTCAGTGTAATCCTTCAAATTATAAATAAAAGAGATTTTTATGGTTATATCAAATTATTGCAATTATTGTTAATGTATATATATTTGCAAATAAAATAGTAAGTTCCTTGAAAATAAAAACAATCAATCATTGCATTTCATGCATCATTTGCATAAGCAGGTTTCTCTTTCGCCAGATGTCTCATTGGTGTTTTATCTGTGCTTCAGTCAAGCTGACTCAATGATACAATACTCACGCCAATCACTCCAGAATCATGGAACATCTTGAGCAAGAGAATAGAGACTTGAAAGAGGAGATCGCCCGCCTGACTGTCATGATGGAGTCAGTATTAGCTGCTCAAAGTCAGTCTTCTCCAACGCCCGCAACTCCTCCTCCTTAGAGGACCGCTATTTTAGAGGTGGCTACCTCTACCATTTCCGCAACTGCTGCTCAATTTGCACTCAACATGCCTGCCGGATTCCCGTGGGGAATGCCGCCAAACTTTGTGCCCGAAGTTTTTGCGCCTACATTTGCTTCTATGCCGACATCTAGCCCGGTCATGTCTGTGTCACCGCCTGTCGTGCATACCCTGCCTTGTGTAGCAGATACCATCTATCATTCTGAGTCATCCGAGGGCCCGAATGTGTGAGAGGATGGATGAGATGAAGGACCAATTTCTTGAGTTGCGTAAGGAATTGAAAACTTTGAGGGGTAAGGACTTATTTGGGAAGAGTGTTGTGGAACTGTGTTTGGTTCAAAATGTAAAGATTTCGGTGAAATTCAAAGTGCCTGACTTTGAAAAATACAAGGGAGTACATGTCCACTCAGCCATTTGGTGATGTATGCTAGAAAGATGTCTACTCAAACCGATAATGATCAATTGTTGATCCATTATTTTCAAGACAGTCAGACCGGTGTGTCGCGGTGAAGAATCGGAGATCAAGCTATTGATTAGACTTGATTCATGAATCAAAATATCACCACCGAACTTTAATTTATCCAGGGGAAGGGGAAAAGATTCAAAAATAAACCCAATATGTATATGCAAAGCTAGAAGATTAAACTTAAGCTAAGCAAAAGGGGGGATTCTAAAGGTACGGGGGTGTGTTATGAAAAGGGAAGGTATTAGCATCCTAATCATTTTATAGTACTCTACAGGAACCTTTTAAATATATGTGTATGGTTTAAAATTGTTTGCTATTTGATTGGGGAGATGAGAAAAAGAACATTTTTTATTGTTTGATGATTTGGAAAGACATTGAGTCTTATGCCTACGTACCCGTGAAGGATCAAAACCTCGTAGTTCGGGTTCAAAAGTAAGAAGGGATTTGTTGGGGTTGATTTATGAGAAAGAGACAAATTGTCATCTTAAGGAGAAAACTCCCATTTAAACCATCACAAACATGTGGAAGATAGATCTTTGCATAAATTGAAAGAAGGGCTCTCACTTGGATATATAATCAACAAGTATGCCACATATCTCTTCCAAATGGAAAAGAATCATTATCAATCTCAACAATGTTATGGGGTAGGAGATTTAAATCTCAACTAGGGATGACTCATGTCTAATCCTTTTATGAAAAGGTTTTAAACATGGAAAAGCCAAAGTGGCAAAAGGGTTTGTGTTTTTTAGGTCTTATGAAAAGATCTTTGAATATGCTTAAGTGTTTTGAAGCATTTGATTAAGAAATAAAAGGAGAAACAATGACCTAAGTCAAACTTTATTATGAAAGTGGTTATAGAAGGAGAGAGTGATAGAATCCTAAGGTTTAAATTTAGGGGAACCTAAGATTGTATCTAGAAGTTTTTGGATTAAGGGGAGGCAAAGTTGTATAGAATACAGATGAACACACACACGCAAAATGACAAAAATATCATGATTCTTTTCCCTTGGATATAAAAATAACAAGATTGAACATGCATTAACATTATGGCACAAAATATGGCTAAGTACAATGGCAATCACAAGGTATGGATGACAATGTTAAACATGGTTTTTAG
Organism: Lathyrus oleraceus; assembly: GCF_024323335.1. Lineage (NCBI taxonomy): Eukaryota > Viridiplantae > Streptophyta > Magnoliopsida > Fabales > Fabaceae > Lathyrus > Lathyrus oleraceus. The sequence continues at coordinate 180,235,629 of NC_066582.1, forward strand.
GCATTGAGATAAGCATAAACAAGACATGACGAAGTTTCACATGACATCACAAGACACAACATATTGATGGTGAAGACAAAATCATACTTGACATGGTAAAAACATTCATTCGTACATGGTAAACACAACATGAATCAATTTAGGTCAAACATGCATCACATTATAAGTCTTCACAAAATAAACATTAGACTTGAATCAAAGTTCATGATAAGACCAAACTTAAGTGGAAACCTAATCCCCTCATAACCATTCATTCAAACATGTTTTCAAGGTGAATCAATTGATACATTGTATGAAAATAATAAAGTTCAAACATGTTAAGGATAAAACTCAACATTTAAAAGAGTGTGCTTTAATCATACAAACTTTCAACATCGAGAACAAATAAGACATAAGCCGAAAGAATCGATTAGGAGTCTTAAAAAACACTTAAAACACATGTTTTCCATCCATCAAAAGTGGTGAAATAAATAATTTTTTTGGATTTTTTTGGTTTCATCATAAAATAGACATTCGTATGGACACGTGGCAAAAAGAATGGGCCAAAAAGGTTAAGGGATCATGAAGTTATGGGTTTTTGAAGTTATGAAGAAAAATGAACATTTAACAAATGAGAAAAATAAACACTACGCCGGTCAGGTTCGAACCCACGTCCTTGGGGTTCCATGGACTTTTCCCAATGCCAACTCAACATCATCTTCAACCTCTCTCTCTCATTTTCGTTTTCTTTTTCCCCTATTTTTCCAATCTTTCATCAATCATATCTCTCTCATTTCTCAACCATTTTCATGAAATAAAGATCAAATCGTATAGAAAAATGCAAGGAACACAATGGTACCATAGGTTTTGGCTAATACTCAAAGATGGAGATGCACGAAGGGAAAAACCAGAACTAAAACTTTAGGTTTCATGCAACATAATTTCACATAAACAACAATACAAATGACATGTAAGCTAATGATCCTTCTTAACATAATAAATGATGCATATTTGCTTCAGAAATCAAAATGAAATGACGTATGTATGATAAGTTTCAAAGTGCAAGAATATACCTATTGGAGCAAGGTCTAATGCCTCTTCAACACTACTTCCAACTACTGTTTGATGCCTCTCCTAATGCTTATGAGTTCCCAGAAGATGATTGGAACCTTTAATTTGCATAATGCACAAGCCAAATGAGAGAATGGAGGTTAAGGTTGAAAAGCTCTTAAGAATGGAGTTTTTCTTAGAAAGCTTGGTGTATGGATAGATGAGGCTTTGTCCTCTATTTATAGGGATCCTTGAGGGTTCAATAAGCCTCAATATCATAAAATAATTAGACTTGTACTGGTTTGCTTGCTTGGTTGGTTCTTCCACAATACACCAAGTAGGAAGCATGGAAAAATCATGGGGGGCTTGGAGTGTTTTATTGATCTTTGTCTGAAGTGTAGGAGTGGACTTGATGCTTAGAGTTGGTATGTATCAAAGCCAAAGCCATTTGGGATTTCAATGGTACTTAAGGTTGGGTTAAAGCCACTTTACACAAATGGAAGTGTAACCTTTATGCCAAAAATAGAATGATTCATTGTGTAATGGCTTGGTTGCTTGAATAATGGTTCAAAAGTGCGTGTGGTATTCTGATTAGAGTGAGATTTAGAAGCAAGAAGTACATGTACTTTTGGATTTGTTTGGATTTGTAGTGTACTTTGGCTTAGAATTTGACTTATGAACCATTCCATGAGGCTGTCTTCCCAAATTCGATTCTCTTAGCTCGAGCATTGGAATTTATTGATCTTGGACATTTTGGAAAGATGGAATCATGACCTACAACTTTCATGTTGATCACTTTTCTTGAATCAGTTGGGATCTAGGTGAAAAACTGGCATAAAGTTAGTCACTTGACTAGGTCAGCATGCTGAAAATTTCACCAAGTGTTTTACCACTTGACAAACAAATGAATCATCCACTTCATGACCCCATATCTCCTTATTCGTGAATTTTGTGAGATTTTATCACCTATGACAAAGTTGAAGTATGAATCAAGGTCTTTAATATGATCGTTGGAGCAAATAAAATCGTGGCTTGGATCATAAGTTATGGCCTTGGAAAGTTGGGTACCTGGACATGTTTTTTAGGGACTTAGTAAAATTTCAAATTCTCCATCTTTGCCCTTTTTACAAGTAACCTTGATTTTCTTTACTAAACTTGATAAATAACTTCAATGATCATATTTTCATAATCCTTGACTTGAAAGTCGATAGTTAACCAAAAATCTTAAAAGTCAAACTTTGACTTTAAGCATTTGTTGACTTTTTCATCAGTTGTGTTCAAACTTTCATCTGCTTATGAACCTAACCTCTTGATCCATAAATTGTATGATTGGGTTATGAGTACACATTTTAATACCTTGGATCATGCCTCAAGCCATAGAATCATGCTTTTGTCAAAGAGCCAACATCAAGCTGACTTTGACCAAAACCCTAATTTTGAGTGTCAGATGAATTGTGGTTTGATGAACTTGAGATGGAATGATCTTGAAATCGATTCTTATTGATGGAAATCACTTGATTACTTGGTAAGAATGAGGAGTTTGAAATGTTAAAACTCATGCCAAGTCTTGATTGATCAATCTTTGAAAGCTCTTGGTGCAAAACCCTAGCTTAAGACAAACAAAGTAAAAAATCTTTTCTATTTTCAATAGGTTAGTAGTGCAAAAATGCTAGATGTCATGCAAATGGTACAAATGATGGTGGCATCTTAGGGTTGAAAATTAGGGTAAGACAGATGCCCCTATTTAAGTTTCTTCAATCTGGAGATATGAATATTGGAATTTTCATCTCGACGTGATTGAAGGGATTTAAATACAAACATGCATGGTTTTTGGCGCTAAGAGGCCACCATTGCTTATGATATGATATACATGCAGGACTCAGGAATTCTGTGAGGAACAATGTCACAGGGGAGTAATATTAGTTGATAAAACACATAGGGATAAAGGAACACCACTATGGGGACAGACAAAAGGAAATTCCACCGAGGAAAAGATTACAACTTCAGTTTGCAAATTCCAATGGATCCGGCTCCCTGGGGAATAGATCATTCCAAATGATCATGACTTCAACTGAAGAAACATCTTCGCAATAGGTTTCTCAAAGGTAGAGATGACCTCCTGTTTAAATAACGAGTTCTAGCTTTCACAACAGGATTCTCAAAGGTAGAAATGACCGCCTGTTCAAATAACGAGTCAAAATAAAAGTACGCTTCACTGAGGAAATATCTTTGCAATAGGTTTCTCAAAGTAGAGATGACCGCCTATTCAAATAACGATCTTCTGACATGGTTGTTAGGGATCCTTAGGATGACTAGTCTCCTTTCTCTTGTATTTTTATTGGTTTCTGAAATTGTACTCAGTGTAATCCTTCCAATTTATATAAATAAAAAGAGATTTTTATGGTCATATAAAACTGTTGCAATCATATATATATATTTGCGAATGATATAGTAAGTTCCTTGAAAAATAATAATAAACAAACAAGCATTGCATTTCATGCATGATTTGCATAAGCAGGTTTCTCTTTCGCCAGATGTCTCATTGGTGTTTCTTCTGTGCTTCAGCCAAGCTGGCTCATCGGTACAATACTCACACCTATCAGATCAGAATCATGGAACATTTGGAGCAAGAGAACAAAGAACTGAAGGACGAGATTGCCCGACTGACTGTCATGATAGAGTCAGTGCTATCTGCCCAGAGTCAATCTTCTCCAATGCCCGCAACTCCTTCTCCGAGGACTGTTATTTTAGAGGTGAATACCTCTACCATCCCTGCTGCTGCCGCTCACTTTGTGCTTGCTATGTCTGCCGGATTCCCTTGGGGAATGCCGCCGAACTTCACGCCTGAAGGCTTCGCGCCTACCTTTGCTTCCATGCCGGCATCTAGCCGGTCATGTCTGTGCCACCTCCCGTTTTGCATACCTTACCTCATGTAGAGGACACAATTATCACTTCGAGCCGTCTGAGGGTCCGGATGTTTACGAGAAAATGGATGAAATGAAGGATCAGTTTCTTGAGCTGCGCAAGGAATTGAAGACATTAGGGGTAAGGATTTGTTTGGGAAAAGTGCTGCTGAGTTATGTTTAGTGCCAAATGTAAAGATCCCAGTGAAGTTCAAAGTGTCTGACTTTGAAAAAGTATAAAGGGAATACGTGTCCACTCAGTCATCTAGTGATGTATGCCCGCAAGATGTCTACCCAAACTGACAACGATCAACTGTTAATTCACTATTTCCAAGATAGTTTGACCGGTGCTGCACTCCGTTGGTATATGGGTTGGACAGTGCAAGCATTCACACTTTCAATGACTTGGGAGAGGCTTTTGTCAAGCAATATAAGTATAATATGGATATGGCGCCTGATAGAGACCAACTGAGGTCTATGTATCAGAAGGATAAAGAGACACTCAAGGAGTACGCGTAAAGATGAAGGGAATTGGCTGCTCAGATCACTCCTCCCTTGGAGGAAAAAGAGATGACAAATATCTTTCTGAAAACCCTGAGTTCATTTTATTATGAACGTATGATTGCTAGTGCCCCCAGTGACTTTACTAAAATGGTAAACATGGGGATGTGGCTTGAGGAAGGTGTCTGAGAAGGACATTTGTCAAAAGATGAAGCATCGTCAAGTAAGAGGTATGACAATAGCTTTGGGAAGAAGAAAGACAGCGAAGCTAATGCAGTAATCAGTGGGAGGCAAAGAAGGCCTCAGATAAGGAAGATTCGACCACCCCCGTCAACACCATCATCAAGTATCTTCAGTCATTCCAGTATTTTCCAATAGTCAATCAGTACCAATTCAACAACAACAACATCAACAACAACAACCGCAACAATGAGCAAACACCTACAACAACAACAATCATCATCAACAAAACTTCGAGAGGAAGGTCTCTTTTGACCAAATTCCTCTGTCATACGCAGAACTCTATCCATCTTTGATTCTCAAGAACCTAATCCAACCAAGAAACCCGCCGCAAATTCCAGAACCACTTCCGTGGTGGTATAAACCTGAACTCCGTTGTACTTTTCATCAAGGGGGACCCGGACATGATATAGAAATTTCTATCCACTCAAGTATGAGGTTCAGAAGCTGATGAAGAGTGGAATGGTGTCCTTTGAGGACCGTGCGTCGAACATGAAAGCAAATCCATTACCCGCCCACGGAAATTCTTCTGTTAATATGGTGGATGGTTGTCCTGGTGAGTTTAAGGTTTTGATGTTCTTTTTATCAGGAGGTCCTTAGTGCAGATGCATAAGGACATTTGCTTGGTGAGTGATTGTGAGCATGACCATGAGGGTTGTGTTGTTTGCAGTGTTAATTTGAGGGGTTGCGAAGTTGTGAAAAGGGACATCCAACGACTGATGGATGAAGGCATGATTTAGATTGTTCAATCTCGTCATGTAGATGATGATGTAAATGTCATAGTGCCCATTTTCAAGCAGCCAGAGAGATTGGTAATTTAATACGACAACAACAATAGTAACAATGTCAACAATAGATCAGTATCGTCGTTGGCTGTACAGTTAGCAGGTCCAGTCCCGTATTCATCAGATAAAGCTGTTCCGTATCAGTATAATGTTATGATGATGAAAGATGGTCAAGAGGTCCCGTTACCTACGACCAGTTCTGTGGTGAGCATTGCTGATGTTACCAAGGTGACCCGCAGCGGCCGTGTGTTTGGGTCGGTGTTCCCAAAGGATAAAGAAGAATCAGTTGTTAATAAGAAGGTAGAAGTGCCTGTTGTGGATCTGATTAGTGCTTCAAAGGGTAAGTCTGGTGAATCCAGCGATTTCAAGAATAATGATGATGATGAGGTACTTCGTTTGATCAAGAGAAGTGAGTTTAATATGGTGGAGCAGCTGGTCCAAACCCCCTCAAAGATCTCAGTGTTGTCTCTGCTCATGAATTCAGAAACGCACAGAGAAGCACTGCAGAAAGTTCTCGAGCAAGCTTTCATGGAACATGATGTTACAGTGGATCAGTTTGATCATATTGTGGCTAACATCACTTCCTGCAACAATCTCAGCTTTTGTGATGAAGAACTCCCTGAGGAGGGTAAAAATCATAACTTGGCTTTGCATATCTCTATGAACTACAAAGATGATGCTTTGTCAAATGTGCTTGTTGACACTGGATCTTCGTTGAATGTACTGCCGAAGTCAACTCTATCAAAGCTATCATATCAAGGAGCGCCTATGAGGTATAGCGGTGTAATCGTCAAAGCTTTTGACGGTTCGCGCAAAACAGTGATAGGTGAAGGGGACCTTCCAGTTAAGATAGGTCCGAGTGACTTCCAGATTACTTTTCAAGTAATGGATATCCACCCGACCTACAGTTGCTTGTTGGGAAGGCCATGGATCCATGAGGCGGGAGCTGTTACCTCCACATTGCATCAGAAGCTCAAATTTGTGAAAAATGGAAAGCTTGTAATCATTGGCGGGGAGAAGGCGTTGTTGGTTAGCCACCTGTCATCTTTCTCTTATGTTGAAGCTAAAGACAAGGTTGGAACCCCGTTCCAAGCCTTATCTATTGCTGCTGAAAAGAGAGTTGGGGCACCTATGTCCTCATTGAAGGATGCAAAGAAGATTGTTGAAGAAGGCAACGTTGATCAGTGGGGGCGCATGGTAGAGGTCTTCGAAAACAAAGGCAGAGAACCGACCTGGGTTTTCAGCGAGGTTCGTCAACTGCAAGGTCTGAAGATATGCAACTTAGATTCCGTAGCGGAGGGTTCATTCATGGCAATGAACAACACTTAGTTGCCGTGCTAGAGGATGACGAAGAGGAAGACTACACCAATTTTGTGACGCATGGGAAGGCTTGCAACAATTGGACTGCTGTTGATGTTCCTATTATTTTGCCCCGATCTAAGTAATTTCTTTTATATGTTTTCAAAATCCTTCTCCTATGCCTAAGGGAGAAGCGAACATTGTTTGGGCATTTTTAAATTGATCATTAATAAAATTAATTCTATCCATCCACATCTATGATGTTTGTTTTTACTTTTTGCTTTATTCTGAAAAATGGTAATCACAAAAAATAAATAAACAGTACAATTGTCCATCTGCATAATATTTGGTCACAAATTCACTTCTCTAAAATCAAAAAATCAAATCATGCAGGTTGGTTCCTAACCCCATTGAATACATTGATCCTTCTCCTTCTCCAAATTTTGAATTCCCTGTGTTTGAGGCCGAGGAGGAAAGTGATGAAGAAGTGAGTGATAAATTATCTCGTCTTCTTGAGCATGATGAACAAGCCGTTCAACCCTTCGAAGAGCAGATTGAGTTAGTCAACTTGGGTTCCGAGGATGATGTGAAGGAAGTCAAGATTGGGTCTCGATTGTGTCCAGATGCGAAGAAGGGGTGATTGATCTTCTTCGAGAATATTCAGATGTGTTTGCTTGGTCCTACAAGACATGCCTGGGTTGGATTCTGAGATTGTGGAGCATAGATTTCCGATGAAGCCAGAATGCCCGCCAGTCAAGCAGAAGTTGAGGAGAACGCATCCTGACGCCGGTTTCCTTGTGACCGCTGAGTATCCGCAGTGGGTGGCCAATATTGTGCCTATGCCGAAGAAAGATGGAAAATTCTGCATGTGTGTCGATTATAGAGATTTGAATAAAGCCAGTCCGCAAGATGATTTCCCTCTGCCACACATTGATATGTTGGTAGACAATACTTCTAAATTCAAAGTCTTTTCGTTTATGGATGGATTTTCCGGATATAATCAGATCAAGATGGCACTCGAAGATATGGAGAAAACGACATTCATTACACCTTGGGGAACACTCTGTTATAGAGTGATTCCTTTCGGTTTAAAGAATGCTGGTGCAACTCACCAAAGAGCAATGACTACTCTTTTTCATGATATAATGCATAAAGAGATTGAAGTTTATGTCGATGACATGATTGCTAAATCGATTGATGAAAAGGAACATGTTGAGCAATTGTTGAAGTTATTCCAGCGTTTGAGGAAGTATAAACTCCGCTTGAATCCCAATAAGTGTACTTTTGGTGTTCGTTCTGGTAAGTTGTTGGGCTTTATTGTCAGCGAGAAGGGTATTGAAGTTGATCCTGCCAAGGTCAAAGCAATACAAGAGATGCCTGCGCCCAAAATTGAGAAGCAAGTCAGAGGGTTTCTCGGCCACTTGAATTATATCTCAAGATTCATTTCACATAAGACTGCCACATGCGCGCCTATATTTAAGCTTCTTCGGAAAGATCAGTCTTGTGATTGGACCAAAGACCTCCAGAAGGCTTTTGATAGTATCAAGGAATATTTGCTTGAGCCTTCGATTTTGTCTCCACCTGTTGAAGGAAGACCATTATTTGTCTCATTATTGTTATTTAAGCCCATTCTACCGCGTCGAGATGAAGATTTTAACCTTCACTTCTCCGGCTAGAATGACCTTAAATAGGGGCATCTGTAAGACCCCAATTTTGTCCCTAAGATCTCTCATGGCATCATATCATTTCATTGCATTGCCTCAAGGATCATTGGACACCTTGCTTCCTTCCCTGTGGGTGGGATATTTCTTGAGAGTGGTTCTTGATCACCAAGCATTGCTTGCATTTGTATATCATTGCTTTTCTTTTAATCACTAACCAAAAATGTACAAAAAT